>NC_084681.1:5000-1299208 GCF_028389875.1 Rhea pennata | reverse complement strand
GGCGGGGGGCCGCAGCGCGGCTCCGTCCCCGCCGGAGGAAGCAGCGACACGTGCGGATAGACACTAGCCCTTGCGTTTAGGCAGCGCCGGGAGAAGCCGCTTTCCTCCGGGCAGCAGCGGAATCGGTGGCGGGGCTGCGGCAGCGCCCGGCGAGTGCTTTTTGCTGGAAGACAGAAGCTCCTTCGCAGCAAGACCCTGAGCGCGACCTACGCGTCTGGGGCTCTGCCACTCGGCACATGCTCCTGGGCTAAAGCTACCGACAAACCAGCCAGGGAAACGTTCCTCTGAGCTCTAGCATTCAAAAAGTGCAAAATGATAAATACAATGAAAAAGGCAAAACCTTAAAGGGCACTGTCCCCCCCCCCCCCCACACAAAAAAAAAAAAAAAAAAAAAAAAAAAAAAAAGCTTTTTGCCAGCAAATCCTTCGCTGCCGCCTAATCCAGCCAGCAAGGCCAGAGACGGGCAGCTGCTCGCTCAGAAAAGCTGCAGCTTGGGCTGGGAAAAACCCTGTTCCCGTAGCAGGCGCCTGGGGTGTGGGACCGTGTCCGGGGGCTCGGGGGAGCAGGGCAGAGGCAGAGATGCTCCCGCTAGAGCGGCAGTGGGATCGGCGGGCAAGGCCCAGGAACAAGCTCCAGCTCGCGAGCTTGCACGTGGGCGAGAATCGCGGGCAGGACGCCGCGAGCCCTGGACACCCGGCAGAGCCGGGGCTCAAGCACCGTCGCTCCTGGAGCAGGCTCCCGGCCCGGGGGACGCCCATCGCCATCCGGTCCGGCCTTGGGGCTGGTGGCTCGGACCTGCTGACGGGGCTTGGTTAACACTGCGGAGTGACCGGCGCTGTCACCGCCTGAAATATTTTTCTAGCTTATATTTTACAGCGGGTACCGTAACACCCGACTATGTACAGAGAGTCGGCCGGCAGCCGGGCCGAGCATCGCAGAACCTCCGCGGGCGCCTTCCCGTCCTGCGAGCGGGGCTCTGGCCTCCCGGCAGCGCCGGGTGCTGCAGGGCCGCCGGGAGCAGGGACTCGGCGCTGCCCTGCCGCGGGGCTCCCTCCCGGGCGGCGGCGAGGAGGGGACCGTCCCCCGCCTGCCATCGACCCCGGCCCGCGCCGCTCAGCCCGCTGCGGAGCCCGGCCGCGGGACGCGCGCGGGGCCGTGGGCGCTGCCCTACTTGTGCACATGCAAAGCACGGGCTGCCTGGGGGCAGCTGAACCCGCTGTGGCTGAGACGAACAAGCTGCATCTAGCGAAGGGGAAACAGCGCACTAGCTTTAGCCTTTGGCTTTCAAAGCAGCAGGATTATATAAACTCTGCCTAAAACTGAAGTTCTGGAAAGGCAGACATGCAACGGCGGTGAGAAGGCAACGTGTGCCAAGCGGCACGGCGGTGGCCAGCAATCCCGGGATCAGCTGATGAGAGGAGCCGACCTGTCGTTCGTCACTGTCGGTTTCAGCTGGACGTTGGCAAAGGGGTTTCTGCAGAGAGAGAGGAGGGCAGAGTTTAGCAGGAGAGCTCTCGGCCAGCGGCAGCGGGGCCTGCGCGGGGAGGGCACCGGGACAGCGAGAGACAACCTGGCGAGACGCCAAAAAGCTTTTGCCACGGAGCAAAAGCTTCTGCCACCTTGCTGAAAGCACGGCTGCAACGGTGCTTCCCGAGGGCAGGCGCCGGGGAAGCGCGTTGAAGCTCCTCGCTCAAACGGCAGCTCCCCGCGCAGCGCGGAGCCCGACGTCCCGCGCGACCGCCCCGCGCCGCCAAGGCGATCCCGGCGCCCGGCCGTGAGCGCTGGGAGCCGCCGGGACGTCCCCGGGCCGGAGCGGAGCCCGCACCTCCACGCGCGGCGAAGGCCCTGGAGGGGGCACAGGAGGAGCCACCGCTCTGGAGACCTTCCCAGGGCAGCAAGACGGCCGAGTGCGAGGCCAGGAGACGGCCGGAGGAAGGGCTCGTGGGCAAACGGCACCACCGTGGTGCCGGAGCCGGGGTCCGGCCACCGCAGGAGCGGCCGCGGCCACCAGCCACCTCCGCCCGGGCCAGACCCGCTGCTTCGGGACACGGCAGCCCTCCGGGACGCAGCATCCCGCATCCCCGGTGCCGTCCCGCAGCTCGTGGTGCGGGGGAGCCAGCAGCGTGCCGAGCACCGGTGTCCAGCTGCCTCCAAAGCCTCCGAGCCGCGTGCCTCCATCGGGAGCCGTTCCCCCTCGTCGCGCCTGCGCTCGGAGGGACCGAGGCCGCGGGGCCCCTCGAGGTCCTGCTCTGCCTCCTCCGGCACCGCGGGACGGGTGCCGCGGCTCGGCGCTGCTCCCTCTGCACCCGAGGGGCTCCAAACATCGCCTCCGGCGAGAGGCAGCCCGAGCGCCGGCAGCCCCGGAGCTGCGGCAGAGCCGGGCGAGTCCTCGCTCGGAGCCGCGGCTGCCCCGGCTCCCGGCCGAGCCCCCCGCTGCCGCCTGCCCCCTCGCCCCGGCTCACCTTCCGGAGCGTGCTGGCACTTCCTTCGAAATGTAAATTGCTTTTGCTTAAAAAGAGGGTAATTACTTTCCCCACCTCGTTAACGCAGGTTTTTAGCTCGCTTTTCCTGCTAGTATGCCAAAATAGATCTCGAGACTGAAACGGTTGCTTTGGGGAGTCACCGCGGCTGTTATTTAACCGTTTTTGCTCTGGCAGAGAAAAGCGACGTGGATGGGGACCCACAGCTCCGACAAGCGCCAGGAAACCCCGGAAAGGCTCCCGGCTCCGTGGTGCTCGGCCCCGCGGGAGCGGACTCGTCTCCTGCAGGAGCCTGTCCCGCGCTTCCCGGGGAGCCGCGCCGCGCCGGCCCCGCGGCAGGCGGCTGGGGGCCGAGGAGGAGCCCTGGACGCTTTCCCCGAGGTGGCCGGTGCCGGACCGCGACGCAGCCTACAACCAGGAGAAGCTGCTCAAAAAACTCCGAAGCGGCGCGGGTGCGGGGGCAGCTCCGTCACCGCGCGGGGCGGCCGCGGCAGAGCTCTGCCCCGCGGCACCGGCCGCCGCGGCGAGTGGCCACGGCCCCGTCAAGCACCGGAGACCTACGACCAAAGAGGCTTCGTTACTGGGATTCGGAGGCAGAGTGAAAAGCAGCAGGAAGGGCTGGAGCAGCTCAGTGCCGGAGGGCGAAGCGGCGCCCGGCGCGGCAGCGGCGTTATTGCTACGAGCCGTGCGGGTGCAGCGCGGTTAGAGACGGGACCGTGGGGGCCGGTCCCGGCGGCAGCGAAAGAGGACGTCCCCTTTCCGGAGCCCGAGGAAGGCAGCAAAGCTTCCACCAGGAGCGAAGGGAAAGCGAGCGACCGAGCGAGGCGCCGCGCTCTGAACCGGCGGTCGGCGGCCGGAAAGGGAGCCCGGCCCTGCGCGGCCGTTCAGGGCTCCGCGCTCGACTCGGCGGGCGCGACAAGCAGAGCGGGGGCAAGGCGCCCGCGAGCCCAGCGGGGACCCACCAGCGCCCGCGCGGCCAGCGCGCAGCACACCGAGGGAAGGCGTCGGCACGCGAGAGCCGTCAACTTACTAACTGTGGTCAGGGGCATCTCAAAACCTGGCCACTTCAACATCAGGGCTGCAAGGGAAACAGAACGGGGTTTGTAGGACGCGGAGGCACACGGCACAGCCCTCCCGGGGAGCAGAAGGCTGGCTGCTAAGGAGAGAGAGACCCGGGGCCGGCTGCCGCAGGAGACGTCGCCGGCTGCGTTACAGGCGTGCTCGGGTGGTGCGGAGGAAGCAAAGAGGAGGAAAAGTTGCATTCGTTAACAGTCCGGAGCTCCACGGCGCTTCGAGAGCAGCCCCTCGGCGCGCGCCTGCGAAGAGGGGAAGGAAGGGCAAGGGCAGGTTAGCGGGCGCGGAGCGGGCTCCGGCCCCGCGCCGGGAGGGCGGGCTGCTCCCCTTCCGCCGGGGGCACGCTCCGCCGGGGCCCGGGCAGGGCTGGGCGCTGCAGCGGCGATTCCCGACAAAGCCAGAAACGGAGAACGACTGCAGCGGCGGCCGAGCCCGCCCGCGGCCGCGGCGGGGTGCTCGGAGCCGCTGCAGCATCTCCCCCGCGGCCGGGCAAGGCGCCGGCTCGGAGACAGACCGGGCGTTAAACAGCTTCAGCCGCTTGCACTCAGCAGATCTGTCTTAAACACAAATCACGCAGACCTGCACACTGAACACAGACATGGGGCTAGGAGGGAGCGTTTTTAGCCCTCTAACATCATGGAGAAATGGAGAAAATGGGAGGGGAAAAATAATAATAATAATAATAAAAAAAATGCATGGCAGATGCAGGCTGGTGAACGGTCAGCAACACAGGCATGGCAGCCGAAAAAGACACTGAGGCCCAGCTCAATGCAATAAATAAAACTTTTATTCAAACAATAACTCAGTACAGGGCACATTTTTCTCTGGCTTAAAAAAAAAAAGAAAAAGGTTTTCAGCACTTTACAATCTTCATACAAGTTTCGCTATTTTTTTTTTTTTTCTGTCTTCTACATTCAGTCATCTAGCATGAAATATCTTGGGTGAAAAATCCTTAGCAAAATTATGACATCAATGCAGGAGGGTCTTATTACAATATGCCCATAGTCCAGTATATAAAACAAAAACTTCTCCATGTGTCTGTGTGTGTATTGCCAGCAGTGTCCTAGTAAACAGGCATGTTGGAGGTTTTAAAAATCACATCAGAAAAAGAAAGAGCTTTGCACCGGGGACTGGCACGGGCGCCACGAGCCGCGCCAGGAGACGGTAAATCCGGCCCTGCCGTGCCTGGGGTCATCTAGACCCCCCCCAGAATCGCCAGCCTGCAGGAAGTTCAGTGCTGGACTCGCCCCCGGGACGCAACACGGGGTTGTCGCGTTTAAGCCCGATTTTAAGGTGTGAGCGCGGCTTTGGACTGCTCTGGCAAGCTGCCTCGGCCCCGTTCGCCCCCGAGCACTAACGTGAGGTAACGATACCTTGCTACAAAAAATATATATATATTTATAAAACCACAAGGAGTAAGCCTCCGGAGAGGGCTGCTCCTCGCCAGCGCGCGCCCGGCCCCGGCTGGCAGCCGGCCGTCCCGCTCCGAGGCCGAGACCGCCGGACCCTCCACTTCTCCTAAAGCGACCTCCCACGCTCGGCTGGGTTAAAGCGGACTGAACCAGAGAGGAAAGGAACCCGACCCGCCTTCCCTTCAAGGGGGGAAAGCGGCCTCGCAGGAGAGCGCGCAGGATGGGTGAGTAACAGTACGTACACCACAGGCCATGCATGTTCGCTCCAGGCTGGAAAGAGTTTCTTCCGTGTTAGTGTAACGCGGCTCGTGCAGAGCCTCAGAGGGGGATAGTGCATCTTTAACATTCACAGAGTAGTACAAAAACTGGATCCAACTAAGTGTAAACTGCACCCAGGCTGCTTCAAAGCGAGCACAGACTGCCTGGCAGTTTCTGCTCTGAAAGGCTTCAGAAACAAGGGCACTGTAAACACCGGGGAGGGGACGGAGAAGCACCATGGTTTCCTTGAAGATCACGAGAGTTTAAACTCCAAAAGAAGTAGAGAAAGAGAGAAAAGGAGGAGGGGAAAAAAAAAGGGGGGGGGGGAGGAGGGGAAGGAAGCGGAAAGCTCTTCCAAGCAGCGAGTTGCCACTGCTAAGCCAAGGCGTCCTCAGACAGTTGACACCAAACTGCCAGTGCCGCTGCGGAACAAAGCAGAGAGAGCGCCGGAGTGCAGGCGAGCGCGCCGCCGGCGCCCCCGGACCTTGCCCGCGGCCGCCGCTCCAACCCCGCCCGGCTCGCTCGCGGCTCGCTCCAGCGCCCCTCGCCCGCGGCTCTGTCTTAGACGCGGAGGTCGTCCGTCCCCCCCACCTCCCCCACACCCGGAGGGCACTTCCAGGCCAGGCGCCGCCGTCCCCACGGCTCAGGGGCCTCCGGGAAAAGGCTCCCGCAGCAGGGCAAGGGGCGGGAGAAAGAGCTTCCAGGTGCGAGAAGATACCCGGGCAAGGCTCTAGAAAGCTTGTGCTCTACAAGGCCTCGCTAGCCTGGTTTAACTGGGAGGACAGGAGAACTTGGCTATGGAGACGTGGAGCCTCCCCAGAGAAGCGAGTCACACATGGTGCATAAGGTCCAAGACAGCGGTGGCCGGGGACGGCAGTGGCTGGCCCTGGAAACTGCCCACGCAGCTTCTGCCCTTCCCTGGAGACGCTAGGTCCCTCTGCGCTCAGACACAAGGCTTGCACCGTGTCCTTCTCCAAACGATCTGCTCCAGGCCACTGCCACTTCCCCCGTCCCCCAGCTGCCCAAGCCACACAGCGTCCACGTGCTGGCAGGTCTACAGCCACCGCCCAAGGGATGCTGCAGCTTGACTTCACCCAGAGCACAAACGTCAACAATTCACTTTGAGGTAATAACGGGACAGGAAGGCAGAGTCTTACCTGCTAACAGATCTCGTTCCGTAGTCATCGAGACCCTGCGGGGGAAGCAGAGGGAGCAGTGAGATGCCTGGTACATGGATTAGGCCATTTGAGATGCCCCTGGCGGGTCACAAGAACATATCAAAATGCATCGGGACCCAGAGACATTACGGGCTAAGAGCCAATGCATTTGAAGATGAAAGGAAATAATGGAGATGATTTAAATGGGATTTACGCCGCAGGGAGGAAAGTTACACTATTCTCTTCAGAGCAGGACTTAATCTAGCGAGACAAGAGCAACGGCTGAGCGAGCTCTGGTTTGCTCTATCCAGCTCCGCCTTCGTACAAAGATCCGGTAGCTTTCAAGACACAAGACACACTTGAAAAGGGATCAGACAGTAAGTTTGAGAAAGATCAGTGAAATGTTCTGTGGAGAAAGGCAAGTGTTTGTACTGTATTGACTCCCACCAGAAACCACAGAGTTTTGGACCATTTTCCACTCAGCTGATACTAAATGGCATTTTGCAGAGGGGGGAGACGGACTGCACTGCTCTGAGGAGCACATGGGAACCGAGCTCAAAGGAAATCTAGCCAGGACATCTCTTCCCAGGCAAGGGCCTGCCCTGGGATATGGACTGAGGAACAGCTCTGCTGTCATGACAAATACCTAACCATTGAAGGAAGGACCAAGTGTCTCCGGTCACTGAGCTCTCCACATGTCTGGGGTCAAAGACCTGGGTTTCCCCATCCCAGAGAATGGTTCTGGTCATGAAACCCAAAACCTAGTGGCAAACACTGCCCAGAACAGCTTCCACTGGGCTCAAACTAGCAAGAAGGGAGGCTGCAGTGGGGATCAAGAAATCCCTCCTCCTCCATTCCCCTGCAGAGTCCCCCTCCCACGGCTGCAGCCTTTTGAGAGTGCCCTGCAGAAGGGATCAGGTGCTGAGCAACTGCATCTCCCTCTCCCTGCCCTGTCTGCTGGTGCATGCAGATTGCGCTGGGAAATCGCTCCCCCAGGACAGCCGGCAACTCCAGCCACGCTTGTCCAGCTGGAAAGTCACATCACATCAGTGGCTACCGGGCTACACTGATCCCATCACCTGCAGGACCAGAGTTCAGTGGTGCTTGTGTCCCAGGAGCTGCTGCCCCTGGCTGGGGCTGAGATGGTGACTTCTCCACTTAAAGCCCAAGAGAAAAAGGTTCCAGCTCCCTGTGATCAGCTCATTTCTGGTGGGAGGCTCTCATGGAGTTGGCAAGTGTTGTCGATTGGGGGTTTATGGTGCCATTTTGTGCCACTCTGTCTTGTCTGCTGTACCCAGGCTAGCCAACTGGCCCGCTTCCTCCATTCATTTGCTTCTCTCTCACTTTTTCCCTGATGTCCTTCTCCCCTTCCCCCTTCTCTTCTGGCAGAGATGCTCAGGAAGAGACAGCCTGAAGCCCTGGGCAAGCCACAAGAATCACCAGGCAAAAGCGGCAAACTGTCCATAAATCCCAATGGAAACATTGCATTTGTTTGGACTTACAGCTGTTGACCTAGTATAAGGCTTGTAGTGAGCAGATGGTGGTTGGCAGAGGCCACTGGAATAGTCTTTAATTGCACAACCATAGGGCATAAGGTAGTCCTACAAATAACGAACATAAGCCTGTTGGAGAGGAGCCCTCCTTCACACACGCACAGCCTGCATCACGGCAAGAACACGAACACGTTTCCTTCCGCTTTAAAAATACTGGCAAGACCGAGAAGCTGCAGACACCCAGGTCACCGCACACAGTTTCAGTATAGACTAAAGCTCTGGAGTTTGCTCAAGCATCTCCCAAGTTTAAAAAAACACCCTGCCCCCCGGAGTGCCCCAGGGAGGGGAAGCACCCACTGCGGCTGCAAGCGGCTACCAGCCGCCGGCGCCCACCTCGCGCTGCCCGCCGGGCTCGGGCGCTCACCTGGGAGAAGGCAGGCACTGCCACGCTGTACGGCCTCTGCTTGAAGGCGTTGGCATTTTGCGACGGAAAAAGCCTGCGAGGACATGCCGTAGTCTGGCGGCGGGATGGCGATGTCATCTTTGTCGAGCAGGTTGCCTGTGCTACTGCTCTTCCCTTGCTGCAGACTAAACGGAGGGGACCCAAAGCAGAGACACCAACGTCATTTCCAGTTACTTCCAACTTCCACCGAGGACCGTAGAAAAGGCAGGCCCTGTTGCCACCACCAGCCAGCCCAGGCACTGTAGCGAGCCAAATTTCCAGACACAAATCCCACCGGGACAGAGACCTGCCCTCACCTGGTCTCCTTGCTCTGGGTCACTGGCACGAAATGCTGACCTCCACCACGCTAGCTAAAGAATATTACTTTGCCTTCACGTGAGGCAGGGTACATCATCCCACAGGGATGGAAAACAGACTTCCCTCCACGAAGTAGGGCCAGCAAGGAACACTCCGCCTTGCTGTAAATACAGGCTTGTTCCAGCGATGCTGCCTCTGGCCCACTGGTCACTGCACAGCTCTTCTAGGGACTTTTGCGAACAACTAAGGTGTTCCTGAAACGGGGGCTCCTTTGGATTTCTCCACAGCAGAGAAAAAGCACCTGATACTTGTATTTGCATGAGGTGGCAGAGAACCAGCAGATGATTACACATGTGAGCTCAGAAACCCCATCCGCCCAGACCGTCCACCACGGCGCTGGTGCCCTCCGTGCCCTACGGTCAGGCAAAGCCTTTTCCTCTCTGCCCTGGAGTAAGCTACCACATGCCTTCGCCTTGTTTCCCTAACTACACACATTACCTCTAGGGGAGAAAAAAAAAAAATCAAACGTTCCCATTCCGAGTTAACAAGACTGGTTCAGAGAGAGCTGGGAGAGGCACAGAGCCTTCCTCTTGCAAGCCCAGCAGGCACGACCCTCCCGGGCTGGGAACCCCGGCGTGCAGACAGCGCAGCTCAGCAGGCAATGCTTCTACCTGGCGTGGACCCGTTCGCTTCCATCGCTGTCGAGGACCCGCGTGTAAGAGAAAGGAAACCAGCCTCTCCTGAAAGGCAAAGGCCCAGGGCAGAGTCAAATGATGTTTATTGATGGAGGATTCAGAAAAGGTTAAAGCGAGGCTGCACACGCACCTCCACGGCACCTGGGCCAGGAGAGACAAAGCAGCAGCTCGAGCCCGCCGGGCGGGCGGTCCGTGGGCACAGGGACCCGCACAGCACTCACATTTTTGTTTTCTCGCTCTCTCCATAGTGCCACCCATCCCTGGCCTCCGGCACCAGCAGCGTGATGAGGTCGCCCTCCTTGAAGCTCAGGAGGGTGCTGTTATCTCCAGCAGCGTGAGAGAAAATGGCCTGTACCCTCGTCCTGCCGTTCCTCTCGAGCCCTGCGGCCATGGAGCTGGAGCGCGGCAGCGTCTTGTTTTCAGCTGTCAGGAGACAAAGACCAAGAAGCGCCCCAAGACTTTAATCCTGTGACCATACCCAGGCTTAGTTTGCTACTGTGGCATTTACATGATCAAGGACCAGACAAGGCCCTGCCTGTCACACCTATTTATCTTACTCCAGGTACCAATAAGACCTTCAGTGTTAGCAGATAGGCCAAGTTCTCGTTTGTGCTTTCCCCTAAACATCTCACTTATCTGCTCCCCAGGGCCTAAGTCCACCTCCTCCCATTTCCTTGCCAACCGAAGACACTGGCACCACACTTAGCTAGACAAGACACTTAGCACCAAAGCTGGAGGGCAGGAGTAGCTAAAAGCCTTATGCTTCTCACAGAGGATGCTCAAAGTCTCTGTGGTCCACCATGTGGATTTTCTTGAATTAACACACCTATCTTCTTGTGCCTGCGACAGCAGAAGACCTGGCCCAGCTAGTCCTCTGCAGCCCTACACTCATGCATCAGCTGCTTCTTGACCAGGTTCCATCAGCCTATCTCTGTGCCAGGCCACCAGAGGACACCTAATGTGCCTGGCCCACACTGCAGAAGGCCCTTCTGATAGTGCATCCTCAGGCCTCATTCATTTCCTTAAGTAACAGATAAGACTTTTACTGATTCCCCAGGATTTTCCTCCTAGAAATCCTGTTACTAGGCTGAAACATTGTTTTCCTAAAAGAAACTGCACCCGAAGTTATCTTGGTTCATTTTCTTAATCTTCCGTCCAGAGAGGTGAGGACAGCAGTTCTTCACACCACTGAGAGACCTGGCTAATCACTGCACGGCCACTAACAAAGTTAACCCTGCAGCCGGCACTCACGGTCCCGTTCCCCGTGCGACGGGAACGGACTGTGGCTGCCACGACCTTCCCCTGCAGAAAGCTTTTCTGCAAGCCCCACTCAACACAACCAGCACCAGCAAAGTGCCCTCTCCCGCCCCCCAAGACGACGACGCTGCTGCTCTCGGGCCCAACAAAGGGGAAAAGCGAAGTGAAAAATCCTCACCCGATGCGTAGCTGTTTTTCGGCGGAACGTTTTTGCGAACAGGAAGCGTGTTCGAGTAAGAGTCGCTCAGCTGCTTCTGAGGCTGGGGAGGAGATAAAGATTTGGGCTGTGCTGGCTTCATCTCAGACCAGTGGTTGTAATCATTACTGTCTGGGCCTGAGACTCCGTTCATCACTGGCATGGTCTCTTGTGCTGACATTCGCTAGAGAGAAAGGAGAGGAGGGAAGGGAAGACGGGAAACAGCTTCATTAGGGATCCTGCCGAAAGCTCCCACAAAGGAGGGATGCAACTCCAGGGAATATGGTTCACTGCAGACCAGAAGCTTGGGCCTGTTGGGTTGTTTCCTACCTACCTGAAGCACCACGCTCTGGGAAGAGCGGCAGTAGTCACCTCTATAGCATCTCATCCCTCCAAGCCGTCTTGCACTCAATAAATCTCTTCTGAGCTCTACTGCTCAGATCGAACCCTCCAGTATCAGACAGGATCATCCCACTCTGAAGAGTGTTTCATCATATAGGTTCGCTCTAACTACCTTTTCCTGAGATTACTTAGGGTACTTCAGTTTGGCTCCCAAAATAGTGCTCTGATCCTAGCGACCTTCCCGATAGCCAGACAACTCTAGCTCCCCACAAGCCATCTGAGACACCTCACTGCAGCCATTGCCTCCCTGGAGCCCGCTAAGCCAGGATCTCTCTCAGGGAAGTATCAAGAGTGGGTAAGAACACGAAGGACAGAACAAGGCAGGCTGGTCTGTTCCACGTCAGACCAAGCCAGACTTCCCATGTACTGCGCACCAAAATGTTCAGCCTCTTGCACACCCTGTGTGCTTATGACAGTCAATCAAAGGGCAGCTTCCTGAGGACACATGTGACACTGGCCTGGGCTCATCCCTCCAGCTTTGCTCAGGAGGTCAGGACAACTTTTATTACTTAGATACTTACTCCTACAAAAGGTGCCAGCTCCGGGGGGACAGGGAGAGGTTTGGCACCAGGAATGGGGTCAGAGATGATGAGGTTTGATTTAGATGTAGACAAAGGGCTGGGCATGATGGTGCCATTGCTGCTGGCAGCCATCTGCTGCATCAGTTGTATAGCACGGTCTGGGATCTTGTTGGGATCTGAGCACGACTGCTGCCACAGCGGAAGCTTCTGCGTCAACATTTCTTTCCCCTGCAACATAGAAGGCAAAAAAGGCATAAGGGCACAGGAGCCCACAGTGAAACCCAGCCCAGAAAGGAGGTGCTGTGAAGAGAAACGTCAGTTTTCACCCAGAACAGAAGCAGATGGGGACAGAATGGCAGGCAGCGATATTCAGTGTAGGACGTTTTGTCCAGCCATAACCATGGCCAAGCACAAGGGTGGACTGCCCGGGGAGGCCGGGAATCTGTCACTGCGGTCTGGGAGATGGAGACAGACGCAGCTGTCAGGGGTTTAAGCAAAACTGCTCCCGCCTCGGGCAGCAGAAGGAACCTCCTGGCCCCATCGCAGCCGGCCACGAGCCTCGGTGCTCTGCGTCCCTCATCTGACCAGCATCAGCGCTGCTGGGGCCATCTGGAGCTGGCCTGACCCGTCACATTTGGACAGCGAGCAAGACTGATCTACTCCTCCGTGCATGGCACAAACGAGATAAAGCAGGGGGACTTACCCTTTTCAGGCTCTGATGGCAGCTGAGCCAGGAAAGTGCCATGAAAAATTTAAAGGAGAGAAGGAAAAGGTAATTCATTTCCCCTGCGCGTCCTGAGATACGCTGTGCGCGGCAGCTGGAGGGACAGATGAGCCACGGGCAGCCAGGCAGGCAGCCGCCCTGCGCAGAGGACAGCGCGGTCCAAGCAACGGGAGCGGGAAAACCCCGTCGAAGGCTCCGTCAAGGGATCCGCAGCGGGAACGCCGCCGCTTTGAGCCACGGTGACAACAGCTACCGCGGAAAAGGAAGACGACAGCTCCCGGCGCGCTGACGGGGCAGCCCGTTAACGGGGCCGGCGGAGCACGGCGCATCTGCCCCGCGACCCGGTGCGACGGCAGCTTTCTGCCGGCAGCCTGGCGGCTCCTCGCTGCAGCACGTTACTGTTGCGCTAAACGCCTCCTTTCCACACCAATAAACTAATAACGCTGCAGGTCAGAAATCGCGGGATGCTCGGACATGTTAACAGAACCGCAATGGCCACAGCAGCGGGACACTGCAGCGCCGGATGCAGCTGACACCTCTGCTGCACGCGGGGTGGGGGGAAATCACAACACGTACTCCGTGCTGTTACCTGCTTCCCAAAGGATGAGCCTGTTTTTCAGGACTGCTCAGCACCAACAGCCTCCAGCCCTTACAGCTCTGCAGCTAAAACTTGGTAAGAAAAACCTGCCAGTGTTCCTCACCTGCAGCCCACTGCACAGGGCAGGACCTGCAGCCACCCATCGAAACGCTTCCAGATGCACACAAAAATAGAGCGAAGCTTTTTCCTTATTTAGGTAACGCCTGCAGCTCCTCAGAGGGAGCATCCCGCTGCGTAGCTCTCCAAGGAGGCAGATGCAGACCCCCAAACCGATGCTCCCCAAAGTCTTTCCTCGGGCCAACATAATGCATAGCTCCCAAACACCTGCCTAAACTCTTCCCCCAAAAAGACACACTGCAAAGAGCGCTGTGCAACCCCCCCCAGCAAGCAGCAGTCTCCCGCGGAGCCGCGTGCCACCTCTCCCGAGGGAGGGGGGTCGTCTGCCAGCCGACCACGCGGCAGAGCCGCACCGCAGCGAACGAGCTCGCGCGTCCGCGCAGGGTCGCTGCTGGTCTTGCATAAGGACAAACTTGATCCCTACGTGTGGGAGGGGGGGAGGGAGGTTTCTACAGGTGCCCCCCGCCCGGGCGCCGCGGAGCCCCGGCGCTGCTGCGGGAGCGCAGCGGGGGCCGGACAGGCGCTGCCCCCGCCCGGGCGCGGGAGCGAACGCAGCTCTCCGCTTCCCGCGCTTTGCGAGAAGTTAACATATGTTGACTGTTGATTCAGCAGCTATTGCGGAGCAAGGGCAGCGCTGACTAATTCCAGCTCCTCTGCTACTCCCTCGTTCCAGGCGCAGCCTCGACAGATGGGCGCTGTGAGCGATGGAGGGTGGCGGCGGGGAGCGACCAGCCCAGGACCGCCCGCGCCTGCCGGGGAGCAGCACGTGCCCGCGGGCAGCCCCCATCCGCGCGAATCCGGCTCCTGCCCTCCAAAAACCCCCGGAGCCCCAGCAGCAGCGCAGCGATTTAATCCCCTCCTTCGCCAGGCCCAGCGGAAAGGCGGCGATCGACCGATGGCAGAGGGAACCTCTCCCCCGCGCCGGCCTCTAGCAACTCCCCCCGCCGCCGGGACCCCTCGGGACCAGAGCCGAGGCGCCCGGCTGCAGCCTCTCCTGCTCGTGCAGATCACCGGGGGACGGGCAGGAGCCGCCGGCAGGGCGAACCCTCGAGCTTCGGGGCCGAGGGTGCACCGAGGGCAGGGCGCAGAGGGGCCAGCGCAGCCCCAGTCTGCGTTTCCCGCCTGGGCCCCGGCTCGAGCACGGGCGTTTGGCACTCGAGCAAACCGCAGCTGGTCTCGTCCACCTCCCGCGGCCGGGAGCTGCTCCGAAACGGAGCGCAGCAGCGCCGGGAGACGCCCCTGCCCCGAGCTACCCGTCGGTGCCGGGCGCGGGCGCCGCTCACCTTGGCGTGGTAGGTGATCGCGCTCTTCGCCACGGCGCATTGCTTCTCCACCAGGAAGCAGAAGCGTCTCCTCTCTTCCGTGAGCGCCGTCTTGTAGCCGTCGGACACGTAGTTTTCCAGCTCGCCTTGCTTGCTGCTGATGGCTTCGATGTACTAGGGCGGAGAGAGAAGCGAGGGGGTGACGGCGTGCGGCGCTTTGCTGCACCCGCGCGGAGCCCCGGTGCCGGAGGCAGACGCACACGTGCACCGGTGTGCATCTCCGCGCATCCCCTCCGAGCAGCCCTTACTCATCCGAGCCCCCGCGCGGCAGCGCTGACTCAGACCGGGGGCTCGGGAGCGCCCGGGCGGCAGGGGGAAGGGAGGTGCCGCGCCGCGCCGTGCCGCCCGCCCGGCTCCTCGTCCTGCCGCCCTCCGCGCCGGCGGGCGGCGCGGGCAGCCGTTCCCTTCGCCCCGTCCGACGCCGGCTCCTCTCGCGAGCACTTGCCCCGGCACCGCGCTGCCCGGGGCCGTACGGGGCGGCGCAGCGACCATCCAATCTGTTTCAGGAAGCCTGAGTTTGCCTAGGAGAAATAAACTGGAAATTTCAAGCCCAGGGGAGCTCCCCCCCTCTTTTAAGGGTTTTATTTTCAGCACACCGCAATATTTATTAGCAGACACCTATAAAACAGAGCGAACCTCAAACAGCAAGATTAAGCGGCATCCGAAACTTCAAAGTCAGCTCCAGCCCTGCTCTGAGCACCCTCCCTGGAGGGCCGACACCTGCAGAGAGCTCGGGACGCAGACGGACGCACGGACGCGCGTGCCGGCTCGTTCCCAGGCTGCACCCCAGGCTCCAACAGCACCGGCGGAGGGGAAGGGGCCTGCGAGAAAAGCGTCAAAAGCTAACCCACAACTGAGAAACATGCTTCAAGCGGGAATTTTGTCCAAAAGAAGATTTCCAGGATTGCCCACGTCTCGAGGCCAACGCCTGCGTCCGGAAACCGCAGCGAGCAAAAGCGACTGAGCCAACGCTGGCGGCTGGAGCAGAAGCCGCCGAGGCGCTTGCACAGCGCGGAAAGGCGGCCGCAGGGCGAGCCCCGGGGAAGGCGAGCGGGAAGGGCCGCGGGTGGCCGGGCCCCGTCCTGCACCCCGCGCCCGGGACGACGCACGCCGGAGCCCGGGAGAGCCCGGAGGCGCCCGAGGCTCCGGCTCCGCCAGCACCGGCGGGCGCTTCCAGAAGCGCAGTCCGGGAAGAGCTGCGTTTCCTTGCGTTCCCAGCAGAGCCCGGGAGCCGGGGGTGGCGGGGGGCTGCTCCCCCCCCTCCTTCGCAAGGGGCTCTCCTGAGCTCCGCGCTCCTGATTTTTGCCAGGAAAAGGGAAGTGTGACAGCACCTGAAATAGCAGGAACACAGGAGCAAGCACGGACCTTGAAGCTCCTGCCATTCAATTTACTAAATGAGCCACCAAAAAGGAGACATAAGGGGTGAAACAAGCCCCTCTCCAGCTAGCTGAGCGTGGTGCAGTCTTGCACCCGGCCTGCAAACCACGTTTCCCATATGATAAATGGCACCAGGTTATACAGCAGCTGCACAAGAAGGAGCTCTAGCCCTGAAGATAGCATGCACCACTGTGCAAGGCAGGGTGAAATTTCTCCACCTCAGCAATGGTGGATTTAGTTTCAATCATGACTTAAACATGCAAGTTAAAACCTTATTTACATCCCTGATTTCCATCTTGTTTTGCAAGTGCACTTCTAATTATTTCACTGAAGAAAGGCTTGTTCTAACTGGTTGCAGCCACTAAGACACGATGATTTGAAAGTGGAGAGCTTTTGCTCTAAATTTAGTATTCTCAGAGCTTTATATACTTTATGTAAATATGCACGATAAGCCTTTGATTTATTCAGATTCTTGATTTTTACATGTTAGTACATTAAGATGTGGTGTTCACCATTTTCTATTTACTAGATAGTTTTCATTCTGGATAATTCATAGAAAGACAATTTAAATAATCATATTAAATATGCCAGATGCATTTTTTCCCTCCCTATGCAAAACATGATGCAAGACTAAGTCAAGAAAAGCCCTGTCCGAGTAAGCTGTGTTGCTGCTTGCAACCATGTGTCCTTCAAGCTGCAGGACTAGCAGCTCTCTGCTTCTCCTACCTCGATTCCCTCTGAGAAGGGGGAAATTTCTAACTCCCAGTCAAGTGCACTTCTCGCCTTGCAGCGACCCAGCAGCTGAGCCAAGGAGAGCAAAGGCAGGCGTCGCTGCTCCGGCCGTCACACCCGCCGGTTGCAGCCCGGCCCCGGGCTCCCGCGGCCGTCATTCCCGTGAGGATTTCGGGAACGAGCGTGCACTGTTTGAGTGTCTCATAAGTAATTCAAATGATTACCGTAACATAAGAAGTATAGAACTTAATCTAGGTTGTCAGTTCCAAATTCAGATTTTAAGCATTAAGCAACCAAATAAAGTTCCAGTTTAAAAGGAGGGAAAAAAAAAAAAAAACACGCAGTTTTTGGAGCTCGCTGCACAAGACGGCCAGAAGGAGCCCGGGTCAGAGCTCGCACCGGCCCTGGCAGCGCTGGGACCCGGAGCCCGAGCCAACGCACAGCTCCAGAAACCTTTTCTGGGTTTCTAGGTTGGAGAGGCCTCAAATAACTCCCCTTTCCTCCCCCGCTGCCTGAGCGCATCAGCTTCGCCTTCACCGGGAGCAGCCGACCTAATTAGCAATGTCAGCGCTCGTCAGCGCTAGCGCAGCCCGAGTCAGGCCGGGAAGCGGTTTGCTTCAGAAACACTGGCAGCAGGCACTCGCGCCCCGTCCATCCGTCCGTCCGAGCGGCTTCCCCGCCGGGCACAGCCCGGCCGCAGCTCCCAGACGCCCGGAGAGGAGCCCTGCTTCACCCGGGAACGCGCCGCCCGGCCGCACCGGCCCCGGGCAGCAAAGCTGCACAGCTGCTCCGCTCGCACGAGGTGGCCCGAGTCACCCCGACCGGGCAGACAGCGAAGTAGGAATGAGAAGACACGAACCAGGGGGAAGCACGCTGCAAGCTTCCCAGCTCGTGCAGCTGCGGCCCCCGGTGCCTTGCGGGGGCCGGGGCACGCCGCGGCCCCGGTCTTCAGACCACTCCGTCTTCCCAAACACAACTCACAAGCTGACGGCTAGAGACACGTAAGGATGAAAAAGCATCTAAGTGCCAACACCCGAGTTCTCAGCCACATACTGCAATCAGCCTAGCTGGTGCAGGTGAAACAGCCGTGTCATTACTGAATTTTGCTCAAGCCTTTAACAATCAAGGCATCTCTTTCTGAGGGGGGAAAGGAGAAAAGCTCAAGCAGTTCCATCCAAGACAAGAATGTGGTAACCAGCAGGCAGTGAAAGTCGAGGGCAAGGCTGGCCAGCGAGGCCCTGCAGAAACCAGCATTGCAGATCATCTCCCCGGGTGCTGGTAAAGCGGGCTGCGCGAAGGACCAGCTCCAAGCCCAGCAAGGAAACCAAACCCAGGCAGAAGCGAGCAAGGGTCAGCTTCAGAAGTCACCAGCCAACCCACCGCGGGGACGGCAGCAAGCTTGGAGACTAGGAAACCTGTCGCACTGCAGGAGGGAGCAAGACGGGCACGTTTCCAGCAGGAGACGGGAGCCGAGGCGGCGACTGCCCCGGCGCCGAAGGCACGGAGCCTCCTGCCAGGAGCGACCCCAAAATCTGGCTCTGAGCCGTGGAGGGGACGAGCAGGGACAAGCAAAGAGAAACAAGAAAAAGAAAAGGTCCGTGAAAAGGCCAAGGAAGATTCTGCAAGCTGTGTTGGACAGCTGAAGATACTGGCAGGCTGAAGCAGTAAATACAGAGGAGAGAGGATTTATTTAGGAAATCACAAGGGAGAATAATTAGATAGTAATGGGATAAAAATCAGAAAGAAGTTAGGCTGATTAACAGAGAAAGAGGTTTTAAGTTTCAGAACAGTTTCTCAAGGAAAAAACTGCTCAAACAGCATCCCAGAATACAGTCAAAGTGGAAGAAAACAACAGTTTTGGGGATCCTCAGCCCCACCAACCTCTGGGCAAGAAGAAAGCTCTTCCTCGTTTCCAGGATTTGTTCCCAGCACTGTGCTCCCGACTCCAGGCTCGGGGAGCCCTTGCTCGGCCGAGAGCCGCCGCGGCCCGCGGACAAACCTCTGCAAAGCCCCGTCCCCCCCAGCACGTTCTGCACCAAAGCACAGAGCAAGCCCAGACTGCCCCTGCGAGGGCCACCACGTTTCACTGCCTTTCGCGAGAACGAAGCGGTTTCTCTGCAGAGCCACGCGATCCTCCAGGCGAGCACGGACAGCCGCGGGGACAGCCCTAGACCCGAGCCCGCTGGGGTGACGCGAGGTGCTGACATCCGCAGCAGCTGAAGCTCTTCCAGATATCAGCACCAGGGCTGCACAGCCCGTTAGTCTCCACTCTCCGTTTCATCCCCGTTTCGCTGTGGCTGGCGCTGCGGATTGCTCCAGACGCTGCTTGTTTGCCGTAAAGGCCTTAGACTCGCTCCAAAGCGAGACCCAAGTTACACCCCCCCACGCCAAACGCTCTCCTTCATGAGCGGTGGCATGGGGACAGCTCTTGCGCTAGCTGAGGGTCATCCTGCGGGAAACGGGCACCGCCAGTCTGGAGGGACACAAAGCTAGTAACTGTCCTGCCCCGGGGGACCGGGCTTCCCCGACCCGCTGTCTCTCCTCATCGCGTTTGCTGTCCTACCCGTCCGCTCTTCCGGGCGGCAGCTTCATCCTTCCACTGCTCCCGAAGAGCACCACACGTGCAGAGACTGCAGAGAGCTTATGAAGAACGAAATACAGCGGCCAGCTGCTGCCTTTGGCTGGCTGCGCGGGGGCTCGGGATCAACCACCCCGGACCTTCCCTGGAGACGGTGGGCACTTCACCCAGACGGAGACAGGGTCACTGCTGAACGCACGCGTCCCACCTGGCCTGAGCGCTGCGGACACGACTGAAAGATCGGGTTCGTAAAAGAAGTTTGAGGCATCTCAACCCAGAGAAAAAGAAAAGCTTAAGAGTTTATATAGAAGTAAACAAACGAAGCACTCGGTTGGGTGTGCACGCGTAGCAGCTGCCGGGAGATCTGCAGAGCCGGTCTCAGGAAACTGCATTTCGCGCGTCCGAGTGCACAGCCGCCCTTTGGGGCCGGACTGCAACAGCCATCCACAGCAGCCAAACACACCCAAACTCACAGCGTTGAGCCCGAACAGCGACACGGGGGCCTTTCCCTCCTCCCAGGGCCGTCTTTTATAGGTGCAGGGACCACAGAGGTGTCCAGGAACCCATGCCAAGGCAGGGTTCCTCCACCCCTGCTGCAGGAACCGGCCAACTTCGCTAGTGCGCAAGGTCACAGCTAGTGCCAACGCAAGCGGACCCTTGAAGGGACGAGCCCTCGGGCCAGGTCGGGTGATAGGTACCAAGTCGAGGGTCCTCGCCCAGGCCCGATCTGTGCGCTGCAAGACAAGGTCAGATGCTACTGCAAGGCCAGAGCAGCTCAGCCTGCGATCCATGCCTGGATTCTCCACCACATATTTTGCACATGCTTCTCCCCCTTTCCCTGCTGAAAGTATTTGATGCTTTAAAACATACAACCTAACTCAGTTTAAAACAAAAAAATTGGAGAGAATTATTTGGAGCCATAGAGCTTTTATATAATTCTTCTCTGTTTGACTTTTACATAAGCCCTCGTAACCTGGTTAGCACAAACTCCTTATAAGTTAGCATTTCTTGACCTATAGCTAAAATTATTTCTCCTGATGGGAATATCAAAATGAGGTTTCAATTACAAAAGTTTATAAAAACCTCTAAGCCATTTGGCACAACGGTATTTAATGCTTAAAATATTCATTCACATAGGAACAGATGTACATGCAAATTGCAGAACACTAACATCTGGGCAGGAGCTAGACTCTGACCATGTGTCTCTCCTTAAGCAGCAGCTCTGAAGCCCATCGCCCCCAGTTCAGCAGCCTCCTGCATCTGCTTTTGTAGAAGGAAGCAGAAGTCACTAGGGCTTGTGAGATTTGAGACACTGAAGCAGTGAGCAAGACACTGACTTGATTTCCTCCAGACTAGCTGAGCAGAGCTCACCGAGGCTGTCGTCTTTGATTGAGGGTCTAAAGCCTTGCATGGATGCCACATCCCTCGGCTACAATGTCAAGACCCCTTCTGAGGATAAAACCCTAGCTGTAGCTATACCAAAGTTTCTACTAGCCCGGTGGTACCAGGCACGAAGGGCTGCAGCCTGCCTGCTGTGCAGACGCTCACCAAGTTGCCATCAGAGACGACCTTAGATCGATGCAGTTTGTTCCATCCACAGTAGTTCGGAAGCTGTTAAACAGGGACAGAGCGTGGCTTACCCATATAGCTACATCTAGAGCAGCTTCACCTATGCCATACAGATATTCCTAGTGTGCCCAGGTCAGACACAGCCTTTTAGCCTGTTTCAGTCTTGCAATTCAGCATGAATTACAAGCAACACTTTGTCTCCGCTTCATGAAGAAATCCAATTGCCTGTAACACTAACATGATTTGATAAACTGATGAACCAACATAACTTCATTGTTGACTTGCTGATTCAATCAGGGTCATAAACCCACTGTGACCTTGATTTGATGGTTTGATCATAACCAGCATTTAATGAAATTACAGAAATTTAAGCTTTCTTGATGCTTACTTAATATTTGTCCTCATTCTTTTTCATAAAAGGCATGAAGTGAATTGGTTTATTCTCCTAGTTCTCAGCTCAGCCCAGTCCCCCAAAAAACCAAACATCTCGGTAACTAGGTAACTTAGTTGGAGAATTTGAGGCAGTGACTGTCTCATTCTAACAAAAATTTCATTCCTCACATATAGCAAAAAGGATCTTCTGAACTGACCCAAAAGAATGAGGAAAAAAAAAAAAAAAAGCTGGCTTCACTGGGACATTCAACAGTGACACCCTATAACCACATCATCTGTCTTGACTGTGACACTAAAGTTTTGGAAATGGAAAATCTTTACTGCAAACTAATTGCACTTCAAGCTGTTTTTAAACTACATGAGTTTTTCTACTGCAAAACCACAAGGTGTTTTAAATTCTGAACTATTTTAATCCTGTGAAGTCCTTCCTCATCTATTAGAGCACATAACAGGCACAAGAGACAGCAAATACGCAACTTGGGACTTGCAGACAGCGTCTGGATTAGCTCTCCTCGCACACTGCCAAGTTGCTGGTGCAGCTAACTGGGAGCCTGCTGACAAAGTGGCTGTGGCCAGCGCTCTGCTGCCTCACCGAGAGTCTCGGCCCCTTCCTCGATTCCTCCACGTTCCCAAAGTCACTGCTCCCCGCCCACGAGATAACTAGCTACGTGCAATGCCTGCTGAATATTAGCATTTATTTCTCCTTTGTAGAGGAGAAAAGCCTGAATTCAGGAGAAGACTCTCAGGTGAGAGCAAGGATGAAGTCTGGGCTCTTCCACTGGACTTTCTGATCAGTCTAGCACAGCCTGGAAGGGCTGAGGCAACCTTGTTGGAACCCTGGCTCAGATGAGGATGGCCTTCTCCCACCAAGCAAACCAGAGCCTGAAGAGCCTCAAAACTTATCTCACCTTGGTGGAGTGAGATGACATTACAGCAAACACATACTTGAGCTCCCCGAGAGGCTGGAACAGGGCAGCCGCTCGCAGGCAGCGTTCCCTCTCTCGGGGCTCAGATTTCAAGCATCTATTTTACTTATAGACAATGACAAAATGTGGTCACTCAACATGCAGTGAAAAGGCAGAAAGGAGCGATTATGCTTCCTGTAGCATTAAATATGAAGAGATGATGACAGAGCATCATATTCCTGGCTGCTAAGTGCTACAGTAACTTAAGTGGATGACTCTTCAAAAGAAGCAAGATTTTATTGCTTTATTGAATAAAATGACTGATGTAGCTACCAGTATATTTCTGCCAACAGCAACTTCTCCCACTACAAGACAAAGTAATCTGCAACACTACATTAAAAGAGCTCCATCCAATTGTTGTTTGATCAGTCATTTTTCCCCAGACACCAGCTTGACGAAGCATGACTTTAATTTCCTGCAAGCATTAAGAGGTGCCTTTAGCAGCCTCCACAAAGGCCGATGTTGGCTGGTGGTTTTACAAGTTGGCCACAAAGACAGTTCTGTGCCAGTTAAAACTGAGAATCACTCTGTTCTCTGAAGGGAGTTGCTATGTTTTGTTTCTGTTTTAAGTAAATTGACAGAGAAAGATTCTTGTGGAGCGAGATCACTCGGTGCAAAGAGAGCAGCTCCTCAGAGGGGTCTGGAGCTACTAACAGACCTCGACTGCAGTACTGATGGCAAGCTCCTCATTTTCACTAATCCAGGCAAGAGGCTCCTTCCTTGGCCCAGTTGCTCTTGAGATGCAGGACACCAGCAGAGCTGAGCCAAAGGAGGAAGCCAAGAGCCCAGTGGAGGAGTGGTCTTCTCTGAGCAGCATTGCTTCTGACAGTGGCTTTGCAACAAAAGAGATGATTTTTGAAAACATTATGGTTGGAAAAAAGAACCAACAACAGGATGCAGCTCACCTTCCACACGAAGTGTTTCATTGCATGGTTTAGAGGTAACAGCTCTTAGTCCAACTGCCAAGCTCCCTCTTTGCAGCAACATCTCTGCTTAGCTCAAGACAGAGACACCCTTTAAAGTAATTCCCCTGTTGCTTGATGCTAGAATGACACTGCTGGCTCTATTTTAAGATTTCACAGTAAGATTTTGCCAGCACTGACCAAAGGAATCCATTGGATCCTTAGGAAGTTTATGGCAAGTCCAGGCCAAAGGGGACTTAGCACTTCTGCTGATATTAGCCACAATCCATATTTTCCCCATGTCCTCTCAGGGAAAGGTAAGAATATCATCAAGGCTTGCCCAAAATACCTTTTTCCTCTTCTTTTTCTGTTCAAAGTATGAAATATCAGCATACTAGCTAGCACAGAAAAGAAATAACCCTCTTGATTGAATTCAGCAATTTCAACTTCCCATTTGAATCTAGGGGAAGAAAAAAAAGAAAAAGCTAGCAGTTGAGTAGTTTCACAGCTCTTTAAGCTTAAAAGCCATCATAAGGCTTTTTCAAAGAGATAAGCACTTCCTAAATACTTACTGCTGAAAGATTAAGAGAACGAAAGCTTGATCCTGTTTTTCTATCTTTACCCAAAGAAGCTCTGCTAATAGAGCTACCCTCATCTCTGCCATTTCATGGCAGGAACATCAAATTATAACTCCTTCTCTCAGCTATATAAAAACCTATAATGGAGGAGAAAATTCATCCCTGCTAACTCTGGGCATGTGATTGGGATTCCGGGGGGTGGGGGGGTGGCGAGCAGTAACCCTGTGGGTATTTAGGCAAGACGCAAGGGGCCCTGGCTGGAATTTCGCTTTTCTGTCCCTCTTGCAGTTTTTGCAGGGAAGGGGATAACTAGCCAATCACAAGTTTTGATGCCCTGGGTTTGCTCTCATTTAAAGATACCTTTGCTCATTGCTTAACAAGTCTTCCCTCTTTCAGAGCAATGACTTGCAAAAATGCCAGTATTCAAGTGGTTTAAACTGCTTGGCTTTCAAGAAAGCACCAGCCTTTGCCCTAGTAAGCAGGGCCCCGAGTCCTACCAAATCAACTGCTTCCAAAGATGCTCAAATTAACCATGCCTTGTGCAAGCAATCTCAGTAGTCTTGGGAGCTGGGAGGCTGCAAATTAACATGTGTAATACAAAGCACTCCAGTTCAGCACAAGAGTTGCACTCAGAGCCTTGATAGATGACTGCTGTGTTTTTCTCCTCCAGTGATTATTCTGATTCACACTACCAGGAGAATGACTGATATCCCAAATTTTAGTGCAATTAAGTGTAACTTCCTCTGCATAACCTTCACTAACTATCTGCTGATTATTCTAAATGCCGTTTTGTACAGTCCCAGCTACTGAAGTACCATTGATGTTTAGATCATCTTAGGAAAAGGTGGATCATTTTGGATGTGCTATCAACCTATTCCATCGGAAGTAAAAGACTGCTCTAAACAATCTATTTTCTAATGCCTTGCTTTGGAGATGAGTATGCAATTTCTGCCTTGGGGATTAATTCTCCCCCCTTTAATAACATACTATCAGTGCTGTAATCACTCAATGGCAATGGCCTTAGCTACAGCAGCAGCATTTTAGGCCAGAGCAAGTTTACAGATTGATGTATTAGTCACCTATTAAACTAGTCATGTTCAGACATGCTCCAGGAGAAGCTTGAATCAAAAGCCATAGACTTAAGACAAACTCGGCTGCGGATACATCACTAACCCTTAGCGCATCCCCAGCACAGCCCCAGCTCAGTTCCCACGGCTGCCAGGGGCCCAAAGCTTCCGCGCATCAGCACCGCCGTCTCCGACCTCTGCGCCGGGCACTCTTCAACGTGCTCCCGGCCCTCACCGTCTCCCTGCTGGAAACCCTGGTGCTGCGGGCAGCGGAAGCGAGCAGGACCCGCGCGCGGCCGTGCTTGCCAGCTGCCTGCTCGGGGCTCCGGCCCCTCCGTCTCAGGGCGACGCAATCGGATCCTGATTAGATAACAGCATGTGGTTCGCAAGTACGCCTAAATCAGGAGTCACACTCTAGTGATTCACTCGCAAACCTCCTCCAGCATGTGCTCCCCAGCCTGTCGGGCTGGGGGAAGGGGTCCGGAGTCAGGAGGCACAGAAAATACTTGAGCAACACACGATCCAGGGGAGATGGATCTGGCACAACAGAAGTTCACGATCTCTCCGGGTTCATTCATGAAGTGAGAGGAGCCACGGTGGTGGATTCAACGGGCACCTCCCGGCACGGCACCTGCCAGCGGCTGAGCGTGCAGCACCGCTCCAAAGCCGGGAGCGCTCCTCCCCGGCCACGGCCACAGCCCCGGCCGGCCCCGCACCGCGGGCCGCGTCCCCCTCCCCATCCACAGCTCCCACGCTGCACCACGCTCCCCCAACGCTACCGCACGGCTTCAAGAGAAAACACCAAGCCGTCATCTACACGTTTGCAAGACTCGGCCCACCTCTAGCCAGCGGTATAAAGCAGCCACCGCCCTGCGCAAAGACGAGAGGTTTATCCACGTGCCGCGCGCCTGACGGGGGCTCGTTTCCCTGCACGCGGTGTCCTACCTGCAGCTCCTTGTCTGAATACTTCTGCGGGTTTTTGCTTCCTTGGCTCTTCTTCCGCAGCTTCTTCAGCTCTGCTTGGCACTTGTCTAGTGAATCCCCCTTGCTCCTTTGCTCCGTCTGGTACTTTTTCAGTGCAGCCTAAATGTGACAGAGGAGAAAGCTGTGAACAGTGAAATACCAGAGTGCTGCACAGCTTGTGTCTCATCCTAGTGACATCTCGGCCTCAGCTCCCGACATTAAGGCCAGGTTTTAGCATTTAATGGCAAATGTGCAGCCATCTTCCAGGAGAAGCAGATCCCCCATTACCCAGCAAACACAAACAGGAGCTTGAACAGTTTTACATGAGACCAGAACACCATTTGGCGCATGGTGACCCGTTTGGTGGTTGTGGAACCCATCTCCAGTGCTACCTGCCTGAGCAGCACCCAGGTACAACTGGCTACCCCTGACCAGGAGGTATGGGGGAGCAGGGCAAGGAGGAAGGGCTGGAAGCAGGGAAGAGAAAAAGCAGAGAGAGACCCTTAGCAAACCCCTGCTATTTCAGTTACTCAAGCCTGCAGGTTACTTACACTTAAGTACCTGGAGTCCAGTTCTACCTTCTGCTCCAGCTGCGTGAGAAGCTCGTTGTGGAAGGACTTCAGCTGGAAACAAAAAGACATTACATGTTCCCTTCACAAGGGCTGCCAAACCCATTGCAAGGGCACCGAAGGCCACCGTGGAGAGCACAGGCAGATGGGCACGGGGAATGCCACAAAGGGGCCCATAAATAGAGAGCAGGTAGGAGAGGGCATGAAGACACACAGGTAGCACAGAGAGAAGCAAATAACACGAGGGTGGCCAACTGGCTGGGGTATGGCAGGTGAGAGGTTGTCTGAACGCATGAGAGGAGAGAAGCTGATGGCAGAGAGACAGATGGACACTCAGAGAGAGACACCCAGCAGGACAGAAGTGGATGAACCAACAGACCAGACCCTTTGCAGTCCAGCAAATCCACCTCAGAGGCGGATTTTATCTGGTTAAGACACTGAAAACTGTTTTGCTTAGTTGCAACACCCAGCGGCTCTGCTTCGATATGAAGCAGCTCTGAGCACGGACAGAGACCAGCTCTGGAGCGGAGGTGGCCCTTGCCCTTCCCTGGGATCCAGCAGTTTAGGGGCTCAAAGGAAAACGAAGGGCAGTTTTGTTCAGCCAGGGCTGAAGAGCGGTTTCTGCCCTGAGCTATGAGTGTGGCAACTGCTTGGTGCATCCCCTCGCAGGACAGCACTTCTCGTTCAGGCTAAAAGCACCTGCAGAGGCCAAGGCCACGCTTGCCGGAGAGCTGCGGGCACTCACCATCTCTTCTAGCTGATTCTGGATCTGCCTGTGGACTTCTGCCATCTGGAAGAGAACATCTCCTGGAAAGACAAGATGTAGGAAGGCAGTTTGAGACCCGGAATGCTCTGCAGATCCTCCCACAGCTGGGAACAGCCGGAGCGCCGGCACCGAGGGACGGAGCTGCCGAGGGATCGGCAGCCGGACCCGCGGGATGGCGCAGCGCTCTGCGAGTCCATGAAGCACCCATCTCAGCACCCGCTTCTGTCACGCTGCAAGCGCATGGATGTTTAAGGCGGTGGATATCTATGCACTGTCTCTTACATACCAAAGGGAAGAAGAGGAGAGAGAGCAAGCAGCAGCGTGACCACAGCGCCCGGGGAGCCAGCCCGGCCTCCGACCCACCGTGCCACCCGGCCACATCGGCTACCGCCAGCCTGCTGGCCACCAACACTGCTCTGCCCAGGCAGCTTCTTCATCCGGCCACGCGGATGCAACAGCGAAGAAGCCACAGAGTGCAGGAACACGCAGGACACCTCACCGCAACCAGATTCAGAGTCCAGCATTGGAAGGGAGCAAGCAAGGGGCCACGCTTACGACATGCTCCTGCACTAATAACCAAGACCTTCCTCCTCCAGGAAAACAGTAGCGGACAGACATAACCCTGGGAACAAACCCAGGCCACGAAGCTGCAAACAGAGCTAAGTCCTGAGCTGAGTATTTGCTCAAAAACAAACCAGAACTGTTTAACCTTCATGGACGAATTGTGCATGTGCAGAGCCAGCCTAGGAACAAGTGCCAGGTGCAAGGGCAAAGGCAGTGCCACGCACACGGACAGCCCCGCGCCGTCAGCGACGGGCTCTCGAGCATGCAAGCTGCTAATGAACAAACCACAGGTCACCTACGCTGGGCAGTTCCTGAGATGGGAACTGCAGAGCCTGGATCACAGTCCATGGGAGAAAAGGCTGTCCACGACAGATGGATCCAACTGACTTTTTAATTAAAAATGCATTAAATCACACGCATGCTTTGCCTTTCCTGGAAACCAGGAGCAGCGGCTTACCTCAGCAAAAGCCGTAATGATGCTGGAGCCAGACACCAAAACACATGGGAGCTGCAGGAGCGTTTTTAGGAGATGAGCGAGTGCCACTGCTTCACTGGAAGCAACATTGCTGGACTAGAGCAAGCTTTCAGGGAGCGCCAAGCTCCATCAGCTATTTGTAAAGGCCAGGTTAGGAAGATCTAACTTTCAGCACAGCAGGCTCTAGCATTGCAAGAAGTTTTCAGCCTACACCAAGAGTTATTTGTAAACTGAAAATTGCTGTCTCAGAGCTGCTCTTGCCTCGGGACCCACGATGCTGCCAACCCACGCAGCCTTGGAGCTGTGGCCAGCAGTAGATGGATACCACGAGATACCCGCGGGGTCAGCGGGAGCGGGGCAGCCCTTGGGAGGGAAATGCCAGGAGAAAAGATCATGCAACATGCCCCAGAGGTTGCCTGCAAGCAGCAGCTAGAAGCCCAAGCACTAATTAGATGGCTCTGTGAAGAGTAGCCGTAGTGACAGCCCTAATCCCAGCTCAGCCACTTGCTCCCGTGGCGCTGGCTCCCCCGTCCTGGGTGCTCGCAGCCTCTGCCAGCTCCCTGCTCTGCTCTGGCAGCCCAGCGCTGCTTAACGAGGCCTCGGCATCCTCCTCCTCTCGCAGGGAGCCCTCGCCGCTCTCGCCCACGGCGATCTGCGGTGCAGCCAGTGCCCGGCCGTGCCTCCTCGGCCGCAACACGCAGGCTCAGAAAGGGGCTTCAGCGGTGCCTCGGCATGCTGCAGGGGGTCCGCGGGCGGCCCTGCCACCGAGAGCCTTGGGACTGCCGAGCGCAGACTTGCTTTCACGTGGGACTGGCCACCTCTGCTCCACCCTGCCCCAGCGAGAACCGGGTCCTGGCAGCAAAGGCCATGATTTCAGTGCGTTTGGAGCACGAAGGAAGACGCAAGCAAATCCTCCTTGGAGGACAGGTCCATCCTGGGGTCAAGCACGACTGCGTTCTCTACATCTAGATTCACAACCGGGCAACAGTACCAGGAACTAACTTCCTACCGGTGCCAGAGGAGCCCCACGTTAGGTGGGGGAGCAGGAGGTGCGAGCCGGGGCCAGGCTCAGCCCCACCAGCTGGCCCCGGGCAACAGAGCCGGGTCTTCGGGAGGTGCAAGCCTGCGTTCGGAAGCGGAAGGCGGTCAGGGGCCCGGAGCCCGCGGGGCCGGGCACCGGGGCGGAGGGGGAAGGAGCCACCGCGCCGCCGCGTCCCGCGCAAGGGCCAGGCGGCGGCTCCGGGCAGCGAGGGTCCCGCCGCGACGCTCAGTCGACTCCTGCAGCTGCTCCGCGAGGCGCCGGCGGGAGCGAAGGTGCTCGCGGGGGGCTGGCGGTCGGCCGTGGCAATTAAACGCCCAGCTTTGACGAGCGGCGTCTCGGTGAACGGGAAGGTCTGGGCAAAAGGTTACCGCTGCAGGACCTCCAGGAAACTGCTCTCCCGTTGAGCTGCGAGCGCTAAATCACGGGAAGTGCACAAATTCCCACTACGAGGAAGGCAAGGAGAGTGACGTAATGCCACAGCTTGGCTGCGATTTCTTCTGGAGGAGCGCGTCGAAGCAAGGGTGGCTTTTCTGCTGCCTTTTCCAAAGCTCTCACCACCCCCTCTCCTCTCTCCTTCCAGTTTTACCGGAGTGGAAGCCACGGCTGATTAAGTAGCACATCCAGCACCACAGGAAAAATCAGCTCAGCGCCAGGGCTGGCGGGACTTTCTGGCCACCGACACCGAGCTACGAACACACCTGGAGAGCAGGGGCCAGCGCTCCCGGACTGCCGCCGGCCCCGAACCGAGCCCCAGGGTCGCCCGGCCCCTCGCGCGGGACCGTTCGCCCTCCAGCCCCGCTGCATTCCCCCCCCCCGTCATTCCCGTGCCCCCATCCCGGCGGCGCAGGGCCTTGCCCGCCCGCGATCCCGACGCCGGCCGTGGGAGGCTGCTCCGGCGCTGGCTCCCTCCAGCCTGGCCGAGGGGACGCTTCCTTCCTTCCTTCCTTCCTGCGTCCCGGAGGCGGCCCCGTTGCACCCGCCGCCCTCGCGCTCCGTCCCGCGGCTCAGCGCACGGCGTCTCCCAAGCCTTTCCCGTCCTCCCCTCCGTGCCGGGGGATCCTGCTCCTTCGCACCGCTCTCCTGCCTGCTCCTGGGCTGGGACGAACAGGAAGAGGAGGTTTCTCTGAAGTCTCTCCCCACACTGAAGCTCCAAAGAAATCGGCTCCAGGATTCCCACGGTGTCCTCCACGGCGGGAGCCCGCGCAGGGCAGCGGCAGGATTTGAACCAACCCTGCCCCGAATAGCTGTCAGACTGCTGCGCGGATTCCCACGCAAGCTCCTCCGCATCGCCGGCACCCCGACACCTTCACACCAGCTGCTTCGCCACCGCAAAAAAGCTGCGGACTATGTTAGACGCTAACTGACATTTCACCCTGAAACTGCTTGGATTAACAGAGCCTGGCAGCAGGGAAGTGGTGACAAAAAAAATAACATGGTAATTTGAAAGCCTAAATATTTGGAGAACCGGCTCAGAACAAGGCCTGCACCATTGCACGATACTGCAGCCGTCCCCGCCGGCCCGGCGAGGCGTTTGCACACCCTGGCAGCCTGGACCACGGCGCGTCTTGACCCCGGCCCCACGGAGAGCTGCTCCGCTCAGAGCTTCCTCCCACACCACCGGGTTTGCATCATACCAGAGGGTTATCTGCATTTAAACAGCAGCCACTGCGCAGCAAGCCGGAGAACGGAGAAAGCCTGAATCACACGGCATGTTTATATATACACACTGAACCACACTGGCCCTCCCCTGAAACACACATTGGGTAAGCCAAGCAAGCCAAGAAAGCCAAGGTTAAGTGTTTCACCCAAGGCCACAGAGGCAAAAAGGACTCGGGGAGGGACAGGATTGCAGTTCCCGGGCTCCAGCCGCCCCGCCAGGCTCAAGCACACCTTTCTGCAGGCTACCGGCACGCTTGCAAACAAAATACAAGCAGACCAGAAGGTTACAAAGCAAACTGGAGTGGCTATTTAAGTCTGCCTGACTCACAGTATCACTCTCGGAGAACTATAGGGGCTATTGTGGGCCCTTCCCTACCACACCCAGCGAGGAACAGCAAAACTGGTTGTTCCACATCTCCGAGATTGCTATCAGCACCCGGAGCCGGGGCCAGCTGACCTTCCCGAAGGCAGAGCACCGGGACCGGCCCGCTGCGCTTCGCCTCGAGATTTCAGAGCCGAAGGAGCTTTCCTTGAGGGAGGCTAAAGAGTATTTCTATTAAAAACAAGCATTACATCTGAGGAAAACTGCACCAGAGCTTGCTAACGCCTGCAGAGAGCCGGAGCAGCCCGGCCGGTCCCGTGAGGGCGGCGCGGTGGAAGCAACGGAGACGCTCCCCAGCCCCATGCCCGCAGCTCGCTTCACCCAAGGGGCGAGGGCTGTTGCTGCCCCTGCCCACGGATCCAACTGGTGCCAACACAGCCCAACTGGGAGCACCCCAGCAGCAGGGGAGAACACCAAGCAGCAAAAAAAAGGCTTTGAAGAAGTGGAGAGCGTTGCATCCCTGCCAGCATGACTTGCTACTGCTTCAGTACTGATAACGGCATCATCAGCATCACTCCTGATAAAGATCGCTTAGCTCTGGAGATTTGGCTCCCAAATGGGGGAACTTTAAAAGATGCAACGAGACAGGAAGGAGTGCAGGGGACACAGCCCTGCGCTCCTCCCTTCGCACTGGCATCTCGCTTTGCTAACCGAAACTGGAGAAGAGCTACACCACTGTCAAGGGGAATAACCAAACAGAAGAGGAATATTAGATCATTAATGAGGGAAAAAAAAAGCAACAGACAATAATAGGGAAATCACTTGAATAGCTGTCTGCTGAAGTCTGGAAGCAAAAAAGTATCTGCTTTTCAAGGGCTGCTTAAAGGCTGTTAGCTAAATCCTTTGATGCTGAGCAAGTGCATTCAAACGTGGGCAGAAGATGCACCTCTGAGCCAGGAGAGTCCCTGTTCGAGCAGCGGGTTGAAGGCATCTGGCTCCTGGAGGGGAAGGCCGAGCCCAGGAGGCCGCTGCGCTCCAGCGCAGTGTGATGCTGAGCCACCATTTCAGAGCTGGCTGGGCAAAGGCAACTGCTGGACAGGATTGCACCGTTACTTACGCTGGGGGGACGAGAGAAAGAGCATCAACCCTGTGCACGTGGTGAGCAAATACCACTTCAGGTTGAAACTCTTCCTCCAATGAACTCTGTGGAAGGAGACTCTCACCCAAGTGGTTATGAGTTCCCCTTACAGTGCCGGCTGCTGCCTGGTCCTACACCTTCCAAGGGGCTCGTTTTCCACTAGCTACATTAATTACCACAGTAATGAGCAACAAGCTTAGCTCACACCTCGTTAGCTCTGGAGGTCAGAGCTCAAGCCCTGTAAAGCTGATGTGCAGCTGCTTCCCAAACTCGTTGGCGTGTACAGCCCCAAGCACAGCTCCAGTCCCACATAGCTGTCATTTGTTGAAGAGCTGATTAAATCCGGCCACTAAAGACCAAAGCACACAACTGAAAACTGTGATCTTGGTCCTTTGCTGATATTAGCATCTTGCTGTGAGCTCACAAGATGCAGCAGATACCACAGACAAGCTCACGAGCCGCTGAGGAAAAATGCTTCACAGCTCAACGCCTTCCGATGAGAAGGCTCCAGGATCTGCCCATAGCAGCACTAGTATTAAATTGCAAGACAAGTTAGGGAATATTCATGCATTTGGAGTGGGAAGGATGAATACAGGGTAGTCAGCTCCTCTTCACTGATTCATCTATTCCCACTTCAAAAAAGGTTTGATTTATCTATCATAGTGTAAAAGATTCATGTAGCATTTGTTGATGTTATATTAGCAGCTCATCAACATTGTAATGACCACTTCTGCTTCCAGCCTCTGCTTCAGAGCATCTTGGCGAAGCTTAAGATTTTTTTTTCTATTGTATTGAGACAGCAAAGGAACAAAACAAGCTTTTCCAAAATACCCTGACTCAAGTTTGGTGACACACACTTTCAGCCATCAGCTCTTTTGAGCTGAGCAGTTACAACCAACACTTTTGCTAGGGACAGCTAAGGGACGGGGCGGACCTGCGATGCCCCGTGCCTTCAGGGCCACCCCTTCCAAACATGTGCACTCCTCAGCGGGTCCCTAATGCCCAACTATTTTGGCAGCAGCCACAGGGATGAGGCTGTTCCTATGCTCAGGGTAAAGCACTAATTAGCAGGCACAGGGGGACATCGCTATGGAGACCTCACTGCCTTGGCCACCAGTTGCCCAGCAAGAACTTGCCCAAACCTCTCAAGCTCAAGCACCAGAAGTCCCAGGCCAGGAAGCATTTGCCTCCAGTGCCCAGAACTGGCAAAATGACAAAGCTGGCTTGCACACCACGACAGCCAGACACAGCCCTGCGCTGCGGGCACCGGGAGCGCAGACCCTGCCCAGCGGCACCTCCCCGGAGGGGTGGGCAAGCACAGCCTTACCCCGCTGCTGCCCGTCTTCTTCCTTGGACTGGCAGCAGTTCGCCTGTACAGCAGGGAACAGCTTCATCACAGCAAACACCAAGCTCATTTTTGGAAGGGCTGTGCCAACTAGAAGTGCTGTTTACAGTTTAAAAAGCCAGGAATAATTTTCAGAGTAGGAAAGCTGCAGGAGTGCTGTGATAGCTGATGCTGCAGGCGTTCCCATGCAGCCCCATGCCATCACCTCCACGACGTGGCTGCAAAGGGCAGGTTGACGGGCAGAAACCAAGTCCTCGCCCTCCCCTGACATTTCAAGGGCAGTGTGCTCCAGCGAGCAAATCCTCAGGGACGCTTTGCAAGCCAGCTGTCTTTCTAAGCACCAGTAACCTGCAGGCCTCTGTGCACACATGCACACACTCGCAGCATGCACAGGGAGTATTGAAATATCTGGCCAAACAATAGCACTGAAAAGGTCAAACGAGCCAGCAGGCAAGGAGGGGACCAGCTATGCAACCACACACACAAACCAGCCCTTTCTGGCACTGTTCATCTCTGGCTTGTGCTGGTTCCTCCGATTCTCCCTTCCACACAGAGCCTGGCTGCAATCACGCCTGCTCATTCTCTTCCTCCCAGAGCATTTTCATGCATACTCTTTGAATTCTCTCATCTCTTACAACAACAGATGCTCAGAAGACTTAAAACACCACCTACATGCTTGCTTTCTGTCCCTCTTTTCTGGGCAGAGGAAGATGTGCCCCTTTCTAAAATTTGCCAAGCTCATCAACATTGCTGATGGGAGTGCAGAAACCAGCTCATGAGTGCAGTTCATTTGTTAGTTTGGATGTGGCCACTCTTCCCTTGCAAAGCGCTAGAGCAGCCCTGCAGGAGTTTAGCTCAGACTCGGGTTCAGTAAGACACGCTTGGGAGCTCTAACTGGTAGGCAACCTCCTTAAAGATTTTCCTATTGAAGGTGAGACCGAAACATTAAACACCTATTGCTAAGTGTTAGAAACTACAGCTAGATACTGCTCTTAGCAGATGCTCACTTAACAACATGCCACTTTCCCCAGTACAGGCTTGTGAAAACAAATCTACTCATAACAGAACACCAGTTCCTAACCAGAAAGCTTAAGGACAGTGGAAAGGCAACACAGACAGGAGGAGCAGCCCTTTGAGGCAGACATTAGCTCTTAAAAGGTCTTCGTTTATTCCTGCACCTTTGGTTTAACCAGCCCATTTCCTTCAGATTCCTTCACGCTAAGGTTAAGCCCAGCTACACTAGTGCCAGGAGGTTTGCAAGTGGCAGATGCTTTGAACAGCAGCAGAGGTGTCCGATGGCTTTTGCATTTCGGACAGTCAAAAGCTCTGCAAGCAGGGACTTGGCAGCAGGCAACTGGTGCCTGGTTGCCTCTGTGTTCTCAGCTTGAAAGCAACCTGCCAGCCCACACATGATGGCGAGGGCAAAGCAGCCCACGTGTGCCTTCACAGTCCTGCTGTGCTGGAGCGAGCTGCCCTTCACCCTCTCACCGGAGAAAACGGCCCTCAAGACCAGCCTGTCTCCACGTGCCCATCTCGCTGGGACGTGGCCACCCAGAAGCAGAGTCCACATGCTTTTCTCTTGGCTATCTGCCTCTGAAGGGCTAAAAAAAAAAAAAAAAAAAAAACTCCCTTCGGGAGTCTCCTTACACACAAAGGAAAAACACAAACCCAAAAAGTGCCACCACGGAGCCAGCACCCAGCAGAGAGGCTCCGAGAGCCCGGCTCCCTGCACATCCCCAGGGTCGACATTGCATCTGTGCCTCCGTTACAGCGTGAGCCGAAATCGCTGCTCTAAGACTGCAACTTAAGGAGCCCTACATTTCAAACACGCTTTAAGCAGGTTCAGGACAAAGGCTGCTACAGCAAAGACACGCTCCTTCCTTATTCTAACTACAAGCTCCATTTTCAAAAAGCAGTTTCACCAACCTGAAGTTTTTGACTAAGAATAACCCTGGAAGCCTATTCCTGAACTTCTGGAATAATTTCCTTAACAAATTAGGCCTTTTGACAGAATCACTGATGAAAGTAATACTGGTCCAAAATGTCCATTCTTCTGCCAGTGCAAAGTTGCTACCTACAATCTATTAAATGCATCATTAAGTCCAATTTTAAAAGGATCAAGCAGCAAGATTACTACTGCTTCTCTAGGAGGGCTATTCCACAAGCTAATGGCCCTCTCTGCAGGGACACTTTCAGTGATCACTGGGAAATATTTCCTGGAATTCAGCTAGATGTGCCTGAGCGCACATCTAGCATCATGATTACTACCAGCTCACTCCCGCACGCAGAGCTCTTTCCTATCTTTCCCATATTAAGTACTTCACTGTTACAATAACCTCTGACATTCACAGGATCTATATCTGCATCTCCATTGCTGTAGGAAGCTTTACCTGAAACAACTGCAAATCCAATTAAGAGATTAATAAATCTCCCCAGAGGATTCAGTGCAGCATAATGAAGCCTTCAAACCATGCCCAAGCCACCAACAAAAATCAGGTCAGATTGGAGCTCTGCAAAGAAAAAAACTGAACTTGCTCTTTCAAACACTGGAGCCTGCGTGACCTTTTCCATCACAACAGGCACCCAGGCTGGGCTGCTCCTAGCCAGGCACAGCCACGTTAGCAGACCCACGAGGACGCGGTCTGGTAGCATTCTGGTTTTCACACATTATCATGGAGCTGGGCCAAGCTCTACGCTCCAGCTCAGGCTCCAGACACCTTTCTCAGCACACAGTGAATGCCAAGCAGGGCGCACACTTGCTACAGAAATGTTTATCACACATCCATCCAGAACCTAATTAACATTTTAAAATCTTTATAGCAATTGTTTAAAATGCTTGAGATCAGTGTCCTCCACTGACACTAGACAGCTCCATAGCAGATGAGAGCAGCTCAAAGATAACACAAGTTATGATTTCATCAGGCAAATTATGTATCAGGAAGAAACTTAGTTTTTCACTGTAAAGCAGAACAAGCCTCTGCTAAACTAATTACTGTATTTCTTCTTTCATAGCATTATGCTTCAGTCAGAAGCGTCATCTGAACCAGGACCACCTTGGAAAGAGACCCCAAAACAAAAATCCAGCTCCAAAGGAGTTCTCTGCTCGTGCTGTTCACTCCCCAGCAGAGTCTGGTCGCATGCGCAGTGTGCCAGGGCACTCTGAGCCAGGAAGAAAATTGCCTCTGACTCTCCTTACCAGGCAAGTGCTTCCCTCTAAAAGAAAAAGCCTTCCTATGCCTTTGCCATGACCTAATTTTAAACTGGCACCCAAAGGGACATAAAAAACACTGAGCAGCATCTAAGTGACTTCAGCACCTAAGTTCTACTGGCAGGTGGACTACATAAGGGCCAAAGCCACCCAAGCGCTTATGTGAATTAGACTCAAGTTCCTCAGAAGTCTTCTACAAAGAGCTCCCAGAGCAAGCACAGAGCACCTCTTCAGTGACCAGACATGCATTTAGGCTTTTGGGAAGTTGAGAAGCTGGTGTTTAAAAAAACCACACACCTCAGTAACCACTATGAAGATCTGAAGAACAGTATATGGAATCACTCTCAAAGGAGAGCTTGAACTGTGGGCATAGGTCTCATCTGCTGTCCAAGTAACAGAAACTGGAAAGCAGCCAGGACAGAAGAACAAGGCAGAAAAAAGCCTTTAATGCCATCCCTTCAGAGGGATTCAATTCCCAGGAATGCCAAGACAAGCAGTCTTCACTTCCACTGCTGACCTAGTCTCAAGCCACCTACATTCTCTTTGCTTCCTAGCCTCGCACAGCAACCTGCTCCCAGAAGAGATCCTCAATAACCAGGACATCTCTCCACCTTCCCATATGACATTGGGAGCTGGAGGACAGGCATTACCCTGCTGCAGAGCTGTGCTGCTGCTGCTCTGCTACTCGCATGGCACCGCTGAGGGCCCCGAGCTCCTCGGAGAAGGAGGGCCAATGCCTGAATTAACTTGCAGGCTGACGAGAAGCAAGGCAGAATACAGATGTCCAGCACCGTGATAGACTGCAGTCAGACAAGTAGGAAGCAGAAACAGTTTCCCCAGGTGATAGGAACTCAGTTACTTGTTAACCAATTTTACATCCTCAAGATATAAAATCCAGCCCAAGAAGCTCAAGTGCTCAGCTGTCAAGAGGCTTAGCCTGCTCCTAGGGCAGCACATAGCCATGTTTCCCACGGTGGGAACCGCTTGCCATGCTTCATTACTCCTGCCTCAGACCAGAGCACGAACGGGGCCAAGTCTTGGCCCTCCAGGCAGCTCGTTGCTCTCCAGGGAGAGCGTTGCTTGGTGTAAAAAGGCAACTCCCTGCCACAACGCTGCCCAGCGCGCTGACGGCTATCAGACACACCTTACACCACAACGTCAACGGTATCACCGCGGGCTTGGGCCGTCTTGTGTGATACTTCACTAAGGAATCTGCTTCAGCATTTATTAATTTATCAAGAAGCCAACACCCTCAATGCACCGCTCGGAAATGGTCTCTGTTCCTGCAGGGTTACGTGGATCTCAACTAAATGCAAACACTGCCTGCAACTGGGTCACCAAGCAGCGCGGACCTCTGGGGAGCAGAGCGCTCTGTAGCTGTTCAGCGCAAGCGCCTGCGAGGCGAGCGGGAAAAATCTCCCTGGTCCGGATCAAATGCCCCCGCCACAGCATTTAAAAACTGGCAATGCACAAACCAACTCTGTAGTGTTTCCAGAAGTTTGAAAATAAAAATAGAAGCTACAAAACAGTTCAGGGTTTTCCCAGGTCATAAAAAGCATAAAGAGGATCTGAACTACAGGCAATCGCATTGGGCAAAGCTGTCATGCAAGGCCAACTGAAAGCTACACCTTGCACCCAGGCAGGACATCACTTTAGTCAAGAAAAGCAAGAGACTGAGTCTTGTGAACCTCTGCAATGGGGCTCCCACAGGTACGCCCCAGCCAGATGCTTCCACCCCAAAACTCAAGCCAGAGCCGATTAGAGCTCAAGTACTTTATTATTGTTTTCTGTTACTACATGAGATTATCCTGTCTACACACAGTTGCTAAAATCTGATGGAGAATTTACAAACAATGTAAAGTGCTAAGCAGCTGCTGACCAGAGAACTGAGCTTGGAGGTAGCTGTCTGGCAGGCATTAGGAAGGCTGATAAGTGTTTTCAGCAGATTAAACATAACGCACTGCTGCAACCAAAGGAATTTCTATTAAAAAAGCCAGCAAGTCCCAGTCCATGGGACATTCAGCACATTTGCACAGAACTAAGGACATTGCAGATGGGCAGTTTTCCAGCGCTCAACTTAATCAGAGAACAATCTCCTTAGAGTTATAAGTAATACTGAAGAGAGGACAACACGCTGGAAATCAAACTGGCCAGTTTTGAGAGCTGATAAAGAGCCGCAAGAGCGCTCCCAGTGCAGGCCAACTCCTTCAAGGTAAACGCTATTTGCCCAGCTCCCTGAGGTGTCACGTACCTGCTCCGAGCTCTGTGCAACGGGCTGTGCCGAGAGCAGCCCGTGAGCCGCGGGTAAAAACCAGCTCTGCACGAGCAGCAGACGCTGCCGCGCAGACACGAACCGGGGGCCTTTTCCCACAGTGATTATCTCACAGAAACAGAATTTACATTTTCCCCTCCACACTTTTGACATCTTTTCTCCCAGAAGGAGCATTACAAGATGACCTGCATTCAGAAGAGAAAGGGTTAAGGAGGAAAAAAAAATCCCTGGGATTCTTTTTCTTGGATGCTAGAAGGGGAATTCAGCCAGCAGCTGTTGGTCCCAGCAAGAACATCCAGGAGTCACTGCCTTGCATCTCAGAACGGCTTTCCTTTTCCTGTTGTTAAAGGAGGAAGTCATCTGCATACACACAGAGGGATCAGCTTAGGCCTACAACATTAATGCAAACTACAAACATCGCTGTTTGCTGAAGCTTCTAGCACGGGATGAAATAATCCAGACGGAAGAGCAGAAAGCCCAGACCCTAGCGCTCGTTTCCTGTGCTATCAGCAATCTCGGTAACTGATAAGTTAAAGGTTTCCCCAGGAAAAGCTGTACCAGTGAGCACGGAGGCAGTGCAGGGACCCAGATCTAACGCGTTCCTTCTACCGAGCTCTGCGAAGCTCCAGTTCATGTCAAGCCAGGAGGAGGTTTACTGGAACTGGTAACAGCTAGTTAAATTTCAGCCAGAATTTTAATCTTCATTTTCTTCCGCATGATTCTACTGAGTAGCTGCCATAGTAAATATCAGCAAGATCAAGAAAGCAAGAAGTCTGAAGAGCAGCCATTTATTATACACCTAGACCGAACAAAATCGGCCAGGTATCTTTCTCTGTAAGTGCTAGCCACACAGCCTCACACTAAGAACGGAAGATGCAGTAATATGGAATAATTTTAGACTAACCTAAAGATATTCAAGCCACATACCAAATAAGTGTTGGGAGATTGCTAGGACCATACCAACAAACCTACTTTCAAACCTTTCTTAGGCTAGGAAGTTTGACCACCAGAAGACACGCCAGGTCCCGGGCGTTCGCTCGCGCTGCCGCTGTGGGCTCAGGCAGCGGGAAGGACGTGCATTCCCCGCGCTCTCGCTCTAACGGCTGCAGTGCCGCTAACGAGGCTTTCCCCAGCTTCCACTTCCCGCAGGACAGCAGAGCTGCTTCGACTTTCACCCCTGAAGAGGCAGCAAAAGCCTCCCGAGCAGAAGGGGATCCTTTGAACGGTAACATCGGCACAGCCTTCAGTTTTGCTTGCTACGTGCACGGCTTAGGTAGGGCTGTTTCACTGAGTAAACAGAAACAGATTACCACAGGCAGCTTTAAATCAAGTGATAAAACAGATTTCTGTAGATACTTGATCCTCCCCCATGAGAATTCAAATTACTGATTGGCATCAGTCTAAGGTTCAGAGTAAGTTAAAGTCTGATATTGAACAGCATATTGCAAAAACAAAAAAGCTGTCCCCACAGAAGAAAGTTACTTAGGGATTGCTTTATAAGCCTTCAAGAATCATTCCAGCTCAAACTCTTCTTCATAAATTGATTGCTTCAAAGATCCCGTTAGAGTATTATTTGCCATTTCCTGGTACAGCAATCTAGCAAGCAAGACCAGCAAGTGAACTGGGAGGAAGAGGAGGAGGAGCTTACCTCCAATTCCAGAAGCTAGATCAACACAAACACCCAAGTCGGCTGGACTCTTAGCAAGAGGCCACAGAGCATCCCTGGAGGAGAGTCTGGGAGAAGAGCTACACACAGAGCAACGTTTGCCCACAGTAATGGGAACGAGGGAGTTCGGGGGGTGTGTGTGTGGGGGGGGGGACGACACATGAAATATGTCATCTGCTGGAAAAGCTGGAAAAAGCAGTTCCCTGAATGATTTACTTGAAGAATAAATAAAAGAAAGGGGAGGGAGTCAGAGCATCAGCACTCGCGACGCCTCTGTACTAACTCCAGTCCGCTGCACAAGCACAAGTCACCAGCTGCAGCGTACTGCGAACAGCAGCCGACGTGCAGCCGGTTCGGCAGCAGCTCCGCCGGGCTCGGCGGGGCCCAGCCCGCAAACGCAGCTCCCACCGCGCACAACCCGCTAAGCACCGCCCGGCACCGCTGCCAGCGCAAACGCCACCTCCGCGCGCCCGACCCGCGCCAGCCCCGAGCCTCTTCCTCTCGCCTGCTGCATCCTGTTCTCCTTCAGGGGCCAAAACCCAGTGAGGCAGCCAAGGTGGCCCCAGCTTCCAAACCAGAAGCGAGCGCATTTCTCATTTGTAAAGCAAGGAAAAAAAAAAGAAAAAAAAGAAAAAGAAAAAAAAAAAAGGCCAGTAAAGCACCTTCTGGTTGACCTCCTCCTGCGAACATCACCCCAGTGCCTCAAAGCCCTCAGACTACGGGCAGCAGGCTTTTCTCCTTTTACAAGCGCTACATCACAGTAAATATAAAGATACTTCCACTACCACTTATATCAGGTAGGATCAGCTCCTTATTTAGCTTGTTACTCACACCTACAGCAAAAAAGAAACAGTTTCATTCCTGTGGCTCAGAGCCTGTTCTGACCTGTAACTCCATTTAGCAGTAACTTGGTGACTTACCTAATTCTTTAGATCCTTGGCTTTCACTGGCCAATTCTCCCATTTTAACCAGAGCATCAAAGTATCCTTTTGCTGCATATGTCATACCTAAAAGCATCAAAAAAATGTGGGTTACATTCTTTGACTATTAAAACTTCTATAGCACTGAATCTGAATGTTAGACACTGTACAAAACAAAGGTTCTTACTTCAAAGGGCTTAACCCTACTGGGAGGGACTAGAGAAAACAAGCAAAATTAGTGAAAAAAGAACACTAAAAGAGGGGAAGGCTAAAGCAACAAGATTAGAGTTATTTAGGAGAAAAAAAGGTAAAATGAAAGCCTGGGTCATTTTCATTCCAGTATAACCAAACAGGCTAACACTGCTTTAAAAAAAAAATCACTGTGAAATAATTAAATATCAGAGATTTTCATTATAGTTCAGTCTTGTTTGTTGACATTCCAGCTCCACACTTCACTTTAATCAGATAAGCAGGGGGTTTCCTCTAATCATGAGAACATGTTGTACAGTTTTTGCTTAACAGCAAATTATGGGCTGAAGTCTCTTCCAGCATGATTTACTGATCAAGACTCTTCCTTTAGATGCCTCCACAAGCCGAAATAAAGGATGGCCAAAAAAACAATTTTAAAAATTACAGGAAGATCTGGGGCTCCAACATGCATTCAAGAGGAGGGATGTGAGAAAAACAGAAGTGAAACCATCATGCTGCTTTACAACAACAAATAGCGAAGTAACAACATACGTAACTCCAAACTCAGATGAAATGGGCACATTATAAACAGGCTCCACCATCTAGGTCATTAAAAGCTGCATTATCAGTATAACATCTTAGAATAAAAACCTCAGTCCCAAATGCAATCTTTCCTCTCGTTCAAAACTGTTTCTCCTCCCCAAGGAAAACTCAATGTTTTGCTGCTGCCCGCAGCAGGCAGGAGACTGAGCAGGGAAATCAAGAAGCCAAAGAGCACCCAACTCACGAGCCCCGGGTTCATTAGCATCATTTAACATAGCTGGAAAACACTGCTGCAGATACGGGTTTATGAAGTGCCAGACCCCAGGAGAGCTGTCCCTGCGCAGCGGATTCAGATGGATGCACTTCCCGTCTCGTGGAAGCTGACCCATTAAAATCCGCTGAAGAACAATACTGAGAACCAGCAGGAAACAAATGTGCTGGCACAGGGGAAACATCCGTACCCAAGAAAGGCAGAAGACTGCATCTTAAAAGATGCTTCATGAAAACATTTAGGAACCTCGTTTGACTTGTGGAAATAAAATTTGCTCCAGGCATGAAACAAGAACACACAGATTCTTCCTAAAGGTCATATTTCAAACACCATTATTTAACAGGAGATCAAGTATTTTTTTTTCCACTGGCTTAAGATTATGACAGCTTCTTCCCTTAAAGGCATTTTCACTGAACCAATTAAAAAAATAAAATCCGAGAGACATGTGCAATGCAATTTTCTGAAGGGAGCAGAGGCCTCTGAGAACTCCACAGTCAGATGAAGCCTGCCTTAAAACATGCAAAATGATCAAGCTAAATAGGGCCCAAGCAGAATGGGAACTCAAGTTAAAATAGTCCAGTTTTAATTTTCATCAATTCAGTTTACTTTTATTCAGTTAAATCTACATTTCTCTCATGGCTCCCAAAAGGATCCTATATTCCAAATCAAGAGCTGTCTCTAAAACTTTTAGGATTTTTCTCCTCCAATGCATTGTTCTGGGCACTCTGAACATTTAAAAAGCACTCCTTTAAATGGAAATAAAATATTAATTCTGAACATCTTTAAATATTTAAAGATAGAGAAAATTTGTTGATTGGAAATACATTTATCACCCAGCTGCCAGCCAACATTTTAATGCTCAAATCCCTTCTGTAGTGTTCTCCAGGAAGTTTGCCCTGTGGCTCCTCCAGCAAGAGACCCCAGCCAGGCCTTGTGCCCTGCGCGTTGTAGCAATATGATCCAATGAGCTGAGGTTCAAGAACTGTCTCCAAAGTTTCCTCCCCTCACTCCCCCGAGGAAAGAAAGCATCCCAAGCTAGTTTTCAGTGTTGCAGTGCTGCCCTGTTGCACCCAGCTACCTTCACAGGGCTTGCTGCTTCCCATGTTTAAATAATAAATGCATCAGCAGTGCAGTTTCACTTACTTGCTAAGGCTTTTTCGTAGGTCTTCCCCATAGAAATGAAATTCCTGAGGCTGGGATTGAACTGCTCCATGATTGTCTGAAGGAAACAAAAGAATAAGGACATCAGGCATCAGCAAGACAGCGAGCAGCCGGGGGCTCCCTGCAGAGAGGGCATCTCGGCGCTCAGCTTGGGCAGGCACACTGAACAGCCAACTCACGATAGCCATAAGTGCAACAGAGCAGAAAAAAACCCTCCCACACTCCTTTCTGGCAACAACATAATCTAAGCTTCCTGATGTCTGCAAGAGGATGCTGGTCTTGCATTGAGAAGCCTTGTTTTAAGTATAGCCACATCTTACAAGCTATCTTCAAAAATCATAAGACCATGCTGGCCTAGAAGAACAGATTTTTTCATTTTGGAAAAATTAACTCAAAGTGTATTAAAATCACAGGCTGGTAAGAGATCAGAACAGTGCAGAAGTAGCCAGGGTCACTCCTAGCACTAAGACAAACACACAACATGAAGTTGTTGAAAATAGTAAGGATGTTAGCTTAATGCAACAGACTGCTTACACTCCAAGCCCTGCCCAGGGCAGGTCCTGGAAACCCTAGTCCATGCTGCCCCTCACCATATGGGAGCATGAACACACACCGGCCAAGATATTCCACGGCATATCTTTCCTCCACCTCATCTTGAGCAAAAAACAAAGCATCAGCTCCACTTAATTCTAATTTTAACCAAGAAAACAATTTAATACCATTGATTTGCTCTAGTTCTCACTGCACAACACAGCAACACAAAGGCACTGCAGACAGCAACACCTGGAAATGCTTGTAAGAGTAGATTATGGATTATTGTCTTTCAACAACAAAGTGGCATTCCCAGCACCACACGTGCACTACTTCCAACGCGGCGTGCCTGGGCTCACCTTGGCCAGAGCAGAGCCCGGCCATGTCCAGAACATCAGGCTCCTGAGCAAACAACGGCCCTAGAGCACTTCTCCACATACCTGCTGTCTGCAGCACTTGCCTTCCTCGAAGGCTCACACTTTCTTACAAGTGTGTGGGAGCGCACAAGATGCAACCAGCTGAACAGAGGAATTCAGCTGAAATAACAGAGCTCTGCAGTGGCCCAGCATGCGAGATCCGGGTGAGTCAGCACCAGAGCTGGGCTCCAGACCCTCTTCCAGGAACTTCAGTGCAAGAGAAATGAATGACCCAAACAAAGTTTCATCAGATACAGCAAAAATACCCAATTCAAGCAAACAAAGGAAGCAAAGGAACTGTGTTCTGCTACCAGGCTGTTCTGAGGCAGCAGCCAACAGCCCTCAGACCAACTCCAAAGTTGACACAAACCCTGGACGATAGAAGCTGGTTACATACAACATCCATGGCCTAGCAGAGCCAATATTACCCTGATCTATCAGAGAAGAGGAAAGGTCTGAAAACTGGTACTTGAAATAATCACTGAGGTGCTGAAGACAGAACAACGAGCTAGACTACGAACACCTCCTTCCTCCTGAGCCTGTGCCAGCCTCGGATAAAGCTGTGTGCAAGAAATCGCACCTTGCTCTCCAAACACCTGGTGTCACTTTTCAGCTGCCTAAAAACACAGAAATGAAGGTGTCAAAAAACACCAATATACAGGAAGCATTTTCTGTACTGCTCTTCCTCCTTTGCTTTCAGGTCCTTATTAATGTAGGACATTGGGGGCTGGGAAGGAATAATCAGATCACAAATACCAACAGGTCTTTGCAAGTTTGTCACGGCAGCTACCGAATCCCTCCCTCCTGCCCTGCCATGCAAAGTTATTCAATCTCCCGGTAACCATAGCATCCTCAAAAACCAGACACTAATTCCCCAGCTGAGCTGCGGAACAGATAACAATCTCCAGCCTTGCTGCAGATCTGGTCTCCAAACCCAACTCGGGCTGCAGAGCTGGAGCTCAGGACCATGAACCACATCCCACCTCCCTCTCCGGGACGGCCGCTCGCCCACCACAGCCGAGGGGACCGGCAGGACATTAGGTCGACAGCCCCAGCGCCCCGCAGGGCTGCCCGAGCCCTCCCACAGGGCAGAAAGGGCCTCAGTGCCCCACTCGTGGCTGCCCCTTCTGCAAGCGCGGGGAAGACGACAGACAGACACTTATGTCGAATAAGCTGATTAAGCATCTGTCACCTCATTTGAGGCTGGCCGAACACTATAAAGCTCATTTTCTGCCTGAGGCAATTTTATCCCTGGTTCCTGCTGCCTGGTCTTTTGAGTACGACAGTTTAATTTGCTTCTGCAGGCGCGTGTGTGCCGAGACTCATCAACAGCAGTCGCGGAGCTGCTGCCTTCTCCCAGTCCAAGGCGGTGGTTCGTTAGTTCCCAGAGCGGTAACCGTTGTGGGACGCTCGGGCTCGGAGGCCAGCATGCTTCCCAGGGGGTCACCACCTCCTTGCTGCTACTTGTCAGCTTGGGAATTTTTTAATCCTCCGAGCTAACGTCCAGCCCCGCTCCATCGCTCCCCAGGAGAGCGGCGGGGACGGTGGCAAGCCCAGCGAGGAGATAACCACTCCTCTCCTGGCTGGCGATCGGTGCATTAATCCAAGCCCAGATCAGGCTGCGATGCCTCAACCACAACATCCTCCGCCCTCACCGCGGCCGCAGAGGCTGCTTCCAAGTGGGTCCTGCAGCCTCAAGCACGGCCCTGCGAAGGGCAGACGACTCCCAAGCCCCGAGGGCCAACACCAGTGCCAGGGTGGCGGGGAAGGTCGCTGCCACCGAGGCGCTGGGTCACGGTTCCCGGCCTCCTTCCACGGTGCAGGTGAAAGCGCCTTTGGGGCGGCACCGAGCGGAGCGGCTCAGTGAACTGCTCAGCCTGAAAGGAGAGAATTAACCTGTAGCAACAGGCCACGTAATGAGTCGTTTTCTGCAATCATAGGAGACAATTACAGAGATGTTAGTTAACGCTGAAGAGGATCACTGCCTTTCCCACTTCACCTTTAACTTCTCACAAAATATACCCATGCTGCTTCCCAAAGTTGCTGCTGTTGCTGAAGGAGCCCGCGAAGCTCAACGACCACGTTGGCAGCAAAGCTCCCCGGGGTTTGTCCGTCACAGGTTGGTCCCATCTTCTTCCCTCATCCACTAGCCAAGAAACTCCAGCACTGCTGGCAGAGCCAGCGCGTACTAAACCCCGCCGCGCTCAGCGGCTCAGCCCAAGCAATCTGAGGCTGAATAATGTTTATGCAGAAGAAATATTGCCAGAATTTCTGTGGGGAAGCGATTTTAAATAGTTTGCTAGGTAAAGTGCAGTGCATGTGTTTATATAAATATACACACACACACACACAATTTTTGCAGCATTGCCTACGTAAACATATCTTCCTGGGGAAAAGTATAAAACTTGGAGAACAAGTAACCAAATAGGATATACAGATAGAAAGTATCACCTGTAGGACAAAAGCTCAGGGGACCAAACATGTTTTGCACAGCCACAGCGAGTTCAGCCGTGGACCAGGCGAGCCCTCTTCTGAAGTTAGACGTGTCCTCCTGAAACAGGAGGGGACCAGAAGCGGGACTGCCACGGCCGTCCTGCAACATGCTCGAGGTTCCCACCGCAGACCCCGCCGCAGCCGGCGCGAGCATCCCCCGGCCTGCCCGCAGCTGGCCACCGCCTCTTCAGAGCACCAAGGAAACACAGAAAGCACTGCAGAGAGGATCCGACTAACCAGACCAAGAGGGGACAGGGAGTGACTCTGCACTGGCCAAATTTGTGAAATTTAAGAAGCTTGCTAAAACGAATGTTTTTAGATGTTGTTCAGAGCTGCTGGGGGAAACGCAACCACAGAGCAGGAACATCAGAAAGGCCCCTGAGCTACAGAGATGAAGTTTTTCAGGCCTTATTTTTGCTCCCATGGTGGGCAGAGAAGATTACCCTAAAACTGACGTACAAAGGTACCCAACACAGGGGAAACTAAAAAGCTGCCAACTGGTGAGAAAAAGATCCTGGCAGATAAGTGTGTTTATATTACATAACATGCTCAACAAGCAAGAGCTTCTTGCACCCAAGCAAAATGCTGCAACTGTTCTCACTAGGCAGATGTTGCAATGCTAGGGAAGGGGTGGCTGTACCACGACAGCACCAGAAACCACACGCAGGGTCCCATCGTAGCCGAGGGAAAAAAAAAAAAAAGCATTTAGTCACATAGCCTTTGAGCTGATATCTTTCGCCACCTTGCAACAAATAAAAACTTCACTAAAAATAAAAACTTCAATGTAGGCAGATGTTGCCCCATGCTTCCACCTCACAGAGAGGTGAGGGAAGAAATGCCCATACGTGTTTCTGTAATAGCTTCCTTGGGCTGGCAAGGTGAAACCAGATTTGCAGGACAGTACAGCAAAGCCAGTATTCAGCAGAATTTGGTAGTGAAAGCAAATATTCTCCCTCAAATTTTGCTCCATCAGCACCACCCGCAAGTTGTTTGCCTTCCACATGCTGCCTGGGCAAAGTTTTTTTTAAAAAAAATACAGACAAAAAACCTGGCAGCTAAAGGTTGAAAGGGCTTTGCTTTGTTCCACTGCACTAAATTCCCTGGGTAATACCACTCAGCTCTCTGGGATTGGTATGGCTTTATTCAGCTGCCAAAAATGAAACTAATGCAAAGCACGAGGTCTCCATGACATAGTTCTGCTGAATTAGAGAGAGGTAGAAGAGTCAATAGAAAGTGCTTCCTGTCTCTCTCCCCTGCCAAAGTGTACTCCACTTCTTCGTGCTACAGCAAAGATTTATCTGCTCGTACAGTGCCATAATAATCAGCCAATAATTAAAAGTTCTCCCGAGCTCCATCACAGCAGCTGCTGAGATAGCTCCTAAACCTGAGCACAGAGTAAAAGAAAACAAGCACGAGCTCTTTCGCTCCACCAGGGCAGGCAGAGATGGTCAGTGGCCACAGTTCACTTAGCACTTGGGCTCTACACCACAGGCAGCACCAGCCAGGTGGCTTCAATCAGCAGCAGCCAGGGAAAGGGCTGCTCCACATCACCACTGCTCCAGGAGACGGGACGTCACTCAGCACAGCTGTGTCAGACTAGCACCATCATACACACTGCCCCAATTAGGACTCCCATAATTGGAGCCAGACTTCATTGCAGTCAAGCCAGAAAGTCTCTCCTCCACACCTCGCGCTGCACAGGAATATCACATACACTGGCAGGAGGAAGAGGTCCTTCCCAACGTGGGCAGACAGCACGGTCCGGGTTCTCTAACTGCAGGCTCTGGCACCTCATTTACGCTCTGGCCTCAGCCTCTTGGCCAGCAACACTGCAAGAGGCCAGACACTACGGATTAATGTGTGAGGAAGCTCTAATGCTTGGCTTCATCTCCAAAGGATGAGCATCGCTGCAAATGGCACAGCGTGTGCCTTGCTCTACTGCGGCTCAGGAGCTCTCCCCCCAGCTACCACCTCGCAAGGAGAATCTGTGCAACATTTGCTGGTGGCATCCAAGAGCCAGCTCAAACAGCAGTGACTGCTTTGCTTCTAACCTAAGAAGTTAACCTCACTATTTTCCCGGTATCGTTGTTTCATGCCTATACACAGCAGTAGCACGTGATGGCTCCTTGCAAGGCAGGGGCTGTATGGTGCTACAGGTGGGCCAGATGTGGTCTGGCACTCCCTGACTTTTCTGTGCAAGCAACTCACAGGTGCCAGCAGGATGTTGTGTGATCATGACCAACACAGGGCAGGGGGAAGCACCCATGGGACTTTCCAACTATGATATAGTCATGCTACAGAAGAAGTTCAACTATAAGGAAGTTTTGTTTCTAAATGGGTCACCCCTGCTTCAGAAAGGCCTTTCATTATTTCTGTATTAATATTTAATGCCCAAACAAATCCCACTGCTACTTCCATCTCAGCACATCCTGCCCTGTGCCATCAGGGCAGAGCTCTGCAGTTTTGAGACCAGCTTTCTGCTTTAATGCTTTCTGCACTGGTAAGACTAATTTCAATTGCTTGCAACACCTGCAAACTCTGCCTCCAGGAACATCCTCATCCAGGCACTGGAAGTGAAGTTACATAACCCCAGATATCCCTGCTAGCCCCACACACAGTGGCTACCATAACTCATTACACAGCAATAGCGTTTCACAACCCTGTAGCAGCTGCCAGTCCTTGCTCTGCACCGCTCCCACACTCCCAGCAAGTTTACCTCACTGACAGTATTTCCAAAGCTTGCTCCAAGCAAGTGCGAATGGCTGAACAGTCATCATTCAGTCTGGAACCTCACAAGAGCCTACCCAAAGCCAGGCAGCACGACAATCTTTACTGGACAAAGTTCAGTAAGCAGGAGACTTAAGAAAAGCAAACAAGCAAACAAACAAAAACTAGGGCCTCCATCTAAAGCCACTTAATATCTACTAGCTACCATGTCAGAGGAGGAAAGACCCTGAGATTCAGGGCTAGAGGGCCAAACAGTTCTTGCAGTCAGTATTTGGGCTTGGAGTAAACCAGTGATGGACCTGCATGGTGCACCAAGGACCTATCTGAGAGCTGCCTCTTCAACCAGCAATAAGCCTTGTATTTGCAAGGCAGACCTGTCACCCAGCCCTCAGGACCCTGAGCTCTGGGCTGTTGAGCTCGGAAGGGTCACCCAGATGCCAGCAGCCAGTTGCCTCCAGCAGGAGAGGAGCCAGGAGGACTCATTTCCTGCAGACCTCTAACCAAAAGACTCAACCACTCAAGACTAGAACAGGCTCTGAGACATCTGAAGTGATGTGGCCAATGCCACATGATGCCCTACAATGAAGGCATAAGGGAAGCAAAGCAGTAGCTGGGAGCTGAACCAGCACAGCAAGCCACTGAAGACAGCAGCCACCTCTGTCCCCAGGAGCATTGCTTTTCACTAGCTGCAAACCGTATGGAAAGCAATTCAGGCTACCGTAGGCAAGCACCTACCTTCTTTGTAACACATCTTACTCTGCAAATTTCAATAGCTTTGAGATGCATCATCTCAGAAGCCAGAAACCACTCAATATCCACAACAGCATAGTACACACAGAGGGGAGGGAGCAGTAGAAGATAAGCATTGCCACCACGCCAGCTCTGCTGCAGCAGCTGCACCATCAAGCAGTAGGGCAGCGCCAAAGAGCAAGCAGAGCCCACACAGCCAACTTTGGACCCGTTTGAACAGCCTGATCAGCATAAAGCCTTACTTCAAATGAACATGGTTGTAGAGCCAAGACACCTGCAAAGATCAACTTTGGCAAAAGCACTGTATCTCTATAACCACCACAGCCCTAGGTCTTGCAAATCAAGGGACAACAATCCTGGTCTCACCCTGTGACACTCTGCAGTTAATGCTAGAAAAGGACCTGTGCAGAGTTTGAGCTGTTCCCCTACAACACAAGTACATACCACCAGCACATAGCTGGTACACAGCAGCAGGGCACTACAGCTGGCCACGTGGCTACACAGTGGAAGGTCGATCACCACAGGTCCAGACAACCCCTACTACAGGGATTAAATCATCAGCCGGAGTCTCAGCAAACAGATTTCCTACTTCTATGGTGCAGAAAGTAGCAAACGCTCTTGTGGCCCAAAGCTGCAGGAAAGCCTAGTGCATAAAATTCGGGGGTGGCACACGATGACTTCTGGGGCCAACTTTCATCTTCTGTCATATCACATTTTCCTCTCTGCTGCCAAACATCAAACCACCCACCATTTCCCTTCTGATTCACTTGAATAAGAATCTCCCCTTCCCTCTGGACTTGGAGTAATGAAGCAAGAGGCTGTTATGCTGGCAATAACATTTATTACATCTGATGTGTAGCAAATGACTACCAGAAATTATGCCTGCATTTGTGCAAGAAAATTAGGTTTTGAGTTTGGGGTGTTTTAAGCAAACCTTTTTTCCAAAGGCAGAACTATTCATACACCATTGCAAAAAAATCTTTCACATGAAGAAATAGCTTTAAAATGAAACGGAAATTAGACTGTAAACTGCAATAATCTAATCTTCCTTGAATGAGACAGGCTTGTCTTCAGGACAGGGGAAGAATTGCCAGTCCCTTCTTTTCAAACAGGCAATTCTGTGCAAAGGACACCACTTCCTATTTGATAGAGAGCAGAGACGGGGAACCACCACAGAGGAGCCCAGGCTTGAAGCGCTGCATTTTTCACCAAGCTGCCTGAGCAGCCCACAGCAGAAGTTTCACACATCTCTTTGTTCGCAGCAGGCCCATCAGAACCAGCGCAGCAGCTGTGCTGTTACAATAAGGTCCGTAAGAATGAATCAGCAAGAGGGGAAGGTGGGATTACGTTGGTGGAAGGTGCCAGCTTCCTCCAGCTCTCTCTGTAATTACTACCCGTGTGGGCAGCTGACTGTAGTGGCAGCACTGGCAAGGGGGCGGCTGACAGCTCCTCCACCATCTCATTAGTGCAATCATTCCGAGGGTGAGCACTGGTTCTGGAAAATAATTACAATGGGCTTCCTAAGCAGAATGCCTCAGGAAAGCCTCCTCTGGGAGAGGAGATATCTGGCATGTAGAACAGCAGCAGAAAGCCGGCTGCTCCAAGGATCACAGGGAAGATGCAAGACACCAGTAGTCCTGCTGCTGCTGGAACTCCAACAAGAGAACAACTTCAACCAAAAGCAGAGCAGAGCTACTGCCCATCCCATGGCCACGCTCTGTGCTTTGCAATTTGGTGGCAGCAGAGAGGCAGAAGACAAACCTCCCCCACTCTCATTCCCCTTCCAGGACTGTGTCTCTTCCTTCCCCTGCTTCTGACTAAAGCAAGGCTCAGGCTACTGGAAAGGCCAGAAGAGCCCAGACCAAATAATACTTGAAGAATGGGGATCCAAAGCAATAAAGGAGATGGCTTTTACTTGTAAACTCCAAAGCTTGTCAGACATGGCAAGATCACACCACCAATGCTGTCCTTGAGCCACCAGCCCTTGCTGCAAGTTCCAGGAGATTTCAGAAGTACTCAAAGAAACAAGCAAACATCTCATTTCTGCATACCCAATGCAATAAGTCTCCAGAAGCCAAGAAAAATATTGCCTTCTTAGAGAAGAAATGCCATTTCACTCACTAAAGGAAATAACAAATATGATCTTTACAATCTTCTTTTAGTTCTCAAAACAGAGAAGTTAGATGTGGGCTAAAACTGCAAGCTTTGCTTTCAGCTCCAAGTTCTCATTCTCTACATTCCAGCTGCAAAGAGCTCCCACAAAAATACCGGGGAATTAAAGCATTAACTAACCAATAGGTAAAACCTGTCACCTTTAGACTCCCTTTGAGTCTATTTGATCTTGAGGCCAAAAGGGACAGTGTGTGCTCTTTACGCCTGGTGTTTTCTGAAGGCAGCTACACTTTAGCCAGGCCAGTCAGGCTCCAACGGAGATGGCGGTTGCCTTTTGTTCCGTGAGCCGAGGGCTCTTTGCTAAGTTTCCACCTCTGGCTCGCTCCGTACAAGAGTGATGAAGATGGTCACAGGCAAGAGAAGAGCAAAACCAACTTTCACCCTTCATTTCTTGGGGGCATAAACAGCATTTAAACGCAGTCGTTTTCAAGGCAGAACCTGCTCAACATTCCCCTCTGGCCAAGGCAAACACAAGGCTTAAAAATCAAGTTTAGTTTGCAACTGCCAAGACAAAGAGTAGCAGCAGATTGCACAGCAAAGGCAAACAAGCCACACAGCAAGCTCATTAGAGGGCTGCGCACCAGCTCCCAGGGAAATTGTTACCTGCACTGCAAGCACATTATTAACACGTGTGTTAATATGTTCTTCAAAGACAACACACCTTAAAAAACAACTGAGTCACCAGCTGAACCTGCTCATAGCAGCTGTCCTTAGAGACGGACCCACACAAACGGCTCAGTTTTGAAGAGCAGTAGGTCCAGTGGAATTGCTTCAGCAGCGATCAGCCCTCTGTTTGCTTGGCTTCCCCCCGCCACCACCCCCGGCCACCCAGCCGCGCGGATAAGCACAACACGGAGGGCAAAGCCTGGGCGCTGCAGGGGAAAGCAAAACGTGCAAAGGGCACGAGCGCTGCACCCTGGCACCGGCCACGTCCAAGAACAGCCAGCACAACTGTACATCACGGTAGATCAGAAGCATTTAAGGGTAAAATGGAACCTCAGATACCCAAATGCTACCTATAATTAAACTGACAAGCCCCAATTAAAAAGTTTCATTCTCAGACCTGTTCTAGAGTCAGTGGTCCAATATTTTATTGTCATCAGCTCCATTTGAATGGCTGCTGTACTCAAACATCACAAGAAAACAGGTATTACAACTTTACTACCTAGGTTTTTTTAGACTAAATTTTTCTATCAGAGTTTTATTCACTGAATGCTCACAGGTATCTCTGCCTAACCATTTAAAATGCAAAAGGAAATAGTGCAAGCTTTCCAGTGTAATGAATGACATCCTACATTACATGGCTAGAAAGATTTTATTAAACTTGGTCACTGGACCCAGCAGAGCAGAAACTACTTCCTTCATGAGGGAAAGTACACTACATAAAATATTTTCTTCTTCTCATAACAATGGTAGGAAAACAAAACAAAAAAAAACAAACAAAAGAGAGATTCACAGACTTCAGGCATAGCTAAGACTCAGCAATCACCTCCAACTAAAGAGCTGTTATAAGAAACAAGTGATCACCTCAGCTTGACTTACCTGTCCTGGGACTACCTGATCCCAGGACCTCTGCCAGGCCAGGAGATAAGAGAAATGCCTCCCCAGGCTTCCATCCCCCCAGGGACCCACAACACCACACCAGCTGGAAGAGGCCTAACTGAACAGCTCTGCTCCTTTCTCTCTACTCAGTTAAAGAGCTGCATGCTAAGTTAAGCAGCAGCTTGCACTTGCGCACCGCTTTCCCAAGTCCCCCAAGAGAGGCACCAGGCACAGAGCTGAAGCAGTTATCTGATTTAGCCATGAAGCAGCTTCAAAGAATCCTTCCCCGCCAGGAGATCCGTAACCGCTTTGTGCGATTAGAGGTACAGCCGTGCGCAGAGCTCCACGGCCCCAGCCCAGCCGCCCGCCGGCGGCCCGCGCCCGCCGGCCCCGCCGGCCCGGGGCTCCGGCACTTTGCAGAGTTTGCCCCGAAGTGCCCCGAGTGCCTTCACGGCCCTCGCCGGAGGACGAGGGCGGCCGTGCACGCACCCGAGCCGCGTCCCGGCGCTCCGCGGCCGCGGCCCCCCCCGGAGCGGCTGCGCGGGGGCGGGCGGCGGCGGCGCGGGGGCCGCCGAGGGCGCCCACCCAGCTCCGCCGCGCTTACATAAGCTGACAGCTTCTCCCACCCCTCCGCACGCCCCCGCGGCGAGGGCCGCCCCCGCGCTGCCCGGAGGAGGGGGGAAGGGGGGAAAGAAAAGGGGAAAAAGAGGGGGGGAGGAAAAAAAAAGGAAAAAAGAAAAGGGGGAAAAGGGGTGGGGGAAGGCAGAAGCCGAGCAAGGCTCGCCACCTCCGCGCCGGCGGGCAGCGCCCGGCTCCGCGCCGGGCGCACCTGCTGCGCGGGCCGGGCCGCTCACCTTGTAGACGTTCTCGGTGAGCCGGTGCACCTCCTCGGAGCGGGACATGCTGGGCGGCCCGGGCAGCACCATGGGCGAGCGGAGCGGAGCAGCGCGGAGCGAGGCGGCGGCGTCCCGGAGCAGCGCGGAGTGCGGAGCGCCGGAGCGGCCGCGCCGCCTTTTATGAGCTGCCGGAGCCGCCGGCGCCCGCCCCGGCGCGGCCCGGCCCGCCCCGCGGGGAGGAGCGGCGCGGCCCCGGCGCACCGAGCGTCGCCCGGCGGGGTGCTGCGGCCGGCGCGGCGGGAGCCCGGGCCCCGGGGAGCGGGGCTGTGCCCCTGCTATGCCCCACCCTATAGCCCCCTTTCTATAGCCCCCTCCTATACCTCACCCCCTTCAACTATTCCCCCACTGCACCCCATTCCCCACCCCATATGCTCTGCTATACCCCATATCCATCGTATACCTTCTGCTATACCCTATATCCATCGTATACCCTCTGCTATACCCCCACTATACCCCATACCCCATCCTATACCCCTTGTTATACTCCACAGCCCTCCTTTACCCTCTGCTATACTACCACTATACCCCAGCCTATACCCCTTGCTTTACCCTCTGCTATACCCCATTCCCCGTGCTATAGCCCTTTACTCGCCATATTATACCCCCTGCTATAGCCCACACTCTGCCCCATCCTATGCCTCTTGCTATAGCCCATATGCCCTGCAGTATTGCATACCAAATGCTACAGCCCCTGCTCATCCCCCATCGCCCCTGCTACACCTCATGCCCTCTCCTACACCCCTTGTTATATGTATTCCCTCCGGCTTGTGCCAAGCAGGATGGATGGGAGAGGAGCAACCAGAAGGGGAAAAGGAGCCAGGGGTTTGCAAGGGGTTGGGATTACATGGGGGAAGGTGAAGGGCAGCAAGGACAGGAGAGTGGCAGTGCAGAGATGGAGTGACTGGGTACCAGGGTGCATGGAGCAATGTGGTGTGACACACCGGGCGTTGCTCATCCTCAGCCTGGAGCTGGACTTGGCCTGCGAGAGAGCAGCCTAGGCAAGTGGATGCCTGCTCCCCCCACACATGTCCCACTGCTCCCCCAGATAGGAGACCTGGGCTCTCATCTCTTCCACCAGCAGGAACGCGGATTCTCCTGGGAGCTCCCTGCCAGCCTTTCCCAGCCATCAGGTCCTCATGGGACAGCAAACCTGTCTCCCCATCCTTCCCTTCCCTCAGACTAACAGCAGCAACTTTTGCACAGGTCCCGAGAGATGTGAGCAGCATGGCCATGTCCTAGAACCACCCCGACGCCCCCCTTCCTTCCAGCCCTCCCCACCACCAAGGCTGGTGCTCTCGCCAGTAGGATCCACAGTTAAAATGGAGATGTAGCAGGAGTGGTATGTCCCTATGTGTCTGTAACCACATAAACGACGAACACCGGCCCTGAGCTCAGATTGCCATGGGCTGCCTCGCCTCAGCCCTCAGAACAAGCCTTCCTCTCCTTCCTTCTCTACCACGAGAAGCAGTGAAACAGTTAAACACCACAGTGTGTTTTTCTCTGTCATCTTCTGCTTTGCTCCTCCATCAATTCCGAGAACAAGGAGCAAAACAGCTCAAGCTAGTCAATACCTTGGCCCCAAACCTCCTGTCTGTATTCCATTTCTGCTGCCACTCCTCCCATCTGCTCTCCATCCCAGTAAGTGCGAGAAGCAAGAAAGATCCCTAAGGTCACTGCTTGGTCTTGGTGCATTCAACCCCCATTTGAGCTTTTATCTCCCTCAGAGGTTTCACAAGGTAAAGAACAGGGAAGAATTCATGACATATAAGAAGAGCTTTCTCATTTTGTTTGACTGACTGGTTAACCAGTTCTGGCTACGGCTTAAAAAAAGAAGAGCAGCTGGGACATATCCTCATACGGGGGCTGGAGAACAAGATTGCAGTGTGAGATCTTTTCGGGAAGGGCTCTAGGCTTTCTACATTGACTTCAGGACCTTGCAGGGCTCCTTCCCGAGAAACCAGACTGCAGCCAGCTCGAGCAGGGTGCCGCTCCCTCCACCGGCTACCGGTGCCTTACTGGCTTTTCAGTGCTGGTGAAGGCAGAAGGATTGCAGATCAGGCGGCCAGGAAAAGACTGCCTCTATATGCATCTCTATCACCTTATTTTTAGTTATGTTATGTAAGTTCTTTGCTACGTCATGAATGTGGGGGGTTCTTGCATTTAATTCCAGTGTGACAGCCCAGCAATTCAAACAAGCTGTTCCTCTGGCAAAGAAGATAAAAGGATTTGTAATTTCTTGTAATAAAAGAGGCCTTTTGGGACGACCCTCAGAGAATCTCTCACATCTAGGCCTACTCACAGACAGCCTTGGAACGGCTCCGCTTTCTTTCCATCTTCTGCTCCTCTTTATCTTTATCCCCAGGAAATCTTAGTACAGAAACCAGTTCTCCCTCGTACCTCCCCCTGCTCGCAAAGCCAGGCTTAGGTTGGAAGCATCCAGTGATTTTTTTTTCTCATTCTCACATTAAGAGGGAGATTTACCAAATTGTACTTGCCCCTGGCTTTTCGCACAGCAGGAACTCCTGAGTGGCAGCTGCAGCCCTGGGATCGTCCTTGCCGGTTCCGCGGTACTAACTATGCCCGAAGGAATCGTGGTGAATCCCAGGCCAGAACCGCCGGCACCAGCAGCCGCCCTGAGCACCCCGGGAATTTGTGGCAGGAAAAACCTGCCTTTGCCTCCTGCCATAACATTTGCTTTCCTTCCTTTTTTTTTTTTTTTTGTTAGCTGTCTTTTTGTTATCGTGATTCACGGCAGCTGGAGTGTACCCAGGGTAACCATGGTTTTAGAGTCCCTCACAGTTTGCTTAACTCGCCGCAGCACCTCACCGCCGTTCTCGCGCGCCGTTTCTGAAGGCAGAGCTCCGCCACCGCAGGGGGGGCTAAGCCAGGGACGCAAAACCTGCTGATACGCGGGGACCCCCCTCCCCAGGACGTCCAACACCGGAGCGATGCACGAGAAGTAATCCTGCGCCGGCCCAGGAGACGAACGCGGTCTTGCTGCATCCCCGCGCCGCGCAGCCGACTGTGGCCGCGGCGCCAGCCCTCGCCCGGGAGCCCCGGCTCCCTCCGCTCCCTCCGCTCCGGGGTGTTTCCCACCCGCCGCGCCACGCGTGTCGTGGCATCCCCCCCCCTGCAGCCACCCCTGGGGGGGGGGTGAAGCTGCTGTGGCGACTCCGGGTTGCGTATTCCCCCCCGGCTGGACGGCAGGTGTGAGTGTGCGAAGGAAGAGCGCCGGTTTGGAAGCCCCGTTAGGGTCCTTCTTGCCGCCGCCGGTGCGGTGTCACGCCGGACAGGCAATGCTCCGCGCCGGGGAACGAGGCCGCCTTTGCAGGCGGATGCACGGGACCCAACGAGCCTTCTCCGGCCGCAGCTTAGCTGATTAGCCGACACAGTCACCAGCGGGGCGGGCAAGAGGCAGAGGTTGTTCTGCCCCCTTTACTGCCAATTTCAACTCCGACAGCAGCCAGGGCCCCTTCTCTGTGCTCTTTTCCTCCTTTCTGATATGGACAGAAAGGAAAGGCTCCTCAGGGAAAAAAAAAAAAAAAACACACTCTTCACCAATCCTCCAAATAGCAAGGCACAAGGCAGTAACATACCTGCGAGTGTCAACTTGTTAATGAGATTAACAGCAAATTTACATACTTTTTGTCTCATGCAGATGGCTTCCCCATTAGAGTCCAAATGCGCTGCTGTGCATATTCTGCTGTGAATCCTCTCCATATTGTGCCAAGAGTTATTTATTTCTACAGTAATTTTAATGTGATTTTTCTGACATGTGATGTGTCACTTTGGGGAATCAACCTAATGGGTTTGAGCAAAAACAACTGAGCTGCAAGTGCAGGACATGTTTTTTCCCTTGTTACTCTTGTTCAGCTCAAAATCCTGTCCCTTTGCTTCACTTGTGTTTCAGTATTTATGACCTATGAATGTTTCCCATCTGCTTGCAGCAAAGATCCCCCAGCCCAGGCCTTCCAGCCACCTCTTCGCTGGCAGCAGCGACGGGAAGGTTATACTGCACGCAGTCTGGCTGCCCCAAACCTCTCCCTGCTGCCAGGCGGCGCAGATTCTTGCTGCTGCAGTCAAGAAACGCTGGATTAATCCGTTCATCTGTCTCACTGGTTGCATTTTGCTGTTCATTCCCTATTAGCCGTATGATACTGGCTTTAGCAGAGCTCAGGCTTACACCAAGCTGCCAGCGGAGCGGCTCTCCAGCAGCTGCCGCTGCCATCCAGCGACGGCCAGCGAGGACAGACAGACGCTGCCGTGCAGGGACAGCCACTGCCATCCTGTGGGGCCACGCAGTACTGCAAACCCGGCCAAGCGGGGCAGGCAGGGCCCCGGGAACCGCCCGTGGGACTGAGGCAAAGCCTGACGGCCCCACGAGCAGCCCTGGCCTCCAAGCCGCTCTCCTGCCGTCCGTCACCCTGCCAGTCCCGCGGAGTCACTCACATCGCCGCCGCCTCCCTGGAGAACCCGGGCCCGCTCCGCCGAGGCCAGCGGCGCCTCGCCCTTGCTTTTTTTTTTTTTTTTTTGCTAGTGTTACTTTAGGGAACACATGAGTTCATGCATTTTGTTTTGTAGGATCAGGACATAAAAGTCGTCACAAAATTAGAAATTCTGCCTGTGTGTCAGCAACTCTCAACCACTCCAATCCCCCAAAGCACAAACAGCAAATCAAGTGAAAGCTATGTACTTAGGATTAGCAAAGGATGAACAATTCAGGCTCTTACTTTACTGGGTGGAAGCTGCAGCACTGAAATCCAGCACAGTCTAAAACAGCAGTGACAGCAATTTCTGGCTCCTGTCTAGCACTTTGCAGAACTCAAAGCATGTTCCAAGTAGGTCAATATTGTTTCACAGAGGAGGAAACTGAGGCACGGAGGAGAAGGTTATCCTGAAAGGCAGAGGCAGAGAGCGCAGCTTTTCCCTAGTCTCACTGGAAGTCACACCTAAACAAGCCTGAAAGTTCCTGTTTCCAGGTATTTCTGTACCAGGAACTGTTTTGCTCATTGATGCAATGTGACATCTCTTTACGCGTATTACTCTTTGCATTTGAGCAGCGCCGTGCGTGAAGTGCGAAGCCAGACGCGGCCCGAGGGCGGACCGCGAGGGAGGACGATCAGGGCGGACGCCCAGGCTCCGGCATCAGCGGCCTTTCCTTCTGACGCACGGCGGCTGGGCCGTGCTGGACTGCGAGCTGGTGCCAGGATTGATTCTCGTCGCCGGGTTTGCTGATGGCAAAAAGAACAGCGACGGAGCCAGGCAGCCGGGCAGGGGCTGGCGGAGGATGCGCTGCCAGGACAGCTCCCCCGGCACATTTAGGTGTACCTGTGTGTGTGTGTGTGGACACAGCAGGCTGCAGGACCCGCTCCTGCTTTTCTCCAAGTGAGCAGGAAGCAAAAGGTAGAGTTTTGTCTGTAGGTGGTTCGGACAGCCTTTCTGCTTGTATTAATCAAATCTGAAGCGTGCGTGTGCATTTGAAATAAATCTAGCACAAACTGCAGTGTGCTATAAGCCTGGCCCAGGCAGCCCCCTGCATTCCTCCTCCTCCTCCTCCTCCCGGGGGGACAGGGATCACCCGCAGCTCCCTGCCCGGCCTCCCCGCTCGCTCCGCTGCCAGCCTGGCAGACCGAGCCTGCTCGGGGAGGGATGGCACACGCCAGGCAGCAGGTCCAGCCGGAGGGCAGCCCGCGCGGAGGAGCCCCTGCTCTCCCGCCAGGCTCTGAAGGAGACGCGTGCCAGGGAGGAGACCAAGATGACGGGGGAAACGGAGGGAGTAGGTGGGAGAACAAAGCTCTGTGGGTAGAGGGAACGCTGGAATGGGGCTGAGAAGATGGAGGGAGGGGAGGCATGGAGTGGGATGGCGAGAGGAATTCACTGGCTCGCAGGCGGGGAAGGGTGGTCAAAGGGACAAGAGATGGGCTGATAGAGCGTGCTGGAGAACAAGACGGACCTCTGTCAGTTCGGCCTTCCAAGCAGAGCGGAGGAGGCTCGACAGAGGCAACAAATAACTGCTCCAAAGCGAACAGCAAACCCGACCTCTGCTAAGACTCCCAGCCTGGGGGAGCATACTGGGAAGCAGCTGCTCTTTGCTCTAAAGAAACGCTGGAGTTTTTGGTGTTTTCTCCTTGTCACTCTCGGTCTGCTGAACAGGCCATGGTTCCTCTCACTCCTGATTTACCCCAGCTCCTAGTTTTATGAGTGAGTAATGCTGAACTACAGATTGCTAAAGAGCTCTCTGGGGATACTTCTAAATAACAAGAATAGTTTATGTGATTTGCATAAGTGGCATAATGGGATTTTGCATCACGTTATTAAACTAGGGGAAATATACTGGGCAGCGTCTCCAACCGATGAGTTGGACAGCATCACTAATTACAGTGTGTAATGGATTCATCCGAGGCCCAACGCTACCTTCCCCCACTGCACAGCACCCTCCTCACTGAGAAGGAACAACCACTTTTGGGTGGGCTGCTCGTAGAGAGGTTCAGCCAGGCGAGGCTGACGGGACTGAACGAGCCCCCTTCCCGAGGCACTGCTCCATCTCCTGCTCAAGGTGATTTGCCTCTTTTCTTCAAGCTAATGCTTCTCTGTTATGGTACACGGGAAACTCTGAGTAGCTGAGTCAGTGCGGGCTTGGGAGGCCAGGCCAGGGCTTTCTACCTAAAACCTGCTCAGATGCCTCCCTGCTCTGAGGGTCAGAAAATAGGTCCTGAACCTACTTTCATCTATAGCTACATGATACTTAGTTGTTCTTGCACTTTCAGCTTAGCTAATGCTTTCCACCCTTGCTATTTAACCTTCCTGAGATGTTTATTAATAGCAGCTATATACACACGTGGCCTTCATTTTGCTAGCATAGGAGAACAGGCTCTTTTAGGGTATGTCTGTATGGAAATGGCCTGCACGGAGCTTTGTGTTGCTCCTAGCACCCAAAGTAGCTAAGTTTAGAGTTTCGCTCTACGAGGTACAGCAAGGTCTCTGAGAGGCATCGTCTTGCCCGTTAGCTGATGAACCCGCCAGCCCTCCCCAGGGCACGTTCCGCACGGAGCTCTGTCTCTGCAGAGTGCAGATGCCCAGATGCGCCCAGCTCCAGCCGAGGGCTGCCCTGCGTTCGCGCCGCGCTGCCTCTCCTGAGGTGTGCTTTGTCACATTTGTCTTTTTTACGGGCACTTCAGTCTCCCGGGCTGCAGCAGAAGCTTTGGGTCTTAGGGTTTTAAGTACAATATGCCACTGAATTCGACCCGCTACTACTCCCATCTTAAGCCCATCCAGCCCCTCCTGTGTCTCCCCAGCTTTACCGTACTGACAAGCTCACACATACGAACACCACCTCTTCCTGATTCCGAGACATGTCCCTGGAACTGGTCTCCACTTGTTTCCTCTTCCTAATTGTACGCTGTGCAGGCCACGACTCACTTCAGCCCCATGGCAGCCCTTCTGTGGCAGCCCTTTTCCTCACTGGAAACACATGCTCAGAAAAGCAGATATTGTAGGCAAAACCTGGCCAGGTGATAGCAGACGGCTGCAGATAGTAAACTGCTTTGCAGTGACAGCTTTATGAAGAAACACAGTTTATGTCCACGGTTTCACCTAAGACTGAAAAAACACCTTCCACTTACAGGTAAGTAAGCATATGTCTGGGGGGGGGGGGGAATAGCAAAAGAGAGTAACTTGGGGACAACGATGATTTCCCAACACTCTTTCCAGATTAGAAATCAACCTGGAAGTGGGTCTGGCTTCCCCTGCAAGCTCACAAGGTGCAACTCTGACTCTCCTACATCAGAGCAGTTGCTAGTGCAGCATTTCAGCCACTGCCAAGCACCACCATTCACTGAAAGCTCCCGTATGGGACTACGAGCCAGCAAAGGTCACATTCCTGAGCTCAGCCATGCAGCCCTCTAACAAATCTGCTTTGTTCCCATCACTGCTTTAATTAGGAAATTGCACTGATTTTTTTCCCACAGTTGAACTATCAAAACTCAGGTTTGTTCTCTGCCAAAGCCTCTTCCATCTCTCAGCTGGTGACTCAGCGTGACACCCGGGCACTTAAAATACATGAACAGGGAAAAAGAAAGGAGGTAGTGGCTGATCTGACTGTGTTCCTGAGCACACGGCCCAGAGAGGGGTGAGGTTGCTGGGCACTGAGTGCAGAACAAAACGTGACCAGTCCTACCTACCAGCACAAGCATCACCCTGAGGCCTTCGCTCATCCCCAGTGTGGGCCGGGCATGGGGATCTTGGAGTGAACAGTGATTCTGCAGGGTGAGACGTGACGAAGACGAGGAAAAGAAGAATGGCGGACCCCCTACAAACCTCTTCTAAACAGCGCCTGTTCCTGACTCAGTGTTTGTCGAGGAGGGTGGAGAATAGAGAATTCTGTGAGTTAATGGCAGGGTGGGAAGAGAGAGCCGCTGCCATGGGAGCACCGAGCTGCGCCGCAGCAGCAGGCTCGCCCCGGCTGCTGCATCACGTGGACGCGAACCCTCGGCAGCTGCGGGCCACGTGCGCAGCGCCGGCCGCGCCACCGAGGCCAGAAAGCAACCGGAGCCAGCTGCAGAGGAAAGGCCTGCAGACCGACTGCCACTATGATTTCTGTCTCACTAGATTTCCCACGGGCATTTCAGGAAACACTTGAACAAGCAGGGTCTGCACCCATGCCAGCCTCCAGCGCGGCTAAAACCCCTCCTGCTTCTCCAGTCAGCACAGAAATCCAGCCGTGTTAGCACAGAAACCGCAACAGCTCCGGCATGGCATCTCTGCCGCTGAATACAGAACGAGAGGGCTGTGGTGATTTGACAGAGCAGGAGGAGAGGTTTTCAGGGCATACGAGACGGCAAAGGTGCCTTTGCCCCAACTCAACTTCCAGACAACTTTCAGAACACCAGGGGGGTGGATTTCAGAAGAAAACAGCCCAAACTAACGAACGAAGCTGATGTTCAGACACTGTGCTGCCTCGTGGACAACATTGAGTAACGTGCTATTTAAAGGCAATGCAGCTTGCATAACGTTCGCAGTAATTCCCTCTCCCCCACAGCCTCATACATTATTCCCGGGGACATTTGCAGGAGGACAGTCTGTACCGCGGCAGAATTCACCTGCTCCGCGAGGCTGAGCCCGGGGCAGAGCTCCATCGAGCGAGGGTGGATTTGAAGTCGGGAAAGGACAGACTGCAGCAACAGCTCTCACGGGACAAAGACTTTCTCTCCGGAGAAAACAGGAGAAAAAGGCAGCGTTGTCTCCAAGCAGAGCTTCTCCCTTCCCCCAGCCACTGACTTCTGCACGGGGTCAGATGATCCCACATTTCCACACAAGTCACGTTAAATGCCATGGTGACTGGATCACGCACTGATTGGTGTATTTGAAATACCACCGAGACTGAGGCAACAGCTCCGAGAGAAGTGACAAATCACCTAGTCCTGTAAATGTTAAGGGAGTGAAATTCGCTGTCACCTTTGCATGTGCTGTGCCTGTAACGGGTACTTTTAAAGCAACATTGCTCCAGCGGCCAGAACCTGCCGCGGTGCCGCTGTCGAGCGGCAGCCAGGCAGCGGGCACCCTGCCGCGGGCATCCGCAGCGGGCGCAGGCGAGGGATCGGAGCGGGGGGGGCTCCAGGGGCAGCAGCACGAGACTCTTGTATTAGGAGGGTTTAATTAGCAACAAGCCACGTTGCCTCAATGACTTTCTTTGAGGGAGGACTCTCATTTCTTTAACTAAACATCTGGCCAACTAAAACACAGCTGGAACTGCTCCACGCTCAGCTTGCACCGCAGGGTGCCTGCTCCCACCCCACTTCCACAGCTGAGCAAGTACAAGGGAGTGTTAATGAACCGCCACACAGCTGCAGTCCCAGGGAAGCAGTAACTCCAGGCGTCGCAGCCTGCAGGGAGACCATAGAGGGGACAGAGCTACAGCAAAGGGACCGGCTGGCTGAGGCAGGAGCGGCCCAGAAACATCCCATTGCCTCAGTCACCAGAAAAAGTGTAAATCCAAAAGAATGGGGAACTAGCAAAGGATCTTGGAAACATCAGCTGGTGGCTCGAATGAGAAGCACCTATGAGACGCACTGCTAGGAGAGGGTCCGTTATCCCAAACCCACAGCTGCACACCACGCTTTCATCCTCACCAGGACTGAGGAGCAAGGGCAAACGCAGTGCTGCACGGTGGACTTGGTCCTAGGAACAGCGCGCTGCAGACACATGCCAGCTGGGAACAGGTAACTGCTACGAACACGAACTGAGGCTGCTTCAGGGAGCTGGAGAATCCTACCAGGCTGGGCACAGAAGAATCACTGAGGGAGGGCAAATCAGACCCCAGCCCAGGCAGTGGCAGGACAACATCGCTACTGTGATCCAGAGTGAGCCCCAAGCTCACTAGAGTCCAGCTTCAGGGCACAAACCATTTATTTCTCAGTTTCTTAAAGGTTCCAGAATACTTCCGACGAAGAACAACTCGATGTAATTTGCTTTACCTTCACCACAACAATAAAACGTAAACATAGCGTCTCTTCTCAGCACACCTCCACCTCCCCAGCAGTTTGCTCCCGAACAGCGCCACGTCACCGTCGCTGCAATTTAGCAACGGGAAAGCGTTCCTGGGCCATCTACGCAAACAGGATCGTTGTGTTCTTACACACGGAACGAGATCAGAATCCTCCCTGCCCGAATCTCTCCTGAGAGCAGGGAGAAAAGGGGGGCAAAGAAGGCGACGCTTGATCATCCAAAACATTTATTGTGAAAATATGAGACTGAAAGAGAAATAGGTGAAACCATTAGAAATATTTATTGTTACAGCACACCACAGAGGTCACACACCACCCCTGGCTTTTCCTCTCACGGGGACACAGTACAATCTGTTTGGTACAGTGATTAGAAGAGGAAGCTGTTGGCAACCTGTTTCAAACCTTCCTGTTAAGACTTCAGTAAATGGCCTCTTTACTGCAGTTACGAATGCAAGGAGCTGCATTAACCCCTTCAGTACTAGCCCAGCTGCCTCTCTGGACTACAGCTTTCACCCAAGGGAAGCACCGAGCTAGAAAGCACAGGCTGGGCCGGGATATTCAGTTCCCTGACTGGCAGCTACAGGGGTCTGGCACAGCATCACCACAGCTTCCCCTGGGATGGTTGGCTTGTGTCTCCCTTGTTGCCAGGAGGCGCATGGAAAAGACCTGGGGCACAGACTGTGATGCTCTCTCCTCATCCATGATGAGGTGTGCCAACCCTATTTAACAGGGTTCACTCCAAGTGCTAGCAGCAAAAGCTGTGCTCCTAGGCAGGTCCCTTCAAGACCTTATTGGGAGAGTCCAGCATTCACTCCTATGAATTACAAATTAAATAGGGTAAAATTAAACAAGTTGACACCAAGCGAGCAAGGGACTAAAGGCGACTGAAAGAAAAATGTTCCACAAAAACATTAAAGACATCTCTGTGCTGACGAACACAAGGCTCTCTCTGGTGGAAAAAGTGCGCATTGCATGACATTCAAGGTGGTAACTCAGAAAAAAAGGGAACAACAATCTTGCCTGAAGAAAAAAAAATCACAAGGCTGAGAAATAAGATACAGATCTGCCCCATTTTAGCTTCAGCTGTGAAAGCTGAATGAACAGTTGTTGTAACAGGCCTGTTCCAAACACTGACTGTGGTAACTAGTGCATTTATTACATAGGCACCAAAATTATCATTAAGCCTACTGTGCCAATATCAGAAAAAGTTGAGCTTGTTTTCTGAAGTTGCACACTAATCAACAGAGATAGGTCTGAATCCTGTGGAACAGTGGCTTTAAGAAACATGAATTACAAGCTACTGCAGTGAAAATGAAAATAGGGCAATTCCAAGGTGCATGCCACTTTGAGGACTTGCACTCTGCATCCTGCCCCTCACAAAAGGGCCTGAATGCCCAGTCCAGTCTTTGGAATTTAATAAACTTAGGTAAAAAGAGAAGAATGATTAAAAAAATTACCGCTGGCCCATCACCACTAGTTGGAGAGCAGCACAGTCTCTGGGAATATTTATAATTGTCTAGCACCGGATCACATAACCCCAAAGGCAGTCACTAAAAGTCTTGAAGAACCCTCTGTGTCTTTCTTCTGCTGTGCTGCAGAAGAATGGATTAAGAGTTGCATCTTCAAGAATATAATAAATAAAGATCTGCAATGTCCTGAAGAGCATCTGCAAGCTGGCAAATAAGCTTGCTTCCAAGAACGGCTAAATCTGCCTGCCACCTCGCTAGCCAGGCAATTTTCCAAATAATTAATCAGCTATATCAACCCAAGTCCCTCTAAACCATGCTAAGTACAGAACTGTCCTCCACAGTAAAGATCCCCCCTAACTACTTATTGAACAGTCTTTGGAGTGTTAATTTAAGACACTTCATACTTCATACCTGGTACAGAATGAGTCTCAATCACCCTGGACTGACCTTTCCAGTCTCCTACACTACAGGGAAATATCAAACAACGAGAGCTGGCAACTGAAAGCAGAATTGATCTCTGTCCATCTGAACGTTGCAAAGGTGAACTCTGACTCCGATGAGGGTGCAGAGCCATTAAGCGATGACTTACAGCTCACAAAATAGGCAGTAGAGTCCTTGTCATAATTTAAGAGCTTTGTCAGATTTCTGTAAGTTCAGCTCTGCTGGTACACTCAGCACCATGCATTACCATAGACAGATAGGGAGAGCAACATCTGAATGGGAATCCTTAACACTGCCTCTGACTCATGCTGAGTGGTAGATCAGCTCTTCACCTCACACTGGAGAACTGTTTCATCAACGCTGCTGCAGACAAGTGTAAAGCGAAGCAATTGCTCTGAGCTTAGCCCAAAAGTAACAGCCTCACTCGTAAACTGGTTTTAAACCACAGTGCCAGGGAAGAACTGTTTTCCACCTGTAGCACAAAATGTTACAGGAGCTCAAGACTTATTGCCTTATTTAGCCTGACTGCAGTCTGCCCATGCCCTTATGGTGGCTCACAGGTCCTCACACCTTCCAGCCACTGATTTGTATGAATCGGTGATTCATCAATCACTGATTTAGAGACAGAATCAGAAAAGCAAAACAAAGGGACTGAGAGGACTGAACTGAAGGCAACAGAAAGGTCTGGAGGGCTCATGAGTGCAGTGTCTCTTTCTCATAAAGCCAGATGCCTATGACAGCCATTTATAAACACATAAGCACTCTAAGGGGAGGACTTTCTGTGGATTCAGTCAGAGCAGAGGCAGACTTACAGTTGAAACCAAATCTAAAGAGCATTTGAATTTGGAAGTTTTCGAGTTGTTGTTGTTTACTCCCAAGACAGCGCAGCTGAGTGAGTTTAGAATTTAAGTTACAAAAAAAGAAAGCACTAGAAAATAATCTTGATACAAGAGCAATAGTCAGCTGAGGTTCCCCACCCTGCACAGGGAATCCTGCTCCACAATCCGCCCAGCACAGCTGGGATGCTGCCAAGGCATTGCTTAGTCCCAGCTCATGCTGGGATGGCAAACTGTCCTGGGTGAAAGTTATGTGGGGGAATCCCCAGAAGTGGGAGTTAAGATGCTGCCACCAGTTCTGGTTTTGGCCTGTTCTTGACGGGTGATGCTTCTGTGGAGGAAAGAGAAATTTGTTACAGAAACTGAATGCAAAAAATCTCCAGAGTCACTGCCTGTGGAAGAACTAGGACTCACATTCCACTTCTCCACAAAGCAACAAATACTTGTGGAGCACCCAGAAAGTCACTGAACTAATACATGCTCATTACAAATAATTCTACATATCCAATCACACCTATTCCCCACACCACTCAAAGAACAATTTCAAAATGTACCCCACAACCTTAATAAGCCACGAGCACAGCACACAATACAGATCTGGAACAGCAAGCAATTTCTCAGAGGGCAGAGGGTAGACATGCTTTGCCACTCACCCCTTTGTTCCACCAAAAGGGATTTAAACAGGGCTCAGCCACCTACACGCAGCAAGGACAGCTCATATTTTCTCTGGCCATCCTGCTGTCAATGTACAGACAGGACATCCGATCCATATTTAATAGTAAACAATAGTAAAAGAAACAACCCCCCTTCTAATATCCCACATTTCTTTGGGCAGATTTCACAGGGGAATTGGCTTCTTATAGCTCCTGGCTTCCAAAAGCATGAAAGAAATCCAGCTTCTGCAACTGATGGCTCAGTGTCTGTTTTCCCAGGAGATGGATCCTTTTCCAGGTTGGCTTCTGGCACCCAGCTGAGTCCAGCTGTGCTTCACCATTCATCTCGAGTGCTGGCATAGCAATACTGCTTTAAACCGAAAGATCGATTCCTTCACATTTACCAGGACAATACTTACGTAAAGTGAGGGTCTCAAATTATTTCACAGAGCTGAAAAGATGCATGAGAAGCCAAAGCTGCACAGTATTTAAATAAAGTATACCTGGGATCTCTTCTGGGAGTGGCTCTGAAGGAACTTCTGGAAGCTCAATCTGTTCCTGCAAGAACATCAAAGATGACACATGCCCCATATGCCAGGCTGTGGTCACAGAGCCTTGTGCCACAGTTCCATGCAGACTTTTGGGGAACAGAGTATCAATGCAAGAGGTGTCACACACAAACTGATAACTGCCCCCAGAGTTGCAGGAAGAGTCCCATAGGCTTCAGTATTGTCCAGTAAAGGAGAGCAAGATTTTTTTCTTTTATTAACTGGGACTTAATAGGAGCCTGTGTCAGCTGTGAAATCCCTCAAAGCATTGCTAGTTGCAAATACTCTCTACCTCAGTCTCCACTGACTGCACATTTCCCGCAGTGAAGCCAAGTCAGGGTTTGGAAGAGCAACAGGCACTATGGAGATGGCTGGGAATGCTAACTTACACTGACTTGTGTTTATCTGAGCATGATCCAGGATGTTCACAGTCTGTATCTAGTAAAGTGGAATAGTTATCCTGAAAGCCCAGAGATCAGCTGACTGTAGCGAACAGCTAATAAAGTACAACACTTAAAAATATCTTGTTTCAAAAAAATGACCCCTGAGTACAGAGCAATTAGCTTGATCTTTGATTATGCAGGAACTGGACACAAATAAGTATAAATGGGATCTCTGGCAGAAAGGTAAACTATCAATAGTGGGGGAAAAGGACATGTCCCGTTAAAAATAGCTTCTTGGAAATGTAGATTAAAACTAATTAAAAGAACATCAAATTAGTCCTACCTGAGTAATGGCGTTTAATTCTTCTAAAATGGCATCTTCATCTTCTTCTGTCAAGCTGCCAGCCAATATCTCATCTATTTGCTGTAAAAGAGAGGAAAAAAAATATTCCAGTCAACACCAGTGTAACAACAGAAGCTCTATGGCTTATAGTGAGAAAAACACACACAGGAAACCAGTGTAAACATGGGGTGAAGGAACATTCAAAATTAACAAACTTTTTTTTTTGTACGGGGAACTGAGATTCATATTCCAATTTGATTGTTTCCTAAATAAGATAAGGAACGTAAGGCATACTGGACAAATTCTGTATGACAGGCTGTCTCTGCTCAGAGCTACTCATGCATACAGTACGTACCCTCTGGTACTCCACAGCATCTTGGGTTTCACCTATTATTCTTTCCACCTCTTCTATTGACATAACCTGGAGGAAAGAGGCAAAAATCCATCCATATGTAAGGCTTGCAGGTAGATAGGTACAAACATCCAGGACTCTGCCCAGTCCAAGGCAAGAGCACACTCAGCTAATTTAGTCATACATACCTGGTGCATTTTGTTCAGACATTCATTGCCAATTTTCAGACCCTCAATGACCTTCATTTCAATCTGAGTGAATTCAATATCTTGGACCTGAAACAGGAAGGAGGGAAGCATCACAGGCTGTCACGTTCCCGTCATTTGCCAGATACAGATTTCCAAGACCCCCAGAGAAGCTGCAAGCCGCAGAGAGCCAAGAGCCCCTTTTCTAGTGAACGGGGGCTCCAATCATACCAGGCCAATGAGAAACATGCACAAAACCCCTTTAACTCAGGCAGCTGCAAAAGCAAATCCAATAGGCCTTCAAGTGATTTCCTTGTTGACAGTCTAAGCTAAGGCCAGGGTTTTAATGGTCACCCCAGAATGAACGCATCCATTTCTGAAATCAAGGTAGAGAGACAAGTCTAAGGAAGTTTCTACTACATCTTTTGATGCAGTGACTAAAGTCTAGCGATTTACAAAACACAGTAGCACAAAACCTGCACTACAACTTAAAACATGTTCACTGCTTGATTCTTTAGGGAAGACTCATGGTATAACTGTGATTTCGGAAGCATCTGCACTTCTGTCAGAATAAACCTCAATTAGGACACAATAATTAAAATGCAATTCCACAGAATCAGAAGGAACACACAGCTCGCAAATAACACTTATAACACCTGCAGATAACAGGTCATTCGCAGGCTATAATAACTGATTCTTGCTTACCATCCGTTCCAAGTTGCTGATTTGGTTTTCCGTTTTATCTAGAAGTTGCTCTTGGTAACGCTTCTTCTTTAGCAACAGCATAGCTTTTCTGAAGGAAAGGAGGAGGAGAAAAGCTCAATATAGAATAAAGCACATGAGCCTAAAAAGACTGCACCAAAATTGTATTTGTTTGTGTTTTGTTCCTCCAAAGTGGGTGAGGAGGAAAAATGTGCAACTTAAATGCAAACTCTGAGTTGCTTCTGTAAAGAATAAGGATGAAGAAATTAATCAGAAATTCACCATCCGGCACCAGAAAACTTAGGAATGTTAATCACAGACTAGGACTTCATTGCGCTGCACGTGCAATAGCAATGCAAGACAGAGCCTGTGCTATGAAACGCTTATGATACACATACAGAATAAGACACAACAGCAGGCACTTGACATGCTATTCACACAAGCCACTGACAGTTTGCGGTTAAAAAGAAGCAACAGATTTTGGAAGGCCTGTTTTAAAAAACACCAGCTTCGCAGAGGCGACGTCCCCCTTACTCTTTTTTGCCCTCTTTCAGCAGCTGCCTGGCCAACGCTCTCTCCTTCTCCAGGTGCAGGCTCACCCGCTTCTGGTACTGCCTCAGCTTGTCCCGCTGCTGCTTCAGTTGCTGAGGAGGGAGAAGGGAAGAGGCTGGAGCGGGCGCGACGCCGCGCCGGACCCCGCCGGCCCCGGCCCCCACCCGCGCCGGCCCCAGCCCCAGCCCCAGCCCCGGGCCCGGGCCCCCTCCCGCGCCGGCCCCGGCCCCGGGCCTGGCCCCGCGCCGCCCCGCCAGCCCCGGCCCCCACCCGCGCCGGCCCGGGGCCCCCCCCGCCGCGGCCCGGCGGCGGCCGCTCACCAGCACCGCCTTGTCCTGCTCGGTGACGCGGCTCCGCCGCTTCCGCCCGAACAGGTTCCCCATGGCCCCGGCGCCGCCGCCGCCGCGCCCCGCCCCCGGCCGCGCCGCCCCGCCCCCTGCCCGACGGCGGCCGCGCGGGGCCTGGCCCGGGCGAACGCGAAAGCGAACGCAGGCGAGGCGCAGAGCAGGCGCCGCCTGGGGGCGCTGTGGGGGCGGCGAAGGGCCGGAAGGGGCGGGGGGGGGGTGTAGGGCATGGGGGGTATAGGGGATGGGGGGTATAGGGGGTATAGGGGATGGGGGATATGGGGGGCATAGGGGATGGGGGGTATAGGGGGTATAGGGGATGGGGGATATGGGGGGCATAGGGGATGGGGGTATTGGGGGGGACAGGGGATGGGGGGCATGGGGGTATAGGGGATGGGGGGTATGAGGGGTGTAGGGGATGGGGGATATGGGGAGTATGAAGGGTGTAGGGGATGGGGGATATGGGGGGTATAGGGGATGGGGGGTATAGGGGATGGGGGTATTGGGGGGGGACAGAGGATGGGGGGCATGGGGCGTATAGGGGATGGGGGTATAGGGGGTATAGGGGATGGGGGATATGGGGGGCATAGGGGATGGGGGTATGGGGGGGGACAGGGGATGGGGGGTATGGGGCGTATAGGGGATGGGGGGTATGAGGGGTGTAGGGGATGGGGGATATGGGGGGTATAGGGGATGGAGGGGATGGGGGGTATAGGGGATGGGGGTGTAGGAGATGAGGGTATGGGGGGGTATGGGGGGGTATAGGGGCCCCCCTGGGGTGGGTATGTGGACGGCCCTGGCACACACGTGTGTCCGAGCGGGTGCACACACGTGCTGGAGCAGGTGCGCGCACACGCCTGGCCCTGGCACCCGCGTATCGGAGCCCGGCTCACGCCGGCGCCGGCCCCGGGCGCGTGCGCAGGAGCTGCCGGTGCCTTGCGGCCCCCTGTGCTCTGGCTTCCCGTGGGTGCTGGCAGTGGGGCTGCTGCGGCTGGCGGCGGCTGGGGACCTGGCCGTGGGGCCGGTGCAGGCGGCTGCCTCGGGGCCCCGGCTCCCGGCGGGGAGCGAGGGGCTGCGCAGGGCGGCCGGGAGCCCTGGTGCTGCTCGCGCTCCCGGTGGGCTCCAAGGGGCTGCGGCAGGGCCGCGGCGTGCACACGCACGTGGGGCTGTGCGTGAGAGTTGTGCACGTGGGGTAATGCACACGTGCATGCAGGGCCACGCACACATGCACACACTAGCGCACGACCATCACTCGTGCCCCGAGCAGGACAAGGTGTACTGGGGCTGGGACCCCTCCAACAAGCCTTAACCGGGCAGCCTGAGCCGGGAGCATCCCCGAGCTGGGAGCATGGTGGCAGCACCCGGGCGATGAGCCGGGCCCCCCCTTCGAGCCGCGTCTTCGCTGGCCCGGTCCCTGAAGCAGCTGGCCTGCGGCGAGGCCAAACACGGCGGGGGCTACAGCAAGGGCAAGGCGGAAACTCCCGGACACGGTGAGCGTCTGCGCTGGCCCGCGGCAAGCCGCACGCGCGGCCGGAGCCGCCGGAGCCGCAGCGGCAGCCCCCGCCGAGCCAAGCTGAGCCGCCGACGGCGGAAAGCCGGGGGTTTGCTTGGACGGGTCCCAGCTAACTCGGGAGTAACCTGTGCTCTCACAAGCGGCTTTTGCCCGGGACCTTCCCACGGCGAAGTAGCCCCAGGGCCGTGCAGCACATCAGCTAAAAGCTAAAAAATCCCTAAAGCTAAAACCATGGGGACTCCTGGCAGGACAGAGCTGCCCCGTGCTGCCCCCCCGCCTCTGCCCCAGGAAAGCAGTGCGAGGCCGAGAAGTGTTTCTGCGTTTATTTTTTATTAACCATTTATTGTTTGTAATTGTTTTACTTTCACATTACAATCGCGTTTTATTTTTTTAATATCTTTTTTAAATTTTTGTAAAATAAATAGAGATAAGTGAACTTTTAGGTAGGATGCTCTCCAGATCCTTAGTTAAACTCCATGATTGAACCTCTGCATCAGACCTGTGAAAACACAGCCCCCGCTCCCACCCGCTCCGATGAAAGCTGAACAGGCCAAGTTCGCTAAAAACCCCCTCTCCTGGCGGGCCGGGCTGGGCGGGCGGCCCCCTCCCGCGCTGCACCTCTGCATTTTGCCAGGTATTTCTTGTTCCTTAAACAAAGACACTGATAGAAGTTAAAAATCTCTCGTCTGTCCTTAAGCCGAGCACCCGAGCTCGGTCCCGCCGCTCGCCGGCCAGGCCGGCGCCAGCCTCCGCGCCGGCGCGGGGCCGGGAGGGCGTCCGAGCCCACGCGCTGCCGGCGCTGGAGCAGCTCGGAGGGGAAGGGAGAGGCAGAGCTCCGTTAGACCATAATTAACTTTTGGTAGCCCCAAAGTGGACTTCTAGGTAGTTTTTCCTAAGTTCAAAGCCTTTGATTCGTCATCCTGTGAAGCGGCCCGCTGCCACCTCTGGAGAGGGGAGGCGATGGTGCCCGCGGGGGAGGCCACGGCGCCCGGCCTTTGGCATCTGCTTCATCTCTGTAGTTCGAGGAACCTCGCCCAAAGGAGAGTCCAGATGTGCATACGGGATTTTGTATTCTGCTGCCCTGTGGCAAGCCTGGAATAGCCACCCGGCCGCTTCCGAGGCTACTGCACGGGCACCTGCCTGAACGCCCAGGAAAATAAAATTATCTGGTGTATAATGAGCAGTGACAAGGTCAGATGCACGCCAGTGGGTGCCATGGCAGAGGTGAAGTTGCCATCCATGCAGTAAGAGGACACTTCTCCCCCTTCCTCATTCATACGTCCATTGCAGTCGGCCTCATCCCTGGCAGGGTTGGCCAGGAGCCTCTGTCAGCCTGCAAACCCACCAGCACCAGCCTGAAGGAAAACTGGGGACTTTAGACTTAGCAGGTCCACCTTTGTCATTGCAATGATTTCATGACAAGTTCTGCTTGTCCTGGCTAGCTAAATCAGACCTGGGCAGCGCTTCACCGAAGAAAACCGTGCTTTGGCTTTGCCTACCCCTCCCCTGCATCGGTCTCCAGGTGCATTACAGATTTCAAGGGACAGAAACTTTCATTACACAAGTTTGGAAGGTGAGGAAGATGGAGCTGGGTTTCCTTTAGACAGCCAGGACAAAGTGGTTTTGCTCTAAGCAGGATGGCCTGCCATCTGCCCCCTGTTTAGTGATCTTCTGTGCTCAGACCACGTGTGGTTTCATGCGCAGTTCTGTGGGGACACACAGACAAGCCACGACCACGTACACATATGTGGACACATGATGTTTGTAGCTGCATACATACAGCATTAAGTGTGCAAATACTCATGTCCATCACCTAGCTGATCCTTAGTACATCAGGGTGAGACGAACGCCTGGGGTTTGAGCCTGGAGCTTCCTCTGCTGGTGTGTAGAGCTTCCAAGCTGTCACACGTGTTTGTGGAAATCGCTGTGGGCGAGAGGACAGTGACTGCTGAAGTAACAGTGACTGCGATACCCCAAGTCCTCCACCCCCCTCACCCGCACCATGCGCTTGGGTGGAAAGTGGTTATGTTAGTGACTTGCTCCAGGCTTGCTGGGACATTGGAGATGTCCATGTTCTTCTGCCCCTCTTTTCCTGGTATGTGCAACTTTGTGGCATGGTGGCACCGTGCCCTGCTCCTGTCATCTCCTCAAGCCCCTTTCCTCAGGATCCCTGCTTCCCCTTGCCACCACGTCTCCCAGCTGATTCTTTGGGCTCTGCTTCCACTGGAGAGGAAACTGCAGGGAGGACAAGGTTCATGTAGAGCAGATGCCTTCCTATCTCCTCCTCCCACACTCAGGGAGCGCAGGAGCACATGTATGATCCTGCAGATGGGCAGCTTGGTCTTGCTGCCCTGTCGGAGGGATTACTGTTTGGCACAGGCTAGGTAGCAGCTGGAGGGGTCCCATAGTCTGGTCAAACGCACAGAGCTGTAGGTGAGTCCGGACTTCACTCCTTAAAGCAACCTACGCTCCAGAAAAACAAAAACAAAGACTAAAACAAAAAGCCCTTTTCAAGGGTATTGCCTCATCCAGTCCTTCCAAGCTCAGGAGCCGTGTTTCTAACAGAGAAGCCAACCATTGGAAACAAAAATAAAATATTCCTTTTCTGTAGCTTTTAGAGGATACAGCTGAAAAAAAAAAGAGATTGTCTCTCTTCCCCTTGTCAAATCATCAGTAGCTAAGTCAGAAAAAAAAATATGTTCAAGTTACGGGTTGCAGCAGCAGCCAACACTAAACATTCAAGTCGATAATTTCACTATGTACATTATAGGTGAGACACGGCCCTGTCCGCTGGGACTCCCTTTCTCCAGTGACGCTGCCCTGAGCCGTTATCTGATCCGCTTCTCCACTGAGTACACTGAGATGTAGTAGTCATTGCTTCCGACTGCCAGATGAGGCTGTGGAAAGAGAGCAAAACAGGGATAAACGCTCAGGTGTTATGCAGTAATGAGAGGCACATCAGCGAGGAAATGGTAATGGTCGACATTTCCAGCACTAGCACCCAGATGCTAGAAAGCTCTTAAGTGCCTCTGCCAATGCAGCTCTGACGACATTTCTGCCAGTACCTACATTGTGTCAGCAGGTCGTATGCCCCTGTTTCAGCCAGAGGGAAAAATTATGGTGACTATTAGTTGCCAAACTCTAACATAATTTTTCTAAATGACTGCAAATTTGCTAGTTATGAACAGTGTCCTGGAATGAAAATTAGCATACCCACTATCGAGAGGGCCAGGAACAAGTCTCATCACAGAGCTCTGGGCTAGACAGGTTTTTGTTTGTTTGCATATTTAAAAAGCAAAATGATTCAAGTGATCAGCCACTTCTTTATCTATCACACTGCAGAATAGCAAAATCGTTGTTTGGTTTTCTGCAAAGTGACCTTTCAAAACCAATGAGGAGATATGCTCTTCTTTAACCCTGTTACCTTCAGGATATAAAGTGCATATAACCCAGCCACAAAATCACCTTTCCCTTTCTCAGGCCAGCCAATACCAAACCACAGCATAGCATATTTCATTCCTCCTCTCCTCCAGGTCCTTTATCGTTCCCATTGCTCTTTTGCATTACATATATTTGAGTTCTGATGTGCAGGTTTCTAACACAACCGCCTGTTTACATGCCTTCTTTAGCCTCCTCCCGTTTTTCCTATCCATTCACATTGCTTTTTCAGTCTGTCTCCTTCACTTATTCTCATCTCTGAATGAGCAGAAGTCCATAATGCAGATGGGCACTTGCATCCTAACTTAGTGACCAGATCTTCTCTCTGACCACTACAGCAGAGCCAGCTCAGCTGTGACATATTTAGAAACTTTCTTTTTACTCTGATTCACTCTGGGTTTTTTTTAGCTTATGTCTTTAATTCTTGCAGAATTCTATTTTTTTGTACATGCAGTTTTTCTACTGCACAGCATTAGGTCTTCCAATAGCATTACATAAGAGACAGTGTAAAAGCAGCCTCAGAGACACAACGGTGACCCTACTGTCTGTAAGCACACAAAAAGTCTGCAGGCTGGAACTGGGAGATTACACCTCTCCCATCAGCTCCAGTCGAATTCACCTCAGAGAATTTCTGTGGCAGGAACTATGGAGCTAAGCGAAGGTGCAGCCCCAAAGTGATGGAAGGAAACGGGAACGGTATGTGAAGTCTACCCCAAGTGAAAAGGGCTCAGAAGCTGGGGGTTCTGTGCTGGTCTTAGGAGCATATCATAAAACAGCAGCACTGGTTGCACCTCCAGTGTTGCCCTGTCTGAAATAGCCTGAAGTACAAGCAGTGAAGGACCCAAGCTACACAGTCAGACTCAAAGGACCCTCAGATAACTGGGACAGGGCAGCACCCCTTTCTGCTAGAGAAGTCTCTGCACCTTCCCCTCTTCCAACACTGACATTCATCCAGAAATGCAAATTCCAAATTCCAGAAAGAGAGAATACAGACCCAGTGAGGATGGAAAGCCAGGCAGCTGATGGCTCCAACTCTTTGTCCCATAAAACCATCATAGTATTTGATATTGTTGATCAGCTCACCACTTCCATTGTAGATTGCAGTGAATTGGTTCATTGAGCCACTGAAAATGAATAAAGAGAACCTGGTGTCACTGAGAATGGTCTGGTAACACATATTGTTGCTTGCAGCCCCCTTCTTAGTTGTGGAGGCCTCAGCTGCTTAACAGACTAATGAGCACTGAGTTCTTATAAGGGGGGAGATTGACTTTAACTGTAACATGGCAACCTCAATGAGGAGAGATTCACAGAATGACTTGAACCACAGTTACCTGTTACATGGTAGGATTGAGACAGAAAATACAAACAGCTGATGTACGCACTCACTGAAAGTGGATTCCCCAACAACTGTGAAGATACATGGCTGTGGAGCAGGTGCTGAGCCCTGCTTAGAGCCCAAATGCACATACTGTCTTTGAACAGGAATCTGTTGTAAGGAGTGAAAGACCGTACGCCTTTACTCCAAGTCACTCATGCAGAGGTTTCAGTAATGCATGCGAAGCATAAAACACCTCAGCTGCAAACATGGGAATGAAGCTGCACTGTTCATGGTGAGAATAAACAGGACAAAACAAAACAAAATCCCATGAATGGTGATTGCAGAGACAAATTTGTCCTCTGTCTACTCAAGAGATGCAAGAGGTGAAACTAGAACTTACCACGCAAAGAGGTTGGCTTGTGGGTGAATGTCAAGAGCCGTCAGCCCTTTGACTATCTGAAGGACCTTCATAGACTCTGGCATCCTGGGGTCAAAGAACCGCACATCTCCATTTACACTGCCAACACATGAATTTCACAATGTCAAGCCGCCCCAGATCAGATCCTACAGCTCAGGAGAGTAAGCCATCTGGGATCTGACCATCTTGATCAGAAAATTAGGATAAAGAAGAAGGCAGCCATGCCCTCTCTGTTAGGGTGACTGAATTCCTACTGACGTCACTTACATTCAGTACCATCCACAAAGCATTAAGTGCTGCACAAACAGCCTTGCCTCTGCTCTCAGGAGCGATCCATTATTACTTTTATCACTTACAGCCCATCACTGACTATGAGTGCCTTTACTGCTATGTCATTCTCAATACACTAAGCTACATGTCAAACCCAAATTCTTTCTCCTTTTCACAGCAGAAAATTGTATTAGAACGGTCTAACCAGATGGGCTCTGCTAGTACCATCCATTATGCCAACTGTCTGGACACAGATGCACAAGTCTGTGCTGCCCAAAGTACTCTGTGGACCCGGCATAACAAACAGCGCTTCATGCTCGGGCTCTGTGTCGATCCTACTAATGACTTTACTTATCAGGAAACAGAAAGTGGGGAAAGCAATAGTGGCAGTGGAAAGATACTGTGCTTAGTAGATCAAGCACCTTTCAAATACAAATGGTTTCTTGTTGTTAAATGATCTCTGAAATACACCAGTAGAATCCAGCCTATTAGAAATGAAGAGGAGGCATCTTGTTCTATGTCCCTGGAACAGACGACTGAAGTTTTTGCTATGGTACATCTGCTCTTCTGTGCTTCTCAGAAGACTCTTGTTGACCAGTGTAGGAAAAGACAAACAGAAAGGTCTCTTATGGAAGCTAAATTCAAAATCAATTAATCTGATCTTATTCTACTCATAGAGAAATAAGGCCTTTGGGACGACAAACTTAGAGTATTTTTTTCAAGTCGCTGATGGCCGTGTGTGACTGTGAATCACTCTACAGAATTAAGATCGAAGCATTAAGATGCCTATATCCTTCAGTCTTTTACTTCTGGAATTTCTAATAGTGATCAGAAGCTATTATTCAGGATTATTTATATTATTATTAAACGCTGTAATTCCTGCTGTCACATAATTAAATTCAAGAATTAAATTCATTCTAGTCTAAAGACTAGATGGAAGTATTTTTTGAGAAAGATCAAATGCACAGTAAATTCATTTCAACTTTCGAATCTTACTAAGACTCGAAAATGGTTCTGAACGTACTGGAAGACCAGGTAAGAGCTGGAAGCACAGTTCTGCAGTTTTATGAGCACATACGAGAACATGGGCTTAACAAAGTACATCCCAGCAGAACAGCAACTGGTGCTTCAGCTAATAATTAAAACAAGTCAACAGCAGCTAAGCTACTAAACCGGGATATTCCAAAGACATTTAAGGACCTTTTCTAGCAACACTATACAACTGGAAGCAGACCTGCTGATTAACTGGATGCAGTTTTCAAAAGAGAACAGGGAAAAGTCCTGCTTTGACATCCCACTTAGCTGCATGCTATCACTGTGCACTTTTCCAACACCCAGGAAAAAGTCTAAGATATGTCTGCCAGGTCCATGTTATCCCATTACTCCACTTTAGGATGTTGGAAGAAGAGCCCCTGGTGAACTGCTGGTGAGCAGGAAAACCCAATGGTCGCACTAGTACATAGATCAAAACAGCTGAACAAAATATCAAGTGATGGAGCAGTGCCAGTCGGCGGAGAGCTGCAGAACTGGGGCTGGCGTTGCCAGTCTCGTCTTATAAACGCCTCTCTGCTCCCAATAAAAACTTTCTCTGTGATTTCTCTGTTCCATAAACAGCACAACGCCTTGTTGTTTTCTGGTGTTGTTACACCAGAAACAGCTCTATCCTAACGTTCGTTTTTCTTGGATACTGCCGTCAAGGGAACGGGGGAAAATTGAGAGCAGGGTGGCTTGTCTTACGCACCCCCTCCCCATAGGATGAGACCAGCGTGGTCTTCTGAACTGCAACATTTTCTCGTACTTTTTCAATCCTGAGCAAAAGCACCATTTGCTGAGAAGGGCACTGAGGAAATGAAAAAACGAGCCTTAAGACAAGGCCTGGCCCAGCACACAGGCCTGACCCCTGGGAGGGCTGAAGGAGATTACAGGCAGGAAGATTAAAAACTGTAATATGTGAGCCTGACAAATCTGGCAGCTGCATCACTTAAGTCCCTTTCTGAAAATCTTGATATTTTTTTGCTGCCCACCCCCCACTTTGGGAATGTTCTACATTCCAGAATATTAAGTTTTGTTTTCATTTTATAATCAAGAAAAAGAGCCTCTTTGTGTGCAAACAGTGGCTTTGTGACAATAAATTATATTCTGCCATTCTTTAATGGCTAAATAAATATATGCCGCTCTCCGCTCAGTATTTACCAGGCAGCAGAAATGGATTTATGTGTACAAAATTGCTAGACGGTGAAGTAATCCCACACAGCAATATGCCCAACAGATGCAACATAAAGCTCCCTCCTGCTCGCGCTCCATCTCCCGCGACCCCGCAGCGCTGCTCGCAGCCAGGAAGGACACCCACAAGAGGCAGCGTGTCTAGCTTAGCTTTACGGCTCGCTCGATTCCTCCCTCGCGCACCTCGTGATAGTAATTTCAGCACAGATATCTTCTTGTTTACTCTGAAACCTCCCTAACGGGCTTCCAGGGAAAGCTTCGCTTTGCATTTTACCTTCTCTCCACGAAGGCTGGAGCGGGAGTTAACTACCGAGGCAAACGTCCAGACAAAGCGCTTTACCCAGCGGCAGGTTTTAAACAGAAAGGCAAATGGTGTTTAAAAGAAAACAGCTCAAGCAGTAAATGCCCTTTTTACCTGACGCTCATGATGTTGCCCTCGGGGTGTTTCTGCAGGTAGGCTTTCACCACCCAGGCTGCGTGCTCGCGGTAGGTCATGACGCGGCTGCGGAGCAAGCAGAGAGCAGAGGTGTTTCGAAGGCGAGGAGGAGGAAGGGCGAGGACAACCCCGCGCGCCTCGGCGAACGGGGGCTGCGAAGCCCACGGCTTTGGCCTCTTCTCCACGGTATAAGGAGAGGGGGAGGCTCTGCCTGCCCCTGCAGACTCTGTCACCGAGCTCGGGGGCAGGACACGGTCTCCCCCAAAGCGGGGATGCCGGGGGTCTGGCAGGCCCCGAACAAGGCGCGGAGGCGACGGCGCCTTAGGGAGCGACATCCGGATCGCAGCACCGCGAAGGCCACGAAAGCACCCACTGAAACGGTGACGTTTTATCCAGTGAGACACTTCGGTCACTGGAGCCAAGCTCAACATTACTAAGTTCCCTGCGGGCTTTGGGCCTTTAAACCAAGCAGAGTTCAAGGGAGGCTGGAGCCGCGGGCAGGCAGGGGCTGGGGCGGCTCCGCCGTTACCATTCGCTCAGAGCCATCCTCCGGTCGAAGACGCGGATGGAGCCGTCGCCCAGGCCGGCCACGATGAGCGATCGATGCGAGTCGCACGAGAGGCTGGTCACGCAGCTGTCCGCGCCCGTGGGGATATCCTGGGGGCAAAGCACACGCGGCGAAGGGTCAGATGGCGGCACGTCCCGCGCCTGCGGCCCAAGACACGGGGCACCGAGTCGACGAGAACATCTCTAGCAGAGACGTGACGCCTTCTGCCAGGCTTGGAAACGAGGCCGGGGGGATCCTGGGGACCGCGGTCATCGCAGGCACCGCGTGCTAGCCCAGCGGTTCCCAAAGTTTATCCCAAACTCCTAGACCCAGAGGTGGAATTCCAGCAAAACGAGTGCTGTTAAAGATCAGCTATTGCAAATCACTCAGCTTTATAAACCAAAATCAAAGTGAGGTCTATTTTAGGAAGGAGGAGTTAGTATCATTCTCTAGTAAAAAACACTTAATTAGTTAAAATAAATGGCCAGACAAATTGTTTCTCCATGGATCATCTTTGATGAGAGCAAGTTGCAAATGCTACTGGAATGGCATAATGAACATGGAGCTACCGGAGAGAGTCCAGCGTAGGGCTACGAAGATGAGGTACGGCTGCGAGAGCTGGGCCTCCTCCGCCTGGGGAAGAGAAGACTGAGGGGGGATCTGATCAGTGTGTACAAGTACCTGAAGGGAGGGTGTCAAGGGGATGGGGACAAACTCTTCAGTTGTCCCATGTGACAGGACAAGAGGCAATGGGCAGAAATTGAACCACAGGCAGTTCCACCTGAACGTGAGGGGGGGAATTTCTTCACTGTGAGGGTGATGGAGCCCTGGAACAGGTTGCCCAGAGAGGTTGTGGAGTCTCCTTCTCTGGAGATCTTCAAGGCCTGCCTGGATGCAACCCTGTTTGACATGCTCTAGGTGACCCCGCTGAGCAGGGAGGTTGGACTGGATGATCTCCACAGGTCCCTTCCGACCTTACTGATTCTATGATTCTATGAACAGTAAATATTTGGAAGATACAAGCCATATAAAAAGCAACAGTCATCATGGTGCATATAAACACATGTATAGAACCAAACACAGAGTATGCGACGAGCAACGCCCTCCATGCAAAGTTCTGCTGGAGGGATAGGACTGCAAGGTATTAGCTCTTTTTGTGCATCAAATGAACACCCAGAAAAGTTCTGGGGAGTTATTTAAATGCCTCTCATAAAAGAAGATTAAAAAAAAAAAAAAAAAAAAAACAGAAGTAGAATGCAAAACAGATCAAACAATAGTATTGTTTGGAAAAATTTTTCTACTCAGTAAAACCAGGTCTAATTGTCACGATAGCAGACAATCTGGCAGTGGAGAATCCCTAGCAGTAACACATATATTAGAAGAATAGCTTTTCATTTCACAATATTGTGCGGGACAAAAACCATATTTGCCCCCTGGAAACAATAAAATGATTTTTTCCCCTTTAATGATAATTGCAGCTGTCCCAAGTAACGAGCTTTCTTCCCGTTTCACATTCTAGCACTCAGCTCTCTTCCTGCCTTCAGCAGGATCACCGCTAGATCTCCGCTTTGGCACAAACGGGCCACGTGAACAGAGCACTGGGCCCATCTCCTGCAGCCTTGGCGCCTGCCGCAAGGTCTATGTGCAGGAGGGAGACTCAGACCGCCAGGCCCGGGCAGAGGGCTGGCAGCAGCCCGGAGGCTCGAGTGTCTGTGACCTCTCTTTCCTGCACGGACAGCGCAGGAAGCCATGTCCGGCAGCCCTGGGCTGCTGGCAGTTGTGAAACAGTTCTGGTGCTCTTGGACAACGTCGTGATAAACATGCCACCAACACAGCGAGCTGCCTGACCGTCACGCAGTGCCACAAAGCCACCTATGTAATATCAAGTAATATGAAGTGAGCCAGCGCTGTGTCACCCATCAAACCCTGCTTTAGGACTCTGTGGCAAGGAAAATATCTCATTAGCAGCTAGACACTGCATACATTAAAAAAAAAGACATGGAAAAAGACAACTGGAGCTTTCAAGGACCGTCACGCTGAGAATATATCTTGCATTCTTACTTGAATACTGCAACATTTCTCCTCTTTTACTTGTTGTAAGCAAAGGAATTGCTTGAAATAATGTCTACGACTGTTATGAAGAGAAACAGTCCCAGTTAAAATGGGAAAGAACTAAGCATTTTCAAAATAGGGTAACAATCAAAGAAGCACTTTAGAACTGCATTAGCTAATTTCACGCTCCCATCCTATTTTTGCTTCTGTGCATGTTCACCTTTCTTAGCTGCTATTCACAGCCTTAGCTGAGTGAAGTAGCTGTTGGCTAGAGGCACCTAACTCCAGGGGCTGTGTTTGGATAGTTATTCTAACTGCCTAAAACCAGATCCAGTCTTTGAAGCAGGAACAATCAGCTGAAGTGAAAATGAAGTACTTGCTTCTTCCGCTAGAACCAAAGTGCTCCCAGAGATGTGTTTTCTGTAGTTCAAAGAGTGGGGAGGCACCTTTTTTAGCTTGGATTACATAGCTTCCCTGCTCTTTGTACTGAATTTCAGCTTTCCAGTGTTACTGAGTCAGGAAGTTTTAATCACTTGAATTTCAACAAAACCGGTCTTTCCAATTAAAAAAGAAACAGCATGTTTTTAGATAATTTCAGTACAATCATTAATCATCATCATTGAGAAGATTTTCACCTTCTGAATTTTGATGCTCCTAATTTACATAAAAAAATAGGTGAAAGTAATTAAGATCAACTTAGGCTTAATTATGCTACACTACAGGGTCAAAGTATCATAATTAATGTTCATCCAGGGTAGTTAATTTCTAGAAGCTTTGAAGACTTTCTTTTTTCTCCAGCATGGTGACTTCATTCTCATAGACTTGTCACTTCTCCTTACAATTCCTAAAAGCATTTAATTTGACTACAATCAGCATGCACGATTGCACACTCTTTTCCCCTTTTCACTGCATGGGGAAATAAGACTCGCATTAAAGCTGAGATGCACTCAGTTCTGGAATAGCAGCGAGCTGCAGAGTGCTGCTAGCAGCTCCCCAGCTGGAAGCAGAGACCTTGACGGAGCCCTCAGCAGCCCTGGGGACATTGTCGGTGCTTTGGTGCCCACACAACACTGGGCAAACTGCTGCTCTGAGTCACACTGGCCTCCACTGGCAGTAACCCCACTGCCTTCACTTGGCCAGCGCGTGGTTGGGGAACGCCTCACGTCTCCATCCTCCTAAGCATTGAGGCCTCAGGTCAGGAAAGGAACTAAACAGACGTGTGAGCACTTTTGGTGTGAACCATGCTCTCCTGAAGATGGGAGAGATGAGGATAACACTGTTCCATAATTAGCTCTGTTTGCTTCCCAGAGAGCTAGAGAGATGGCAGCAGTAAGTCTGACTGTGCTCTACCACCTACCCAACTCACCATTTAATTTTCTCTAGATTTTTTTAATACTGTTTCAATGTTAAAACAAAAAAAATTATCAGTGGCCTCTTGCCTGTTCCTGGACTGCACAAACCTCACCTCTTCCAAGCACTATCATGTACCATTCAGAATGCCAGCAGCGACTTCCAGGAAAGATCTGAAGCACTTACTAAATATTTGTGTATTTTGATTTATCTTGTAACATGATTCTGAAAATGGAAAGGAGGAGATCCAGAAGCAGGTATCTGTCAGCTCTTCACAGACACATTCTCCTTTAGCTGTGCATGGAATAACTCACTGACTGAGATATGGGCTGGGAGTTTGCCAGGAGACCAGTACGTTCAGCCACAGGGAAAGGTAAATGGCACAAATACATGTGTTACCTGTACTTTCATTTCCCGATCTGTGTCCCAGATCCGGATTATCCTCACATCTCCAGATGTCATAAGGAGCCCCGTTTCTTGCTCCCAGTCGACTACCATTCCTGCTCCTAAGATAAAACACAGGCAGGACACGCAGATTATTTTCCCCATCTGCACAGGCAGAGCAGGACTGAGCAGAACACCAGGTTTTGTGATCTTAAGCTACAGATAACACTTTATCGTCATTAGAGAAAATTTAAAATTACATACACATACATCCATACGTCCTCCAAATGGGATCAAATCAGTTGGTCCTGGATTTGAGTCCAAGATATGTCTTCTACTTCTTGGGTAGCTTGAATGCTTAGGCAAGGCTAGGGCCACCTAGTCTAGGGAAACTACTGGGGATTTCCACAGGAGTCCAAGTAAATTATCCACCATCTTCTGAGAACATCAGACTAAATGATGACTGAAGCAGACTGAACTGGTGACCCTGCATGCAGCATGACCTGAGAACCTCCACATTACTCTGATTTCTTATTCTAACAGAAATATGTGAGTAAGAGGAAATGTTTCTAAACAAGGAATAGCGAAGTCATTGCCACAAGGTCCTGAATTAAATAGCCTGGTAGGAGTAAAAAACCATTTGCTACATGAACAGATAAGGAAGAGACCAATCTGCAATTACACTAGCTAAAATACATTTACAAGAGCTCTAGATCCTCATCCTTGAGGACATAAGCTGATTGCTAGTTGAAGTCTACAAGAAAGTCCCATCCATGCTGTAAGAGAATTACAAGGGATTTTCTATCCCTGAAACACCTGACATGGGCACCTGCTTACAGACAGGTTGGTTGAGTGTATAAACTAATGAGCTTTCTTGGTATGGCAATTTCTAGAGAAAAAAAATAAATGTATTTCACTTCTCTTCCCAGTGTGTGGATTAAATGTCCAAAAGCCATTGAGTGAGCTTACTTTTCTAAGTACAGAGCACATGAGAACCAGAAAAAAACAGATATTTTGGACTTAGGAAATAGCTGGCAATGAAACCCCTAATTGGCGGGGGTAATCTCCAAGGAATAATTCTTGCATTTTTAATTAGAACGGACTTCTTTGCATCACCTATGCACTGCCTGCACAGCACCTAACTGCCTTAGTCTGAGCACAGAGCTGTACACCAATTATTTTTTGCTTTTACACTGGAAAAGCTGATTGATTTCAAATCTGCAGATTTTCCAGGGAGATTTTTATTCATATATTTAACAAAAACAACCCAGAAGCTCTACACAGGGAACCTGAAAAGAACTTCGGTTTTTGCCTGTTTGTTTTTGTTTTCTTGCATAGGGTTGTCCCCTTGGCACAGACAGAAGCAGTCGCTTCTTTCCTTTCAGAAGCAGTGTTTCACTGTCTCTTCCATGCCAAATTGTAACTCCGGTGCAATTTGGAAAGTATTTTATAACCACACAGAACTTGGCATTGGAAAGAACTCTGCAGTGCAACGAGGACTGCAGGCTCCCTGCTCGGAGCCATTCACCAGGGCCCTCGCTGGCCTCCTGTGTTTCCACTCCACAAACTCTCCCAGCAGACATGCACAAGCTCGTCCAAAAGCGGGATAAATGTGGATTTGGCTCAATTTACTCCTAAAGAATTAGCCCCAGCAGAAAATTTAAATACCCTACCACACACTTTTTTTTGTTACTAACAGGAGTACTTTTTGCCAGACCAAACATCTTTGCCTCTGCTGCTAGGGCAGGAACGAAACAAGCAGCGGCACCATGCAAGTCCCACATTAGCTTCAAGGATGGTGAGATGACCTTGCTTTACACAGATCCAGGCAAACTGTTTCACCTGCCTCCCCCTCCTAAGCATTGCATCCAAGCCTTTTCCTGATCTGGCTGCATGCCATTGAAAAGATTACTGACATTTATTGACAGTCTTTCATCTTTCTGCAGGAAATTCAGGACTCTCAGCCAAGCTCAGAGCTTGTATCTTTATCAAGTCAAACTGATTGTTACTTCAGCTTGCCTGGCAGCTCGGAGGGCTGCTGGAGATCTGAGGCAAGCAAGGAGGCAGTGATTTAGATGATAAACATTACCAAAGTGTTTTCATTTGTCATCTTGTTTATGGCTCATGTGACAAGATAAAACTGGCAGGCTGAGATAGATATCGCCATTACCATCACTGATGGAGTTAAATAGGCAATGTGCTCTTAGGCAGTTTTAAAGCTCCCAATTTTTGCAGTTATATTCCCCAGTTTGAAGACCATCATTTTCTCCAGTTTGATCAGTAGCAACAATCCCCAACCGGGGGAGTCCAGATCTGAGGAGGAGGACAAAGAGATGGTGAATTCAGAGTTATGACTGGCATTTTTGGTGCCACTAGTGTCTAGGCTGGTTTTGGTGTATCTATGGAGAATACTCAGAAATGAAATCTAGAGGGCTGGGAAAATTTTATGGAGCGAAGAAGTCCCAGAAAGGTTTTACCTTACATAAAATGGTGTAGAGAGCTCTCATGAGAAACTACCAGAAAGAACAAGGCTTCAGCCCTAAAATAGGAACCAACAGAGGCCCCACGGTTAGAGAGAAAGAGGGGAAAAGATTCATCCATGGAGGAAGAAAACAGACTATCTCACATGGGAGATTTCTTGCTCTTCAGTGGCTTAAAACTCAATATTGTAGTGTCCTAGTGTAGGGTACAGCTCATGGTCCTACAAAAAGACAATTCATCTTCTGCCTTTCTTATAAAAATTCAGTAGTCTGTATAACTGATACCTCTGCTTGCTGAAGGGGCAAGTGCAGCATTTTGATCATTATGTAAGCAGAGATTTTTCTCTTGCCCTTGTCAGTCTCCCTATTCTCTCAAGAAAACATGAAATGCCATTTTTGCTTCTTTTGATCCACAGTGCTTAAGAGTGGACTAATCTGCATCTGAATATGGGATGCACATATTGCCCCAAACAACCCGGGCATGAGAAATAAGAGAATACATCCATAAAATTAAGAATGAGGGAGAATTCCTGGCACCCTCCTTGCTGGAAACACCTGCAGCCCAAGAACCATTCTAGGTCTTGTCTGCAGAGGTCGCGCATGTGCTGAACACCAGCCGCTCCTGCCGGGGAATCCCGGCTCCCGGCCGCCGCGGTCGCCCGCTGCCGCTGGCAAGAGGTTTCAAGGATGCCCCTTTCAAGGAAACAGGATAAGGACGCGGGAAAAGGAAAGCCTAGTTTGCAACTGGAAATGCTAAACTAGAATTTAAATCTGTGCTGAAAAAGAACAAAAGCCTTCGCGTATACATTTAAGTTATCCACCAGCACATAACAGTCACTTCTTGACTGTGAAGTGTTGAATTCAGCGATGAGTCTCACAGTATGCAATGAAACAGAAATAGCTGAACTATTTCTATGTACTAGAGCCTTAAGGGCAAACATGTCTTCATGGTGAAAATGATAAAATATTGGCTCATGTTTATATGTTAAATTCCCACTATTTTAGGATGAGAAGCAAATGTGGGACTTAATACTAACTACCATTTCCTTTTTAATTAACAGAGGTCCTTCTCCAGAATGTTACAACTGAGAGTGTAGTTCACCTACTGTGTCTTGGCTTGCAGGTTTGGCATGTAAGATGCTGCTCGGCCTTATTCTGGCAAAGGGCAACGTATTCTGCAAACACACGCAGTCGCAGCTCTCCGGGTGAGCCCTGCAGCAAGATTCATGCCTTACCCACCACTCGATTTCCAAGCTCCTGCTTGCTTACAGTAATGGAGTAAACAGAGGGAATGCTATGACACAAACTCAACCACCTGAAAAAAGTGAGCATGGAAACCGTGGGACTCTCGGATGCCAATGAACTACAGGACCAGGCACGCTAACAATACTGTTCCTTTAATGCACCATTAATTAAGATTAATTTTCTCCTGTAAGGAATTCTTGGGGAACAAGTTAATCTTCCACAGCTCAGGAAAACAAAAATTTAAAGGCTTTTTCTCTTGAGCCTTTTAATACAGGTACTTGCAGTTCTATATGACGTGAGATGATATACAGGCAATGCATATCAACAGCCATTCCTTAAGCTGTAACTTTCTATGACTGTTCCCTGCAGGATTCCTCCTGAAAATCAGGTATTTGTCTCGATGGGATAGTTCCTTGTACAAATTTCAATAAATAACATTGGTGCTGAAAGCAGCTGCATTTCGAGTGTCTGCACTTATTTTTATCATGAATGGAACACAGCCAACCTGTACTTGGCATTTCAATGAGATCAGAAATACCTACATGGACTACAGTATAAAAGCATCTCAGATTCTGACTAATGATTTTTTTAATCATGGGCCCTCCTGGCTAAGCAAAGCGGCACATCTCTGTTTTAATTTCCAGGAAGCAGTGGGAGGGTTGTATGATCTCACTCTTTATTAATTTCTACAATATACCTTCAAAAAGTGTCACTCGTTTCATGCCAAGGACTGCACAGTAAGGGAAAAGAGTATCTGTGACTCTGAGAATCCAATTTAAAGAACCTAAAACCCTGGAGATGCAAATCCAATTATTTTATTTCAATTAAAAAATCTGATCATATCTAAGGTGGTTCTCCCTAATACGCATTCTTAAAGAAAAAGATACCAACTCTTGGAAGATGTGGAGAGATTCACTCTGCCCCTCTCTCTCTTTTGCTCTCTGGTATAAAATCCTTTAAATTTTATTTTGGAGACCTCCCTCTGCCAAGGCTCCTCTTTCTGTTGAAGTTGCCTCACATTCAGCTCTGCAGCTCCCCAGGAAATTCCCCTACCTGCCAGTCGCCAGCTTTTATATCTTCAGAGTGCCCCAAGGCTGTCCTCTCCCCTCCGCATTGCTTACTTCTTGCCGAAAGAGTCGGTATTATTAAAAGCAGAGCAGAGCTTTCAGAGGGCAAGGTCCTGTTTTTTTGCAGATTCTGTATTTGACATCTTTCACTTTGTCGCAGAAACCCCAGGAGAGCAGGAAGGAAGCAGGGAACTGGCTAGTATGTGCTTACTTTTTCTTGCTTGGCACAAGTAGATACTTTCTGGAGGCAGCAGAGATTACGGATGTTTACACATCAGATCTAACAACCCCCCTGAGGCAGCGACGGATAGAGGTGGGCACAGGTCAAATGAACATTAGCTTGTTACCACCCTCTCCTCCTGCCTCCCGCACTGTCGGCGCTGCCGAGAGGTGACAACACCGTGGAGAACTGAGATGCTGTGAGTGCTGGCTGGGAGCACAGGAGGAGCCCAGGCGACTCCCCACCGAAGCCAAGGCAATGAGAGCAGATTTTTGGTGCCTTAGTGACAAAATGAGTACATTTTATATGAATATAGCTGATGTAGTTTGCTGTCAAGCAAATGGTTAATTTTATACATGTTCTAAGACTTCTTTGGTCAGGCAAGGAATCTTTTTGCTGCATTTTGCACTAGGTGAATGCCTAGTCAGAAGATGCTGGTGATTTTTTTCTGTTGATTCACAGTTATTTGTGTGCTTGGGACAGAGTGCTGATCGCGTAGCACCAGCAGTATTGACCCTGCGTGGGAGTGGCTGGTATTTCCTTAAACTGCTCCGCAGCCCAGTTTGCTGAATAGGGAATTCCCCGCAGCTGAGTATTGCTAATTTTAGCATTTTGATTTGCCAGTGGATTTTTGAGTGAAATGCAGAGCCAGAAAGCTAGAAGTAACAGCAGCTTTGCTCAGTGTTATCCCAGTGATTTGCCTCTGAACAGTAAGAGAGAGATGTGCAAAGGCCTCGAGTTAGAGAGCTCTGAATCACACACCACCACAATCAGCTTTGTTCTGTTAATCACTGCAGACATGCTCAGCTCTTATCAGTCAGCAAATGTTAATAATTGATGAATAGCCCAAAGGATTACGTCAGCGGTCGCATCCACGTACGTGCACACACGCAGAGACGCCCTGACACATTCACCATCTGCTTCCCCCAAGACCCTGCGAAGGGGGTCAGGCTCGGGAGCGATGCAGACACCGTACAGCTCCCGCTTCTACACAGGCAGGTTGGGGGGGTTTCATTTACCTTCTTTCCAAACGAAAGGGCAGAATTTGTAAAATTTATTATGCATACCCTTGCCAAAAGACTAAGTCCACTCTTCTAAGCCTCACAGGAAAGATTCATCAGCTGTTCCTTTTTCAAATGATCTTTATAGCAAAACTCTATTACAAATAAAACCCAACAAAATCCACATTAGCTTAACAGCTAATGGAACCTGCCATTCGAGCTATTTTGTCTAAGGATGCTTCGAAATCTTCCTAGAAAGAAGATTTGTGTGTCCCAGAAAACCACCCATACTTGCTCTCACTGCAAAAAGCTTGGAGAATATAACATGAATCTCCTGTCATGTCCCTCAGCGGTTGGCTGAGCTCATGTGGAGAGCTCAAGATACCCTCCCTACACTTCCTACCACTGTTACAGATACAAGGCAAGGAATGGGGAGAGGCAGAAGAAGCAAAGCTTTCCAGGGACAAAAAGGACTCAGCAGTCATTCAAAAACATGCCAAAAAACCAACCAACCAACCAAATAGAAGTTGGACAAGGAGGTCCTTCCCACCCCGGCTGGTCATAGGTAACAGGAAAGAAAGCACTCACCTCCCTGTTTACTTCTGTCAAGATAGATTGAAACCCTTCGGGCCAGACCTGTGAGAAGACAGGGATTAAGGGGTTGATGCTAAGGGTAAGTTGGTCAGCCAGAGCAAAAATAAATCTTAAAAAAAGGGTTAGAAAAAGCAACTCAAAGCAAAGGAAAAGGTCATAACAGAGAAGCAGCAGCAGCAAGAGCAGCACATGCCTCCGTCCAGAGAAAAGGCATTGGTTTATACGCTGAACCTTTTCCTAGGAAGCCATCGACAGTGGCACTTGTCATGTGTGAAGTGAATATGCTGGCTGGCTGACAGCAGCACAGATTTGACTGTTATATTTTTTCTTGAACCAGGAGAATATCCTTTGTACGACCTGCTCTAAAGTGCAATGTATTGGGCAGTGACAGATGGAAATCTAAATAACTTCTGGTATCTGCACACATCAAACCAAACGAGAGCATGAAGTTGCTGTCATTAAAGGCTTGGGCTCATGCAGCTAGTGCTGCTGGAAAGCTGCAACATTGGCTCTTCTGCCCCATATTTCAATAGATAGCTCATCAGCACTCAGGTGGTGCAAACAATTTACAGGTGCTCCATTTAAACAACTCTTAAATGAGAGGTTAGCCACCAAAACAGATTTGTTTCTAGCCACTGTAAACCCACAGGTAGTAAGAGAATACTGCAGCATGGCAGAAAATGGAGGAAAGGAGATACAGCTCTGGGAAACACTGGAGAATCTTGCACAAGCAACTCGAGGTGTACAACAAGAGATCCTGCCAATCTGTTAGGCCCTTCACCAGCCCTCCTTTAGAAGCACTGGTTGTCTTTGCTAACCTGGACAAAAGAAAACAAAGCAAACAGCACACAGAAGGAGCTGGGACAGGGAATTGGAGTAGACAGTACTTGGCAACTCTGAAGCAGCTAGTTATACTTCTGTACTTCTCCAAATTCCAGCACCACCATGCTTTAAAGAGCAAAAACACTCCAACTGGGGTGTAGTGGCTTATTTGTTTCCCTCCATTACAAAGGGACAATGTAAAAATTGCAATTTTGTTCAGAAGCATGTGATGACCCCTTGTCTTCAGACAGCTAGAGAGATGCACGACTGCTTCTGCCAGGTAGGACAAGCTTTGCATGACTCTGAGCAGAGCTCCTGCACAGATACCATGCGATGGGTCGCTTTGCTGCTTGGCACCCAACTGCTGCGGGATCTCAAGCCATGCACAGAAGCAACAGCAACACCCTCTTTTTTATAGAAATTGCATGAATTCCAAAAAGCCTCATACTGTGATATTGCAACTTTAGAGTACTTCAGGATTATGGTCTTCCAATGCTGCTCGCTAAAAAATGTTTAGCTTTTGCTACATCCTTTTGCATAATTTACCGTGGCTGAGATGTGAGGCTCACAGCATGAGATTTGCCTTTTCTCAGACCCTTTTCTTCAGCTGGGGATTTCTGGTTCCTCATATGAAGAAAAAGTAACACTGTGTTACACTAGAGCACCTGGTACTGTTGCTTCTTTTAAAACCCTGGCTTTAATTGAAGAGATGTTCTTGGTGCAGCATGGGTTGATTGAGAACAGATCTAAAAAAGATCTGAACAAGATCAAAATGAATAGATCTTCTATTGAAAAAACAAAGGGCTCACACAGTGCGGCACTAAATTAAGACTTGTCTACCCTGAGTCTCAAAAGTCAACTAAGATGTATAGCTAACTGGGACCAAGCTGCTTCTGAGCAACAGAATCAGCACATGTTTAACACATGAACCTGGCTTTTAGCTCATTTCTCTTTTCTTGGGCTGCACAACGCAAGCCATGACACAGTTTAAAAGTTAAAGTTCTGCACCTCAGTCTGGCTTGGATCACCTTCCCAGACCAGCCTGATGCTGCAGGACAGTAAGCAGTGTTACCCTGGTCCTCCTGTTAGTTGGACAATCTGTCAAGGCCTCCCAAGACACCAAAGGATGTATTTCTGCATCACATATTCCTTCCTCCTTTTTTAAGAGGGGTAACTGCCTACAAAAGTCAGTATTTTGGTTGCTGTCAAGAAGACTATCAAATAACAGAGAACAGTGACACTGGGGAAAAGGATAGGAGGGGAGACAAGGAAATCAATAGCAGGAGACAACAAACTCCAGTAAAACTCCTGAGTCAGCTTCAAAGATGCATCTTCACTTTTAAGAGCTAGTGCTGGACCACAGCTATGGCCTTGGCAGCAAAGGATAACTTCAATAGAGAATCTCATTTCCAAGGGGACTTCATTCACACAGCTCTTTTGAAGTGACTGCATTTATTTCTCTCCTCACAAAGAAATCTTTTTCTTCTTCTGAATCTAATTCAACTGCACCAAAGGTGAAAGGCGAAGAAAAGAGGACCCAGACTTAAGATCATAAAGAAAAGAAGAGGGTGAAAAAAATCTTGAAGAGAACAAATTTAAAACTTTTAATACTGTTGTTTTGGCAAGTGTAACCATTCAACTCTTACAAGTAAATCAGTTCTTGCCTCAGCTCTTAACCTGTTTTGCAATGGCAAACATTGACGCTCTTTAACAATCCTTTCTTCTACATTAAAGGCCTTTAGAGAGTAAGGTACAATCAGCAAATGCTGAACCTTAATAAGGTGCATGCAGGAAGTCAGGCGTGGGATTAGCCGGAAGGAGTTTGCTCTACAATTGTCAGCATCTTCTCTGAACACTGCTCATGATGCAGGAAAAAGTCAATGACCTCAGCAGTCTGGGGAACTCCCAGGCATCAGTTGTTTGAGTAAGTCCATTATCAGTACCAAGGAAATAAGATCCTGAATCCAGAGAGGGTAAATATTAACCAGTATCTTTCAGGAAAGCCAATGTTGACCAAAAAGAAATGGAGACTAACTGAATGACACTACAAATGGCAACTTGAGCTGACTAATAGATACTTTTCTCTCTTCCTAAGGAGACTCACGCCTCTCACCATTCAGTGTATTACTACTGTTTTCTTTCTGCTTTTATTGACATCTCTGCAAAGGGCAGGTTTTGACCATGGCAATTTTCACAGTATGCTACAAACTTCCTGCAGTTAATAATCAATTATGTGCACATATGACAGTGAGGCACACAACCTAAAGTTACAGCAAATACACTTCTTTCCTAAAACACCAGAGATGAACCATGAGGCGTTAAGGAAACCTATCAGATATGAGTTCAGCAAGTCAGCACAGGTAAAATCCAATGAATAGCTAAAAGAGCTGTGTCAGACTCCTGTGATGAACCACATAAGCTCGGAAATGAGAACTGTCAGATTTTAAGGTCAGGATGAATTATGTTGATCATCTCATCTGACCTCCTGCATAGAACAAGCCAGAGATCCTCCCCAGCAATTCCTGCATCAAACCTGTAACATAAGTACTGATTAAACTACAGCACGTCTTCTAGAAAGACTTGTAGCCTTGATTAAAAATATCCAAGTGACAGAGAATCATCATTAGAGCATTAGTACATTATTAGGTCTCAGAAGGACAAAATGTCCACCTCCTCTAATGTCCTGAAACAGACTTCACGGTTACCCAAACTGGTATTCTGGTTTCAGACTGTGTATTGCTGGATGTCAGCGCTCCTTTTTACGTCTTTTTTTACATTACTTCTTTAACATTCAAAGCGAATCAATGTCCGACTGCACTGTCCTTCCACAGGTATCAGACTAAGATTGCATATTCTCCTGCCACCTCCTGACCCACAACAAACAGCAAAGAGTAAGTGCTAAAATTGAATTCAGGCTAAATGAGGTCACAGATGCAACATGCAAAGCTAGGTAAAGGCTGAGCAGCCCATCAGGAGGAAAGAAGAAGTATACGAACTACTCCCATACCCAAAGAGGAAGAAACAACCACTTGCCCAGTGAGTCCAGAGCAGGTAAGTGCTCAGTTCCACCATTGTTCTACAGTTCTCTCCTTAGCAACAAGAGTAATAGGACGGCTTGGCCAAGACAGCTGCAGAGAAGCTTGTGAAGAACAAGGATTTTATGCCCTTTGTCTCCCCAGCAAGAGGCTGTTCTAGTTGTTCTCACATTATGGTGCGGGGAGGTTGCTGTGTAGGGCTTTTGGTTTTGTTGGTTTTGTTTTGTGAGAACTGGAACAGGAATTCCTCACCAGGCTTGGTGAAAGGTCATTCCAGAAAGGCAGAGACTGTTAAACAAGGATGTTACTGAGGGCCAAAGTTGAGAAACCCATTCTACTCTACCCATCCCTAGAAAAAGCCCTACCATCACAAACTACTACTATCCTCAACATGGCAGCTTAGTGGGACCCACCTCGTGTAGTCGGCAGCATGTCTGAGAGGCCCTGCCAGGCAGTTACCATCTCGGGATTCTTTTCCAAGTCTGCAAAGTTCTTCCATACTCTGATAGCGCCATCATCTCCAGGAGCACAGAAAACAGAACATAATGCAGTGTCACTGTTAATGCAGCTCTCACAGTTACTTGTGTACAACAAAGGAAGGGGAGAACCAGAACCACAGTCATACAAACTCTAATTCTGAAAGTTTTACTTGAACTTAATCCCTATTAGGTTTGCTTTTCTCTCTACTCTTACCTCCATACAACCTAGAGGATTGTTCCACCAGGAACTCTTCTGGAAGAGCTATGCTCCGCTCTACAAATAACACCTGACATTAGATGTCACTCCATCTCTTTTGATCAATTCATTTTCTCTAAGACTTATCTCTCCATCTTCCTTGCTATTGGTACTGAGAGCCACAAAAATACCCTGCTAAATACAAAACATAACCCTACAGAAGAAGCTGAATCAAAGCCCCCAGCCCAACAGCAGCAAATCTTTCAAGAACATCATGTATTTTTTCAATTTGTTCCCCAACTGTGAAACTTTTGTGCCATGAATCAATAAATTGAAAGAAAAATGTTCTAGAGGCCCTCTCAACTCCTCTTCCACCTCTCTTAATTATACCCAACCTGTATGTTTCATCAGGAAGTTTGAAAAGCAATTGAAAACACTCAGTCTGACAAGTTTAGAATGGTTCCTTGGGAAAGAAGCAGATCTTACTCACAGCTTTACAGACCAACGAATGGGAACGAGAGCTCTTCATGCTACCTTACAGGATGCAATAGAGCATTCTAGAGAACTGTTTCCCCTAGGTGAGATGGGAGGTACTACTGAGACGTACAGAGAAACTCAGAACTATTTGAGAAGTTCAGTGCTTAAAATAAGCCTTGCCTGCTCTAGAGCTAAAACAGCGTAAGTAACAGAATTTGATTTTTTATTCTTTGGTTGCAGCAAGATTTCTCTTTAAACAATAAGATCAGCTAAAATCAAATTGCCTGAAATGTTGTACAGGAGAAGGCTGCCAGGAATTTGCAATGTGAAGACTTGAAGTAATGCAACAAATGAAGCGACAATTGAAAACACTTTGAGTAAGTGCTTAATTTGATAGTAATTTGAAAATATCTGCAGCACTTGCTTAAGCAGTTAAGATAATCCAGTACTGCCAGAAACAATTTCCAGGTTTGATTCCAGAAGTGTCTCCTTGACTGAGATCACTCAGGCAAGCCACCAAGGAGGGGAAAAGGTCAGACTCGGCAATGTTCACAGAGGGCAACATGAAAGGTCCAGAATAGCTCACTCAGACTTAAATTCTGTAAAGGCCCCTCGTCCTGTCCCAAAATCATACAGGCAAATGTGTCACTTACCTGTGGCAGTCAGCAGCAAAGAGCAATCTTGTCCATTCAGGTACTCCATTGCTGTGATTCTGGTGTAGCGAGGATTCCCATTGTGGAAATAGTCCAACTTCTCCCCTTTCTCCCAATCCCAAAAACTGTATGAAGAAAAAACATCAGGTCAGTTCTTAGTTTTCTATGCAAGCTATCAAAAGAGAACTACCCATTACAGTGGCACTAAAAATTACACATTGGGTACCGATTCAATTTGTCTTTCTCCTTTGGTATTGACATAATGATGTTATGCCTAGCTTCTGCAAAGAAACAGAGTAAAATCCCAACCATAATTAACTATTATAAGTCTGTCAAGATACACTTGTAGCCCTCTAATCCAGCACCTCTTGTACCAAAGGACTCAAGCACAATGCCTGGACTATGGCACTGAACTCCAGGAGGACCTCTTCTCTAACCCCTGACCAGGAAAGGAGGAGGATGACCACCAAAGGGAGTGGGGCAAGAACAAGGAGCAACACACCACCGTTCCCTGGAAATCACCCACACTCACTCTCTGACGGGCCTTTTTCAACCACTGTCCTTATATGTCATGTTACAGCATGGGAGCTACTCTCCAGAAAGACAGATGCAACCCTTACCAGATGCTATCCTTGTCGGCCACCGCTATGCAGGGTGTGAAGGGGTGGAACTTCACCACCGAGGGGACGCCCGGGTTCCTGTTGAGGAAGATCTGATCATCGAGCCGAGAGATGCCTGTGCATGGAATGACAGAAAGCCAGGCAGAACTCAGTGTCTAAGAAAATCCCATCAGAACGAAATGCCCAACCAAGCCCAACATTTTTTGTGCTGGCAAAAACAAACAAACAAACAAACAAACAAACAAAAAACAACTCTACTGTTATTATCTATTTTGCAAAATAAAACAAAATGAAAATACACAGGTTGCCCAGAGAGGTTGTGAAGTCTCCTTCTCTGGAGATATTCAAGGCCCGCCTGGATGCGACCCTGTCTAACATGCTCTAGGTGACCCTGCTGAGCGGGGAGGTTGGACTAGATGATCTCCAGAGGTCCCTTCCAACCTTACTGGTTCTATGATTCTACGATTCTATGACTATTCAACATAAAATATGGTATTTCGTGTTAACTAGTGGATTATTTAACCTTCTATTTCACTTTACTTTGGAATAGTTTGCAATTCACAAGCAGTTCTGATATGCCTGAAACTGCATTTTTTGGCAAAGTATAAATTCATCATACAGAACAATAAGATCAGGAGACGTTCACTCAGTTCTAGTTTGTGTTGGCATTCATTTGTTTAATTATGTTAAATCTATTTTAATTCTTGTTAATATTTCAGATTTTGATTTCACTTTTATGAATACTGGCATTTTACTTGCAGGCTAAGCAATCAAATATGAACCCTGTTCAGAAAAAGATTTAAATTCTTCAAGTAAGCATGAAAGACCTCCTTCTTTGTATCCAAAAAGATTGCATCAAGCCATTTCCCGGGCTCTGCTTTCACTTGAGCATTATTTTAGTTTATGATATTCTGCAGGTTATGACATTGAGCTATCCATTCTATTGCCTGGAGCCCAGCAAACCTCCAGAGAATCAGGTATGCTTGGGAGGCTGGGCCTCAGATATCACTTCATTCAGCAAATCAGTATTTCAGACTAGTCTTCCCTCTGCTAGTGCTCAAAAGAGGAACAGCATCTACCCTTCTCCTGGGAGCCTCTCCTTGCAGGATGCCATCGCAGGTCACAGTGAGGGGAGCTCACATAAATGACACTCCCCAGTCATTGCTGGCTAAGTAAGGAACACAAGCAGTAATATTTAGCTATGCAAATTCCTGATGGCACTGCATTGGGTTATACTGAATTTCAATATATTCCTGTTTTAAAAGAATTCTAGCCCAACTACTGCCTTGTAAATGCATAAAGAGCTATAAATAAGCAAGATTAGCCTTCAGCAGAATGCAGAATACACATGCTAAAGACTCATGAACCTGAGGCGAATTAGAGGCAAATGTATAAGTATTCATAAAGCCACACATATATAAATATTAAAAATATAATGAGGTATGAGAAGTAAACTATCATTTACTGAGTTCAGGAGAGTGGGGAATATGAAAGTCATTTAGGTGTCTGCTGAAGAGCAGGAGAACACATCCATCAGCTCAGCAGCACTGGCTTATTTGTCATGACTAGCAACCCTAACGGTGTTCGACACATGCCAAACACTGTCTGAGCCTTTTTGGCCAGAGGTCTAAAGTTTATCCTGTAATTTTTTATCTTCTATCCCTTTAAAAACATAACCTACGACATCCATCAGAAATTTACAGGACGGGGAAGAAAAGCCAAAACGGTAAATCAATAGTGTCTGTTAAGGGCCTCTGAATTATCGATTTTATGCTTATTACTTTGGCTCTTGGGGACAGGCCAGCTCTGGCAGGGTGAGCTGCTGAAGAGCTCAGCTGTTGGCCTTCAGATGCAAGATGTTGGCCTCAGGAGCAAACACGTGCACTGGAAATCGCATGCTTTGTCAATTCTTCTAAGTGGGGAAACCTGCTTTTACAGCAAGCCTTCTCTTCCTCTTTCAAAAGATTACTCTTACACTTTTCTCCTCCTGCGATGGACTCGAGAGGATGGACAGCGTGACACCGTGCTTTGGCTGAAGGCTCTACTCGTGCCTGACCATGCCATTTCGTACACAGCATCTTATTTAAGTTTTCAAAGGGGAAGACAGACATTTGACTTTTTAGGCAGTTGCTTCCCTGATCCGGTGTCCAGAGCTATCCTGAGAACGGACAGGCAGGCGACTACCAGTGAAACACGTTACAGCAGAATGAGACCCCATTTGCCTCACCTGCACAGGAGAAGAGGAGCACGACCTGTGAGATTTGCAGGTCAGCAGGGGCTCGTTATTACTATAGGTTTTACACCAGAGAGTCCAGGCTGAACGTGGTGCTAGGGCCCCATAAAGCTGCCTGCAGCGTAGGACAGGGGCAAACTCACCCTTTTGGATGATCTTCTGGGCTTGCTTCCTGACCCGAGCATTGCGCAGAAACCGCCACTCCCTCTCTTTGCGAATCTGGCTCTCCAAATCATGCTCTTCTGGGATCTTTCAATGCATCAATATATTCACAATACAAAACAATAGGAACAATCAAAACTCCATGAATTTCCCTTGTAACACACACCATACACACTCACTCCGCATCATACACACAGTCTAAGCTAAAAATTCTTCAGCGTGTCCAGCTTCAGGCGGTAAACTGAGGAGCTCAGGAGCCCACGGGACTTTTATTTTTAATACTTGAGCATTTTTCTGATCTAAACATTCCCACCATCTGTAATCTCTTCCCCTTTCCTTTTGCTGTCCTATATTTTGTTTTGCCTTTAAGCTATAGGCAGCTCTACAGAGTGAACGACATTTATTTTTTAAAGAGCCATATACATTTATCATATGTCACTTTGTGTTACTGACATACGAGATGGGCAGTTAAGGATCTAGGTTTACTGTACACACTCATTATAACTCCTTTTCTTTATAAATAGTTTAATTCCAATTTCAAAACAGTACAGATTACATTACAGTTCTCAACCGAAAAGCACCACACAGCAATCTGGAGATTGAAGAAAGAACAGGTTTGATACAGTTAGAAAACTAAAACCACACAGTAGGAATCTTTCCTTCATGCTAACAGATGACTGCAGGTCAGAAAAGGCAAAATTTCCCAGACGCGCATGTTCCCAATGCTGCGTTTACTGGTAAAGGCGACGGTTTTCGTTTGCCATAGCAGAGTTTCGTAGGCTGCGCGAAAGGGACGGTCTGCGCCGCCTTGTTCCGACGGCGCACAAACTCCCACCTGAAATGGGAGAGAGGCCCTGAACAGCCGGCCGCTCCTCTGACCCATTTTATCTCTTGTTCTCGTTCTTCGCAGCGCGTAGCTGCAGCCTTCGGGACCCTCGCACGCCCTTCCTCGGGAGGACCAGCCCGCTGCCCAGAGGGTGCTGCGTCGCTCCCAGCAGCTGCTGCCAACGCGCTAAGTGAAGGTGCAGCTCAAAGACCGGCACAGCTCCAGATACTCGCACCTTAAACCATTAGTCACTGTTACATATGCTGTCTTCAAAAACCCACCATGCTTTGGAAAACAACTGTCATCAAGCTGAATTGCTGCTTCTTTAAAATAAAGAACAAATAAAAAATCCATCCTTCCTCCTGCAGCCCCAGGTAAAAACCATCCGCATCCACTATTTTATATTTTAATTTTTCAAGAATACAAGATCTATTTGAAAGGAAATGACAAATGACCAATAATGTAAAGTGATAAACAAACCCCAGATAAAATATAGCGAGAGATCTTAGAGTAGAGAGATTACATCTACACCTTAATGAAAATCCAGCTTCTCTGGGAATAAATTAGAGTTAGAATTAAATGGCCAGGAGAAGAGAAGGGCAGGAACAGAACGGTAAATTCTTCTACAGGCACCCAGCAGTTTTCTCAGTTTAGGATATGCAGCTGAGCAACCAATTTTTCTGCTTTCCAGCAGGTAAGGAATATCAGATTAAAGGAGTAGCTGGGATTCTCAGGTCTGAAGAAAAAGAACTTAATTCTTATAAGGCTGTTAAGCAGAAAGTTTTTTTTTTTTTTTTTTGTTTTTTTTTTTTAATCATTTAATTTCAGTAATGACCTCTGACAAGGTCTCTCTGGGTATCTTTCCTAGATCACCAAGTCTGTGCACTGCAGCATCAGTGGATAATAAATGTACAATGCTGCAAGCACTAACTGTGCCACCGCAGCGCACGGCTTGCAGCAGCTCGCGCAGGGTCTGGGGCAGCCTCCCAAATGAGCCACCCACCGGTCCCCAGACGCCGTAGCTCCCAGTGCCCTCCACTGCCTGCTTGCACCTTCTGTGCCTTGCTCTCTTCCAGGACAGTTTTTTGCAAGCAGACCAAGCACTAGGAGAGACAGTGTCCTGGCTGGCAGCGCAGTTGCATTTGCAGCACGACTTCATTCACACCATGGGCTGCGTACAAACAGACAGGCCTCAGATACAGCTGGAAGTGTCCTCGGGGCACGTGACTGTATCATGAAACACGCCGGTGACGGAGAGGCAATGTGCAGGCCCCCAGCCAACAGAAATAGCGACGCAGAAAGGCATACACACAAGCCAGGACAGTCACGCCACGCTCACGGCCACCAGTTATCCCTACACAGTCCTTGCTCCTTGGCAACTGCCCACCTGTCCAAGCCCGGCTCGCCGTTCCCTCATGAGGACGGCTTCCGCTGAGCCGCTGCCAAAAACCAGCGTGCATGTTTTGCTGCTAGAAGCAGTTCTCCCCTTCGATAGACCACCTGCCTGCTGCATTCTGCGTAACATACATCTGCAAGCAGAGGAGCAGATGGCTGAATGCAGGGAGCAAGAAACTAAGACAGAAATAAGGCCAGGACTACCCATAGCTTGATGTTACCATACCATGATGATACCCAAAGATGTTCTGGCAGGCTAGCTTGTATGAAATCCACCGATACTGCTTGTAATGTTGTGACTATTTATATTGGTTGCTTTGGAAGCAATGAACTACCAAGCATCCAACCATTAGATGTCCAACTGCTAATAACCCAAAGCCTAAACTTGAGACTGTCAGAAATGCAAGCGAAGACATGCACAATGAACACAGCAAGTGCGCAAGATTTTCTTGTAAAAAGAGTACAACTCCTCCTCCTGAATAACCACCAAAACATTTATTTTTGAAAACACAGCTACAGAACCCTTTCAAAAATATGTGCCGCTATGTGCTTCTTTCATTTTACTACTGACCCATCAGACGACGTTCTTGGGTGGCTGCAGCCCATACGCCAACTTCTTCGAAAAGAGGGTATGCTCATGACAAGTGGGCTGCTGTAGTACAGGTTCCAGAAGTTGAGAAGGTTGGAGGTATTGCTGTGTCTAGCTATCTGCCTGGGCGCGTTCCTGCTTCTCCTCCACTCCAGGCTGACTGCAGGCATGCATCAATTCCATGGTGGCATGAAGTAACTCTAGTCATCCTTCACGCATGTTTCAATTTGTTGTCTCCTCTCATTGCTTGCAAGTATTCACGTATCTATTGCAAAACCTCTCTCCTCACTGAAGCTTCCTCTTCGTTTTGCCCATCATCTCTGGAGCACATTTACTATCCTTTCAGCTGCAGCATTCTGATGCATTCTTGAGTTCTGCATTCACTCAGCAATCCTTAAACAAGGAATTAAAATGATTATTATAGTTTCCTTAGTAGGGATTAAGGCAAAATTACTGCTCACTACTTAAAGCTCTCCTCTCCCATCTAGGCCAGAACTGAAAACGACAGACTGCCTCTCTATCTTCTTGGACACAGTCTCTGACTGCAGATTAGATTTGGACCAGACTGTATCCTGGAAGCTGGTGGATAAAGAGCCACATAGACCAGGCAGGGAATAGCACATAGCAGAAAGCTGTTTGCTGATGATGGCAAGTTGGGTCTGCACTCAAGTAGCAAGGTGGTGGATGCTCTGTCTGTAGATAAAGGGGTTTGTCACTCATCCTTCCTAGGGGAAAAGAACATGTGACAAGCTGAAGCAGAGGATGGGTAGAAGGAAAACAGTAGAGCACAGTCGACTGCCTCGACTGTTTTGGAGATAATGCTTGGGCTGAGAGACGAAACAGTGATCTCAGTTATGGCAGGTCAACAAAAGCATTTCTTCAGTCAAGCCAAGGGAAGCTCAGCCAAGCATGCCTTGCCACTGCTACCACACACGAGTTCTGCAGATACCCTGGACTGTGGGACAAGACAGTACTCCAAGCCAACTTGGTAAATAGATCAGAAAAACGTTAGGGAGAAGTTATTTCACTACCTCAGACTAAAAGTAAATTACATTAAGCCTCTGGCACATTAATGAGATTCTATGCATGACTGAGGAATCAACTGATGAGGGAAGAAAAAGACCATGCCTATATTTTCTTGCATGGAATGCTATTTGTTTCAATATCTGTGTCTGTATTTGCACTGCTGTTATGTTGCTTGAGCATGATAAGCCTAAAAGATGGGCATGATTCCCTGTAAAAAAACCTTCCTTCCTCCCTCCAAAACAAGAATGAATGAATGAGTGTCTGTACCTGCGATGGGATGGCTTGTTCAAATTTTGAAGCCTGGGCATCTTCTTGTAGCGCCTGCAATTCAAATATGCTCTTGGGAGGCGTCTGCTTCTACTACAATCTGTTTGTCATCTTTGTCTTATTCTTCTTCCTCAGAAGATGTGAAGAAAGGGGAGTCTCAGTTGCTCCCTCAGAAGTATCTCTGTATTATGAAGGGGTTAATATCCATGTATTAATTTATGATGCAATCCAGTTCCTTGCAACAGGGAAACACTAGGGTCACATTTCAAAGTCTTGGCTTTGATATAACTGATTCAAACATCTCTGTTCTCCATGCCAAAGGATCTGCAGACAGGGGATGTCATCATCTTGGAACTCCTAATGGAGGTTCTTGCACAGACTGTGTGTGTCATCTGGCTTTCCCCAGGCTCAGCTTGGGCTCACAGCTGAAAATGCCCAAAATATACTCACTGAACCCTTGATACTTACTTTGTGTGGCTCCACTTCTGATTGAGGTTCTGGCTCTCACCAGTACTGATGTTACCATTAGGCTGATTGATGCTGAGCTAGCTGGCATTTGGTGAATAGGCAAGTTAAAAAGAGAAAATAATGGGCCTGAGTGCATATAAAGAAATGTGCAAAGATTTTGTGAAACCGTGGGATGGTCAGGGAGCTTTGAAAGAAGAAAATCAGGAGGAGGAATGGAGAAAAACGCCTGTGAGTTCTTTGAAAGTTTTATTAGAGTAAACATACCACACCGATAGGGAAGTTGATTCTGTTGAAATAGTTACCCTTTCAAAATGCTGCAAATACTTTAACCTGTCAGAGACGCTCTATAGTAGCTGAGTACTTCACTCCACATGGAGTGGTGGTTTTGATCTGGTACTGTGTATTCTAAAGCTGGATGTATTGCTCGGAAGAACAAAAATCACAGCATCACACAGACGTGCACAGAACCTACTTAACTGACTGACTCCGGAACTGTGACTCTGCTCCAGTCACTTCACCACCACGTGGAAAAGGCACAGACAGAGCAATACAGTTCAGTATGTCACAAGGTCTGCAGGTGCATTATTTTATTAGACCAACCAGCGTATGTGTGGTAAACGGACAAGGTTTTGACCAGACAAACCCTTAGACCATCACCGCAGTGAGCAGAAAGAGTCAGAGCACCCTGTTAAAATACAAGTCCTTTCCCGTTTTCAGCAGCCTACAGGCCAGAGCTGTACAACTGATCCTGTCAAGAGGGTGCAATAATCTGTGAAAACATGAACTCCACAGAAAACACCACGAGGGAGCTTCTGGTAACAAGGATGCCCAGGAGCGAATAGCAGCGCATGCATGAAGCAGCACGCAGTGACCTCTAGCCCACCTGCTGCTGCCTGCAAAAGCAGAAATTATTATCCTAAAGACTGCACCCAACTATCAGCCTCATCATTCCTGTCTTGGTCTCCCCTCCCAGCCAGCTCCCATTTAAGCATTAGAAAGCCTTTTCAGTAAGCAGCCCCACTTTGGCTTTTGCTCAGGTCTCCTCTCGGCAGAGCCCCCAGAGCGCGTGGGAGTCCTGGACAGCACTACACGATTAGGATCATGACATGCTGCGGATCTCCAACACCTCCGAGCTTCCACTTGGACAGAAACCAATTACAACTCCAAAACCTCCCACCAAGCGGTGCCCTTTGAAAACCTGTGAAGTTTCTCCTCTTTAACACTTTGTCCCTCCCTCTCAACACAGCAGTCGGCATTTGGAGGAGAGCAGGGGAAGATTCAGCAGACTTCAGTAGTAAACACAGCTTTTCCCCAGTTAACGTTACTGCAGCAATTGCACGAAGGGCTCGTTTCCCTATCAGCGCTTTGAACAACTGCCAAGACACAGAGCAGTCGGAGCGCTGCAGTTGAGACTGGGATTCATCAGGAAGGACTTCTTCCGTAATTCTCACCTTCCAGGCTCCTCAGCAGCCCCTGCCTGCACGCTGTGCCAGGGCTGGCAGAGACGGAGGCTGGCTCCCGTTCGCCTCGACTCAGGGCTTCCTGACAGCTGGCAGCGAGGCTTTCCTGTGCCTCCACGGTCCAAGACCGCCCATGGTTAGCAGAACAGCCTCTTGCCACGAGAGATTTCAGGATGGGGCAAGACCTTTGTAGAGATCAGCATTGTGGTAGGTATCTGTTCTTCCTGGCACACAGAGCTCACAATGCAGTATTTTCTTTCCACATTTATTTGATTAGATAATCAATAAATCAAATTCAGCATGATGGCTTGAAACTGAGCCAATGGTTTACACTGGAAATTAATCCCTGAATCTTTCCAGTCAAAGCATTTTCAGAACGAGGTCTATGGAGCTAAACTAAATTCATAAATTATATATGACTAAGATGCACTCTCAGTAATTTTATGTTTATTCATTACAGGAATAGTTGTCCTGCCTTTCCCTGCTTATGATGATTGGCAGCATCTCCAAATGAAGTACTGGAATTAAACATCAATGTCATCTTTTTCCACCAGCACTTGGTAAATTTTTCTGTTTCCCTTTTCATGAGATTGAAACTCCCAAAAGACAGCAGCAGCCAGTCAGGGCTGCTGCAGGAAGAGCGATTCCAGGAAAGAAGCGTTCTGCAGAACTGCAGCCGATAAACAAGGTCCCACATGGCCAGCCCTGTCTGATTACATAAGGAGCTTTCGAGAAATGTCAAAGAAAGTTCTAATAGAGAGAGACTTCTCCCTGTCCCCTGAACACATGCAACCCCATCTCATTACAAAGTTGCATACAATTTCCCAGTTAGTATAGTATTACATGCAAGTTCTTCCTGCAAACTCTCTCTGCAGAGGTTCACTATTTAGCAATAGTGTCTCCTTCTTTGGTATGATAACTTATCTTCTAAAACATTGTTCTGTCATTATTTCAATCCTTGACCTCTTAAAGCTTCTTCACAGAAGTAATGGGAAAATCAATTCTCTTCCTTGTTTTACTAGAAAACACAGACTTAGATTTGCTCAAAACTTATACAAAACACTGCCTTTGAGGACAGCCTGTGCTGTCAGCATCTGAACACACTTACGGAAATGATCAGAGGAATTTTCACCATCATACATACTACTATTCTTATACTATTCTTAGTAAAAGCTGGAGAGATGGGTCACTGTACAGGCTACATGTATTTGAACATAGTTTTGGAGCACCTTAATTCTTACAGTGAGACACCGAACCCTTTGGAATGGGCTGTGGTGTAGGGAAGCCCTCAGTCTCCATTTCCATGACTCCTTCTCCCTTGCTTCTCTGAATTAGTACAGGAATGCTTCATTTCTTTCTTCCCTTGAAGTAATTTTCTATATTTTATGCACATAAAGTGCTAAACCTAAATATATAATATTGCTCCCCATCTACACACTAAAACTCCACTTTGACTGGCTCTCTACCATGATTTATTACATTAATAAAGACACTCCTCTTTACTGTGAAGAGCTTTCCTTAGAAAGTAGACAAATGTTTTTAATAAGAACCAAGAGATAAAACACCATCCTCCTCCTTTTCTTGTACTATCTTCTGGACTTGAATCAAGACATGCAAATGCATTTGATCAAAAAAAAAGGGTATAGAGCTTGACCAAGCTCCACAGGTCAGAAGTATTTCCTAATGAATTACTCTGCTAATGATATCGGGAGAAAATTAATTTCATTAGCAGCTGAGGAAGTGTCAGGCCATCACTTTAGTATTTCCTTTTGGTGATTCTCTAAAGAAATTGAAGTTAGAAAGAAACCTGGTTGCCATATAACCAATTTTATGATACCCTTAAACATAGGGACAATTATCTCACTTCATCACTCAACATTTTAACATGCCCTTGGATTGGTTTCACGAAGAAACAGTAACAGATGGCAACCCTGGGATGGAAGAAACTTCAGCACATAAAACGTATGGTTTCTTCATACATTCTAAAGATGCAGTGGTTGCACATTAACCTCCAGAGCCAGAAATATTCCCCTCCTCTTAAGGCACCACAGTCCAGCTGTACGTGACACAGACACTCTGGGCTCTGCCTGAGATCTCACCTGAGTTGCTCAGGTAGCAGCATTAGCACAGATTGTGCATTATTATTCAGATAAACTGCAATTTCTCCACAAAATTAAGCTGAAAGTTCCTTCACAATCTGTGCTGTTTGAATTCCAAGGTATCCGGAGGCCCTCCTTATTGTGTTTATTTTTAATAAGGCAAGATTTACTGCTTGTTTTGATTTCACACTTCAGATCTGAAACCTGATTTTTGGTTCAAAGAGTCTCAGAATTTAACAGTTTCTGTTTCCAGTCATTGACAGTCTATATCCATCTCTTTAAGAGTTCTGCAGTTTTGTTCTGGAACAAGGCGTTAGTCTATCTCTTCCTCACATAAAACCAACTTAGGGTTACTGGAACCCACTAACTTCTAAAGACATCTCAGTGAAGATTTGTCATTACCATCCCTGTTCTTTGCCATAATAGTATTTTTCTTTTTTCTTTAAAAGATAGCAATGCTTCAAATGTTTTCCACAGACAGTCATTCAGACTTCCAATCACTATCATATTCCCCTTTCAAAGGTAAAGGAGTCTGTATAAGAGGCCTGCACGCAGGTACAACTCTGAAGTCACACTAAAGTACAGAGTCAAGCCTAACTTCAAGTGGAAGATATGTTCTGTTGACACTGGGATTACATGGTCTTCACTCAAGACAGCAGTCTCCACTGATTTCTCTGCTTGTTTTAGCGTCATCACAGTCATAAAATTCAGCTAGAATGTCAGGAAGAAAATAGCCTTTCTCCTTCTTCATTTCCTCACATCCCATTTCAGAATAAAGGAGCTTCCTTATTTCATCTTTGATACCAAAAATTACTTAATTTTTACTATAATGCAATTTTATATATATATATATATATATATTTATATACACATATATACACACACACACACAAACTTAACTTTAGAAATGAAACAACTCTACAAGCAAGCTGCAATTCTGCAACACCGGTGGATCTAGACCTACTAGAAGACATTTCAATTTTACATTTTTTTCAAACTGCTCCACAGGGGTGCTTTCTTCCCCCCCCCCCCCCCCAGGGCTCTTTCCCTAGTCATACACCACTGCCCGCTCAGCCACCAACTTGTCTGCTCCCACAAATGATTTTTCTGCTCTTGCTTTACAGAAGTGCAGTGGTTATGCAGCCCAACAGAGCAGAATGATGCAAGTATGTCTATTCCTTTCCCCCTCAGACTGAAAAGGATGTGAAAAACACAGAGGAAGCTGCTAGCCTCCACTCAGTACATCAGCACTGCAGCCTTCAAGAGCTGCAGCACTGTGATTCAGAAAACACGCATACAGGAAACAAAATTACCTTCATAACGGGCTGAGCAAAATACTTCGCACTCCAGTCACAGAAACCCGTCTGCACTGTGGCCGAAATGAAACTTTTGTGTCCAACGGTATCATCAGCGTCATCAGTAGTCTGTCCAGAAAGAGTACAGGATGTCAATTTGTGTTCATCCCACTCACAAGGGCAAAAGGCATACACGATACCCAGACTGCCTTCATCACAGCACTGGACAGAGAAAAGGCTGAAAAGCATTGCCAAGGCTATGAAATTTTTCATGTTTAAGACCATGCCCGTTTCATTATCTTTTTTGGTCTCACTGGAAATAGCACAGACTATCCCTTCTGCACATCGCCTAACATTATCAGACTACCATATGAATAAAGGCTGAAGCATTAGTTTATCAAAAACATGAAATCCCAGGATGAGCTTTTTCATGATCTCCCTAGAATCTGCCTGAGAAACAGTGGAGCAGTGAAGATGGTTTGGGACAAAGGATGGCAGGACAAGGCTTCGGGTCAAGGGTGCATATGCATTTAATATTTGTTACAAAGCATAAGACATCCAAAAATAAAATGGAAAGACCACTCCATTCATCTAGTTTTTGTCCAGTTTTTCAGAAATATGAGCCAGGAGATTGCTGCAACCCCCAAGAAAATTGAAGGTGTTCCTACTAAGGCTTCAAAAGTTTTTTTCTTGTAATCACACAGAAAGAAACACTGACTCTCAACCCCTGGAAACTTTCATGAAGCTGTTCATTAAGGAAAAATAGAAATAGCAATTTGTTTAAAGAACAGTTACTTCTCAGTAGCTGGAGTACCTAAAAGACATACTGCCTGCTTGTACTGTGGACTGTGATGTACACATCTTTTGAGATGGGAGAGTCTTTCCCTTTTATAGAGCACAGGAGGGAGAAAAGCAGGGCCAGTGCTCTCCCTCCATCATGTTAATGCTTTAATATAAAGAGCAGAGAACATCTGCTTTTTCAGTTTCCTCTCATCCACAGAGCCAGCACCAGAAGGATCTTAAAAATGCTCTGAAGAGGTAGACAAAGCCATTGTCAGATAACTAAATCCTCAAGAACACTGACCACTGATAAGCAGAGCCTTTATCCTCAATGCTTGGGGTTAACAATACTCCAAGTCACCTGAAGGTGACACTCAGAATCATTTGTGCAAATTACAGGTCTGCTCTACGAGGCATTGCATCAGTCCATGCTTCTGTAAATGCAAAAATGCCCAGTATCTGATGGCTGGCCTTAAAATGCTAAAATAGATGCAATCCCTTGTTGATCTGGGTGCTGAAAAGCGGAGTTACTGAAATTCCTCCCAGAGGCCGCAACAGCTCTCAACTGATCTGCTCTTTTCCAGTAGGGTGACTTGTAATGAGCCTTGACCTTCTCAGCAATAGCCTGGGCTTACATCCTCCCTTGTGCACAGCGAAGAGGGGCTGCTAAGCATGGAATAGCTCACAACTGCAGTGAATGCAGTGAATATTCCATGGCCAGAGCATCTATCAGTCTCTGGAGAGGAATCTCAAACTGTACGTTAAAGGAAGAGGAATCTCCCTTTTACTCTCCTCTGTCCTTGCTTTGCTGAGGTTGAGAAAAAAGCATCTTGAGGGTCACATATCTGACTGTGCATTACCACTCAGACAGACAAATGCTTATAGAAGAAAAAATGATCAACTCTGATTAAAAACTTCAACAGCAGAAGTGAATAATGTCCTATCAAAAGTCGTAAAATTAAACTCATCCTGAAGAAAAATAATCAATTTTTATTTTGCTGGTTAGAGGAAGCTAAACTGGAGTTAGTAGCAGCTAAAAGCAAACAAAGGATACATGGAAATAAAACAGAAAGAACAAAAAGTCTAACAAAGCCCAGCGGAACGGGGAGGCAGTCAGAGCTGAAAGGGACAGTTTATTTACCTGTTCTGGCCCTTTGTCAAACATTTTTCTTGTTCTGGGGAACTGGTGGGAGTGGGGAGTATACTGAACCCCCATGTTGCCTACGTTGGCAGGTCTTACAGACGTGATGTCCCGACTGACTGGCTGTTTTGTCACGTCATTTGTCAGGCTGGAGCTGCTCGTACTGGTGGTGGGAGGTGACCCTCTAAAGATCAAACAAGAGTAAAAGGATGAAGATGACACTGGACATGGGACTTAGTCTCACTTTTTAACCAGTCTGACGTGTATCCCCTGAAACCTGGCCTTTCTCAGTGAAGTGCAGTCCTGCCACATTTTCCACCTTTGAGAATTAACCTAGTTTGCTATAAACAGAAGACAGTTCAGTGCCCCCTCTCGTAGGTAAAGGCAATGCCGACCTATCAAACGTGAACAGCAGATGATAACACTAACTATACTGCCATGATCTGTTCCACTACCTTTGTTATTGCACGTGAATTACATCACTTTTGTTTAATTTCTTTTTTATATGGTTTTTATTTTACTGGCATATTTCATCTACAACCCCCCCAAAAAAAAAACAACCAACAAAAACAAACAAACAAACAAACAAACAAATCACCCCCAAAACAAGAGTGACTCTTGGCTAAGCTAGCTCCAGATTCAGCACAAAAAAAACCCAAAATTCAGGGAAACTATATATGCACCAGTCACACCCCAAGTCCTGATCTCTGACCTAAAGCACACTGACTAGCAATTCTGTTTCAGTGGGGAGATTGGAAGCCCTGTCAGCCCACACAGAAGCATTTTAATCTACATGAAAATAGAGATTTACCTTATTGCATAGCAATAAAATACCATCACAGGACATAAGAAAAAGAAATCACTATGTAGTTATGGGCTCTCCTTTTTAGCTATAATGTTTACTGGTACAAAATTAGTATAAGGCTGCAAGATCTAAAGCTTGGTGTTCGCTCTTGCAGAGCGTGTTTTGGGGAATAACCAGATTTTCAAATCCTAGCTTTGCCCACACCATTATTCCAATTCCACTGAAACTTAGGCAGCACTTGTTGATCGCCAAGTAACGCTGGCTTTTATCAGCTGAAAGTGGAGGAAATGAAGATAAGATTTCACTGGGAGAGGTGGACACCACACAGCTCAGGCCAGAGCGCAGCAGAGCAGCATTTAGCTTTTTCTTTTGGTTTATCTGTGGACAATTAATGAGGCTTGTTCCCGTTTGCCCTGAAAAGGAGCAACGGGAACAAACTCCCAGCTGTCCTCAGAGCTTCACTTTCTAAACACTTATCAGTGCTAAAACAAGCAGCTTCGAGACCTTTGCTGACTCCTCCTCTCCAGTGCCTGAGCCGTGACAGGTAGGGAGCACCTCGATCCCCTACGGTGTAACAGCCAACGAGCAGTGTTAAAGCTTACCCTACTTGGTGGATGTGCATGCCCTTGTTGGTAGGGCTGGCAGGGGCCGACTGAGTCAGCGAGGAGGTGTCGAGGATGCGCTGGGGACGGGCGTTTACTGTTGCCTGGAGGGAGGAAAGAAAGGCCAAAGTACTGAACAACCATGAGTGCAAAATACCGACCGCAGTTATTTATTAGCTAATAAAATCACACGCCTGGGGTTAAATGAAGTTAAGCTCTCTATTAAAGTGCACGTGTAGGGGTGTTTAAAAATGCATATGAAAAGCCCCTGTGCAGTTTCCCCCTCCCACAAGATTACTTTACCAGTTTTAGTCAACAAACACTTACCAGAAAGCATCCTGTTACATGATGCCTGTTACGGCTCTGACTATGGCATAAACCTTTTTCCCAAACCAATTACAACCTCAGACCCATACAAGACCTCCAGAGGTGGCCGCCAGCATGCTGCAGGCTCCCTGGGCCAGATGCTCTGGTTAACCAGGGCTCTCCCTGCAAGTCTGGCAGCTACACGAGACCGCCCGGTTGCCTTCCGCCTCCCCTAACGAGACTCGGGCTCCTACGGAGCTCCTCGGGGGACGTCGGTGCGGGAGCACGGGCTCGAGTGGCCGGGCCCTGCCGCAAAAAGGCGCAAGCGCCCAGCTGCGAGCTTGCAGAGGCCGTTTCCGAGACGGCACGAGAACGTGCTGCCCCCTCTCCTGGAGAAGGCCTCAAGCGCGAGCCAGGGGATCGCTGCGGAGAGGTGCGGACATAGCCTCGCATTGGCTCGCGCTGCCCTGGGCTGAGCCGCCGCTCACTCTGCTGCTTACAGAGAGAGGAAACTTCACTTTATGGATCCCTTTCCTCCTCTTGCACATCGCTCAGCCTCCTGTGAAATACATGGATTCTACATGCAACTTTTAAAGGAAGCCCCAGACTGGCTTAAAAGCCTAGAGGACGAGTACGGCAGTCCCTGCTGCCCCTCAGGCAAGTTGACTTTCACTCTGTCTTGAACCCCAAGTGCACGAGTGCTACTGCTGCTGGGGCAAGTCCCACGAGACCAGGCTCGCGGCCCGAGACGGCCTCCTCATGGGGCACTGGCTAATCCTGCGCGATATCTTCCCATGTCCCACCAGGAGCGAGAAGGGCTCCAGTGCTGCTCATCGACACAGCGAGGTCTTCCAGGGAGCAGAGCATCTTACACGGGGACGGGAAAGACGATCACCCAGTGAGAACAGAAAGAAAGTAGAAGTAATTTAGCAACTTAGTGATTTATTATTATTCATAGCTAGCTTTAATTAGTCACAAAGGCCCAGTTTGCAGATCATCAGGGCTCTGTCACCTGAAATGGGTCAGACCAACTCATTTTGCAGCGGAGGGATAAGGTCAGCTAGGGGCAGCACACAGAAATGAGCACAGCAAACAGCCTTCCCTTTTCTTTGGGAAAAAATAAATCAGGAATTCCTCTTCTGAAAGCACTATGCAATCCGAGGGCTGCAGTTCAGGGATACGACAGTGTGTGGTGTTTGAGGTAGTAGTTCCCCATTTCCTGGAGATTTGCTCTTCTATCAGTCGACCCATCTCTTTTTCAGGTGGGGAAATGGTCATTCATAATTTTGCTAATTGATTCCAAGTTCAGAAAAGCCATTTACCAGGGAAGGATGTTGTACAGGAATAACTACTAGGATGATCTAATCTCAAGTATTCCATTAAAAACAGTTGGGATGAAGTAATCTAGGCTGGAGCAAGCTTTTCTTAATTAATTGTAATTTCAAAATCCTGAAAGGGTCAACATTGCTTACCGGGTCCTTTATTGTTTTGATGCAGACAAAAGCATGTTTTGGATTTTTTTAATGCTCAGATTAGGAAGGAAAGTTGTACTGTTCCAATTTGTATCACAAATATAAATCACAACACAGCAGCAATCCAATGAGAAAAACAGCGATGTCTAATCAGTCTTAGAAATAAAGTTGCGTATTTCCAATCCAGGAAGCATGCATGTCTGTGCAACCTACTCACCAACTGCTCAGAAAGCCATCACCCTATTTAAAGACCACTCTAGCTCTCCTGTAGAACAAGATCTACGTTCACGGTGCCATTAGAAAACCAAATAGAGCTTGGCACATTTGGAAAACAAAAATCCTGCTTTTAATTCACATCTTGCCTTGCAAATAGTTATTCTGTAATAGTTATTCTGTAAATTCAGACTCTTAATAATCTGAACTTTTGCACACGGTCACAAAATTCACACTAAGGATCCAGTGGATTACAGCAGAGGATTAAAAAGCTTAGCAATATTTACTTCTGAAGGTCTCACACCGCACGACACTCAAGGTATTTGTCTGAACATCCTTCGGGGGAACTGAGCTACATGACTAACACCTACATTGTACAGAATATGCTTAAAAGTCCTAAGTGTTTAGGCACAGAGCTTGGCAACAATTTGAGGCCAAATATTTAGTTCACCAAAAATGAAGATTCAGTTGACCTGTACCATTCAGAAGTACAAGCCCACAGTGAATTTGCTCAGGTCCTTCAGTCCTGACAATCAAAAGTAATGTCCCACAAATCACACTGTTTTATACAGTCATGTTAAAATAAGGATGCTTCAGATGTCTTAGATGCCAAAATTAAGCCTTTTCTTCCATGAATTTTCCATATTGTACTAATTAGACCAAAAGGATTAAAAATTTGAATATCCAAGTGCTTTATTTAACCTGAAGTTGTATTTTTGTTTCAACAAGAAAACCAATTTTGTTTTCATTCAACACTATTATAACTAAAACAACAAAACGGAAAAGGCATTGCTTGCACTAGCTCTACGCAAGAGGCCAATGGGCCTGCAGCCAGCCTTCAAACTCCTCCCCTTTATATCCAACCCAAGCTCTGTTAGGACCAAGGAAAGACTTCAGTATACAGTTAGTAGATTTTTAATTGTTACTAATTATCATTATGTGCCAGAAAACTCCCATAATCTATCTGAGCTCACACCAGCAGAGATACGAAGTCCAGGCTATAAATCCTGGCAGCGCTGCTCACACAGCAGGATCACTGTTCCTAACAGAATGAATTAAGGCCACATCGTAACCCAGGATCTGATGCCTTTTCAGAGAGTTAATACAATGCTACAAAAAGAAACCTTTCCAGAAGTACCTAAGCCAGGTGGTGCTGGCAAAGGCAAAGCCCCTGGTATGACAAAGTGCCCAGGAGTTGGCTCACTACCTGCACAAGTGCCCAAGCTGCTGCACAAATGGCATATTTAAATGCTTTCCTGATCTTATGGGTGAGGCAAAGACCAACAAGTAAGTTGTGTTCACTGAAGCATCCCCAGACAAAAATCTTTTTAAATGGGAATACTACATCCATTATTTTGCAAAACCATTTGAAAAGTCCATGCTTTAAAGAGCCAAACATGGAGCAACTGTCAAGGAGCTTAAGATGCCTGATGTTCATCCACTTGAGCTTTCACACTCCTTTCAATGCCAAACATTTAGGTCAAAACATTTCAAAATCAACATAGAATTTACCAAATCAGTTATAATATTCACAACAGATATCACAACATAATGATCAAAATTCCCTAGCTCCTACCCCTCCCTTCACAGCAGTGCTAGTGAAGACATCTGCAGGGCACAACTGCCTCTTTATTAATATTTATGGATCTCTTTCCACTAGGAAGGGAGAAAGCCCTAAAAAATAGTTAAGTAGAATTAACACTATTCTGCAAAAAGCCTTCAAAAATGCAACACAGAAGTAGCTTCATGTATCTAGAGCAGACAGGCGGGAGGTTTTTTAACTTTTTTTTTTTTCCCCTTAACCTGGAATTTCCAGCCTGGCATAGTAATTTGCTATGTACCTCTATCATTAGAGAAAAGCTGACCTCATTGCCCACAACTGTCACAATTATTTACTACCCTAAACTCCAGACTTTACCACCTGACTCACATATATACTTAAAACAAATGAAAGAGTTTAAATGAGGAACTATTCTCTTAAGAGAAAAACAGATTTAAAAGCAAGAAATCTCTAACACATTAAAATGGTAGTGCACAATGCTGGCATCTCTTACTGCAACTTTAGCTTAGAAGCCTAAGTGCAAAGACTTAGGGTTATTCATTGTAAATCATCAGTAAGAGACGTCATCTTGCATTGGAATGGCTCATGGTCTTGATGCTAGAGCAACTAGAAAAGTGGAATCCAAGCATGTGGGAAGGGCTGCGCTCGATTAGCTTTCTGATACCATCAGCTGGGGCAGAGAAGGGGGGGAAGGCAGTTGGTGAGAAGATGTTCTGGGGTGGCCTGGTGCTTTGTTTCAGGTGGAAGGTGCGGGTGCTTCTACAGCTCCCCAAGCTGGCAATTCTGGATCAGCAGTGATGGCAGCCTCCAGGGACATCTTGTCATCCTTGGAGGATGAAATGTGATGAGGATGGTGGTTTACGCCTGAATTGGAGAGGTGAGTAGTGGCAGGGGTGTCTGCATGCTGACTCACATGTACTAGTTCACCTGGATTGGAGAGCCGTTGTGGCTTCAGTCTGCAGGCCAGTCCCACTTGCATAATCTAGATCAGTTTGCAAACGGATAATTTAATGAAGTATATTGAAGGTTTCTCCCAGGGACTGATCTAGACAAGTAGACTTCTAAACAAGACCAGGTGTCTAAGGACTGTACCTAATTTATGTCCTTAAACAATCCCAAGCCCTCCCCCATTTATTTATTTTAACCTGATCTAGAGTTCATACGAGTGTTTAATCATTTGGAGAATCAAAGGTTCCTTCTGCAACAGATTCAGATGGAACTAGGATCATTTACCACAGCCCTCCAAGGGATCTATTCCGTTCAGCCTACCTACACTTTGCCTAAGTATGAAAACAATTAACATACAAAAGCCTCACAGACAAACATGAACAGAGAAGGGCATACCTTGTAGGCGATGCTGTTGAGGACTTTCATAGCCAGGTCGGAGACATCAGGATAAGGGTCAGCAGCTAGGTGAAGGAGTACTCTCCAAATCTGGGTATAAACACTGTTGAAACTCACGCCTAAAATAGGAAAAAGAAAACAAAGCCCCAAACACATGACAATCCATTGACTCCAACTCTTTGATCTTATGTGAGAGAATTCCTAAGAACTCCTAACATCACAACAGCAGCTAAGCAAATATTGGGAGAAGAGCTCAAAACCACCCTCTGTAGAACAGTCTCCATCTTGTCTTCCTTTGGGAGATCTGCAAGAGTCTGTAAAATGAAAGTGGGAGCAAACAAAAAAAAGCAAAGAATAGCTAAATAAGTTGCAGTCAAACTGCTAATTTTCTAAGCCCTTGAAGCAAGTTATTTGAGAAGGCCACACAGAAGACTGAATGTTTGCAGGGCCTGAGCTAAAACATTAAGGAAACACATTTGCTTAGATTTGTATGTTTATTTTTATTGCTGTTTTAAAGATTAATATTCAGTTTATATGTTCAGGGTTTTATATATTCTACAAGGGTATTAGCTTGTAGAATGAGTGCTTGAGGAACGGCCTCTTCGAGGAGCAGTAAGTCTCACTCGTTTTTTCTTACTGACCCTGGAGTCATCATCTCAGCTGCCAGTTTGTTACTTAACGCGAATCTGCACTTTTGTATCCAGCAGAAGCAACTGAGAGATTCAAAATACAGATCAAGTTAATAAGCATTTGTAACAACTGACAAAAATTCTGTGAACATTTTGTTTTGCTGCTTTTAGGTGAATCCTTAATTTGTTATTCTTTCTCCTAACCCTCACAACACTTAATAGATATAATACCATCTTTTGGGAGATGAGCCATTTGGACAATATCAAAGTAGCAGTGCTAACAAAAAAAGGAACTAAAATAGGGATTTCAAATGAGTCACAATCAATGGTAAATGACAGATCAAGCTGTTACTGCATTTGCTTTGGTGTTCCTGGAGGCATCTAAATATAAAGTGTTAAGTTTGAAATAAAGGGTCCATGGTCAACAAGCAAGTTCTCACCTTGCGTATCCTGAACCTGATACTCAAACCAAGAGAAAATAGACTTGGACAGTTCAGTTTTGAACTTTGGCTGAAGAACACAAGTAGAATGCAATTATAAGCTCCAGTAGTATACACTCTGCACTTTTTCCCCATATATTTGTCTACATTAGACAAAGGAATTTTTCTTCTGCCAGAAAAACTCCCCCAAAGTGTGACAAAGCATCCTGCAAAGCACAAGGCAGGGCTTTAACCCCATCCCTTCGTTCAACCAACCAATAAAGGGGTCTCTTATTCAGTTGATGTCCAAGGGATTTTCCAAGAGACTCCTACTGAAAGAGCTTCATGCAGAGATCTCGCAGACAACTATTTAGGACAGCAGCCCCTGAACAGCGCTGCCCTCTTGCAGGATGTTATCTATACAATAGACTCCTATAGCTCATTCTCACCTTTCCAGTACTGGCAAGACACACTACCTTGGGTCAGATAAAGACTCAACAACACTAAATCTGCCCAGGAAAAAAGATGAAATCGATAATCCTAGAAGGCAATAACATCAGTCAAGGTACACGAGCGTCAGAGTGTGCTGATCTGTCATATTTGGTTGACACTAGCTGAGGACAGAGCCAAAAGCACCTGAAATCAAGGAGCACATGACAAAAGCACAAATGGGTTTGGCCAAAGGGACTTAATGTAACCGTCTAATTTTTCACTTCTGCAGATCCAGCTTTGGTCACAAGAGGGGAAAGTTACTGTCTTTTTCAGAAGCCCTTTATCCACATTTGGAAACCCCAAACCGGCAGCACACAGCGAAGGAAGTCTTTGCTCGGACGAGGGTTAGGCCTCTCAAGTGTAAGGGATGGTGGCACAAGGCTTCTCTGTCCTTTCCTGGCTTCTGACCATTTCGGGCTTAATTTCACAATTGCCAAGTTCATCCTGGAAGCCTCTACTTCCAGAAAAAAAAAAAAATGGAGGGGGGAGGAGAGAAAGTGAGAGACAAAGTGCTACAAGCTGTGGGAGGCAAGAAAAAGCCTCAGCCCCTGCAGCAGCTCACCAGGTAGCATCCGCGAAGCCTGCTCAGCGCTCTGCCTCCCACGTTCGGACCTGTGCTGGAAGTTACATAAGGACCAGTGGGAAATCTCCATGGTTTGATTTCCTTTAAAGTCCACGAAAGACAGTAAAAGGAGAGGGGGAGAAAAGAAGATAGAGAGGATACCAATCAAATTTTCCAGCCTCTCTGATAATATGCTCCTTCATGGCACAGTTGTGAAGAAAAAAAAAACCCAAATGACATTTTTTATACATCTAAGCATCATGTAAAACAAATTTAAAATAGAACTGCACCCGTGCAATTTCTCATTCACTCAGCAGTCTTTGAAAAGAACAGAGGGAATTTCTACAAGGGCTCCTCAGCCTCGGAGCTGGAGCTCGAGGGCTCTTCCCGTCCTGCACCGCGCAGCCCCGTGCCGGCGCTGGCCACGGCACTGACCTCACCAAGCAACACAGCTCTTGTACAGATCCGAGCACTCGAGTCAGCGCGACAGAGGAAGGTGGAGCAGCGGCTTGATTTCATATCATGGACTGAATAAGAAAAAAAAATCCATGAGATGCAAACAACAAGCCAAGCAAGAGGGACGGGGAATTAATTTAAGCAGACAGCGCTGTAATTAGTGAGACTGATTCAAAGCCAGTTAAATGGACCTTGCAGTAAAGATTCAGAAAATGATTCCTTTCAGCTACTAATGTAAAAAATAAATTGCCTTTCTGTGCCAATGACTTTGATTTTGTTTACATATATGCAACTCTTAGTTCACTCTAATAGCAGCAACATACAATGCAATGGTTTAGGTCTTTCAGCTTGGTCACTGAGTATGCGAAGAGTAGAGCCATGCCGGATGGAAAAAATGAGTGCTAATGTTTTTATTTACTCTTTTTGTTTTGTCAGGCTCTGACATAGTTTCTTTCTAACCTCCTTTAAAAATCACTGCAGTGATTTTAAGCCCTGATCTCTGGAAGAAGATGCAGTTCACTCCCCCCCCCCCCACCCCAGCACAGCAGCAAAAACTGACCAATAGCTAAACCCGAGCTGCACATTTTGGAGCAGAGACAACTCTTATTTGTTTTTGTATATTCTGCCTGCAGGGAAAAGCAAGCTTTGGACTGACACTCAATGAAAACATATAGCTGAAATATGTCAGACTGAGCGGTACCCGAGGACTCAGCCATCCGATTCCCATCGGTGCTAATGTCGCCTGCTTTGTGCATTCACATCCCACAAGCCTCCTCTTTTCCTGCGAGTGCAATAGCAGGTCCTGGGAGACCCAGGCTTGGATGAAGAAAACATCTGAAATTCTGATGCCTCTCTTAACTCTGCTTCAATAAATGTGAGCAGCAGCCTGCTCCTTAGAGAGGGACCAGCGCATCAATTCTTCTTGCAGAGATCTCCCGTGGCCGCAGGCAGGGAGTCCCCCGCACCCCAGCCGGCACGGGCCCTGCCACGGCCTCGCTCTCGAGGGGACACGGGGATGCTGGGGTCCCTGAGCTGCTCGCGGGGCACGCTCAGCGCCTCTGGCAGAGCCGCGGCCCTGAGCAAGGCTCAGCCTGAGCACGCAACGCGAATGTTTGCAGAGTCCCTGGCTGGCATGAGCAAGGCAGCCCGCAGAGCAGGCAAAACCACTTTAAAGGCTGCACTCACCAGCAATTCAAATGGCAAAATGCGAGCACCAGCAGAAGCTCCTTAGGAAAAGGGATGCTCCCAGGCCAGCCGGGCCAGGGCTGCCACCACCAACACACCCAGGCAGCCGCCCCGCCGGACAGCGCCACATCTCTCGTCCTCGCTCGTGGGCACCCGGCACCACCCGCTTCCCGGCCTGCTTAACCACGCAGCATCGTCCCCGGCCACTGCACCAGGCTCCTCCAGCCGCCTTCCATAACACGGGGTAAATGCTACAGACCTGACGGGAAACGTCTGTGGCAGCCCTCCACCTCTGCGAAGCATTCAGATACTTCTGTCTTGCTACTATGAAGTTACTATGTGTAAATGTTGCTAACTGACTCATTACTAATCATTATGACATTACATTTAAATATATTGTCTGATAATAAAGAAGGAGGCTCCACCTGCCCTGCTCTCGCTCTCTTCATTCTCGTGGTTCACTGCCCATGTCATTCTCTTGCCTTCCTCCGACTACAGTAACCTCCTGCTGTAAACGGTATTTCAACATCGCTTTCCAGAACTGACCCAGTGATGGGGCAAAGGATTTTCAGCCCTCAGTCTCTCCTGCTGGAAAAGAGAACTGGCCTCCAGCGTTTCAATGCTCCAAGTTTCTTTTTTTCCGTCCTTCTATGATCATTCCTTAATTTAATCTTTCTAGCCTCTCCGTAGGACAAGGATTTTAATCATGCAGTTCGGGGATGAATAATCAGTCTCAACGTATACACCCTCCATCTTAATTCTTTTTCTTTTCCTATCTTAAACCAAAACAAAACAAAATTAAAAAAATATTTGGAACACTAAGATTAATGACTAGTAGTATGGAAAAAGAACAGAGGCTTATCCTTCCATCCAAACTGATGTCTTTGTTGACTAACCAAGACTGCCTGCTGCCAGCTTGGAAATATACAGGCCAGAAATAAAACTCTTTTCTGGTAGCTCAGGACTGTCTGACTGAGGAGCAGTCTGCCACAAAACAGCACACCTAGACTACTTGTTGCATCTTGGGGGGGCACTACCTGAGGGCATTTTGCCTTTAGTTAGCCAGGAAGCTCTTTGTAAAAAAAGAGAAGAGAGAGAGGAAAGATTTTCTGCAAGCTTGTGAAAGGGGCTGTATCACGCGATGACACAAGGTCAGAGAGTGGACAGACTGACCCGGAACACTCCCTCTAGCACAACACTCCTAAAATTGCAAGTGGGAAGAAAAGTTCTGAATATCAGTGAAACAACTTAGGGAATACAGAGGGGAACACAGCATTAAACTGTGGTTGACAATTTCTACTTTTATTTTTACAGACTAGATTTTGCTTTGCTTTGACTCTATCAGTCTTCTCAAAGCATCCCTTTTGCTACTTTCTCTGCCTCAAATATTTGGCACGGCCATTACTGCAGAGCCAAGTCACTATTACGTTTTCCAAGAGACAGAGAGTAAAGCAAAATGTTTCTTCCATCAAGACAAGTGTACCACCCAGGTAGACCCCTCCATGAGCTACACCCACTCTTCCTACCAGTATTTTATTGCAGACTAAAACTTTAAAAAAGGCCTTCACCTGAAAGGAAGAGGACACTTTTGGAAGCCTGCAGGCTAAGTTGCTGCTGTCTCCTGCGCACAGAAAATCCACATTACGGGGTTAACACAGGTATCTGCATGGCAACCACGGAGCTATGAAAGGGTGGCTGGAGCTGATGGGATTTTGCAAACTCTTTCCTTTGGGACCAGATGAGATCAGGTTGGAAGACTGTGATTCTTCAGCAGAAATGAAAAAAGCCTGGCTTTAAGCAGGCGAATGCTGAAGGTAATGGGATTCTGTGTGAGTTATGAATTTTAAACACTTCTATAAGCTCTGTCGTTTCCAGCTGGATATGAGCTCTTCCAATTGAATAGGAATGAGGGAAGCTTCGGAGAACTGCTCTTTTTGTTTTCTTAATTTCCCATCACTCATCTCTGGCTGATCTCTAGACTCTTTTCCAACTACGCTGTAAAGCTCTTGTGAGATATACACAAATCATCAAGTACATATCAGTTTGCACCACTGTAAGTGAGGAAACTCAAGTTCCAGTTTAAGACAGGGAGAAAAATTTCCATACATTCCTGTCATGCTTTAGAAAATCCAATTTCATTATCTACCATCAAAAACAAATGATTTGATAAAGTTTCTAATGGCTACTTGATTTTAAACTACCACAGTGTCTTTGGCCTTAGTTAATAGTCAATGATACCAACTACATCTTTTTGGTAGTATGATCCCAGAACCTTTTGACCGAGTAGTGCAGTGTATAAGGTTTTCACTGATTTTTGAATCAGTGAAAATTATGGGCACATTTACCAATTACAAAAAAGTACATAGGTTCCCCCCACATTTCTCTGGTGCATGCTTCCTCTTCTGCTCCACAAAATATGAGACCATTCAAAAATCTAGGTCCTGCATGCTGTCTCCCCTATTATCTCAAAATGGATTTGGATTGTTTGAAAAACTAACTTGTTTAAAGCAATGTTGTTGTGACAACCAGACATGTCTAGCACAGTTATTGCAGAAATATTTGAGCTGAACTAGTTCCATGTAAAAATTTCAGCTTTGTTCTATAAAAGAAACAGAAATCATCCATTACATGCAAACTAGCCATGCACTGCAAAAATGCAACTCAAATTTCCTTTCCTCTGTGCTATAGCACTTCACTCTGCAGTGTTCTGTGCATTATCCAGGACAGGAAAGGACTCAAGTGGCATTAAAAAGCTCAGTTGACCTTACTGATGTTACAAGCTGTCCAGGAGGAAATAACGGGACAGGAGTGGAAGTACCAGGATCGCCCATGGAATGTTTTGCACAAAAGCAGATTTCTGTAAAGTACCCAGTCTGTTTGCACCTAAGATGCAACCTGGAATTTCTTCTTCCATAAGTCTCATTTTAATAGTTTAGACACAGACCTGCATAGGAGATTAGTTAGATAAGTACTTTTACTTTTACGAGTAACCCAATTAGATGGCTGTGCTGCATAGGAATACAGCCTACACGAAAAACAACCAGGGGAAGCAGTTAGTGCCAGGGAGCCCAGCTGTTTTGCCCATGGAAGAGGGAGCCCTCATTTGCTTTTCTAGCCAATGAAGTTGCAGTGGAAGTAAAATTCCTATATGCACATTTCTGTGCTCAAATTTCTAATGGGACTGCAATCTGTCATAGTAAAGCATATGGCTGAAGCCCAGCAGCTCTGTCATTTCCAGTCCCTCCATCAAAGAGGCTTGAAAATTAAGTTTCCCACTCTGCTTCCTGCATATAGCCGACACAGACATAAGATCTGCGTTTCTGTTATTATAAGAACTCTTGCTGGAGTAAGACCTAGCAGGAGCTAAAATCGGTGCTTTCCACAACTAGTGCAAGCGTGTAAAGAAAAGAGACACCAAAGGTAAGAGAACCTTACTCACCTATCAGGGAATTCAGAGAAGAGTAAGAGCTGACTCGTCTCATTTTGTCGATAGTCTCAAACGATAGGATATACTCTTCGTTCTCAGGGCTGCCCAGGGTGCTGCTGGCACTGCTGCTGGTGCTGAGATTCCCTGGAGAAAATGCAACAGTACTTCCAGCTGCCAAAAGAAAAGAAGCAAGCGTTGAAACAAGATCTGGTGAGAGAACAATTTTTACCCAAACAACACTTTTTAAAATCCTACATTACCCAGTGAAGGTGTAGACAAATCCACAATGTCCCCTTTAAACACCAAGCATTTAAACAAAGTAAGCATCAAAGCACCAGCAATGATTCAGATGGTTAAAAATCCATGCAAGTCGGCAAGTGGAAGGTGTCTTGTTTGGTCCCCAAATACTTATAAAATCAATACTAATGACCAGGAAATTGAAACTAGTTAGGATGGGCTTATCATATAACTCCTTGGAGCTGGCAGTTGGATAATCTGTGGCACATTGCTAGTTTCAGATCTTGTTGTTTTGCAGGTGGTTATCTCCTAGCTTGCAAGAGAGGGTGGGAAAAAAAAGAAATGATGAAGAAAATGAAAAGAATTTTGAAGTCTCTCTTACATTCTTCATTCAGGCTGAGGTTCTGCAAGGACTTGTTCAGGTTCCTAGCTGTGGTAACTGCTCGGATATTCCCATAAGAGCTGACAGAGCGCAGCCTTGGTGTACATGGACCATCTCGCACTGGTGTCAAACTCCCACCCTCTGTAGATAGAAAATTTAGCAATTACAGATGTAACTAACGAGAATCAATCAACAGGCTATCATCACAGCAAATATAACTAAAATATTACTGATACGAACAGAATTCAGTCATTGCCTAAAACAGAATAAGGAATAATGAAGGATCCTCTCTGCATATAATCAGCAAGGACTATGCTTCCTTACTGTTTAGGACGTGATTTGTTACCTCCAACAAAAGCGGAAGAGCCAAGCCTTGCCAGCATCTGCAGACTACCAAGAGAGACAGGATGACTCGTTCTTTCCAGGTTGGTGCTGGGCCACTGCCCAGATATTGTGCTAGGACACACTGCTAGAGCAGATGTCTTTTAGTAATGGCATTTAAGTGCAGGGTTCTGTCTGCTTCTGCTCATTAAAAATCTGCTAATTTTTGCATTATAAGGAATAATTAAAATCCTTGCTTCCTGGTCAAATTTCAGGCTTGGTTTCAAGTTATATTTTACTCATGACCTGGATACCTATAATCTCATCCAGTCAACCTATTCTTCATTTTCATTCCTGAATGCGCACACAGTATCATGGCTGCAGAACAGGTATTCTGTTCCACTACAGGGGTAGCTGCATTATGGTGGTTGGAGCAGTGCTTCCAGTGCAGCCTATTTATAAATTACTTTGGGATTCTTTGGAATAATGAAAAGCACTATATAAACTGCAAGTAATGAGCATTTTCTGCAGCAAAAAAGACAAATGCAGGGAAGCTTATTTTCTAATATGATTCATTTATTCAGACAATGAAGAGAATAAATTGCTTATTGCAAAGATAATATATGCTCTTGCCTCCAAGATTCTGTTGCAAAAGTCCCAGTATCCTTGATGATTTCCAGTGTGCTTAGTGTCCAAAGAGAATGTGAGGTTAACAACAAATTCCCCATATAAAGCAACACATGCAACAAATGGGTGGCAACGCAGGCACAAAGCACAAGGTTCTTCACCATTTCTTGTCTGGTGCTTTGCACCAAAGGGTATGTTTGGTTTATTGTCCTATAAGTAAGGCTTATTAGCCTCATCAGGTTAGCATACTAGTGAAGTTTTAGATGTTAAAGATGCTGATGTTGATGAATTTTCAGAAAAAGAAAAAATCAAGTCTGGGAAGCCTGTGTACCTTACTACCTTGACAAATACACTTTAATCTTGATCTGAAGGGAATCCCTTCTGAGCTTGGCAGGTGTTCAGTCTCTACAACTGGCTGGTGAACTATATCTGTCTTTTAGAGTGAGACTCATCTCAGGATGCATTTTTCCAGTGGAATACATTAGTACTAAACAGATATTATAGCTATGCACCATTTCACTGAACTTTGTAGCAAGAGTCGTTTGACAAATCACTCCCAGAAAAAAAATTGTGTTGGGCAAACTCCTTCATCAAAATTCTTCAGAACTATCAGGCTGTAAGTTTCCTGCCCACAAGAACACAGAACACAAACCTGTGGCAGCTGGAGAAGGGAGAGGGTAATTCTTCTCCTCTTCCATGAACTGCAACGCAACAGTGCAGAAATTGCTCTCATACTGAACCACTAGATGACTTAAAGCCACCACCAACTCCTAGGGAAATGGCAAAAGAAACAGGTATTTCATTGTTATACAGCCCAGAAATAACAGATGAAGTGAAAAGGAGTTGTTATACAGGTCAGAAAGAGCTAACCAAAGGGAAAGAGATGGAATGATATAGCCAATATTGTTGATATTGTTGGATGGCTATCCATACTACTGCTGCTGCTGCTAAAAGCAGGAACAATCAATAGCAATAGGCAAATTCCTTCATGAGCAGCTTAGGTTTCCTGCAGATCAGCTTTACATGTTCTCACATTCTTTCCCACCATAATAACAACCTCATTGCCCTTTATTCCTTATATTCCTCTAGTACTTAACACAGAGCAATCTTAGTGCCTCCCATCCGCTCTCGGCTAGAAAACAGCAGCAGGTGCTGCGGCAGGATCTGCGCTGGGCACGCGCTGCCTGCCTGGCTCCACGCACATGCTGATCAGATCGTTCAGCCGGCCAAGCAGGACAGAAAACCGCTGAACTCCTCTTGCAGCGTTTTCCTAGCAGGGGAACTAATTTGGATCTCTCTCCTGCCCTCTCCTCGTTTCCTATCTTTGACATTTGACATCCCTCTGATAAACACTGCAGTATACAGACCCCTGCATACATATATGTTGGAACCAGCTTAGAAAAGGTGACTTGAACTTGCTCATTTTTTATTTGAGATAAATTCTACAGCAACTGTCCCGTTTGGCAGAAAATGTTGCAAGGGATAAGATGAAACATGCTCTCACTTGAAAGGGTTGTGGGGTGTAAAAACTTCTAGTTGGATACTTTCAATTAGAGGCAAGAAGGCTTACTTTGTTCCTCTATATTTCAAAGATTCTCGTTATAACTGAATGGCTCATTTTTTATGATGATTACTTTCACAAAAATGCATATAAGTAACACTGAAAGACAGAGAGGTGATATCACATGTCTATTCATCCTAAAGAACATGCTGTTACAGTAAAGTCCATAATAAATAAATGGAGCTGAATAGTGCATTATGTTAAATTTAAAATTATATGAGGCTAATAGGCCCCAAATAATTTCAATTTAAAAATGCATGGGTTTTTTAGTCTCTGTCCCTCACTCTGTAATATCTCCTCCTCTAGGGTCAAAGACCTCTGAAGGAAAGAGTCAAATCTTCTCAGTGAGGTTAAATGCCAGTATGGCTGATGGTATTTACTTATCCCAGGAGACTTTTCACCATAAAGCAGCTCAGGAGAAGTATGAGATCATGAGATCTTTTCTTGGGACGTATCTCAAATCTTGGGATGGGAAGGCCCAGGAGCGTAGGTCAGAGCTCAGACTGCTCTTGAGAACGCAATGGCCAGGCTGAACAGTGGAGCATGCCACCACCACACACGGGTTCACAGGAAAAACGGCTCCTCTGCAGCTCTGCTCTCCTGCGTGCCTTCTCTTTACAGCAGTGGACCAACAAAATCCCCTCCTGACCTGCCAAAAACCACTAGATAAACCAATGCCAAAGACATCAGAATTTATCAGGTTTTCTCTATCTTTGAGTTAACACCACCAGGAGGAATAACCTTCTCCTCTTGGAAGGAGCTTTCTACCGTTTTAAAAAAATAAGGGAGACTCAAGTCCCAGAGAAACCAACCCTTTGACAAAATTAATACTCATCTGTCACCGAGTGGGGATGAGGGTACTTTTTATAGTTGGCCTGGAGAAGTATTGATTTTCCTTTCACTTAACCAGGATGATCTGAAGAAAGCCAGAGCACTCAGCTTCAAAATTAATTCTTGTCAACAAAAAGTCTTGCTGAACAAGCTCCCACCATTCTTTGCTTCTGCTGGATATTGTCAAACAGATGTAGAAAGCGCTGAGGAGGAGACTGGTGTGCAGCTGGAGGCAGGATGTGACCAGGGCTCTGGGGATGTGGCTCAGCGATGCCATGATGAATCCCAGTGTTTGCGTCCGGAGCTGAGCAGCGTGGCCAGCCTCATCCCAACCTGCCTAGTAGTAGCTATGAGAACGATGCCACAGATCCGTACAGGATCACCAGGCAGGTCGTGCTGAGCATTGCAGCTTGGGGGCCTTGAATTACTCAGCGAGGGGGGAAGAGTGTAGAGTGGTAGAGGTGGTAAACATGGACCCTCGGCTAGGTCTCATTTGCACGGCACTTTAAAAGAGCAAACAGGACAGCTGGGCTTGGTTGCTGTTCTCTGTTCAATAGGCTAAATCTCCAAAAGAGATATTTATGCATCTCGGAGAGCATGTAGCCTGAAATGCAAGTCTCTCTTGAAATAAGCTGAAGTTTAATACACTGAAACAAGGCAACAAAAATCAATCCTCGCGATGCTGATGACACCTTGCCAGGCTGCTGATGTTCTAGTTAGGTAAACACAGCAGTAAGGACACCTAAATGTATCCCACGAAAAAGGCCAGGAACTATTTAATATATGATTGTTGTACGATGGAGCATCAGAATTTGTAAACTTCCCAAATCTGCAGTAGTACCATTGAATCAGTCTGCTATCCTTCCTTGCTGCTTCTAAAGGCAGTAAGATCTTTTTACTGAATGGACCTCTCCTGTTCTCTCAACAGTGCTCTTCCTCCCACTCCTCTTCTTCCCCTAGAATGGCCACATATTCCATGTTTCCAGCAACAGATTAATATTTCATTTAAATCCTGAGGTCTTGTAATACAAATTTTGCAATCAAAACAGTAACAAATGTCCCAGCCTTAGCAGAACAGACAGTAATTCTTGTTTCAAGATTACAACTTCAGCTAGAATTCTCAGGGTTTTGGGTGCCCAATAAAGACTTCATTCTAACTGCTCTCTGTCCTTATCCTCATTAAGGCATTGTCTTTAAATTCAAAGAGCAGGATATAAAAATGCTCACAAAAACCTTGTTATTGTTGATATTGTTATGCCTATTCCACTATGATTAGAAACAGTGCAGAGTTCACCTGCGTTAGTCTCCCAAACTTCCACAAAACCATGCCTTTTGTACCTTTCTAACCATAGGGCTCCCATCATTGATGAGCTGGGCCAGCATCATAGCTACGTTGTGATCAATGGTGGTGGAGTGATCAGTCCGCTCAGCTGAGTTGCCCACGAATGTCCCCAGTGCAAAGACTGCAGCGCAGCGAACCTGGGAGAGAGAAACATTCATCAGTGTTTTCCTTTCAGTTTGAGGTTGGAACTTCCTACTGGGATTTCTTATCCTCATAAATGGGATCTCTGGAAACTTGGGTTGCGTCAGGTAAATAGTGGAGACTGAATGGAAGTCCACAGACAGCAAGAACAAAATCAGATTCAGCAGAGCACTGAGTTTTAAGTATTAATGGGTGCACAAATACATTTACTTTACCAGAACATTCAGTGACCTTCCCATGGGTGATTTTTTCCAGTTGGCACTGCCTAGAATATTAATTAGCAGAAATGAGGTACACAGGCAGTTATTGTTGGGATGTGTTTCTCTTTTATTAAAGAGCGCAGAATTACAATCCCTGATAAGGGCATATGGAAAAGCATCAGAGGACTGGGCAGTGGTTGGGGAAGGAGGAAAGATGACAGCCCTAATCAGGGAAGCTTTGCCACATCACACCAACAGCACAGGGATCAGATAGTTCGGTGATCTTGCAGCTTGCCTCGGCACAGACTGAAAGTGGTGGGGATACAGTGTCACCAGTGACCACGGGATGTGATTCAAAGCAGGAGCAACCCTCGTGGCTTTTTCAAAGGTGTTGATGGGCCACAAGGAGAGTTAGCCTGACCCTTGCACAAATACTGTTTATGCAATGGGGAGAAAACGAGCAACAGAAAGGGTGTAGACAATGTTAAGACAGAAGGATTAAGTCATTGTAAAAGGGAATAAGAATAAGCTTTAATCACTGCAAGTCAGCAATGGCATTTATTTCCAGGCTTACTTCTCCCAAATGCGATATAATTTCACCAGTTTGGCAGAGTCTGTCAATCACAGTCCTGCTCTGCACAGGAATCTCTTCTCTTGGAGAGTTTGTCACACAGGTGAAACATATTCAATTAAAGATGTATTTTTACACATACCAGGAAGAGAACAGTTTTCATATTCAGACAAAAAGGTTAGAGTATTTTCTGAAATAGACAGTGAGTTGTAGGAACACATTTTTAAAGAGCTTCTCATGCAGACATGACCAGAAAATGTAGTGCTTCCCAACTCCTGCTTCCAAGATTCCAAGTCATCCGGACAGTAGAAATTTCCCCCAGCATTTCTTTGGTTATTTCTCACACAGGGCTACATGACTTGCATTATCTTGAAGAAATAGTGGTAAGATCTTTTTGAACCAGTATATGGGCATAAAGATTTTGAAAACCCTAGTTTTAAAAGTCCTTCTGTAGCCCTCCCGCCCCCCCCCCCCCCCTTTTTGTAAACAATTTTGACAACTCAACTGAAATTTATGTAAAAATTTGGATTTTTACCTCTGGGATCGGATCAGAGAGGAGACTGTAGAGCTTTTCATGGGCACTGTCTCTCACACCACACCACCTGGCTGAGTCAAAATTCTGCCAAATACGTCCTAAACAAATGGCCACCCATTGACGCAGAAGAGGATGTGGATCATTTAACTGCTCCAGGCATATAGCAATCAGGTTTCCTTGAAGGCAGGCTTCCTAAAACACAGTTCAGTGCAATTTAGCATTTATTTTGGATGACAGCTTCCCACTTCATCAAAATAAATGTATTTTTGAAATAGGAAATCAAGAGAAAATAATTACTCTGTGGTTATGAAGTTATTTTGTTGCAAAATACCATTTGAAAACAGCATGAACTATATGCTGTTACAGCTAGTCAAACAGTTCAGCATTAGAAATGCTTTCTGCAGTGCATAAAGCCTGTATTTCCCTCACTGGAAATATTCTTTGCACCTGGCAGAGCCCCAAGGTTTATGGCTCATTCTGTTTGCCTGGCTTTATACCCTCCTGAAACCTTTATCACAGCCATCAGGTTTCCACTTGACAAGAACTAGGCACTATTTCTTTAATAGCACGTCAGCGTGCTGCCTGGAGGGGTAGTTGATGAGACGTGCGTCTCTAGCCTCCGCTTCCAGGTGCCACGTACATGATGTGTTTGTCACACCTCCTGGTCAGCTGTTTTTTTCAATCCCCAAAGAAGTAATATCAAGCAATCTTCCCATTTCAGTTTTCCAGTTCAGGGTTGTGCTTTAATGCAAGTCAGGCACACTCAAAGTAAAGGCACAAGGTGGAGAAGGGCTGAGAGAGAGAATGAAAGGAAAAAGCATGTTGTAACTCACCTGTCCTGTGTTGTAGTTGTTAACAATCACAGCCAGAATAAAAGCAGTCATGGTCCTGTGTTCAGCCTTAAAACAATATACAACCACTTGTTATCTTGCAATCAGGTCAGAGAATAACTATATTCCATGCTTTCTGAAATAAGAGATCATTCTGAACAGTTTGCATCATATTAAAAGAACAAGAGAGGGGAAAGAAAGAATTTTCTCATCACCCAATCCCATCACTAATTACAACTCTGAGACATCTTACAAGCCATTCTGTTTCACTACTCCAGCTTAAAATATATATTTTTTAAACTTCCCTTAATATATATATATTTTTAAACTTCCCTTAAAATATATATATTTTTTAAACTTCCCTTAATTTTTTTTTCAGCTGTAGATCACGAATGAAAATCATTTAGTATTTCAACTTTCCCATTTAAGTTCAGGATTTCTGAAGCACTTTTGCAGAAAACCTTCTATTGAGGTTTGGGAAAACTGTGGACATTCCTCATTAAGGGAAATTGGAAAGAAAAAAAAAAAAACCCAAACCCTAGACCTCACTATATTGTTTTAGATGAAGAATACAAGTATCTATTTCAGGAAACCATAAAAAATATTCTGCAGAGGGAATTACACAAGTTGCAATGAAATTTGAGCACCGCTGCATCCCTTTACGAGGGCAGCTCCCAACCCTTGTTTTCAGCACTGCTGCCTTGGCCGTCCCCTCAGAGAACCGGCATTTTAACCTCTCTCACGACTCCCTTCGGCAGAGCGTGGGGTTGGTAGGTACAGGCGGGAGGCAGTCCTACACTATCGCCAACTGCATCCAAACAGCAACACCCAAGCAAACAAAGCAAATGTTAAGAGCCTGAAAAAAAGATGACATGTCCTTACTGGCATATAAGGGTCTGCCAAAACAGAAAGGAAATACTTGTGACCGTTGTCCTTCACAAGGTCCGCTTGGCATGACTGAAAAGTGAGACAGAGACAAGCGAAAAAAACAATGAGTACAAGAACCTAAATATATTTTTTCCTCCAGTGATGTATGAATATTTCATGTCTTAATCATTTTTCTCAAACCCAGTTTTCATTTGCAAAGCAAAAGAGAGCAGAAATCCTCTCTCAGGACTACAACCAAACAGCCCCTTTTAAGAAGGGGCGATAGAGTGGTATCTAAAAGCAAGGAATCATCCTCGAACTGGAGAGAATGAGTAACTGAAAACATGTCCTAGACTTCCTAGAGGAAGAGTTAAATTTGCGATCTCTCCCTCCCATATTAAACCTTTGCTAGCATTTGACTGCCAAAGGGAAAAACAAGGCGGAATCTGATTAATTAGATTTTCGACATTTAACAAAATAAAAATTATGTAAGATTACATTCTATAAAACCCTCTAGTCTAATTCTCCACTTGATTCCCATCCCAAACCAAGGCAGTTCTTTCACCATAGACCAAATTTCCTGACAATTGCTGCTCACCTCCTTCAAATTTTAAAGTTAGATCTACGTAACTAGTGTAAGATCCTGGTGACATTCACAGGGTTCCCCGGCAGGGAGCAAACGCCCTCACCTTCTCTTTCACAGACCATTACCTTCCTGTGCTAGCTGCCAAAATTCAAGAAAGCAGCTCGTGCACACGCTCAAAGCCGCCACGCCAGAGCATCCCTGGCAGCCCGGCACAAGGCCCACGGATGTCGCATGCGTTCTTGGGGTCCCTCTTCCCCCAAAGTGCCCAGCTGGCCTCACCCGCAGGACGGAAGAGCTCAAGAACGTTTCGAGTCTGGCACATGACCCACCTCGTCTGAACATCACCACCTGCTTGCCCAGGATCACAGCAGGCTCAACATGATTGTATAGACAGTCTCTGGCTCTACATTACTGCAGCTAATTTTCCAGTTCAGTCCGTCAGCCCGGAACTGAGAATAAGAGTCTAAATGGATATTAAGGCACCACCTTTCACAAGCAGGACAAATCTTGGCACCTGCAGTGCTCAGTAAAGCTGGCACACGGCTCTGGTGCAATGACCCACATCTGAGCGATTATCAGTAAATCTGTAGCGGGGTGGGGGAAGCAGGAGGAATTACTCATTCTTCATACTCTATCCGATCCCTGGCTGAGCTTGGACTATACTTTGGCAAGATGAATTCAACCCATCTACACAAGCGAGACTAATCTCCGTATTATTTAGTTAAGTGATGATATGTATTAAAGCGGTACAATAGTACCATGTAGTAACATGATCTTCTAGCACACGCAGACAGAAACTGCAGGGCAGCCCCACTGCGAGGAATGTGGGTTTTTCTGGAGCAGTATTAGCAGTGAGGCACGTGGCCTGGATTCAGCGGCTCACAACAAACACTGCGAACATTGTCCTGCAGCTTTTTTTGCTGAACATACCAACTCAGGCTTCGGGAATGACATATTAGGGTCAAACAAAGAGAATTCATACTCTAAAGTGAAAATTTAAGAGAGAAAAAGTGACTTGGCGTTCAGTTTCCCTCCTGACTGTGATTCTGGTGTATGCTTCATGTCAGAGACAGGATCATGTATTTTTTATCGGGCAGGGAAGGTGAAGGAGTGTGCTAATTGCTGAAAGGAGAGGGGATGGCAAGACAGAGATGCAAGAGAATATTTTATTGTTGAAGGGAGCAAAGTTACTGTTTTTGGCAGACAAAAGAGCAGAGGGAACGAACTGATGCCAGGCTGCAGCTACAAGAGGTTTTCCTGACTTTTGTGTAATGCTGCACAAAAAGTAGGTTTCTTTTCTTTCTTTCTTTTTTTATTCTCAGCTTGAACACTTTCTATTCCTTAGGAATTAAAAACAAAACAAAACACACCCCAAAAAACTCTTCAACTGTAGATTAGATGCCAACCATGTGAAGGCTGCCCAGCATTACACTGCTTTTCCTTGTTCTGCCACTATTAACAGATCACCTGAGGCTACATGGAGGAAGACAACTTTTATAAAGCCAAAACTGCTGTAAAAACACACTTGCTCACACCTTCACTACTTAGATCCTGTGTATATGATGGAAAAAGCCAGCAATCCTTCTTCTTCTCGGAATAAGCAGCTACACTTGTGAATAATAATGCAACCTGGCAAAGGCAAGCTGCAGGGAAGGCTGGAAGCTCGGAACGTGCAGAAAACATAAAGCTCCCGCGGCCGGGGAGCGACGAGGGCACAGCTCTGCCCTCGCTCTGCAGCTGGCTCCGAGACCGCCGACAGGCTCCGGCACGGAGCCAGGGGCCCAGCCTTAGCCCCGCCTGCCTCGTGTATTTGTGAATACTCTAGGAAAAATTATTTGATTATAAATGGAATTAAAGCAGATGAATTCAGATGTTCCAGCGTTTATTACGGACACCTAGACCTTGCACACCAACCATTCTGCCGGAGGCGCAGGGCTTCTCTAGCACCGCGTGACGCTGCTTGGAGAGGCGAAGCAGGGCAGTGGCAGTCTCCCCGCAGCACGCGCTGCCGCTCTCCAGAGCCCAAAGCCTGGCCGGTCTCACGTACCTGTCTCAGCTACACCCAAATGCAAAGAGGAAGGAGCTGAACGCCAGGCCTAGCGACAGTGATCTCGCCAGGCAGAGTTCCCTGAAACCACGCAAAATACAGAGGTGGGAGAGCTGACGAAGGAACGGCGCTGTCTGGTTACTGGAAGGAGGAAGGTTATCTGGGAGATAAAACAAGTGCACGCCCTCCCACGCCGGGACAACAGCTTCTGCCCGGGTGACCACTGCCGCTCCGCTCTGCCGAGAGCAGACCCGGTCGGAGGCCGGCCCGTGCTCACCCCGCACGTGCTTCTCACGCCGCAGCGAATCCCTGCGGCCCCGCGGGTAACTACCGCCTCTCTCTTTTGGTCAGAAAGATCTCCCGATCAACTAATTGCATCCACAGACCAGGGAATTATACGTATGAATACACAAGTTACGTATGATTACTTACCTGCCCTGCTTAATTACTTATTTAACACTACAATACACACACGCACACACGAACTAGAGCTCTGGTTAAGGCCATCTTAAAAAAAACATAATAAAAGTTTTTTTTTAAAAAAAAAGCAGAACTAAGTTTTTAAACTTTATCCTGAAATGTGCCATCATATTGTAGAGAAGACCAGAATCATGGAATTGTGATGGGAATGACCTGGCTTCTGTGGGCAGTAAATAATTCTATGCCCATCGTGTTCAATACATTAAAGCATGCAGATAAAATACCACATTAGACTTGGAGTATGACTTGTAAATTAAGCTCCCTAAAATTAGTTTAGCTTTATTTCTAGAAAGATTTTGGGAGACTTACGGACTGTTTTGACAAGTATGGCCCTGAACAAATCAAGCTGGACACCAAGCTAAACTGAACAAACCGTGTGTGTGCTTGCACGTGTTTATGTGGCAGAGCATATGAGCGCATTTTTAGCCCTTTTGGCAAGCAAAGCAATACTGCTGCCAGTAAAGATGTTATCAGTGTGATCTAATGGCTGTTATCTACAGCACCTACAGCATCTGCACCCTAAAATCAAAGTAGGAACTAGAATCTGGAACGTTGCAGTGACATCCAGCATTAATACAGAACAGAGCAAACATGCTTTCAGCCCGTGCAGGCAGAACTGCCCTGATGACCTCTGCTTGCTGACAAACTGTCCACACAGAGATGAAGGAAGCCAAACTACCCAGCTTGGCAGGCCTTTAATGGCATTTCACATTCACGAAACTTAAGAAGTCAGCTTACATAGAAGTGGAATAAACTAATTAAACCAATAGGCTGGTCTTCAGATTACAGATGTCTTTAAATACCTTGACATAAATTCCAAAGCAACTGAATAAGAAAAACAGAAAAATAAGGGATGATGCTAGAAAACAAAAAAAGCAGTAAAGTTCAGAAATACTCACACTGTCCACTGCGAGAATTTTGGCCCAGATGAATACAAGAAGTGGTCTCAGTTCACGCGCTGAACTTTGAAGCAGCTTCAGTACATATGGGAAAATGCCAACAGACAGTGCCTGAGGAGCCAGAAAGAATAGTGAATCATCATCAGCTTCCCAGCTTTACTGCAGAAGCAGCACTACAGAGGGACAGAATTGCACATTTCACAAAGATGCAGTGTCTTTAACGACACAGATGAAAAATCTGATAAGAAACAATTTCATACATTTCTAGTAAAGAGGAGATCCCTGTATACTTGCCTATTGCTCACGTTAATCTTGAATGTCACCAGCTACTTCCAGACTCATTTTGTCCACTGAGACCCAGGGTTAATCTAGCACTAGCTTTTACTTGTTACAGCTTGTGCTATTTTATGCTTCACGATATGCCACTCTCCTCACATAGGGCCATTCGCTCCCACAAGTAAACATACTGCAAAAGCTCAATAATTACAGTCTTCCCACTGGAAATTAAATAGGCCTCTCCCCTCACACAGACATTTTACTGATCTTTTGCATGATAACAGATTACGCTCTTTGGAAAACATGCAATTTGTCAAATCTTTGAGAACCCACGATGACTGCGGATACCCTTCACTAAGCACACGCAACGGAGGCGGATGAAGAGGGAGTCTGCTTCCAGGCTGGGCCGCGTGAGCGGCACAGTGTGGTGAGCGCCTGTGGTCCTCGAGACACTCGACTCCTGGTGTGCTACAGACCTTGCGTGTTGTCCAAACGTGCGCTGCAGCTGAGCACCACACAGCGCCGAGGCCCATCTGGCTTTTAATGCACAAAACAGCAAGAGCAACGGCAGCCACTACGGCTGACCTGCAGCTACCGTGTGATCCTTAGAGAAGTTTATCATCCAGAGGCCTTAAAATCACCTTTGAACACATACGTTGCTTCCTACCACAGAGCCAGGCTTTCTGTGATAGGCCTCCAGATGGCACAGAAGAGGATCTTGCCTGAGATGAAGATGGAAGGTAAAGAAAACTACTAAAAGGTTCCATCATAGAGCTACTGCACTACTAGCTGGTGGTTCATCTTCATCACTGTTATCAACAAATAGCTCCACTTACAAGAGTGTTTCAAACTGCTTGTCTGTTTGATTCATATTTATTATCTGCAGTGCTAGCCACTTTCCCAAATGCAGAAGGCAGCTGCCTCCCCTCAGAAGGACTCACACAACGCAGAGACCAAACATAAAGGATAAGCTGAAAACGATGCAGCCAGCAAGTTTTGAGAGCGGAGGATGATAAACACAAGCTCTTTTTTCTATGTTGAATTTTATTCTACATGACAAACCTTCTTAGTCATCCCAGACATTTCCCCCATTATAACCCTTTCAATATTTTAAACTAAACTATTCCAAAGGAAATCCTCTTCATAGCAATGCACACGAACAGCTATTTGCCCTTCATGATGAATACAAACCACTTCTTTTTCAGGGATACTTGCTCTATTTCACATGCATGAAGAACAAATAAAGCACTGGTCATTGCTCAAACTTGTGGAATATCTTCCACATCTTTCTTTCATAAATCATCATTTCTTTTTATCACCTATAGTGAGAGAAGACTTTTACAAGACAAGATGCAACATCCACACACCAAGCTAACTGCCCAGGGACCCAGGTCCAAAAATCTTCCCAGCAAATCAAGAGCTCGGAGCCGATGTACTTGGCTCAGCAGCACCTGCAGAAGAAAGAGAACAATTATTACTAGAAGAAACAAATATCCTTGTGACTGCAGAGCAAATGTAACTTGTAACTTCGAGCAAACTGATGATGTGAACCACTGGATAAACTGAAAGACTCTGGCTGAAAACTTTCACCATGTTGAGTAATGCCACCAGTGGGTTCCTGTCCCCTCCCAATAATGCTCTCCTTCGTAAAGCTTCTGCAGACACATGCAAATGTTTTCCTAGAAATGGAGCTGTCTTCAATCTCCAAGCCCCTGCTCCATTTGCTCTCTCTTGCTCACTAAGGCCTGGTGGCTCTTATTCAGCAAAGCTCTGCTAGATGGAAGCAGTCACTACGGATTTCAAATAGTCTTCTTCCCACCCTCCTTCCCTCAATAAAGCAGGAATGGGATGGTATCTGCAGGAAGGATTCAAAGGAGAGCAAACAGCCCAGCCTCCCATCATCTAAAACAGCCTAGAAGCAGAAAAGGAGGCTTTCCTTTCCTTGGCAAATGGATAAAGAGACTTTAGAGGGAAGCAAAAGGTCACATTAGTCTTTAATAAAAATCTCATTAAAATGGAGTCTAACGATGATAATGAAGTTGTAGTTTACTGGCTTATACCTACTCTGGTGTGAAATATTAAGAACTGAAAGTCTGTCTGTTAATCTCCTTAACAGATGTAAGATGTTGGAATGCAACATTTAATCCTGTGTTTAAATTGAGTAACATCCCTCAGCATGAAAGAGACTCATTGATTTAGCTCCCCTATTCCATCCCCTTCTCAGTGTTTTTTCCACATTGCACATTTAAATTATTTTTCATGTTTAATATTGAAGAATAACTAATATTACTTGGCTCATGTCTCATACCACAGACTGCTGATACTAGATACTAAGTTTGTGCAGTGAAAGTCAGAAGAAAAAGACTGTTACATAGGAGGGTGTATTAACTTCTCTAATAGTTTCACCTCTGAATAACTGAGGTCAGATCCCAGTACAGGTCATAAGAGAAAGGATTTTCGTCATCATGCCCTAGTTGGCACCAGCCTATTCCATAATGTACTACAGAACTTGGCACGATTAGCAATCTACTGCAAAGATACCTAGCATAGGAATAACAGGGGCAGCTGTTTGAGATTAAAGCAGTAAGAGAAACCAGGGCATGGTGGAAGCTGGGGCAGGGCTGAAATAACAGAAAGGTGCTTAGGCAGCCACAGGAGGCATGCAGGTTTGACAACACTGTTGTTTTCTGAGCTTCAAGAAAACCAAGTAGGTCTGCAAATTCTGTCAAAACTAGGGGGGGAAATGGATGTATTTGAAAAGGATTTCCAACTGAGGCTGCAAAAACACATCTCAACACTGCTGGCATTCCAGAAGAGCCTTCTAGCAAATCACATTGTGCCTTATTTTAAAAGTTCCATTTCATTATTTTCAAAAATAAAGCCAATGCTCACTTGCTCAGGTTTTTATGTTCACACTTCCCAGACTGATTTGCACAATAACCTGAAGCCATAACTGACACAAACTCTGGAGACTTGTATGAGGATCTGGGAAATATATGTGCCATTATGAACTCTAGCTGAACTTAGGAAATTGCTTCATTGTGGAATGCTACTATGTACACTCAGCGCTGTGTCACATTTTTCCCCAAACAGAACAATTTTCCATCATTATTGCTAAACAGAAGATGAGGAAGCAATTAAACTTCAGGGTAGAGGAGCGCAGCTTCCTCTGAATTCACTCTGATTAATATCTTCTCTTTTCTCTATTTTTAGACCACTCAGAGTAGATGGTCACTACACCCTCTACTCTCTCTGATCAGGCATGGTCTTACAAGCCTCATCTTTCCACCTCTGCAGTAACCCACCAGCAAGTATTATACTTGCAATACTTTTTCTGTACCCCTACCAAGCCCTTCCTTTCTTTGTAGCATCACAGGCATAGGATTCAAAGGCTTGAACTGCAAATTAGTGAAAATTTTGGAGGAGTCAGGGAAGCTAAAAAAGCACTCCCTACATAGATGCCTAGCTATCACCCTGAGCTAAGCAAGCTGCTTTCAAAGCTGGAGCAATCAGAAGCTACATGGATCCGAGAAGCTATTCCAGTCCATGCATGCAAGTTAGAGAGTGGACAGAACACAGGAGGATAACTTAGAAAGAACAGCCCACATTTTAGCAGGAAGCTCGTAACTAGTATAAGATGGAAGAAGTGCAGCAGCAATCTCTCCATGCCTTTCCATGGAGTAAGTGCCAGCCTTGTCTACATGTGTCAGAGATCACAGAGCAGGAGGCCCCTCCGCAAGGACCAGCACTGGCTCCTCAGGTGCCTTCAGGCTGTGCGGGTGCTAACTCCCCTCTGTGGCGGGCTCCATGCACCGGGAAGCCACCTTGCGCGACCTGCCCCTTAGCACAGCGAGGGTTTGGAAATGGAAGACAATTTTTGAAGCCAACAAAGGCCATTTACAAAAGGACCATCTCCCTGGCCTTGACAAATCCAGGCTCCACCTGGCTGGCACCATGTCCCTGGTACTGAGACACCTTCTTTCCCCAGGGGGGCATCAAAAATGAGAACAGGAGATCTTCATTAGGCTACAGTGGTGCAGTTTAAGCACTCCTAGAGGCTCAAAACAAAAGGACACTCAAAAGGGTTCTGAAATGCAACTCCTTCCCTCCCCTGCTCACTCTCTGCTAGGTATCTCGGACCTGTTTACATATTGCTGACCAAGCAATCTTACTGCACGATACAACTTCATAAGCTTTACTATACTATAATTATATCGTCCTAGCTCATTCCCACTGCAGGGAGAAAAACATATTCATTTGTCAGGTGAACTCTCAATTCCACAGCAAGGTTAGCTCCTGCAGAGCCTCGGGGGCCAACAAATTCACTGTAAAGCAGCAAACTTGGTGCCAGAGAAGCCACCTGCCTTCTCCAATTGCAGTGAAGGAGATAAACTGTACATCTGTTTATCCAGCTGATCTCTTGACTTGGGAGGCTCAGGGAAATTAAGATTTGGTCTTACAAAGATTAATGGTGCTGTCAGTCATGAAACAAGTTGGCAGGTAACTGCGAGAAGGTGAGCCCTCTCACATTATGGGAAAGAAATCAGACACCCTTGTATAAGTGTATAAGTGTATAAGTGTATAAGGTCTGGAATCCTGGAAGCAGGAAGGTTTTATATTTTGCTACCAGAGAGAGGAGACCAGAGTTGCCTTGAGAAGGGTTTATGTTTCTGTCAGTACAAACATTTAGAGAGGAGAGGGGGACAGCAGAGGAATGACTGTCACAGGTCCCTTGCCATAAAATACAACTTGGGATGAGATATGTTTCTCCTAGACTTCACTTCTTCACCTTTCTACGTATGAACTTAGTCTAGTCTGAGCAGATGCCTACCAGCACTCCGTATTTCTTCCAACCAGACATGGTCTTCTGAGCCTTGTTTCTCTGTTCATCACTGCATTAAAGGGAATACCTTCAAAGCTGCACCAGATAGACAGAGAAACCATTCTCAAACCATTTACAGGGAAGTAATGCCTACTTCCTGAAAACAGAGAGGAGTTAAAGTCTCTGCCTGGCAAAACTACTACATAAGATGACATTTAACAGAAGAGAAGAGTGAAGATGCACTATTTTGCGAGAAAGTCTAGCTACTTCAGAGCAAAAAAAGGAGGCAGTACAGGCAGAACTGCTGAAGTTGCAAGTAGACTGTAGTAGGAAGTTTTGCTTAACATAAAGAGCCAAGGTCTACGGGAGAAAAGCACCATGTCTCCATCCACACAGGTCTAGTGAGCACACCGTCAGCTCTCACCCCTGCAAAAGGGTGCACATCGCTTCTGTACCCAGCAGCATCGGGTTGACAGTGCTGCACTCAGCAGGCAGGCAGAGACCCGTGCACAAGCATGGCCACCTCAGCTGGGGCCAGGCCCCCGCGAGGCTCGGCAGAGCTGCGGCCGCTCACCTGCAGGACGATGGGCAGCTGCTCCGGGGGGTTGCGGTTCTCCACCCCCATGGTCAGCCACACCTGGAAGGCCGTCAGCTGCTCCGCGAAGAATGGGCTGTGCTGCTCAAACGAGAAGACGGAGGCAAGGGTTGTTTAAATCCAAGTAAAGTAACAAGTTTTGGCACCTATGGACCAACACAGTGTATTGTTCCCCAAAACTACTCCAAGCCATGACATACATGGCTCGTTCTTTTCTTTTTTACACACACACACACACATATATAAGATTAACTAGATGCAGTTCCCATTAAATACGCTGGCATTCTTTAACATAAGCGTTTGATAAAAGAAGAGGGAAAGAGTAGAGCAGTAGGAAAAGCTATCACAAAAGATCCCAGGGAATTTTGGCTAATATTTTCCACATGAGGAGCAGATAGAGCAACGGCCGATTTATCTGCTCTGCAGAGCTGTTTTGCTCCTGCAACATATGGTGCTACCCCTGCACGTGTGGTGCTAGTAAGCGGCATCTCTAGACATCGAGGAATATGGTTGAGGGGACAGAAAAATGCAAGTAGAGGGAATGCTGCACACTTTGGAAAATACACGCTGCCACTATGCCTCACTCTAAGAACACGCGATCATTCGGGTGTGCCGGTGCCCGGCTGCTGAAACTGGGAGTTTATTTGCTTAGATCCGACATTCCGCAGCACACTGTGTTTACGTCGCTGGAGCCTGCACAAGTCTGCAGAGCATCTCCGTTCTCCGAACTCCAGCCGTGCCCGGGCACGGTGGCACCCCGGCCGGGGCAGCAAAGCCCCAGCGCCAGAGGAGACGTTCCTGCTGCCTTCTATCATGCCAAGTCTATAACGCAAAGTAGGCAGGAAAAAGGACTAATCAAAGGACACAGCAACCGGCAGTTAGAAATCCACTGGGAAACAAAAAAAAAAAAAAAAAAAAAAGGAGGGGAAGAGAGGGGAGGCGGGAAGCTAAACCAGACAAAGCGACCCCAGCAGCCAAGCCCTTCCTCGAGCCCCCTCCCGCGAGGGCGCGCACGGCCTGCCGGCGCTCCTCCACCGGGTTATCGTATTTTCCCAGCCTGACTAGCAAAGAACACGTAGAGAACAGGCAGAAGACAGGAGCACGTGGCTGATAACGTGCTGCTAGAGCAAAACAGCCCTGAAGAGATTATAAATTGCTTTAAGCAGGGCTAGCCGGGCCGCTAAAGCCCGAGCGGCCAGCGCGGCCGGGCCGCTGGCGGCGGGTAATCCTCGCCGGCTCCCGCGGCGCCGGGACGCCGATCGCTGCTGCCGCCACCCCGTTACGAAACGGGCCAACTAATCTGAATAACGCAACCGTCCTTCCCCCGCCTGGCATTAAGCACCAGCTTCTCGCCCGATTACTGCTGGCCAGCAGCAGCCAACCTCCTCTGATGTTCAACGTTTCCTGCTGGGGATAAATCAAGGGGCTGGAGGGCAAAACGCTGATTAGATCCCAAGCAATAGATCAAAGGTGTGCAACTGCCCGTCTCCTCCACCCGCCCGCCGCGACGCAGGGGCAGGCTTCCCGGCCCTCCACAGCCGTCTCAGCGGGAGGCGTTCAACTGCGCCCGCGCCCGCCTTTCTCCACCAAACCGGCACGAAGCTGCAGCCGGCAAATCGTGCAGCTTGTACGTGGAAGAGCACAGAAGAGGACCTGATCTTGCTTCTACTCCTATTACCTGCGCTAGCTTGGGTTTGAAGACGGTTATATTTAGAGCCAGTGCAGAAGGCACAGTAACTCAACTTGAAAAGAAAATATTGTTTCTTAAGTGACTTTAAATGAGTTTACAAGCTAGAATCTTTGAGAACATTATGGTGGAAGAGGCATCTGAGATAGCAGAGTAACTGTTATTTAAAGGTTTCCATCCATTAAATGTCAAAGGAATACCAGGAAAACTCCATTCTGGCTAGAGGAACTTAGGTCAAATATAAGGTTATATATTTTACTTTTCTGCTCTTTGAGATTAATTAACAGGAAAAAAAAAACAGTGACTCATATTAATGATATTATGCTTAAGAGAATGGTTGGACATAACCCTCAACCTCTATTTCATGGTTATTTGAAAATACCTCCATTAAGAACTAGTTTTCGCATTTTGAGAAGTTAAGTTTTCATTATAAAAATCATGCTGGTATGTCCTTTTAATGACAGTAGCGTTTGACTGAGTGCTCTGAAATTTCAAAAGTCAAAGTCAAACATAATTTTTACGTTTAAAAATTTTTTGGCATTTAGCAGAAGCCCTTTTTAAGGCATCTTCAAAAAAATTTCATGGCATAGATGAACTCTAGACATTTCACTCAAAAACACCTGTTGAAACAAGGTTTGAACTCAGATATGGGTGTGGGTTCAAACAGACAGGTCACAGGCCAGCAAAGAACTTAAAGCTAGCAAAGAGCTTTATATGAGTTCATTAGAGATTTATGATTTTCTAAAAATACAAACCTTTAAACTGCAACAATTCAAGCCTCAACAAGTAAAGTTGATGTGCTGAACTGAGATCTCAAATAATGGCTTACACTGGGCACATAACATTTCAATGTATTAGGTAACTTACCCTAAAGGCAGTTCCTTCCTCTATTATTGTAGGTAATTGTGAAAGGCAAATATCAACTGCAAGGTCCCATGCTTGCCTAGACAAAAAGGTGAAAAAGGATAGAGAAATCACATCACAAGTTATCCAGAAGCAATATCAAGGTAAGTCTAAATTCTGATCATACAAGAATATGGACCTATGTTGTCAGACTTGTTTAGCAATGCTTAGTATTTGCACTGTTCAAGGCAAGTCAGATAAGTGATATAACACATGAAAACTATTTAGAGAAGCAGTGAGAAGGCCAGTCCAGCATCATAGCAGGCTGCCCACAAAACACTCCCTAGCTGAAGTCTGCAGAAATTCCATCCTCTCTGTAATGTAGAGGACAGTCAGACTGAAATGAAGGTTTATCATACACCTGTTGAGATGCAAAAATGTGTTTATTTTTTAAATTAGAAAAGTTATCTCAATCTGGATTAGCTGCAACCCACAATCCTTCAGCACAAAGCCCTACATGCATTCAAAACCTCGCTTGCTCTGTGTTCAAGTTACGTCAAAACTGCTCAGTGGGATGGAGTGCTGTGGACAAGCCCCTCCAGCGCACAATTCAGATACACCTCTGTCACTAAACTAACTCTCCTGTTCAGCACCGTAGATATAGATATCCTGCCATAGTACATATCACTGAAAAAAGTAACTCAACTTCCAGTAATCTAATTTTGAGTTGGGTTTTGCATGGCAATCTTGTGTATAAAGATTTGTTCAAATCAGTCACCCTAAGGATGGGGATTTGCACATTAAACCAGAAGAAGAGAAAATATGTAAATATTTCAATTATTACATTTATCCACTATAACATTTAATGGGTAAAATACAGAGACCTACGATATTTAGTGTTATAATTCTAACAGCATTCAAATTATGTACGGTGGCTAAGGAACCCATTGCAGTAGATTCAGTGCAAATACAAAATAGGACAACAGCCTGTGTTTCAAAACACTTGCAATCAAACTAAAAGAGAAATAAACTAAAATAAATAGAGTTAGTCTTCAGAGTTCCTAACACACTACAAAAAATGTGAAACAAGTACTTTTTACCTCAGAAACCATTATCCCTACTCTATCCATACACATTCCATGCATTTTCATTTTAATGTATGGAATTAAGCACTGTGAAAGGCCAGTGAGTTAACACACGACCAACTGGGTTTCTTACACAAAAGAAACCAGTTTACTCTCTAGAAACAGTTGCTCTCCCATAGCTTGTGGCCATCATGTGTTAACATCAATACACTAAGCAATTTTTCTTCTCTAGGAAGATTTGCAGACATAGGGCCATAGGTGATAATCAATGCAGTGTATTTTAGTGATCTTTTCTAATAAGTCCTTAAATCATCCTGCTCTAAACCACACAGAAAGACTACCATTAGAACAATTGCCTAGTAAAATCTATCCCAATTAGCCTAGCTGGCAGCTGTTCTCAATTAAAAACAATCTTTCCAATTAAGAAAAATAAACTACAAGACTTTTGCATTTTTCCACTGATTCAAGAGATGTAGCTTGTAGCTGCCCCCGACATTGTCCCTCTGCTTCAGAGCATTCACCTTCTACTTGCTAATATGCTGCCAATATAATTAAGAGGTAATCAAGAGATAATCAAAGCACAGGCAACAAATGCTTCCCACATGCTCAATAAAGACCCATGCTGGAGGCAAAATGTTTACACACAGCTGATGAAAGAAATATTTATTCCTGGCTGCAGCAGAAGCAAAGTCAATTAGTACAATTATGAGATAATTTTAATTCAAGTAAAAAATGAGTATTTCTAACTTTCAGGTGATTGAAGGAATAGGCAATATCTCCTAAAGAAAATCTCTTGGACTTTAGAAAATGCCAACATACAATGTCTTTGAGATAAGTTTTAGTAGATGGGAACAAAAATGGTTTAGAGATCAGAGAGGAGTAGTCTTATTTTGGCTGCCTTTAAAGATTCTGTGTCGGTCATTATACTGCAGAGGCACAGAACTAAGATGCTGAGCTCCTCAAAGTCATTTTAGGTAAGAAGCATTAATACCACTATAAAAATGCCCAAAGCAGCCTTGGAAGGTCATATCTCAAAAGGTTTTAAACATGTTATCAGAAAGAACAAACGAAAATTTGAAAAGAGATTTTAGTAGATTAAAACTAAATCTCTTTTTACGCTTCTAAAAACAGCCCTAAAAAAAAAAAAATCAATGTAACCACATAGCTAATGTTTTTCAATCTTTTAAAAGAGTGTAACCACCAATATAAAATCTTAGCATTACTGCTCATCACAGCCTGGAGAGCTGCTGATTAACAGGAATTGTGTAAGAGACCCTGATCAGTTCAGCCCCTTAAAATGATACTCCAGCCTTTCCAAACTAGCCCAGCCGGCTGTTTCTGCTTCATCTCCGTCAGAAATAGGGCAGAAGACCCACTGAACCCCACCAGGGAGCAAGCAGGAGGCATTTGGCTGAAGTAAAAACCACACTATTTCCAACCACTAGGAGAGCAGCTACATATTCCTTGCCGGACTTTAGGATGTATAATTCATGAATGAATCGTCATGTAGCTAACTCCTTGCAAAACAGATAACTGCGTTAAACAGGCATTCAAATAATTTAAGGGATCCAAAAAAGATTCAAAAGATTGGTAAAAAGATCTGTGCCACTGAATAAGTGCAGAGAAACTGAAGAGGGAAAAATGCTTTTCACAGTCATGGTGAAAATAAAGGTTGTTGGTGATGGGGAGGAAGAAAAGTGATTGACTATCTCAATATGCCAAAGGGAACTAGAAAGGCAGACACTTTGTAGATATGCTCTCTGAACTAATATTACACTTTAGCACACAAACAGGAAATAAATTAAGGAGCAGCAAGGCACAAGGCTGGGTGGCAATGCAGTCCAGAAGTGATTTATGAAAGCCAGCCCAAGAGGTCGCTACCTTTCTTTCCTCTTTGGGGAGATGACTGTTCGCAAAATGCTTTGGAAAAATTGTTTTCACTACATTAGCCACAAAAAGAGCTGGGCAACCCCTCAGCATTGCTCCTCCCCCCTTCCCGACTGCTTTCTCCCCAGAAACCACTTCTCCCCCCCCACCCAACATGACGATGTTATGATGCATCTGCTGGGTGATAATTACTAAATATTTCAGTGTTCAGCATCAGCACATTATAATACTAGAAAAACATATTAATAAGATGGGTTTCTTTATACTACGTTTTCCAACTGGTCTGTAGGCCAAGGCAACTGATAGCACACCTGCCCGAGGACAGAGGACACTGCTCTCCACGGAGTCACACGCTCGCACCCAAGGTTTATACACAGTCCTGTTGTGTCAAAACTCACATGTGTTATAAAACTAACAGAACTTTCAGCTTGTTTCCACAAAGCCCAGCTGCTTTTTATTTGTAAACTTCTGCATCACTTACTACTAAAAAAGTCTTAAATATCTTGCGGCACCAAGCCTTGCGCGGCTGCTGGGGATCGCGCTCACATTGCAGCGTGCAGGACAAATGTCTCCTGCAGAAACTCAAGTCCGGTAACATGCTGGTAACATGGAAAAGTTCCACCTCTCCTGACAGGGCAATAAAACCAAACAATCCCATGCAATACCCCAACCTCCTCCACGTGACCTAAAACCAACCGGCAAGAGGCGGCAACTCGAGAGACGCTGCAGAGGAGCCTGGCGCTGTATTTTGTATTTCTGTATTAACTGCTTTCAAGATTTCAGTCCATATCAAGTATTCTGAACAAGGGTTTCATGCTTGTTTTGTCTGCAGCTACAACTCAGCAACATGCCCTGTTTGATTGAATTTTCAGATTTCAGCCTGAACTCTCCTGCTTCAACAGTGACACTGTGAACTCCCTAAGCCTGCTTTACGGGAGACACCCAGGAAGCTGCTCAAAAACAACTATTAAAAAAACAAACAAACAATCAAAAAAACCAACTTAGTGCTATGGCTATTTGGTCCTACAATGAAATTTTTCTTTTACCAGTGCAGTACCCCCTCAACCCAACCACAACCAGAAGCACACGCTTTGCTAATTCTGTCCTAGATTGCTCCTCATCAAAATAGAAGCTAAGGCTACATATAGACAGAAACAAAAAATCTGGTTAAATCAACAGTGTAATCTAATCCTTCAGATGTCATACAGCTCCAAATACCCTTTCAAACAATCACCTTTTTTTCTTTCTGAGATGCTAAGATTTTTCTGTGTAGTAAATAAGAATTATTTCTTTGAGAAATCAGTGAGCAGACTTGCATCCACTTTGCAACACTCCCACAACGTTCAAAGGCTCCAGATCCTCTCTCACCTGTAACTGACTTGCTATATTATGGTTTTCTTCTCAGCTAGAATTTCAAGCTTATTTTATTTGCAGTGTGTTACGACTTCCTTTCAACTAGACTTTCACGTTTGGTGTATATACTATTGCAATAGCTCTATTATGGACTTCCACAGCATAAGTAAGGTACTTGGTTTTTAATATATGACCTATGTTAGGAAATATTTCTAAATACATTATCGGGTCTTTTCAAAGCCCATGAGTATAACTTGCCGCCAGCAGTAATAATATATAAACCATAATCCATCATAAGGGAGATCAAGATGCTGACAGAGCACCAGGCCGCCTATTCTTCCCCTACAACAGATGAAACAACTCTCAAAGTTGAATAGCACAGTCAGTCAATCAATATATATTAATATTAATACTTGTATTATAGTAGCGTCTAGAGCAACCAAGAATCTGCAGTCCAAAAACCAGCCCGTGCCCTGAAGGGTTTACACCGCAGCAGCAAAACAGACGAAGTCAGCGAGAGGGAAGGAGCGAAGCGACACAGCTGAGCCCCATGTACCGTGCCCTTCCTGGTGACCTACAAGGACGGATAACTCATGGATCAAAACTTCCCTCAGAAAACAAGCCTTGGCTCAATTGTTCAGGTAAAAAGGGTAATGAACAGAACAGGTAACAGGTAACATCTCTGGCAACCTCAGTGCTCCTATTTTAACCCCTCAAGACCCTCAAATGATGTGACATTTAAGCGTGATTTAAGGAAAATTATCAAAAAGCACAAAGATAAGCAAAAAGGATAAAGAGCAAATGGTTCATATTTAGTTTATAAAAAGGGGCAGTCATAATTACTCATGAGATAAAGTGATGCTTCAGATAAGTGGACAAATTTTCCATTTCCCAGCAGCTGCACCCCCCGCCGGCACACCCACAGCTGAGCAGCGTGCCGCCACGATACCCTGCCCGCTGCCGCCTGGTTTTCTAGCAGCAACGTAACTACTGCAGGACTAACAGTGCACTGTCATCCAGCCACACGAGGCAAAGGGAAAAGGAGGAACACTGTGCTCCGACTTCAGAGACCGTCTGCGTTACCGTCAGGCTCGTGGGGGAACCGCAAGAGGCAGGAGACGCTTTCTGCTCGTTCTCCTGACCGACAGGGAGATGTTTCCAGTAACAGAGATGGAGCTGCGGGGCTGGTGCAGAGCAACATGACTGCAAACCCACCGCTGCTGCCATGAGGAGCAGGAGGAGGAGGAGGAGCAGGGCTGAATATGCAAAGCTCGGAAGAGATGGGGTGTATGTTACTGCGATCAGGGAAACACGGATGTTTACTTACGCCTTCTCTGCAAAAGAGGGCACAAAAAATATACTAAAGATCTTAATGAAAGATAATGGGGGAAGGGAAAAAACAGAAAATCCTACAGACTGAACTCCAAAGTCACCACTCTTTTTGTAGTTTGCCTGGACCTTCTGCAGTCCCCTGAGCACTGTGACTATATAGCAGAGATGCTTGACTTCATCGCTAATTTGTACGTGGTATTTCATATATCCTAGTGTGAGTGCAATGATGATTCTGTCACACTTAACAAATGAAACATAGGATAGACTAAGTGCATTTAAGATCTGCATTAAAGAGATGCATGGTTTCAAATAAACAGCAATAAATCCTGTGAAAATATACAATATTAGTTTGCTTCTTCAGTCAGTCTTCTAACGGGACTTGAATCACGTTTGTATGTAGAGTCCACTTTTATGCAGGAGCTTGGCTGTGAATCTACGGGATAGTGTCTCCAGCAGAGAGACGCAGCAATTCTGTACTAACCCTGGGAGCGGAAGGGCAGGACCCAGAAGGCAAATTAGCATCCAGAGCATAAATAAAGAGAGGTGAATATACACAGATATTCACTGGAGAGGCTAAACATCAAACCACTGCTTAGGCTGCAAGCAACAAAATGAACCCTGAATCAGTAATGCATCCCCTTTGCCTACTCGTCATGGTTACACGAGAGCAGCAATGTGTAGGAGGCACGAACACGAACAACCCAAACTAACAAAAAAGCAAAAAGGCTAGGAGAAGGAAAGTGGGGAAGTGGAAGTCCCTTAAAGTTTGACATCAGATCCTTGAGGAACACTGAGTGATATACAGCAGAGTTGGCATTTACATTCATTATGCATTTATATATTGTAGCAGAACCTTGGAGGTTCTCGCCTGCTTCTTGTAGATAAAATCATTGCTGATGACATGGCAGCCAGGAATCACTCCCAAAACATTCCCATTCTGCCTTGCTGGCTGTGAGAAACCTGTGGAAAGATCCCAGCAAAACCAATCAGCACAGACCTGCTCTGGCATCCAGAGTCTCCAGTGTTTGACAGTGCAGATCTAGATCCAGAGATGATCATAAAATCACTGCAAAGGTCCAGTTCTTTTCAACACTCTCTTGGCCAACTTCCCCAACCTTCCAGTCACATTATCTAGTTCATCTAATTAATAAAATGGGTTTAGAGGTTTCAGATCTGGAAATCATTAAAAAATTCTTGAATGAAGGTGTCAGATAAGTACAGACAATTATTTTTAGAAAATATTTAAAGTGGGTTCTAAATTAGTTTCTAAATCTGTCCTTCCTAAAAGTTCATTATTATGAACTGAGCAACTGCTGACAAAAGTGGAATTTTCCTCCCCTTTACTAGACTTGCTTCAAACTGCACATTTTTGGAGGATATCAAAAAAGTATGTTAAGGAATTCTCTGCTGTTTGCTAGTGTTTGGGATTCATGAGAAAGAAAACCCCGAACGTGTGACTTTTCTTAAGAAATCTCTTCTTTGGGTGAATCCTCAAAAGCAGCAATAGTGATATACACCATTATCCTGCGGTAGAGCCTGAAGGGCCATACAAATGTATGTTCAGCATCGTTTTGTAGAACAAAAACTACATCACAAGCAAAGAAAAGTCTAGAATCCATCATGTTACCAAGCAGGTTAGTGAGAGATACAGGAACAGCATCCAGGCCTTCTGCGTTTCAGTCCTGTGGCTCAGCCAGTAGACGGCACCACCAACTAAGTCAAATTATATTCCCATATGAACTCAGAAATATAAGCTTTTAATATGCTGGCAATAAGCACAAATTATAGTCCCAAAAGGAACCAGAAATACAGGCTTTTAACATGCTGGCAGTAAGCAAGCTATAAGTAACCCAAAGAAATTCACTGTTCAGTTTCAGTATTTCTGCAAAAACATGTTCCATCTTACTGCAGCCGTATTTGCACAGTTCTTCAGCAGAGCTCAAGCTCTGCCCTGTCTAGTTGTAACATCATGCAAAAGACAACATGAGAACTCTTATTGTCATTTTTTCTATTCCTTTCTTGTAAAATTCCCCAGCTCCTCATGCTACACAACGATAAGACAACTCATCATATTTACAAATGACTGACACAATTTTCCTCAGAAGCTGTTACTTCAAAGCACCAAAGGATCTTGTTTGTCACACACAAACACAGCACATTTAGCTAGGCTGGACATTACCCACCTTCTGGCTGCTCAATTTCCTAACAGTTCCATCAGAAATCTCTCTTTTTGCATCCATACTTTTTGATAATTGAAACTGCTTCCTACTACCCGTAACCGTCTCCTTGTTGACACCCTGCATCTCCAGATGCTATCGGGGCACTTTCTTAGCTTCTCTCCATTTCTGAGGAAAACCATGCAACATTATTTGAGCTTACTGATGTTGCTATCATCATCATGATCACTTCAAGCCTCCTCTAGATTAAAATACCTCCACAGTTTTACGGAGGAAACTTTGCAAAAGGATTTTGAAAATACAGGCAAATTAAGCCAAACCTAGACACCTTTACCTATCATTTTATTAGCCTTTTAGTAAGTTACAGAGCTATCATTTTCTCTTACAGGAACTACATTAGTTGATTGTATCAGGTTGTACTTCTATTCTTAATCATCCTGGTTCAAGAATCAAAACAAGGATTTTTATTATTGTTATTCACAATAATTCACAATAATAAGCTATTATTCACAGGGCATGTGTTTGATAGTCAAACCTGCACTTAGGAGGTTTTCTATAATAACTGTGCCACCTCTGTTTCCATTAGACATCTAAAAAGAAATAGTGACAGCAGATGAACTCTGCGGCAAAACATTTCTTTTATCTCTATTATGCAACATAAGAATTTCTCCCTTGGCCCCCAGCCATCTCAGCTCTCCCATTTACAACCACAGGTGATTAGCTTTATTTTGTGAAAATAAAGGTAGCAGATGCACTATTTCTTTTCTGTTTGAGTAAAAGATTATATGGCTGAACTGAAATTTCTGTATTACAGAATTACATTATAATTATGTATGCACACAAAAGAAATACATTTGGAGATGGGTATTAAGCTGCCACATGCTCTTTCATTCTTGATTCACTGCCTTAATCACTAAAGTGCTGTGCAGATTCGGTAACAATCTTGCGTGACTACAGCTGCTGAAATCTCCTTAAGGCCTCAGCACACAGCCCTGCCGCAGGGACTTACCACATCGCATGCATGTAGGTTGGAGGTAGACGTGGGCTGCTGACAGGGGTGCAGTTGTAGGATCTCATAATTCTTTCGGCCAACAGAAAGTTACGGAATAAACTGGCCACAAGCAGGTCCTGCCTGAAGAGCTTCTGGAAAAGATCTGCCAAGAGATTTCATGGCTTAGTACATCCACATTTGTATAATATTAGTACCTTAGGTCACTGACATGCAAAAATCATTTAAACAATTAAAAAACCTTACTCAATTACTAATTTATTCCAGTAACAAGAATTCTACAACACTTTTGCTGAGACATGGTATGACAGCTATTAAAAGGACTTCTGCCCTCCAAGTTCCCTTACTACATGACAGTTAGTCTCCATTTTACATTTAAAGAATTAAATATTTTCTACCTCAAGTTGGTTTTCCTTTTTCTGGGCAAAAGTTCCTCTTCTGGTGTTTCACTTAAACTCACATTCCCTAAGTTTTTGGAAATTTCCAAGGGAGAAAAGGATCGGTGTATATTGTTCAATCAAGAATAACACACCTGTTAACTGGCACTCTGATGGGCTCATGAAAACGCAAAATGAATCCTAAAAGATACCAGACATGCTCTCTTCTATAGAGGCAAAAAACTACCTAAGCTGCTGTACTGAGCATGAGTAAGAGCTCAGCTGGAAAACTCTGTACAGATTTGCCCACCCATGCACCAGAATAATGAACTCAGAACAGAACAGGGGTCGAGGAATAGTATGAAGTTAATCAGGGGAAAGACAGGCTATCTCCCCAGTAAAGGAAAAAGAACTTATTTGTGAGCCTCACAAAGGCTAGAAGAAAATAAGACTCCTTTTTCTGTTTTTTCCCCCCCATACAAATACAGTAAGAAAGAAAATCATCCTAGCTATGGCAATTGTGCTGGTAAACAAAAAACAAACAAACAAACAAAAAGGTTTCTGGTTTCTAATTACCAAGTTGCTAAAATTATTCTGGTACAGAGTGAGTGCAAACAACTTAACTAGTCTTAATATCAAGTCTGATCTATTATTTTGATATCAGGCTTTATTTTTCTCCTATTTTCAGTGTCTCGTTTATCTTACTCCTTTATCCTTCTACTCTGAATAAGCAACACTCATTTTTGGTGCAGACTTGATCCTCTTGCAGAAGTCTTACCTCTAGGTAAGACGTTCCAAGCAATAGTGTCTGTGATAGCTGTGAAGATCCAATTCAGTTCTCCTAGAGGAGTTCTCCTGTCATTCAGTCTTCCAGGAATCCTGCAAGTGAGGAAAAAAAAAAAAACAAGTAGGTTACCTGTTTAAAAAGAATATATATATATATTTTTTGGAGATACCCTCATACACACACTCACTCGTCTAAGGCTTAACCAAGGGTCATAGAGCACAATATTCCAGAGTTTTAATTTTATTATTGTAAGAGAGTTTGCTTCCTTTTTACCACTTCAAAGGTTTCCTCAAGTGAGATCCTGAAAGAAATGAAATCTTTATCTACTTCTTGCAAAGACTGACATTTTTAACCTGTTTACTACTGCAAGGCAATAGCGGTATCATAAGCAAAACAGATTAATCAAGAACTAATGTTGCTAAATAAATGTTCTTTATCCAAAACCTGTTATTTATAGATTTGCTTGTGAGAAGAATTGCTAGATAAAGGATCTAAACTATGGGAAAACATTTTGGAAGATATTGCAGAGATGGTGCTGATTTCTGAGAGATGCCACAGAAAAGCTTTTTCTTTGGATTAAAAATGCCATCTGGCTTCATTTTTATTCACAATTCACTTTTTACTGAAATAGTAATAAATACAACTGATATTACAAAGTATATGCTCAAGCTCTATATTGTCCCTGGGTAAGAAGTCTTCAATGATCATATTCCCGAAGCAAACAAAAATTTTTTAATAGTCATTATGCTCAGAAGGGCTGGAAAATAGTGTCATTAGATTAAAGGTAACACACACTCTTCACAGCTCTCTGTTGCTGCAGACTGACTAGAAAAATACTGCCTGTTCATGGAGATCCAAGATCTACCTCATTATTCATGCTAGAGTGTCATTTAAGAAAATCAGCGCGTGCATGCATATGAAAACTTGACTTCCTGAAGTTAGTGTTCATCCTGCTATAATTTGTTGCCTCACCATCACTGTTGCATGCAGGTGCAAACACAACATCTTGTTGAAAAGTTAGGAAATATAATCAGCAGCTTTTCATTCAAACAGGAGGCATTTACTGCACTAAGAACTTCCTGATGAATACAGTGGCATTCATGGAGATCAGTACATCGACCCTGAACTCCTTAACTAAGTTTCAGATTAAACATTACCCTATAGGAACTCAACAACAAAAGATACATTCTTCTCAAATTCTGTAAATCTGATATTATCAAAATTTCAGAGTGAAAAAAATCGCCTTGAAAAGCACTAGCAAACGAACTAAAAGGATGCCAAATACCTGCATTCTGGACCCTCCTACAGCAAAGGCACAGCAAAAATTTAGGCACCACATTTTACTATCATGCAAGATTTGATATTTGCTTATAGAAAACTATTTAGTTAACCCATGTTCAGCACAGAGGTAGTCTAAACACTCTGTGTACAGTCACATAATGATCTTAACCCTTTGTGCCATGGTAGTACTGACAAGCCTAAAAGTAAAATAATAAATACAGTGATTTTCTTTCTACTGTGTTCAATTTTCTCCAAGGAGAATGAATCCCTGTCCTCTGAAGATTGCAAGTGCAGGGCACAGGCGAAGCAAGCGGCAGGCAGCGTCCCTGCTGCTGCAAGCTGCTCCGTGCCCCAGGCATCCTGGAGTCTCTGTCCATCTGCTTCATACGCACGTCTACCCAGCCCACGAGAGGAAGAGTAGTTTCATCTCCAAAAATATGGAAATCTTGTCAGCAATACATATCAGGAGTCTATTTGTGATGTGGTAAGGTATTAAAAATGCTCAAGATTCCAATTACTAGTTTTATTACATATTGTAAAGCAGAAAAAAGTGGGACTAATCAATAACCACGACAGCAGCTTTCCAAATAGTGATCTGCTGCTGTCCCTGCTCATACGCAGGACATGCAGTGAAAGCGAACAAGCAAAGACTGAGATTAACTTTTAGGTAAGAAGAAAATAACTCAAATCACACAGAAAGCTGAAATATTCATATAGCTATCCCCTCTCTCTAATAAAGAGAAATGGAAAGACCAACCAGTGAGTCAGCTGGGGATAAAACAGCTACTTCTTCCATGAGCATTTAATAAATAAATGCTTTTAACTGTTTGCCACAAGCCAGAAGTTATTATAATATACACGAGAAGTATTGGAATGAAACAATATTTTGAAAACTCTACATCTGCAAAATTAAAGGCCTCAAATGTGGCTATACTGTTAATGTTCCTTCCCTCTTCAGAAACTGCCAAATCAGTTTCTCCAAGCATGCATAGATGCAAAAATATATATATATACATGTTCATATAAATATATATGCATTTTTCCAAGCATTTATATAAAATGCATATGTAAGTATATAAATATATGTGCGTGTGTATATATTTTATATACATTTTTTTATTATTTATTTTTATTATTTATATACATTATTTTATATATATAAAATATATACACACATTATATACACACACACACACACACATATAAAAGTTGACTTGCATATAATATAAGTTTCTAAACTATGTAACTACTATTAATACTTATGTATTAACCTCTCTTCCAAAATTACTGCATGATTACCCTGGTCTCCTGAAATCTTAGCATCTGAAGTTATATAGCAATATTCCCACTGTGTTTTTAACAATGATGTCTACAGATAAAAAGGAACCTTTTGCTGTAAAATTTCCATGTGGCATGAAGACCCTCCAAGCGGTGTTTTTTTAAAAAAAAACAACCAAACAAACAAACCCCACACACAAACAGAAGGAGTTTACCTAGGAAAGCCAGTCCCATTCAAATGTGTTGCAATATACCTGAGAATGAGGCAGTTGAGGAAGACATGCCATACAAAAAATGCTGCATGGAAAACAGCAAAGCTAAGTATTTCGTGATGGTAATACACAGGCAACCGAGCACGGATCACAAGAAAGTGGCGAAGATGCACGTCTTGACGTACCAGAAAGCAGTGGATGGAGAGATGATTTTGCCTTGTATTGCTGAGACTGACACTAGAACATTGTGCCTAGTATTCACATTTTGATACTGATTTTAATCATTCAAAAATGGGGCATATGGAATACGGAAGGTATAGAAAAAGCTACAAAAATAATAGCAAATAAATGCCATATAGTGAGAAATTTAAGGAGGCCACTCTATCCTACCATGGAGTAATGTGAACACTGGAACAAGAGGGAAAAATCCTGCTGCTAATGAATACTTTACGCTAGTGGAGAAAGAAAGAAGAGTACTTAACCATGAAAAGAAGCAGACACAATTGATTCAAAGGTTTAGGGATCCATGCTCCAGAAAGAAGCATGGATCTCTTTTCTTCTCTCTCTCTCTCTCTCAAGAAACTCCCTGCTTTCCTTCCGGGGCAAGTTTTCAAATTTTAGAAGTGTCAAGACAAAACTACATGAACCAAGTGATTCCTCTACTGCAACCTGCTCTTCTGCTAAGTACGGCAGCCTTCTTTCCCAGGCAGGTTTGCATCTCCTCTGTACAGCCACAGTTTGAGACAGGCAGCAGTGAACATCATCTGGAAAAATCCTGCCTGTCTCTCTATCAGAACAAAAACACACATCTCTGAAACAGCCTTCATTAAGTGATCCCCCAGAGCAAGCAGAGGGGACACGAGGCCACACAACTGCTCTCGTCAGGGTTTCACATAAATATTTGCATTACAGAACACACTCTGCAGCAAAATAACAGTGTTTCCAGGCAGAACTTTGTTAGTTAGAAACCGAAGTGTTCCTTGCTGAGATTGCTTAGCAAGCCAAATCCTGAGCTGATGCTGTTTGATGGCCACTTTCAAGCCAGTTCTTGGTGGAAACAGAAACAGGAGCTTCAGGACAGCGCTCGAAGCTTTGGACCAGATGGGAGCCACGGAGCAGTCCCAAGCGCAGCTCATCCTCGAGGCTCTCTACTAAATACAGACGTGCGCCGACACAGGTCTCACCGCCGGTACCGAGCAGCAAAGACAGGCCGAGCTCCGCGGCTGCGGCCAGCAGCCCGGCCCGGAAACCCCTGCGACTTGGGCAATCTCCTTCCTCGGGTACAGCGCGCTTCTTGGCTTCTGCACTGAAAGACTTAAAATAACGGCTCACCAGTGTAGTACCAGTTTTACTTTAGATTTTAAAAATCCATTTGGTGTTTTTCCTTTCTAAGATTAACTGCAGGATTCATAGGAAAGACAGCTTCCTACGAGGGTGGGAACCAACACGCCGCCGCCTCCCACGGCGCGCGGCAGCAGGCAGGTTCAGGCCCTCCGCGCCGTCACGCACGGTCAGCGAGACACCACTTCCCTCCCTCGCCCCGGGCTTGGAGCGCCTGGGACCCCGGCGCGGGGAGCGCTAACGCGAGGGCAGGCAGCGGGCCGGGGCCGCAGCGCGAAAGGCCCCGCGGCGCGGTCGCTGCCGAGCCCCACCGCAGCTCCCAACCTGAAAGGTCATAAGAAAAAAAAAATACAGCTATCTCCTATTTGCTTCTTCACCACTTCCTATAGAGAATTATTTAATATAATCATTCATTTTTAAAAAAATATTTCCACCCTTCTTAAAGGAATACACTTGCTTTTTGTCCTTTTTCTAGAGTTCCACTGCACTCACCCATTTGCCCTATACCATTTTTCACATGAAGTATTATTTGGGGAATTGGTATGTTCTCCTTGTACAATGTGTTCTTTCAAACCTGTCCTGCGACCACAGACTAACAAGTTTTTAAAACGTATTTCTGGACGGGCATCCACATGATGGGCAGCTGCAAAGCGCCACGAAGCACTCTTCGCCCCGAGAAGTATTGCTGTCATCCTGGTACCACTTCCCAGGTCCTTCACACAGTGCTCTGACAAGTGCCAGAGAGCCTTTGACAGCGAGGACAAGGCAGACCTCATTTGTAAAAACTATTTTTGAGGGAGGGGAGGGGAGGGAAGGGAAGAAAGAGCAGGCTGCCTCAGCTGTTAGCTGCAATTTGACATCTCCAGACTCTCAATTGCTTCTTCCATCAACTTCCTGACTGAGTCTTTACAAAGACCTAAATCACGGCGGTCTACTGTGAAAAGCCAGGACTACCAAATGTCATGGGCACCAAAGAGCTCCTGCGAGGTGCAACCGTCAATGTCCTTGTCAGAAATTCAGCAAAATCTCATGAATCACTTTAATTACAGGGGAAATATTGACTTCAAAGGATGCCAGCTTTTCCCTTCAGGTGGGCTCTAGCATTACCTCTACTTTTGGACATATAAAAATATAACATTAAGATATGTGACACAATGTGTAGACTTCAGAAAACAGGATGTTTTAGCATTGACCTATACCTGTGAAGAGTCCCAGTAATTTTAGTTTTGGAGAAAAGGGAGAAACGAGAATGCCTGGCGAGCGCCATGCAGGCCCTGGGAAGCTCTTGCACTGCCAAGAGCTGCTGTGCCAGAAACAACGCTGTTAATTTGCTCAAAGACAGCACGTTTACATCGTTGCAAAATAACGTGAATGATGCAGACGTGCCGTGATGAGGCTCCTGAAGCCTTGGCGAACTACTCAAGACAGACAAAACTTTTGAAGTTCTTAAATTATTTACTCAAGAGGGCTATAAGGCTTTGTACACTAGTTTTCAATCCTGTTATCTTTCTATATAAAGATATGAAAGAAGTGTTGCCATGAAAACCATTCTGTTGAGTGCGATCTTCACTTTGTATGTACAATACACTTTACATGCACCAGAGACTGGCACCTTGTGACAATGGTGATAAAACTAAATACTCCATTTCAATAAAAGCAGATTTATTACAGAACAGAAACCTTTCAGATCAACATCTTCAAAAGCGAAATTTTCCCTCAAGCACTAATGAGCGATATCGTGCAGACAGGTAGTGTGGCAAAGCATCTCTATTATACCACGACTAACACACTTATATTCTGAAATACACTCTAATCCCTTCTACTGATTTTTTAGAAGAAAATAAAGGGGTTGAAATTTGGTCTTCCTTCCAATTTTCTGTTCTACAGGTAACCAATTAGCTAAGGTTCAGAGGCTCGCACTGAAGATATTTGTCATATTACAGTATAATTTCTACATTTTCTCCAATTACTTTATTCTTGTTGTGTGATATTTTGGAATTTTATCTATTCTGCCTCTAAATTGGCTCCAACTGATTCATTACTCATCAATAATCAATACACACTAAAACATTAATAATTTCCAGTCTCTGACACTCCATAATAGCTAAAATGGAAACAAGAGTAATTTTAGTCAGAAATCCGGTATTTTTAGTGGTTTTTATAAACGGATTCTGTGCAGGTGACTGACAGCCTGGAGCCAGGCTCTGCTCTCAGAACAGCGGCAGCAGCACGCCGGATTTCGCCCACATTGCTCCTGCCTACGCGACTCAGGGCTGACGTGCAGAGCAGATCCTCCGAAACGATCCCTGACAGCAAGGCGCTACCATCCATTTCAGTTGTGAAAGGGAATTTTAGTACCATATTTTTATGGTCATTTGAAAAGACTGACTTCTAAATGGCCTCACACAAAAGCAGGAACAAGTCTCAGGTCACCAGGATTTTTGCTTAGAAATTTTCTTCGCTCTGCCTAATACCAAATGGACTATCTAGGAAGATAAAAAGTCCCAGGAAAGCAATATATCATTGACAAAGTGGCTCCGGAGACAGAGCCTAATGCTGCAATATGAATTAAAGCATTCTTGTACACCCCTGGCTGTTGGTATCTAGCTTTATTTTCCCATCCCTATATCAAGTTATGCCATTCTTTAGGATTTTCTTTTTCTTTTTTTTCTTTCTTTTTTTTTTTTTTTTTTTTTTTTAAGGCAGAATAAAGCCATAGTTCATTTCACCAAGCAACCACACAACTCGCTGCACCAGCACAGACTGCAGATAGCTTGTCACTGAGCAGCTCTGCAGAGAAGGACCTGGGAGTGCTGGTGGATGACCAATTGACCATGAGCCAGCAATGTGCCCTTGTGGCCAAGGCCAATGGTCTCCTGGGGTGCACTGGGAAGACTGTTGCCAGCAGGTTGAGGGAGGTGATCTTACCCCTCTACTCAGCCCTGGTGAGGCCTCATCTCCAGTACTGCGTCCAGTTCTGGGCTCCCCAGTACAGGAGAGACATGGAGCTACTGGAGAGAGTCCAGCGTAGGGCTACGCAGATGATCAGAGGGCTGGAGCATCTGCCCTACGAGGAATGGCTGTGAGAGCTGGGCCTGTTCAGCCTGGGGAAGAGAAGACTGCGAGGAGATCTTATCAATGTGTACAAGTACCTGAAGGGAGGATGTCAAGGGGACGGGGACAAACTCTTTCCAGTTGTCCCCTGTGACAGGACAAGAGGCAATGGGCAGAAATTGAAGCACAGGAAGTTCCCCCTGACCGTGAGGAGGAATTTCTTCCCTGTGAGAGTGACGGAGCACTGGGACAGGTTGCCCAGAGAGGTTGTGGAGTCTCCTTCTCTGGAGATCTTCAAGGCCCACCTGGATGCAACCCTGTCTAACATGCTCTAGGTGACCCTGCTGAGCAGGGAGATTGGACTAGATGATCTCCACAGGTCCCTTCCAACCTTACTGATTCTATGATTCTATAAATACACATTAGAATATGCAACACGTTTATTCATCAGGATGCTGGTTCAGCCTAGATAATTAGAAATCCAGGCCCTTCAGAGAAGGCACAGACTAATTTAATCTCGAACTCTGCAGTCTAATTAGAATATAAACTCTTCCCCCAGTTTTAAAGACAACTACATTATAAATTACAATATACACATAGGCAATCCAGAAAGTATTCTACACTTTTCTTGGGACTGTAATAAAAAACATGTGTTTTCTGTAATTGTGTATGTAGCAGATTATGATGAGGAAGTTTAAATATTTGATATCCACAGGAACCTTCTTCCAGCACCATTTCCACGTAGACAGCCTTTTAAAAAAACGTATGCGTGCTGTGAAATTATCAACAAGAACCAAGAACACAGAAGGAAACAGGACATTTTTCCAAACAGAAATGACCATGGAAGCGACTGCCAGCCACTGAGAAGGTCTGCTGGTGAGGAGAGGCCAGCCGGAGAGCAGCTCTTGCTCCTGCGCTGGCTGCTAGAGAGGAACCGCGGAGTCAGGAGAGCAGGTGAAGCATAGGATCTAACTTCAGAACCATTCCTCTCTCTCACACCAAAAAGCACCAAACCAGCAGCAGCCCGTAGAGCATCCAGGCAAAGCAAGTTTAAGCTTTGTGCAGATTTCCTTTCTGTTTCTCGTGTCCTCAAAACACAGAGGCAGAACGTCCACACGCAGTATGGACAGAAAACCCTGTGCATGATGGACCTTTCCCTGGACTCACACATTGCCACTGGAAACAGTGCCAACGCTTCCGAGCCCCTGCCTGGGCCAGGCAGGACCCATTTTTCCCATAATACTTGGAAAACAAAACAGATTCATAAAGAGGCATCAACACGTCACCCAGCTACTCAGGCATTGCAAGGGCCAGCATTTGCTGCTTAATAACCCATGTGCTAGAGAAGATGCAAACATGCCTCATTTTTTAATTTGAACGTTTGTACCATCCAGCTTAGAAGAAAGTGGCAAGCAGTATAAACTCATGCCCTACGTGGACTGTGCAACTTCCGAAGTCACACAAAACACCTCTGAAGCACGCAGCAACCCAGGAAAAAGCCTAGATGGGTTAAATGGTAACAATCAAAAAATTTGAAAACTCAACATAGCCCTCAAGATACAAGACATTATGAAAAACATCTCTGAAGACACATACAAATTAATTTTCCTAGCTATCTGCACACATTTCTTTGGATTTCTTTTCCTGCACTTTTTCCCCCCCACATACAGTGAGGTGACATTGAAGCAGGACAAGAAACTAGTAAGCTTAAGAAATAAGTAAATCTATACTTATGCATCTGCCTGTCACTACTGCGAGTCCTGCCTCTGTTCTTTCAATTGAAAACTGAAAAGTGATTTTTCCTTTTGATAAGATTAGTGCCTCCGAAATAAGCTTTTACAAGAACCTTGGCTTAGCTCCTCCATCTTAGCTGGGATACAATAGCCAAATTTTCATGTGTAAAATTAACATAATTAAATATGTAAAAGCTGCTGATGAGCCTCACTATTCTAAAATACATATCATGGAAGACTTAAGGGCATTTAACCTCATCTCAATGTAAAATGTGCAAATTACTCAACACGGTAGGATTTACTAAAGCAACAACTGAACACAAGACATTAGTTAGCTGATGTGATCTCACCCTCATTGCCTCTGCTGTAGCAGGTAATTTGCTGCTGGCAGTGTAAACAGTGAACGACTGCTGCACTTCAATGCACCATGTAGACGACTGGTAGAGAACCAAGAAACTATTATAAATACACACTTATTATCCAGAGCCCAGCTCTCCTAAGCCTTTACAGGAGGCTTTTCATTTCTACAGTTCTTATCTTCTTAGACAAAAGACGATCATTAGACTCTGGACATCCCTGTGTCAGAAGTGTGGACCTATGGTTTGTTCTAATGAATCTTGAAAACAGTGTTTCTAGAGGCAAAACTTCTCAGAAATCAAATGATCTTCAATTAATCACCCCAAGTTGGTATGTGTGTATCAATGACCCCAGAACAGGACATTCAAAAACAGTCAGTAAGGGGCAGAGATCTCATGCATCTAAATGGTTGCAAAAAACTACTGCGCCTGTATAAGAATGAAAGAAACAGAGCACATTACAAGGAACAATTATTTGATTATTTTTGCAGTAGCCTATCTTGTTTATATAGACTGAAGATTTACAAGACCAGTTGTCTTTCTTTATCAGCTTGCCTCAGCTGCCTAAGAACCAATAATTATGATAAAATATTGTTTGGATAAAAGGATTATAACATGCATCAACAGTATTAACAGTATAAAAAACACCACCACCATCAGAGAGAAAGAATAGTACAACAGTGTAGTGATAAAGTGAAAAAACAGTATTTCTGTTAGAGTTTTTCTATTTGTTTGCTGCTGTTGTTGGTGTGGGGTGCACGGCTCAAAGAAGAGAAGGAAAGCAGCTCCTGGAGACGCTCAGACGTGCAACGTGGAACGACTCCTTGCTGCACTCTAGTTTCACACCCTGATGCACACCATGTACACTGCTGCTTGAGCCCCAGATTCCCAGCACCCTACGCACCAGGATGAGCACCAGCCCAGGCCAGTGTCCCGACCTCGCGTCAGCCAGTGTGATACGCTCATTGCTGTTCATCTTCAGCGGGGCCCCGTACCTCAAGATTTTGCGGCAGACTAGGGCCACACTACATCAGCTATTCATGCCAAATGGTCCAAGGGCTGGGCTGCAAGAACACCTCCGGCAACCCACCTCCATCAAAACTCACACCCAAGCCAGCTGCATTTGCAGCCCAGCAACGCTGGACATCAGGACACAGCTGCAGCCCCCGGCTGTGGTCACCAGCAACCTGGCTAGCTCCGAACGACGGCACGAGGTGCAAGGTCTGCACGACTGCGCTGAGCCGGACAAAGCTCTAGTGCAGCAGCAAAGCCCCCTTAACTGGGGCTGCGGCATCACCACTGAACGAGTTCTCTTTTCTACAGTTACTGCCTATTTGGACAACATATGGTAAGAGAATAAATGACAAACACTATAGTTAGACTCTGGGAAAAGCTCTCCAAAGAAATTTCCTCTCAGACAAACAGGAAAAATACTGGACATAACCAGGAAATTAAGAGCAATGAAAAAAAAAACAAATCATAAAATCTGGCTTACTTCTCTATTAAATCCAATGTGACTCCTGGCACCAGTCTGACACTCTTCTGCATACAAAACCTGCAGAGAAGAGAATAAAAATAAGTCATTCTAATTAAATATTTAATGACACAGCTTTGTGGAAAGAATATGGAAGAAGGTTTCTTTATTGCAGTGTTTCTGCTTATAAAATAGTATTTGAATAATAAAAAAAAAAAAACCCTTGCCACAGCATAAGAATCAAACAATGCCTTCAATATTTGTTACATTCACGATTATGCAGCGATTTCCATCATATCAGCTGTCAAAATTGTGGTATTGTAGCTGCCACAGTGACAAGTTTTCCAACACATAGAGAGAGGAGGAAAAAAAGGGTTCACAGTCCTCCGGTACAGTCCCTTGGGAGGAGCACAGAGCCACGAAAGCTGAACTGGTGTGTGTTACTGGAATAATGATTAGCATTGGCTGGGTTTCCCTGAAGAGATCTGGCACTGCAGGCAGAAAGAGTGATGTGTTAAGTTCAAACACCAGAGTTATTTAATTAAAAAAATGCTGACTCCATTTTCTCAGTATTGTAGATACCACTGCTTTGGAAATGCCACCACTGGAAAATGCAAAGTCCTCTTGGAACTACTACATGTGGTACCTAGAGAATCCCAGGAGCAGATCATCCCCAGCAAGCGTGGCGGGGGCAGAGGGCCGCCAGCCCGGACCCCCGCCCTCGCCTGCCTCCCCCAGAACTCCGGCGCCCCGGCTTCGTGGCCCCAGCAGCACCTCGGGGATGAAAAAGAAGCAAATCCGAGTTAAGAAATGAGTTCCTCATCACTATATTCCCAGTCCATTTTCCAAGTATTTCAGGAATCCACTTCCCCTTGTTTAGTGGAGAATGTGCCCAAAGCAAGACGTAAATTCCTATGAAATTGCTACGCTTCACTTTGTGCTAGAAGGGAAAGCCCCAGGGAGGGAAGGCAAACTCATAAAAGCAGCCTGCAATGTCCATCTCCCTTTTGTGTCTCTCTAGACCCATGGTATCCACATCCGAATGGATCTTCCCCAGTAAAGGAGAGAACAATTACTTAAAATAGAGCAAGATGTGCAGAGCCCGCTGTCGAAGGCTTGAAGACCCGCTGTACCCCGACTTGCGGGCCGTCTACTGCTGCCAAGGACAGAGATGGGGTCTGAAAAGCTGTGTGGTCTCCAGGCTCCTTTTCCAAAGCAAGGGCTTTCCATCATTGAGAAAAGCCTTAAAACTATCTAGGAACACTACAGTGTTCATACAACCTGCTAAAAGAAAAATTTTCTAATTCTGCTTTACAGAACTATGCAGGGAAATACCGTCCTCAAACAAAAACCACAGGCAGCTTTCAGCAAGGCATAATTCAGTTACTGGCATCCCACAGGAGCCTCCCTGCAGGCGAAGGGTGCCAGAAGACTTCCCAGCTCCGCTGGTCCATGCCTCTAGCTTATGCCATATCAGAAAGGATCGTGATACAGTAGTGCAACTTCGGGCCGCTACACACTGGCTTCCAGGAAGAAGAGTTCCACCTATCACCCTTCCTACAATACTCCGTTCTCACTTTGGAAGCCTCTCTGCCAAGTTATTTTTTGGCCTGACTGCACTTAGCCATATTTCAGAGGCTCACAGATTAACAGGACAGAGCTGCAAACGGCTGCAAGACAAAAGGTGAAAAAAGGACGAGCTTACTAACGCGGTTCACAGCACAGGCAGCCACTTCCGGGCCGCCCATCAAGAGACCAAAAACTGATGAGCAAGCTCTTGCCTGGCAACAGAGGACATTTGCCACAGGGCAAACAAATGTATTAGCCTCCTTTTTGCAAGGATTTCTCATAAGCAAAAGGCTTTGAGCATTAGAAGCAGAAAGCTTCGCCCATGCGCGCAGACATTCAGGACACTGAACAAGCGAGATGTCACCGTGCCAAGCATTTCCTACAACTTCTAGAGAAGTTAAATAAGCAAGTAAGCACACCTTTGAGAGTCAACTATAAACAGATGTTTTCCCATACTAAATATATTATGTAACTGTCATTTAGCACTTCCTTGGGGAGCTGCTAGTGCCGCATTGTGGGGAAGATGTAAGTAAGCTTAGACTTCAGTTACTTCATTCGAGCACTTGGGTCCAAAAAGAGGACAAAATAAAACCAGGCTGCATTTGGTCAGTGAAAAAGTGCCCTTTCTGCAGCACAGCCCCTCACCATCACTCTCTCTGATATTCACCTGCACAGGACAAGAATGGCAAATGCTTATGGCTTTTGTATATATTGCAGCTGTTTCAGTATTTCTTTTAATTAGCATCTGCACTCAGAAAGGGTGTAAGAGAGGAACTCATTCCACAGGAAGGTGAAAACGTCTGTAGCAATCCAGAAAAACTATTAAACCATACTAAAGGATCAATGTATTTTAAAATCATTAAAAAAAAAAAAAAAAAAAGCTGAAGATAAGTTGTGTTTTCATTATGTGGGCTACTAAAAATGCCACCATTTATTAACACCAAAATCATGAAAAAATCCCCCTCTGGCAGTTTGTTTATTCTATTTCGTTAGGATCAAGACAAATTAATGCATTTCCCATATGTCTATTTAGGACTGAGTTTCATTTCAAGATTCTCCAACTAGTGGCCCAATGCTGTGATTTATAATGTTCAGCAGAATATTTACTCAAAATATTGTACTAACTACTGAATTTCAATGCATAGAATCACTGATTGTAGCCTTCAGTTTGGAAATCATTTTGTTTTGCCTGCTTTGGGATCAGTTTGAGCCTTACTAACGCATAAAAGGGAAGAGCTTTTCTATGCATTCTGCTCCTGCATGTCTCTCAATTATCCTGCATAACATCATGACCTCCAAATCCGAACAGATGAATGAGAAAACATTCGCATACAGAAACTATACAAACCACACAAACCTACTCAACTTATTCACTCACAAATGCAACCAAGTCCCAGTGAGGATACGCTCTTTCCTAAAATAATCTTGAAGGCTTTTTTGGTCTGATTTGGAGGTGGAAGGGCGAAAGACAGAGAACATACTTCCTCTAAAGAAGACTTCTGATGCCAGAATTCCAGAAGCCCAGAAGTGATGAAGGAAGGCCATACTCACATGGAAAGAACCAAGTATTTTGTCCTTTGGCACGCTCCGCTCCAACAGGCCACAGAATGCTCCAAAGGCATGCGGGCAAGTGCCCATGATCTTTCCACTCTCTTAGTCCCACTGTAAAGTTTGATAGCACATCAATCCTTTTTCTCTAATTATGAAGAGGAATTTTAAACATTCACTGCTGCTTGGTTTTCAAAGTCTTCCCTACCCTGCAGTGCAGTAAGCAGTATTCCATGACCCTACTTTTAGCAAAGATGAAGTCATGATTCCTCATTTTTCATCAGTTCTGATTTCAGTAGGGGAAGTACTGGTAGAACATCATTCTTTTGGTGCTTACTTCTGGTTCACTTGAGATGTATTCAACAAATCCAAACAGCACTTCACAAAAACTATTAGGCACATTAACATATTAATTAACACCATTAATTAGCAGTATCATTACCTCCATAAAATCGTTTCCCTATAAATCTGTTCCTTCAGTTTGGCCTTTACGTTTGAGCTAAAAATCTCAAATCCTTTATTTTGAGATGTGGACAAGCAGAGTTCGCAAAGCACTCCTTGCCTCTTATTCTTCCCCTTCTTCAATCCTTTAGGCTATGTACTATGGAACTGTTTATAGTGTATAGGAAACAGATCCACATTGCCAAATCCTACCAGGAAGCGATGCAAATTGGCTTCCTTTGCAATTGCTTTATTTGCTGTCTTGGGACAGCACTGGATCACAGCTAGCAGCTCTATATGAAACCCTACTTTGTGCAATATAACATCTTTCCGTTGCTAGATAACCCGTCATCCTGAAACGAGGCCAGTTAAAGTTAAAACTGCAGAACCAAAGGAAAGCCAAAGAAAAGTAAAAAGTGCTCGAGTCTGAGGTCTGACTTAGATCTTTTTAAAATAAAATACAGTTTCACAAATATTTTTCAGTTCTGATGAATTTAACAAATTGGCTTGAGCAAGCAAAAGCGTTCTACATATACCTTAGCGAATGGAGGCCTTATGTTTACTGCTCCTCAAGTGTCAATCTCCAGTTCCTGTTATCCCCATGCACCCACTCTTAGACCCATATTTAAAAACAAACTTCCAGGAAGCCCTCAGTTCTGCATAGTGCATTTTACTTTTTCAGCCAAGACTCAGAAAGAGATATGATCCAGCAACTGCTGTTTGAAGTGAAAAATACAGCACCTAGTTAAGTATTGCAGTTTGTTTTTGTCGACTCAGATTTTCATACTCTCTATATATTACTGTTAACTTTGCATACACTGAATGTTGTCAAAGAACATTTAAATTCTATTACAGTATGCCACAAAAAAGGGGCAAGATGGGAGGGAAAAAAATATGCAAGAGGAAAAGGTCTTGCTCTGTCTGTGCTCGTGCACTCTGACAGATTGGCAGTAGCAGCAGACACGCCAGATTCATCACATTTCTGGGACTATAAAACCAAGCCTTTACTCTTTCAGGTCTTTAAAAGGGCCTGTGACACTTTTACAGCTGCTAGCTTTCATGTCCAAGTGAAAACGAGGAGGCTATTCTCTATCTTTCTGAATAACGTTTGCAGTTTTGATCAGCTAGAGTTGTTTACTTCCTCCTAAACTGCTGGGCTTTGCTGTTACAAATTGCTAGTGACCGCAAAGGACAGTCGTATTTCAGTGGTGAGTGAAGCGATTCCTGCATATCATAGGCAATGCACTTCAGGACAGTAGATCCCGTAGACGGCATTGTAAGCTGATATGTTATTAGGGAGAAGAGACTGAACAGAATATGCTGCTTTCTGATGTTCCCCATATCTTTCCTGTTCAAAGGGAGAGACTAGTCTCTGGGGAAACGGTCTGTCTTGACATAGTGAATCACTATTCTGACTTCAAAACAATCCCAATCTGCAGCCGAGAATTAAAAATACAAATTTTTTCAGCTTGTCAGTAGATTTGGTAGGGAGAAGGCATAACTCTGCTTTCAAGTGTGTTGTATCCTGCGCACCCTTTCTGTAAATCACATGCGACTCGCAGCATAGGCCTCACATATGAAGTTATACAAGAAGCTGCACAATTATTTGAATGCCCAGAAGTGCTACAAAAAGTTACACAGAAAAAAAAAGGACATTTCAGCTGGTTTGTAGTTTACAGCCCTTGACAAGCCATGGAAATCATTTGGGACCCAAAGGCATAATGACATTAAGGTACAATAAATAGTTTTTTCTTCCTATACTAACTAAAAAAATGGAAATTTAATTTCAAACTTATTTTTTCTGAATGACATTAGTAACTAGAGCATCCTAAAAGCTCTCTGATGACCTAATCTGCAAATAAACTTAACTTTTGTGTAAGTTTCTGTCAGAACCAGAACTTTTCTACAGGATCACGAATAAAGTCTCCCTTCAAAAGGCCACCTCGAGATTTAGTTTCTCATTTCTTCCATATACTAAAATGACATTGCTTAAATATTCTCTTCCAAATACACGATGATCCACATTACTGCCTTGAGGAATCAGAATTCTTTCCTCAGTGAGCCTCTCAACATAGCATAGATCATCAGCTTGCTATATTTGGGTTCCAATATACAGAAGTTGCATATCTCAAAGTCACAGGTCTGAGCAGCTCCAAAACTTTGTTTGCTCTGATTTGGGGTTTCTTCAGCACTGTTCAGAAGCCCTATTAACTTTTTATGGGTAGGACTTCATGGTCCAAAACCTTAAGTCCTCAAGGCAATTTAGACAAGCACAGCCTTCTCCTTGACATGTAAAATTGTGAATATATTCTTGCAGTTTGTTCAACTCTTCGTGGATGGATGATGGTACAAGCATTTCATGCAGCATTGATCACAAGTTCCAGTATAGTTGCCTTTTTCTTCAGAGTTTAAGGGAAACATAGATCTGTGTAAAGTAATACACCAACAATATACTAACTTCTGCCTGTTTCTGCAATAGCTGGGCCTACTTCCTCACCAGTGCTTATCCCTCAGGACGAACAATCTGTATGGCTTACCTTTAGCTCATCCGTTAGAGAACGGCAATACAGATTATGGATTTGTCAGCTCCAACAGTCACTACACATTATAGAATTGCTACATTTTATTGACTAAGTTAAGCAGAATTCATTCACTGGATTCCTGGGATTGTCATACTGTGTCATTAAGGGTTTCAGGCACTACATTCAGAATGACACAATTGACTGTGTTTCTGTTATCAGCATCAATTTTCTTTCCCCAAAGTTACATTGAAGTGGACACAGCTGCAATTCTGTTTGATAAGCAAAGACCCAATGTTATCCATTAATTGTTCAGTTAAAATACAGAGCACAGAATGGGGTGTATAGGATTTTATCCAACAAGCTTTTATTGGTCCATAAATACTGTATGTAAACTTCATTAGCCTGTCACTCTAGAATTGCAAAAATGTTCTATTTCCAAAGCAATTCCATAGGACTTCTGGATCAATGGTAATAAAAGGACCAGACTGAAGTAAAAGGGAAGTTTCAGTAACAAAGGCTTACATCGTTTTTTGGTTAACTGTTCGCTTTTGCACACCAACACACAGTTTGCATCAGACAACTGAAACGTAGGAGGCCAATCTGCCCTTGCATGTATTACATTTAACAGCAGTGAATAATAATGCTCCACAAGCGAGCACTTAGTATTTACAGGACTTGCATGGATAAACACGCAACCCTAGCAATGCCAATCAACTGGGAATATAAAAAGAGCATATTCTTCATCATGGAATAGAGGAGAAAGTTTTGTTTGTGTATGCAGTAAGCAATACCTATAATCAGTGGTTTAGATGCAATAGGAAATGCATTACAATTTAGCAGTTAGCATGGCATTCACCAGCATTAAAATCCAGAATAGCTGAGATTAATGTTTTTAAATTCTTCTCCTGAGCAGAATTTTACAAACACATTTCCTGTCAAATCTGAGCATATTTCATGCCTGTGCCAGGTGTAGCTGCTGAAGAATCAGCCCAGATCACCCCTTCAGCAGTGTTCCCATGGAGATGAAGCAACAGAAAAATCCCTAAACAGATCACATATTGAAAAAGCACTTTCTCAGTACATATAAACTGCACGTTAAACACTGCTGTCTAAGCAGTTTACATGTTTGAGGAGGACATCCTTCTTGTATGGCTCCAATACAAAACTCTTACAGAGCCTTAGTGTTTTCCCTTTAGCTATGGTGCAAACACTGAACTATATTTCTGATAATTACAAGAGGAAAAAAACTGAAATCTCAATGCAAACAGCTTTCACTTTACTTACAAAGCTTCAGTTTGCTACAAGCCAGGTCAACCAGCATGTGTTAATCTCAATGGGATTCAAAGCCCATACTATGGATTCCCGCGAAGATTTGATGAATCAGTAAAACAACAACAACAAAGTGGTGTCACAGTGTCCTCATGGTATTGGTTTAAAACACCTGCATAGTAATTAGTTATTCAGATTAACCAGAAGCCTCAGCACATCCATCCTGAAAGCAATTGCTTCATTCTTTCTCTCTCTCCATAGTCCGATGAAGAGTTCTGAAGAAAACATTCTCCTGAGAATTTAGACTCAAACCTGCAACTCTTGAATCGTTGGCACTTTGCATTGTTTTGTATATTGGTTTTGGACTCCATTCAATTAAAAATACTCATTTTTAAAAGCTACAGTCATTTGTATTTACCAAATTAGTTTCTATGTAGCCTTGAACTGACCAGGTGGATTGTTCAATAATAATTGTTCATCATGCCTGCAGCCAGCACAACTGTTTGTGCTCCTCTCTGTTGTTACTTAAGGATACTGCTCTTAGGAAGCTCCTGCTACATTTTATATCTTTCTGCCTAATTAACTAGGTATGTCATTCTATAACATCTTTCTCGTGTTTATTGCTTCATTTTCTTCCCACTATAGCATTATTTAATACTACCGTATTATTTACAATAACTGCAGTATTTTGAATATAATTTGTACAGAAGACAATTTACAGAAAGTTGTATTGTACTATATACTACTTCTGCTCCCTGAAGAGAAAGATACTTAATTCCCAGAACAGTATACCCTTAATCTGAGCAAACCTAGATATCCAGGTGGAATCTACAGTGTAACACTAATAAGAAAATATTTTCACCTTCCTATTTCTGATTAATAAAATGTCCCAAAGGCATAGTTCAAATCCTGTAATTTAATTCTGCAGAAAAACCTTAGGTTAGGTAAAGCATTTGGATTAACAAATCTGTCATTTCATCAGACAAGCTTCACGAATTATGCATTTTCCTTCAAAACTGGGGAAGATGCTTACCATCTCAGAGCGATTTTGATTGGTGTAGTAAGGCATGATGTGAAAAGGTCAGCCGGCAGATCAGGGATCATAGGTAGCAATTCGTTGGCTTCACATGCTGCCAATTGAATACAGTTCTTCATCGATGGAGGTAAAGGCATTTGAGCAAGTGGATGGTTTGGGTTAATTGCAGCCACCTAGAGAGATCGAAGAACTTAATCAATTGGTGAGTTTAGTCACTTGAGAAAGTGAAGTTAACTTCTATACCATTCAAAAAAAAAAATCATATGAATGAAGAGCTGTCAAGGTTCAATGGCTCTCTGGATTCAGAGAAGTTTAAAACCACAAGAGCAGCAGCTGTAGTTATGATTTAACTCATATATATTTTACAGTATTTAAGTGTATTTACCATAACAGTACTTAACACCAAAAATAACAACTTGTAAAATGGATTAAGCTGTAGATCTCCACTTCAGTCTTCAGTTCATATCTGTCAGCTTGAAATCAAGCACTAATAATTGTTTCTTTTACATTTAAACAAAAAACATCGTGTGGCTCATAAGCATTCACCACAGATGGCAGAAGAGCTTCAAATGGAAATATGTAATTCATTTGGCTGCACTAGGCAGCATTTCTGGCCATGAGGCACAAAGACGACCCTTCCTGGTAAGTGAGGCGAATACTAAACTCCCTATATGTCTCTCCCCATACATCTTTCTATTCCAGTAGAGCAAAAAGGCCATGCTGGAAAAAGGAAGAGAGAAAATTACCATTGGTATGTAGACAGACTGTCAAAAAAGTAGAAAATGCATAATCATCCAATTAAAACCCTCTGGGAAAACCGAGAGACATGTCAGTGCAGACTAGCTAGGAGACTGATGGAACACGCTGATCCGGCAGCATTCCTGCACCTGCAGACAAGAACCAGCTACACATAAATGCTGTTCAGTTCTTTCACACCATATGCTGCAGAAGGATCAATTTTTAAAAGGAAAAGAAGAATGAGAAAGAGAATAGGCACTTACATAGGCATATTCAGTGCTCTTTTAAAATCACGGCCAAGTCTGCTGTGAAAGAGTGTCTAAAATTCTGAACTGTGTCACTGCAGCCAACTCAGCTGTCCAACTGTCGGTTTATAGAGTGGAAAACCATATACACCAGTATTCCTCACTTTCTAAACTGCAGTGATGCTCTTAATTAACATTGTGATTAACAGCTTATATTTTTCAAGACAAATGATCCACAGAATGAAAAACATACACAGTGTCTTTCTGAAACAGGTGAACACAAACACAGCAGATGTACCTCAGCCACCCAAAATTCTGATCTGTGGTACACAAGGGTTCTTAAATGAATACAGCAAAGAAATTAAACACGGACAGGGTGTTCATTGCCCCTTCGTGCCCGAGTTAGAAAGCAAAGACTTATAAAAGAGATCTATACGTTACGGTATCAAAGTTTGCAGAAGTACATTCATACAAAGATTACCAATTCCGCCAGTTTCACTTCGCCTGCCAAGCCAGAAAGGTTGCACAGTTCACTAATAAACTCACTCTTCACCATCTTTATACATGAAAAATTCTGTCTGTCTCAAAGAAACCAATTTGGTGTCTCAGCAGGGTCACTGGGGAGCAGAATACCTGCATTACAAACCTGGAGCCTGGCACAGCCACATCCCTCATCTAGTAAAGCATACCTGTAAGCCACAGAGGATTTTTCAGATGTTATTTTACACATTCTACAACCCATGAAGTTTTTTGATTCTTTAACTATTTTTTCGCATTCCAATCCCACATGCTTAGTGACACACTTTGGCTTTCGCAGTTGACCAGGCTGGCTAAGACCTACCATCGCCCTCAGTTCAGGTGTGACACTTTGAGTGAAGATCCATACCATCCCTTGGCTGGGAGCAAAGTTAAGCTCAGGTCATTACTAGTGATTTCTACTGTACTTCTCAATAAAACTTAAGCTGGGCATTTAACAACAACAAAAGCCAGGTAATTACTACACCAGAAAGATTTTTGTATCTGGGGAGAAAGCCATAAGAAACAGGGTGGAGAAGCATTAGCTCTTTACAGAGTTATAAATATAAAGCAGTTAAACTGCTTAACTACAGCCCTTAATTTCTAAGAGACGGACTTGCCTTCTGCCCCCCCCGAAGGGGCCACGCACGGGGCGGACCCGGTGCCCCCCGAGCGGCGGGGAGTGCTCGCGCGCCGGCCCGGCTCCTGCCTCCCACCCGCAGACGCCCGCAGGAGCTGGGGGGGCCTCGAGGCACGTGTCTGTCCATTAGCAGATATGCTGTTAGCAACCATAAACCAAACACACAACACCAGCTAGCAAATACAGATGCTGTCAGATTTCTAGGGGTAATAATCTAGCAAAACCTTCAGTGTTCACTGCTCCATTCATCTCCTTAATCTAAATCTTTTCCTTTCTTTTACAAAACAAGCATGGGGAGAGGGAGGGAGGAGGAAGAGGGTCAGGTAAAGCCCTCTATGAACAATTGTTTTTGCATCCTTAGAACATCCAAAATCAGACTTTGTGGACTGCTCTGTTCCCTCATAAATGTCCCTCTATTGGGGCAAGATATACGATAAACAGAATTATAAATTCACAACTGTAATACCAGTAAACAAACTATGTGAAGTTACCACATACAAAATGTTATCAAAATTATATTAACATGGCTTTCCCCACCATAGTTGACTGTTTTCCGGATGCCAGTCTGCGGAGCCGGAGTCCTTGCAGCTGCCCCGAGACCTCACGGCTGCTCGCAGCGCTGCAAACGTCCTCTCAAGGCGCCGCACGCTGTCGGGTGCAAGCTCGGTAAGCAAAACTGTCTTTACCACGAGTAAAGTACTTTTGGTGTTACTTACTGTTATTTATGAGTAACTGGAAGTCCGCAGTCTTTCGTACAAACAGTGCTATTTAAAATTAGTTTGCAAACTACACCAAAATACGCCGGCATTCTGGTAAGATGGTCGTAACGACTTGGTTCGGAATACAGGTTGGGGCTGCCCAAGCTAACGAGCAGTTTTGCCATTTGCGAGCACCATATCTGGCAGGCTGAAGGGTTAACAGATGTGCGAGTAGGGCCACTCGTGACTAACACGGAGGGAGACAACACCTGTATTTTAAGCCACTGTTACTGGAAATATTTGTGTGTGTATGTAAACACATTCAGAAGCAAATGCTTCACAGAAAAAACAGGTCTGTTTGAATTAATAGGCATGTTTAAGTGAAACTTGGGAGGAACTTTGCCCTAAAGCAGAAATGGGAAGATGCTGTTACTTTAAATGTTGACCAGACAGGCTGCTTTCACACAGTTTCTGCTATGAGAATCCTCTTCCCATGCAAAAGATGTATTAAAACGAGCACAGAATAGGAGACGTTCCCCTCTCCCAGCAGATGGTGGATTACAAATATTCTCCCCCCAGACATGATGCTAATGCCAGACAACATTCTGCTGGGCTGCCATTAAGCTAATTTTTGAAGAATTAATGTTCAAGATGGAAAGATAAAAACCGAGTTCTCCAGCTCTGATTAGGAAGCATTAGTCATATACCCTACTCGAGGCAGAAAAGAACAAGCACCCCCAGAGCAAAATTGGATTCCTACACAAAGGACAAAAAAGCTGCTAACGCAGCTGCAAGGTAAAAAGTTGAGGAATTTGAACTGTAACAAAAACTGAAGATAGAAAAGTTCCATCTCTTGCAGCAAAGCAAACAGCCAGGAGATATGTTTCAGCCTTCACTTCTGTACATCTCAAATGTGCCCTTCGGACTACAGACCTTTACTCTATGAAACAGTTATGAGTCAGAGGAGACACAATATCACAATTACACAGAAAATTAATCAGCCATAACCAGCCTACTGTTTTAGCACTGTTAGCACAGTACACTTAAAAAGCCTAATTCTCCAGAATTATGGTTTATTTATATACCCTCATAGAGCCAAAGCTAGTTAATTAGATGATTAAGAGCATCTAGTGCCCCCACTTCCATTATACATTATAAGCAGAGCTCAGAGCTTAAGGAAAGGCATATGCAAGATATTTTCTAAACAGGTTACTGCCTGCTTTGCGGACATTATTTCACCTGCCATTTTCTTACAACTTCATGAGGTCAAATCCCCGCAAGACAGTGCTCCACACTCTCCATCAGTGCCAGCATCCACACTGCCTGGGCCGCTGCTGCGCTAGCGATGCCAAACTGGACATTAACTGGGAAGGCAGCAGCAGCAACTCCTGTTTCTAAGAGCTCGGGTCAGTTTCCAACTCCGAAAAATGTGCTTTGGGAGAGGAAAACAATAGCTTTCTGTTAGAAATACTATGACAAAACCCAAATGTATACCAGCAATATTAACTAAAAAAAAAAAAACAAAAAAAAAAAAAAAAAACCAAACAAAAAAAACTTTTAAACTAATTTATCACACTTCCTAACATGTCACTGTATCCACATCATACTGCTAAATGGATATTTCTTATCTGCAAAATACATAGTTTTGTTTAGCTAGGTATTAAGCCAAGACTGCCCATCCAGTTAAACCAATCACAGATATTTCCAGGGAACAGCCAGTCTATCACAGTCCAGCAAAACAGCCCTTTCAAAATAAAACCAGTAAGATGCACAAGTCTGTAACAATATGGAATGCTTTTTTGTTTTCACATCCAGTTCCTATATCAATAGTACTTAACTTAAAATTTCGGAACACTGTGACATTTTAAGAATGCTAGGGATCAGCAAAATTTATTAACTTTAATTGCTGCTTTGTAATTACAGAACACAGATGCTATTTTGGAGGACAGTCTCAAAAGAAAACATTGTAACGTGCAGCGCTGCAAGATTATTTCGTCCTCAGATATCTGAGGAGCTTAACCACTTTCCTACCACTCACACAAACCATCACTTATTTTTTTGCTTCTTCTCTTTGGAGATTGAATAAGACCTAGATCTTACACTAAGAAAAAATAACAGCTTTTATATTCCATGAACAATGAAAACAAAATATAATTGGGGCTGCAAACTTACCTGTACGTATGTTGTCATTAATTTTTACATTTATGGTGGAACTATATAAAATCTGATGGCACCAGGCCAGCACTCTGTGCTATCCAAAAAAGGATCCCTAAAAAATGTGATAAATAGCCATGCCTGGAACTAAGTCTCTGGCAAACAAGTATTATCTACCAGACCTAAATGAATGTGTTTGTTAACTGTAATTTTGTAAGATAAAAACACACAGCTTAAAGAAAATAAGTTTCTCGCCATATTCCTAGAAAGGTGTTGATAGTTGGTGTGTATTTTGCATGCTCATAAACCTCTCTAAAGAGCGCTTGACTACGCTTAATACCATAAAAAAAAAAAAACAGCATAACTGTAATAGTATGAATTCTGACTCTTCTGAGCATAATGCAACCATGAAGTAAAATGTGTGTTTAGCCTGAGTTCAATTCCTTAGTTGGTAGTTCCTGGCTCCTGTTAAGTGATTACTCATCTCCTGCAAGACATTTAAATACCTTATTTTCTCTTAAAAAAAAAAAAAAAAAAAAAAAAAAATTAATGTTAGGGAGAGGAAGGGAGGGAAAAAAAAAAATCTTTTCTGATCACCCAGCTTCAGCCACTTCCTATATATTCCACTTCTAGCCTTTACTATTTTGCATGGTCACTCACAGGTTACATCTTGCTGATAAGTGCAACAGTTTAACCAGAGTAACATCATTAGGTATGTCCTAATGCTTATCCCATCAGGCCTACCACTGAGAAAAACCTATATAACATCCTCCAAAGATGGCTCATTTGCAATACTGCTGGGTACAAACATTCTCTACCAACAGTTTTATGGCATGTAATACCTTACTCTCTCCATGCTTCACAGCATTTTCTCTCCTTAAATTAACTTCACTATCCAATTTCTAGGTATTTTGTGTAAGGTAGACAGAGAACAAGCACACTTTTATCTAGAAATTTGCATGTTAGTAGCAAACTATCAGTAACAGACTAATTATGAACTAGACACAACCATCTTACTACTGCAGGTATTGTGATAGAAGTTAACTATGGTACAGGACTGCACTGCATCAAAACCAGGATGATTTAATATTAATCCAGAAATCAGTGAAGGCTTCCTATGAACAGATACCCAAACTGTAAAGCAGCAAGGCAGTCCCAGCAAAGACGGATGTGGTTATGCCAGTGTACAAAGCCCTAGCAAGATCAGCGCCTCCATCAGCAATGTCTGGAAGGAAAGATCTCCTGCTACATCATCATTCATGTCATACAACCCTGTTTTCAAAATTATAAAGTTTCACCTTGAGAAATAGCTTGGTTTCTATTATTCCAGGCAGTAGCCTGTCCTAGAACCTTGCTCTTCTGATTTTTCTAAACTTACCTATTTCCAGACTAAATTTATTCATGGACAGTTTATACCTATTTGCTCTTATGTCAATCGTGTCCTTTTATGAGCATTTCTCCTTCCCTTAGGCTTATTCTTCAATTAATTTATACACACAGCCATATATTTCATCAGCATTCACTCTGTCAGATTAAGAAAAAGGCAAGCTCTTCTAATCTCCTTTCAGTAAGGTAAAAATTTTCTTGATCACTCCAGTAGCCCCTTTGAGTACCACCTTCAGCTTTACTTCTGTTCTCATGAATTAAGATAATTCAATAACTTATAGTATCCTGAATGAATTTACATCTGCACTTTATATAACACTGTAACCATTTCCCTATTATCAAGTCTTCTGCTTTGTATAAATTAAGCAGTTATCTCAGCAAGTCTTCAGTAGCTGTTAAAATCTAATATACAAAGAGTGGAAAGTAGACATGCAAACCTGAAAGTATTTTCATAATCAAATTAAATGGTAGTTTCAATCTGTGTTGGAAAGCAAAGAAATACTAGAATGGTTTTACTATGTAACCTCACATATTTAGTCAAAACAAACCACCGCCCAAAAACAAGCAAGTAGAATTTTATATTTTGTTGGAATAAAAAAAATGATTTTGCTACTTGTGCTTATCTTTCTCAAGGTAACCAGCTATTCTGGCCTGGAGACAGTGTGTCTGACTTGCAAAGAGCCTCCTCTGCACAACCACCACCTGACTCATTTATCTGTCACACAGCAGAATCCAGGGGAGAAACCTGTGACTGCTTTCCTCTCCAAGAACAGCTTCAAGGTCATTCTAGAGCCCAGTAAAAGCAAAGGGGAAAAGGAAACTTGTGAAGAAAGCTGGGAAAGAGAAGGTAAAAATAGGCTCATTTTTAATATGCTTAGTAATATAATGAGAAAACAAACAAAATAAAGCAGCGTGCATTAAACAAAGAGAAGAAAAAGGCTGCAAAAAATGTAGCCATAAAAGTCAGATACTGATAGAAGAACTTCAGAAAAGTAAAACAGCATCTGGCCACTACATGTTTTCCTAGAATTAAAAAGATGGTAACCTTCAAAATGCATCTATTGCCAATACCACTGATCTGTGCCTTGCAGTTTCACACTTTTCTCAAGCCATAGAGCTTGCAAAGTCTCGCACCTATGCAAAGAACAGTGTTACCACCAGCAGAAAAGAGCAGGAGTGATGAAGAGATCTATATTTCTCAAGATATTAGATCAGCTTCTCTCAGCACAAAGGAATTTCTACTTGCCAAAAAAGTCACCACAAAAATATCCCGAGAAATTATAATTTATAATGAAAGGAATTAGACCCAGGGATACTGTCAGTATCTACCTAAGAATCACATTCATGACAGTTAGCTGCCTAATTAAATCATATTCCTTCTGTGAAGTTACAAAAAAAATATATATAATGTTTTGAAACCGCAAGAGTGAAAGAAGTTAACCATTTAAAAATGCACTTTCAATGTGGACTAGAGCTAGCACGAGTATCTGACAGCAGAGAATCTTGCCATCCCAAGTTGCTACGCAAAGAACCTTAACTTCTTTCTTACTTTCCACTCTGCGTTTCAGATTTACTTCAATAAATGTATTAGTAATTACATTTGCAACGAAAGGCAACTTTTCATTAAAAACACACTGAGCTTAAGCACTCTGTGAAACTGAAATCACCAGTCACAGTCCCTCTGCATATCACAGTCACATTTTGTTCAACATTTGCACATTTGGTTCAAAAGCACAGAACATTAACTGCATCCAAACACATATCCAGCTATCAGACATCTGAATCTAAACTAAATGTCTGCTTCACCTCAACATTTATCTCAGCAGAAGAGATCACTAAGGCACAAATTGATTCTATTAACATTACTATGTAATTAGTGCTTGTGTTAAAAATTATTCTGACTTAATAGGATAGCAAACTGAACCAGAAAGATTGGAATGGCAAAATTATTTCCAAATTAATTTGCTTTTAATGTAATTTTAAACATATTTTTTCAGCGGTGCATAGCAAAGCAGGCCTAAACGTAGCCCTACTGCAGCCATTAGAATCTAGATCTAATCTTAATGTTCAGTGGAGAGAAACAGACACAAATGAGACTTCTGCAATACACTGCGATCTTACCTCCAACTCCTGCTCCCTCTGTAGTGCAAATTGTTTGAATGACTTGACGATAAGGCCAGCATTAGAGCAATCATAGACGAAAATGGAAGGACTGCCCATCCAAGTCTGCAGGTCATATATGGATAGAGGAATATACTGTGTGTAGTTCTGTAAGAAGAAACAAAACGTTTGAGTTAGAGAGGCAAAGAAGCACCAGAACTTATTTGTGAGACACAAAAAATTTCATTTCTGATATATATTTCATATGTATCACAAAATAAAACCTAGATTGTACCCTAGGTATGTCAATCAAGATAAACACCAATCAGCATCTTTTAATAAGGACGACTACATATCCAACTCCAAAACAAACGTCAAGTAAGTTTTGTTGTGGTATTGTTTGATAGACTAAACTTGAAGCTAAAACTCTAAAAAAAATCACTAAAGAGTGCTTTGAAATATGCTAACAATCCTAATGAGCATTTAATAGTCCATTTTTAGCTCAAACTTCTGCAACACTGATAAAAGATATAAACCAGTTGTCTTTAACATCAACAACCTGGTACTGAAAACTCTGCCAATACTTCAACATGGATGATTAAGACTAGGTGACCCTTCAGCAGCTACCCTTGTCTCAGTTTAACGAGATACTTCCAAATTTTATTAGAATCATAGAATGGTAAGGTTGGAAGAGATCTCTGGAGATCATCTAATCCAACCCTCAGCATAGCCCATACAGGGATTGAACCTGCAACCTTGGCATTCGCAGCACCCCACTCTAACCAACTGAGCTAATCTTGCCCCCCGAATGGTCTTTAGATTCTGTGCAACTTTCAGAATTGTCCTATAAAATTAAACCCAACAAACACTGGTTTCAAAGTGAAGTCGTCCCCCCCCCCCCAAAAAATCAACTTCTGTAGATACTCACTGCTTCATTCCTCCTCTTCCCTGCTCTTCCTACCAAATAATTCAAAGCAAGAGCTCCTAAAATTTGAAAGACAATCAAAAATTGGGCTTAAAATAAGTTGTACAGGGCCATACACTAAGTGGCAGAACAGAAGCTACAGGCGAAGCAGTGCTCTGCTGCGGTGGCCTGCCGGAGCCTCCCCATCCGCAGCCAGAGGGCAACCTGCTCCTGCTCACGCAGCCCTCGGCTCTGCCCGAAACCGACAGCAGACGCCGGGATGTTACTATTAGCATCAGCAGGATGATGGAGGGGATCATAATTCCCATTTAAATTCAAGAGACTTAAAATAGCTGCAATAAAAACAGTAAACTTCAGCAAAAAACAAATTTTCAAGGACACGTGTATATGTAAAGTCTGAAGCGATCATAAACCGTATATTAAATAGGGTAGGAAATGTTAAGTCATTTCAAAATCAAGTGTTGACCATATATAAAATTTCAGTTTTATTAAAACTAGTAAGAAGAATTATTGCTCATAAAAGTCAAAATTTTGGGGAGTTAGGAGTTTTGCAGACTGACACAGGACAGAGTGATACACAAACACCTTATCCTCGGTATAGGCCTCTTTCGGGTTTTTTAGACAGCAAAGGGGAGTAAACTGACACACCACTAATTCTAAACACATTTCAATCACAGTAATTAAATATAAAATCTGCTCTGACATGTACAATCGATGAGGTTTTATGGACACGCATTGTTTTAACTTTAAATTTATAATACATGATGCTACAGTTAAGACTGAATTATGCCCACGACTAACATTGTGACATTTCAAACCAGTAGAATTATGTTCAGATTTTGCCTGAGGGGAAACAGATATAACTTAACTTATTTGCTGGTGATATGTAAATTAGATAGTTTGAAGAAAAAAGGAGTGTTAAATAATAGTTTTCTAGCACGGCTGCTCAAGCTGATCTTTTGGTGCTTGTTGTTTGTCTCACTCCTGCCACGCCGGGCTGTGTGCACGAACGAGCTTGTCTGTATGTTTTCAGCTCAGGATTGACTTTGGTTTTTAGCACAAAAGTGTTCGCTGTGTTAATGCAACTCTCAAAATCCACATTCGGTGTCTGCTTACAGGAATGATGCGAAATGCCAGAGGACGCCAAGTCGCCCAGCTCACAAGGACCGTCTCAGCCCTTCCTCTGCAGGCCTGTACCATGGGGTAAGCCAAACCAGGAAACCTACAGGAAAAACAGCCTACGATTCCGTAATTGACGGCTGACTTCTAACGCATACAAACAAGAGTGTTTTAAGCCGGTTTAAAGCAATGAACCATGGCAATCTCCTATGGCACAAGGCAGACCTGCAGCTTCTGGCCCTCACCCCGTGAAGCACAGCACGTTTCAGCAGAGCAGCAGGCAGACTGAAGCACACACCTTTTAGACCTAAAGCAGCTAAGAAGTGTTTGGAGAACGATCAGCACAGCTCCACCTCAAGCCATAGCCTCTCTTTATGGTTCCCATTAAAGGGAATACATCTCCTGTTTTAGAGGCAGGAGATTATTTTGGCAGATGGCCAGAAAGTCCCCGAGAAATACAAAACAAGGGAAGGGAACTGACAAGTTTCAGAAGTTTATCTCAACAAAACTTGCACAGCTGTAATTACTTCTTCAGCCAAAGGACTTTCACTGCTCCCTTTCAGAGACAGCCCAGAGGGGTGGGATCATCTCAAAGGCTGCCAGGGGTCTTTTGCAATGAAAACTGGACAGTAACTTTACTAAAGACTCTTATCAGTTGTCCATATCATAAGAGATATAATACTTGAAGCAATCTCAAAATATTGAGCGCTTGCTGACCCCAAGTATCTAAAAGCGTTTTGGAAGTATTTGGAACATCACTCAAAAGACATTCAGATTCTTATAGATTATCAACTAAAAATAATTTAAATATCAATTAGAATGAAGGAATAGTTTCTGAAAGACACAGAGAGACAATGATGAGGTCCATTTTGTAACTGTTTCATGTTACTACATTAGCTGCAGAATCTGCTTCTGCCTGTGCATACATTTCACATCCTTCTGTGAAAAAGACAGATATTAAACCTGGAAAAATAACATTTTCAAAATAATCAGCCCTTCCAAAGAAGGATAAAATTTCTCCTTCTAGTTCCTATCCAAGATGAAATAATGTTTGAAGAGCATATAGTCATTAATTTCTCTAAAGCTAAAGAGGTTCTTCAGAAGGTTTGTGTATTCAGCTTCTATCCTGGGATTTCTCAACCTAATGGATCTCTCAGAATCTCAGAAAATAAATTTTGTGGTGATGAACCTTTGGGAATCTGTCCCTAGTTTTTTCTATATGTCTAATTATCTCACTAACAAAGAGTTCAGGAACATTTTGTTTGTCAAGCTACAAAGCAAAAATTAAAACAATTAAAGCACTGTAAGTCTTCACAGGCTGTCGTGCAGTAGTGCAGCACTTTTTGAGCAGCTGCCATTAAAAGACAAAGAAATTACAGCCAAATATATTTTCTGCTTCCTTTAAAGCTCTCTCTCACCCCATGAAGTTAGAGCTGAAACAATCTCTGAAGAGTGGGGATTTCCAGGGCAGAAGGAAGGGGAAAGAGGCCCGGAGGGCGAGGAGAACCAGGCACCTCCCTACACCATTTCTCACACTCTGCCTTGAGGCAGCGCATCTCCTCACTATTGTCTTCTTTTTCTACAAAACGTATATAGAAGGTTTTAATTCTAATAAAATGAACAGAGATGAGTATCAGTTTGTTTATTTATTGCTATTCTCTTTATTTGTCTGACCAGGTTAAGTATCAAAAACACAGGCTTGCTTCATAAGGGAGCCCCGAAAGATGAAGGTAACCACAACGGTATTTATACCGTAGCAAGTGTAACATGTCAAAATCTATGGACAATTAAACTCAGGAAAAACCTGCATGAAAGAGAGGTAAGTAGGTTTGGTTTTCAAAGACCAGGTTAATTTAGCTATCAGCTTTTTAAGTGCCTTATCCAAATTGCACCACACTATTTCTTCCATATATCTTCCCAGCAGAATTTGAACTCTGAACTAAACAAAAAAGCCCTGAGACATGTACCTGAAGTGAATCAGGCTGAATGATACTTCCTGAAAGTTATAATCTTTTTTAATCTACATATCAAAATATATCATTTTGTAACAATAAATTTTTTGATAGTTCATAAAACAAATCAAAAAAGATTGCAGCTCCTAATCAGCAATGGAGTCCTCAACCACCTTATCCCAGCTGAGATTCCAGAAAAACTGGCAAATACCCAGTAAGTTCTTAATAAAGCATTTGGCACAACACACAAACTTCATCGAACAGTAATTTCCTCTTCTTCCATGTGTATCACATTCTGCCCAGCATTCTTTCTGGCTTATTTGTTACCCACTGGCTGGTAAGTGAGAAGGTCACCGCTATTTGTTCTGAAACACCAAATTCAGCTTCAGAATGAGCTGTTTAAAGTGATAGTCTGAATACTAATCAAGACTCCAAAACAGATGCATCAGAATAAAATGATGCTTTCTTGTACTTTCTCCCCTTCCCTTCTACCCCTGCCTCTTTCAAATTATCATTGAAAGCTTTTTCAATTATAAAAATAATACATGTGAACCAGGAGAACAGAAGTTCTATAGGCCCCCAAAAATAAAACAGGAGACAATCTATAGTAATGAATGCAAGTTCTCTGTCAGCTGGTTGCACTTTTCAACTACTGACAGTATATCTCCATTTCCTAAGACTCCATTCTAAATCTGTTACCCTTAACAGAATAACACTAAATAACTAAATAACTTAGCTAAAGGGAAAGCAAAGTACATTTAGGTCACACACAATACCATCGGAAAGGTGTTGAATATGAGTATGTGAAAAATAGAGTTGTACAAATCACAGCTAAGCAACAGTGGCAAAAAACTATAGGAAAATAAAAAGTATCTATTTCATTGTACTCAGAGGTTCCTCAATACTCTGCTTTAGAAGTAGAGCTAGCCACACTTTTGTTGGCCTCACGCTTTTTTCTCATGTAGTCTGAATAATGGCTATTCAGAGTTAGTTGACATTTTAAGCATAAACTTCATTTTAAGAACTTAACATTCAGACAGTGACATATGGCAACAAAGCCAGGTCTATCAAGAAGCTTCACCATTTGCTCCAGACAGGACAGAGCTAGAGTGTTACAGCTGAAAAACAGATGAAGTGAAAGTAGCTGGCTTCTCAGTGTTTTGTAATGACCCTCAATGCATCCGAGAAGGCTTTCTTACTTTGCAGCAGGAAGGGGAACAATCTATTCGATCTCACAGAAGAACTTTAAGGACACAGAAGAAAGCAAACAACCATCAGCGTGGAACAAATTAATTACCTGTGAACACTTATTTTCAAGTCCTGAAAATTCAGTTTTTCTTTCTAAGATAACAGTCACAGAATTTACATAGCAGTAAAAATAAATAAATAAATAAATAAATAAATAAATGATAAATTATCTGTTTTGCCTACTGATCCTCAAAAGACGCACCTTATTGAAGACCCAGATCTCCCCATTTACTGTTGGCCTGGGGACGCCATGTCCGTTGTAGTGGAAAAGGACCCGCTCTTCCTTGGCATTTCGACGTAGAGATGTACACAGTTTCTTAACTTCATCCACTGTAGGATCAAGACTCTGCTTGTATCTGGCCTAGTAACATAACATGTAAGTTAATCATTTAACTGTAAACATAGATCTATTTAAGATGCATGCATCTATTCAAGAAGGAAGCATGTATATAAACTTCCAGGTTTGAAAAAGAAAACAACATTTGCTAAACAGCTGAATAAACAAAATATGTCTTATTTGTTGTGTGGGAATGCACACACACATATAGTAAGACCATAAGTCACAAGTTAGTTTACTACGCATCTCTGAAGTTTGATCCATCTCATCCCAAGATTACTAATGTTCAAAATGCCTTAGAAATGTCAAATATACTTTCATTATTAGCCTCAAAAATGACCCTGTGCAATTCTCTAATCCTCAAATTCATATCCCATGAACCTCCAGGTGAACAAAATGTGCTTAAAGACAGAAAAAAGTACAAACATGATATTCCATAAACCTCAGATCTCACACTGAACTGTTTCTTCCCTCCTATCAAAAGGAAAAGGAGGGGGGGGAATAGCTCTTGCTTCAGGCCTTGAAAGGAATTGAAAAATCAGGCTGAAGGGCAGAAAAGTTCAGATAGGTATCCTACGTGGGATTACGATAAACAGCAGCACCTGCCCCTTCCCAAATCCTGACTCGTTAGTTCCGCAGCACGAGGGTATCCCCTTCATTAAGGGGACAGATATGAAAGAAGCCCAAGCAACACCTCAGCTAATATGTTAAACCTAAATGGAGTTGTGCTATTCTGAGCTGGACCCACAGCAGACACAAGAACCTAAACCAGCAGGAGAATCCTAGCCTGGGAGAGGGGAAGGACACTGAGCCACAGATGGCCAGCAGCAGACAAGGAACTAATCCCCGTAGTCTCGGCAGCAAGGAGTTTCTCCTCCTTCCCAATAAGACAATACTGACACCATGAATAGAGCTGGCTGAAGGGAAAGAAAGAGAAACTGCAGTGAGATTTAAGCAGACAACTGAACAAGGACACAGAAGGAGGAGGAAGAGGTAAACAATCTTTCCTTTCCATTCCCTTTACTCTTGCACTTGTAAGTAGTACAGGCAGGAATACAGACTTTTTAAAGCTGCTAATGAAACCTCTATACCTCAGAACTATCTCCAGTATTTCTTGTAGAGCTGTGTATGTACAGGGACAGTTCTGAGCAAAAATGGCAGAAATATAATCCTATACAACTAGAATTCAAGAAAGTGTAAGAAAGCATATATTACAATGTGAAAAAGTTTGCTTCTCAAAAGGTTTAATTCGTATTGTAGTACACTGGAAAGGATTCTCACAGTCATTTATGCCACCTTTTTTTGTCCTTGTAAGGACTCAGTCTTCAATTGTATTGTTCTTGGTTGGACGTTCAAACCCACCTATGTTTCCATTTCTCTGAAGGTCATAAGTTAGGTATCTTTTTTACTGGATATTCAGAGATTCTCTGCAACATCCTTCAGTTCTTTTATTAGGGAACTTTTGGATGTTGAGTAGAAAGAGGAAAAAAATAAAACTCCAAAATGAATTGGAGAATGCAGACAAGCTTTGCATACAGAATTCTCATAGTTACTTGAAGAGCAGATAAGCCACAAATAATCTCTGAAACAGTTGCATAAGTGTGTGCAAGGGCAGTAAAACCCATCACTATTATCTTGCTGCACTAAGAAAGAAAATTGCTACAGATACAGACTGCAAAGTTATTCTTACATCTGTCTTTACAACACTTTGGTGCGTTCAAACTGCTATACTTATTTTTGAAGAATGTATTTATAAATCATAAGTGAATTTCTATGTGGAAATGGTGTACATGTACCACACACTGGATTCACATTTTCCTAAATACCTTCCTGATTTCCTCTCTCTGCTTGAGAAAAACATTGTTAAAGCCCTATAGCCTGATATAAATCCATTTGGATACCCAGAAGACAAGATCTTAGAAACTAAAGCTAACAGGGGATTTAGAAGAAAGTCCACATACAGATAAAGACTTGGTTAAAAAAACGGCAGTGGTGGGATCATTAGTCTTTCCGCAGAGGGAAGTCCCCTGCGAAGCTCTGGGGGGGGATCAGAGTCGTATCCTGTACTGTCCAGCTTACTAAACACACTGAAAAGGGAGTAAGCAGAAATGCAACAGTTGGTTACTGACAGAAGATTATTCACAGTTACTGCAGACAGACTGTACGATACTGAATGTTTCAGCAGTAATATCGACGAGGTTGTACAATATGGACACATTTAAATGATGTACAAGAAACAATCCTGATTTTACACACACAACAATTAGCTTTGAACTAGCTATTGGCACTCAAACAAGATCCTGGCAGTATGAGGAGGAGTACGTTTTATGAGTATGTAAAGAGTTAGAAATCATTAGGAAAGAAAGAAAGAACAAAACCAAAAGCCACGATGCCATTGTATAGCTCCAGCAACCACCTGCATCTTGAACATGGTACACAGGTCCGGTCTTCTGGATATGCAATGGCTTTCACATGAGGAACGATTAAATTCATCTGCCAGGAAAAAAGATGATGGAAGATATTTTGCAGGCTGCTGTTATATGTAAGAGCCAATCACGCCTTATTCATTTTCTCTTGGCTAGTTATTATATCTGCCAGTACCAGAACTAGGGGAAATAAAATGAAAATATCCATTAACATGTTCAAAACAAAAGAAAGAGATACACAACTTTTAACCACATATTGTACAAACAATACTGTTGTATTGCCACAGGACACTGTTCAATCACTTTTTGAACCTCTGTAAGCTTTTCACCGTTCAAACTCATGGAAGAAAAACATACCCAGGACAGCAAAACACCCAGACACCACCTTCAGCTCAGGAAGCCATTAAGCCTGTAAGATACACGCTCAGCTTCTTCGCGTGAAACAACCGAGAACCTGCCCGCTTCAGCGGCTCGCGTTCCCAGCACAGCCACCCTCCAGTTCAGCTCCCTGTCCAGGGTGCTCCTTAATCGCTGCTTCGTTACTTGTCTTTGCTCACTCATTACGGCGCTGGCAGGGAGAAGTGCTAGAACTAATTTGAAGGATAAACCTCTCTTGGGAGACCGAAATTCCTGAAGGCCCTTCAAGGGCTACATCTCAAACAATTTTCTTTAAGCCACTTCTTTCACAAGTTCTTTCAAAGCATGCTAACAGTTTATGTCCCTAAAACCACTCACTACTAGGTGCCTTGTACCAATTAACTACTTCTAAATTAACTTATCTGCGATGGGCTTTCTACAATGCTGTTAGCGCCACACTTTTTCTTTTTCTGAATGACACCACGTTGGCCTGCTTCCAAAGCCTGTGATACTGCAGCTGTTTTAGTGACAAACTACATACCTCATTCATAGCTAAAATACTTTGGTCTTCGGTTCCTTCAAAACTCTGATTAATATCTCATGCCAGTGATTTACTGCGATGTTTTGCATGAGCAGTAGAACAAAGTATAGGGTTTCCTCAACTTTATTGCTTTTGTTCTTTTTCACTCACCTAATCAGATGCAACCTCTTTCGGAAAGTTAGGGTGTTAATGGTGTTCTCTTCCCTCCCCACGTACCGCTGCTAATGTCTAGTAAGAGTTGTGCTCACACGGCAACCTGCTCCACAGTTGACCCAGGCGGTAACAGCAGCAGTATCTCCACTACCTCCACCCAGCTATTTTCACAAAATGTTTAGGGCATTAAAGTTTTGAATTCTCAACCCTTGTAAAAATTGTGAGCAGTGTTTTAAGATTACTGGGATAAGACATGATGGCAAAGTCAAAACCACACACTGCACGGCTGTAAACACCTGGCTTCATCAGGGAAACAGTCAAAAATATATTCAGTCTTTGGAATGCATGCAACAATATATATGTAAAAACAACCATTTTTTAAATAACCTTTAATACATCAATTGAAAGTATGTCATCTAATAAATCTGGATCCTTTTCTCCAAAGGATCTCTGACAGTTTAACCAAAAGCAACTTACTTAACTAATGAACTTGTTTTCCACATCTACTCCAAAAATAGAAACATCAGCAAAATCTTACCAAAACAGAAATACTTTACAGGTAGCACAAGACCTTGTAATCACTCACACTTTGCTGCAGAACCTGGAATGGCTACTGGTGGGCCACACTTATCCCAAACTATCTGGCAAACTATCAGAGTGTTTGGCTGGAAGCCTGGTATCACAGGGGGTATCCTGAACGCCCCAACACTTGCGCTGATGCAACTGGGTTGTTCCTTTCCTCATGCTGCATGATACAAGTGTCAGAGAAGGGCTTGCTGCAACAAGCAGTAGACTGCAAAAAGCAGACTAGAAAGAAGTAAACAGCAGCACAAGCATGTTATGTGATAACAGCAGAGATCAATTCAGCAATGCAATAAGTGATTTCAATTTATGCATAACCATCATTCAGTCATAAGTCAAATGGCCATATACACAGATTCCAGGCAGCCTTTGGTCTTCCTAGGCCTTGTATTTTAGGTTGTGGGCACATTAAATTATCATGATGTAAACTCATCAGATTCAATGAAAGATAAAAAACAACTGCATATAGTTGAGTAGAGCAGGCTGTAATTCCTAAACTGATGCAACAAACAACAGCTTATCTTCGTTAATATAGGCCATGAAAAATTGCTTCTATTATTAACTATTGATAACTTTAAAAACATTAAGCACAGTGAAGAAATTGTTTTATAACTTACGGACCCAAGTTTAAATGCCAAATTAAAACACAAGATGGACTCTTGCACGTCTTCAGCAAGTTCTCTACAGATATTTGGTTACATTGTAAAAATCCATCTCAGTCTCCTGCATGGTAATATATTCACAAGCAGCCCACGACTTAAACAGCTTAATTTGCTATATGTCTAGGACAAAATGCATTACTAGAGCTAAGCAATTAGGGTGGAACATTTATTCACTTGACTGTAGTCAGCAGTGTAGTGACTTTACCTTTTCTCTGCAGAGTATTTGACCTTGCTTATAAGTCCAATGTGAAATGAATTCTAAACCACCTAGTCCCCACTGCATGGATTCAGTATTCAATAATACTTCCAAAAAATACCTTTGAGAAGTCTGTTCAGGGGAACTGATGTTGACAGGGAAGACAAAAATGAAGAGCACTAACCTTGAATATCTGCTACATTAGATTTGAGAGACAGGTTTGTTCCTTGGCAATTAAAAGCTGCCATACTTTACAAGATTGCTCCATCACATACGTAACTTATACCCACCAGCATCCATTATATAAGAATCCCCCTCTATAAAATAAAAATTCTGAGATAGCTGTGTAATTATTTTTTACTCTTAAACAGAAAATGAAATCAGAAGAACTTCAATCTGTTTCTCCTATACCAGAACCCTTTGCTGAGACTGATAATTTGATAGCTCTGACGGACCACATCACAAAATGCTCTAACGGGATTTTAAGTACACACCAGGACACATCTTTAAAACCTTCTTAGTCAGATAACACAACTCCTAAGCAACTGTGTCATTTTAGTACTATTCCTTCTTTGTAATCACTATTTTAAGAGCTCCTAAAGTTTCAGGTTCTGTCTTCTTGTTTCTTAAATATAAACTGAGACATTACTTGGAGCTCATTTTAGGCTGGAGGACCACAATTTGGTGCATAAATAAAATCTCAGCTTGGTTGTCTTTATATTCTGGCCAAAGTGCATCATCCTCAACAGGAGATACTGCTAGCCTACGTTCATGCTAGAAGTTAATCTTCTCAGTAATAAACAACCATTTACAAGCATCCAGTTTTGTCTGATTGCACAACAATCTTTTAATGAAGTGATACTGAAATTCAGAAACAATGCAAGGGGCCAGGAGAAAGAAAAATAATCATGCAGAATTTTATACTTTGTTAAGATAGTAAGTGAAGAGTTAAAAACAAAGTAATTGGTGCTTTTTTCATTCTACCTTACAGATATGAGCAGAAAGAAAATTGTAAACAGTTTTTTTGTTAGCTCTGAATGTTTTGCAGAAAATTCTGATATCTCTTCAGAAATAAGCATAAGTTGCCTAACAAAGTACTATTTGCATGTCCAGGTTTGCAATGACTGAATTTTGTGTTATTTACTGAACAAAAAGCACCAGAGTCAATGCAAGCGGATCTGTAGAAGGCTCCTCCCCACCTATAATCACCAGTGATTCACTACTCTTCACTGAACACAAAGACGAGGTATTTTTAAATAGGTCACACAGAGGCTGGGTGGTAATTACAGAAAAACGTTAATCAGATTTGAGCAGGCAGAGCTGCTTATCTCTTTCTGGAAGCCTTTTTTAATATCAGGTCTTTCTTCACATCTTAGGATGAACTCACACTAAAAGTACAATGATCACATAAAAATGCTCTAGCATATGAAATTGTTGCTTGTCTGACAGTTCTGACTCCAAAATACAAAACTGAACAAAACAGAGAGGAGGTATACCACATGCGAATGGACCCTATTGTCGGACGCCTGCGAAAGGAAGACATGAGAAAGGATAGACGTTGACCTTTTGCATTCAGACAGGGGATCCAAAATTAATAGCAGTTCAGACACTGGGTGGTAACAGTAAAGTATTTCAGAAGCAATTTCAGGAAGTCCCACCTTGGCAAAACGGGCCCATTGCTTCCCCAAATGAAGATGTGTATATAGGAGGGGAAAGGAGTAATTAAGGTAAGAATTCATCTCATTCTTCTTGTCTTTATGTTCCTAGTTGTTTTCTTGCCAAGCAGATCACGCACGTGGGAGACAACCAGGCTGCTCCTTTCACTTTCAAGGGAAGCTGTTTAAACTGTGCAGCAATAGCAGTAAGGTATTTGAGAACGGTGCTGCTGCAGTGATTCAGGCCTTGCTACCGAGAGAGCACCACCGAGGCAGACGTCATTGCCCAGCAGCTGCTTAAGCAGGTCAGTGATTTTTGAAGGCCACTACTCTTCAGAAATCTACTCTAACCTGAGCAGTCACACTACTTGTGAGTAAACAAAGTATATTCCAGTTTTGTTAGAAAAATGATGCAGTAAAGTGTCATTTTCACTGTGGTTCCAACTTATCCTTTTAGACTTTGGCAGTAGCCTTCCCTTTGCTCCAGGTCCTCAGTTCAAGGTCACTCCTAGCTGCAGTGCTTGTGGCTTTCAGCAACATGGCAAGACCTGGAGGATTTTCCCACTAAACTGATTTTGCAAGTTTGTTGACTTAGTTCCAGCATGCCAGATCATTGCTGATCTGCAATGCCTGATGGAAAGCATGAACAGTACAGTGTACAAAACAGCTTAATGCTGCTTCCTCATCTTCACAGTTTCAGAATACACTTCTTTGACATCAGTTTATGCCTGTAACTGGATTCATTCATTTGTGCTTCATTTTTCCATCAGAATCTCAAAGAAATCAGTATTAGGAAGTGATGCAATTTCACAGTTTCCACATTAATTTTCAAAGTCTGTTAAAGAGTTATCACATTTTTTTTCCCATCAAAAGAGTTAAAACACACATCCTACCTAGTGAGCCCTGTAATTGCATTACGAAGTTTTCTACTTCTATAGGTTACCCCAAATCCTTTAGTCATCACTACTGTAGGGCACGTCCATGTACAGGTAGTGCAGCTACTCCATGCTAGGGTAGTCCCATTGCCAGTACCCACAGCTACAACAGTGCAGTTCAGGCTTCGAGGAATCCGCACTGTGGTTTAAAATGTTAAAGTCTCCAGCCGCTCACCACGACCTCCTGTTGGTGCTTAATACCCCCGCAGCACAAGAAAATGGGTGGCCCAGTTTTGGTTTTTATAGCCTGATGGACAGCAGCAGCCAGTGCACCTTTGCTGGCAGCTTGAACAGCGGCCGCAGCGCTATGTTCCTTTCTGCCGAGCTCCGCGGTGAAGGCAGCGCCTTCCAGACAAGAGGTCGAGCGGATGGCTGGGTTGGTAGCAATATGAGCAGTTATACGATGATTTAGAGTTTGTCAAGGTCCTTACATTTAGTAAAATACAATATCTAATAGTTTTAAATATATGAAAGCTTGCTGTATGGTATACTATTCTTCATTTTTATTTAGTAAGTAGTCCTCAGGTATCTACACAAAGTCCATAAAAAAATACTGACCAGCACTTAGCTCATAAACACAATACATTTTGTAAACATGCAGTGAACACTCACAGGAGTGTTTCAGTAAACTGATTAACAACCTTTTTACTTCAGTAGATTCCTAAAAAAATTTCAGTGAACATGAAGACCTAGACATTGCCAAGTTGAATCTACTGCAAGAGCATTTCTTTTCTTCAATACCTTTCATGGACCCACAAAGATTATTAGCGAACCCCTGAAGTTTGCAGACTTCTCTCAGAGAGCCGCTAAAAGGAGAACTACAAGTCAGATGCTGCCTTAACACTGGACCAAAAAGCAAATAGCTATGTCTGCTTTTTGCTCTTAATCTTCTTTCATTAGAATTTGCCCTAATTTTCTCCATATTCACAAGGCGTAAGAAGGCAGCTTTTACCATTTATCACGCTTAGAATTTGTGCTTTCCTGTCTAAACTACTAGTTCTTCTAGAGAGGTATGTTATGAAAAAAAGCACACTAACAATGAAATGCAGAATGGTACCACAACAATTTTTCAAGCGGAATGCAAATGTTTATAACTGTTTTTGTCAATTACACTTGTTGACCTCCTCTACAAATTTTTTTTTTTTTGTAAAAACAAAAACAGTTGATCTTTAACATGACAGCAAAGATTTGATACAAACTTTTGCAGAGCCTGAAATAGGTGCCAAATTCATGAGGCTGTTGGGAAATAAAAACAATAAACATAGCCCTCTTAAGAGGGCATGCAACAAAAAATAAACAAAAAAGACATTGTGACCTTGTTTAACAAAACCAGGTTTTCCTAAAACATCTGCAGAGTAAGGAGACCAAGCACAATTTTTTTCCATTTCCCTTTGGAATTCTATAGTATTTTTTTTCACAAGAGCAATTAGTATTTGCTGTTGTTTTAAAAGAAAAACCCTACAGAAATAAAGAAAAAGTATGACTCACAGAGAAACCAATAATTAGGTCACGTGTTCAATTAGCTTAACTAGTTACTCTTTAGGAAATGCTCAACCTTTGATGTGCAGCAGGCAACTTACCAGTTAATTAGACAGAAGGAAGCAATGCAAGGAATGAAATCTCAGAAACTATATCAAAGCCCAGAGATATCTAATGAGGGCAAACAACAGCATCAACAACAGCAAACATGCTCAAAAAGGTACCAGGCTTCAAATGATCCGCTTCAAGTATCTTAACTGTGCTTCCTTTGAAATTAAGACAAAACTGTTGGGAAGTAGACTTGAAGAGAAAACGAAGCAGCCTTGTTTGATCAGAAAAGCCTCATTGTTTCCTTAAAGGCTTGGCACAAAAAAAATATAATCTATCCATATTGTATGAGAAGTCTCCTCAGAGACCATAGTTCATTGCTGAATGCCAACTGCAGGAGCCAATACACACCGTAAGATATCAGATTAAAAGCACAACGGGACATAAATACTGCTAGGCATCTCGACCCGCGCAATGGGACATACGTACTGCTAAGCATCTCAATTTGGCACCAACCACTTGGAAAACATATAATATACAGCCACAGCGTAACTGACACTTCTCTTAATGCTACATACAAAAGGAACAGGCATGCTTACTTGGGATTAGTACTTAGTTTCTCAGTTTCCTTAGGCCAATTTTCTACTATAAGTTCAATAGAAGATTGCTCAAGCCTCTCCTCTTTGACTACATCACCCCATTGAACTGAGTCACAAATCTGCACAACAACGTAACAAACCAAATAGGGTGAAAAGACCTCAAACATGCCTGGATTTGCTAGATTAATGAGTTCAGCTATGTTACTGCCTGTCTCTTAGTAACGGACACCAATGTAAGAAAATGAGCATAAATATGAGAATTGCATAAAGAACAGCAACAAAAATCATTGTACGATAGTGTTTTGTCCATAACATTTAACACGCTGCTCTCGGTGATTAAGGATGCTACAGATGTAGGCATTCACAAATGCCAATATTTTCTTCCAAGCCACCCTTCCCAGGCTCACTAGAAGTATATTGAATTTTGCTTTCTAGATCTCTGAAGTCCATCTGCATTTTTGGCTTAAGTAAAATCCTTCACGGCCACTTTTCACTCTAGTGAAGTCCTTTCACATGGAGCTACAATGAAACACCCCAAAGAAATTCTAGCATAGAATAGACAATCAAATTAAGACATTATTGAAGATTATCATCTTAGCAAGAAAGGGAGAAGTGGAGAGAAGAAAAACGGAGATAATGTATCACTTGAAATAGAAAAATCAATACTGTAATTGACTGATTTTTCCTTTGTTTTATTTAGCAAGAGGATGGGAGATGAAAAGCAGAAGTTCTTTGGGACATAATGTTTAAAGCTAATTGGCTTTGCTGGTGTTAGATTTTGCAAAAGGAAGTGCAAAAGTCCCAGGGCTCCACGCCTGAAAAATGTGGGAGGAGAAGTCGGGGAAGGAGATCCTGCACAGACGACAAATTACAAATCTTACGTGGTTAAAAACTTACACAGAGCTACAAACCCCTCACACTCCATTAGGTTAAATATCACAGGATGTAAAAATCCTGAATTCCATAGAAGATCTGACCTTCAGCTTGACATCTGTACAAAGGTCTCTACAAAATCAAGGTGTTACCAACGTAATTTTATAAGATCTCAAAACATTGCAGGGAGTTATCAGATACTGCAAATTTCACAAATAACTCAAGAGTGTAAGTAAAACATGTAATGCATTGCAACCATTCTTCCCATCTCCTACTCCTCATTCTGAAATTACTTATAAAACATGCTCTGCCAAGTTGACAAAAATGCCCTTATGTGATGGGCTTATTCCCTCATGTGGCCCCTTCCCTGCTGTATTTCACTCTTTCATACATTAACATTTCATCCTCTTTTCAGATTCAAGTAAAATTTTCTTCCCACGAGACTCCTCGTTCTGCATGCACATAATTCTTCCTTCGCTTTCTTCTTCAAAGCGGCCTCCTGCCCAGCGGAGCCCCGGTCTGCCAGGAGCACTGCCTCGCGCGGGAAAGCGCTGGCCGGGAGAGCTCTGGTGTTCCCTCGGCTGAGTAATGGGGTGACAAGTAACGGGGAGACGAGGCGGGAGGCCGCGCAGCGCGACAACTGCAGCTCGCGGGCGCGCTGCGGCAGCGGAATCACTCAGATCAGCTCTCGGACGCCTTTACTGCTCCGTTTCCAGATCTCTCAAAGACTTGGGGCCAGCATCTCTTCTCTCCAGAGGTGAGATGGCTTAGTTAGAACTTTACTCTCTGTAACAGTCCAACTTAAAAGGATAAAAGGTTAGTACTACATTAGTCCTCTGATCCTCCTGCTAGCAAGGCTGTCTGAGTTCTTTGTTGGATTTCATGAATGTGCTGCTTACATGCATTGCTTCAGGCTTCGAGAACACGTTGTTTATAATTACTGTCTACATATCCTCTTCTAGTTTTGTGCTGCACTTTCTCTGACCTAACATCTGCTCTTTCCACTCAACTGAAATTTCTCTTACAAAAATCCCTGCTGAGTTCATTTTGCTAGCTAACAGCCAGAACCTCTCTTTTAAAAATTACCTCTCCAGCACTTCAGAGGATTCTTCTTCTGTAAGAATTACCAAAAAGTTCTCCTATTGGTCCTCTTCTCTGCTCCCTCAAAACCCGATTTCTTTCGATAATCTCATGTGCAAACAAAATTTAATTACAAAGCTACACTCTGGCCTGTTCCAGGCCCTCAGCACATTCTTTTCAAAGATCTCCCTTATAAGAACTTGCTTTTTGTCTCCACTTCGGGTCCCCCTTTCAAAACTATCACACTGTAACACCTACCAAAACTATCGGAGTTAGGCTTCTGTTGTGCTCAGACCATGTCACATTGACTGATACTATTTTGCAGTCTCCTTGTACTCTCCTCTTTATATTGGTCTTATTTCTGATCACAAGCTGTGTGGCAGCGTTTCCACTCCGTGTATACGGCACCTTGCTTAAGGTGCTGCTGTACCAGCTCCTAGGTGCTGCTGTAGTACAAATACCAAAAGGGGTTGTAACTCCTACCATACCCCACACCTAAGGCAGTCACAGGCATCTCTTTTTCAGTCTTCTCACACCTAGCTGTTCTATGAAGAGGACTATCACATGGCACAAATTCTCAGGAAAAGAATATTTTCTAAAAGCTTACAACATTCATTCTAGTTGAAAGAAGGTCCACCTCCTCCAACGTTAACACTGTGCTGCATAAGCAATGCAGGAATGTAAATGTCTGAAACACCTTCTTCACCGAACCTTTACGAACATCATTTTTTGACCTAACAGTGGGAGGACTGGGAAGGTTTCTATCAGAGAATACAGATCAGTATTGTAAAAGTTTCTGGTGTAGGAGTACCAGTGGGCCTCACTTGGGCAAGTTAAAAAAAACAAACGAAAAAAAAAAAAAAAAAAAAATCACATCAGCGGTGTCAAAGTTATTGAGGATGATGAGAAAAAGAAAGAGTCCTGTGAATTTTCTGGGCAGTTTACAGTTAAAGAAAGAAACTGGTCAAAAGCCATAGCCAAGAATTTTTTTTAAAAAAAAAATCTATAATTTCATGCAAATTTAATGAGCATATGCTCCAAAATGCTTCATACCAGATCTCAAATTATGTAAGCTGTGCATCATTCAACCTACAATTCTGCCTTTGGCTACACTGGCAGATATAAATACAGGCAGGTAAATACAAAAGAGCAGGAACTAAGAGCAGGAACTAAGCAGATTCTAATGTCCAGGGAAGGCTAAAAGCCAAGAGACTGAAATGTCCATTACAAAAAAACGGGCAGAAAGAAAAAAAAAAAAGCCTGACACCCTTCTAAGAACATAACCAACACTCATAGACCTAATCTAGCAGGATCCTGTACAACATTCCCTGTTCAATGATGATTTTACAAGACAGAATTGGTGCTTTTTATACAGAATGCTGTAGCCCAGTTCAGAGAACTCCAGCCAAGAGGATGCAGAGAAACATTTATGTTCTCTCAACCAATACACAAGAAAACAGGAACACTGTACAGAACAGCAGCAGAAAGCTGACTACCATCTTCATCCTCTCCAATAACCCCTGTGTTCCAACTCTGCAGAACGTTGCAGCAAGGGACTCAAGTCCCAGGCTCTGCTGACAAATAAATGTAAACTGTGATTTAAGTAACAGTAGTTTCTGTCCATAAAAATCCAGAGTAGCTACCGCATGCTGATAAAGCATCTCACTGCAGTAGCACTTTGAAGAATTGGCAGTCAATTATTCCTGTTTTCAAAATCTGCTGACTTTTAATGAAAGTTCCTGCCTTTTACATGACATAACATGCAGCGTTCCCAAGAAAGCTAAGAATACACTCACTGTCTCTTTCACCATTTCCCATCCAAACAGTTGTTGCTGTTGACTAGTAGTGTTCACTAAGACACCACACCTAACACAGTACTCTACAAAAGGAAGAAAGACTATCATAAGCAGAGAAATACTATTTCAATGTAATCATCTTCTTACCTAAATATTTTAAATACTACGAGAAGAACTCCAAAAGAAATTTATCAAGAATTTCTATTTTAAGCAATTAAAGTGATACACTGCGCTGCCTCAGCCAAAAGCTCTCCTTTTCCCTGGTGTTCCCGTGACACTATCCAGGTTCAGTAAGCCCAGCGCTGCTCCGCTCCATGGACCGCCCTCCGGGCCCTCAGGCTGCACATTCCCCCAGACACCAGAGCAGTTGCAGGGAAGGTTTTTTCTTGGTCCTTCACGGAGAAGGGAAGTCCTCTCCAATCAGGTTGTGTATTATGGGGTCCTATGCTCTTAACTTTCACTACCCTTTTTCTCCTTTCATTCTCATCTGCTTAAGCAACCCCTTTTATCCCTGTAATTGAGCCTGCTTTCCAGATTACCCTCAGATTTAACCTCTTCAAGTGCCCAGTGGGACTCCAGAGTAACATTCATGAGCAGCTGTTTTTTTTCTTCATTCCACTTGTTCCACCTAAATTATCTCTACACTAAATTGCAAGAACTCTAACTTATAAGGAAAATTCTTTAGAGAGATAAATTCTTCATTGTATCCCTGCAGCTTGGTAATCTCCTACTCTTCTCCTCCAATAAAATTTTCATTTGAGATTTGCAATGAAATGACTGAATGTTGTTTCATCTGCAAAATACTGCAGTTAAACAACAGCTAAAGTATTTTTTTTTCACTCCTGCAGTACACAAATTTATGTAGCTACACAACAGTAAGGCAAAGTCCTAAATTTAATCAGAAGAAATACTTCAAGCAATGGCAAGCTGATAAATTATGTAGAAGGGGCTCAATAAGACCTGTCAAGGAACATGCATCAGCTGCACAGCCTGTGAGCTTTCAGAAACAAAGAATTTTCACACTTGCCTCTCAAGAATTTTTTTACCTAAGCTATTTGTATTTAACAAAAACAGGTATTAATTCAAACCACATCCTACAATTATCAGTAGACAAAATACAATCGCTCTGGTAGTGATAAGACTCCTCACACAGGGTTTATCACAGCTAGCTATGACACTGGGTGGACTAACAAAATAAGTTTACTGGTTGCCAGCATTGTTTGTGCATTTACAATAAGATATTAATAACAGGTATTTCCTAGTTTAGCACTCACTCTGACAACCCAGCAATACTGGCAATTTCAGGAGATTTTAATGATCTGGGCCTTATTTCAGATTGCCTAGTTTTCCCCCAAGTTGTCTCCTTTCTGTCAAATATGTCAAATACTCCAAAACACTGAGAAAGACAAAACTAGATGTATTAGTATTTATATGAAAGGTCTAGGAAATTCAATAATGTTCCTATTGTTTTATTGCGGATGGCACATCAACTTCTCTTTATTACTGCAGAAAACTCAAGAGCCCTGTAGAGTGCAATAAAATGGTACGTGTTTAGCTTTGCAATGTTTCAAAGGGCTGTGATTTACTGTTAAGAACCAGGCACCTTGCACACAAACATCTGAGCTCAGTAATTGCTTCATGTTTTGTGCAAACTCTACAAGGCAGCGTGAGGTCTGCCCACACAGCGAGTACCTGCTGCTTCCAGGCGCCTGTCCCTCATTCCTCAGTAACGAGGGCTTCACTACTAAAGAGCGGAGAAAAAGGTTCGCTTTCACCTTTGCATCAAGATGTTTTACTCTGCTATTTAATTTCAGACACTATTTGAATTTTCTCTGTCAGATCTTTTGTCTGCTAGAGAGATTGAAAATTGCCAGTGCACCAAAAGGGAAAACACAAAAGTATACAAGCTTGTCTTAAATACATTCCATATAGGCTTAAAGACAAGTCCTTCATACATAGATATAATGTAAAAATGCAATACTTCTGAAAAAAGCACATCTACTGAATTCAAATTTGAAGTATTACGTACAAAATTATCCACAGATTTAAGTAATGTAAGCATGCTACCACTAAACACATTAAGTTTTCTTTAGGTAATACTTTTAGCTTTTACTGAACAATAAACTCAATTTTAGTCAGTCAATCCAGAGTAAGTGGGTAGAGGTATCCAATATAGTATGGGTTCTTTACCTCTTGCCTAACTATATTTGTGCTGCAACTGCCCTGAATATATTATTTTTTCCATCAAATTTGAGTTAGAAAATAGAGGAGGAACTTGGAATGCATACCATACAATAATCTCAGAAGAATATAAATTAGAAAGAAAACATTTTTGGATTTTAAACAAATACCTCAGACACGCTTGAGCATAGTGCTAGCCAAGGAAGACATCAGCTAGAAAGCTATCAAGTTTGACAGCTTGCAAGAATTTATTCGCACAGATGGATTAAGGAAGCAACAAATGCTGCAAGACCACTACAGCATGTAACAGGTGCATACTTTCAGTCTAAGTTGAAAGTCTATCACAAAGAAGTATCATGTCTATAGCTACAGAGGAAAAGCTCAAGCAATATGTACTTACTCTTGGCTGCCAGTTTTCATACTGCTTCTGTAAATTTGCACCAATGGTTTCCAGAGCTTTTTGAGGACCCATTGATAGAGGATCTAAGAAATATAACACAAATGAGTGTTTCTGGCCACAATTAAATCATTCACCTTGACAAAAGGCCAAAAAGTTATCTCCGATTCTATCTGCATTTGCTTTAATACAAATCTTCAGCTATGCCAAGTTACGATTCTGTAAAATCTAGATCTACAGCCTGGATGACTGTAGTCTGTATCGATACCAAGGAGGACAATACCTTCGGCAAAAGAAAGACAACAAAAACTTTCTGCATTTTAACACTACCACGCTTTGCATGCAAGAAACAGCATTTAATGATACCTTAATGTGGGTTTCTTTCAGGCAATCAATTAAAACTTAAGCATTGGATTCTTCATAGAAGTTACTTAGTTAAAGTATCAAAAAATTAGCCCCAAATTCTTCACTCAGATAAAAATTAAAAACCATTAAAGCCTGACAGAGTCTCTCCAAAGTACTAAATACAAAATCTATTTTTTTAAAGAGAGGAGAGAACATTTTTATTTTAATATTGAAAAAATGCTGATAATGACAAAAACTGAAATTGTAAATTAAAAAATAAAAGTATAAACCAACTCTAAAGCAGTAAGCAATGGAAATAAATGAAGTGAGATTTTCCATTTATCATGAAATGTTTATCATCAACTATTTAACCAATTTTAAGTTAATTTTATCATTAGATAATTACTGCCATGCAAAGCGATACAATTCCAGCTTCAGCTTATGGGCTTTATTCAAAAACTCTAGCCATATAATTCGCAATACTAACCAGTTTCAAAAAATCTAGAAGCTGTTGTTTCGCAATGTAATATAAATCATTACTTTAACAGCATTTAACAAAATCAGTGAAGTTATATTTTAAAATCATCCTAATAACTATTCTACTTCATATTGTTAGAAACAAATTCTTTAAGTATGATGAAAGTAGAGGTTTATTAGTTATTTTTCTTATTAGAATAAAAGCTAGGATTTCATTTTTATTTGAACTTTAATATTCTTTTGTAGAAAGATTTAAGATAATGGAAATACCATTTACATTTTCCAAATAGGAACAAAACAAACCCACATAGTAGTAAATTGTCTGCTCAGACTTAAAAATGCCAATCTATTTTCTTTGGATTATCTTCAGCTGTTCATCCAAAAGCTTAGCGAGGTCCTTCACCAGAACCGAATGAGTCCAGCACTGTAAAAGCAGAGCACCCGTTCTGCTCTAAGGAACCTGCAGCTTCAGCAGTCAACGACACCCATTTTAGAAATGTCTCTACATGCTGCATTAATTTTTGCCACTTTGAACTACAAAAGCCCTCTTGCTATTTAAGGAAAGCTTCAAGCAGATACCCTTGAGCTGCTGAACAGTAATCCCCTGAGAGTACTTACACTGCCTCGTAACACCTTTTGATAGTTAATATGTCATTAGTTACCGCTCAAATTAAAAGCAAAACAAAAAACACAGTATAAGTATGCCAGATTTTTTGGAGTCCTCCAAAAGGATTGAACTAAATTTCAGGGAAAAAAAATACATTTCAGATGTACTCTGACAGCAGAGGAATGAACTTTATGGATTTTGGAATGCCTTCAGAATAGTTAGCATTATTAACAAAACTCTTTATACAAAAATAAAGTATACTGGTGCCCCTCTAAAGGCAAAACAGCACAAACAAATGATTTCCCTAAATAAGGCTCATGCTCTTGAAATCATTATGTGGGCTTTCAATTTCCCTCATTCAATGTATACATAAGGCTAGTGAAAGGAGTAAAGAAATAGAGGCTACAAAGCCATCAGTATAATCATGGCATTAAGTTCTCAATGCCTTATGCAGTGCCAAGTTGACACTGTAGTACAGATGCTGTCTAAGGCTTAACTTTGGATGAAAACAAAGCACTTAGATGTTTTAAGGGTGCATCTGGAAGCTGCAATGAGAACTGCAACTGACTTCTGATAGTGACTGACTGCCATTTGTTACTAGAGTTCACAAGCTGGTGGGCTTGGTTCAATCTTCAAGAACAGCAATCACACCCAAAATTATTTCCACACTTCCATCTACATCTGACAAAGATATCATGTTGCCACAATACCCACCATTAGCTTCTCATAAGACTGTTGTATGAAGGAAAAATGAGTGGATATTGTTGCAATTACCTTTTCTATAAATTTAAAGTTGCCTAGAAAAAGAAATGGGTACTTGTATATGTACAATAAAAACTTAATTAAGGAAGTGTATTCAAAACTCTTTTTGTAGATGATAATCACTAATAACTTTATTTTAATGACTCCATAATGCTGTTCATCATCTCTGCTCTTTACCCAATTAAATATTTGGTGAGTTCCACATATCAGTGAGAAATGACAGCTGTTCTTTCTACCGAACACTGCATTTGCTGGTGCACGCTCATGGCATTTTAAGTGCTTCAATATCATCAGCCTGTTTAGGTTAAAAGAAACGCTACAAATTGAGCAAGCAAGGAGACAAGGTTAGAAACAAGAAGCTCTAAAATGTTTTAAAGAAATTCAGTTTGTGCAATGATTAATTTGCTTCTGCAGCCTATTAAAAGCTACAGAGTTTAGGATTACAAGGGTCTGTGTGTTACTTGCTGAAGAGCAGAACATTTTCAATTCCTAGTTAAAAAACAAATGTCTCCTGGATAGCTTTCTTAAACAAAGTAAATCCTTCTAATATTACTTCAAGTTTATCTCATCTTGGTAATTAGACTTAACCAACAAAACCAAGGGAATTTCGTTTCTTAGCAAAGACTAACACTGCAGTCCAACACTGCATCAAAGTAGCAAGCCTTTGTGTTGGACTGTTCACAAGATATTCTAGGAAGAATTTGGGATCTTCTAAATTCATGCTCCCCATATAAGAGAGCCACAGAGCAGTCCTTTCAAAATACAGTAAAGTCCGTGTATTTTATAGGCACTTATTTTTCTATTATATGATGCAGAATTATTTTAAACCTTTGCAGACCAGAGTACTCTAAAGATGGAACTGTTCAGAGATTTGTCTAGACTTTTATAAATCTACAACAATAATAATAATAAAAAAAAGCTAAGTAGTAGCTTTTTTCTTTTTTCTTTCTTTTTTTCTTTTTTTTTTTTTAATCTCCATGCTATCTCATTTTAGATGACCTACAATAGCGGTTAATGCCTGACACAATTAATTCCTACAGACATATCCGAAGTGGATGCCAGAGGTTTCCTTTTGTTTACCCTAAAGTCTAGGAAACACATGATTGAGAATACAACACATGCTATACTTCAGGATTCACAAAAGTAACAGTTAAATAGAGTTTGGAAATTTTCAAGACTTACCTATCCAACACTCCAGACGGGCACAGGGAGTCGTCTTCACCACATCAGGAGGATCCACACCAACATTTAGGCACAAAACTAAGGCAACACTAACAGTCTTCATCTAGAAGTAAGAGACAATAAACACTTACTTTGTGTAGAAAGTAATCGATTACTTTCTTTGTGTTGGAATTTTAATACTACTATAACTTTTGAAGAATTTCAACTAAGCTTCATTGTCTGCTCTTGAACACAGACTATTTTAAGCACGGCATGACTGATTACATTTTTCCTCTTTTTAGTATACGAGTACTTAGACTTTACATTACTGTTTTTATTATTATTTCCACAGCCCTTTTTTTCAGCTATACAGCATGGGAATAGATATCTCTGGACTTCCGCTAAGCATCTTAGATTAGTCAGTGTTTAACTGAAATACATTATTAATCTAAGTGAATGTGCTATTCAGGGTTCCTGATTAATATCATAATATCGAATGCTCTTTTTAATATTATATTCCAAAAAAATAAAGGGGGGGGGGAGGAGGGAACACCTAAGCAACAAACCAAAACAAATAATGTTTAGCCAATGTTTTCCTTTTTCTGTTCTCTTAAGATCCCTAACATATTAGTTATCTCGGATATGTCTTAAAGTTCTCTGAAATTGTAAGGTGTATTTTGGACAGGAATCTTAGTTAAGGTTCTCTTAAAAAAAAAAAATTAGGTAATTAAAATATTGCCATTTTCAGGTGCATTCCTGTATTTTGCCACCTTTTATTCTTTTGTCTGAAGTTCTGCAGCGGGAAAAGTTTCCACAAACAAAAAGGGATGTTTTGGAAATCTGTGTGCACGCACAAGGTCCCCCCACGCACACTGACTACATGCTATATGAAAGATTCATTATCTTGAAGCTTCTAATCAAATGCTTCCCTTTCAATTCACTTTAAATGTTCACAGACCCTGGAGAGGGACTAAATCTGAAAATCCTAACTGAACGTTTCTGATGATGTTAATCTTTCTGTAACTACATAGGTCATGTAGCCCCAGAATCCCACTAGCTGTTATTTCATCATCCTTTAAAAATCAGCCTCTGTGTAAGAAAACTGGCCTGATCAAACCCACAATTCCTAACTTAGTAACTGCTCCAAAACCAAATCACCGACCTCCAAAGTAATAAGCACTAAAAAAAAAAACCCTGAAAGAAGTAAAGCATTTCTTGGTGGAGGAACAAGCGCGTCCTTGGCTAAGCAGGTGGAGTTAGTCTCTGAATCTCAACGTTCTTGTTCCATCAAGCCTGCCTGGGACCTGAAAGGGAAATCACCAATGAAAACAAGTGCCACAGATTCATTAAGGTATTATTTCTCTTCCAGCCAATGCTGAAATAATGCCTAAGCACTCTTATTAGATGCCATTTTAGGGTTCTATATAAGTGACAAGTTTTTGAGATATGCATGACTGATAGCGCCTTCATTTTAGTCACTTCCTCTCATATTTAGATCCTCATTTCAAAACAAAAATGAAGAAGCCACCGCATAATAAATTTGTAACTTTGTTCCTCAATTGGTGAGATTACTATAAAGAGAGGCAGCTTTTTAGCGAACGAAGTCCCTTTTAAAGGATTTATTTGTGCAGTAACAATTAAAGACAATGTTTCCAAAAAATTTCTCCAAATAGAAAATTTAACCAGTGTCTTTGCTGTAAAAAACACAATTCCATGTTAAAAGATATTACTATTAAAAACTGTATATTGGAATCATGCAAAATACATTTTCCCATGAAGAAATACACCAACACATGACGTCCCCCGGCATCACGTGTGCTTCTTCCTTAGTACGCCACGCGAGTGCATGAGAAAGCTTGCACCGGGGCAAGCCAAGCATGTCTACAAGCCTCTTCTCCACACATCCTTTGCATCAAGCCATAAGAAGTTCGTATACAAGGAAACTTATGTCTTGAAAATCTGTCTCCATATAAAATAAGATTCTGTTGTTAGAAACTTGTGTTATAAAAGCAAGCTACCGTATTTCCTATCCCAGGTCTTTCCAAACACTGGGATTTCCTGGCAGGGCACTGATACAGCATACCTGGCCTTTCTAGTCATGATGTCGTGGTATTCTTATTTTGGGAGAAATCATCACTTAACATGGTCTTGCTGCTGATTCAGTAAAAACAGCATAAAACTGATCAAGCATCACATTATAGACAGGCTGCTATAGCCACAAGGGGCACCATCAAAAAGGGAATCCAAATCTATTGGTATCTTAACCATCACCTAAAAGAAGCATTAAACCAGCTCTTAAACTCTATATCCAGTTAAAAATATTGTTCAAAAATTATTATTTTGCAGCTTTATGTTCTTCTCTAGACTCTCCTTCATACCAATACCTAAACTGGAGAAAGAAAACAAAGGTAACAGTGTGGTATTTCTGTCAAAAGTGAAGCAAAGCCTCCTGCATCTCCTCATCCCCAGGGTGTTCATTAACATTCAGAAGAGCAGGCAAAAAAAAAAAAAAAAAAAAAAAAAGAGAGAGAGAGAGAGAGAAAAGAAAAACTCAAACCCCACACTTGCTGAAAAAGCTAGATCCACACAAATGTATAATTTATGAAGAAACTAGAAACTGGAGCAGAGAGACACTGTTCACACCAAGAAGGGGGAGAGGGAAAGGCTCTGTATCAGGATTCTGCAGCCTCTGCTGACTCCTGGTCTATCTAGAAAATTAGCAGGAGAAAATTAGCAGGAAAACTGGTTAACAGCTTCCTCCCAAGCCATGTTCTTGATAACAAAGTCCTGCAATCACATACGTGTTATTTACGCCCATACTACACTACCAAGGACTAAGAAGCACTCTGCAGAATGCGGGAGAGACCCATATTCTAAAGGGACGTTCCCCTGCTGGCATTGCACAGGGGAACCTTGCAAGGGCATTTCACACGTTTGAGAAAAGCCTCAGGACTTGCCGCAGTGGCCCTGCCTGTGGACTTGGCAATGATAAGAAATATTTAACATACGATCGTAAGTAGACAGCCCTTTACTATTTCATGACATACCCACTACGCCCATTCTTAGAGATGATTAATGTTCAACAGTATGACCTGGGAAAAAAGAAAAGCCACAAAACAAAACATCTTACCATTACAGAACTATCTCCATTGACTGAAAAGTAGCTCTCATCGGTGCCTGTACACAGAGATGTCTTTTTAGTATACCAACTCTATTACAAACTCACACAGCCCGAGAAAGGACATCATGCCATACGATGTTAGTCTACTAACATTTCTACAAGCAATCGTGCACTGGCAAACAGGCACTAAAATCCAGAAGAAAATAAAGAAAACTACCTATACAAGGCAAAATAAGTTATTAGAAGTGAAAACATACAAATCATTCTTTCAAGAGAAAACATTCTTCCAAGCAACCTTTTCTGTCTCATTTATTTACTGTTTCCCCTTTCTGGCCTAACACTGCTTTATTTTTCAACATTTTACTAGGAATGTCTGATCCGTGGCTTACATTGTACATATTTATTTTCTATTCCCAAGTTTTCTGTTATAAATAAGTATTCCTCCTTGAAAACAGACAGTAAACTGGCAATGAAAAGTAACAGTCTAGCTAAGTGATCCCATAGACAAATGGGGTTATTTCTCCTCTCTGCTTACCTCCTCACAAAGCCAGGAAAGTATTATACGTCACGGTTATTTGTTCTAGTAATAAAGAGCACATCCTCTGCAAGAATTACAGCGCTCTCGCACTCCCCTCTGACTCCTGTTCAGCATCTATGATGTCAAATCATTACAAATCAAGAAGACTGGGCCCAAAAAGCTGAATAATGCTTTTTTTGCATTTCTAAACTGTTTTGTAACATACTACTAGAGGCTTTAAAGCTTAGTAATACAACAAGTACTAGGACATTCTCCTCTGCCATTAAAACATAGTAGAAATGTTCTTTTCTGCACATCAAGAATACATCCACCTGAATACATTTCAAAAAGATTTTGTCAAAATTAATAAATAAAATATGAGTATTTGGCATGCTTCTAGAAAAACCAATATCCAAAACACTTTCTCACCAAAGGCCCAAGATCAGAACCATGAAAGGCTCTTGTAGTTGGGCTCTTCATTTACAGCATGCTTTGCATGGGGGGAAAAAAAGTACATAGCATTCACAGCTTTGTATTGCATGCAATTAAAATGATTTAATAACTCTGGGTCAGAACTTGCAATACTTAAATGGCAAAATCCGCTTGGTCAAAAAGCACTGGATAAGAATGTGGAATTCAATCCCAAAATCTTTCAGAAATGAGAACAAGCAATCAGAGGTAGTTGTGTCTGTTATTATGCTAAAGAAGTAGAAAGAATTCCCAAAGATTATAAAAATAGAATATTCCTTTGCAGAAACCCTGACAACTCTAATATATTATTAAAACTAACACATTTAAGGATAATTTTTATACGTCGTTTATCCAAATCGTGCTTTATCAGTTTCTGATTTCCCAAATTGCTCGTGTCTCTTTCGAATTTCAGTACAGCACTGTTTGTACTTCTTCCCGCAATGCTCTAGGTGAGAAGCGGTACAAAGCTGTTAATCTAGTCCATAGTGTCTCCGTTTCCTTTAGCTGACTCTACTAATCCGATATTTTCCTGGGGTTCCTTGGCTATGTGCTTTTCTTCTTCCAATTCATTAGATAAGTTACTGTTCAGAATTCTTCTAGCTTTCACATTTTCATTGCTCTCCATGATCTACTCTGCTTTTTGGTTGTTTTTTTTCCTTAGCTTTGACAGGGGTAAGATCTGCTTTGATCTGCAGCTGTATTAGAGAAGATGCTTATTAAAGCTCTTGACATTGAAATTTACATATTATGCTAAAGATCAGAGTTGTTTAAAGACTTTTGCATTCACCTCTTATTTCATTTCTAAACAAAATAGATTTGCAGATGAGACTAATGTAGCCTCCAGCTATTTGAAACCAAAATTAATGCAATTTCTGCAGCTATTTTCAGCCAGAAAAATGATTTTTTTCAGTCAGTGCTTGGGAAAAAAAAAAAAAAAAAGTTTATCATCACAGGGAGCCTAAGTTATTCTATTTCAACATACCTAAAAGTAATTTCAGTCCAGGCTGAAAGACATCTGTTATCATCAGATGCTAAACATTTGTTATAGATTAAATTTAAAAAAAGGATCACAGCTGAGAGAGGCATGTAATTGTTTTATCTTCTAATCCCACTATCACACAAGCAAGTCAGTCATAATGAATTTAGAAGGAATCTTGCATTTTGGGGTAAAATTCCCACCTAACATTTCAGAATTGACATTTCTAAACCTATTACTATTTTATTTCTACATTGCAATTTTCAAGCTGGAAAGTATCTGCTTAATGATTACACAGGTGAACACTAAAGAGGTAAACCAGAATAGTTTTATGCCAGTAAGTTAAAGCTTGTTTCTATGAGTTAATAGAAACACAAGATAAGGTCAGCATTAAATGTAAAATACATGTTGTTACATTATTTGCAAAGCTGAATATGTATGTATCAGCATTAAATACAAATACTATCACTGATTTCCAGACTGAGAAATCCTTATACTCATCTAATTGACTAGCAGACTCAGTTCTGCCTGCTTGTTCAGTAAATTCATGCCTTTCCTAAAGGCTTCTTCTTGGGTGCATTTCTTTATATGTGTTTATACATACTCAGTTCACACTTTTAAACCAGTTAGGTATTCCACAGATAATTCAAAAACATTAACTTTTTTGGTGACATACCATTAAATACTATCACAAGGAGTCCTCCGAACACTGAGCAATAACAACCAAACTTAGTAAATAAAATATTTGCTGTTTTCCATCTGCAGTTTCGGTTGGAGATCACTCTACAACACTCAAAACAGTATTTTCTTTCCTATGCCGCAGGGAAGCTTTTATGTATCGCACCCACAGCTGGCAGGCTGCAAGCCCCTTGCAGCAAGCCGCCTGCTGAACGGGCGTACAGCTCGCTTGGGTTCACGACAGATGAGCCACAGAAGGAGAAGAGCGGCCTGAACTCTGCCTGCTTCCCATTTCGGGCTCTAAGCTGAGTGCAGCAACACTTTGGCCAAAGTGCTTTGAACACCAAGCGTATAGTATCCAAAGCTCAGGCACAAAACACACCAGCGAGAAATGCCACTAGCAGAATTCACAAAGCAGACAATGACAAAAAATTAAGTTTTTGAATAAGCAGACAAAACCTTGAAATTTATGCAAAATGGTACCGAGTTAGAACTTGATGCCCTTTGAGCAATAACTTATTGCATCAAGTTCTAACTCGGTACCATTTTACACAAATTTCACACTACAGTGTGAAAATAAGAGACATATGCCAGTCCTCACAAAACCTCTTCAGCTCATCCGTAACATTTAAAAAGTAAAACATCTAAGAAGGAAGAGCCTTCCATCTCAAGGAGGCTTTTGTATGCAGTATATCGTTATGAAAAAAATCTGCATGCTCCTCCACAGAGATAAAAATACTAGAATGTAAAGAAAAACTTGAATTTAACATTAATAATTCAACACCTCTCCAGGTAGTCTTCAGCCATCTGCAGTCCAAAAGGTCAGTTCTTGCTGTGACAGCACATACTAAACTCCTAGATCAACTCCTTCAAGTGTTTGTTTTCCTTTTTTCAAACCTCTATATTCTGCACTTCTGCTACGAAGTTCCATCAGAGGTTGACTATGTCCAACATGCTCCCTACTTTCACGCCTTTGTTAGCCACTGAATGCAGCTACTGCACAAACTTCAAGAACAGTCAGCAATACTAACACAGCTCCTCACTAAACAGACTAACTGCTGGCTTCACAATTCACTTTATAAGCACTTCCTAAGCTTGGAGATACATTACTACTGTCAATCGATATGCAAGATATACATATACATTTCTATTTACTTGCTCTGAGAACAGCATGCACCTTCTCGGACTGTTAGGGACTAATATCAATAGACACAACATGGCCCAGCAACCTCAGCTTCTGAAGGTGCCCTCAGAGATTAAAGGTAATCATGCATGACAGAATGGCTGTTAAGATTAAAAACTATGCAGTCAAGGAGGCCAATTCACTCTGTCACAGCAAAGCATCAAAATATTATTTTAAAAATACTGCTGAGTTGTAGAGACTCAAAATGGTGTTTTCCTGGTCCTGCTAATCATTCCTTTAAATCAATAATAAATAGTAGAAAGTCAATTATTTTATTTTTACTATCTTTTTGCTTCCTTTATGAAACATGCAAAAAGGATCACCTAAAGACAATCATAGGTCTTACTCCTAATTTGATTTGTGACAGCGAGTTTCCTTCTCACCTCAGCACAACTCTGTCTGCTTTGCATTCTATCCAGCAATTAAATTCTATCTTTTCATCGTGTCCTTTTCAGCACTATCTTTAGAAAAAGCGTCCATCTTCCTATGAATTGACTTACCTCCTTATCTTCCTTTAAAACTATTATTTCCAATTATTCCTGGAAGATTACTTCTAAATCTTTAGCAACTCAATAGTATATGCTACACAGTGTATAACGGGAGTAGGAATCACATTGTCCCCATCCAGTGGAGTCCCTGAGCTATGGCTAACTTCATTAAATTAAAATACGTTTTAAAAATAACAACAGTTTTCTGAGCACAGTGGTGAAGAAAATAAATGAGAATAAAAGGACAAGATCAAGTCAGTTATTTAAACTGAAGAGTTAGGAGAGTAGAGATGAAGATGCCTGGAACTGCTTGAGAGCTGTACCAAACAGAACACTCTCCTCCTGTCTAATGAAACTCAACCAGCTGATCACTTCAAGGACTTTGAATTCTTACTACTGATGTGCCCTGGAAGACTATGAGAGAGAGGCGGAATCACGGAAGAGGAAAACAGTCAAGCTTCTCTTAGAGAAAATTATGCAGTAGTTTGTGCCTCTTCCTGAAGCTTCGTCAGCCTAGATGGAAGTCAAGCCGGGAGCACCACGAGTACTGAACCCCACCTAAATGACAGGACATATGGTGGGCGATAGAGGGATTTGAATCATCGCTTCCTGCCATAGTCTATTCCACACACTTTGGAGGCACTGCTCCTTTTTTCTGTTCTGCAAAGTGCAGCTAGTTTTACTGCCACCTCTCACTGCCCCCAACAAAAGCTGCTTCCTCCTGTAGATCACCATGCCACAACATGGCAAGATTAAATAAAAATACCAAATTAAAGATATTGGTGAGGATGTCACTATGGGAGCCACTGGAACAAAAAGGTAGAAACCTAACAAGGAAAACCTATTTTGCCAAGTGCCAATGATACTGACTTATTACACCAACAACTATAAATCCTCCCTGTACAATAAAAGTGGTTATTGCACTTCACTCTTTCCCTATCGGCACAAATAATATTTACCAGAAGGTTTTGAGTTTTATAAAATAAATAAATAAATAAATAAAAATAAAAATAAAAATAAATTAAAAAAAGGCTACAATAAGAGATCTGCTGCAGAGATTCTTACTTGCCTTGGGTTAAGAAATCCTTCTGATATTCAGAGGAAACTTTAAAGTGAACTGATGAAGTGCAGATCTATGACCCGCTCATATCTAGCAAGCAGCTGAGATCAGCCTGGTCTCTGTTCCATGCCTAAGAGAAAACCAGAAAACTAATAGCACAGCTAGTTCTCAAAAGCCCAGCTGTCCAGGATGAACTGAAAAACACAACTGAACGTATATCAGCTAAAGAAGCACTTGCTCTTCTTTCTACATAAGAAAAGCAGTAAAGCAACCTAGGAATCATTAAGTTATGTTCTAAAAGGGCAGAAGACAAGCAGGAAACCAGGCCAGCTTAAATACCCACTAACCTCTAGTAAGCAAGGAAAGCAAGCATGGAGCGGCCTAGGAGGTAAGCAGCAGACGTCCTAGGAGGTGAGCCCATAGAGAGAGGGCAGCAGCCAGGCCAACGGCTGCTCCTGCCCCGGTGAGGCAGCTCTCCTCAAAAGGGCCCTACAGAGAAAGCGTGGGGAAAGGCAGTGCAAAATGCAGCAACCAGAGCAAGAGGAGTTCAGAGCGATGGGCTAGGTCGGATGGGGAGAGCAGACGTGGTCAGTGGAACGCGTGCCAGCCGGGCAACCTGAGCACACCCTGGGGCATGCGGTGCACTAGCACCTGCCCTTCTCCTGAGCCAGCAGCAGCTCTTCAGGCCTCCAAACCATTTGTTACCTGGTGCACTCTACAGCGTAACTTCACATCAAAGAATATCACTAACACAGATCTGTTTTTGTTAAGTACTTCATTAAATGAGTTATTAAAAGAGACATTTCCAGTACATTCTTTGTAGAAGAGGAGAACATGACAAAATCTTATCAAATTTATGTCTTATCAAGCTTATCAAAATTATTCAGAAATGCCAGTTAAAACTACATGAGACAAAGAACAACCTATCTCCCTCGACCATCAGTGGTCGTACTAAGCTAACAGCCCCCTTCAAAATCATTCAATGGTAGAAGATCAGTGTATCAGCAAGCTAATAAAAAAGATGTATCAGGAAAAAGGAAAACCACCAAACTCCTCTCCATAACCTACATAATCCGTGAAGACAAACAAACTGAAACTGCAAGGAAGCCCGTAAGCCTTGAAATTCCCTATCTACACAAAGGTAGGGAAAGGAAACACAAAAACCACAGAAGCATTAACAAAGCATTTCCTAAGAATTCACATGACCTTCTGTCTCTCAGCCATTGGAACATACAAAATGCCAAAATTTAAAAAAGTGGTAGTTCTCAAAAGAACAGATGTTTCACAGTTTTCTCCATGAGTGCTATATGCGAAGCAGCCCACTGCCATCTGGCTATTTACCACTGCACTACGGTGTTACCAATGTTTATTAACATTTGCCACACTTGAGAAGTTAGAGGAAAAACCTCATACAGCAATATTTTTAATTAAGTATGCAATTTACAGTAATAGTCCAGCAGTTATGTACATATTTCCAGGTGTATTTTCTTTTTGTCTTTTATTCAGAAGCCTTTCAAATTTCTACAAGCATGTTAAACGGGTAGGGGGTGGGAGGAATTAGCCACCACAACATATATGATGTAAGCAGCAATAAACATATATTGCCCAACTCTTCTGCACACACAGTACCATATGTTCAATTACCTATAGTACAGCAACACCAATTTCCAAGTCTAACCTGGAGACAAAAAGTTAAGCACATTAGAAATAAAACATGAATTCTCTCACTGCAAAACCTGAATAGAGAAAGCAAACTTTGAATGAGGGAGGATTAGCTTTTTTCCTGTCATTCCATTTGCTAATGGTGAATTCTCTCTCCATTCTAAAACCATCTTTGCAAGCGATAATATTGTCAGTTCCTTTCCAATACATTACACTGCATTTCTATCACTTATTGTTCCCACTGCAAATGTAATTACAACTAAGTACTCTCAGGGAGCTATTTAACAGAATAAGTGTCCTGGTCATTTCTGTCTACCAAGATACTATAATTTTCACTTACAAAAACTATTTTCTTCCCATCAAATTGGTAGAAGCAGGGATACAGAACTTGGAGCCTTGTAATGCTTAATATACTTGCCTACTTTAAAGGCTGACTTAAGTCAACACGTAAAGGAAAAAAAAAATAAAATCTGATTTGCTTCTAAGTTCCTAAGGGACAACAACAACAAAAACTCAGTTTCCTGGTCATGAAGGATGCTAGGGGAAAAGGAGAATGATCAGATTCAAATAACTAGAGAAAGCATACAGTGAAGTATGTTTTTATTCTGTGATCACTGACATTCCACAAATTAGAATGACCGACACATTCACAGACACAAGGTTTTATCTCAATTTTGCATCTTGAATAATAAAAGAAAAAACATTTGAATGTGAAGTTTGAATGTACCAGAACATCTTCAAATTTTAATCAGAAGTCACTATGAACACAACTGATACAACTGAATTATATTCACCACATACAGAACTCTCTACTAGCACAAATTTGAACATATTTAAGAGTTTGACTTCAAATAGTCTGTTTTTAAAGAATAGTTTCCAGTTTGATTTAAAGACCATGCAGACAAATATATCTACAATTACACATTTACTCTGTATGCTCAATCATCAGAAATAAGTTATATATAACCTTGCAAAAAGTCCTCAAAACAATATTGTGAAAAAAGATCAAATCTTAAATATGCTTGCTATTAGAAACTATGAAAATTAATGGAGTTATTCTAATATACCATTTAAGGTAATTAGGTATACCACAGAAGTTAAAGCCTAGTGCCTTCACATAAAGTACTGAACGGCTGAATCATTGCCTACCTAAGTACAGCCTGATTATAATTGACACAGCAGATGAGGCAATGGGAAATATGAAGCGGAATGTTCATGAGAAGTATTGATTATATCGCCAGTAACTAAACTACCAAATAATACTCATTTTACATTCACTAGCTCTCAGTTAAAGTGAACAAATTCTTGGAATGGGAGATTGACTGAGTTGAAGATTTCAGTGTTTGCTGCTGGTATACCAAGGCAAGATCTTTTCCTTTTAAAATGTGTGACTCTTCAGGGTTGTTAATCAAAGTCCTCTCTGCTTAGAGAAAAACATTTGTAGATAGTGGTAGATACAACACACACTTCCTAACTCCATCCAATCAACTCGCAATCACCTTAATTCAAAATGATTTTTGTTCTAGATAGAAGATACAAATCCATAACTTTGATGATGGTGCTCATTACTTCTGGCAGGGGTTCAGCTTGTGTTTTTTTTTTTTTTTTTTTTTTTTTTAACACATTTGTAAAACAGCAGACGCCCTACACTAGTCACTCAATTCACACACCTTACTGAACAGCAATTGTCACTTTCACTACTACTGAACTAAAATTGATTTCAACTGCTGACCTAGAAGAGAAAAAAATTCACACCATTACCAGTTCTCAGGGCCATACTAACAGTCTATTTTCACATGAAGGAAAGAATGGGGTGTACATACCATTCGTTTAGATCCCACACTAATCTAATGGTTAAACACAGACATAGTTTACAGTCCATGAGCACATATAAGGAAAAACAAAACAAACATTTAAGATGTAATTTCATTATAACTTTAAGCCAAGCTGAAGAAAAGGCTGCTGCCAAAACATGTGGTCTCATCCTCTCCCTCCCCACCAGATTCCTGCTGCCTCATTTCATCGCACAAGGAACACACAATATACTATTCTTAGAGTACTGAAGCTAATCTCTCTCCTCCTCCTCCTAAGGGCAAGCAGTAGCCAAGCTACTACCATTGCAGGAGTGACTGGAAAGTTTCCTTAGAATGAAACACCTATTTCAAACTGAAATAGTGTGCACAAGCTTCCTATACTATCATCCTTCATTAATTTCCTTTTACACATGAAACATTTACCATTCAGGCAGGTAAACTCAGCAAGCTTGTTTGAATTAAGAACATTTGTATGCAGTCCTGTTTTAATCTACATTTCCACAGACATCTGTCTATTCCTGTTCTCATAAAAACAGGATTTAGTTCTCACTCTGCAAGGCATGAGGCAGCTGGAAAAAAATAGTTAAAATAAAACTATTAAACCAGCTTTTTTGCTTCCTACTTTTTTTTAGAAATCAGTATAAGCACAGAGTAGATTATTTAAATATTCTGAATTTAGTAGCAACTTGTCAGTAAAAAATGGTGTATTTGAATTTATTTTAATAAAGTTTCGTGACTTGATTGCTACTAAAGCTGTGAGATTTAATTCAACATACAAAGTATACTTCCAACTCTCCCATGTTAAAAATATTCTTTAAATAAATAATAGATCAAAGCACTGTCACTTTGATGGTATACATATGCCACGGAAGCAGGAGACGAAGAATAAAATGTCTTCAGAGCTGTCCTGGGTGAAAGGGGGGCAAGTGAACATTCTGCTGTTTTATCAAGACTTACCACTGATTACTTTTCTCGTGTCTTCCCTCTGATTATACCCCTATCTTCTAAAGAACCTTCAAGCGCCTATAAAGTCCAACTTTTTTTTTTTTATATAACTACAGAGCAAGAAAAAAAAAGGACAGAGACATTCCATTCCAAAATCTTAGTGCAATCATTTCTTTTAACTATAGTAAGATTAAGATTGTTCTTTAGGAAATGCCAACAAGGAATAGTGCAACTCAAGACTAGTAGGTCATCACAGTGATAAATAAAGGCACGATCCCTCTCTGACTACATTTTTTCTATGATTCACATGAAAAAAATGCTACAGACTCACCTATAACTCTGGTAAATATAGACTTGTTTTAGATAACTTTTGAGAATTTAATTATACATAGGCTTATGTGTTTGCATACAGATAAAGGCTCTCATTCTAAGCTTCGACAGGTTATTAAATTCAAAATAATAGAGTGTTTCTCACTCTCTGAAATACAAACCAAGACATGAGAGGTATAGCCTCTCCAGCCCTCAAGATCTCTTTCAAGAGGCTGCACAGAGTGTCTTGAAGTGATCTAGACACCGTTTTTGGAAAGAGGTGGCACTAGACAAGAAAAGGAAGTTACAGTATTTAAGAGAATGCAACAAACTAGCAGGTAGATGGCAACTAGAGGGAAATTACTACATTTTAATTCCATTAACAGCTACAGACAGGTATCAGCAGGCTTGAATGCTGACCAAAACAAGCATGACTGCAACATAAAACTGATCACTGGGAAATAATGCTCTAAAAGAGACTTTCTGAAGTCAGCCAAAACGACAAAATAATAGGAATAATTTATCACGTCAGAGAACATACAACACAACAATGAAGTGAAATCAGAGAATCAATAGCAACAACAAAAACCATCAGTATACTTCCCAACAGTAAAAGCTGGTAGATTACTGCATACCTTCCCTCACAGAAGGAGGATAAATCCCACCACATTAGAACAGACACTTAAATAGTGCATCCTGGACACCCATGTCTGTGGATTCCTACCATGAACTCTGGAAGGTGCAACTGAAAGAGCTAACCTCCTGCAGCTGGTTTAAATTCTTTATATAGAGAATCTGCACCTTCTAGTTGTTAGGAAGTAAGCCTAAAGTAATTTCTACATTAAGCATCTGAGACAGTGGTTTTTGAAGCAGCCAGCAGCATACTCTTCATAAACTACCTATTAAAGATTTGCCTTACTACTTTTCAACTACTTTAGGATAAAATATTTTCCCAGATTTTACCTATAAAGTAAATAATTTACTTCCTCCTAATTCATTTTCCCATTTACCAGCTCAGTGATCAACAGTGACCCAGTGTCCAGCAACAACATGCTATACTTAATAATGCTTAAAATACGTGGTGCTCTGCTGCTCAAAATGAATGTCATCTTGAAGGCAAGAGGAATATCTAGACAGTGCATACTCTGTTTCGTTCACTGTTTCATTAATATATCATTTAGCATTTGTATTATACTGTAAGATCTATCCTAAAAATGAAGCAAAGACTGTCCTGTGAGCCACATCCTATTGGATGTTAATGATACAGAATCCAGACTACTACTGCTGATTCATGACACACTAAAAACTTTAAAAATATGGTCTTTTTCACTACAGATTCCCAGATTCCCTGGTGCTTCCTAAAAATAATAAAAATAATGCATAATTAGAGCTTCCCAGCCTTCTTTCTCTATCTTACTGAAGAAGGTTCTAAAGCTCCACCAGCTTTTGTGAGCTATTAAACAAATCATAATGGATATAAAAATTCTCCATACATTAATTACACTATTATTATGCTTTATAGTTAAAAAAAAAGGTTTCTGCATTTTTATCAGGTTCATTGGTTTTCTGGACAAACCCGTAACATTTAACAGCTGTTTTCAATTGGCTTATGTGAAATAATAACAGTATGAACTAGCTTGGTCTGCTACCTTGTGTTCATGTAACACAAGGTCAAAACAGATTATATGATTTTATAAACAATTTAGCAGGATTGACCTAACTTCAGTTATCTGAGTGAAAAGGGATGAATGGATGCTTACTAAATGTCCATTTCCTCATAAAAATCTAAATGCTTGGTTTTCAGATCTGTTCTTTCAGTAGTTGAAGTTCTGCTAAGTTTGTCACATCACATCAAATGCTAAAGAGACATCTAACACTAGATAAAGTTAAATATAAGACATACAAAAAATAATTATGAAAAGTAATTAAAAGATAGTTTGAGAATATTCAATATCTCCTTCCCCTCTTTCAGATGTTTTTATGTGCTTTCTATACACTCCTGTGACTCTACTGAAAGCATTTACTCAAAATGAAAAGTTTGGACAAACAGTAATTGATAAAGCTGTCCAGATTCACAGTGACATATGACTAGAACCACTGATCCTTATATAAAGGAAAGTTCGTTTGAAACAAGTAACAACATTCATTTTAGATGTTCCAACCACATCTAGGATTATAAAAATAGAAGAACAAAACTAAAATTTAAGATTTGTTTTATTTTCTTCCTTTATAAGAACAAGACTCTTAGAAACTTTGAGAATGAATTCACTCAGGGCCTGATTTTGCTATGCTCATTCATAGCGAGTAACACACCGTACCACTCAAAACATCACTCAAAGCACGGAAAAAATTCCCATTCCACAGGAGTGAAGACAGTAGGAACTGGGCTGTGACAACTACTGTAACCATTACTCTTGTCATTAAAACGATTTCCTTTGGCTGTAACATGCATGTTAAACACAGGCAGCAATCAAATACAGAGAATACCTCCTTACTTATGCATTAACCTATTGATTATCTTGATCAGGTCAATAACATTCCTCATTTAGAAAAAGACAGCTTTGCAGCTCAGGAAATAAGTGAGCAAGAAATTTCACAGGAACGCAGAGAGACCACTAAAATAGAAAAGCAAACTCATCACACCTCCAGTCTAGTAGAGACAGCATCTCCTCTTTCCCAGAACCCTTTAAAGAAGTCATACCACCAAACTTTGTGTTCTGTGGCTCATTTAATTTGGATACCTATCCAAAGTCTCAATCCGTTCCATTAATGGTCTGCCAACCCAAATTTTCAGTAGATGATTCCACCCAGCCAAACAATTCTGGTCCAAGTAGAGCTACATATTCCCCAGTATTTCTGAGAATTCTAACCATTTAGGTAAATACCTCTCTAGGAACAATTAGATTTGTGCATAGCATCTTCATTCTCATTCATAATGCTTCTGGAAAGAAGATACAGGTAGGAGTTTCACCAACAGTTCTCAAGCAGGATCACAAAAGGGATCATGAGTATAACAGAAATTTAGTTCCTCCCCTAAAAAATAATCTTACAGCCACAACTGGTAAAATAAACATGACTGAGATGTGCTGTAGAACCACTCTAAACAGACATCAAAGGTAGTATTTTCTGTAGCTTAAAATTCACCTCTCTCAAATGTATAAATTTGTTACCTACTTTTTTCATTTTAAACTCATTCCACAGCTACTCTTCATACTGTCATCTCACTTTCTCTGCTCCTTTGCCCTTCTCACATAACAAAAGGGTATTTTTTTTAAAAAAAATGCGCAGCTAAAATATATATAAAATATAAACTCTCTTTGCTTGATCACATCCACAGCCCACTCCTTATCTTCTCTTTTCTGAAGAAAGTATTTAACACTGAGCAGGGACTACACTCCTCTTTACAGTGCATAGTGCAACAGAATCACAGTCTCAGCCGTTCTCTTAACATTACAAAACATACATCATTAAAAATAACTCATTTCAACCCTTAGAAAGATATGAAATATCAAAAAAGTTATACAGGAAGGATTATTAATGAAGAATGGTGTCATAAATGGATTATCATCACATTAGAGAAACTAAAAATAATCTACTATGTTCTAATTGCATGGTAACATGTACAAAAACTTTCAGAAATACTTTTCGTCACGATAAGGATGTTATTTCTTCAAAAAGCTTCAGTCACAAAAGAGAGAAATTCGGAAACACAGTAAATATTCATACACATCCATATGCACACACATACGTGGGCGGAATGCCTCTGAGACCTCAGGAATCCTGTGGCTCAAAGTAGATCCCAAGAACAGACTGAGTGGAGCTGATTATCCTGGACGTTTTTGTTTGTTTTTCATTTAAGCAGAAAAGTTTAACTTGGCACTTAGATGCAGCAGAGGATTCCAGACACCCTAGTAGGGGTATATGTCTGATGCACTATGCTTTATCAGTTTAACAGGCAACATATATTCAAACACGGGAAAAACACCCTGCTATAACACAGTAAGAAATTGATCTAAAATATTTTTACTTCAAAAAATCATATGATCTGTTTTTTATTCTGCAAAGAATGCCTTATTCATATATTCTCCATAACATGTGGATGGCAAACTTCAAAACCTACAAAACTTCCATGTGTCTTCACCACTAGACAACTATAATGACAACATTTATTGCAACTTGTGCTTACACCGTTAGCCTGCTGATCCACAGAGCTCTTTAAGATCTCATTATTATTTTTCTTGAAAAACATTCACCCAAATACCACTTGAAGAACTTAAATAAAGGAGCAAATCAAACAATATAGAACTAGTGATTAATATTTTTGACTTTTTTGCATGTTTATTTCCCCTAATACCACATGACAAGCACACAAACTCAAGGCTTGACTAGCAGATGAAATCTCCAGGGCTCCTTCTGAAAATATTTTGCAGACGGAGCTACAAAAACCCTCAAAGCTCTTCATTCTTCCTCACCACCTCTCCCCCAACACACACGAAGCACACCCTGCCCTTGAGCCTCACCCGGTCCTTCATCCTCCAGCTCTGCGCCAAGGACTTGGAGCCCTCGATCTTCTCACAGTGCCTCTTCTTCATAAAGGCCAGAGGCAAGTTCCAGTCCGTCAGGTCGGACTCGTCCTCCTCCCCAAGCCCCAAGAGAGGCGACTGCAGCATCTCCGACTCCATCGGGGGAGAAGCGCCCGGCAACAAGTGCGCAGCGGGGGCCGGCCCGGCGCTCGGCGGGGCCGGGCAGCCTGTGCCCGCGGCGGGGCGGCTCCGCTCCGGGTGCGCCGGCAGGGACGAGCCGGGCGGGCGCGGGAAGGGCGGGCGGGCGGCGGCGGCGGGCAGCAGCCCCGGCGGCGCCGCGGGGCCCCGGGCCTCCACCGGCGCCTCTAGCCCCGCGGGCCCTGCACTCTCGGCGGCGGGAGCCGCGCCCGGCCCATCGCGGCTCCGAGCGAGCGTGCGGCGTGCGGGTGGGCGAGCTGCGGCCTCAGGGCGAGCGCTGGACGCGGCGGGGCCGAGGCGGCTCGTCCTGCGGTGCCGGGCGGCCAAACTCCTCTCACCCGCACATCAAGGAGGCGGCCATCTTCCTCCGGCCCACAATGCACCGCGCTACGGGCCGCCGCGTGGGACAAGCAGCGCCGCCGCGCGCCCGCCCGGCGTTACCATGGTTACCAGCGCATCCTGCGCCGGGCCTAGCGCTGACAGCGGTGCCGGGAATCGCCGGGGTTTTGTCGGCACCTGCAGCGCCAGCAGAAGCAGGCAAAGGCGCTGTGGTCCCTTGGCTCTCGGGGAAGTGCGAGCGGGAGGACGGGGGGATCCTGCTGCCCACCCTGGGCCTCCGCATCCCCCCCTCTCGTGGCCTCTCCTAGCTGCTTCCCCCGCTCTGTCTGGAGCCATCCGGGGCGAAGCCCTCCTGAGTCTGCGGTGATTTGGCTTCCTGGAACACGGAAGAGACAAATTCCTCAAGTGCTTTTGGGGCCCTGAAAGCAAATGTACAAAAAACATCCGTGTCACTTGTATTGCCATCACCCGAAGCAGCACAGGGCTGATGCCACAGCACACCGAGCCGCTCGGACCACCATGCTCCAAGTGACGGTCCTGATGGTCTTCATCTTAAACAGAGACACAGATGAATCTGTGGTTTCCAGTCCTTGGCCCTGTGTGTCCCGATTTCCCCAAACACGCGCACCTGGAGCACAAGCCCAGTGACCAGTCTAATTTGCCAGTGCTCAGGCCCCATTTCAGTTGTGTTGTCACTCACATTGAGGCAAAAAAAGCAGAGGAATAGTGAAATGGGTCAACACACTTCAACAGATTGCATCTAACATATGTTCACTCTCTATATAAGGAAAAGCAAAGGTATTATTTTAGGAATATATCCTCCTTACTATCAAATAAACTGTATTCGAGACTGCAGGTTAATATCAAATACTACTCTTAAAGGAGTTACTCAGTGTTTGCTCTTAGCAGTAGTCAAGCCACACTGCATTCCTATTGAGATTTTAAATGTGTGTAAAAACTGTTTCAGAGTATAAATCAAACAATATATGTATGCAACTGGATTTGTAGACCCATATTCATTTTCATTAACATTTTCAGTGTGTTCACATTCATGAAATATTTTTAAATGCGAAGATTGTTCTGCACAATAAACTGGAAATGAACATTTCTTGAAGGCTCTGGTCCTGGGTGGCCGACGTTTTCTTTTGTTCCTTTGATTTACAGAGTGAATTGATTTATTGTTTTATGAGTGTTTTATGCTGATGGCTGATCATAACTACATGATTGTTATTAAAATGAATGACCACGGTGTGGAAAGCACTTACGGTTGTGTTTCTGCTAACTGTTAATGAATTCATAATACCAGTGGCAGCTACACAAAACAGGAGTCACAATCTCAACATTTTACCTGAAAAATTACAGCTCGAACACCCAGCACAACTAATCCACCTCAGCTGAAATGCCTGAATGAACAGATGGACCCTTGGGCTGCACAGTGAAGGTTGCTAATCCGAGATCCTGACAGAGCATTAGGGAGCGTATCCCGGAGCCGGTGCCTACCCAGCGAGAACAGCCTGCTGTGCAGCCTCAGGAGCTGCCGGCGAAAATACCTTTGAAGGACACAGCTGCCAGAGAGCAGAAAGCACAAATCTGCCTTACTTCGCATATGCAAAGCTTTTAAATGGTGATTATTTAAGATAAGAACCATGTGTTTTCACAGTCCACTAGGCTGAGTCCAAGGCACATGCTGGACAAACCGTGCTCACTCGTCCCCTCGTAGCTGCTCCCTGTGCAGACACATCCTTCCCCTTCATTTCAGGTACTTCTCTGAAGCTCTGTGCCACTCACTTGAGAGCTTCAGCGTTCCCAGCTCTTTTATTCCTTCCTCTCCTGCATCTCTTATCTTTTCCACATGACAAGTGCTCTTTGGGAAGGGTAAAGGGAAGGGGGAAGAGTCCTCAGAATGGAGCCAGAGCGATGGCTTCGCTGCCTCGATAAGAACCAGCCCGCGAGAGCAGGCTGCCGGCAAGCTTCCCGCACAGCTCTGCGAGTGCATCAGCTCTGACCTGCAATATCCCCGTTATCCCAGACATACACTCCCCAAGAGCACCTCAGCCAAGACCTGCAGCTCTCCACATCACTGTTCCAGTTGCAGATCCACCCTGATCTGCCTAATTACATCTTTTCTTGTCATTCCAGGCCAGGATTCCTCACGCTGCCTGCTTTTTGTTGCCAAAGGCAGTATGTGATGTGTGGCAGTGGCCTCAGGACCCCGCATTCCTTGCTGGGCCAGCCTGCACGCTCCAGATTCTGAGCCAAATAACAAATTAAGCTGATACATTGTGAAGATGTTCTTGCCTTAGAATAGTAGGCTGACAGACGGTCCCTGCATGCAAGCAGTTCTTTATACCTGCAAAAATAGGTGCAGAATGCTGCCTTAGCAGCCCGTCACATTCACGCTGTACTGGATCAAGCCGTGTACAAATTTCCGTGGAAGAATAAAAGCAGTCATGCTCATGGCAATACCTGTGGATACAGATCCACATAGCTGCAGACATTCTCAAAGAAAGAAGGCTGCATGAGCCAGGCCCCGCTGCTGCCCTGTGCCTTGCTCTCTGTGCCAGCAGAAAGCCTGGAGCCACTTTGGTAACGCAGTTTCCGCGCAGCAGCCTCTTCTCAGTTTTCACTGCCCTTTTCCTCCAGTCCTTGTGCAGTGATGCAGGATGGAGCCTTTGCTGCCTCTGAGGATCTGGGACCTCACAAGCTCCTCGGGACCTTCTTAAGGCTGCTATTTCACTTCTGTATGTAATAAAACACCTTAAGTACTTGCAGTTAGGAAATACTGCCTCCCCAGACAGCATCTCAGCCAGGAATGGGCTGGGATAGGACATCATCGGTGTGTGTGTACACACCAGCTACACAGCAGCATTACGCTGCCCCGCCGCAGTTACCACCGCGGGGCTGCGAGTGCCACCAGCCCATGGGGCGACAAGCTGCCTTCCCTGCCCTCGTACCTGCACAGCGCCGGCCACAGGGACTATTCCGAGCAGAAGACCGTTCAAAACACCCACAACCTTAGCAAAGGGGATGCTGTGGGACAGCTCAGATGACATAACCTACGTGCCAAGGACACATTATCATTTTTATGCATGGTGAAAAGGGCATAATATTTACTTTCAGTAAATTTGTGATTGGGAATTTGTGAACTGACTGGAGCCAGTAAATAAGAAATGAAAAAATACACCTACACTTTATTGGATCTCTTATTAAGCTTCACAAATATCCTTTTCTAAAGGACACATGCTTCAGGTCAGCAGGGACCAGTCTGCATTTGAATTCCTAATTTTGCAAGTTTTGAAGGAAATTGGAATGAACTGATTTATTCAAATATCACACTGCCAAGCACTTGGCCCTGATAGCATCTGTTCTCTGACAATGAAAATCTTCGGGGTGGTGGTCGCGGGCTCTCTTGGATCATTTCCAGCTATATGCTTTAATCAAAATTTACTTCATTTCTATGGGACAAAGACCAAAGGGAGCCATAAATAATCTTCCATTTACATCGCCATAAAAATTACTCATTAGAAGTGATGCCTTTCCCTGGGCTTCTTTCATTTTATTCTGTAGTCCAGTGTCAGGTCCTGGTTTCTTTTACGACAAAGAAAGTTCTGCAGCTTTTACTCAAGGAAAATATTTATCAACTTGGACAGGCCACAGCAAGCCCCATGCCACTAGAGTATACAATTTAGGCTGCTCATGTACTTTTCCTGCCAAGATATGCCTGAGCTTTCTTAATGTTCTCTTTATTTATTTATTTATAGTGTTTAGTTCATATTTCTGCAAAAGCTTATAGTTCATATTTCTAAGACCTCCAGTGACAGAGACTACATAACTTTTCTAGGCAATGCGCTCTGAACAGCTCATTTCCATCTTAAAATTAAAGTACTTCATTGCTGCCCTCAGTAGACAGAGAAAACAGTTTATTCTCTTTTCCCTTCACCCCTGTTATGTACATGAAAGCTGCTTTTAAGTCTTCTCTCAGTTACCCCTTCTCTGGACTAAACAATTCCATTTTTTTTTAGCCTTTTTCTCAGATCGTATTTCTAGACCCCCTCAGCCTGTTGCTCTTCTCTGGACTCTTTCCAGCTATTTCACACCTTTCCGGAGACGCCGTTTCCCAGGTTAGGCGCTGCTCTCTCGGCACAGCCTTACGAGCACTCACTGGGGCAGAAGCATGGTTATGTGCCTTTCACTGACTGCTTATTTATACCTCCCAGTATGGTAGTTGCAGTTTTTGAAACAAGATAATGTTGTTGACTCATGCTCAGCTCGTGATCCACAGTAATCCCCAGATCCCTTTTGCTGGAACTGCCATGTAGATGCTTTAACTTGTTCTCTATTTTGCACCATTTATCTGTCCTGCCCAAATCCTGCGTGTGGAATGTTGCACTTCTCCATATGGAAATTAAATCAATTCTTTTACATGTCTCCAGTTTGTCCAGACTGTTCTGAATTCCAGTTCCAGCCCCTTACATGCTTGAGGCACGCTCAGCTTGAGTCGGAAAATCTAGGAAGCATGCTTCCTTGTCCGTCCTCCAAGCCATCAACAGGAATCACCAGGGCAGCTCCTGACCTGCACAGGCCTCCAAAACACCCTATTCAATGCTTCCTTCCACGTCGACAGTGGGACCTCGATAACCCGTGTGTTACTCAAACACGCAGCTCACTCCGATCGCCTCTAGACCACTGTGTCGGTCGTGGGAGCGTCGGTATCGCCCAGGCAGGTGCCTGCGTCTGAGCCGGGCATCGAGGCTTCCCCAGCGCTAACAAAGATCGAGTCAGGTCAGGCATCGGCGCTGGCGGGGCAATTCATCCAAACCAGCGTAGGGTGAAGCCGGCTGTGTCCTAAACGCCGGTGGCGGCACTGATTATGTCTCTGCCTGCTTAACGAAGGAAAACATGACTGTGTTCAGTCTGGAATGCCAATTATGCTTTAGTGCTCTGAAACACCGCTGGGAATCCCGCAGTTGAATGCCTGGGTAAGTTGTTCTCTTCTGAATTTCAACACCAAGGAAGCTTTTACTGAGCGAGCAGGGAGATCCTCCAGCTCGCGCTCCGCTTCGCTGTGCTTCTGCGGATTTGTGTCTGCTTATCGCGCTGACGCGTCCGCCCGCCCGCCCACGGCTCCCTGCGACTTGCTGGTGGCACTTACTGGGTTTGCCCCCAGGAACACGCTCGCGCTCACGGGCAGGGCCTCACTGACGGCACGTCCTACTGGGAGCTCACTGTGCTCCACACCTGGGTGTTTCAAGCCCAGTGTTATGTTTTACAAAGTGGAGCCTGCGTTTAGCAAATCTGCTCTTGATTAAGTGGCATCTGTGAAACCCCTCTTTCCGGGGAGTCTGCGGAACGGAATCGCCACGTCAAGGAAAGCACCTAACGTGACGCCCCAAGGACCAAAACATGCGGCAGGATCGTCTCCCACCTGCCACTCTTTTTAATGAAAAATTCTCCTATCTCAGTCTCTGTCACGGCCCATTGTTTCGCCTTATTCAACCGTCTAATTCTAATTCCACTCTTGGGCAGGAATAAAGAAAGATATGGAAAGAAAAGTATGCATAAATATCAAGCAAGATTTTTATCTTTATTTTTCATGTGTCAAATTCACAGGTCACCAAATGAATCAAAACCAGATTCAAAGGTCTGTGCTCTTAGCCTGAGGGCTACAAGTTTTAAGGCTTCAGGAATAAGTGTTTGCTGTGTGCCTATGCATGCAAACACATACCTTTCCCCAAATACAAACTCATCAGACATCGAGGCAGTATATTTGTAAAGCCATAACCAGGGCTGTTTTAAGCATTTAGGGGCTAACAACAAGGTTTGTTTTAACACTTCAGTCAGGGGACCTTTATATCCTAAAGACAGTAGGTAAAATATTTATTAGGAAGAATATCTATTTTTAACTAAGGATGATTTCAGTTCTATTATTTATGCATCTACAGCACATAGACTTCCGCACTCATCTCCTTGCAGTAAGTGTGAATCACAGAGTTGAGGCTGGAAACGGGAATTCAAGCCTGGGGAGGAAGGGATCAGGGCAGGTGAGGAGGGGGCGGCTGATGTTATGTGCCAAATGCAATACACATCAAAAACGATTCATAAAACTGACTCTCCTTCTGGTAAGAGCATCCCAGTGACATCCCGCTGGCGCAGGCCCTGCCCCGGAGCGCCCGGCCGCAGCGGCCGCAGCGTTAACCCGTCGGGCTGAGCTCAGCCGAGCACCGGGCCGCCAAAGGCGCCGCAGCACGAACTCGCGCCTCGCGAGCAGGCGCTGCCGGCGCTGCTGCCTTCGGAGCCGCCGGCACAGGGAGCGCCGGCGGTGTCGAGGAAGAGCAGGAAATCTGAAGTTTTCCCCTGCCAAAAAGGAGAATCAAACCCAGAGTGGAAGAAACAACAGTTCAAAGAAGCATGGGGATGCTGAGCCCTGCTCCAGCTCCTTTCGCTTGCCGGGAGGGGAATCCGCAGTGGCACGGGGATGGGCACGGACCCGGCTCCGCCAGGGGCCAGCACCCCCGTGGGGGCTGCAGAGCAGCCCCCGCCCCAGCCCTGCACCGAGGACAGAAGTGCCCCTCCGAAGCCCCCCGTCACAGGCCCGGAGCGTCCCGTGGCTGGCGCGGAGGAGACCGGCAGCCAGCGCGTTCTGGGACAGGGACAGCTCTCGTCACGGACCAAGGGCGCTTTACACCCCGATCTTCCCAGCACCCGATCCTCATCGCACGAGCCGCTGCGGCCAAGCACATGTGCAAACTGCCTGGGCACATGGGAGACACCAAGCGGGTGGAAAGCTGTGTCCGCGGTCGAGAGCCCTCCCCTAGGAATACGGCTGGGATTCTTCTGCTCTTCTCTTGTTGAAAGGCCAGAATAAATACTAGGTCAAAAATCTCTCCTTGATCTTCTAGAATAAATACCCGGCCATCAGTGGAAAATTTTCACTCTGGAAAGGAAGAGCGATGAGGTGACACCGCAACTAGAAACATAAAATTTAGGGGGTTCTACTTTTTCACTTTGCCACCCCCGAACTCTGAAAGAGTAAGTTTCTGGATGATTCAGTGGCTGTAGGGTTTAGTTAATGAGTGTATTCGACGTCCTTGGACACAAGGTAGTATAGAAGATAGAAGTAATTTAGTCTGTGAGACAACAGCTGTATTTCACCTCAAAGGTGGCTTCAGTTCACTGACAAATGCACAGATTTCTGTGCTCCTGCTTGCACTGTGGAGACTTAAATGACCGCTCCAAAGACTGACAAAAATTGGTTGCTTAATGGAGATGTTTTTCTCATAAAGCCTGAGTGAAGCTGCACTCAATACATTTGGGGATACAATAGATTGGATAGTTTGTAGAATCCGTAATAGAGTTCTCAAGCCTCTTTGCTATCCATCTCAAAGAGCAGCATTAGATAAATGTAAGCTCATTTGTTACCATTATTCTCTTTGTCTATTCCCAATCTGAATAATTTGCTAGGTTATCAGGCTATGTGTGTTTAAAAACACATGATAGATGTCACCTCAGCAAGTGTTTGCTCGCTTTCTCATTTTTAAAGGCAGAAATGTTTCCTTAAACACTTTGTAGCTATTATAGACCAGTATCAGCCCTGACTCAGTGACGAAACAGCCCCTAATACACCAAAAATAGAAGTCAGGGGACTCTGCTGGCTCCTTCTGAACCTGTTAAAAGCATTCAGATCAAACGTCCTATTTTCTGGTGTATCTTTTGCAGTTACCTTGCCAATGCTCCTTCCCGCTGAGGCAGCTGGCTCAGCCCCTTTCAGCTAGAACGGAGCTGGCCAGGAGCAGCAGCAACTCAGCTCGTTAGTGAAAGTTTGGGGGAAAGCGATCTTCATTCGGTGCCTCCGCCTAAGTGTGGGGATCTCTGCTTCACAGAGCAGCCTTTGGAAATGCCCAGCACACGGATGCTGAGGCTACTTCCGAATCAGAACCCTTGTATCTGGTGTTATGAAGGTCAGTAAAAGAGGCGACAACCCAGAGACCTGCATACAAACCAGAGAAACCCTGAATGTAAAAAAAAAACAGCTTTGGCTGGGCCATGTAATATTAAACATTAACATGCTTTTAGATGGATAAAAACCACAATCTCTTCCTACACATAAGAATGTAATTTTCCATGGAATCAGCGTGTGTCTTGAGTCCTCTTTTTACCATTCCAATGAAATACATCAGCTGAAACCTTTTCCTTATGCCTAGGATATTTCAAACTCAAATTCCTGATAAGGAGTGACACGGTGTTCAACATCTATTTTCTAAGTCTTGTTGGGTTTCATGGGTGATAAGTCAGCTGCTGAAATTCCTGCAGGTTTCTAAGAAATAATGTGACTAGTCTTATTATAATTAATAGAAGGGAGATGAACACGCACACAAACTTATCTTTCTGCCGTCTACACTGGGGAACATCCATAGGCTTTTCTACACGGTAAAATAAGCACTACATAAATCTGAGGTGTGAATTTATAGTACACTAATGACTACCCATTAAAGTGCTGATTGAACAGTTAGGATGCGGCAAGCAGGAGAAGCTTACTCCACTTCCAAAGACGATGCCAAGAGTTTCTGTCCTTGAAAGCAGCGCATTCTGCGTTCATAACTTAACTTATTTTGCATTTCCCACACAGAAGAGCACTGAGGAATAACGCATGAAAACCCAGCCCCCTGGAGCACAGGCTGGCACCAGGCACAAGCGGCCCAGCGCAACGAGCTCCTGCTCCATTGCAGCTCTACCAGCTCCGCCGTTAAAGCCCCGATGGGCGCCCGGTGCAACGCCCGCGGGGCCGGGCAGAGCCAGGCGCTGCCCAGGCGGCCCCTGCTCCGCCGGGCCCTGCCCAGCCTCCGCGCGCGCTCTCCGCGGGGCGGGCAGGCAGCGAGAGACTGTGCAAAATGCGTAATCACAGAAAAAAAACTAGGGCACCAGCAGCGTGTCACCGGCTTTTGATGTTTCCCTCTCACGCGCGCCGCCTCCTCCGCTCTGCGAGGGAGCGCGGCGAGCCCAGGGCGAGGGGGACGCGGGCGGCTTCCCCGCGGAAGCGTCGGCGGGATTACGGACGGACACTGAAGCTTAAGGGATTTAGGAGCCCGTTCCCCATTAGCATCCTGCCCGTGGGATCTTCCGCAGAGACCTACAGCAAACAGCGGGACCCTGCTGACTTCTGAACGCCCGGCTCCGGCTGCACAGCAATTTCCCTCCCTTTGTCAGACAGGAAAAAAGGAATTGCAGATGTGTTTTTCGTGAGGAAGAGGGGCAGCGTGCGCAGCTGAGCTGTCCCAGAGGACAGGTCGGGCCCTGGCCAGGCCGCGGTGACGCTGCTCCGCTCCCGCCTGTGCTCGGCGCCGGAGCGGGTCCCGCGCCGGCACCTCTGCGCACCCGCGCGGGGCCGCGGCCGCCCGCTGCAGCTCAGAAACCCCGAGAGCGCTGAAAAGTTACCGAGGGGTGATCCGGAAGGCAAAGCTGGCGGTTCTTTTGGTGTGTGCACGTGCGTGTGCGTGTGCAGACAAGGACGGAAATCACCGCACGAATCAATTCTGAAACTGAGAGGTGGATGTGGGATGTTTTAAACCTGCCTCCATTCAAATCTGCTGCTTACGAGTCACAACAAAACTTCATTAACAAAACATGATACCAGGCCCCGTTCATCCTCCCAGCTCCTGATTCCCGCTGCAGGACAACGCTGACGGTAAAGAGACTTCTAATTTGCAGCGGCGTGAGAGAGAGGAGAGTGATGCCTGGGATCTCTGCCGGGCATTAGCATCCTCTCCTTCGGGATCTGGGGCTCGGGAGCCAGTTTCCCAGCAGCCTGCACACGGCACGGCCAGTTCCCGTCCTGCCCGGAGCAGAGCACGCATTTCCCGGGCTGCACGCCGCGCCGGCTCCTGCCTCCTCCCTGCGCAGGCCACCTCGCAGAGAAGCACGTGTGCTGGCGGGGGCAGTGGGAACGGGGGCCCTGAAAGACCTTTTGGCACTCGTTTGTGGCCAGGAACACCCTGGTTTACGCTCTGTAGTCAAACAAGCATCTTGGAGCTGGCAGGAACCAAACAGGACAACAATATTGGCAGCTGCCAAGTGGGAGCTGCCCACCTTGCCCAGCCCGCTGGCTTCTCGTCCAGGGAGCATCACCAAGGCGTCAGAGCCCCTGCTGCAGCTCTCCCTGCAAGTCTGGCTAATGCAAGATCCGTCCTCAAGCAGCCAACGTGATTTCTCTGCTACACTTTTAAGGGAATGCTGCAGTTTTAAACCACAAATTAAATTTTTAATGAAACTTCATAACTGTTGTACCCAAATGTAATGTAATATTGATAGGAGCTGTGCATCCAGTTAGCGTGAGATTGCCCTAGAAAGCTTTTTAGGATGTTATGCAATATATAGCTAAATTAATTATGTGTAATGAAAGGATCCATGTCCCTATAGCATCACGGAGACCTACTAGTACAAAGAACACACTTTTCATTCTCACTGGATGTAAATGTCAGGCCGTTTAGAAGGAAGCTGACTTTTGAGAGGAGCAATGAGAGAAAGGGAAGGAAAAAGGGAGAGAGAGTGTATGTGTGTGCATGAGAGAGAGAGGGAGAGGAACAGAGAGGGAGAGATCTGCAAAGAAAGACTGCAGCAAAATGCAGCAAATTTCAGAACTCCAGTCCAACATGTTTGTCTGTTACAGAAAGGAGCTCTCCACCTTGCAGTGTGTTTGTACTAGCTGCACACCAGGCTCAAGCTGCTCTAATGAGATCTGTAGATTTCGAAGGTGTAAAATAGATTTTGCACATATCCTGTTTTACAGACTTGACCACAGAGCAGCTCAGGGCTGCGTGCTCATTTTGTGTTTCTTGTCTGGCTACATGAGCACGGGGCTTTAACAAGGATCCATCTCTCACCCACCTGGGATTCAGTTAGCAGCAAACCCAGGCAACGATGTCGCAGGGTGATCAGAGATCCTGTCCCTGGTGTAGTCTCTCTCTGACTAGCCCCTGTATCACAAGACCTGCTGGATAGCTCTCGGCATGTCCTGTTTGAGGCATGCTGGGGATAGGGGTGCAGAGCCAGGAATAGGGGCTGGAGCGGACGATCCTTCCAGACCTTGAAGACAGCACGGGCACAACCAGCAGCCCAGCTGCATACCAGCTGGCTGCACAAGCAAAGAGAGCTGGGTTTCTCGCTAAGTGAAGCCGACCCATTACTATTTCCCATCACAAAGCCATCTCCATCCCATAACGTATCAAATTGCTCCCACTGCACAGAGACTTAAATGCGGAATCAGCATTACCCCGCAGGAGGAAGCTTTATGTGCAGCAGGCTTCACAAACCGGAGGGAGACCTTCCGCTCCTGGCTTCCCAAGGCTCCAGCTTCCAAGATTAAAGAAATTTGTCCACTTAAAAAATGTCCTTTATGTGTTTGTAACTCTGCTGCTCTTACATAAAGGTTAGCTTTGAGCAGATTGAATATTTACATACATCACCTCCACCTTGGACAACTGGCCATGGCAAAGGGCACCATGGAGTCCAGACTTCTGGTCCCCAGAGGGAGCACCCTGGACTCTCCAAAATTATGCCCATCCATCATGAATACAAATGTGCCTGCTGGCTCCTGTTCAGAACTAAATCGCCTCCAAGGGTCCTTGATAGCTGTGCTCAGCTTGTATCATCCTCAGAGGGATAAATCCATGAGATGCAGAGAGCTTGTTGGAAGTGGTAAGAGAAGAGTTAAAAATAATAGGGGCTCCATTATTCCATTATATCCATACAGCTCCTAAATCTACAAAAGCAATAATGGATCTTATTGCATGATTCAATGATTCTGGAAGAGCTGAAATCTCAATCACATTTTCTAGTTCTTTCTTTGCATTAGGCAACATAGGGTTATTTTGCTTATCTATTGTAGCGCAGCTTTGTTGTTTTTTCCTATCAAGGTATTTATACGGTCTCCATCACCATAGTATCGGAGTGTTTATTTTATTGAACCTGTCACCTTGGTCTCATCTCAGCATAATGTACTGTGGATGACAAAAGATTTCTAGTTAAATTGGTTCAGTGACATGAACAGCTTTGTCAATACCATGCAGATGTTAACAGAAGTGGGAACCAATTCAGCTGCCTCTCGGATCAGTTTTACATGGTGCAATTACATTGCCTGCAGTAGCATTATTTTTGGTTTACATTCCTGCCAGTGGCAGAAGAATTAGACCTGCAGTCTTTTCAGTCCTTTTCTCAAAAAACAGCACAAGTGAGACCGGCCTGCCCAGGAGAAGGTTTCCTGCCTGTCCTGCTCCTCAGCTCCCCTCTACTCCGTCACCATTGCATTCAAAGGCATATAGCACAGATAGCAAAGAAGAGGAAAAGCAACCAGGGCAATAAAGCCAGAACTGAACAACCTAGAGGAAAATGCAGTTTTTTCCCCCCCAGAAGTTCCTGGAGCAAAGCACACAGCAGCAGGGGCAAGTTCCTTGCCGACTTCAGGAGGCTCTGAACTATGGTGCATGGGTGGTATCAGGGGCAATAATCAGGAGACTTGGGAGGGCTCCATACAACCAGTCTCTGCGCCCCAGCAACCTCTGCAGCCGCGGGGCAGTTCTGGTGACTGACACCAGTGCCCAGCACTGCAGGGTCCCAGTGCCAGTGCCACGGAAATGCCCGGTGCTCCAGCACGGTCCAAAATCCTTGGCCACTTCCAGGCCCCTGCCTGCGCCACAGCGCGGCCCCGGGCCCCCTGGGCTGCGTGCCAAAGGGCATACCTAGCCACGGCAGGGAATTATTTTTCGACAACTGTTGGATCTGTTCTGCTGTGCCCGATGCCAATGCCAAACTCTGGGTTTGGCCATTATATGCTGTTTTAACTGTAATCCACTAAACCTTGCTGGATAAGGACAGGGGCCTCCCAAAGGCAGGTGAGAATGCTTTTGGGGAGGAAACGCTTCTTGCCGTGGTGGTGCAGCGGGGTTAGATAAACACTTGCAACGGAGACAGTGTAAAGTCACATGCACAGAGCCTTGTTGTGAGCACTTCCTTCATGCTGCAGCTCCTGGGAGCGCTCCTCGGGGCTGCTGAGAGCCAAGACAAAGAGGGGAAGCATCGCAAAGTGGTAGTATTTCATCTTTGCAGTAGGCTGCTCCACAGACAGAAAGTCCTTGTGTTTTACTGACCCACTTCACTAATCAAAATTAATTGCTTCCCATTTCACGGGATAACTTGCCATTATGTAAATACTCCAGCCATATGGACTGCTGCAGTGCAGATTTAGTAGCGCAGGCAAAAAAGTGATCTGAGAGGACCAAATTCACCTCTGGTGTGGTCAGAAGCATACTGACCTGGGCGGTGTGCAAGCTAAGCCTCTCATCAGTCTAGGTATTCCCTGTGGAGGAGAGGTATCCCACAGCACACAGTGCCACAGAAAGATGAGGATACAGCCGACAGGCAGGTTTTCAGGAGAGCCTCCAGGAGGTGGAGGTGCCCGGGCGCAGGTCCCTTGGGAGCAGGGAAGGCTGGGAGCCACGGATGCAGGCGGAAGCCACCCGCTCTGTCTCCAGGACCGAAGAGGAGCCGGCCTTGGCTGAAGTACTGAAGATGAGGAGGGCAGCAGCTCCGAGGGCTGCTAGCTTCCATCAAGGACAAATCCACATATTAACCAGGATTTTTGTGTGTGTGTGCGATTAAAAAAGGAGAAGAGTAGTAGCAACTGTTCTGCCACAGCAGAGCTACTCACTGATGCCACTGCGCTGCAGCTGGCTCCCAAGGATGCGGCTGGGCCCCGGCGCCGGCGCCCGGCTCGGCTGGCAGCCCCTCACCCTTCCGCCAGGTCGGCCGCAGCCGGAGGCGGCGTCTCGCTGAGAGCCCCTGCTGGGGCTGAGCACCAGCGTGCCCCATAGCCGCCAGTGTCCCCCCATGGCGTGCCCCATAGCCCTATCATCCCCCATGGCGTGCTCCATAACCCCAGTGTCCCCCCACGGTGCACCTTGCAGCCCCAGTGTCCTCCCACAGCACGCCCCATAGCCCACCCATGTCCCACCACGGCAGGTCCTGCAGCCCCAGCTCCCCCCACGGCGCGCCCCATAGCCGCGGCGTCCCCCGCAGCAGGGTCTCTGGGGGCGCAGTCCGGAGGGCGGGGGATGTGCAGGGGCAGGTTAGGGGGTGCCGGGCCGAGCTGCGCCGCCAGCCTCCCGGAGCGAGCCCGGAGCGAGCCCGGAGCGAGCCGGGCGGCCGCAGCCCGCTCCGCTAACGCCCGGGGCGCCGGCGGCTGCCCGGGCCCGGCGGCACCGAGCGGCGCCGCGGGCGGCTCCAGCCCCGGCCCCGGCGCGGGCGCAGGGAGCCCGCCCGGCCCACGCGCGGCTGCCCCCGCGCGCGCGCACAACACGCACGCGCGCGCGCGCCCCCCCCCCCCCCCACGGCGCGCGGCCCCGGCGCCGCCCACGGCGCCCCCCGGCCGTGGGAGCGCTACATTGTAGCGCGCCGGGATTCCACGCGCCGTGACGTCAGGGCGCGCGGCCCCGCCCGGGCGCTATAAGAGGGGGCGCGTGCCGCAGTGGGCCCGGCAGAGAGCGGCCGAGCCGAGCCGAGCCGAGCCGAGCCGAGCCGAGCCGAGCCGAGCCGAGCCGAGCCGAGCCGAGCCGAGCCATGGCCGCGACGCTCCCCGGCAGCCTCCTGCTCCTGGCGCTGCTGGCGCTGCGGGGGCGCGCCCAGGGCTTCGGGCAGACGCGCTTCATTTGCACCTCGGTGCCCGTGGACGTGGACATGTGCACCTCCCCCGCGCAGAGCGGCGGCGCCGCCGAGGACCTGAAGACGACGGTGCTGCAGCTGCGGGAGACGGTGCTCCAGCAGAAGGAGACCATCATGAACCAGAAGGAGACGATCCGGGAGCTGACGGCCAAGCTGGGCCGCTGCGAGAGCCAGAGCGTGCTGGACGCGCTGCCCAGCGAGCCCCGGCCCGGCGGCAGGAAGCAGCCCGGCTTCTCCAAGAACACCATGGGGGACCTGTCCCGGGCCCCCGCGGCCGAGACCTTGAGCCAGCTCGGACAAACTTTGCAGTCCCTTAAGACGCGGCTAGAAAACCTGGAGGTGCGCGGCGCGGGGACGGCGAGCCCCCGCGGCGGGGTGGCCCGGGGGCGCCCGCCCGGTAAGTCCCGGCGTACCGACCCGCTTCTCCTGTTTGCTCCTTGCAGCAGTTCAGCAGGATGAACTCCTCGAGCCAGACCAACAACCTGAAGGACATACTCCAGAATAAAATAGACGACCTGGAGAAGCAAGTTCTGTCGCGGGTGAACAGCCTGGAGGAAGGGAAGTACAACCCCAAGAACGAGTCCGAGGAGCGCGGCAAGATAGAGAGCACCCTCACGTCGCTGCACCAGCGCATCAGCGACCTGGAGAAAGGTAGGGGCCCTCCGCCGGGACCCCCCCGGCCCTGCTCCCCACGGGGTCGCGCTGCGCCGGGGCTGCAGGCAGCCCGGCCGTGCCGTGCCCTGCCCTGCCCAGCAGCTCCATCCTGGGAGCCGCCGCTGCCCCCGGCCAGGGATTAGGGACCGGGCTGTGCCGCAGGGATTTGCTCACTGCCCTCTCCAGCCCGTTGCATAATGGGGGAGATGTGGGGGGGGGACCCCAAACTAGCGGAGTCCCGGGGTGCGCAGAGGGGTCCAGCCTGCGGAGCGCAGCGGCACCCTCTGTCCCCCCCCTCCCCCCGCAGGCCAGAAGGACAACCGGCCCCCGGACAGATTTCAGCTCACCTTCCCGCTGCGCACCAACTACATGTACGCCAAGGTGAAGAAGACCCTGCCCGAGATGTACGCCTTCAGCGTGTGCATGTGGATGAAGTCCAGCGCCTCCCCCGGCATGGGCACCCCCTTCTCCTACGCGGTGCCCGGGCAGGCCAACGAGCTGGTGCTCATTGAGTGGGGCAACAACCCCATGGAGATCCTCATCAACGACAAGGTACAGGTAGGGGGCTCCCCCCGGGGAGTGGGGTACCGGGGGGGTGGACAGCTGCCCTGACCCACTGCCCGCAGGTGGCCAAGCTGCCCTTCACCATCAACGATGGCAAGTGGCACCACATCTGCATCACCTGGACCACGCGGGACGGCGTGTGGGAAGCCTACCAGGATGGCACGCAGGCTGGCAGCGGCGAGAACCTGGCACCCTACCACCCCATCAAGCCTCAGGGCGTCCTGGTGCTGGGCCAGGAGCAGGTGAGACCCACAGTGAGGAGGAGGAGGAGGTGGTGGTGGTGGTGGGTGGTCCAAGCCTCGTCCCCCGTGCCCCCCTGCACCCCGTGACGGCGGCTCCCTCCCTGCAGGACACGCTGGGCGGCGGTTTTGACGCCACGCAGGCCTTCGTGGGCGAGCTGGCCCACTTCAACGTGTGGGACAGGAAGCTGAGCCCCGGCGAGGTGTACAGCCTGGCCACCTGCAGCAGCAAGGCGCTCGCCGGCAACGTCATCGCCTGGGCCGAGGCCAACATCGACATCTACGGCGGGGCCACCAAGTGGACTTTCGAGGCCTGCCGCCAGCTCAACTAGGGCCCGTGGACTCGCGCGAGAAACCTCTTCATCGCCCTTCCTTTTTTTTTTTCTTTTTTTTTGTGCAAAAACAACGGAGAACGACGTCACCCGCTCCGTCCCGGGGGGCTGCGCAGCGGGGCTGCCCCCCGGAGCCCCCCGGCCGTCTCGTTTCTGTCTTGCCAATGTCCTTCAACGCCTGCGTGCCTTGGCCCGGCGCGGCTGCGCCCGTCCCGCCGCCCCCGCCCGGCTCCTCGCTTCGCCGCTGCCGCCCCTCTCCGGCGCCGGGGCGGCCCCCACCCCCGGCAGCGCTGCTTCTCTTCGGAGAGAGCCCCTGGGGGGGGGCCGGGCTGGAGCCCCCTCAGGTCCCCTTGTCCTCCAGCCCGAAGCGCCCCGGGCTGGGCGGGCTGCCGGAGCCGGGGGGGATCGCGGAGCCTCCGGCCTGGATCCTTCCTGCAGCCCCTCTCCGGCCTGGAAACTGTGTGTGTGGGGGGGAGGATGGCAGAGGGCCCCCCCCCTTCCCATCCCTCCCAGGGCACCTCCCCACTCTGGAGCGGGATTGCAGAGCTTCTCCCCCCCCCATCCCTCCCAGGGCACCTCCCCACTCCGGAGCGGGATTGCAGAGCTTTTCCGCTCCCCCCCCCCATTTCCATCCCTCCTGGGGTGCCTCCCCCCTCCGGAGCGGGATTGCAGAGCTTTCTCCCCCCCCCATTCCCATCCCTCCCGGGGCGCCTCCGCGCGCCGGAGCGGGATGGTGGAGCCTCCCCGGCCCCATCCTCCCGGGGCGCCTCCGCGCGCCGGAGCGGGATGGTGGAGCCTCCCCGGCCCCATCCTCCCGGGGCGCCTCCACGCGCCGGAGCGGGATGGTGGAGCCTCCCCGGCCCCATCCTCCCGGGGCGCCTCCACGCGCCGGAGCGGGATGGTGGAGCCTCCCCGGCCCCATCCTCCCGGGGCGCCTCCGCGTGCCGGAGCGGGATGGTGGAGCCTCCCCGGCCCCATCCTCCCGGGGCGCCTCCACGCGCCGGAGCGGGATGGTGGAGCCTCCCCGGCCCCATCCTCCCGGGGCGCCTCCACGCGCCGGAGCGGGATGGTGGAGCCTCCCCGGCCCCATCCTCCCGGGGCGCCCCTCCGCCCCGGAGCCGGGGGTCCCTGGCGGAGCCCCGCGCTGCCCGCGGGCGCCCGCGCTCCGACCTGCCTCACTCAGGTACGTCCTCCCGGCTCCCGCGCGCCGTAGCGGGTGGAATAGCCTTTCCCGTCCCCTGGAAGTTCAGCTACCACTTAAAAGTCTGAAGCCTTTCTGCTTTTGATAATACAATATATCGTTTCTCTTACTGTAAAAGGAAGTTTATTACCAATTAAAAAAGGGTATTTTTATGAAGAAAAGAATATAGAATTACACAATGCTCCCTGAGGAAAAAGTACTTTGAGATTCTGCAGGAAAAGTGATAAAAGAAGCGTATTTTGAAATAATAAATGCATTTTGTATGGTTTCCTTTTCTAAACTCCTGGTTTGTACTACAGATTGCAGAAATCACCCCGCCGCCCGCCCCGCCGAGCCCCCCGGGGCTGCCCTGGCGGCAGCGGAGGGCCGAGGCAGAGAGGAGTCACCCCGGGCCGGAGCCGAGCGCGGCAAAGGGGGCCCAGCGCGGCCGGAGCCCGCGCGCCCGGCGCCCGGCTGAGCTCCCGGCACGCAGACCGCGCCCCAGGGCGGCGTATTTTAACTGTGCTCTTTTTAAAAAAGAAAAAGGACCGTTGTGAGTCAAATTAAGTTCCTTCTGCCAACCTGTCCACATCAGCTAACAGCTACGAGCACGAGCCGCCGAGAAAGATTTAACCTCCAGTCCCAGTTGCATCTGATTTGCCAAAAAAGGGTGTGATGGCAACATAATGTATATATTGTATAGCGGGGGAGAGAACAGCATATCTCGATCTGTCGTTATTTTGCTAACCAAAGCTGTACACTTTTCCTATTACTTGCTATCTGTCTGTTCTGGGTTTTGAATGGGTTACAAATATACTACGCGTCCAGCCGGCATCAGCAGTTCTGAAAATGCACTGTTTCTACTGATATTCATGCTTTTTCCATGTTATTGCCGAGATTACATGAATTGTTGACTTTATTTTTACACAATAAAGAGTGAAGAAAGACGTGGGGGTCTCTCTCCAGCGTCGTGCAGCTCCGCTGTGCTCGGCATCGCTGCCGGGGTGCTGAGCACCCTGATGTGGCAAAATCCTGCTTGAAGCAGGAATTTCTGCCCTGGAGCCTGATGTAGGCGTCTCGCCTTGGCGGTGCCTGCCGTGCTGCCTCCTCCTGCAGCTCCTTCCACTGTTTTAGGCGATACCAATGTACAAATTGTTTTTTTTTTTAATTTAGTTCTTCCAATCACTAAATGTACGATTCCAGCTGGAAGTTAAACTCGCTCTGCCTTCCCCGACAGGCTGGCAATGGCAAAGACGGTGACATGCTGCATCCCGCAGTGCCTGACGCCTGTCAGCTCCCCGCAGCAAACGTCAGCGCTCCCATCACCGCCGGCGGACGGTGCCAGGGCCCCGCGGGAGCGCGCCCGGAGCGTGCGTTGGCCTCGGGAAGGAGCCGGGTCGGAGCCGCCAGGCAGCTCCTGGAAGGCGCTGCCCGCCGTGCGGGGTAACGCCGCCGGGGCCATCGTGGCGGCACCCGCGCTGCTCCGCCGCGTGGGGCGGCTCGCGGGATTGCTAAGTAATTGCTACGAATTCCCACTTGCTACCCAGCTGCTGCAGAACAGTCCTGCCGGATAAACTGTTGTTAGCATCCAGCTACGAGCAAGAAAACCGCTGTTTGTTCTCCGCAGCCTGCCGCAAGCGGCTCCTCCGGCCGTGATTTCGCCCCGTCCCACTGCGGGTGCCAGCGGGCAGGGCAGCCGAATGCCTCCCCCTGCCCACGTCCCCCGGCGGCCTAGAGGAAACCTCAATCAGCAGCTCGGCAGCTTCACGAAAGCTCTGGCGCCGTGGCGATGCGGCCGGCATCATCCCGGCGATGTGGCCGGCATCATCCCGGCGGCGCTCCCAGCGCGGACGGCTCCGCTCCCGGAGCCTCCAGAGCGGTTCAGCAATGTTTGCCAATGCAGATACACTCCCCCCTCCTCTTTTTCACCCCAAACCAGCTGCCCCAAGGACGAGCTGCTTGGTTTCATGTCCCTGGGAGCAGCCTGTATCTTGGCAGGGCTTGGGGGCTGCAAGCCCACAGCGCCCGCCTGCTGCTGCGGGAAAGGAAAGCGATGCTGCACCATACCTTAAGCAGAAAAAAAAATTACACCAACAAGCCTATTTTTTCCCCCTACTGGTAGCTGGAAAACGCTGCCGGGATTGGAGCTGCGCTGCGCGAGGCTGGGGCGGAGCGGGGAGAAGCCCCCAGAGCCACCGCACCAGCCCTTTCCACAGCCTCCCTGGACGGCAGGTCTGGAGCATGCAAGGAGCCGCCAGTCGGAGGCTTCGGCACCTCGAGGGCTAACGAAGGCGCCGGCTGGTCGCCGCCAGCTGCCCAGGGCCGCGAGGAGACGCGGATAAGGGAGTGAGCGCGTTAAATCCGGGAGGCTCTTAGCGTGGCGGAGCAGATGGAGCTCCCGGGCTGCACGAGGACAGGCCCCGGGACGCGGGAGACGGGGCCGACGGAGCACTCTCAAGGGCGGGATGCAGCCGGGATTTGCCGCTCTGCTCCGATCCGACTGCTCCCTGGCAGCTCGGGGGGAGGAGAACCGGGGAGCAGGCGTTTTGCCCCCTCTGCCCAGGCTATCCCCGCCAGGTTTGAAGCAGCAAGGAGATGACGGGCTGCATTAAATTGGCAGCATGTTCTGGCAGGTCCCCCCAAAGCACCCAGGAAGGTCGGGAGAGGCGGCCCAACGCCCGCCCCGAGCCGTGGTCCCCCCAGCCTGGCCGCAGGGGGTGCAAAGCTGCCCTCTCCCCACGGAGAGCACCGGGCACGGTTCAAGGACACGCCGAAGCAGCCTGCCACCGCTGCCGCAGCCCCGCTGCACCGAGGGGCGGCGCGGGCTCGACGGATCCTGCCGGCAGAACCGGCTCGGCAGAAGCCGGAGCGAGCGGGGGGGGGGGTGGGAGCTGCTCCGCTCCAGCCCTGCGGCGCCCGGCCGGGGCTGCCAGGTCGGTGGAGAAAAGCTTCAGTTTTGGTAACCTGAGTTCTGCAGCTTACTTGGGCTCTCGGTGGCTGTAGGATTTGGCAAACGTGTGCGAGGTCAGGAGCGCCAGCGTGCTGCCAAGCTCCCTCCGCCCGCAGCCGAGGGAATGCAGGGCTCGGGCTGCCCACGCCGCCGCGGTGCCAGGCCAGGCAGAGCCGCCTCCAGCCCGGCGGGACGAGCAGGGACCCCGAGCGGGTGGCAAGGGGCAGCCCGGAGCGCTGCAGCTGCCTCGGCTCCCGCCGGGAAGCAGACGGGGCCGTTCCCCAAGGCTGTTCCTTGGTGCCGCAGCCCCGACGGTGAAGCTGGGGAGATGCCTGGGGGCAAACACCAGAAGAGCTTTGCTGCCCAGCAGCCGTGGGTTGGGGACGGCGCTGCAGACAGTCGAGGGGCAGCAGCGGGGAGGCAGCTCCGAGCTGCTGGTGGAGGCCGGCTGGAGAAGGCTGGGAGCCGGCGGCTCCGCGGGGAGCTCGGGCAGGGCCGTTTGCACCAGCCGATCAAAGCGGGGACACGCAGGTGCTGCTCCCTCGTGGCTCGCTCCAGGAGGCAGGAAGCTGAAGTTAAATGCAGTATTTACCCTTCACCCTGCAGCAAAGCAAGTCTTCCTGCCCCTTCTCCCGTGCTTGTGGCCAGCTCGGGCCACCAAAGGGGCCCCTTCGAGGGAGGACGGGCAACAGCCCCACGTCGGGATGGCGGCACTGATCCCCCACGGTCCCACCCACCCTGAGCCTCTCCCTGCTGCTTCCCACCCCAACAGCCACTTTTGGAGGGATCCTAGTAGTCCTGGATCTTGGCTTTCCAAGCAGGAGCGGAGCCTGCTCTCTGCGTGGGGGGACCCCCGGCTGGAGCCATTCGTCCAGCCGCCAGCTCCGGCCCCCCGGGAAGGCCGCTGGCACACCACCGCCTCTCGCGCAGGACGGAAGGGAGGATGCGTCTTCCAAAGCCAACTAAAAATAGACGTGGCATCGCACTATTTATGCTGTGTAATTAGCATTTGTTCTTCGCTTACTGAGAACCCCCAGGGAGCAGAGCGGAGCTGGACCCCACGTGTCACGTTTGCTCCACGCCAGGCTCCCGACGTGGAGGGACGGGCTGCAGCCAGCTGCCAGCCCGCCCTGGCCTCGCCGCCCGGCAGGCTCGGCACCGGCCGGACCGCCCGGGCTCCCGGCACGCGCTCCCCCTCGCACGCTTGCTTGCCACCAGCCCATCTGCACCCTGGCCGCAAGCAACAGATGACAAGATCCACAGCGATACTGGAAATTAGGTCAGCAATAGCCTGCAGCAGATTTTAACATTTATCATCCCGGCTCCTCTGCTGCAAGGCTCTTATGTAACACGGAGCTGCCCCGAGGCAGGCCCGTGCGCGAGCTCGGGCACGGCCACCTCCAGCCCCAGCACCCGGAGAGGCCGGACTCGGCCCCCGAGCCCCCTCCGGGGAGGGGAACCGACAGAGCCCAGGCTGCTTCTCAGCCCTGGCACGGTGCTTCCGAAAGCAGGGAAGGAGCAGCCTCCTCCCGGCCAGGCGAGCCGAGCCGCAGCTCGCTCGCACCAGCCTCCGGGCTTCCCCGCGCCCGGCAGCTCCCCTGCGCCCGCCGCGCCGGGCCGTCCCCTCCCGAGGGGAGCCGGGACCCGAGCCCCCCTCCAGGCTTGTGGCGTGCAGCAGCCCCGTGCCACCCGCGCTCAGCTCCGGCTCACGCGAGCCCCGCCAGCCCCCAACAGCGGCCCACGCGCACAGAGTGGATTTGTTTGCTGCGCCGGGGATGAGTTGTGCTCCGCAATCGGCAACGCTCTCGGCTCCTTCCTCCTCCGAGCAGCCATATGTTAGTGCCATTAATATTCATGAGCTCTGTCAAGGCAGCTCGGGCTGCGAGACTACGCGCGGTGCCAGTCTCCCAGGCAGAGCCGCCTTTGCTCACTCCAAGCCCCGCAAGTCCCCTGAGGCGACCCAAATGCAACGGGAGCGAGCTCCAACAGCGCTGCCAGGCTGAGCCCCGCCGGTCCTCGCTGCCTGCGATCTGCGAGCACAGGAGGGCACGGCCGCGCCGGCTGGCTCACCGCCCGCCGCAGGGCACGCTCCGGCAGCGCCTCGCTGGGCTTCCCCCGCCGCAAGTCCTTAGTGCCACCGCAGCAGCCCCAGGCCTTTCGCAGCCCCCGTCCCACCCCAGTCCCTCCAGCCGTGGGGAGCCCTTTCCCTGGGGCTGGGAACAGGAGTATCATCCTGCACACGCTCCCGCTGCAGCTGCGTCCTCCTTCATCCGATCGCTTATGTGATTTAGGGAGCAGCTCTTGCGTCTTGGGCTGCTTCCCTCGCTCCAGGCGCTGCAGTGCCATGGACCAAGCGCAGCCCAGCAGATCCCAGGGAAGGATGCGGGAGAGAAGCCAAACCGAGCAGCAAGCATAGTGACAAGGGAAAGCTATTTCCACCCCAGCACGGTTTAGGTGCCTCGCAGTGGAAGGGGCCAGCTGGGACAGGCACGGTGCTGGGACACTCAGAGACCCCGCGCCCGGCTCTCCCCTACCCGCGCTGCCCCGGGGCGCCGCTGGCCCCGCTGCCGGCAGTCGCAGGCCATAACCACAGTTTACCACAAACAAAGAGATACCAGGTGACATTTACCCAGCAAACTAATTGAGATCCAAGTAATTTGTTGTAGAAACCTTGTTATACGCCAGCTGGATTTCCCAAACCCTCCCAGTCCTACTCATTATAAACAAGGTCCGTGTGTTAATCAGACAGCTTTAATCACATTGCTACCCACCGTAATTTTGAGCAAGTTATCTGAGCTACCAGATTTATCACAGACTTTCAGATCCTAAGCACTCTCTTAAGAACATGTTTGATATTTCATTAGCTGGCAATAATGCTCTTCATGAAGAAGACAGACGTTTTTCTTTCAGGCAGTGAGAGGGGAGCAGAGCTGGTGCACAGCACAACCTCGCCTGCCTTTCGCCCCTTCCCCGAGCCCGTGGCATCGCAGGCACGCAGCCCTCCCTGCAGATATGCCACTGGCCTCGTTAATCACATCCTCCCGATCAGCACAAATGAAGGCGCTATTTCCACACATGAAAAACTGCTCCAGTCAAAACATCAGCCCAGAGATGCTTGCGCCCCCAGCAGAGCCATCTACGTCAGGCAGGGAGAGAGGCAGAAGTCCTTGCATTCACCAGGGGCCTCCCATGCACAAGGTTCTCAGGAGTGCTCAATAAATATAACATTAAAAAAAAAAATCAATGCACTAGCTCATAAGCAACAGCAGTGAAGTGTGAACAGCTGGGGATTTGCAGGCAGAGGTACAACAAGCTGAGCAGTGAGTCCAAGAAAAGCAAGGAAAAGCACGTTCCTAAGGAAACATTCTGCATCAAGCTCTTGAGTTGGAAACTAACCCAAGAATTAATCAGAGACTGATTTTTATGGCTTTTATTTTGTATTTTTAAGGGTGATCAGGTGTGCAGAACCCGTCATGCACGTGCTCGGAGCGTGCCCTCCTGGACAAGAGGCCAGCACGTGCCAAGACCAGCCGTGCACCTGCATACAAGCGCAAGGGGGGACCCCACGCTGCCTCCCAGGAGAGCAACCCAGCCCCATCGCACCATCCTCTTTCACCAACCCACCCCTCGCCCTCTCCCTTCACTATGGCAGGGGATCCTACCCCATCTCCGCAGCTGCTGGGCATGGCAACATGACCTGTGCAGCCAAGCTCATGGCTGGCAACACACGCAGCTGCGCTCGTGCTGGCAGCGTCCTGCCCAGAGCCCGCTCACGGCCAGGCGTTCAGCGCGCTGCCTTATCTTGGGAACACAGGCACCACGAGAGGAGCTTTATTGCCGTGACCATGCAGCAGTCATGGGCTCTCTGGCCTCTCATAAATCCAGCCAGTAGCCTAGGTGAGCAAGCGGGCACCCTGCAACGTGTCCCAGCATCCTGCCTTCTCCGTTGTCTCCTGGGGGACCACCATGCAACACCCCGTCTGTCTCAGCCAGCACAGCTGCTCAGGTCAACCTGCCAGCCTCGAGAAGGCTTTACGTCTGCCTGCGGAGGCTTACAGCCCACGCCAGGCATTAACCAGCTCCCTGCACGCACAGACTCCCAGCTCTGCATCTAGAGGAGCCAGGGCCAGGCATAAAAAACAAGTCTTCACCTTCATCAGCCCAACAGCTCACATGTCCCCAGCCTCCTGCCTTTCCCCCATAAACTCCTCCCACAGGAGCTTGGCTCTGCTCAGAGATGCAGCCCCTGCCTTAAAAATGTGCATTGCAGGTCTCCTGCTTCTTCTAGGCTTAGGCCTGTATGAGCTGCTCCATCGCCCTAATGACATAGCTCATAATTACCTGATTTTCTGTTAATTTGGATGTCAAGAGAAATTCCACTCATTTGATTTTAATTAATATGGCCTTAAAATAAAGCCTGGGGGCTGACAGGGCTTGGGAAGGCATGTCAGCATCAGTATTAGAGAGAACCAACCAAGATCAACAAGAGGAAGAGCAGCCAGGTGGCGAACAATTCGCAGTAGATGAAGGCAGACGGCTGCATGGGAGCAGTAACGCTCCCCAGCCTGATCGATGCCCCACTGGGGCACTGTATTGCACATAGGCACAGTCTGCAGCACAGACCACGACCGCAAGGCACAGGAGGCTTCTGGATGCCACAATAAGGCTCAGCTGTCCCAGCGAGGAACTGCTCTATAAACACCAGCTTACAGCCAGAGATTGGGGCCCAAAGCAGTGGAAGACACAGGCCACCTTCTCCTAGCAGAGCAGAAGGGATAGAGCCAGCAGCACATACAGCTGCACCAGCCAGCTCTGGTCCAAGCCTAACACCTTGGACATGCGGAGCAGAAACATGCCCACTCATTACACGCTGAACTTTGGGCACACTAGGGCAGTCCAGTCTCCCATGATCTCGCTCCTAGGCCTGAGGTCAGCACATGGCAGGGTGCAGATAGATCTGCATGACATGCTGCAGAGGGAGTGGCCAGAGCAAGGACCTCCAGGCCCACTGAGGGGATCAAACTGCACCCCATGTCCTCTACAGGGGTTAGGGTCTCACTAGAGAGAACAGCTGAGAAACAGAGCCTTGTTAAGAGCAACAGTTACATGACCTCCATATCCTGGTGGGCATCCACTAGGTGGTACAGCCCCTTCCATCACTGTAACTGAAGCTATCAGAAATGCCTCATTTGTTATTAATGTGCGTGTCAAATCTGCTTCCAGAGGATCTTATTCATTATATGAGCACATTAAAGCCAAATGAGCTGCTGGAGTTGGCCAGCCTTTGGGTGGAGGTATTATAGGGGCAGGCAGGAGGGGTTCGGGCAGCCGTGGGGAAAGAAAGCATGCTGTGAGAGGAGTAAGATGCAACCACAGGAGTACTGCAGTCTATCAGTGCACGTTATGCCCAGATTTATGTTACCAGTCTACAGATGGGCATGGTGTTTGTGAAGTATGAGAGCAAGCATCCCTCCTAAATCTACCTGCACTGGCCAAAAGGGAGGGAGAACGCGGGTGGAGTGGAGGGAATCCCTACAAAAATAGTTTCCCTCCCTTCAGCAACAGTATCCTGAAACACAAGCCTTGAGTCACCAGATCTCAGTCCTTTCAATATAAACTGCACAGGCAGCATCCAGCCTACCAGAAGCTCCAGACACGGAGGTGGGAATTCTTCTCACTCAGCTTTAGACATCTGTGATTTACATCTACAGTCTGTGATTTCATCTACAGTCCTTCAATCAGAGGAGAAATTTAATGACTAGCATCCTAAAGCATCTTCTCTTCCTTATCAAGGGACCTCGGCAGGCAGTGCCAGTGGAGAGGCCCACATTTCTTGTGTCCATCTATAGATCTGGAAAGGAAGAGGAAACCTGTCTGTAGAGTCAGCTGCAGAGCAAGCTATTTAAAATTTGACTGGCCCAAATCTTCCCTCTCTCTTCATATCCTCAGACAGCAAAGAAAGTTGTAAAGTGACAGTAGCCATAGAAGCTCTAGGGAGGCAGGTGAGAAGGTGCCTATGTGCAAGGGTGGCACCAGTACCTCAGGCAGGGTCTCTTCACATGACAACAGGTTTGGTTTAGTTATGCTAAACCAACTTTATGTAGAGCTCTTAAGCAGATTTTGATCTGCTTCTAACTACATGCAGGGCTGAGCTTGACCTGCAGAAGCCAGGTTTGCAGTGAAGAGGCTCTGCATGGAGGTTGCTCCAGTTTAATTAAACCAGTTGATGAGCCTAAGGCACAACAGTCAGGAAGATCACTCCAACCTGTGCATCGCAGCAGGGCAACCAGCTCCCTCCAGCCTTTCCACTAGTGAAGCTGAAAAACAGCCTCTGCTTTAATTACCAGCTTTCCAGCTGAAGGAATCTGCTACCAGGTGGTGGGTAGGGAGCCCTGGGGGAGGACACAGCCTCTCCTCCATGCGGTGGCTCTGGAAGCCTCCAGCCACGTGCCCGGCACACAGATGCTGTGCATGGGAGGCTGAGCAGCCCCAGTTTCTTAAAGCTTCCTGAGTTGCACATCCCCTCCCAGCAGCATGTTCTCACGCAGGGGAGGGATTAGGCAGGCTCCACACCCTCAACAGCAAGCATTTCACAGAGCTGTCTAGGTGCCACATTGCTCACGGGGAGCACAGCAGAGAGGCAGGAAACCTAGCACATCCCAGCGGCGGGATGCACAGCAACGGCAACGCTGGACTGGGCGACGCGAGTCACACTGGCACAGCAGCCCCATCCCAGACCCCCCAGCAGCAGCTGAATGCGGAGGCAGCAGAGGTGACACACTGGTCTAATCATAGGAAGCCCACCATCATCCATGTTCCAGGCACACAGCACAGAGGGGCAAGGGCTGCTTCACAGTTATAGTGTTTTATTGTACTGAGAAGTTAACTATCCCAACAACCTTCTCTCTCCTAAACACACACTCATACAGGAACAACCCACCCCCCCAGCATAAAGCCCTCCAGCACAAAATAGGGCCCAATCTCCTCTTTCCCTTATTTGCCTCTCATCTTCCCCCTACCCCATTTAGCTCCATTCTTCTTCCCCTCTTCCCACCCAAGTCCCAGATTTTTGCCAACCCATCATTACTTATACTTAGCTAGCAGCTCTGCTGAACAATCCTGCCCCAGCTCACAGTCCTTGTTTGCTGCGTGAGAGGTATCTCCCCATGGCCATATCCATGTTTTAAATGCCAGGGCTACCCTTTGTCACACACGCTACATATGGCTGCTGTTACCTGGTGGCTCCAGCCCTATGCCCTGTTCACCGGCAGCACGGAGAAGTTACCAAGCAATGAGACCCAGTAAGAGATTCCTCAACAGTTACTGACAGAAGTGTTAACAGAAGAGTCTCCTTGGTGATGACAGGAGACCAGGCTTTATAACAAATTGGCAATAAGTCATCAGGAACAGGAGAATGAATATATCACATCCAGAAAAGCTGATTTCCAGTCAATGAGGAGTTAAAGAGGAAGAGTCGTGTACAGCTTTACTCAGAGAGGACACACAAGCTCTAGTCTCTGTGTTTCTATTAAGAGGAGGTCTCATGCATTACAAAGCGATTTTCTCTTCCCTGGTTTATAAGCCAATTAGATAAAGACCAAGTTAATCCCTTATTGTGTTCACACAGCCACAAGTAGACACCAAACACAGAGATTAGTCAATTTGTTTAACGGTCTTCCCAGGTTTTGGCAGTCAAGACAACATTGCACAATACAGGTAAATAACAAAACCAAACACACACAGTACCCTCAGCTCCAGGGACCTCTTGCTTCACCAGATCTTAAGAGAGCTCTGCAATATCTCACCACCAAGGCAATGCTGCCTTACCAGCCTCCTCACCCCCCCCCCAAATCCCATAAAGGTGACTTTAATCCAGAGTAGTCTGATTTCAGGGAGTTCACCTGTGTAAGAGGAATAGAGAAGCAAGTCTGTTGACTCAGAGCAAGCTCAACTGCAGCAAGCGATCTCTGGGGGAGCAGAGCATGCAGATGCGCTTGGACTTTTATTCCCCCTCCAACCTCCCCTCTCTGGGGAGAGCTGCCTCCTCTGCAGCACGGCAGGGTACAGCACACAGACCAGCTTCAGACAGCAGTGGCAGCAGCCTTAGTTGTCTAGCAGGGGACTTTAGGTTTTAGGCACACTAGGAAGTCAGAAGCCCATCCAGAGACAGCCTCCAGTTGCAGGCCTACAGCAGCAACCACACATCCATAGTAAGAAACTGGGCTCAGCGTAGCCCAGCTCACATCTTCCACTACAGTACAACTACCAACAGGCATACCATCAACCCTCACATCACTGAAAAACAACCAGAAAGACACATGAAATCACTGAAGCATCAGGAGAGCTTAAAACTGCAGACACTCACCTCCTTTTGTCACATAGCCAGGTCAGTAAGAGCTACAGCCCCTCTTTGCTGAAGAAAGGCATTTTCTAATAGAGCAGCTTGTATGCTAAGGGCCAGCTGCTCCAGCCTTAGCATCACTCTCCAGCTCCCTGGTGGGTCCCTTCTAATGGGCACTGGCACAGCTGATCTGAATGAGGAGCTTCAGCATCACAGAGATAAATGTGCAGTGAAAGTGGTGTAATACAGGGTCAGGGAGGAACACTGTGTGACTCTGAGCTTTGCAACAGCCCAGCTCAGGCAGAGTACTTCCTGCATCAGCAAAGTTCAGGAACAGGCCAAGAAAAGCAGGATCAAAGTATTTTATTTCTTTAGTGTTCTGCTGATGAGATTTAGGAACTAGCAGTCCCCTGGCTCTCAATATTTTTCTACATCTATTATAAACTTTAGAGGGCCCTGTCCTTGTGGTCAAGCAAGGTTGCTGCTTCACATGCAGTGGGAATGAGAAATGAACGAACTGTGGACAGCAATCTAGTGGCGTATGTAAAGATTTGGGAAAGCTCTCAGATCAACTCTTTCTAGTAAGAATTTAGTAGTTAATGCTCCCTATATTAACTCTAAACCTACTAGTTATGGGGGGGGGAACTGCAGGACTCACCCCAATTCCAATTGTTTTTGCAGAAAGGAGATAGGTCTGTGGCAGTGCAAGTGCAGTCAGAGAGGCACACAGAAGCATGCCAAGGAAGGAAACAGAGGAAGTGGTTTTAGCTTGGGAGTGTTGGGTGCTCACCTCCAGCAGACCTTTCTGCACAGCAAGTGCTTCCTAGTTAAACTGGATTGACTTTGCCATTGCAGGGAGAGCAGTCCACTGCTTCTAATTACACTGCTAGTTCTCCTCCATCAGAAGAACAGTTGGGCTGCTGCTGCTCTCTTCCCTATCCATGCTAGCTATGAGTCATTCATTGCCAGGTCCCTTCCCCACTTCCCATGCCCATCTCACCTGGGAGCTTAGGAAACAATGTTTTGGCTAGCCTCAGTAGAGCACAGGTAGCCTTGGCCAGCTGCACAGCCTTTAGCTTTTGCTGACTCCATGACAGTACTGGGTCTTTTTGCAGTTTGTTCAGTGGACGATGAGCAAGGAGGAGGCAGTGGGGGAAGCTAGTCCCAGAATGTGTGTTCAAGCAGAGCTGTCACTGGGCTGCTTTTCAGGAGGCTGTCTCCAAGCTCTTCCCTCGAGACAGGGGACGTGGCAGTGTCAGAACAGGCATCATGTCTGTGGCATTGGGAGTGAAACAAGAATGATGCCCTCCACTTCTCCTTGGCCTGGGAGGATTGCCTACCAGCTTCCCCCACTGCTTATTCCTTGCCAAAAGCAGGGGTCAGATGCAATATCAAATGCTTCCTCTTACACTTCTCTGCTGGGCAGCCTCTCACTGATCTCACACAAATCACACAGATCAAAGGAGCGCAACTTCACTCCAACTTTCTTGCCTTCCTTCCTGGTCTCTGATCACCCATGTAACAAATCCCCATGTGAACATGGCTTTGAGACTTCCCAGGAGACTGCACACTCCTTCTCAGTGATTTGAAAACTAAAGCAGCTAAAGGTTTTGTTTTTTAAAATATATTAATCAGCAAGTTTTGGGGGTAGGGAGAGAACCCTGCTAGGGACTGACTGCTGCCAATCCCACTTTTTAATACTCCAGAGAACTGTACCAACAATGTTCCCCAAAGTAGGCCCTGGGAGAAACCAAGAGTTAGTAAATTCCTTCCTTTTTTCTTACCTGAGTTTCAAGGGTGTAGTGCTTCAAGGACGAACGAACCCAGATCCTGATCTATCAGATGTTGCACAGTCATGTAGAAAAGGCTGAATGTCCTCTATGTCCAAAACACTACTGAGAGTTATGTACAAAAAGAATAACAAAAGCTGTGAGATATATTTATGCAAAGATGATATGCCTGGCAGCATTTAAAACAGACCACAGAAATCCTGAGCCTGAACACCTTTCTACAGTCACCAGGAAAACATTCTTTTTCCTCTTCAGAGAGGAAAAAGACTAGACTAAAAAGACTAAACTAGACTAGCCGTATTGATTCAGGGATAGAAACTGTTTGTTCTGTGCTCTGCTGTTAATGCAAAGGTTCACAGACTTCTTAACTGACGGATGTTGATCCAAACGTGCTAGTCCCAGACAGCTTCCCTAACGACCTGACACCAGTGCTCACAGTCCGTTCAGACTGCAGAACGTCAGGCTGGGGATCTGTCCATCTTGACTGATTGTACGCGAGTGAGGCGCTCCCTCCCCGTTCCCCTTGATGGGAAATTTTCCGTTCCCATATTCTTTTCTTCAGGAGGAACTGATCTGCGTTGCGACCCCTCTAGCCCAGTCATGGTGGAAAGGGTCACAGTAACAATACACTAAGTAGATCGGTGCATCATAATGCCCTTGAAGGGGAATTTTGTTTCAGCAGCAGTCCAGAGTACGTTCCCACCAAGATCAGCAACACCAAGGCACCATGTGCCCAGACGACTTACATACAGTCACTAAGGTCTGGTAACTGCTGCATGGCACAAAGGCAGCAGGCAGGCAGAAGCCATCGACACCAAATAGACAGGAAAGCTACTCAGGTACTGGAGCTCAGACATACAAGCCTCTTCCAAAATATGCAGCAGACTGTTGGCTCCATCCCTTCCCTCGTGAATCACACGCCCACCTGAAACACAGAGTCCTCTGCCCGTCTGTCAGGACCAGCCGGAGCTACATACTGGGTTTCTGTTCCCCAGAGATGTGTAAAGCGAGTGTGAGAGCACAGGCTGAAGGGACGGGGTGGAAGAAGATCCAAGAATGACAAGAAGGGAAGTCTCTGTGTCACGGAGGGTAGGAGCCAAAGGCTTATAACTATGTTAAGTGCCTCAGCCTCTTTTCATATATCACCTCCTGTGATTTCCCAAATACTTGAGTTGTAGCAAATTTACAAGACATGCTTTTACAGCACTTATTTAAAAAGTGATCATACAAATATGTTGTAGACATTATCCTTGAACAGAGGCAGATTTGCCTGTCCACCAGAACCCCACACAGAGGCTGACATAGTCCTGACTGACGTGGCCCTGCACTGCACTGGAATCGGCTTCCCAAGCGCGGCACTTGGCTGTTGCACTTCACAGACCCACACTCTTGGTAGGCGAGAGGATTCAGTGTACGGGGGCCCTGCAGTTTCTTCTGGCATTAGCTTAATCATCAGGTTCAGTCTCCTTTTCTCGTCTAGGAACAAGAACAAGGAAGGATGATAAGACTTAAAAAAGCAGAAGTCAAAAAGATCAAGTAACTGTCACCCAGGGAACGAAGGACTAGGATACAGAGGTTTGGGGAAATATAGCTGTAAACTGAATTAATTTCATGTTTCTGTCCAGTTCCCAAACCAGCCAGCCTTTGTGTGAGCTTCAGTATCTGCAATAGCTAGAAGCTGTTAGAGTCAGGATGAAGCACTAGCACAAATGGAGGGCACACAGCCTGGCACTGCACAGGGCCACCCCATACACTGGCTGGACTGTGCAGCTATACAAGTCACTCCAAGAGTATAAAATCCTGATCTTTTGCTTGTGGCTGCATGATTCAAACAGAGGAGATGAGCAGAACACCTTAAGTTGCATTGTCCATGTATCCTAAGGAATCCATAACATCTGCCTCTACTCAGCATAAGTAATCCCTCATTACTGCCACGAGCAACCTTCGCTTTTCACTTTCTGGTCCAGTATGACTCTCAAGAGTCGACTGGGCTTTGAGTCTTGACACACTTTGTTCATGAGTAGCTCTTTAGGCAGCTGTATTTATTATCTGTACAACACGGTATCTTTGCGGGTCTGACAGAACCCAACAATGAACTGTCATGAACTACCCTGGGAAGGCAATGCAGCCATGACACATGCAACTCCTACGTGGCTGTGCACTTGCTATGGATTCACACTGGTGTAACAGAGCAGCCATTGCCTTCATTATGTAAGACTGGGGTATTATGACCCTCTCCTTGTTTTCTGTGGACAGAAAACAGCTCCTTGCAGGATATTTCTGTTCATCCTTACGTCACACCTGTGGGCGTTAGTGCTTTGCTTATCACAGGGACCAGAAATGGACCAAATCCCCAGTGACCTTCCCCAGCCTAGGATACTGTGCTCTTTGGAAGAAACGTGTAAAGTAGCATGGCTACAATCACCAGAAATCACCCTTTAGGGAGGCAGCATGTGCCCTGATGTCACTTGAGCTCACCTTGTTACCCTAGCTGTCCCTATAATGCCATTACTAAAGATCATTACATCAGATCCCCTGTGGACAGGCAGTTGGTTGTGCTGCCCACACACCTACCTCTTTGGCCCAGAAGATACGACCTCCAGTGGTGAACACAGCTGCTTCCGAATATACTCCCTCGATCTAATATCAGCCTGGAATTAAGGAGGAAGACTGATGACAAGGGACTGATCAGCCAGCTTGGTGCCCCCTTAGTTATCTTAGTAAGCCCCCGCACACCCTCACATCAGTACATCACAAATAGTCCTAGCACAACCGCCTTGCAAAGAGAAACTTGTTTCTTTTCTTGTTCGAGTTCTGTGTCCCACTGCAAGTTGGTCAAGAGACTGAAGACTTACAGTGAAGAAATAAAGGGTCCTGGACTAAACAGCCTTGATGAAGTACAATTCATTTCAGAAGCAGAGATAATGTTCTCCGAATCCTGGCTGTCTGCCCCTAACTTTTTCATGGGAACAAGGAGGTGATGCTGAACACAGAGGAGACAGTGGGCACAGACAGTTCGTGCCAAGCACTGCTGCAAGCTCACTCAGCCTTGGCTTCTCCCAAGTACTGCAGGATGAACAACCAGACTAGAAAGCAGACTGGCTTACTCAGCAAATCCTTGTAGCAGCTCAGATGAGTGCAGCCAGCCTTCTCCAAAGGTCTCTATAAGACCTGAAGGATGAATTAACACAGACTTCCAGCACACATTGCAATACAGTGAGTCTTTTCACAGCAAACACTGACCCAGCTGGAATCCTTGCCAGGCTGAGAACTGCAACAGCCTCTCTTACCTTGCACCTACACTGAATAGTTCCTAAAATGACCTCCAAATGGTTCAGGGATGTGACAGGCCGGTAAGGACTTCCAGAAGCTAAGCAAGAAGTGGCCAGTGGCAAAGTGAGAATTGGTGAGGTGATGGACTGTTTTCCCATTGTGCTTTGTTTCTCAGCCAGAGCAACAACCCCACCCTCCCCACTTTCTTGAACCCTGGCAACAGAGCCAAGCTGGAAAAGAGCTGGAAGTCTGAGAAAGATCTAGTGCCTCCACCTTTCAAACTGACCCAGATGACTTCTTCTGCATACAGGCACCCTCAAGCACAATCTGGGAAAGTGTAATGAGTAGCCAGGCCCCTTCATGGACCTTCTCTGGAAATAGCTCAGGACCTCGAGTCCAAGCCCACTGTCTGATGAGTAACAAGAGAGATGGAACAGATTTGTTAGAACCTTGAAGACAGGAGAGAAGTCCTCCTTCCCTGGAAAGAAAACATCCCCCAAAGTAAATCAGTCCTCCCACTGAACAAAGAAGAACTGCCCAACCACCCTTGACACTCCGTAAATGGATCACATGGAATCAGGGATGAGTGGAGGAGGTTTCTGCTGAGATGTCCCAGAGAGCTTTTAGAAGTAGTAAAGTGAAGACCTTCAGCTTATACCAGTGTACAAAAGGATGTCCCCTAGTCCCCAGAAAGTTGTTGGAGTGCCATAACCATATGGATGCGACAGCAGACCTCTGCAGCGTTGCAAGGCAATTTAACACCAAGCAGAGGCTCATAGATCCCTCTTCAAAAGGTGGGTAAATACTACAGCATTTTATTCATTTGCCCTGGGGCAGCAGAATGCTACAGAGCCGCAGCATTTGCTGCCTCTAGACCCTGGACCCTACTTGTGCTAGGGCTTGCTCCCTACCTGCCATTCCCAGTGGGAGGACTGCTCCAGCGTGAGTCAGTCACCCTGGTAACAGTCAATCTGCTGCTGGGAGCCTCTCAAAGAGGTGACAGAGCTCGTTACACAAACACTGCATCTTGGTGTTCCTAGCTGCTCCACTGCATGAGTCAGCTGCAACCACTCTTAAATGTCCAGTTTTGGCCAAGAGGCTTTGGACCTTGACAGCACTTGAGCAAGCTTCAAATAGACGGACCCCATTGACAATGTACCTCCAAATGGAAGAGAAATGTATCTTAATTGTGGGCTTCTTCCTGCAAACGTGCTACAAGGGCTCACTGGTGCCAGAAACAATTCTGGTTTAGAGACACTGGCAGCTGTGCATGAGGGAGGGTGCCGAGACTCAGTATCTCATTCCCGCTGGATTATCTAACAACTTCTTTGAGAGGAATATGCCTGTGGAGGTCCATCAACAGGGCAAAGAAAGCCTGAGGATGAGGCAAGGGATGAGATGCCCCTGCCCATCTCTGGACTTGCAGATGAAGTTGCTACCAGTTCAAGAACTTCACCTGCTCTGGCAGACCAAGGAAATACTCATCACATTTACAGACCACAGTGAACCTTAGCTGCCCTTAACCAGACACATCCTTAGCTCTATCCCTTCTTGGCAGCACTTGCATGGCAAATGACTGAAAGACATACCTTTCACATTGTCCTGTGTATGAGCACTGAGGAGAGACAGAAATGACTGAGAAGTGCCCCACAGACTCTGCTGTTATAGCTTTCATGTACAGTCAGTAAAATAGGAGCAGTATTCAAGAACTAGGCTAACTGGGACTCCCACTGTTGCTGCAATCAGGCGCAGGCTGCAGCTTTCATGCTCAGAGCACTCTGAGACCATCCATGGTTGTTTCAGCTATGATACTGATGTTCCCAAACAATTAGCTTTGGTGGTGGCTACTCAAATGAGAAATAGGGTTCTCCCCTCCACTGAAGACTGTAAATTAGGAGGGGCAGCTATGGAGAGGGCTGTGAAGAGCTTGGAAAGATGAGGATCCAGCAAACAAGACAGTTCTCAAGATGACATGAGATGAAAAGAGAGAAGCTGGTATTGGCCATTCTTGGACTCATCCCTGTACCCATCCATTTACTACTTCTGTTCCAGCAGTTGCATGATGCAGCAACAGATGGAGAACCACACCACTAGTCTGCTGCATATCCTTTCCCCTAGGCAAGAGCTTGGCTCATCCTGCCTATGTGCCTTGCAGGCTGGCTGTGTGATGGTAATTATGCAGCTAAAGCAGGTAAAAACATCCAATAAAAGCAGATAGAGACAAGATACAAGCACATCCTTGGCTCTATCCCTTCTTGGCAGCACTTGCATGGCAAATGACTGAAAGACATACCTTTCACATTGTCCTGTGTACGAGCACAAAAGCAAGGCTGCCAAGCAAGACAACAGGAGCATGTTTACATTCCAGGTCATATCAGTGCTAAGGCCCCTGAGCTTTGCTTTCTAGTTGAATCCCTGCGAGGGCCAAAAATCAGAACGTTTAAGGCTGAGATTTGACCACATTCATGGTTTACTGCCCTCCTCTTGCTTCAAATTGAGCTCAGAGCCATTGCTAGACTTCATCAAACCCCTCCTCATGCAAGTGTCCTGTTCTTCCCTTCCTCTTCTGATTTACTCTCCTGCGATATTAGTCCTTGAGAGTCAGGGCAAGCAAACAAGAAATTACTACCTTGATCCTAACTTTATATAAGTAGAGAATTGCTACCCACCCCATCCTCACCAAAAGGTCAGTCTGGGCCTTAAATGCAAAAATAGGTCTTAATGGCTCTGATCAGCCTCATCTGAGGCCTTCATCCATACCTTCTGTCCCTGGGGCCAGGAGTTCTAATTAAGCTCAGACCTGAGTATTCAGTCTCCAGCAATACTGGATAGCACGTGGTCAGAACTGGACTAGAAGAATACCAATAGAAAACTCCAAAACTGTAGAAAGTGTTGCTAGACATTTATTTGATATTCCTATTCCCCAGAACCGCTACTGGTCAGCTTTCCAGTGCTGTACTGTATTAGCCTATGACTCTTGGATGTTTTCACAAACATACAGATCCCTGTTTCTAGGCTAACTTCCAGCACTGGCAGATCTTTACATTCTCTTAAAGTTTTTCTTTCCCAGAAACTTCCTTTTTCCAAAACACTGCTACAGGGTGACATTTCAGAAAAGCTGATGTGCCCCACCTCAAAGATAACAGTTATCTCTCTCCCCTTAAAAAGCAGTTTGTGACCTTTACAGCTGGAAAAGCTTCACAGCATATGATGATCATGCTAGTAAAGCGGGTTAGTACATCCCTGGTGGTTGTCCTTGAAGCATCTGCAACTCTCATCATTATTCTTCTTCTGAAGAGTCTCTCCCCTACCTCAACAAGTTCCCTACAATTTTCTTCCCATCCCTGCCAGCTCCCAGTCAGGCCTCTGAGGTGGAGACTCTGCCTGCTCACTGCTGGAAATGCAGCTCCATAACTGCTTAACAATTCTGCAAGCTAGAGAATGAAAACTACTTACATAAGGAGTGGTTTGTTTGGGAGACTTTTTTCCCTTCTCTCTATAATTGGACAGTTTCATAACTGAACTGACAAATAACTTTGATCACTCTTCAGGATAAGAGATTACGTGATGTATTTTATAACAAGAGAAAGAGGTTGTTCAGTGAAGTCCCTATTGGGAGATCAAGGTAGCAAGAGTCAGATCTACAAACAATTTTTCTAGGGAAAAAAAATCACAGTCCAAGTTCTGCTGATAACATAAGCTAATGCTTGATTAGGTGGCAAGTTACCGACCAGTCCTCACTCCTAACACAGTGCTGAGAGACAGCTTAACCTAGCGTATTAACCAAGAGGCTAATCAATAAGATGGATAACTGTCCCGTAATAATCCTCACAGATTGCTTCTATTTTAAGAGGGGACTAGTGCTGGCATTAGGGTATGGAATTGTTGCTTTGCCTGTTTTATGAGGGGGCACTGGTCATCCATGTGTACACAGCAAGTTTGTAGTTGGGGGCTACATCTCAAAGCCTTAAGAGTTTCAGGTCTTCAGCTATTGATTTCCCCACTGGCAGCATGAGCTATTTACACAAAGGGTAGAGACGATGGCTTGTTTTCCAGTTCTTGATTGGATAAGTGTTTAATACTTCATGTAAAGTGACCTGCAGAAATTAACAGGTCTGGGCAGGCCTACTTCTGTCCTTCTTGGTGGGCTAGAGCAACAGACTGCCCCATCAGCAACATCCTGAGCCAGCAGGAACCAGCTGGGCAAGATGCCAGCTGGAGCTAAAAGGATCATCAAGTGAGCAGAAGCCTGGTGTGCAGCCAACCAGGAAGTTGAAACAGCAAAAGTAGAAGAATCAGTTCCAGTGCAATCATTGTCAGCTGGAAAGTGTTAAAAGCTTCTGTTACTCACGCTGTACATGGGAATTCTGGGTCTAGGCAGGCTTAGAGCATGGGCAAACAATGGAGACAGGTTCTGACTTCTGCCAGAAGTAGGCAAGGGTAGCTGCTCTCAGAAGGGCTTCGTTTTGTTCCAGTGCTGCTCAGTTTGAAAGTTTTGCTTATGATGCTTAGGATGACAGCTCTTACCTACCTCAATCCCTCTCTCTAGGTAGTTCTAAAAGATCAAATCTCTGCAGAGAATCATCAAAATCTGACAAGCTGACTTAGTAAGAAGACCACCCCTCTGCAAGCAAAATTCACCTAATAAGCCTTACAGTTACATATGGAGTAAGGCTTATATAGGATGTAAATACTTACTGTAACTAATAATGAGCTTCCCTCTGCTTTCTCTGAAAGATCGCTTCTCCCACCTGCTTCCAAGCCACTGTTCCTTTGGCAGCATGACCATATATATCATGGGTCAAATCAAATCACTTCTGACTACTGCCTAGATACTGTTCCATGCTCAGGAAGCACAGCATGTCCTATACAGCCCGGCCAGCCATTCCTCTAGGAACGTGGAAAGTTTAAGTTCCCACAACAGCTGCACAGTACTACATAATCTGCAGCATAGTACTGCCTTTACATAAGCCATAATCACAGCCTCAAGAAGGTATCAGCAGCTGAGCTCTCTTTAGAGTAGTATACCAGAACTTTCAAAGAAAGCTGAAGTCTTTCACAGGACACTGAAAAAGCTGTGAGCACACCACCCATCAGGTCTGCAAGCTAGTCCCAGAGACATGCCATAGCAGAGTCCAAGGAAGTCACCTAGGACAAGACCCACTGCAGCTTTCTACTTCCAAGTTTAGGTGCCCAAGATCTTCCAAGACTTCCAGCACTATGCCATGTCAAGATCTGACAGATCTCACCTTTTTTCATTTTCACCCAATTCCTCCTTGATTCCCTTAGGTCAGTACATTCTACACTGCAGTTTGTGGAACGGTGATAGATTCTATAGGATCACTTGCAAAATGCCATACACTCCCATTCTGTTGCACCCAGAAAGTTAAAAAAGTATTTCCAAAACCCATTTTTTTTTAACTCTTTCATGAAAGCACTTATCATAGTTACCAAACAGAGGAAGTGTGATGGGGAGAAGCCTGTTTTGAATTTTAGCAGATCTTTTTTCCAACTAGGTGAATTTATCCCATGAAAAGGTTTAAGCGTCCTTATCCTATGCCAGTCCTCTGTCTCTACATTAAACACACTCTTTTCTGGATCTCAAATCCCTCTGCAAGGAAAGTGGCCATTCCATTCCATCACTTTAAATGAAGGTTGTAGTTAGAGAATTGGAAGAATCTCAAACCACAGATAACTGCTGTAGTGAGCTGAAAACAGAATGAAGGTAATGGAAAGCTGCAAGACACCTATTTGTTTCCAAAAGGAATGCTTTTCCTCTGAACATGACAAACTGCAGGGCTAGCTTAGAGCTCTGCTGAGGCATTTGTCCCTTGCTGGAAGAGATTACATAAGAAGATCTATCAGGCTGCTCAAGTCTGGCAGGTAGTGGTGTATGAGATCAGAAAATCTACTTTCTGGTTTGGGTGCTCCAAGGATTATTTCTCAGTTTTTGTCTGGTTTTAACTATAGACTCAATATTCTGTTTTCAAAAAACACTGCAGTACCAAACAGAAGTTCCTATTTGTGGAGACTGTATAACAGCCCTCAGCACGATCTTCTTAGCGCTGCTCTGATGAGCTGCAGAGCAAAGGTGGTGAGACACCTGACACGCACTGAGGTATAGCAATGCCAACTCCATGTTCCAGGCAGTGCTGCAAATAGAAACATCTGAACAGGCCCTAGTCTGAACACACAGTGGGTCATGCCCACCTGAGTCAATAATGGCAGGGTGACCCTGACAGAAGGGAAGCATTTGTCACGCTAGAAGTCCTGGAGGTTTTACACTCTCCAGATCCTTTCCTCCAGCCCTGCTGTGATTTAATTAGTCTGAGGCAGAGCCCTGGTGGCAGCTGCGCTTCACTGAATGCAATCCAGTGCTGTCACCTACTGGCTGCCTGTCGCCCCAGAGCCCGCAGCTCCTTGCAGAGTGCAGTAGCAGAGAAAAGCCCAGAGGAGCAGCACTGCAGTCTGTGCTAGGCTCACAGTGCCCAGGAAAACTGCATTTCCAGCTCCTCTGTATTATAAACATCAGCATAATAGAAGCTGCCCGCAAACAGGAACCAAGAAATCAGTCAGACTGGGTCTGCACTGAGGGTTGTGTATGCTTCTGAGCACTGCGTCAGAAGGAGAAGCAAAGAGGAAGGAAGGATCAGCTGGAGCTTTACCACTTAAATGACAATACAGCAGGCTGGAGAGAACAGCCCAGGAAGCTGGATGGCTACAATTGCAGAAGTATGGGCAGCTGAGGCCCTCGCATATCATCACATGCTTGGTATCCACAGCTGACATGCCTCCTCCACTGCCTATTTGCCTGCTTCCCTGTTTCAGACCTGCGTTTTCCTTCTTCAGTTCCCCCTATTTTTGTACCTGTCGGATAGGCTCCGGAATCCGGTACCTGCAGCAAGACTTGACTAGATGCACAGCTGTCTCCAGGCACACCCTATGGCCCACAGAGATATAAAGGGGCTTAGAGCTGTTGTTGCAGCTACGCAGGACCTGTGCATTCACAAATGAGAAAGATCAAATACTTAAGGGGCTTATTTTGAACAAATACAAAGTGATATATGAATTATAAGCCAGTCAACCCGCTTTCAGAATGGGTCTGCATCTGGCATGTCCCAGCTTTCTTGATCCTCTACTTCCCACTAGTGATCTAGTGAGGAGATAGTGATCTCCTCACAGGGACTGTCACAGAATCACAGATTCTGTCTGCCCTGTTAACTCTTCCCTAAACGCTTCACACTGCTCTGAGAAGTAGTGTGCAGATCTGCTAATGCAGACTGTGCTGAAATATCACTGGGGGATGATGTTTCTTAAATCTGCTCTCTTCTTGTGCAGCACTGTTCTGAGACATAAGCTCCCATTTTGCATCCTGGGAAACTGCTACAGAACTGGTACATTTCCTTGGCTGTCATTCATGAACACGGATACTGGGGCATGGCACCTCACATGAATACATGCAACACCTGAATGGCCACCCCTTTCTAAGAATTTCTAAGAATGGTTGAGCTGACAAAATCAGAGTTACTTGCTGCTGCTCAGACCTTGTCTTCCTGAACTGATGTCACTGAGACACTCCTACTACAGAGAGAAAAATTTTCAATGTTTCCAGTTACATGAAGCTTGAAGACTCATGGATGGGAAGGTGGATTGGGAAGTCCCTCAGCTTACCATGCCCAGGACTTTCCCTGAAGTACCGGTTAGTGGGAATGCATCTCCTTCCATTTGCAGGGAACGAATCTAGAGATTAAAAGCATAGAAAGTTAGCTGGTTAGGAAGTACTTTTATGTGGCTGTCTCAATTTTCTTTGCATATTAAAGAATGGAAAGAATTCTCAGTCTGGCCTAACCTGCTCTCTGTGCAGTTCATCCCTGGCCAAGCCATCCACTTGCAGGAGGTTCTTGGCCACTCCAATGCATGGTAGATCTGTCAGGACCCCTAAGTGGCAGGCCACACCAAATCCTGCCAACAAGGAGGCACAAAAGCAGTATTTGCATACGCCTCTGAAAATGCTACAACACCAATGCCAGGGCCGACGAGTCAGCCCTGCCATAAAGGGTAACTCTCCAGGAAAGAAAAACTGCCACTTTTGAGGAATCAGGAATTTGCAAGAGAACCTGATGAGTACCTGAGGGACAGGCAAAAATTCAGGTTATTAACCCATCAATACTGAGCCTCCTTTCTCCATCCCTTCTCTTTGAAACTTAGTAAGAAGATCTCTAATGTAACGCAAGACGCTCTAGAACACGAATCGCAAGTGAGAGCATGGGGTCGCAGGGCTCTTTAGTGAAGACCTACCTCTGTGATGCAGCAGGCCGTTCCCATCTACAAGCAGCACCTGGAAAGGCCCCCAAAAAAAGTTATTTTCTATGCCGAGAGACACTCCAATGAGCAAGCAGTGTTGGTGGCCCTATGAGGAAGGAGAGGTCCATGTTTCAATCCTTTGACTTCTCTAGATAAGAGCCTCCACTCAGTGTGCCTTCTTTTATGTATGACTAAATAACCAGTGTACCAGCAGCATGAGCTTTTAGTTACTGGCAGTGCTTGCCATCGGTGCTATATGCAGAATGGAATTTTCATCGCCAAGGGATGCTTCGCTCATCTTGGCTCAGCATTCCTGATACCTAAAGATAGTGCAATAGATGCTCAGTACAACTTTGACACTGAGCTTTCTGTCCTGCCAGTGAAGAGCAGCTAGATGCTGCAGCTTCAGCAGAGGGAGCATCATCTTTCAGCAGGACTCTAACTCTTCATGACATCTCTGCTTGGGACAAAAAAACATGCCACACCTGAGGTTTGAGCCTAAGCTCTTTCTGCTGAAGTCTCTGAACTGCTTCCACCAGGAAAGGGACCTCTCGGAAGGCTAAAAATCCTGCTACGTAGGGGGCTGTCACAGCAACCATCTGGCAATCCTCATACAGCACCTAGAACCACAGGAGCACAGTACAGAGAAAACGATCTCCAGCACTTACTTAGTTCTTAATTGCAGTTATATCCCCTCTCCTATTTATGTCCCTTACGCTCTCATCTTTGTAAAAGTACTCTACTACTTTTGCATCTCTCACGCAAAGCTAATGCAATTGAGTTGTGTCAGTCTCTCTGTAAGTTAGAGAAAAGGAGGGAGTACTGGGCTATTGACAGAAACATGTCCTACCATGCCCCACTTAAGAGTGAAGTCCTTGTAAAAAGTCAGGGCAGCTATTCAAATACACACTGGGGGACCTCAAAGTTCACACAGTCAGAGCATTATCAAAGCACCTTTGCCTCTGTAGGAACAGGTGAGAGGATTCTAAAAGAAAGCTCCAGAGACAGGATATTAGCCAACAAATGTCCATGTAGGACAAATCAAGAATCAGGACAGGATCTGAAAGTCAGTCCTTAAAAATTCCAGTGGCTGATACCAAACTGTTTCTCTGTTTGTGATAGGTTTTATAGTTAAAGACAATTTTTGTATCAGGTTGAAAACCAGAAAAGAGACCAAGTATCTTTATTATTTCAAGGTCACTTGAACCTAGGATTCGTGGCAGACTGGAAAAGGTACAAATTACATCTTATATTATTAATTGATTACCAGCTAAATCTCACAAATAGGACATCTATGAGTGCTACAAATGCTTTAATTTGCTCTCCTGGTATGTGCTAACAACGATCCTTTCTGTCTCTTTCCAGGTCGCACCTGAAATTGATTACTTCCAATACTGATCTAATCATTTAGTTTTCTGTGCCTGTCCACAGGCAACATCTCATCACTGCATTTTCTCGTTTACTCGACTGACCCTAACGCATACTAAAGCTACCCTTGAATACCTCATAACTTCCCTGTAATTCCTAAGAACCTCTTGCGATCAGGAGCAGTTTGTATTACATATTTCCAAAATGATGTCTAGACCCTTAAACTTGTTCTTTCCCCTATTTCTCTTCCCTGCACAACACACAGATGAAAATTTTGTTGGTAACTTACTGATGTCCTATGATGCAGAGACAAAATAGGTAATAGCCTTTGAGTAAGTTTTCTATAAAAAACTCACACCACCCTAAGGAGCGGACGCGTTCACTTGCCATTACCTCAAGATCGGGGTAGCTGAGAACCACAAGGGAGGCACACGCCTTGGTGTCATCTCCTTTGACGTAGGATAAGTCCACGCCTCCTACCCTCTCTAGGCCTGCAAAGCTTGGATCTTTCTGCCACTCCTCGGTATCCTCCTCGATCACGCTGGCCTTCAGCCGGGCTTGCTCCCTAGCGAGAGGCGGCGCGGCCGCAGTTAGAGGGCCCTTCCCCCTCGGCGGGCAGGCAGGGCACGTCCCGCGGGCCTCTCCCAAGGCCGAGGCCCCGCTTCGGCACGGGCCCTGGGCCGGGCCGGGCCCCGCGGGCGCACCCGCAGAGCCGCCGGGGCCCGAAGGCAGGCTGCCGCTTTCCAGGCGGCCCTGCAGGCCGCGGGGACCCTCGGCCCGCTCCGAGGAGGAGGGCGCGGGCGGAGACGGAGCCGCCGGGCCCCGAGGGTGGGGGGAGGGTCCCGCCGGGCCCGGCCCGGTACCGGGGCGGGGGAGGCCCGACGGCCCCACACGACGCGCGGCAGCGCGGGTCCCCGCCGCGGCCGCCTCCCCCCCCCCCCCCCCGCGGCCCTCCCCACGCATGCGCACGGCGCGCCCCGCGCCGCCGTTACCGTGCCCAGCGGCGCAGCGCGGCTCCCGCCGGCGGCTCCGACATGGCGCCGCTGCCGGAAGCCGCCGCCGCCGCCGTCCCGCCCGGGAACGCGAGCGGCGGGAGGCCGTTCCGCGCCGCCCACCCCCAGCCCCGGCAAGGAAGGACGAGCCGCGGGAGCGAGAACGGGTTTATTGGGAGGTCCGCCCGGCGGAACACGCCCAGCGCCCGCCGCGGCCCGGGCAGCGCCGCGGCCGCGAGGCCCGGGCAGCTCCGGGCGCTCTCGGCGCCAGTCGAGGGGGAGGGCGCTGGTCTGGGCGGTGCGGAGACGCGCCGGGGCCGCGGAGGAGGAGCGAAGGGCGGACCTCTCTAAAGAGGAATACAGAGTGCAGAACACCTACGAAAGCACAGTTCAAAAAGGGTGGGGGAAAAAAAAGAAAAGAAAAAAATAATCCTTCAGTGAGAGCAGCCCTTCAGAAAGGCCCGCAGCAGACAAGCGCCTGCCTCTGCCCCGTCCTTCTGCGGCACGGAAGCACTGAGGCTTTACACCACGCTTTTGGGGCTGATTTTCCAGAGTCTGTGTCACTAGCGCTCCTTGGGGAGGGGGTGAAGATCAGTCACAGGTAAACCTAGCATTGCTGCTTTGGTGGCCTTGGCTTTCTTTAGGCCCTTAAGTTTCTCTGTGTCTTCTTCTGAAGACAGCAGCTGCTTTCCAGGTAGCAACAGCATGAGAGAGCAGAATCTCTTCTGGGAACATATCTTCAAGCTCTGTAGCTAACTCAGAGTCTTTTACATCAAGATAAGGAAGGAATGATTCCTTCAAGCTAGAAAATAAAGAGCAAAAATAGTATTAATAGATTGTATACAGCAAACTACAAACGCCACAATATTTTATATGTTAGAAATGCACCAACATTACATATACAGCGTTTTAACGTGCAACATTTTTATGAGGAGGATTAAACAACACACTGAGATGTGTATAGAGATAAAAAGAACACAGAAGTCAGGATTAAATTGTTGGGACCAAGCTTATGTGTAGAAAGCTGTATGCTCATCTGAGTGACTGCAGAAATGCTTGTGTTCATCTTTAGCAGTCAAGATAATTCCAGCAGTGAGTTCCCCTTTAAAGATCCTTCCTCACCTGCCAGCACCAGGAAAGAGAATCCTCAGTAGAATGATATATTCCATCAGTGTTGCCAAAAAAGCTTGTATAAAATAAAGAGTCATCATATATGCTAGAAACAGATAGTGCTGCTTAGTACTAGGTACAAATTCTTAATATTTATGCTTGTGCTTTGTGTCCAGGAGGGCAGATGTTTGCCAAGGGAACTGTTCCCTTTGCATGTATTCTCAAAGAGGCAGAGAAGCTTAAGTTAGGAGCTACTGACTGTTAGGCAGTTTGGACTGCACAAGTCTATTACCTCCATGTGGGTTTGAGTTCATCCACAACTTTGACACGCCTCAGCTTCAGGATGATCATTTCATGGAGCTCCTGCAGGAAGGTGTCCAGCCTTGAGTGGACAAGGAAGGCGCTGAGGAGCTTGGCAAGCTCTGGACTAAGCTCAGCTTTGTAGACTGTGCTGATGTCTTCAAAAGGATCCTAAAGATGCAGTGAGAAAACACATGCACCACCTAAGCAACTTCATTTAGAAAAGAGGAAAGGCCTGTACAGACACAGTAGTTACCAGTGTTCTTACCCTTTTGAGGTGCAGAAGCTGCTCTGACTTGCGGGTAGAGAGAAGTTGCCATAAGGCTATGTTGTGCTTTAGGCAGCATCTGCTAAGGGCCTGAAAGAAAAATACACAAAAAGAGAAACTGCATGTGAGGAATTTATTTAGGAACCCATTCTTTCTCTACCACCATACCCATGTAGATCAGAACTGCAGCAGAGCACAGTCACAAAGACAGAGAGAACGAGAGCGCACGAGAGAGTGCCCACTTCGGTGAAAACCACATTAACAGGCAGGGTGACATAGCCAAAGCAAGATGGCACTCAGCAGCAGCAGTCAATCTTACTGTGAGAAATTAGCATAAACAAAAGCCCCATCCATCAGCAGAGAGCTTATCCAGCCCTTTCAATCTGAGTGTAAGAGTCTGTCTGCAACAGGCCTGTTTCTCCCTCTAACTCATTTTGCATCCAATATTCCATCTTTTCCGCCATCAGGAGAAGAAATGAGAAAGTGATAGCTATGTCATGTGTATTTGTCATCAGATAGTGCCTTTACCACCTCCCCTCCCGTATGTACAGAGCTGCTTTTCACACATCATTAGGAAGATAAACCTTCCTCTTTCACGACCTTTAAGAAGTAAAGGGACATTTTCATTCCTGCTCAACACCAGGCAGCCAGTGCCACTGAAAGCTGACTCATTACTGGAAGTTTCCTCCTGGCATCTTTTGCTCTTTTCTCAGTTTTAGCATTGCACTCAGTTATGTTGTCATCCCACTGAGGATTTTCTTTCCTGGTGCTAGCAAATGAGGAAGGATCTGTAAAGGGGAACTCAACCTGAGCATCCTGCACTTAACCTTTCTGTAGGAATTTGCAAGAACCTACTGAGCATCATGAGCTACATGGTGCTCCCACCTTGCAAACACTTGCTGCAGTCAAAGTGAAAATTGTTTTCTTCTCTGCTGTAAAGTATAGTGGAAAGGAAATTCTAATACACACTTTTTAAAACTAAACTTTTACTAGGCTTGGAGATCAGGCTGGTTGGATTTTGTATAAACCAGTACAGATTTTATCCCTTAAGAATAAAGAGCTTTGCTTTCTGGACTCACCTTCAATACCTGAGGATTTGTTTGATCACCCATCTGCAGAATTTGTGTGATGTAGTCAGTCAGAAGCATTTCAGGGTTCTCTCCAGCCATGGCAAGAAATCCCAACGTAATTTCAGTGACAGACAGAGCATCACAGACATCACTATAGGACTGCAGTTCCCCACTGATTGTGTTTATCACAGAACTGGGAAGAGGGCTCTGAAAACCATGAAGTCAAAACAGTTGCCAGTATTAATTTAGATCCACTCCTTATTGCTACTCAAGTTGCTGAAGCCCTGGAAGTGGGCAGACCCCCAAATTTAGGAAGCCATAAATGCTTAAATGTATGCCCTTTCCTTTGCCAATCCTTACTGAGGAAAGAAGGCCACTTTGTATGTATTCAAGCCATGCAGGAAAACAAGCAGACAAGCCTTTATAACAGATGAACAAGCCAAGAGACACAAGGCAACCTTGACACTCCTTGAGATGTCAGGGGTCTCTTGCTTGTCCTGTTCCACTGCGGAAACCCACCTGATCCAGCTTATTCCTGATGTCATTAAACAGCTGTTCATAATTCCGATCATATCTGTACACAAGGGTAGGTATTCCCTGTCAGGAGAGAGGAATCTGGAATGAAATCCACATGTTGTAGAGCCTTGGTAACATTGCAAGGCCTGCTACAGTGCAAGCCTGGCTGCAGCAAACAATGCAGGGGCCCAACGTACGCCAAGAAGCTGACTGCAGAAAACACAACTAGCTGTACTGTCCTACCTTTAGGGTGATTAATGGCTTCCCCTGCAGAAACTTGCTGATAACTTGCTGCTGGATCCTCTCCAGATCAAAGTCCTGCAGAGTCTCCCTTCCCTTCTCCATGCTGTACTGGCAGTTGGACAAAATCAGAGGAATGAGGTCCCTCTCAACCTCATAACTGATCAAGTGCAGGTCAGCCACCTCTGATGGACTGATCAAGTACCTACAGAAGAGGGAAAAAAAATTCTTCTTTTAGAGGGAGAAGCCTTTATGAAACAGGGAAAGCAGACTGTGTGGTAGCAGACAATACAACAAAACCAAAAAAAGGTCTACCTGGCATAGCAACATACCTATCATCTTCCTTGATGTATTTGTTTACTGAGTAGATAAAATCATTGTGCAGACTAATGAGATAACTGGCTAAGGCTGTGGAGCAGAGGCCCAGTCCCTGTCGGCGTGGCAGAAGGACCTCAAGCTTGCTGTCCAGAGTCAGATCAACATCACAGTAGCCTTTAGGAAGCTTAATTTCTCCTGAAATAAAAAACAGAAAAGACTATTCTTCAGCCCATGACAAGCAGGCTCTCCTGACCTACAACAGATACAGCAGAAAGTATCCAACCTGAAAAGACAACTGAGCGCAGCTCTTTCTGTCACTTTAGTGCCAAAGGAAAAAAGTTCAAATGAGAAAACTACAAGAGGGAAACAAATTCTTCCATTTCCACCTAGACCTCTAACCTTTAAAGGCCAAGGTCAGTTTTGCTGATACCTCTCAGTGTTTCTGATGGGAGGAACTTGGACTGTCAAGGGTATCAGAGAACTGCTGTCTTAACAGCTGGCAACCTCTTGCCCTCACTCTCAGAAAAATGCTGGGAAAGAAGTTTACTCACCGTTGGTATCCAGTGATCTTCTCAGCTTGTTCCAAACAGTCAGAAAAACATTTGCTCTCCTCTGTAAAAGGTTCCTCATCACATCTGGGGAATACCAGAAACAGGAATCCTTAAAACACCTTCTATTGCCAACACTCAAACCCCACAGTAGGGGAAGATTGTTCAAACGCACTACTGAGCTCTAGCTAACTGCTCAGAAAGATCAAAAGCATCTAAACGTATATTAAACGGTTTACTCAAGTTGGTAACATTAGAAAATTGTTCTGTTTATATTCCTCCACTATCATCTGCTATTGCCCCAGGCTATAAGGCTGGATGGATTTTTGGTCTGAATCTGCATGTTCTTTAAGCACTATGCCTTATACAATTCAAGGAGTTGCCACAAAATGTCAGTTTGCTAATGAGTGGAAGGGACAAATACCTATTCTACATACTAGGCAGGTGCTAATCTAGGGCATAACTTAGAAATCCTTCATGTCCACTGTTGCATTCAGGATTTTAGGTTGCCTACCTCTGAGCCCAGTCCACACCCCTTATGACCATTCTTCCTGTGTTTACATCCTCTTAAAACCAGTTGATGACTTTTTCAAGCATGACTCTGGGGTTAGGGTCCCCAATTAATTTGGGTAGAAGTTAAATGCAAAATATGAAGGCTTAAGCTTGCAAGTTTAAGAAAAGTTTTCTCTTTTACTTTCAGCTCCTGGACTATCCAAGGAAATCTATCTGAAGCACTTTTTGTTTTACTAATTTTGGATTGGCAGAGTCATCTCACCTGAGTGGGGTTCATTGAGGAAGTCTCTGATTGTGTAGTTCTTGACAACGGCGGTGTTCTGAAATCGCCTAACCAAGTCTCTCTGAAGAGCCAGAATGTCTGGTAAAGATTTAACTAATCTCAGTTCTGTTTCCTAGAAAGGGAAAGGGGACCTATGAATGAGATTGTCCTTGGACAAAACACATTTCATACTTTTATTGCACTGCTTTTGCTGGTGTAGCCAGCTTTTGGCTTATCCTCAGGTTTTTGTTGGATGTTGTACACTATCACTGGGCAAATACTCTTATGATGAATCTAGACTCAGTAAGGTTGGAAGGGACCTCTGGAGATCATCTAGTCCAACCCCTTTACTGCAGGCCAGCTGGGTGACCAAGCAGATTTCAACATATTTTGGAAGTAGACTGGTGAGATTACATACTCATTTCTTTTGGAGAGTTAGAGAGATGCATGAAGACCTTCTGCAATAGTCTGCCACATTTTTAAGGAATATAGGTTAACATAGTCAGCCCTTTCATATGGGAAGAAGGGCTTCCCCTCATGGGCCTATGCTCTGAGAGAATCCAAGACAGCTAGATATGTCTGCTCTCCAAGGTACCACTACAGGTTAAGAGGACCTGAAATCATTTTCTAGGTTGTTATTACTCAAATAACAGTTCTCGGAGTTGTGACCAATGATCTGCAGAAACAGGAAGTGAAATCAAGACACTATCACTTTTTGAAAAGGGAATGAGGCACCTTGCACCTTAATCAGCTGATGACTAACCACTAACTAATTCAGATCCTTTATGCAGCATAACCCAGGCTCTTGGGTAATGCATTTTACCAATCAGTCTATATCCTGCCCTTGGACCTCTGAATACTAAACTGGACATGATCTTGAAACAAAGCTGAGGGACAGCTTGTGTGCTCTGCAGAGCAGTATTTTATAGAGAGATAAAAGCTGGCAGCAACCAAGAGTGAGTGTGAGAAACAAGTCTACTGATCTCATGGTATCATTAAGAATGAGGTTGCTCTTTATTTGTTCTCTATTCCTCTGCTTTTGTAAGAGACATGAGAGCTAACATCACAGTTTAATCTGGAACCAAAGGGAGGAGAGTTATGGAAGGAAAATTAGCTTCCAGTCCCTTGATAACTTCAACTCACAAACAAAAACCTGGTCTTACACTGTGATTTTGCTGTTTCAAAATGCTCGCAAAGCACATATTGATGCACTTCATCTTTTGACATGGAGCTGACAGGAGCTTCTTTCTCAAGATCAGTCATCACATAACTAAAAATACTCAAGAAGATGAGGCTATAAAGCCAGTCACTGGCCATTTCCTTTCCTTATTGACAAGCATTTGCCAGGGTACTTTGAAATTTGTAGTCTCTCATCCCTGTATCACACTCACCTTCTGCAGAAACTTCCACAGGAGAGGAACAGCATCCTTGGCATTCTTTTGCTGGACTACATGACCCAGGTTCTCCACTGAAATCCTCTTTCGGCAGCTCCACATCTTGGAGTGGTGTATGTGACTGTCCTTTGGCAGTTTGGACAGGAAAGTGGTAGGGTCACCATATACTATTTTCACTATTGGATTGGAAGAAATTTTCTCATCCTCTTGAATTTGTTTATTTATTTCCAGAAGCTTTTTATCTAAATCCTGTATTAAAAATAAATTAATTAAAAAGTGAAATCATTAAAATTGGCGGCATCCTACCATGTTGAACCTCCACTGAAGTATATTTCCCTGGCAGCTCAATGACTAATTGACACAGAAGTATGTCAAAGCAGAAGATTAACTCCCAAGCAAGGTTTGTTAAACACATACTGCAAGACAGCTATTTATACCATAAAGTTATTCTTTGTTCTCCAACTCACCCAACTCCCAGGTATTTTATTTTTTAAATAACAAACAAAAAAAGGCAGGTAGTATTCATTTTGAGCACAAACGTGCTCACCTGACAAAAAGTTTCAGTTGAGCTATGATATTTCTGCTTTCTAGCTGTACAAAACCATTATAGCTCAGTCTAAATATCTGATTGCCACATTGCCACAGGTAGAAAAAAAGTTGACCAAATAATTGATAGAACAAATTATGGCCCTGTACATAGCTTCCACATTTGATATCCTTCAGATGGAAGTGACTAGCTGACAATAAATGGAAGCTAGCCTGCAACTGTGTCATAGATGAACTGGATTTAGGAATAGTGGTGTAAACAGTTTGGCACAGGTATTACAGCAGGTTAGATTTGTAGTTAAGTGATCTTTGAACAGTTTGAATATTAAAGTTTTGTACAGCAGATTTCTCACCTTCAATTCAGGAAGAATAAATGTGTTTGCCACAATTTCTTCCCATTTGTTTCTTTTCTCTTTGGTGGAGAGTACATCATCAAATTGAATCAGCCCTGCAACAGGAATATTTATTAAGTATTACATTTGAAACACTTAAGAAAACTCAAACTCTCTAAGCTTCCAGGCATGACATTCTTGCAAGTTACTCTGATGAGCCAATAGCTAAATAAGTATCTCAGTCTACCTGCAGAGTAAACATCATCCAAAACAGCACACTGTGATCTCAATCTTTTTAGAAGCTTCAGTCCAGTCATTCATTTGCATGATATGGACTTTTATGCAAGTCATTGATAATCTCAGGAAAGTTAAACAGCTTGTCCAAGGTTAGATCATGATCAATGACAGACCAAAGGACAGAGCTTGGAGTACTGACTTGTATTGTCACACACTAAAAATGCAGCCATTATATATAAATCATCCCATGACACCACAGCTCATCAACTTGAACTTTAGGTGTAAACCATGCTCTGCCATCTCTCTTCTACCTAACAGCATCTTGAGAGTCATTTTGAAGGCAGTATATAGATGAGCACATAGCATGAGCTATTGTGCTTTGAATAGTGTGTGCTTCTGTGAGCTGAAAGCTCTTCAAAGTGTCATGAAGTTTTTTTTTTTCCCCAATAACTCCTTTTCAGAATTACATACCAAATCCTGAAAACCCCATATACTTGAGTAAAACAGAAGTAAACTACCAAAAATTTTTCTATCCCTATAAGAAACAAGCTATGAATTTCTGGATCTTCCTTATTAGCTCAGCTACTGCCTGTTGGAAATGATCTATTAGTAAAGTAACTAACTAACTGCTACCCTTAAAATGCTATAATAGCTTGTAGATGGTTGGCAATTTTCCTTACACTGGCTTGGGTGCTGCTGGGGGTCCTTGAGGAGGCTGCCTAGGAGAAGATGAAGGGTGTTGATAGTCTCATCCACACTCTTCCCCAGAACTTTTGTTAGCTGTGCCAAGTCCTCCTGAATATGCTGTTGCAGGAAGCTTACTGAATTCTGCACTGGTGGCTTGATGATCCTTTCCAATGACTTAAAGAACAAAAGGCAAAAAATGAGCGTAGCCAGTAATGTCCAGTTCTAGCTGAATGCATGCAGCGCTACAGTCCTTCACCAGAAATTCTCAACTCTATCCTAAAGGATTCCTACTGCTTGAATATATAAAAAGGCAGGAATGTGTGCAGCAAAGCACCAATCATTTTATCACTATAGATGCACTTCGGCTCCCACCTCCACTATAGTGTGCTAAGATGGCCAATGAACTTCCTTAGTGAAGTGAAATTATGGCTCTGTCCAACCTCTTTTGAAGGACAAGAAGAAACTGAAATCCCTCCTGGACAAGACTAGAAGTTGATTTGAAAATCACTGCCCAAGTCACTAGGCAATGAGACACAAAAGGACCTGTACCATACAAAGGTTTTACTACATTTCATGTGGCCACTCAGAATAATTACTGAAAGATACCTGAGGATCTTTTGTAGCTCCCAGCAACATTGTCAAATGTGTGAGCAAGCGTATGAGAAGGAAGACAACTGGAGACATGGCCCGATCAGACACTCCCATTATTTTTCTGTGTTGTGCTTCTCCAAGTATGTGGCCAGTTTGAGTTCTGTCTTCGTTACTCCTGTTGTAAGGTACATATTGTAATTTTGTTTTTGCCTTGACAGAAAATACAAGAGAAGTCTTTGATACCAATAATGTCTTTTTGTCCTGTAAGTTTTCTGAATGCCATAAAAGTTGACAAAAGTGCTATAGTAGAATAAGTGCTTCCTGTTAATTTTGTACACGAATAAGCCAATTCATTCCCTTATTTTTTGCAGGCCGATTACTCTTCCTTGGACATCTCTCCCTCACACATTTTCTGTGAAAGAGGCAGAGTCCAGCCCTGTGGGGCAAGATTAGCCACCTCCAAGCTGGAGGGATGAGAAGCCACTGCTGGAATTTGTAACCTTGATGTTTTTGCACAAGGACTGGAAGCACTAATCTGGGGAATCAAGGAAGGGAAAACACAAATCAACCTTACTGGGGCTTTGGTAGAAGGTCTTCAGTCATACTGGTCTGTCTAAGAAAATATAGCCTATTACTCTATGTCAGTATAGAATCACATCATCAGCCTAGATGAGCAAAGGGATGAAAAGCCTAAAACCAAGTTTGACAAGCCTTTATTTTAAGGCAGCTTCTGAAAGTTCAGAGTTTTACCAGAACTCCTAATGCCAAGACTCTTCTCCTCAAGGGAATAGACAAAGCCTCAGGTTTCTAGAGGTATCCCTTGTGCCTTTCAGGTAACAGCATGAAGTAATACTTACCATGCTTCTAAAGCAAAAGATAAGTACTACACCATTTAGTGCTGAAAAGATTAATGAAGCAAAGCATACCGGAATTCTTGAAAGCCAGGCAGTGCTTTATGCTGTTGCCCTCCAACTAAGGCACCACAGTCAAGACAGCGGCTCGTTTCCATCGGGCGACCACACTGGCAAAAGACAAATGAGAATACTGAATTCCAGACTAAGAGGAATTCTCTGGCCGAAAAACAGAATGGGACCAGATTCTGGAGCAGGGGAACTGCATATTCTGTTTCAGTCACAGGGAGGTATCTTACTCATGCAAGACCCTTTCTTCTACTCCCCTTTTCCTACTGCAAATTGTCACAACTAGATAGGGAATTTCTGTTTTTTAAAAAAGTAAAATAAAACCTGCTAGCTACGTCTATAACTGCAAAGCCTTTTACAGTTTCTAATTCCCAGCACAAAAATCCAAGCTATAACTGGTTAATTAAAAACAACAGTATACTGCGCAGAGGGCCTCTGTCTGCCTCATTTCCTAGATTTATGGTATAAGCTGCATTAGAGCTACTCTAAATGTTACATTGCAACAGCAAAATGATCAGTAATATATTTTAGAAAATGAACCACTATGCAATATAACATAAGAAAAATAAGAAAAATGTAGAAGTTTAACGTTGCAAACACCAGCTACTTCACCATTCTCAAATTCTTACCTCTCCTACAGTACAGGGGTGGCCATTCGGACACGCTATCAAAAGAGAAACAAATAGGATGGTATGGTAAGACAGACATTTATGAAGTCCCTGTTACTTCCTTTTATAAAGACCATCATCTTGGAGCAGTAAAAATATGCCTCAAGATCTAATGGAAAGCACTGATGCTCCCAAAGCCCAGAGGAATCATTGGCCCACACAGGAACCAGAAGAAGTGTTCAGTTTTCAGAAAACTTTCATTTTCAGTTTCTCTTCTTGAGAAACAAGGAACAGAAACCTGCAAGATTTGGCTATCAAGTACCAAATGGGGTTGGTAAGCAAGAATGCTTCCTAGTTTACACTAAAATCCTAATGAAGGATTTCCTGGCCAGGAAAGTGGCAAAGTACTCTTCTACTCACATCTCTTTAACATAGCCAAAAGTGTCAAGACAGGTCCCTTGCAGTCTTGAACTCTGTGAACAGCTGTAAGCTGAAGGCTAAACAGAGCTTGATGAACTTTGATGTAGTATCAACATAACAAAGCATAGCTACAGATCTTAATTACAAACCATAATTCATGCTAAGAAGAAGAAAGTATCTGACCTCACATGTGGAACAGTTTCATTCAAAAACAAGGATTTTCTTTCCATTTCTGCCAGAGATAGTCCAGAGTACTTACCATACCAGTGCAGAGTGCTCATTCCTTCCCATGTTTTTGCCTGAGCCATTATATCTTCAGGCATTGTAGGCAGAAAAGAGTGCTAAGGAGAAAAAAATGGTGACAAATGATTACATAAATCAGTTATTTATTGTAGCAGTTGTTCAATGGTTCCTCACGATGGTGAGTAAAAGATTTCTGAAAGCAGAAGTAATGCAGAGGGAAGAATGTGATGTACTTTTTCAAATTCTGCCTGTGAAAAGCTACTCTTTAAAAAGCTGTCAGCACTGTGAAGATTTGCACAGGTGCTCTGTGGACTTCCTGAATGGATTCCTATCGGAGTGGCATCACATACCCTGGTGTACACCTTGACAGCCAGAAAAAAATAGAGCAGCAGATCCCTCCATCCTCAGTGCAGGGCTCCGTAAGGTATTATCCTCTAGAGCATACAGGTCTCCACAGTATGACCTGCCAACTGCTTTCAGACTTGCTCATTCAAATTTCAGTATCAGTAATATCACTCAAAAGAGTACCAGTCCAGAGCCTGTCACTGTGCTAATTAATCTCAACCATGCGGAAATAATCATCCAACAGTAATTCACAGACAAAACAAAGTAGATCTATTTTGGTGTTAAGAAAGTTTAGGTTCTAGAGGATCCAGCAGACACATGAAAGAAGCAATATGCTGAACCACCATCTGAGTTAAACTCTCCTTACCATCATGATGTGCGGACAGAACGCCAGATTTCTCAGGGGCTGCAGGATGGGGTTCTGCCCACACAGCAAGACAGCTGCGGTATGAACCACCATTTCAATCAATGCTCCATCCTGGCTGAAGCTTTGAGGCTTCACTGTCAGAGACGGTAATGTGTTCTTCACAAGAGATGTTGCAAACTGCTTCAGGTTTGGAGAATTCAGGACTTGGGAGTTCTGAATGAACTCAGTCATAGCATCACTTTGCTGAAAACACATATTTGAAAGAAATAAAACCAGCATGAGATTGACCACCAAATTAAAGAGGAATAACACCTATTTCCCTTGCTGTGTCATCCCCTGCACTGAAAACTATCTTCAAGTCTGCCCAGATCAGGATAAAACTATATTTAAGACAAAAGAACAAAAGGTTTTTCCACCAGTAATATAAATCTCGCTCATCCTTACAAATAAAGGATGTTTGTCACGAGCCTCCTTAGTGAAGTATCTTACCTGCTGCGTGGGGTGAAGATTTGAGTCACTGACTCCATACACTGCAGTTACTTCTCTGAAAATAGCCAGGAGTAGATGGACAGACCTTACAGGTGGGGAGCTGCTATGTGCCTGGAAAAGAAAAACTGATGATGCAGTAGAGAAGAGGCTACAATTGGCATAGCTCAGCTTTCACAAGGCTTCATTCAGCTGATTCCTGGACACATATGCTTCAGCAGGTCCACAGTAAAGTTCTACCTGCTCATGAAGGGAATAGTGCAAAAATGGCTGTTCAAGCCACAAATAAATGGTTTATCTGACAGTCCACAAGCTGATTGTGTTTATGTCAGAAATCGCTGAAGTATTTTATAGTTATCATTGCACAGAAATTAGCTGGTTGATTTTGCATGGTAAGGCACAAGGCTAGGCAGATATGGGCAGACAGGGAGGGGGCATAAACCTGCTCTGAAAATCTGCCTACTCTCCAGTCCAGTTGGCTACAAGGTGTCTGTAATGCTTACTCTAAAACCAATTGCTACTGCAATATGTTAAAAGGGGGGAGAAGCAAGGATGAGGCAGCTGATAGAAATAACTTGTGTTACATATGCTGGAGCATAGGTGACAAAAGCAAACATTTGTGTCTAAGCAAAGACAAGTCACAGTAACTTTCAAGCAAAGGCAACCCAACCCAGGCATCTCCATTAGAAAGATAACATTGCCAACAGGAACATACAAAGCTTAAATGCTGATGCTCCAGAGGATTTTGGTGACGAGAAACTGCAGGTAAGAGACGACTGTGCCCTACCTTCTCTGCCTTTAGAAGATCCTCCATCTTAAACTCAATCATTGCTTTCCCCATGACATCACGCATGACTCTGTAGTTCTTGCCACACGCCAGGTATCGATCGATCTGATTAGACTGGTTATGCCGTATCTATGAAGGGAAAAGCCCATGGTGAGCACTGCGTGGATGTTAGACAGCAGACAAGGAGGAAGCTGTTCTTTGCAAGCAGAATCACTTCTCCTAAGAGATGTGCCATTTCAGCCTTCACTAAAAGGCAGCAAGCAGGCCTGGCAGCCCAAAAGGCTTCACACTGCCATAACAAAGTCCATTCAGTAGAGAGCAAGGGTAAGTCATCATCACAATCACTCCTACTACAGTGAGCCCCCAGGGCTACGCAACATTAGAAACACTCAAAAGCAGCACAGACTGAAGACTGATAGGAGAACAGAGCCATCTCCAAGGAAAAGAAAAAAAAAAGAATGAAAAAGAAAGAAAAAAAGAAAGCCACCACCCATTTCTTTTCTTTACCTGTTGCAGAATTTCCACTGGGAACACCCAGTTAAACTGTGCCTCCATGACAAGCTTTTGAGCAAATTCCATCCCATACTGATTAGCAATTTTCCGGACTAGGTAAACACGATGCCAGTCATTCTTAGTGAGGCTACAGAATGTCCTCACATTTGCCAGATAATGCTGCTTCTCCTTTAGGTAGTCTTGCTCTGGAGGAAGAAAAGCAAAATAAGTGTTCAGCTTCTGCTGCTAGAACTGGCCATCGCAACAAGCTCTTTTTTCTTATACTGACTGAACATGCAGGAGAACTTGAGAGCTCTCCCTTCTCAGAAAACTGGAATCTTCCTGTAGCCCAATTTTAGACAACGACACATTTATGAGACTGATAACACTTTCAAAATGCCCTAGACTACGTGGAAACCTACTATTGATTTCTGATGGGACTCCCAAGGTATATTTGAAATTAGTACTTTTTTACGTCAGAAATCTCTGAAGTATTTTATAGTTATCATTGCACAGAAATTAGCTGGTTGATTTTGCATGGTAAGGCACAAGGCAAGAGTTCATTCTCAGAGCTCTTCCATCTTGCTCAATATTGGCTTTCCATTGTCTCCTCAACAGCCAACGTGGTGTAGCCCCCCCACTAAGAACAGTATCCCCAGAGACATTTAGCTAGCCCGATGTTCTCACTGCAAGTGCTGGACACTGCAGTTATTTGGAATTCATTAGAATACCGTACTTTGATGCTTCACAGATTGTGTAAATATCTTTGAGGCTCTTCTCCAGACATTGTTCTCCCTTATTGGGTCAGCGATTGATCTCAGCACTTCATTTACTTATTTTCTGGAAGTATTTTTCTCCTTTTTAGCTGCCCAGAACTCTCATATGTATAGAACAAAGAGCCTTACAGCAGTCATGTATCTGAAGCTTCACTTACGCTTTATTCATTTAAGTTAATTTAGTCTGTCATAAGGAAAATTTCATTACTAGTGCCTGGAGGATAAAATAAATCTCCTTCCAAAAGCAGAACTGCTACATAATTATACCCCAGCACTTACTAGCACAGTCTTGCTACTACGTATGGAGCACTTCTACTAATACATGGTAAAGAGGACAAATACTGACTGATGCTCCTAGGGAAAGGAAAAGAGCCAATAAGCTTTTCCTTGGCCATGCATCAACACAAGTTCCAGAACAGCAACAGATCCATTGACTGTGTCTAGCCCTTTTCCCATGGTCACTTTACTCCACATACAGCATTTCAAGCATTTCATAGAGCAATAATTAGACTTACCTGTGGGCCCATGCAAGTCAAAAAGCAGCTCTGCAGCTATATCCAGGTACAGCCGAACCTTGGCTACTGCTTCCAGATATTCAACAGATGATTCCTGTGGAGTTTCTTGGTTGTTCTTTGGGACATAGTTCTCTGGAAAGCTTCTGTCTCTCAGCAGATAGTTTGTATGCTCATATCCAAAGCTGCCTTCAGACTTTTCACACATAGAATCCTAAAGATGGGTGAGGATACTGTATGAATGCCAAAACTACTTAAATCAGATATCCTATGCATTTATACTGCATATCCCAAGTGCAGTCTCACTGCAATAAGCACATTAAACTTTCATGTCTCTCATCGCACACTCCACTCCAATACTGTTAGCTCCTTCCTTTGATTCTCCCAGGTCCCTATCTTCATCTCTGTCATGCTCCCTAACACCTTCTTGGGCAATATGCCCAAGCTCTCTCCCATATTCCCTAAGCATATAGCTGAGCAAGAGATTTATGAGCATGCTGACTGGCCAAACACATGCTGAAACACACACAGCATACTTCAAGATGCAAAGCTCTACCTGTTTTTCTCGTAGCAAGAACACAAATTTGGATCTTTCTTATCTACAAAGCCATATCTTAATGAAAACTAGAGGAAATGAAACCTCTACCCTGCTGTCAAGTTTGTTTGAAATTAAAGTGTTAAAAACTATGCAAGGGGAGGAAAGGGGACAACTCTGCACAATCACCTAAAGTCTTGCAAACAAAGTGCCAGTTTTCCACAGCTACAGTTAGAAACCCCATTGCTTGCTGCACTCTAAACTGCTGGAGTTTGGGTCTTGTCTGGCCTCACCTAATTATTCTTAGGCATCTGTACAAACAATTTGAAACAAAGGAAAGAAACAAGAAAGAAGAATTTATGTAATGTTGCAAACACAAGCCTTATCTGGGGAAAGCAAGACTAGCTACTTAGAAAGCAGTTTTGAACAAATGATAAAATTGCAAAGAATTTCTATTCCTGACTCTCTTCTGTAACAGTTTCCTTGCCCAGTACTTCCCTACTCTGCTGTCTTACCTCCAAGCAGTTGACAAAAAGCAAGTAGAATTCTTTTTTGTCATCTTTCTCCAGGATTTGGCTCTGCTCTACCCGCAACAGGTAATCTTGAACATCATTTTTCACTTCATTGAAGCTACAGGAGAGAGAAATGTCCCTTTAACACAGCTGCAGTGCTGTGACTACTACTTGTGTCCTAAATCATGATCTAACTATGACTTATGTCCATGAGACAGATAGGGGCACTCTGGATCCATCTGGAAGATGGAAAAGCAACCATGCAGCTTCTGCCTGTTGCCATCTAGCTTCATACTTGCATCCAAGATAGGCTTTCACCATCAACAGTGAGAAATGAGCATTTCTAGGACATAAGTCATCTGACCTATTTTAGGCATTTGAATTAGGAAATAATCGCACATCAGGGTCAGTGCAGAAGAAGAGGCATTTCTGAACAGAGGCTAGAGGAACTTGCACAAATGGAGAGGACTATGTAAACATACAGATGATCCTGTTCTGATTATATTTCTGTGGATCAGGAATATTGCTTTGTTGCTCTAGAATGTGTCAGCCTGTCAGCTATCTTCTCTAGGTTTCCCAAGCCATCCATGGTTAGGTTCTTTAAGTTTCCCAGCCCAGGTTTAGGTTAAGAATACCTAGGTAAACCTTGGTAGAGACTAATCAGATACTTCACACAAGCTACATGCAAGCCAGCCAAGCTGCTTGACCTACATGAAGACAGAGGATGAATTTCACCTATAAAGATTCAGTTTTAGTGAATAACATGGAAGTGAGGAGAACAACTAGGATGGTCATGAAAACTAAACCAAACTACACCCCACAGTGTAACATACAGTCCTCTATCAACTGTCTTACTGTGCTTACCTGTACTTCAAGAGGAGTTTCAGCATTACTGAGCGTATGATGGGAGTTTTATCCACCTCATCATTAAAAGGGGACAAAAATTTTGTGTAGACAGCAGCTTGATCTGCAGAGTTAAAGAAAAGACAGGATTAGCATGCAAGAGAAACTGGCAAGAGAATTGATTCCATGAGGTTTAGTGTCAGGATGAAGGGTGCTCACCTGAACCTTTCTCAAGGCCCTTGTGAACAAATAGCAGATTAAGCAGCTCTTGTATCACTGCTGCCTCAGGGGGTTTGTTGTCCTTGAAACACATGGTAGTGACTATATCTATGAAGAAATTATTGCATCTCTGCCGGAACAGGGCATTTTTTGCTATGGCAGTACTAGGAAAAGGGTGAAAAGCATTAGCACAAAAGATATTGAAACACAGAACCAGGTAAGTAACAGATGAATCAAATCACATGCAGGCAAAATCACCAGCAAAGTAAGATTCCATTCCAGCTTTCCACAAGCCCTGATTTATGCAATGCTTCAACAGTATTGTCTGCAAAGGCTGTATCACACCGCCATTTGTGATCTTAGCTATCTCTGTCAGCGGATACCTTTACTGTAAGTTTCTTGCTAAGCTATTACAAAGCAATCCAAGGTGACAAGCAGTTCTGTTGCCTGATTAAACCATTAACAGACTGTTATATGAATACAGTCTTACAGGGGCCAAGGCAACTTCCTCTCTTCTTTTGAAACAATAAGCAGAAGACGGACAGGACCTGTTCCAGCCCCATAAACAGCTTAGCAGAGCTTCTTCCACCTGTTCTGCTTGTGCTGATAACTTCAGAGGAGTGAATCAGAATTTCCTAACTCAACTAGCCCTATTGTCCACTAGTGCAACAATTCCCTTTGGGCAGGATGGAATACCTGAGTTCCTCGGAGACAGTTAAATCAACATCCTCAATGGCAACTTTACAGAATGGACAATGCATCTGTGCTGGTATTAGCCATGTCTGGATGCACTTCAGGCAGAACACATGGTAGCAAGGAAGACATACTGGATCCTTGGGCTCTCCCAGGCAGATTGGACATGGCCTCACACCATATCTGTAATTCAGGAATGGCAATGAACACAATTGTTTCAATGTTGTCTCACTAAAAGCCTTTAAATATGTTCATCTGCAGTTAGACTAAGAGGAGATAGTGTCAGATTTGCTGGCTAACTACTCAGCTTCAGGGAAGGGAATAAAATGGAAGTTACTGCTCTTCATCCGGCTTTCAGTATGCTGAATGCAACACTGCCCTATGCCCAAAAGCATGGAGGCAAAACAGACAATATTGCTATCAGAACCTACAACTTGTCTCAGTGAAGGTACTGAAGGTACCTGCAGAGCCTGTTGCTGACTTCCTCTTTACACTGGCACAGTACTTTCATCACTGCAATAAAAGTTGGATGACTCTTCATGTCTGAATCCTGCTGAAAACACTGCAGAGAAAAAAAGATAAAGTTAAATGACTCAGCTCTGCTACTCCAGGGAAAAATTCAAATGACCAGCAAAAGGAAACATGGGAAGAGGTGAAATCGTATCTTGGATTACCTTGGCAAGAAGCATAGTGTATCTTTTCATTAGGTTCTCAAATGCAGGCATCAGAGAGTGGATACCAAGCAGCACGTGTTGCACAAACAGAGACATAGAAAAAACCCGGTTCCAACAAACTCTGGGAAAGAAAGCATAATTACAAGAAATATAATTATAAGCTGAGAGCCGATAACGTATGAGGAGCAAGGGAAGTGCAGTTATCAGGTCAGCCTAATGACCTCACTGCTTTTCAGGCTCACCAGTACAGCCTTCTTGCACCTCATGTAATTTCTTTTTTTCCCCCTTCAGTTATCACCCCCTGAAGTGGAACCTGGCTTTCTGTCAAGTGTTTATACAGTACCTAACACAGTTAGCTCATGGCATAGGAGTATAGTCTGTAGACAGTGGCACAACAGAATTAAGACCATTGGAAAGACCTTCTCACACCTCTAGTTCCTGTAACATAGGAAGTAATTAAAAACAAACAAACTACCATTAACTAAAGTTTTCTTTAGTACTAGGTTAAACAGGGTGTGTGAGAAACTGAGGTAGCTCCCTGAGTTTGCCATCCAAGAGACAAGACTCTGTCTTAGAAGCAGCTAAGTTCCTCATCTGTCAGTCTTCATGCACAAGGCATGAAGTATGGAGACTGTGCTAATAAACAGCAGCCTAATCAGAGTTTTATATAAGCCTTGAACCCAGCTGGAATAAACTGCATAACATAGCTAGACTTAGGGGAGAGAATTCACATAAACTGAGAAGAAAGAAAAAACAACCAACTAAAACTGGTTCTTGATGTTTGATGTGATTCAGCCTTGCAGTAACCTGAAAAGGTTTGTGAAATCTTTCTCTGAGAATAGCAGCACCAGAGCAGCTTTCAGTCTGTACTGATATTCTTAACAGCAAGGCATGAGATTAAGATTATTAGCAGATCTGTGGTACATACTTCAGCTCCTTTAGCAGCTGATGGCACCGACTTTCACTCCTCTGTAAATCCTTCTCTTTACAAAGAAATTCAATGGGCATACGAAGGTTCTTCACTTTCTGTAGCCACATCTCCAGGTTGGATGTCTCCACTTGATTCTCCAACTTTTCGACACATACAGTTGCAGCTAACACATCTAAAATCTAGATGTGCATATACAGAGTATGAGTATAATATTGCAGCTGCATTTAACAATCATTTATGAACCTTGGGCTCATTTTGGTTTGCTAAAACAAGTGTTGTACAAATAATGTTTTATATGATTTTCTTAAAACTCTGAAATTTGCATGCTCGTGACTCAGATCATTAGCACATCCTACTAATCATGTGAAAGCATATCAAACTACTTTAATACTGCTAGTACGGCTGGACAGCTTTGCAAGAGTGATAATATAGCTGACTATCTGTAATACTAAGGATCCTAACTGGGCTTATGCTTCCCACTCTTTAATGCTGCTGGAATCAGAAGGAGATTGAACACTAGCTACATCAGGGAAGATAAATTGCATTCTCTACAAGGACTGAGGAACAGAAAATGTCTGATAGTGAGCGACTCTACCATCTCTGAATGTGGTATTCCATATCCTTCCTGGTCAATAAGGTGGTCTACCACAGTGGGATGTACAGCCAGGATCCTAGAAAAGTTTTGCAGACGGCTCTTGAACTGATTATATCCAAGGTGAACCCAGGGCAAGGATGGCATGGCCTCCTCTCTTCCGGGAGATGTTGCCTTCCATTCCTCTATGCAGGATAAGAGGGCAATTTGCAGACACTGAAAGTTTAGAAGAAAACAAAGTAAAATAAAATCAGAACTAAAAAAAAAAAAAAAATAGTTCTAAGTCGTTTTGTATCAGAAAGCCTGACAAAAGCCTCTGAAATAAGGGAATCAGTACTTTACAAAGAAGACAGTCTTAAATAATGTGGGAGTTTTTATAGGTGCTCCTGTGGAAGTGCTTTTTTGAGTAAGGCCTCAGCAATTTCAGCAGCCATTCCATGTCAAATGTACTTGCTTTGTGACTAGCTTGCTGTTAAGCTGTCTCAGAGAGGGGGAATTTGACTGACAAGATGGTGAGATTGATAGGGAAAGGCATGTTCACAGGCATCATGCTCTCCCTGTCCTAAAGGGTTCTTGATACTTGTTTCAGACACTGACCTGCAGCCCTTCTAGAGAGGACACACCAATGGTCAAGACAATAAAGTCTGTGACATAGGACTGGAAGAGCATGTTCCTGTCTTCCTCAGTCAGATCAGAGATAAATTTTCCCAGTGAAGTTCTCTGGAAGATATTCACAAACTTCTCAGCTTCATCTGGAAAACGAGGATGCAGAGAAAAGCTGAATATTAAGAGGAAGAAGAGTTTGACACAGCTTCTATCCTAAATGGACTACACGAAATTAATAACTGATGCATATAACACTATCTCATTTAGAGCACTAACACAGGATTTGAGGCCAGGCCTTCTCAGCCCAAGAACCAGTCTAATATTTACTGTATCTCACCTTCCTGTTAAGTCTTTATAATTCCATAGTACTTTCAATGCAAGGGCACAGAATAGAGGAGAAATGCCAATATTCAGAAGCACAAAGAAAAGCTAGGTGCACAAAACCCTACTGGGTCATACAAGCACAGAGGAATTGAAAATGACTCCAGGGTTGCAGGAGGGTAGATGCATAGTAGTGACAAGCTGGAGTTCACAGGGCAGAAGTATGGAGCTGCTCCGCTTTATGAGTTCAAGCCAGTGTCTCACCTTCAGTGCTTTGAATGTATTGAGCCTCCAACCACATATCATCCAAGTACTCCTTTATCCTCCAGCTGAAGGGCACCATCACATTCCCAGCATCAGCAGGCAACATCATGTTGCTCTGCACCAGAATTATCTCTGTCTGAGAGCTAGGAAATTAAAAGGTCATTAATGCTCTCGGCATTTGCCTGGGAAATGCATTCAGAGGCAGGAAGCACCAAAAACCAAGAACTTAGCTGTAGAAGGGGATGAGGGAAGAACTGAGACTCACTGACACAACCTTTCCTGACAACTGTGTAGTATTAGGACTTATTCAGTAAGCATTCCCTAGCAAAAGGGCTGTAACAGCAGGGCATGTGGCTAAAAAGGAATGGGTAAAAAGCGTGAATATGCCAAGACCCAGAGAGCAAAGCCCAGGAGCACACAAGATTAGGTAGAAAAAGAGGAGACTTCTGAAGTCACTAAGAACTGCTCCACATGCTTGTTGCATAGGGAGCCAAGAACATGTTAACCTCCGATATGGATTTAAAGCCATTGCTGGCCTGGTGTTAGTCCTGCCAGCCAAGCCCTCCCACAGTTCTCTGCAGTGACTCACCTGCTCTTACCCACACCGTAAGGGATGGTCAGAAGTTTTGTATCACTGAAAATAAACATCCACAGGTTTGTCACCCACTCTGCCACTGGCCTGACCAACAGCTCCAGATTGCCATGTCTGTCTACAATTGCTATCAGGAGAGCCAGGAATGGAGTGATCACATTCTGGACTCGCTTCCACAAAGTGTGCCTTTGAGGGCAGAAAGAGATAAAGACACTCAGAGGGAAGGTGAGCAATGGTATCAACAAGTCAGAAGGTGATTTTCCTGAGAAACTGCTGACATGTGTGATAAAGAATCCTAACCTTGTCTTAAAAAAAGAGAGAGACCACAACAACCACCAACACGACAACTCTTCTCATTTGTGCCCCTCCTGTAATCCCACTCTTCCAATCAGAACATTTGTGCATTCATGCATTCCTGTCCCAGAACAGACTATTCTGCTCTAAGTCACCCTCCCTCAGACACCAGGAGAGGACAAAATTCCCATCAGAGAGTTTCCATCACAGATTTGAGACTGACACTGCAAATATTCAGATACACAAAACTGCTGTCTCTGCTGAGCAGTTGCCATTGGCAGACTTTTATTGGAAGCTTATAGGTTACAAGATACTGCTGTTGTCCTCACCTGAAGGTGCCTGCCTCCTGAAGAGCACTGAGGTTGGAAGCCTCCCGAAGCACCCAGTTTTTTAGGTGAAAGGAATTTTCTTCTTGCTTCTTCAGAAGAGTGGAAAGGCGACTCTTTGTTATCTTCAGGAAAGAGGCTACAAAACACCAGAGACCTTGCATTTTCTTCTTTTTTTAAATCCCCTTTAGATCAGAACCCATATATCACAGGAAGCACAGAGCTTCACAGTTGTTTCAGTAATCATCCACAGGGGAAAATCAACCACTAGATATAGTACAGCCAGATAGAGTCAAGACCAGAGTTCCAGGAAAAGCCCTATAGCCCCCAAAGGAATGGCAAGTTCAAGGCAAACTCTAGTGAGTTCTCAGGCACACACTCTTGGGAGCTCACTCACCTGGGCCAGCTACCTTCTTGACACTATAGCAAGGACCACCGAGCTCTGTCAAGCTACAGAACAGAGATTCCTTCTATTTTCTGGAGCACCAGCGGATTAATTTACATGTTTTGGTAGTCTCTCAGATGCTCAGGGACTCTGTCTGCTGCAGCGTGGGAGCACATACCTTTTAAGTCATCCTCTTCGGACAGAAAGCCAAGAAGAATCTCAATTCGCCTTGTACTACGACTGAAGTCTTCATTTTGATCTCGTAGCATCCCCACAGCACTTTGCACACAGCTCCTCAGGAGTGCAGTGGTATCCAGGATTTCACCCTTCCCAGGGACAGCATGAAAACAAGTTCACCATTCTTCAGTTGTACATCCTTGCCCCACAACACATATCTCTCTTAAAATGTTTACAGTGCTCTCCTACAAAGGGCCTGTGCCTTTTTTCCATCTCTTAGTTTTCCTCTTATCCCAAGCTGCAAATCTAAATTCTCCTTTTGTTATCAAGACTTCCGTGGGCCCTTAAAATTGGTTTGCAACACAGCATTTGTATGAAGGCAAGATAAGATTCCTGTAAGGAAGAAAAATCCAGTGGTTCAAACAGAAGAGGAAATGATAAATCTGACTAGGGGATATACTCACTCCCTGGGAGATGTTTAAGCACTAGCAGGGCAAAGCCACATGCAGTCACTCTGGTACTGAGCATTCTGCAGCATCACATACTGTCAAGGAGCACTAGCCAGCCTCAACATGTCTGCAGCACAGTAAAGTCCACAGTCAAGTCCAGCTTTAAATGACCCCTCAGCTGACAAGCACAAGTAGCTGAAGTGGCAGGTTCAGAATCACAGATCTCAGCTTCAAGGTGCACTGAAGCTTTTTAAAACTGATAACAGTGACTCAAAATTAGAGATATGAAATGGCTAAGGAATTGGAGAGTCCTTAGAATGGTTTGCTTCTTTAGTGAATCTCATTTTGACTGGGGAACAGGGAGGAATTTGTGTCTAACAATTAACACCATTAACATAATATTCCTGATGGATTTCAAGTGAATGTGGATGTAAAATGTACATTGCACGTTTGGATGACAAAAGGCAGGGAGCCAAACTGACAGCTGAGAAGCAAGCAAATGTTTTTTGAACTTACTTCATAGTTCTCTGCTTCTGGCAGGAGTTTTTCAACCTCCATCTTGGCTTCGTCCTGATCCTTGCCATTCAAAGGAAGAGCTGCAACCAACGTGTAAAATTCTCTTTAGAAAGAGGCAATTCACTGCTGCTACCAGGTAGGAGTTTATTTAGGGACTGCATCCTAGAGCAGCAGAACATCCGTCAGAGATCCATTATCACCTGCATAGCTAGCTGAGATGCCATTCTCCAAACAGTTACCACTGCTAAGGCCGCCAAGCTTCATGCAGCAAGAACTGGAAGAAATGTGACACTCAGAGCTTATGTGCTAGGCTGTAATAGAGTCCTTATAGCTGTATTCTGCCTCCTGTAAGGCAGTATAGTGGAAGAGGAGAGACTCTAGGAAAAAACGCAGGAGGGAAGAAAAAGTCTTTTATAATCTTCCTCCAGGTTTAGATGAATAGATCTGTATTGATGCAAGTTGAGAGACTCTCTAGAATAATACACTGTTGGTGGTTTCCCCTACATGTAGTGTAAGCACACCTCTTCGAGCTCTCGTATTCACATTGACTGTGTTCTGGGCCCTGCTATGCAGAATCTGCTGCCACCCATGCTGAGACAGAGCATGCTGGGTGTTCAGCGGTGCAAACACTACATTTGTGTCAAAAGAAAAAGGGAAATCTATCAAATTAATTTAATTAATGACCCCAAAGTTGCAGTCTGTAGATGTAGCAAGCTAAGCACAAATATAAGTCTGTAGCCACACAGCATCCCCTAAAAGGATTAGAAGCTGAGCAGGGGAAACAGTTAGATTTATTGTATCAGACACTGAGTCCATTAGTACTAAATCTGGAATAATTCTTTATCTCCCCTTTTCCTCCACTGGTGTACCAACACTATCAGCTGGCAACCTGCACTTAGCTTACTTTTTGTTTTATCTGAATCCTCGCAGAACATCTGGCTGATGGCAAGATTCTTCAGGGCAGAGATATCAGAGATCATGTCCTTGGATCTGCGGAGATCATCTATATGTACCGATTGCCACAGGCCTGAAGATGGGACAAAAAGTCATCTCACAGACTCATAGAATCATAGAATCAGTAAGGTTGGAAGAGACCTCTGGAGATCATCTAGTCCAACCTCCCTGCTCAGCAGGGTCACCCAGAGCATGTCAGGTCTACAGCATGCTCTTCTAGAAGAGCTTCCCAAGAATTATCTCCAAGTACTTATGAACTGGCAGTTGAAATTCAGAGTTTGCTTACTCTCACTTCTTGCTGTAGAAACGGAAAGCAGCAATTTGCTCTGGATGTGCTAATGCATGCTACCCCAACTGACAGGCCACACATGCCACAGGAGCTTTGAGGCTCTTAAAACCCAGTGCAGACAACAGAAATCTTGCTGGTGAAAGCAGATCTTGTCTGAAGCCAAACAAACAATGACGAACCACAGACGGCCAGACCCACCTCCATGGAATCCCACGTAGGACGTTCCTCCTTCCATCCGGGAAAGCTTCATAATGAAGTAAACAAAGACAGAGGCTTCTCCCAAGTCCACCTTGTTGATTTCATTAACAACAGTGTATCTATAACAAAGAGGAAATGCTGTTTGGCAGACCATGAGACAAAAGTCAAAGCCACAAATCTTTCCTTGGTAAGAGAGAGGACATATTCTTCTTCCCCTGTAGATACTGAATAATGGAACTACGTTTCAAGGCACAGCTAGAGGTGATGGCATCAGAACAGCTTGTTAGGGAAAAAAGGAGTAAGGGGAGTGGAGTGAAGTCAGAGACTGTTCTGATGCCATCACCTCTAGCTGTGCCTTGAAAGATAACAGTTAATAACAACTCATGCTTCAGACAAAGGAGATTGTCTGTTAATCTGACACAGCTGTAATGTGGGTTTTTTATTATTATTGAAAGAACAATTCGTGCCTCTAGTTTCATTCTACTACGGCACAAATAAAGTGCACATTCCTGATTTTGAAAATCTGAAGATGATACTAATAACAAAATGGGGGGTGGAAAGTACTATGCAGAACAGCTAGCTGGAAAAACTTCTCATTTGACTTACTTGGCTGAGGCGATGAGCTTGGCATTTTGAGAGCCATCTTCAAAGTCTGTCTGAATAATAAGGATTTTATTTCCTGACGTGGCATCAAGGAAATCTCTAAAGGGTAAAAGGGGATTTAAAAGAAGTCACAAAGTGTAAACATAAGATGTAAGAGATGGCAGAAATAGTCACTCCACATTGGCATTGACTTGCTGCAGACAGATTAGCACACCTAACCTGTAGGGATGGTTTAATTTTAAAAACAAATCTCATGCCTCAACACGATGTAGCTGATACTGTGTGCACTGAGCCAGTACATAGGCCATCATCGCACAGCTTCTCCTGCCTCCCTTTTCTTTATGTGTTGCTCTACATGTTCTTCCAATGCATGTTTCACCCAGGTAACAGCCTATTCAGAGCAGGGTAAGGCAGAAACAGACTCACCGGATCCCTTTCAGAAAGGAGTACTCAGTGTCAAACTGCTGCAGGGACAGGATTTGAAGCCTTTGAGCTTTACCCTGCACTTCTCTCTCCAGGCAAGCAGAGTCAGCACTGGTGAGAAGCCTCGAGAAGGTGGTGACCTGGGAGTGCAAGATACAGGTTTGTTTTTAGCTCAGGAACAGAGTGGGTAGACAGGAGAGATTTGCTGGACTGTGCTCGCAGGCAAGGCTGTTACCAGGTTTCCTCAGATGTAGCCATAGTGCAGCACTAGCAGTATGAATTAACATAGTGCAAGTTATGTGATTTAAGAGAGGACTCTGCAGAATGTTTACCTCTGTAAAGACTGTTTGACACCCAGATCCAGTGTGGACGTGAGCTTGGAGGAAATCTGCAAAAGACGTGTGTTGCTGCTCCTTGAAATATATATCCGCCAGAGAGTCTGCCATAAACAAACCCACAGTGTTGCACAGGCGGATCACAGAATCAGGAGTGGCACAATTCAGCAGCGCCAGCTGGGCTTCTCTCTTCACGCGCGGCATGAGTTCATCAGCAGAACACACTGGTTTCAGCCTCTCCGCTGTCTGCAGGACAACAGACGCACAGGTATCGGAATGGTAGCCTACAAACACGTCAGAAGGGCTGTATTTCTGCTTGCTTATGAAGTGCTCTTCTAAATTAACGGCAGTGAAATCATGCACCCACTTTTTCAGCTCTTTCACAGTTTCTCTTTGCTCCTTGCTCAAGACAGTATTGATATCCAGGTAGTGCTTTTCTAGCCTGTTAATCAGTGGAGTGGGGAAGTGCTTATATACCACATCTTTCTCCTCAATGACTATCAAACGGAACTTTGGGTGCACCCGGCACTTCACTCGGTGGGTGCCCAGCCCCAAATCAACATACTTCTGGCCAGCAAGGTACACATAGTATTGATTGAGGGCATCATAGAGGCTTTCATAAAGGTTCTGCAAGTTGAGGAGCACCACCATTTGGCCAGTTTCCATGCAGACCTTCACACGGTTGATGTTCCTGCATATCTGAGTGTACTCTTGGTCCTTGGGGAAGCTAGAGCCAAAGATAATTTCTGGTTGTTGCCGGGCAGTAAAAAAAATCTGCTGGAGAATCTTCAGCGCTGCATAATTTTCAGTCAACACCAGCAGGTACCTGCATTCACCATCCTGACCACTGCTATAAATGTTTTGTTGCACCAGCTCAATGCTATTGATATCATGAGTATGTATTTCTCCTTTCTCTGGTAATTGTGACGTGAATATTTCCAAAGCATTGACATCATCTTTACCACTGAAGTTGCGAAGAACAACCTCAGCTATGTCTCGAGGTGTCGGTGCCCTTTTGGAGATCTTAGTCAAGGCAAAAACCATCTTTATGAGGCTGTAGTAGTCACGCAGACCAAAGAACTCCCTGTCTTGGGCTTTGCAAATGTTTTCATATGCATCTGCAAAATGATGAAAGTACTGTTCAACCTTTTGTAAAGCCCCTCGTGCTGAAAAACAAATACCCTTTGCACTTTCTACAAGCTCTTCTTTGCTGGGGTCACCACGGGAGACAAAGATGCCTCGATTCATCTTAGCAGGGTCCAAAGCCCAATTGGAAATCCCAATGAAGCCAACCTTTTTGTGAGGAAGAGGGACATCATCTATGCAGCCATCCTCCAGAAGTGGATGCAAAGTCTTCAAGGGCATTTTGGGAGAGTCTTCAGCCAGCCCAATTTCATCCAGAACCACCACAGAGACATACTCCTCCAGGTTCTTTCCATCTTGGAATCGAGCACAGTGTTTGAAAGTGCCTATGATTCCTTCCGGAGTAGAGAGAGGGCTGCACTGAAAGGACACTAAATGAATTTGTTTCAGCTCCTTGAATATATCTGAATGAGCGGCTTGGCCCTGCATAGCATCAGCCACGATGGTTTTAGCAAGGGATTTGGAGCTCCCAGGCTTGCCAACAAGAAAAAGAGGGATTCTCAGCTCAATACAAATGACCATCATAAAGACATTTTCCTTCAAGGCCAAATTTCTTGCTATGGTGTCTTGGAGGTGCACACCACTCAGGAATAAATCCTGCATTAAGCAGATTTCTTCCAAGATCTTTTTCTGGGTATCATAAGGTTTTGGAAGGACCTGGCTGATGACCCTTCTATACATCTCCTTCTTTTCCAAGGATGCATGATAGCAGACCCCAACTGCCAAGACTAAGGACCAGATAACACTGTTTCTCTCAACATTGCTCTTTGGAGCTTTCTTCTCTGCGAGGTACTTCTCCAGCTCTTTCAGCAGTAGCTTACTGTGCTTGTGAAACCACTTCAAAACTTCCATGCAGCGCTCCACATCCCGCAGGCTTACAAAGCTGCATTCATTGTCTCTCTGCCTCATGTATTGCTGAGAAGCAAAAAGCACTTCTGTAATTACCTCTGCTTCAGCCTGGCTCATTGGGACATGTTCAGTAAGCCTCTGTACAATCTGCTGTATGTACATTTTTTCAGTTAAGTTGTTCAGCTGCCCAAAGTCCCACACTAATGGAATCATACTGGGTGGGAGAGCATGGACCCGGTACACAAGCTGTCTCAGAGGAATAGAGCCAAGTTTATCCTTTGTCTCATCTGCTTTTACACGGTAGCCCAACCCAGCTGATTCCAAGCGCTGAATCATCTTTGGTGTGTGCTTACGATAAGGGTTGCAGGCTGCTATGATCTGCAAGCCTGAGCAAGAGGCTAAAGGCTGCCCCTGCACTGTGCGATCACACAGTACTTCTTTGATGCTGCTCACAGCCTCTGTTGTGTTGGCTTCATCGAAAAACAGGATTGTGTCCAGCCCATGCTGCTCCTTATTCATTTTAGCAATGGCTTCTGCTTCTTTGATCCTGGCATAAATCATCTCTGCAGTAGTACCTCCATGAACTTTTACAAGTTTTATGTTCTCTGCCTCTGCACAGCTTCTGCGCAACTCGCACAGAAATTTTACAAGTCTAGTTTTCCCACAGCCTGTTTCTCCCATGATAATGACTGGGATGTTGCATCTGAATCGCATCTCAATAGCTAGGATCTTTAGCATGTTGTCTGTTGTGATTTCATACGTTTCATCGGGATCTGTTACCCAGGGGACTCCCAAAACCATGCAAAGCTTCTCTAGCTTCTCATATCGGGGCAACTGATCAAACTGAATATTGAAGGGAACTCCTTGAAGCAACAAGCCCTTGTATAACTGTGAAGTCATAACATTTCTCTTGATAATGTTGCCATTCACAGGATTAACGGCATCAACACCACCACTGCCATTGGGCTGGAAGTGGAAACCAATGAACGTCATGGACACACGATCTTCATTGAAGAACAGATATGGATGAGGCTCAGATTCCCACTTTTTCCGAATGTGGAAAGGAAGAAGATCATCTTCTGCGATGTCCTGCATGTCAGAAGACAGGCTTCCTGAACTCTGATCAGAAATGTTTAGGGATGGTGTTGCAAAATCCCTTGCCATTAAGATCATGAAGGTAACCACAAAGTTTTTGAAACCCTGCAGAGTGTCCCGGACAAATTCAGGATTGCAGAAGATAGAAGCTTCACAGTCTCTCAGCTGAACATTCAAAAACCACGCAAAGTTTCGCAGTTCGGACCAAGAGGGATCTATGATCCCACAGTGCAGGAGGAACTGTTGTAGGCACTCTGCCGGGCTTCCTTCTACACAGTCCGCTTTGTAATAGAATGTATCAAGATTGTGCCCAAGATCAAATCTCTTCAGATATTGGAAAGGTCTCTGGAAAGCCTCACTGCAAAATTCCTCCTCGTCCATTCCTGGATCTGAAACGTCCCCAGACCGGTTCCCAAGTGTCTCCATCTCTAGTACCTCCTTTGGAGATTTGCACATTACTTTAGGGAACACATCAAGGAAATTATACTTCTGCCTCTGTGAGATCTGGAGTAGAGGAAAAAACAAACAAAAAAAACATCAAAGCTGTAGCATTCAACTGTGGCTCTAATCTTCTACAGTTTACTTAATCTGTTCTTCCAGCATTGCTGCCTAAGATCACAGACATACTACACAGCAACAGCCAGCCGGTACAACTGTGTCACTTTTTCCCCTCCTCTTTTTGGTGATGCATCAGAAATGTATCACAACAATTAATCCCTTTTCCTCCTACAATTTCTTTCCTGTAACAATACTCCTTTGTCTCCTCTACCTCTTTTTTCAGAGCTACCTCAAAGGAAAAATAAAAAAGTTAAATCCAAGAAACTATTGGGTTTTTTTATCCCTCTCACTTCTACACTCTGTTCTGGTATTTACATTTAAATATTTATTACTTCCAAACATGCAAAATAACATGATGAAGATTGCCTTCAGCAATGACTTACTCAAGAAAACTACAACAGGCATAATTTACTCTCTGTTTTTTACACTACTTCATAATGGAGATGCACAGTATACCCCAATGAAACAGGAAATCTCTCTACTCTATTTAGGATTATAGTCTCTACAACTCACGTTCAACTGTATACAAACATCTGTGTATAAAGTGATGAAAAACTCAAAGAGATCAAGTATTCCTGTATACATACATGTCTTGCTGTTTTCTTTGGCACTGGTAATACCTCAAGGATTTCAACAATATATAAATGGTATTTCTGTCGTAGCCACATATTTCCATTCATATCTGTCAGATATTGCAAAACCAATAGCTTGAACAGAAATTCTGGAATTCCACTTTGTACCTATCATTAGAAAAGGGAGAAAGCCATTTCCTGGTTATTTACTCATTGCTACTTATTCATGTAGGGACTAGAGAACAGTTTCTAGTAAAAAGGCTCACTAAGAAACAAAAACTTTTAAAAAAACAAGTTTTCCAAGGATCCTCACAGACCCTAAAAGTCTAGACAAGAAGGGCACATGGAAGGCATGACGCACTTACTGAAGAGGTGATATCAAAATGGAATATCATGGGCTTTTGCTGGTGTTGTCTCTTCAGAAAAGGCAGAAGAGACTTTAGCACTTTATCTTCATCCACCTCTGGTTCAATTAGCCTGATAGTTTTCAAAAGTTCTGTACAGTCAGATTGCTGTTCTTTCAGTCTCTCATGCAGTCTCTTCACATAGAGGGATTTTCCTGTTATCACACACACACCAAAAGAATTAAAGCAATTAATGCAGAACAGGTCATACTAGGACTATATTAAGAACAACAATGACAACAACAAATACAAGTCACTTGCTTAAGTCCCATATCCTTCCAAGGCTTTCAAACCTTTCAGAAACATATTCCAGAAGGAAAAAGTCTGAATTTGGTTAGAGTGCTTGCAGGTTGCAGCCTAGAATCAAAGCCATTGCCATTGTTAACTACTGAAGGTAGTCACTATCTACATGATCTGTTTTGCTCAAACCCACCAAGAAAGGCATTACTCTTTATCAAGACTTAAATATTTTCTGTTATGCAGCTGTATTTCTAAGGTCAAAACACGGGAAAAAGCAGCAGCAGCCAAAGAGAAAAGCACTCTCAAGTTTCCTATCCTATCCTGTAGAAATTAATTTAGGCAATAATAGCATAAAGCCAATGACTCAGCTTTGTTGTTTGTAATTGCCTGTAGCCTGTCGGTTCTGCAATTGTGATGACCCAGCCCCGGTTAGCATGGATAATGGAGAAATTGTTCTAATCCATGTCTAATCCAGTCATGGTGGCTTGGGGTCCCATCACACCCTTTATGCTGTCTGTAGTACAGGAGCTTGCTACAGTAGGCCTATTCCATAAACACTTCCAATTTACGGAAATGTCTAGGTGGAGTACCAAGTGTCTTCCAACCTTTTGAAAGCTCCGAACTCCCCCCTCAGCAGTATAAGAAGTCTGTAACACAACAACAACAGAAGAAGATGGATTTATAGTTTTCTAGACTGAAGCTATGGCAGCAGCCTTTTACAGATGATACCCAAGAGCTGCCCCGGGTTTCTTAAGTTTGACAAAGGACGCAGTTTATTCCAAAAACTGCTTTGAATTTTCCCACTAAGCCCATGAAAATGGTGCAGGACACTTCCCCTTTTGAACCCGACCATTTTCATCAGCGGCTGTGCTCTACCAAAGCCCAAGTGTGGAAGCTGTAAGGATGTAGCAAGGTCTGATGCAGCTCCTGTGCAAGTCTGAACTGCTTCTAGTGCATGCAAAGTTTACACATGAAACACACAGCACACACAGACAGTTGGACAGCCAAAGCACTTACTGGAGTACCAATCTCTGAGACAGGTCAACAACTAAGGAACAGAGTGAGAACAATGCTGACATACTACAACACTTTCAGAGTACTTTTCCAGTAATTTGCAGCTTAGAAACTGCTATGCCAGATATATTTGTATTTAATAGCCCTTGAGGGATGTTTCTCTCATGAATATATCTAGTAATTTTTTAAGTCTGTGTAAAACTTTAGTTTCCACAATATCCTGCGAGTTCCACAGTTTAACTATGCGTTATTTGAAGAACCACTTGCTTCTGTTTGTTTTTGAGCCTGCCACTCAGTAGTTTCACTTAATTCCCTCTAGCTTTTTGCACGAAGAGACTGTCAGCAATCACTCCCTATATGGAAAAATATGCAGGCTTACAACTCCTGTTCCATCTCATGCACATTTTCCTAAAGGTATATGTAGCCCTAGGAGGTTAGATTAATCTTATGTAGCATTCGCCATCTAGTTTATGTTGATGATGTAAGCTTTCTCTCTAGTCACTAAAAAGAGACAGTTGTCAGATTAGCAAGCAGAATCACTTCTGAAGACGCCTATCCTATGAGCTGTCTGTATAGCCATCATCTCACCCCACTATGAAGAACTTGAATCATTCTTTTTGACTAGATGCTTATGAACAACCCAGAAAACCTGGCAAGATGAAACCCCCTCTGGTTTTCAAGACTCAGTAGACCCCACTTTGCATGTGGCATCTTACCCACTCCAGCTCTCTTGGAAGACACAATCCCAACACACATGTTGTCCTTGAACACAGAAGCAGCTGAGCTTAAAGGCTGAGTGACCCTGTAGTGATCCTGAAGGTATCGCTGGATTTCAGCCAGGGGCCTCTGAGGGATCACGTGCACTTTATACTCGCTGAAGACAGATGGGATGTAGCTGTGTTCCCTGTTGCAGTTGCACAGAATGACTAGATGATACATGTTGTTGTGCTGTAAGCACTGGAACAACTCCTCTACTCTGGAGCTGACATCATAACTTAGCTCATCCGCATACAGCATGGTGTAAATTTTCTCTCCTCTGCTGCTAGGAGAGAGGCACCTCCTGAGGAAAAGCTCCACTTGCTCAGAAGTGGTCTGCGGAGTGCACAGGAGAACTTCATCAAAAGTGGGCAGGGGCTGATTGGGGCTGTACATGTAAATGGCCAGAGCAGAAGTGAGCACTTCAGAGCGAGGGCACATGATGAGGTTAGGCTGACCAACATGCAGAAGATCTTGTGGGAAGTCTCGTGTGACACGCTCTCTTCCCCAGTCGGCCAGACTTTTCAACCACCTGCCAAGTGTATCGACATCCAGGCAGTTCGGAAGGAAGGAACTCATGTTGCTCATGTAGCACTTCCAGATGCTCTCCAGCCTTTCAGTCAGGTCCCTCTCCCCTTTCAGCATTGCTGGCAAGTCAGAAATAGCCTTCCTCGAGCTGGTGGGCACCCTGCTTCTGGAGGCTCTAAGGACATCCTCATTGGTGCAGTTGGGTTTTAGGAATGAAAGCATCATCATGGCATTCTGATTGGGCCGCCCCTTCTTGAGTTCTGTGCACAAATAGACCAGCTGCTCAGCAGTGTAGTAGTTCAAATAGAAGTGCTGAGATCGCTTTTCACACATGAAGGTTTTCCATCTTTCCAGGAAACTCTCCATTTTTCTGCAGAGCCCTGGGAGCACAGCGACCACCTCTCCTTGCCCTTCTAGCACTGGGATCAGTGCCAAGGAGAAGTCTATGAGAACACATGACTCACTTTTGGGTGAGCAATATACATTGGCAAGCCAGAAACGGAAGAGCATGTTCCCAGCTGAATAAAGGTCTATAAAGGACTGTGCAAGTCTTTGGACATTGGAAAAGATCTGTGTGAGGACAGAGAATAAGAAAAATAAAACCTAAGCTGATTTTGCCAAGACAAATCCCAGTCACGAAACTACAGGGAAGACTTTCAGTTAAAATAAAAGTTTTTGTCTGGGCCAGGTACATCAGGCCTCACAGTGTAAGAAAAGGTTCCCTGTGGCTGTTTAATGTGAATATCCCTAGAAGTGAGTAAGGGATTCAGTCCGCACATTGCTACAAGAACACAGCAACTCTCCCAGCCAGGAGCATCCCCAGTGCAACCAGAGGACTGAGGATACCAGTCCCTTGTTCCATCTCTAGTCTAGTTCCACCCCAGCAGGGAACCAAAAAGGTATGAACCTCTGTCTCCTGCAGTCCATCCCCAGCAGCTTAGCTGTAAACCAGTCTTAAAAAAGTCACATTCAGGGCAAAGTCCAACCCCAGCCTCAACACTCATTGGGTTTGAAGTCTGACCTCTGAGAACCTCTCCACCTCCAGGCCTTGCTCTCCCTTTGCAGACATGAGCATCAGTTTGTTCTGCAGTTCACGCAGCTCCTCCAGAGAGTATCTCCGTAATGCCTCATGATCTGCAGAGCTTCCTGGGAGGGCGAAGTGCAGGACATTATCCAAAGAAACCTGCCAGAGAATAAGTCATCAGCAGCAGCACTGATGTGCATTGAGGTTTCACTCTTGAGGCAGTGCTATGCCTTGCAAGGAGGCTGCTGAGAAGGCAGCAACCTCCATAAAGGAACTGTGCAAAGTGGCAGAGAAGCTACAGCATGTTTCTGTCAACCACTGATGTGCCAGCAGTGTTACCTGCTGGAGATATTCCTGAGAAAACAGCAGCCTGACATAGTGGCAGCTCAAGAGGAGGAACTGCCAAGTAGCCTCACCTTTTGGCCATCAGCTGGTGCTCTGACAGTGTATATTCCTCTGCTGTTGATGGCAGCTGCCAGTGATAGAGATGACAATTCCACAGACCCATGGCTCTCTTTCACTGTTTTCAACCATTTTAAGTGTTGAGCTGAAGCATACTGCAGGGAGAGAGCACATAGTATTGCCCTAATCACTCCGACTTGGCACTTCTTTCCAGGATTACATCTGTGTTCAGGACAGACAGTTTAGACTGGCATAAGAGAGTCTCGGGATGGGGAAGGAAGAAAGGAATGACTACTGGCTACAGCTTGAATTTTCAGCAGAGCTGTCCTGTTTCAACTCCTTGGGCCGCAGAACAAGTAAAGCTTGCAATGCTTCTTGCTGTAGAAACATGCCCTGCTGCAAAGCAGTTCCCAGTCATCTGCCTTCCCTTCTACATTAAACTCGTGTAAGACTGAAACTGCATCACGTCACAAAGCTTCAGCAACTCTCTGGCAAAATCTTTGCTGCAATGCTAATTGTTGCTGCACTGAATCTTTGCGCTGCAGAAGCGTAAGACACTTTCCTTCCAAAAAAGGAAGGACCTCTGTGATGCCCACACACAAATGCAACTTGTCCTCTGCAGTCAATCCTCTGGCCACTCTTGGAAGGCAGAAATGCAATAAGATGCAGAGAGGAACTGCTGCAGCAGAACTCACCAGTTTCTTGGGAAGATTCTCATCGCTGTCAAGCGCTCGCCACAGCTTCTTCAAGCAGTACATGAAGTCACTAAACCCTGACTCTTGCCTCAGCTCATAGAGCAGGGAGGAGTAGCCATGCACAGCATCATGGAAACAGGCCACACGGTCCACATCCATATCATTCTCCCCAGCAGAGATGGAAGCCAAGTCTACAAATACCTTCAGCTCATTTATATCTTAAATGAGATAAATATACAAAGAAAAAACAAATGAGGCAGTTTTACCGCAATCTCGCATCATCCCTTTTTGCAGAAAATGGAACATCTCTTGCAACTTCCTTCCACCTATCCTGCTGGTTAACTTTATCGGGTGATTCATCCATATTAACAATATCCTTGGACCTGGCTATTCTCAGCATTGCCACGAACAGCAGAGTCACCGCCAGGACGGAAGCTGGACACTGCACGTACACAGTTGTTCAAGGGGTGTGCATGTGTGCGTGCACGTGCACATAAGATAACTAAGCTAACAGACACGTAACTAGTCAGACCACTGACATCCTGTGGAATGGATAGCTTCTATTCTCTTAAATCACCACTCTGAACAAAACAGCAACAACTGTTATAATCCCTTATACCAAGCCCAGCTATCCGGCAGGTTAGCTACTGGAGGCTACACAGGACTATAGCAGTATGTACAGGTTTTAGAGGTCTACTTCCTTAAAGGCTCCACACCAACATCCATAAGAGATGCTATTAACTCTTATTACTGATCAGGAGCTGAAATGTCAGAAAGCAGATGGTTCATGTACATGGCATTCCTCCTTGCTCCTTGACCCAGCATCCCTTCTGGTACCATCTGCTCAATTCCCAAGTGAGCAGCACAAACCTTTCAGTGCCTCTCTGACCCAGCAGACAAACTCCTTCTGACGTGTCAGCTCCATCAGACACTTGCGACGGTTTACAGTGATCCCCTGCAGCAAATTCTTGGCACGCATAAGCTCAGTGCTGATGGAGTTCAGTTTTTGTGTCTTGTAACATTCAAGCTTTTCTGTCTACAAAAGAAGTGATGCAAACAAATTTCACAATCTGGAAATGGGAGAAATGGTCCATTCTCTAGTGGGAAAAGGGAATCTCTCTGCAAAACCACAAGTCATACAAGAAAATATACCTACAGACTAGCTAAGGAACAAAGTGCAGAGATAAGAGAAGGCAGAACTTAACTGTGCTGTGTCAAAAGGAACTACAGAAGACAGACACCAGCAATCAACTTCCTGAGGTAAGTACACTGGGCTCAGGGCTGTGCAGTCACTTCCCTTAACACACACCCTCCTAAATCAGAGCCTTGGATCTCACATGCTGCCTAGACCATTCTTCTTTCCCTCTTGTTACACACTACAGCCTGTGACTTTGGGTGGGGGAGGTGTTTTGTTTTTAAACTGTGTCTTAACTGTATTGAAAGCACTTGGTAGCTTGCACAGGTGACAAATGCGCTGGACTAGAAAGCTGAAGACATCCCAACTTGACGATACAGGTACCTCACAGCCTTGGGTTTTGTAACTCAAATTCTGTCACTGGGCATGACCTCGAGTGAGACACTCCCCCTCTGTTCCTCTCTCATTCAGAGGCATACATCTCTCTCAAAGAAGATTACACACTTGAGCATGTAGTCTGAACACTTAAACTTTTACCTAACATAAGTATTCTGAGGAAGAGAATAGCTCTTGATAGGCTAGGGTTGATTTTCTGGGAGGTTCAGATTTACCCAAGGTTTGCAGTAAACACCTTAACAGTACAGAGAAGTGGATACTTACTATGTCCAGCAACTTTTCCAGGATACTGAAGTCACCAGAGAGCTTTAAACTCTCTTTTACATTGGCAATGATCTTCGCAGCATCAAAAGTTAAATGCAGTTCATGGTATTGCTGGATCTGCTGAAGTCGCTGATCTACCCAGTCTCTCTCTTCTCCAGGTCTGAGTTCACATATGGTATTTAGCTCAGTTTTGATATCTTCAGAGTTGTTTGTAAATTCCTGAAAAATCTTATCAACTGCAGAAAGAGTAAGACTTCCAGATCTAAGATCATCATATAACCTTTCATAGCTCTCAAAACACGGGTATATTAGACTGTCAAATACATTCTCAAGGCCCAGTGCAGGAACCTCCTGGTCTTCTGAAATTTCATACTCATACTTCTCCCTTGTATCCTGAGCTGCTTCCTCCCAGAACTGCTGGAAGATCAGGCTGTCTTTAAAAGAATGCATTTTCAGCACAATTTCTTTTAGCTCTTGGCTCAGGCTGTAGTAGGTCCGTAGAGGTCTCTCTCCCATTTTCACAACTGTATTTAGTCTTTTTGAGGAAAGATCTTCTGAGTGTTGAAGCTCCACTTCAGCTACAGCCACTTTAAAACACAGACAAAGGTAAAGTCAAAGGTCAGATGTCTAGTCCAATTTGTTTTATCAAATCCCCTGAGTGGGCACTGAGTCACACACTGCTATTAAACATGTGGACCTCTAGAAATATCATTTAATGTTTGAGCACTTACTCTTTCTCTCAAATGCTGTAAGTTTAGCTCCCCCTCCCCCCCCATTCTTGCTCTAGTTTAGAATTAAATCTGTTTACAAAGTCTAATAGCTGTCAAAGAAAATTACATTTTCTGAAGTTGTCACTTCAAAATTACTCCCCAAACATTACCTTTCACAGATGCCTGCACCTTCCTACACATGCCCAGAAAGGTTCCTATTGCTCTTTTTTCTCTCCTGATAAGTGTTACTTCTTCTCGCCTCCTCTGCAGCACTTCTTTCAACTCATTCTGTAGTGGTTCTCTGACCTCATGCAACAGCTGCTTGTGCTCTGAAAGAAAACCTGTCTGTAGTCACAAGGCAAAAACTTCCCATCCTCTGCACCCAAACTCAGGTATGGGTTAGTATAGTCAAAATGACGCAGTGAAATGCAGATAAGACAACAGACCTGGGAGCTCCATGTACATGCTGCACAAGGGCAGTACTTCTAACTACTGAAGCACCTATTCAGTATTATTAATCACTGAGGTAGGCTATCAATCACTACAGTGATGCCATAAACCACCATGGCCAACTTTGAACAGTGTTCTTACTTAGTTCCCAGATAAGGATGAATTGCTTCTCATGCTGAAGAACCTCTTCCAAATGTTTCACAAGGATACATCCTTCCTGGATATCATTAGCGACACTCATAAACACAGAGTCTGCTATGGCCATTACATTTTTTGCTTCATCTGCAAGTTGTTCTAGGAGCTTTGTGTTCGTTCCTGTTCAAGAAACAAAGGATATAAAGCCTAGATCTTTCCTGCTTCACAAAAGCTAATCAGAAGCAACAATTATCCAAATTAAAATCCTTCCATTTCCCATTTGAACTCCTAGCCCACAAGCCTGTAAACTCTTCACACCATCCTCCAACCCCCCATGTTCTCCTGAACACAATCAGTTCCAGGATTTCAGGAGAGCAGCTCAGGGACCTCCACATAGAAGGTCACTTCCCAAACAAGGATGAGGAACTCGTGTGGAGAAAGCACAAGCCACTTCAGACCACCCAAATGACAAAATATTTTGCATTTTTACATAGCAATAACATGTTAGAACTTCTCCTCAAAGCAACAAGTTATGTTCTATAAATCCACTGGATCTACAGATTCAGCCGTTCAGTATAAATCTTGAAGTGGCTGCAGTGGATTAGCAAAAGAGGAACACTGGCTCCCTTTCTTTAGGCTTTTCTCTCCAACATCAGTCTGAATACTTCGAGTCTTGAGATGGGGAACAGAGCAAGAGCAGGAAAATTTTTATACATTCTTCATTTCCTGCTCTGCAAAAGGAAGACTATAGTGAAGAGGCAGAGAACAGCTTTTCATAGACTCTTAACAAATATTACTAACAAACATGGACATACAGACAGACATACCATTAAAACTGAAGATATGTTTTATGTCAGGCCATGTAAGCAAGTGGTGCAAAATCTCATCAAAATCATCCTCATGCTGCCCACTCTTTTTGCTTGGCCATGACTTCATAATAATGGTTGATACAAGCCAGCCAAATTTCTCCATGTTGTGGGAAGGTATCAAGTCAAGGAGATTGCTCCGAGTCTGCACAAGTCATACAAGACACAGGGGAGGAATGCATCAGTGTTTCGCATTATGTTGGGTCAGTCTTTGTTGACATCAGTGTCTGATCCTAAGGCATGTTACACCTCCCATGTTAAAGCGTGTTCCAAAAAAGTCATCTGACATGACTGATGCCAGAAGCTGTGATGGCAAAAGTATTTTTCACGGACCCTTTATAAGTGGATCTTGGATTCATGATTACAGTATCTTATTTGTTGGTTTAACAAGCGAAAAACACCCACAACAATTCAAACAAGGAACGTGCAACTCTCCTGCCATCACAACGCACATCTTTATACAGGATTTCTATGCAACAGGCAATAAGACTCTTCCTTTTCCTACCTCAAGCGAAAATACAATACCTGGCCAGCTGCAGTTACAGCCTCTATAGCACAATTTTTGAAACACCAGCCAATGGAATGGTCCAGATTCTCAAATTTGTAATGCTGACAGCATGAAGCTAAGATTTGGTTAACAGGATGCTCCTATAGGGCAAAAGAGAAGAGAGATGTCTTACTAATTAGAAGTTTCTAAAATGTACCTAAAGCATGAAGGAGTGCTTCTATTAAGACAATAAAAGGAACTAAGCTGAAAATTTAAGTTTTCTAGCAATGTCAATCATCTGCCCTGCATCTACATCAGGGATTGGAAGTGATATGAAGCTTGAATAAACATTAGGAAAATCTTTTACATTGTTTCTTTTTAAAGTTTGTGATTACTAAATATGCATCCCTCCAACCAAGCCAGGCTTCTACCAGGAAATGCTTGTTTCCTAATTATACCATGAAAACCAATGGCTCAAAGAATTTTGTCACTTATGTAGAGAAGAAATACACAGGATCAAGTTTGAAGAGACCTACAGAGCATGTATATTTGGGAATCTGGACAACCCAGCTTCTACCTAATGGAAAATGTGCCAAATCACTTTCTTCACATCCTTCGGTGCTTATTTTATACCAACAGTTTCTTAAAACTAAGGGGATGGTAATTACTCAAAACACACGATCTCCTTTAAAGCGCCAAGATATCACTCACTGCTAGAAACATAAGAGCATTCCAGCCAGGTCAGCTGCCTGGGCTCTACCGGAGCTTCTGATTCCAGAAATACAGCATGGTACCTTTTAATATTCAATTTTTGAGCCTCCTAAACCTTGTTTATAACTGCAATAGCAATTTTGCAACAGTCACAGCATTTTAACATGCCCATTCAAGCTCTGTAAGTTATTCTACAGTAGAAATTATTCTACAGCAGAAGACTGGCTGTTGTTCCCTCTGAACCTGGCCCGCTGGTCCCCATACCTGACGAATCCTTCCGTCCAAGTCTGCAAGCAAAGTCTTCTTCCAGCACTTAGTGAAGTGTTCATCTGGAAAGCTGATCTTCACAAATTCATCCCAGGCCTGCAGGCAAGAAGTAAACAAATCCAAAACACTAAGCGTTGAAACTTAAAAACAAATGAAGGAAATAAAAAGACCATTCTGACACTGAGGAGAGGCCCCATGTCTGTTTTAACTGGGGCAGATAGTCTGCAGCCCCTCCAGATATTTCCATCCAGGAAAAAATCACTGTTCAATGTATAGTTAAAGAACACTCCCAGAGCCACAACAGGCAGCTTTAGCCCAAACACTTCCAAATATGCCTATTGCTAAAGGAACTGAAGGAACTTCTTTCATCTTATTGCTGGAAATGGCCCCAAGGAGAGCTGGGAACATGAGAGTGAGGTAGGCTGTAATGAACCACTCTGTGCTTTGCTTGCTAGACAGCCTCCAGGAGATACAGGGCAATCAAGAAAACAGCTCCAGCTGAACACCAGCACTGGGTAGCTCCTCTTGGGGCTGCCCAGCAAAAGGAGAACAAGGTGAGCTGAGAAGTACCAACCAATTACATCCCTTTGCTTCTCTCTCTAACAGCATTTAAAGCAACCCAACTTCTGAGTTAGTGTTCTCTATCTGTCCCCATCTCATTCTTCACTCAGCTACAGCAGGTACAGTCCTCAGGAAAGAGCCACTGTACTCAGACCATACGGTCAAGCTCTAGTAAAATACATTTTTATTCTGACTGTTTAAAGAAGACAAACCTCAAGTTCCCATAAAAAAGAAAATGCAACAGATTGATTGCATTCCTTCAGTAAGTTCTGGCTTAAAGCACTTCTGAACCAAGTTCGAGTATGTGTCATAGCTTCATAGAATATTTCTGCCACTGGAACTTCCTGTGTAGTTTCACCTATTGGAACCTGTGACACAGAAGAGAGAAGAAAAAATAAGAACAGTTACAAGCAGGAGAGCAATATGCAGTTGATTTAAAATAAATATTTCTGAAATGGAAGGCTTATGCACCAGGAATTCCAAAGCACAAACCAGCCCAGTAACAGACCTTCACAACTATTTGAATAAAGGTGAGAAAAAGGCTGGGAAAAGTCCAGGGCTTACAAGCAGCTTATGCTTAACAATCCTCATTCTAAAAGGGGCCTAGTGTATCACTTTTATAATGCTCCTGGACATCCCATTCAGATAAACTCTTGAATGGTTACTCAGTACTCACTGCTGTGGGCTTGAGTCTGGCAGTCTTTGAAATCATCTTGATCGAAGTAGCAGGAATTTTGAACCATGACCCCCGCTTTGCGCACCTGCAGACAGTCTTATGCAGCTTGAGGCAGAGAATCAAGCAGGACTGCCAACAGCTAGCTTCCAGAGCTCTAAAGGACAGGGAAAAAAAAGGGAGAACCTTTTTGTCACTTGGCTGTGGAGCAAGTGACACTTCCTTAAACAAAACAAAACAAAACAAAACAAAACCAACCCTCAAAGAGCAAATTCAATATAGCATGGCAGCTAGTCATCCCTTCCCTGGAGAGATTAGAAAAAAAATGGTTAACTGAGAAAGGAATAGAAATATAGGACCCTTTTATCCAAATATTACTTGTACAGACTCCTGATATTCTGCATGAAACGTAACACAACACACTTAAGCTACAAGCATAACCCCTCACAAGAGGTGTATTAAAAAAATAAAAATAAAATAAAATAAAAGAAGAGACAAGGCTCTCACAAAAGTGCATTTCAGTTACCTGGCTTGTTTTTCTTCCAAGATACACAGCAGTTTCTTTAAAAGACTTTCCACTACCTAGGAAATGAAAGATAAAATTATCAGACCAAATGAAAGATAAAATTATTAGACCATGGAATTAATTTTACAGACTGCTTTCTCAAGATCAAAAGAGGATGATAAGAAAAAGGAAATTCAGGATTCTCTCATGCCTTCTCCAATATTTTTATACATAGGCTATCCCATTGCAGAAATGCTTTAGTGGGTGCCACAGTCAACATGTATTTGGACAATTAGTGACTACCCAATAGCCAAAATTCTTACAATCTGAGGTTTTAAAATTCGTTATTACGGTTCTTACTTGCAATGTCCAGTTCCTGTTGTTCTCACACAGATACACGTGTTTTCCCAAAACACAGGAAAATATCTTAAATCAACAGCACGTTGCCCACATCCTCAAGCACTGTGCAAATAAGGGTTTCAGGCAGCAGTTTGAGTAGCTTAGGATTAAAATGTTTACTGCCAGTGACTAAGAGCAAACCCAGACGAGCAGACTCTTCCCCTTATCAAGGCCAACAACTTTTCTTTTTCTTTCTTTCTTTTTTTTTTTTTTTTTTTTTTTTTTTTTTTTTTTTTTTTTTTTTTTTAAGATGCACCCTCTCATTCATCTCCTCTTGGAAATCTTCTACTTCAGAGCAACTTTGTGCTCTGACATGTTACCACTCATGCTCCCCCTCAGTGTGGTGGACACAAAAGCCCAATCTAAGCCTTTATTCCTTACTTGGGTAAAGCTGTTGGAAAACGAACCTTAGAACTACTGTGTGAAATCAGAATGTTCTCTAATCTGTAAGAAACAGCTTGAAGAGAATCTAATAAATCACTGGATAAATCAGTTATAAATTCAGCCAGATCCTCCAGGGGCAGCACGCAGATCCAGGACCTGACCAGAGTCCTGTCAAATTCCATCAAGTATTTCTTTTCCTTCATTAGCTGCAGTAGAATCCCCCTGGATGGAAAACAATACAAAATCTTCAAGTTTTCAAGGTACGAGATGCTAAAGTTGGTTGAGCCCACAGAGGACTGTTACTCTTAACTCGCATGCTTCTTTTGTCTACCTCGAAGACAGGTAAAAGACCCCTAGATCTGGTAATCATAGCACTAATGTCAAACTACTGAGCTGAAGCATTCAACAAAAACAAATTCGAAGTCTTGCTCAGATTGTGCTTTAACTCATAGCAAGCTTAACCAATCCTGCAAGCTGCTCCACAGTTTGTGGAATTAAGGCTTGTTTATGACAAAGATAGTATGCTGTGCAGCTTTGCTGTACACCATAATCTTTGAGCCACCAATATAAGCTGTGTTCATACATCCCAGACACCCAAAATCAACATCCTGCATTTCTTATTTCTTAGAACAAGAGGGGAAAAAAATCTAAGGGATGAAGTAAGGTTATCACCAGCAACTACAACACCAAAATACTGGTTAAAACTAGTAAATCTAGAAAGCCCCCAGACATTCTGCTAAACTCACGTCTGTTGCTCCTTCCTTATTTCAGCAAATTGAAGTCCTTCAAGGCCTGCCCAGGAGTCTTCCGCCATTTGAGAGTGCTCATTGTGCAAAGAATCACCAAAGACATGCAGAAGAGGGAGAATCCATACCCATTGGCCTACTTTGTCATCAATGCATTTTTGGCACAAGATTGTCAGGTAAAATTTCAAACTAAAAAAAAATGGCAAAAGAATATATGGGATGAAAAAAAAACTTTGTCAAAAAAAAAGGCTACGTTTCATTACATACCTTCACATAACTTTTTATAATTATAATTCAATCCTACCTTCCTTGAAGAGTATATAGGACTGAAGTTTAAGACTCAAAGCTGTAATCCTACTTGAATCTCACTGCATAAATATATGTATGCATATTTTTATCTATCTATCTATATATGAATATATATATCAAGTAGAAGTGCCAATAATTTTAACTACAATTTCCACATGACCTCTCCCTAACTCAGTCAGAGATACTGTGAAACAGATGTACAGGGCTACAAATGCATACAGTCATTCTAGTAACTCTCACCAACCTTTTGGCTGGGCTGAAGTATTATTACAAAGGCCCCCCAAAATGAAGTTTAATAGCTGCAGCCATGTAGGTAAAGTAATTAGAAGGTCAGGAGTGCCAGGCAAGCAGATAGATAAAAGTCTAGTGAGCAGGGAGTCTTTAGACTGAGGAAAATCAATGCAAGATGTGCACTGATACATGTAAGAGAATGTGCAGACAAGAAGTATCTGAATATGGCATTTTAATTAATACAAGCAAGGACTAAATATGATGTTACAGATCATTGAAGTTTAAGTATGAATAGCAAACAGGTAAGATAAGCCTTGCTCAAAGCCTTGCTTTGAACAGGAGGTTGGAAACTGAGACCTCCAGAAGACCTTTCAAACCTGAATTTTTCCATGATACTCTGACACTAAGAGCTGGATCCCATATTGTTTGATTGCAAGGTGCCATGCTTATTATCTATTACACTGCAGCAAAACCAATCCAGTTCGCTACTGTCAGTTAGGTGATGTGACTGAATGAGTCTGCTCTGTAATGAGTAGGATTATAAAGACCTTGAAGCTGCCAAATGGTATCAGTGGATGGATGGCCATGCTCTGGAATACGAGTAGCAGGGGAGAATTCCCACAGCCTCAGTTCCTAGGTCAATAACAGCATCCAGAAGGAAAAGCAGATTCTGAAGGAAACAGTGACACTCACGGGCAATACCCTCTTGGCCCAGCTCAGCTGTTTATAAGAAATGCCGTAGAACCAGCAACCCATCTTACTTCAAATACAAGACCCTAACTGCTCTGCACATTTTGATCACTGCTGCAATATATGCCTTTTAGGCCAGCTGGCTAAAAACAGACACTGCTAAGTGTTTTCACAGGTCAAACCATTCCATGCATGCAATCAACACCATCTTCTTACTACACATCCCAGAATTAACATATACGTACCTTACAACCCCTGTAAAAGCATTTTTGGTGTACTGAATTTCATCCCATGCAGCTTCTCGTGACATCTTCTCCAAACACAACAGGCTACACAGGCTAGCCAGATAGTCCTTAGATACCGGCAGGCCAAACTCTACAGCTACTGTTAGAATGATCAGCCCCAGAGCTAGTTTACTTTTTATTACCATGTTCTTCTGCAATGCACGTGCACCTTCTGGATCAAAGAAAGGAAGAGCTATTTTCCAGATATATTTTAGCAGCAAACCATTTACCTAAGACAAAGAAGGGGAGAAACAAACACACATCAAAATATTAGTTCCCCTCTAAGCCATCTTTTGAGGCCATATTTTTCCCCTCAGTGTCCATTACATCTAGATACTCCATAGCCACATGCACCACACAGTCCCCAGTACCACCACTTGGTTACTGCTGCATGTCCCCACACCCAGAACAGCTGGGCAACATCAAGGAGCAGCACAGATCTCAGGAAGGAAACTGTGGGCTGTTTTACACTTAAGATTCTAGAGGAGGGGACACATGACCAACTTACCTCATCATCTTAAGCTGCAGTCTTGATCAGCAAGCAAACAGGCTTTAGCTTCCCAGTGGACTCAGACTGGTTGGGAGTCAGTGAAAGCAGATTTCAGCCCTACCCACAGCCCCCAAAGCCACTCCAAAACTACGTCTCAGGAGTTACACAGTATTGTGATGCTTGGTGATCCCATGGTATCAAAACCACTCCTCTAAAAACAAGCAGTTGTTTAAACCATTCACACTCTCTACAGTGCTTCGGTAGCCAAGACATAAGGTTACATCAGTATGCCATCTTGTGGCCTCTGCCTCATATCCAGGAGGAATGAGGCCACTGAAAGTTAGAAATAAGCAGCCAGCAGTGTGAAGCCCCCAAAGAGGATGTGATATTTCTGCCATATTTCCTACTTATTCCAGGTAAGAAATTCAGGGTTTCAGAAGCCCTGTCTGCACCAGTCATAAGAAGTAAGCCAGGAGGAGCTTGTCTCAAAACATGGCAAGTTTGGAGTCAAAGACAAGCGCAGAGAAGGCAGTGACAGAGTGACTAGCAGCAAAACTGAAGGGCTAGGCATAGGAAACTAACATCCAGACAAAACTCTCTCAAAAATCACCACGTCAAATCACCACAGTCAGGAGCTCTGCTCCTGACCAGAACTGCAACTAGTTAAAATGGTTTGACTGGAAGTTCTCAAGGTACGAAGTGGCAGTCACCACAAAAGGATTCACATTTGTTCTGTCACACATGAATCTTTTGACTGGAATGCCAAATTAGATAAACAAGGTCAATAGCAAAATTAAAGCTCTATGTTTAGTAACCCAATTTCTGTCTTCTAGGATCTGTTAGAAGAAAACATATTACCTTCTCTGCTCCAAAGTTTAACTCTGCCCATAGTATTTGCCTGCCATCATATACCAATGGCTCTCTCAGAACAACATAAAATTGTGTCAGTTGGGAGAGGAAGTTTCTCAGGTTGACAGGACTCCAGGTTTCTAGAATGCTGAAGATATTTTCTAGCATAACATTTGCTGCTATTATCTTCCCTTCCACCACATCTTTGCATTTATCACGGGCAATTTTGTTCCAGACGCTTTTTATTACGGAAGGCTTTGCACACACAATATCATCATATTGATGCCATTCTGTAATAAATAACAGAGATCAGAACACAGAAGAAAATCATTTGAGAAACAAACACCCATCTGCCCATGCCACTGCTCTTCTAGTTGCCCACAGAAATACTCGCACTGACCCATTAAGTTTCCAGCCTCAGTCAGTGGATTCTAATAAAGCTAGTCTATATGAAGTTAGAATCCATTCCACTAGAAGGCCTCTAATTGTGCATAATTGCTCCCCAGACCAATCTGTAACTTGCAGATCAAGTGGCAAAATTTTACCTCCATTGTTGATCAAGTTGCCTCTTATAAATAAGCAGCGATTCACAATATTATTAGTTAATGTAGGCTTGTAAATAAATTCATAGTCTCCTTCACTACACCAGTATTTGTAAGGGATATATTTATCCTTATTTTCTTTTGCAAGAGTTACACAGCCTTCAATGAGGTATCCATGTTCTGCTAGATGCCTAGATAACACAAAACACACCAAAGGAGGGCAAAACATAAGACAGATGCCAGTTGATCTATGTACTTCTTCTCCATGCATCACCTCAGTTTTTAACAGGAACAATGATTACTCTTTCATGATGACTATTCCGGAATACTTATCTTCACTACAAAAACACTTTGGGGCTATATACAATATGGACATATGGCTTATCTGATATATTAAAATGAAGTACCATGCTGCATCCTGTTCTCCACATGCAATATCCTCCTCTCCCTCTGTGTGACTCAAAAGAGTACTTACTTGGTGCAGTTCAGCTCACAAATGTTGTCCTTCCAGTCTTTATAACCAGAAATGCCTTCAGCTCTGATGAACACTTTATGGATCTCGGGGTTTAGCTTGAAGTCTTTGGACAATATCGCATGGAAATACACTGTAATATCATCTCTTTGGTTCACAGAACTGCAACAGAAAGAATTAAAAATATGTATTTAAAACAATTTGTGCAATTTAAAAAACAAAATGCATTTCTGAGATCCTAGTTTACTGGACGCAAGAGCCATGAGCTTTGTCAGCATTTCCTGCTAAAACCAATGCTACATGGCATGCCTCATGCAAAACCCTCTGATGGGTTCCTAAAGGAAGCATGAAATGCTCTGATCACACCTGTGCAACCTGAAATGGCTGTGTTTTACCCTTCTTCCAGCTCACATTCACTGAGCAAAACAAGCTACACCAACAAAAACAGCTCTTTGCCTACTTAACCCACAAAATTACATGTGTGAAGCAGTCCTGGCCACAGGTAAGAATTTTCTAATTCATTAGAAATTCTAATTCATTCTTTCATTCAGAAAGACTCAGCTGCCAAGTGTACCACATTAGCCAGTATGTCACTTGTGCTGCAGCTCCTGATCGCTAACTCTCCTTTGCATGACCAGCACTTTGCTTCAGTTTTAAGTCCAGTTCTATTTTCACAGACCCAAGATATATGAAGAACTAATCTTAGTACTTCAATCTCCCACCTCAGTCTGGAATTCTCCTTGCACCAAATCCTGTAAGTGGAGAATGCTGGGAAGCAGCAAGGATCTTCTCACCTTTGTTTAATATTATCCACAGGTTTCTGGTTCTTTTGTTGCTTTGTGTCCCTGTGACTGCTGGCAACAGCTGAAACATTGCCTTCTTTAGCAAACTCTGGCCCTTTGGTCTGATTTTTATCAGTTGTTTCATGTACTTCCTCTTTTGGGGTCTTTGTTTTCTCCTTTGCATTTTCCTTCTGTAATAGGAGCATAAACAGTATGAAATTAAGTCAGAAGACCCTGGAAGTACAACATCAAAAGAACTGTTCAGCATCTCCTCAGACAGTAGGAGATATCCAGCACACAAAGCATACCAGTTAACTTCATACTTTTGTCCTCTTGAAACACCAATCTCTCACCAAGACAAATGCAGTAAGGGGAAACTGCTTATTAAGGAGAATAGTGGATGGATTGCAAGAGGAATTCAATACACACACAACTGGAGGAAGTCAGGTCAATAAGCCATGGATCCTCAGAGGATAGAGCATAAAGGAAATTAAAGATAAACAAGAGCAATCTACAGCTTAACAGGTCTATCCACGAGTGGATGGTGCATGGATTCCTACAACACATGAAGGTCTCTTGGTTAGAGGAGAATTAACATATCTCAGTGGAGAACACTCCTGGAAGAGCTGTCTGGAGAACAGACAAGTTCACAGCTCCTGGTAGTAACTCAGCAACTATTCAATACTGGAGCTGTGCTAGAACCAACACACAAGAGAATAGAGTCACAAGAGACACTTTATAGTGCCACTCGCTTTCTTTCCATATGCCCAATCTCATGAACTTCAGCTTTATTGACTACAAAAAAGGGAATTAAAAATAAAGGGAAACATTTCCCAACATGACCAAATACTCACAAGTCTTCATTAACATATTCACCTTGAAAGTCAAAGAGCTCATTTGCTGGCTGCTCTCTTGTTTACTCTTCTCAGCCTGTGAGTTTTTGACCACAGGTGGAGTCTCCACATCTTGACTTTGATGTGCAGAACAAGACGTTGCAGACTTACTTTCAGATGCCCCTATATCCGGGCAAAATTCAAAGGAGATGCTTGCTCTGTCTCCCTTTGAGGCCAGTTTGTCTCTGCTGTCCAAGGACTGGGAATCTAGTCTGGTTTCTGGAAGTAATCCAGTGTCAGATGCATCATTGTGCCCTTCCACATTACTCCTGACTGTTTCTCCATGCTCTGCAGTACTTCCACCCCCTACCTTTTCCTCTGAGGCTGTTGAGCTTGTAGATGAGGCATCCACATTACCAATGGTGCTCCGTTTTGATGCGGTCATCATGTCTACTTTGTTGTGACCATCTTCTGCAATTATTTCCAGACTTTGAGCCTCTTTTTCCAAGTGACCCAAGACACTACCATTTTCACATGTTCCTCCACTGTCACCACCAAGCAAATCAGCATGAGCTTTGCCTGCTTCATTGCTTTGTGGAACTGTGTGTGTATCAATCACTTCTGGTGTTTGAGCCGGTGCTGTGCTTAGGGGAGGCAAAGAGTTCTGCTCCTCAGAGTCAGAAGGATTTGTCTTTGCTTTATTCCTCTTCCTTTTCTATATGAAGGAAGGAACACAACAAAATACCAGTTTACTCATGGTAATGGAGAAATTCTTTACCACCTCTCTCACTGCAGGTAGTACAAACATCATCTTGCTATGTGAAGTTAAGGGAGAACAATCACAAACCGAACAGACAAGACCAGCTACCATGTGATCATAAATACCCATAAATCAAATGGATAAATCAAATGGAATCAAATGATAACATCACATTGCAGTTCAAAGAGAAAGTGAGAACTTTGTCAGTTCTAACTCAGCTTTGAACTACATAAGTGTACTTGGCCTGAATGTTGATCTAAAGGCAGCAATTAGGCCAAGAGAAACCAAGATGGCCGAGGAGACTAGGCCACGCTTATTACCTTTGGCAGCTTCAGGTATCTTGTCATGAACTAGACTGGACACCTGATACGTTTTAAAAATAACTGGAAGCGAGTTACAACCCAGCTCCCCAACAGCTCCCCAGGCAATTGCACAACACAGAAGAGGGAATGGGGGACAGCAAAGAAAAGTGATGCATCTGAAGGTTACACTGATGCATGCCAGCATTGACATGTTTGGAAAACCACTGACTGTCAATGCTGATATAGGAAAAATCATGCACCATAGTTCAAAGAACTGTACCTCAGCAGTCATTAAAAAAATCAAATCAGCAAATTCTCGTCTGATTTGTAGTCCTATAGGTCTAACACACATGAAGTTTGCTGAGCTCGTTCAAATAAAAATGACTGAGATGCATCTTTCTTAACTCTTGGGAATCTCAGAAATTTTGACATTTTATTACAAAGTTGTTTTAAGTCATAAGTTAACAAAAAAGAGCTGCTCAGAAAAAACTTTAAATTCTCTAATTAAAGATGCAAGTAATTTTTGAAAATTATGTACTTTTAATACTGAAGGTTTTCTCACCAGTAATGCAAAACAAGATATTAACTGGGCAGCTCTGAGTACAATGCCACTAACAAGAAGATACTGACCTAAATAAAACGAACTAGTAAGGTGAATCCTGTAGTGTTTCTCTTAATGGAACAAATGTACTGTTAGGGGTAGCTGTCAGCTATCCACATACACAACACTTACAATGCAAACAAATGTATCTGGAGCTTGCCTAGGAACAAAGGCAGCAGTGTCAGGTTTGCCAGATTCATACAAAAGGGATTAGTGGTGATGTAACCCTGTCTCACTGCATTAGGGAAGACAGAGCAACAAGTTAGCAGCCATTCCTGCTCCTCAGCACTGGCAAAGAGCCTCACCTTCCGCTGAGACTTTCTAGAGGAATGATCTGTCATGCATTTAGGTACGGTCTCTGAAGTATTGCCTGGATCTCCTATGCTCTCCAGAAGTGATACTTGCTCTTCCTCCTCCTCTGGTTTGGTGATAGAAGGTGGCCCACTGGCAGTGCATTCAGGTGTGGTCTCTGAGGTACTGCTCAGAGTTCTTACACTCTCCAGCAGCAATGCTCCCTCCTTCTTCGTTTCAGTGGTAGAAGGCAGCCCATCAGCACCTTCTTCTTTCAGCTTTCCTCCAGGCTCCACGCCTGTATCTGGGACTGGAGCTGGCTTCACCTCTGCTCTTTCTGCAATGGAAGCAAGGTTCATTGTTAAACTAGAGTCAGGACAGAAAACAGTTCTCAACTGCTAGTGAGCAAGCAGGGCCTGCTGCTCATTAAATGCATCAATTCAACACACAAGCTGCTTTGTTTCCTCTTCAGTAACAACCACTAGCAATAACACCATCTCCAACCCCAGCAGAGCCTCTTTCCTCCTTCTAGGCTCCCACAGTCAGTAGCAGAATAATTAAGGTAAGAAACCACTATGCTCAGATACAAATCTATCTTTATTCTACCTCCAGTTAGCATGCTACTAGCCAAAGCAGCAGGCCTCAACTGCCTGCTAAAACTCTCAAGGATCCCCAAGATGTGCAAGTGACAGGACACTGGCATTTCTCCTAACTGGCTGTGCGACCTCTTCCACACAGCTGAACACTGTGTCCAGGAAGGAAATTCTCTTTTCCTCTTCAGCAGTTTCAGCCAGTCTTTAAAACCTTCTGTGGAAAGGCAGCTCAGTTCTGACCCAAGCATCAGAGTGGATCTCCACTTCTACATACCTGTTTCACAGGCTCTTCAGCACTGTTCCTGCCCTGTTTTTGAGAGCAGAAGCACTTAACCTCTTTGAGAAGAGGTCAACTAACACCAAAGGACACTGGTTTCTTTCGAGTATTTTTGGAAGCAGGAGGACACACACAATCAAGGTGGAGGTCAGCACATAGCCCCTTTGAGTGTTACAGCTTGAAAGGTGCACCATGCTTAATGACAGCAGGTTGTTCTGTGTCTGAACCAAACATCCTTTGCAATATCGTTTCGCATCCAATTTAATGTCATGTCATTATCCAAAGACTTTAAACTCTTGCATGAGTCACTGCTCCTCAGCAACTCCTCTGTTGACAGGGCTTGACCTACACATATTTACTTGGGGGAAAACTCTCTGGTCCCTCAGAGCAGATTTACTTTGCTGATACAGCAGAACTCCTTCTACCACGATTAGTTATTGACAGAGCAGGGTCAAAGCTTTGGGATCACCAGATCAGATTCTGTGGACATTTTTCTACAGTATTTAAAACTTAAAGATCTCAGGTTTGTTACCTTGCCATTCTGGATTGTGTAAGGATCTGTTAAGATTAGATCTTTTTGGTACTACAACAGGTCGATTCTGATTTAGCAGATTCCTTTAGGACCCTAGTTCTTCATTTCAACACATCAAAAGCTGCCCTGGTGATTTGGGCCTTTCTTGCTTTAAGCAGAGAAGGGATCAGCCAATATTTCCTCCAATGTAACTGCATTAATTCTGTGTACTCAAATCTCTTACTACTAGTGGAGGTAAAATTAGCATGTTGTCAAGAAGAGATGGAAATTCAGACAGCAAGCTGTAAACCTAACAATACTATGAGGATAGGAAATTCTGGTTCAGTAGGGACTAAATTGGACTTTGCAGAGCAGTATTCCATAAAAACGGCACCAGTTCATTGGCAAAACAGGAACCAGTTCAGCATTGGAGAGCTAGATGTGGAGCATATGCATGGGAGGTATCAATGACTGAAACCACTCTTTCCACCCCTCTCCAGTCACTGCAACATGAGGAAAGCTCCAGACAAGCCACGAGTGCTACAGCTGGCACAAGAACCAGCTGCTGCCCTGGCCTTTGGTGGCCAGCCAGCCCCCAGTGTCGCCCACCGCTCCACTCACACCGCACCCTCCTACCTGGCTCCTGGGGCCCCGTGCTGGCACCGGGAGGCAGCGGGGCCCCACAGCGGCTGCAAAACCTGGGGGAATCATCTTGAGAGACAAAGTGACACTTAGGACACTTCATGCTTCCCAGACACCAACGCTGCGCTCGGCTTTTCTGAGCCACAGGGAAAGAGAAAGGGATGGGACAGACGGAGAAAAACGAGCAGTTAACGCAAAACAACCAACTTCAGCCATACCGTCCTTTCCTCGCTCATTTTCTGTTTTCAGGGAACAAACTGAAAAAGTAAGATAGGGATGTGAAGGCTTCACGGAGCGCTGCTGGGCACAAACAGGACAGCTCATAGCCCAGCCGGGCACAACCAACAGGCTGGGGCAGAACAGTAGGGAAAAAAAAATATATATATATATGTATATATGTATATACACACGTGTATCTACATACATGTATGTACGGGTGTGTGTACATATATTTTAAAACATACTCCACTCTGCGTGGAAATCTTTTAGGAATAAACGCGTCAGGGAGCAGAAGCTCCCGGCTCTGCCCCTCCTCGACCAGCCCTGCCGAGCCGCGCGGCTCCCCGCGGCCCTCCGGCTCGCGGCCCCCCTTTACCTCACGTCCGCAGACCGGCCGAGGGCCGCCGCGAGGGCCGCGCCGCCAGGCCCCGGCCCCGGCCCCGGCCCCGGCCCCGGGCCGCTCTGCAAACGCTTCCGCGAGCGAGGCGCCCCCCGGGCAGCGGCCGCCCCCGGGGCCGGGCCAAGGCCGCGGCCACGGGCCGGGCCGGCCCCCACCTCGGCCGCCCCCCGGGGGGGGGGGGGCGGGGGGGGGCTGACCCGAGGGGCGGGGCCGACCCCCGAGGGGCGGGGCCGACCCCCCGAGGGGCGGGGCCGACCCCCCGAGGGGCGGGGCCGACCCCCCGAGGGGCGGGGCCCGCATGCAAATGACTCTTCGCTTGTCCCCGCCGCTGGACAGCGGCTCCGGCGCTGCCGGGGAGGGAGGGGATATGCAAAACAGCCGGGCAGCTGGGCCAATGGCGCGGCAAGGGGCCGGCAGAATGTAAATGAAGCCCGCTGGGTGAGCACCGGCGGCAGGGGGCGGGTCTGCCTACAACTCCCAGCGTGCACCGGGGGGGGGGGCCGAGGGGGCGCCGCAGCGGGGGGAGGGGGGGGAGTGCGGGGTGCCCAGGGGAGCGGGGATGAACCGGCAAGGGGGGGATGCGGAGCGAAGGGTGCGAGGTCACGCGGGGGGGGGTTGCGGGATGCCCAGGGAAGCGGGGATGCACCGGGGGGGGAGTGCGGGGTGCACCGGAGCGGGGGAGTGCGGGGTGCCCAGGGGAGCGGGGATGCGCCGGGGGGGAGTGCGGGGTGCACCGGAGCGGGGGAGTGCGGGATGCCCAGGGGAGCGGGGATGCGCCGGGGGGGAGTGCGGGGTGCACCGGAGCGGGGGAGTGCGGGGTGCCCAGGGGAGCGGGGATGCGCCGGGGGGGAGTGCGGGGTGCACCGGAGCGGGGGAGTGCGGGATGCCCAGGGGAGCGGGGATGCGCCGGGGGGGAGTGCGGGGTGCACCGGAGCGGGGGAGTGCGGGATGCCCAGGGGAGCGGGGATGCGCCGGGGGGGAGTGCGGGGTGCACCGGAGCGGGGGAGTGCGGGATGCCCAGGGGAGCGGGGATGCGCCGGGGGGGAGTGCGGGGTGCACCGGAGCGGGGGAGTGCGGGGTGCCCAGGGGAGCGGGGATGCACCGGGGGGGAGTGCGGGGTGCACGGGAGCGGGGGAGTGCGGGGTGCCCAGGGGAGCGGGGATGCACCGGGGGGGAGTGCGGGGTGCACGGGAGCGGGGGAGTGCGGGGTGCCCAGGGGAGCGGGGATGCGCCGGGGGGGGAGATGCGGAGCGAAGGGTGCGAGGTCACGCGGGGGGGTTGCGGGGTGCCCAAGGGAGCGGGGGTGCACCGGCGGGTCAGCGTGCACGGGGCGGGGGGGGAGGCAGCAGCGGGCGGGCGGAGGCGCCGCGCTGCACCGGCGAGGGGGCACACACCGGGCAGCCCCGGGAGCTCCGAGGGGCCGCGAGGTAGTCGGGGGCGGGGGGACACTGCAGCCGGCCCCCCACTCGGCGCGCCCCGGCTCGGGACCCGCCGTGGCTCCCCTCCCCGGCGGCCCCCGCACGCAAAGCCCCGGTGCCCCGCGGCCAGCCCGGCCCCGCCGCGCCGCGGCTGCACTCACCGACGGGACGGGACGGGACGGGACGGGACGGGGACCGGCAGCGCCCGCTCCGGCAGCCGCTCCGGCAGCGCCGCCCGCCCCGGCGGAGTTTCGCTTTTAGGCGAAGCGGCGAAGTTTCGCTTTCCGGACGTCACGGGCGGCCGCCCCCGCCCCGCCCCGGCGGCGCCGCAGCCGCCGCGGCCCCCGGGCTCGGCAGCGCTCCGCGACTCCCGCGGCTCCTCCCGGCGGGGAGGACGCGGCGCTGAACGGCCGCCGTCGGACACCGGCGGTTGCTCCGGCAGCGGGAAAGCTGCACGAGCCGCTGGGAAGCAGCGGGAAGGAGCGGGAAGGAGGGATGCAGCAGCCGAGCGCCTGAGAGCAGGGCATGGGCGGCCCGAGGGCAGGGAACCGCCGGGAGCGGGCGAGCGGCGTCTGGTCCGCTCCGTGCTGCAGCGCGGCCCAGCCCTGCTGGCCCGGCCCTTGGGCACTGGGAGCTTTTAGACAATTAAGCCCTTTGTGGAGGGCTCTGGAAGAGGCTTTTTATTAATCCGATTTGAGTCGCAGCGCAGAACGAGTGACATGCGGGACGAGTGCACCTGTGCCGTGCCTGGAGCGTCCCTGGGGAGCATCTGCCCAGCGGCGCCGGGGTCCCCTGCGCCCAGGCTGCTCCAGGGGAAACACGAGGTCTTGTGCAGGGGAGCAAAATACATATATATAAAACTAACTTCGGGCTGGATATCCACCCCTCCAGCTTGAGCTCCGTGGCAAGGAGCCAGCGAAGGCATTGGCGAGGAAGGAGCCCAGCTCCCGCCTCCAGCGCCCGGCCAGCTCTGCGGCACGGGGAGCCGTTTGTGGCCGGTGCAAGCAGCCGGCGGCTGGCCGAGTCCCCCTCTGCCCGCTCCAGAGCAGGGCGGTCCTGCCGGAGACGCGCTCGTAGCCCCGGCCCTGTGCTGCGCGCCACGTCCCGCGGCACTCCGACCTCCCGAGAAGCCTTTCGTTGTTTGGCCGCTCAGGCAGAGCTGCACCAGCTCCCTACCATGGCCCGGGCGGCCCCGTCTCATTCCCCGTGGGGGTCTTGGAGGTGCTACAGCACCACGGGCAGTAAATGGACAGAAATTAGCTCCTAAGGCTGCCAGTGCAGGACTGGGTCAGCACGTGTACAAAGAAAGCGTTTGACCATTAGTCTGTTTAGCTTAATGCATCTCTTGAAGCCCCTCCTGTCTCCCAGCACAGGAAAGAGCACTCATCCCCCCCCCCCCGGCCAGCCTCGCACACGGCTGAGGTGCTCGTGTCTCCTTTTGCAAGAAGTTTTGCTCCTCTCCTTGCAAAACCTGCAAAACCTCTGGCCAGCAGCGCAGGCACGTGCCTCCGGGAATTGCCCCCGGAGTTCATGCAGCGCCCTGGTTTCAGTTTCTTTTCCCTGCTCAGCGCTCTGTGGTGTCCAGGAATTAGAACTTAGTCACTCCTTCCTCCACTGAAGGCAAAAGCTTTCCCCAGAGGCAGGCAGAGATGCACGCTCAATCGTTTCTAATTACTGTTTTATTTTGCAGCCTATGCAGAACTCCGCCTCGGAAAGGAAACCTCCTCATAGCCGGGCGAGCGTCAGCCACCTTCATTCAGGAAAATGCCTTTCTCATGAACCCTGGGCCCCGTGCCCTGCTGCTCAGCACCAGCATCGCCACGTGCACTCGCTCCACGGCGCAGCGAGGAGCAACGACCCGCTGCCGGGGCGCCTTCCCCGCGGGCGCCCGCGCGGAGTCGGGCAAGGGCAGGCGGGAGAGCCGAGGCTTGCGGCGCACCGGATCCGCGCGGGCCCTGCAAGCCAGGGACGGGCCCGGGGCGGTGTGCCACGCAGACCTGGCTAACGGCACGGCTCCGTGCGGCACGGAGCCCCCGGAGACGGCAACAAGGAGCCCGGCTGGGAGAGCGCCACGAAGCCGCGCCGCTTTGCAGCGCACTAACCCTGCCCACGGCCAGGGAGGACACCCGTCGCCCGGGGCAAGCAGGAGCGGCCGAGCCTCGAGCACCGCGAGGGCGCCCGGCCGCCTCACTGGATGCGCCCCGCGGCCAGCGGCGAGCGCTCGGCGCCGGGGAACAGGACAGCCCAGCTGCTCCGCAGCTCCGCTTCGCCGTGCTGCTCTGAGGAGGGAAGCGGGAAGAGCGGAACAGACACTCAAGCCAAGGCTCACCGCGCCGGCACCGCGGTGCGCTCTGCTCTCCAGACTCCAGCTCTGAGGAAGTAGCAACCCGCCAGGGAACCCAGCCCTGGGCCACCCACTCCTGCCCATCCTGCAGCCCTTGGGGCGAGCGTTTGGCTCCCAGACTTGTCTTCCAGAGCCTCCTTCAGTGGCAGCAGCCTCGGGGATCAGTGCTGCAAAGCAGCAGCCTTCCCCACCCCGGGGCGGCACCAAGCCTCACCTGCCTCCTGCCAGCTGGTGAAATGCTGGAACTCTTCTAAGTTTGCAGACAGCAAGACTTGGAGAACATTGTCCTGAGGGCAAAGAATGCAGCAGGCTGGGATAAGCATGGTCCTGACGGATTTCCACCTCCCCAGAGGCTGGAAGTCCTGCAGACAGCCCTGCACAGAGGCGTACATGCCCGGCCCGTGAGACGTGCAACCCTTCCCCACCGCTCAGCGTCCTGCAGCTGGACTCGCATGCTGCAGCCTCCCCTCTCTGAGATGAGGGTGCTACCAAAAGAGAGGCAGCTACATCCTGCGAGCAGGCCGTGAGCAGCCAGCCCACAGCCATGGTCCTGGCTTTCCCTGCACAGCATCTTTGCAAGTGAGATGGGAGCAGCTCGCACCAGGGCACTGATGGCTGGTGCAGCCTGAAGGCTCTCTGCAAGCTGCAATGCAGCTCCCAGTGCAGAGGATGGCAATTCGCCTGGGCTCTTCTGCAGGAACCCCTCCTCTGGAGGACAGGGCTGATGCTTGGCACATGGGAAGCGGCAGGACAACGGCATGGTCCTAGTCAGCCCCAAGGCTGCTTCCTGCTGCCCACATACCTGCAGGCCGCGGAAGGTCAGGGAGAGGCCTTGCTTGTGCAACTCGTGCAGCAGATCTGCCAGCCCCACCACCACCGTGTAATCGATGCTGCTGACGTAGTGGCAGTCCAGGATGACGGAGCACGGTGAAGACGCTCCTGAAGAAGAGCATGTGGTCATTTCTCTGATGAGGCCAGAATTAACCACCCTCAGCTGGGCCATCGTGCATCCTGTTCACAACCAGCCAGAGCGCACACATGCAGTCTGCTCCTTTAGAGCCAGATCATGCTAGAGGGAGATAAACTTTGACATAAATCCCAGGACATCCCATCCAAAGTCCTCGTTAATTTTGCTCAACCTCTGCTTGCAAAGAGCTGCAGCTCCAGCAAGCCGGCGAGCTCCTGGGAGGTGGCTCAGGAGCAGCCAGGGCTGGAAGGGACGAGGACAGAAGGGGTCTCAGGAACACGGCAGGAACCAGGGGCTCTTCCCGCCACAAGAAGGTGTTCCGTTGCTGCTTATATCTGCAGTCTGCAGCACTGAGGCCAGCACTTTTCACCCCCTGTGGAAGTGATGCGGGTGGGCACTGCGTTGCAGGTCACCGGGCCACGCCGACGGGCTGGGAAGCAGGCGGTGTACCTGCCAGAGCGTGTCTGCACACGGTGTCCCGCAGGTACTCGATGGCCGGGAAATGCAGGCTGCTCCCGGGCTGCACGAGGAGCTCTCCCTGGTCAGACACCTGCGCAAGACCCCAGAGCAGAAGGTGGCATGTCACGGGAAGGGATGAAGGACACCACACAGGCTGCAATCTTCCCCAAGCAGGGGAAATTGCACGTATGACAAAGTGAACTGTCTTCCTTCCTGCAGGCGGGGAACATGCTGGAGCCCACATCCCTCGTGGAAACTCCCCTCCTGCAAGCAGCCAGCACAAACAGGGAAAGCAACGCCTCCCTCCAGCTCCAAGCGCCCTGGATCGCAACGGCCTTTTGCTTCTCGAAATGGGTCCCTGCACTGCACTGATGGCAGCATGGGGAGCTGGGATAGGGCAGAAGCAGGACAGAAGCAATATCCTGCACCCCAGCTCTCCTGGTACCTGCTGCTCACAGGGAGCCCTCTCCCAAGTCCCCACTCCTTGGCAAGCCCAGCTGGCCCCAGCGCATCCGAGGCAAGGTGAAGCCCACCTTTATTGGGGGCCTGGCAATGGGGTAGAGCAGGAGAACCCCTGAGACCAGCATCCCAGCCACAATGCCGTACTGGACCTCCCAGAAGCAGAACAGGAATGTCACGCACAGGGGCACGAGGTCCAGCCCTGCAAGAGAGAGAGCTCGGTCCCGGGTAGACCTTGTCCTTGTGCCGCGGGGCCCTCCAGGACGGCACCTGGGTCAGAACATCCCTGGGTGCCAGGGTTGTAATGCAGCAGAGGGAAGGGCAAAGGGCAGCGTGGGAGGAGCTGCAAAATCCCGACTTGTGGTGCTTCAGGCCTTAAATCTGGGCCTGTGGACCAAAGGCCATCACAGCTGAGGACACTGTGTCACTGGGGTTAGAGCAGAGCCCTTGGATCAGCAAGGGAGAAATCCCAGGCCAATTCTAGGTTACTCACAACCCTTCGGAAAGGGAAGGGCTCCGGTAATCCTGCAGTATTGGCCAAACTGTCCCCTCTTGCCTGGCACCCAGGTGGGCACGTGGCCCTGGGGAGCAGCAGTCAGAGTCCCCGCTGGTGGCCCCAAGAGGCTACGACATCCCTCATCCGCCCTCGCAGAGGGCAACTGCTCCGCACGGAGAGCCGGCGGATCGGCCGGGACCCCGCAGCGCCCGGCTCCGGCCCTTACTCTTAACCCGCCACAGCGTCCCGAAGATCCCGGCGTCGAACATGGGCACCACAGCGCAGATGATGACGGCGGCCAGCGCCGCTTTGGGAACGTAGTAGAAGAAGGAGGTCAGGTAGGCGAGCGAGAGCAGGACCAGGGCCCCTGCGGCGAGACGGACGGCAGCGCGTGAGCCGCCGCGGGGCGCCGCAGCCGGGCTCGGGGCTCTGCGGGGCCGCCCGAGCGGAGGCCGGGGCGGCGGCGCAGCCTCTACCTGTGACGAGCCCTCCCGCGGGGGTGCAGGCGCCCGTCTGCGCGTTCACCGCCGTCCTGAAACGCAAAGCGCCGGCGCCGGCCCGGAGCTGCGGCACTCGGACCTGCCGCCCCGGCGGCGCCGCGGACGGGGCAGATCGTCCCCGTTCAGCCCCCCGCGGGGAGGCTGCTGCCCGCCGGCGGCACCGCGGCGGGTGCGAGAAGCGCAGACGGGGCGGGCGGGCGAGCGGTGACCCACGCGCAGCTCTGCTCCGAAGCGGGGGCACGTGGGGACTCGGACACGAGGGGTCCCCCCAACCCTGCTCCCCAGAGCCCCCCGAGCCCCTTTGCCTTGCCCCCAGCAAGGGTCCTGCAGCCCAAGCACCCGCTCCAGCGGCTGCTACTCACCGCCCGAAGCTGCCCGTGACGGGATACGAGGAGACGAAAGAGCCCAGGATGTTGGTGAAGCCTGCGGCGGGCCACGGAGAAGGGTCGCGGACGCAGCAGCCAGCGGAGGCACTGCCCGGCCCCCCCGGGGGAGCAGCCCGGCCCCTGCCCTCACCTCCTCCCGGGGGGCCTCGATCCGACGGACCGCCTGGCCCCAATCCTGCCGGGCCGGGCCGGGCCAGCCGGAGCTGAGCCCCTCAGAGAAGGTCCCCGAGCACCGTGCCCGAGGGGGAGGCACAGGCCCCCTCCCTCCAGCACCCAGGAGCTGGTCTCCAGTTCTGGCTGGGAAAGGGGATCTTAGGGGCCCTAGAGGGGACGCAGCTGCTCTCGGGCCGGATTCCCACTGCACCGTCCCGGAGAGCCCCCCTCGCCCTGCTCCGAGCGGCCTCTTACCCATCGCCAGCAGCTCCTGGTTGGGGTCAATCCTGTAATCGTTCTGCGAGGCTGCAAGGATGAGGCAACCAGCATGGCCCAGAGCTTTGCACGGGCCCAGCACAGTGCAACGCGGGCTGCAGCACGGCGGGACAGCCCTGGGACCCATCGCAGCACCCCGACGCACAGCGAGGGGGACCCCCGGGCCCGCTCCCCGGTCAGGTACACGGGAACTGCCTTGCCATGGGGCGCCCCCCCAGCAGCACTCCCCAGGGCCCCCTTCTGCTGGCCCACGCGATGAAGCCAGCTCGGCGAGCGCAGCCCCCAGGCGCTCCCTTCCGCTGCCTCCCTGTGAGCAGCGAAACCCCCGGCCCCTTCCGAGACCCCTCCTGGGAGCCTCACACAGCCATACCAAAAGCCTTGGCAATCGCAATGGTCTCCAGCAGGCCCATGAGCGGGACCACGGCCAATCCATCTCCCATGTCCTGGGAGAGAAGGACAAGGTGAAAATGCTGTGGGAAAGACCAGCAAACGCAAGCCCCGATGGGATTCCCTGCAGTGCTTCCCACACGTCTGCACAGCCCTGTCCCCTCTCCAGCCAGGGAGCGGAGCTGAAAGGAGCTGCCCCTTCCCAGGAGGAAACCTTGCACTCAGGTTTGCTCAGCTATTTAAGATGACATTGAGCAACAAGAAAGCAATCCCTGGAGGAGCCCAGCCTGGCAGCACCCACCTGCACCATCCTGCTGAAGGGGACAGTGTCATTGGGGGCAACCTCAGAAAACAGCGGCAGCTGGAATGCAGGGAGCCCTTGGGGGATCTTCCCGGTGAGCGTGAACGGCTGAGAGCCCATCACCTGGAAGGAGTAAGCAACCAGGCCAGCAAACAGGACGACGAGGGCATTGCGTGCTACAATGGAGAGAAGATACCTACAGTGAAATATTGCCATGAGCCCTGAGGTAGCAAGACAGACCAGAGGATAGGTACCCAGACTGCACACAGGTGTTGGAGCCTTTCTACCCTTGGCACAGTGGCAGGACCATCTAGATGACTTCACCCTCCCCAACCCACCTTTGGGATTCAGCTCTTGCCAGCGTTGGACAGATTCAGGCTATGTTTTCCTCTTTGCAGGTCTCCCCTCTTCCCCTGCTCCAGAAGAGGTTGAGACCATAGGAAGGACTGCCATGGGAAAGAGAAAAGGCAGAGAAAGAACAACGCACCCGTGGCGGAGATCCAGACGATGAAATAACTGACCCTGGCGGACAGCGGCTCCACACTGGGAGCTCTGGGAAGGCGACTCTTCATTGCCCCAAGCCCTGTTAGTGCCACCAGGCAGGCCAGCCCAAGGATGGCATCCCCAGCCCTGCAAACAGGTCACATTGATGCCAACCCAAATGCACTGCAGTGCACAAGGAGAGGTACTGCAACAGCTCCCGCGAGGAGCGAGCTACGCAGGGAGCAGCTGCAGCTCCGGAGGGAGCAGCCCGGCTCGCAGGCATCCTGGTGACCCCTGCGCACCAATGGCAAAACACATCACGTTTCTGGGAGGCAGCAGGAGGGGGAGAAGAGGGTCTTCCCTGAGCTGGTGGCAGGATACTGATGGGTTTGCAGACTGCCTCTTCATATAAAGAGGGAAAAAGGACCCCAGGAACAGGCAGGATCCACATGGCTGGAGCTGCTTCCAGCTTAGGTTATGTGGGAAAAACATTGCAGCTCCCACTGTAGCACCTCACAGCTATTTTTCCACTCACGTTGAAGCCAAAACTGCATGTTACTGAGCTGTGCAAAGAACCTGGGGCTGTGGCACAGATCTGGAGCCACAAGTGCAGCTAACAGGGCAGGGGAGAATGGGACGCAGGGATCATTGATCTCCCTTCTTGGGCTGCCAAAAATTGGAGGAGGGTTTGCTACACACAGATGGTCTCAAGCATGTGCTTTTGGACTGGCAAAATCCAATTGACCTAACTGGGAGCAGAAAATAGGACAGGCATGCTCCATCTCTCCCCTTCTAGCAACTTAGGAGCCCGTGTACTCCCCTATCTTCAAATTTCCAGCACAGATGGAAAGGACAGAGAATGCACTCTCATATCACAGCACTGAGCAGAGACCAAGCAATTGGTCTGAGGAGCCTGGTGTGACCTAAGATACGGTTGTAGCAAAGCAGCAACTGCCCCTGCACCTGCAGGAAGGGATGGGAGCAGGGAAGGTGCAGGGACAGGCGCTGACCTGGTCTCTCCGATCCTTCTCAGCGTTTGATACACCTGCAGGAAAAACTGCCGAGGGATTCCGTGCAGTCCCAGGATGTTCTGTGCAAAAAGGTAAAGCCTCGTGAAACCCCACCCAATCCTGGCTCCCAGTGCCCTGGAGGGCAGCAGCACAGGGGCTCAGCAAGGCCCCTCCCCAAGGGCCCTGGCACACACAAGGTCTTTGCCGACTGCTAGCTGGGAACTTCATCAGGGACTATATCATGCTCCCTCACGCAGCCTTCAGGAAAGGAGCTCCCCCTGAGCAGCCCCATGCAGGGAGGCCTCAGAAGTTCTCTAGCTCTAGCTTTTTGCAGCACTCCAGCCCTGAACATACCTCCACACCATCCTGCTTACACATAACCTCCCAGTAAGGAGCTGTTTGGGATCTTTGTCCCATCCCCAGCCCACCAGCCCCTGATGTCTGCTTGCTTGCCGCTGGGAAGCAGCAGCAACAAGCTCCTGGGTTCCTTGCAGAAACACTAGCTGCAACCACAGCCATTAGCCAATATAGGTCCTCGGGCTTTTTGCAAAGCCTCACACTGTTCCCGTAAGCTTGTCTGATTTTGGTTAACCACAAAGGAAGCATTGCTGCTCCAGAATACTTCAGACCTCAGAGACACCAGTAAGGGACTGGTGAGGCCCTGAACCCACCAAGCCTTGCAGCCAATCTCAGCAGGCCGGAAAGAGTCACCCACCATCTCCATTGAGTGGCCAAATCAAATACACCTCGTGGTTTCACTGGGTGCCCTGATAGCTGGCAACTCTCACTCCTGGCTATCGCCAGGCAAGAGGATGCGTTTCAGAGGGCAGGTGGCTCACCACCGGTGCTCAGGAGACAGGGCCCACCAGAAGCCCTGGCAGTGGAACCCACATGCCCTTTATGGCCTCCTTCCTCTGCCACTGAGCCACGTGCCCAGCCCAGCTCTAAATATCCTGTCTCCACAATACATTTGTCCTGTGAACAAGAACCTCAGAGCAAATCAGCAGATCCTACCTTGACCTGGTTGAAGCTAATGGTGACTGAAGCAGCTGAGGTGAATCCTTTAATGACTGGGCAGGATATAAAGTCCAGAATAAAACCTGTGCAGGACACGGGTGGCAGTAAATGAGCTGCAGGCTGAGGCAGGGTGTTTGCATGCACACAGAGCTGTTGTCAGTGTTAGCAAGACAACCCCAGAGTCTCAGAGGGCACAAGGGAGGAGAGGGAACAATTACAGGATGTGCAGCATCCTAAAAATATGACTATACAAGGCAAGAGCATCTCACCAAGACGTAGGAGCCCCATGGCCAGCTGGATGCAACCTGACAGGAAGGCGAGCAGGACGGCATAGACGGGGTCATGGAACGTGTAAGAAGAGACAAGCAGCGACATGATGGCAGTGGGACCCAGTGTCACATCTTTGGAGGTTCCCAGTAAGCAGTAGACAAAGCAGCCCATGAAGGAAGAATAGAGGCCATACTGCACAGGGACAAAAGGAGCATTCAGCACCACCACGCTTGGGGCTGGGAAACGCTGGGCACTTCCAGGAGGCTGGATGAAGGGAGCACTGTGCTACTTTGAGATCCCTCCAGAGCCCACAGTCAGTCCTAAGCAAACACACTGCATTGTGGCTTCCTGTCCCAGAAAACTATGACTGCACATGACCAGCCTCTGGCCTCCCAACCCCTCCAGCCCTCCTTCACGCTCCTGCCCTCCCTGCAGCAACCCCTGCTCGCAGCTGTCCTGCAGTTGCCCTGCTGCAACAGGTAACGGCTGAGCCTGTGCAAGACGCAGAGCTCGGGGCTGCCGCAGGGGACTGCAACGCACCTGGACAGGCAGGCCGGCCACCTCGGCATACGCCAGCGCCTGCGGTATGACCGTCAGGCCCACGGTCGCTCCAGCGATCAGGTCGAGCTGCAGCCAGGCCAGGGAGTACCGCGGAAGCCAGCTGAGGATTGGGAGCCTTTTCTGCACCGCGCGGTAAGAGCAGCACCGCCCGGGCTCCTCGGGGCCCGCCGCTGGCATGGCTGCTGCCGCAGGACCCGGCGGGCTTTCGGCGCGGGGGCGGCACAGGGGGCTCCGGCAACGCGCAGCGCCGCGGCCGGGGGGGCCCGAGCGCCGCGCGCGCCCGCGGAGGCAGGGCCGGCGGTGGCGGAGCCGGGCGCGGGGCTGCGCGGCCCCGCGGAGCCCGCGGCCCGGAGCCGGCTGCGGGCGGGGGCTGCCCGGGCAACCCCCGGCACCGGGCTCCTTCCCGGCGGCCCCGGCCGCATCCGGGGGCCCCGCCCGGGCCGCCTCATGTGACGGGGCAGAGGAGGAGCCGGAGCCGCCGCTTCCCGGCCGCTTCCCGGCAGCGGCGGCCCCGGAGGGCGCCCGGCGGCGCTGCGCGATGCGGCCCGGGGCGCTGCCGCCGCCGCCGCCGCTGCTGCTGCTGCTGCTGAACGCGCTGCAGCTCGGCGGGGTCCCGGCCCCGGCCCGCAACGTGCTGCTGCTCCTGGGTGAGTGCGGCCACCAGCACGGGGCGGGGGGGGCCGGTGTCCTGGCCCCGCTGCCCTGAGCGAGGTGGGCAGCAGGAGCAGGACCAGTGTGGTTTGGGGGACTCCCTTGCCTGCGCCCTTTGGGCTGGGGAGAGATGAGCCGCCGGAGCCCTGCTGCAGCCCCTGCCCCTGAGCCTGGTGCTCAAGGCACCACGGGCTGCAGCAGGGCCTAAACCTCCTTGCAAGAGGGGGCAAAAACCCTCTGTCCCGAGGATGCTCCCCAGCCTGCAGCATCATTCTTAACCACTGCACCTGTGCCCACCTTGCAGTTAGAGACACCCTGGCAGTCAGACCCCATTGGCACAACAGGCAGCCGAGCTCAACCTCACACAGCTCCTTTTCCCCTTCGCAGCGGACGATGGTGGCTTTGAGAGTGGTGTGTACAACAATTCAGCCATCCAGACACCCAACCTGGACGCGCTGGCCCGGCGCAGTGTTGTCTTCCAGAATGCCTTCACCTCTGTCAGCAGCTGCTCCCCGAGCCGGGCCAGCATCCTGACCGGCTTACCCCAGGTAGGGCCCCGGGGCATGCCGGGGGGGCAAGGGCTGCCGCCCTCTGAGCGGAGCCTGCATCCTTGCAGCACTTGCGCAGGACCTGGAGATCCCTGCCTGTCCCCTGCCCTCCCCTCTGGGACCTGCCTCCGCCGCTGCTGCCCAGCTTTGCAGCTGCAGCACGTGCGCTTTGTGCCACCCCGCACACCAACAGAGCTGGGCTGGTTTGGGGGCCAGGGGGGCCGGCATCATCCAACCTTTCTGTCTCCCCCATTTGCAGCACCAGAATGGGATGTACGGGCTGCACCAGGACGTGCACCATTTCAACTCCTTCGACAGCGTGCGGAGCCTGCCCCTACTGCTCAGCCAAGCGCACATCCGGACAGGTAGAGAGTCAAGGATGAGTGAAACAGGCAGGAAAACTCTCCTCCTCCATGCGTCAAACCCCAATAGGCAGGAGAGCTTGGCAACTAACTGACCTGTGAGTTAGACACCACTAACTAGACGCATGCCCCTATTCTGTACTGACACATGATTTTCATTTTACTTCCCCCTCTGCTGCCCCCGTGCTGCTTCCCCTTCCCTCTGTGCCTCTGCCCATGTTCTGGGAGAATGGCCCACTTCCACTTCTGTTCCCAGTCTTTCTCCTTCCCGGTTCCCAAGTTCACACAGGGCTCCTGCTCGACCCAAACCTCCTCCTGGGCTGCTTAGCTGTTCTGGCACTTATCCCCACCTGCGATTTGAGGCAATGGTCGCAGTCCAAGTCCTAGTTTCTGCTCAGATGCAGAAGTGCTTCTGTAGCCAGCAGGATCGAGTGAAATGACTGGAGAAATCAACAGAATCTTCCGCTCTCATCAGCATTTCCTCTGTGCAGCCAGTGCTAGAGCAGATGATTTGCATTAGTCTCCAGGGAAAAGGGAGGTAAAAGCAGCAACCAGTACTTCACCCCTTGCTCCCTTTTTTCCTGATGCACCACGCATCTGCATTCTTTGCAGGGATAATTGGGAAGAAGCATGTTGGCCCAGAGGCTGTCTACCCCTTTGACTTTGCATACACAGAGGAGAACAGTTCAGTCTTGCAGGTTGGAAGAAACATCACTCGAATCAAAGCACTTGTCCGGAATTTCCTCCAGAGTCAGGATGAGAGGTGAGATGGACTGGGCATTCCCACGTACTGCCTTGTGCCCTTGGAGCACCCTCCAACTGGGGTATGGGAGAGCCGAAGGTCTCTAAACAGGGAATGCAAGCTCTTGGGTGGCAGGGAAATTAGCCTTGCTGAAGACACATCTTCATATCCCAGCTGATCATGAATAGGAAAAGACAACTTCACTCTAGGTCTCCCCCAAGTCAGAACCCTAGATTAGATGGGAGTCCTGCAGTGGGTTTGGATAGTATCCACATGGACACTGAATCCCTCCACAGCCCGAGGAAGATCCAGGTGCTTGGGCAGCCCTTTCCTTCACCACCTCCACCCCATGCTGTCAATCTCCTCGTTTTCAATTTCTAGGCCTTTCTTCCTCTACGTCGCCTTCCACGACCCCCACCGCTGTGGGCACTCCCAGCCCCAATACGGGGCCTTTTGCGAGAAATTTGGCAATGGAGAGAGCGGCATGGGCTGGATCCCTGACTGGAAGCCGCAGCTCTACAGCCCGGAGGAAGTGCAGGTGGGACCCCATAAGGACATGCAGCGGCTGCAGCATGTCAGTCACCTCTCTTGGAGCAGGGGAGGACAGGGGAGTCACAACAGCAAGTGCTGCTTGTCACAGCAGCAAGCACTCGTGGAGGCTGGTGACCCCCTTCCCAGTGGTTACCACAAGGCTGCCATGTGCCCGTTTTTTTCACTGTTTAGGTCCCTCACTTTGTTCCAGACACCCCAGCTGCCCGGGCAGACTTGGCAGCCCAGTACACAACCATCGGACGCATGGACCAAGGTGGGGAGCAGCCGGGGAAGGGGGATGCTGGGGCCAGGCTGATGCCTGTGTGCATCGAGGTCTGTCTCGCACCAGCTCAGCTCTGCCCCTCTCTGTGCAGGCATCGGGCTGGTCCTGGAGGAACTGCAGCGTGCTGGCTTCCACAACAGCACGTTGGTGATCTACACCTCTGACAACGGCATCCCCTTCCCCAGTGGCAGGACCAACCTCTACCGTTCGGGCACTGCCGAGCCCCTGTTGATCTCCTCCCCTGAGCACACTGGGCGCTGGGGGCAGGTCAGCCAGGCCTTTGCCAGCCTCCTGGGTAAGAGTTTGTGCTGTTGGGGAGACAGAGCAGAGATACGCAGAGCTGTGGCTGAGGGTTACAATCTGTCTTCCACCTTCCCCATGCTGAAACCCAGGGTCCTCTCCCTACTGGGCTGAGTCAGTCCTGCAGCCCTTGGCACTGGCATACCTGACCCCCTTCGTCAGAATGTGTGGTCACCGGGAAAGGCAAGGAAGGACCACGGAGGAGCCGTGTCCCAGCCCTGCAGGCTGATGTTCATCAGCCCAGGACACAGTTACATCCCCCAGAGCTGGAGCAGCTTCAGCCCCACATGGCTGTCACATTCCTCTCCTGCAGCAAAGCTGGCTGAACAGATTGCCCCAGTGGGAGGGGAGGAACGTGGACAACTTGCAGCCTGTGCAGCAGCAGACCCCAGAGCCTGTTCTCCACCTCTCTGGGGCAGAACTTCCTTCCACAAGTACCAACTGCCTTCTCTCACTCGTCTCTTCCTCTCTAGATCTCACACCAACCATTCTGGAGTGGTTCTCCATCCCCTACCCTACTTACAGCATCTTTGGCAGAAAGAAAGTGCAGCTTACAGGAAAATCTCTCCTGCCAGCACTGGAACTGGAACAGCCCTGGGCTACAGCCTTCAGCAGCCAGAGCCACCACGAGGTGACCATGTACTATCCCATGCGGGCCATTCAGCATCAGCAATTCCGCCTCATTCACAACCTCAACTACAGGATGCCCTTTCCCATTGATCAGGACTTCTACGTCTCACCCACTTTCCAAGACCTGCTCAACCGGACGAGGGCTGGGCAGCCAACCCACTGGAACAAGACCTTGCACGAGTATTATTACAGGGACCGCTGGGAGCTGTTCGACTGTAGCCGTGACCCCACTGAGAGCCAGAACCTGGCTCCTGACCCTCGCTATGCCACAGTCTTCGAGCTGCTTCGCATACAGCTCTTGAAATGGCAATGGGACACCAGTGACCCTTGGGTGTGTAGCCCTGATGCTGTCTTGGAGGAGAAACTGAACCCTCAGTGCCAGCCACTGCACAATGAACTGTGACTGTTACTTTGCCTTGCACCGGCATCCATTGCCACAGGGTGGTGCCAGGCACCCACCAGGCCTGGTGCCCTCTCCCCACCCCGTGTGCCAAGCGAGCAGCCATGCTCGCTTCCATCGGGTTCAATGCCAATGCCTGGAGCCAGTATGGCCTTAGAGCCAGGCCAGAGCACTGCACCCTGCCTGCATGGCACGAGGCAGATAGAAACGCAGATGGGCTAGTCCCAGATTCCTGTGTCACACCCCAGCCTTGCTTTCTGTATCAGAAACACCACCTGTCCCTGAAGCCCTAAGGGATCCTCTGCCCTGGGGCCTTGGCTGTATTCTCAGCCAGGGAAACTGTAATGCTAACTTTACTTTTCAATAAAGCCACTGGAAGAGAACATCTCAGCTTTTACCTCGAGTTTTGGCTCTTTCCTGCCAGATCCGTTTCTCCACTGCAGTGCTCCACATTGCAGTTTCCGTAGAGCACTGCCTGCTGTGAACCTCGCTGCAGGGGGACAGCTCTGTGCCTGCTCCTCCATGGGGAAACAGGCAGTCTGGGACAGCAAATACCAGCAAGTGTGCAGCAACACTCAGTGCCAGTAACATTTAATTTAGCAAAATATAAAAAAATGTACAGCATCTCTGAAGTGTGTGTGCCTGGGGACTGCAGAGAATTGTGAGCCAGGCTGGGATATCCGGAGCAAGAAGCCAGAGCCGGGCCAGCTCCAAGCAGATGTTTTGGCCTGGCCCCGAGCTGTCAGAAGGGCCCCAGGAGCAGCCAGTGGGGCTGCAGCTCTAGCAGCGTCCTTCAGCTTCAGCCCCTCATGAAAGTGGGTGCTGACCTCCCTCTTCATGCGGTCATATTTAGCCTGGATGCCGGTCAAGCTTCTGTTTGGGGCCTCTAGCTGGATCACACCTCCCTTGAGCTGGCTGCGGTGATGCAGCAGGACCACTCATTGCCTTTTCTCCTGCGTCAGCTCCTCCTGCAGGCTATTCACAGCCTTGGCTGGGCACTCTGTCAGCTTGGAGCTCTCAACGAGACGTGGGGAGCAAACCATGACAGTTTCTCCCAGAGGGTAGCACCTATTTTAGAATAGGCAAATGAAGCTCAACAGGACAGACAGACCTACTCTTTATTCACAGTACTTCCACCTCGCTAAACACCCACATGCAGATAGATGGTCCCTTCTCAGCCCTTGCTGGAGACGCAGGTCCTGGCTTCACCCAGGGTTCAGCAGCAAGGGAAACGCTGCAGAGTCCCAGCACATCTCGGTCATTGGAGCATGAACCCTCACCAACACTGGTGGCTGAAGGCTCTACAGCTCCCAAACCCTTTTCCCCAGCTTTCACCTCCCACGCCCAGCAAATGCTCTGAGCTTGGCTCAGATGCTAAACATGTAAGCCCAACATGCAAAAGGGGCTCAGCCTCTTGCCTGTATCCATTCCAAAGACACAATCAAGAGATTCTCTGTAGTCCCTTGACAGGTTAACAACTTTGGCACATTAACAGGTTTCTTGTCTCAGCAGGCATTTGGGTTTCTTTTCCTGTAATCAGGGTTCCCCATCCCCTGGGGTTCTGCAAGCCCTCAGAAGCACCTCTGGTAAAGAGCCCAAGCATTTCAAATCTAACTCATTTTAGCAAGAAACAAAGCCAGATTCAAAGACAAGAGCCAGGCTTTGAGGACAAGAGGGAATCCAGCTTTGCTTTTAAAAAGAAAAGGCCAAATTCAGCCTATGAGAGCAACCATATCATAATGCTCTGCCCTGCAGTATACAGTGGAGATGTGCTACACACGGAGGCAGGCAGGCCTCAAGACCAAGTGATTGAAAACTGCTCCCACATCGGCAGTGACACAGGGATAGTCAGCACCTGAGGAGGTGAAGGAAAGAATCAGCATCAGAGAGAAACAGTTTGCACAGAGCTCAGCTTGCTGGGGGATATGCACCTCTCAGCTGCTGGCTTTTCCTAGGGCACCTTTCCTGCAAAGCCCCTTCCCACTGGTGGCAGCTCTGGGTGAGTTACACAAGCCACATGGCTTCCCATGGCAGACAGCCCCAGAGCAGCACCATGTCACTGCTCCTCTACAGAGCTCGGGTGCTCTGGCCCGATCAGCACACTTCCTTTCAGTCCTTCATCCACCAGTCCTCACCCCCTTGCATGGCCTAATCCAGTGAAGCCCCAGCCCCAGGGCAAGCGACTTGGCCCATGCTGGGCAGTGCTTTGATGCTTGGTTGGATCAACCCTTTACTCTTTGACATGAAAAAAGTGGCTCCAGTGCCAGTCACTGTGGCAAAACCCTTCCACTCCATGGCTGAGCCATCGGGATCCCTTCCCAGCTGCCTGCCCTGGCACTGGCTGGCAGCACTCCTCCAAAGGCAGCCCAGAAAAGCCACCCTTTTCCCATAGGCTCAGAGGAAGCTGAGGCCAAACGCGCTTGCCTGGGTGTCACTGTGATAGGAGAAGTCATCCACAAGGGCACCATTGGCCAGGACTTGCTGAGGAGGACTTGTGACGCCCAGCACGGTCACAGCCTTCAGTAGCAGCCCATCTACCTGGTCGTTTACCTGCAAAAGCTCGCTGAGCACGATGCCCTGCAGCGACAAGAGGAGCTTGTTACAGATCCCCTGGGCTACGCACAGCCCTCCAAGCTCCACAGCTACGTGCAGCCTTCTGCCACCCTCCTGCGTCCAGCTGTGCGCAAACCCTGCTGAGCCTCTCTGTAAGGCAGAGAGGAATCGAGGTGGGAGCGGGGCCTTGGCAGCCCCACAGCACAGTGGGTCTCCCTGAAGGGCATGGCTCCAGAGCTCAGGACAGGGCGGCTGCAGGGGCTGGCCTGGCTCTCCTGGAGGGAATGAACAGGGCTGGGTACAGGGAGGTCCTGCTCTGCCTTGCACACCTCCAACACTTCTTGGAAGTGCAGCATTGATTCAGTGACCACATTCTGGCCTGGGCTGCACCACACCAATGCTCCACCTGTCTGCAGGGCACAGGTAATGCCAGTGGGATGGGACAAGTGATCTGCAGTCATCAAACCTCCCAGAGCCATTTACTGGAGTAACAGGGCTGAGCAACATCCACTCCCGCATGGCACCTTTTCAAGGTGACCACTCTCACCCGTAGCACTTGGGGTGCAGCTTCACCCCTTTCCTGCTGCTCCAGGGGCTCTTTGGGAGTTCCAGGCTCTGCCAGGGCTCTTCTGTTCTGTCAGAGCTGCACCTTGTTGGTGCAGAGTGCTGTAACTCACAGCCCGCAGGGACTGCAACTCCCTCTGTATCCTACAAGGCCAGACTCAGCCCAGTGATTTTGGCATGACAGCTACAGACTGTCTTTGCTGCACCACAGCACAGTGCCCCCTATGAATACTCAACCTCCAAGAGCACTGGTGTCTGCACAGAGCAGGAAATATCCCATCAGAAGCCTCCTGCCACCAGGCCCCCTCCCCACACTCACGTGCGTCGCCAAGAAGACGATCTGTGTGTAGTCCCCGTTCTCGAAGGTCTGCAAGCTCTCCCCGTCATCCCAGAACAGGTCACCCCTGGCAAACCCATCTGTCATCAGTGCCACAATCAATGTCATCCCCTTCTTCCGGGACTCAACAGTTCTAAACGCAGGCTCCTGGGGTTGTGGACAAGGGTGGAGGGGATCAGACATGACACATGCAGCAATAATCACCTTGAGAGCTGACAATGCAAGTTTGGACACCTTTTCCTCCAACGCTGGTTGAGAACTGAAAGCTCACAGCTTGTTCTGCAATGTCCAGTTTGCAGGCAACTACTTCATGCATTCTCTGTTCTGCCCTCTTCCACATATATGGTTTTGACAGTCATGATTGCAAAATGTCACCAGGGCTTCACTTTAGTAGAGGGAACTCACCTGCAGAGGCAGGATGTGTCCTGCTCGGACATGCACATTAATCGTGTCCAGAGGAGCTGGTAAGAGGATCCACTGGCCTTTGCTGTGGATAGTTGAGTCCTAAATAACAACAGACAGAGGAAAGAACATATCTTAGGGGCAAGTATATCCGAGAAAGACCTCAGCCAGGCATCACAGCTCTCAAACTCCCACAAGTAAAAGCCCACAAGAGGTAAAAGCCCTAAATAACTAACAGCCTTGGGAAAACTCGGTCAGGGTCTGATACCACAGATGTGATGGAATACATATGGCCCAGAAGAGAAACCACTGCTGCCCCAGAGCTTCTACATCAGTGCTGTTCCCCAAGACCTCTGCAGCCCAGTGCTGCTGGGAAGAGACAGTTAAGGAAGCACTTACCCCAGCTAAGCTGTACCAGGTTCCTGCCGGGAAGTAGCCACTGACTTTGGTCTTTGCTGCCTCAAGCACTGGTGTGATGAGGAGCCCTGCACCCCACATGAGCTGGCGGTCTACAGTCCAGGTGTTAGGGTCTTTTGGGAACCTGGAGAAGGATCCACAAAGCAGGACTGTAGTTGCCAGGGCTTTACTCTGCAAGAGACTCTGTGCTTACCTCCCACTGAGTCACGACACAGACCTGCAGCTCCACACAGCCTGCAGGAGATCGCACAAGTGGATATACCACCCTGCCCCATCCTGCCATCCCCAGAGACACTCTGCTCAGCCACCACTGCTCCTGGCTGGGGGCCCAGCTGGACACTCACTCAAGGAAGAGCGGCCGCGCCACTGTCTCCCCAGCAGAATGAGCTTTGTGGAACAGGGTGTAGAGGTATGGGAGCAGAGAGTAGCGGAGGTAGAGGGCCTTCCTCATGGCATTCTGAGCAGCTGGGCTGAAGGCATACGGCTCCTGAGGCTGCAAGGAAGAAGCTGAAGTGAGACACTTGGACTGTGCAGGCAGTACATGAGATGAATGGGGAAATATGTCTTTTGGGGATATGAGATGGACTTGGCCTGCACAGCAAGGCAGCAACAGCCTCAGGGAGACCCAACTCAGCTCATATCCTGCATGCACAAGCCCAGTCCCAAGCAAGCATGGCCCTGCAGCACTCAGACTGTATCAAAGCAGGCAGGTTTGACTTGTTAGAGTGGTCTTTCCATGTGCTCCTCTCCTGACACCAGCTCCTGAGCAGGACACAGACCCAGGGGCTATTCAGACTGGTCGTTAGCCGTGCACATCACCAATTCACTGAGCTTGGCCCTTCCACCAAATTGCCCCTCTGCAAATCTCCCTGCTGAAGCCTCCCCAAGAGCCTCCAGCAGGGAGAGCAGGAAGGACTTGGCTGGCTGAGATCCTCTTTAGCAGGGTGAGCACTCCCTGCTCCTTGGTTGATGCCTGCCCATGCTCACCCGGTTGCCGTGATCATTATGATTCCTCATGAAGGGGTAGAAGGTACCCAGCTGGGTCCAGCGCACACACAGCTCTTCAGTTGTGTCACTCGCAAAACCGCAGATATCCGCCCCAACCAGCGGCACACCAAAGAGATTGAAGAGCAGCACCTCTGTGGAGGGGACACAGACAGGATCAGGGCTGTGCAGCACCTGGGGCACAGAAACACGCTGCCAGGCTCCAGAGCCCATCACAGCACAGGGCCAAGCCCCGTCTCTGGCAGAAGCTCCATCTCCAGCAAGCTGGAGTAGACTGGTACCACAGCTCTGAGCTCAGAGACATAGCAAAGAGACTGGCAATGTTGGCACAGATTTGAAAGACCAGAAGGGATATCTCCCCCAGTAGGAGTTCCTGCAAGCTTTAGGCCCAAGGAAAGCTGGTGGGAACAGACCCCATCCCATGGCATTGCAGGCTGTGAGGGTTGCTGGACTCAGAGCTGACTCTAAAAAAGACTGTGAGGAAGTGAAGAAGCCATAGAGAAGTCTCCCAGCTTCTAGAAAGGTGCAGTTCCCTTCAGGGAGGAAACAGCAGAGGGATGCAGCCCCAGGAGCCCACCTGGTATGGAGTAGGACAGCTGTTCCCAGTTGCTCCAGACATCCCCCGTCCAATGACCAGCATAGCGCCCGTGACCAGCAAATGTGGATCGTGAGATCACGAAGGGGCGCTTCCCCCGGATCCTCACCAGTGCGCTGTGGGGACGATTTGGGTCAGTCTGGCCAAGAGAAGTCCCTGGGTTGCAGCAAATGCCCTATGTGCTGCCCTGCACCAGTGATTCCTGGCAACGGTGCAAAGCTGACACACACCAAGGCAGACACCCACTGCCACCTCACATGTAAGGCAGGTGATGTCCAGGCATCCCTCCTGACCAGACATCTCCAGCATTCCCTCCTCTCCCAAAAATTAGGGACGAGCAGATGACTGTCAGTTCCTTGAGGCTCCTGGGAGCAGGAGAACCAGTCTCCTGTAGGAGGGGGCACTTGCCTTAAAAAAGGCTGCAACAGAAGTCTCAGACTTACTCATGGGAAGCAATGGCTTCTGTCAGCCCATACAGACTGTGGAGGTTGTAGTGAGAGGACAGGTACTGCTGGCTAGAGGCACAAAGGGTTCCTGCTTGAAGGCGTCCCCCAAACACACCTGCATGGAAGAGAAGATAGTGAGAGCAAAATCAGGATAGCAGTCATCTCTGCACTAGGGAAAGGTTCAGTGCCCACAGCTACCTTCCTCAGTGGTCAGGGGTGGCACAGGCCCATGAGCTACCAGAAGCAAATGATGCTTCATTTTCCTGTGGAAGGGCACAGCACCCCTTAAGGAAAGTAATGCCTTTGCAATCACTGTATCCAGTGTATCTGCCCTCTGACTGCAGAGAGCACTCACAGCACTCATGCAAAAGCAAGACCTCCCAGAAAACGAGAATCAGCATTTCGGTTCATTCATCACATCCAGTTCCAGTTCCTTACCTGCTCTTCCATGTTCAAAGCCTACACCTGCAGCAGATGTGCACAACAGCACTGAGAGATGGCTTGAGGCTGACCTCTCCCAGGGTCCCTGCGTGTTCTCGCACTTTACTTAGAGAGCCTACCCCCCCCTACTTCTCCTGGTGCTCTCTTCTCCCCAGACAAGGGCCAGTACCTGCTTTCCTCACCTGGCACATAGGGTGGGTCCTCCAAGTTGTTGCTGGGGCAGCCGTCCTGAGAGCCCTCCACAAAGTTCGATGGCTCGTTCATGTCCTGGAAAGAGAAAAGATTTTTTGTTTCCGGACTAGGACATGGCAGATGCCTAGGGAATGAGACAGGGAAGTACACCAGCAGCCTTGCCAGGGCTCCTGGCACCCACTGGGCCTCATGAGAGGGAAAAGCCACTTACAATCCACATGCCATCAAAGGGCACTTGGTCATGGAACTCCTTCACCATGTCATACCACCACTCATGTGTCTCTGGGTTGGTAAAATCTGGGAAGGCTGTTGGGCCTGGCCACACCTGCAAGAGGAAGGAAGCAGCAATGGGGAGAACCCTGCCATTCCCATCCCCACTGCTTCGCACGTGCCCACATCTAGATTGACTGCTTTTTCACCATGGCCATCTTATGGGTGCTTTCCCCCATCGCTCAGAGCTGCTGTGCTCAGCAGCATTCCCAACTCCATCTCACAGCTACTGAAGAACCAGGAGAACGTGGGGCACTTCATTCCCACAAGCTCTGCTAAATCCCAGCACATACCTTCCCGATCAGGGGCTGTCCAGTGGCATTTAGGATGAATACCCCTCGCTTCAGTCCATCATCATAGGGTTTGTAGGTGCCAGGAGGCCCAGAGCTGCTGATCCCTGGATCCTAACAGGACACAAATTAGTGACTCCAACAGTGAACAGCTTCTTGCACTCCAGGCACATTGAAGAGAAATACAAGGCTCTCATCTGCATTTGCCCAGTCTCCCAGCACCAAGGTACAGGGTTGCATTCAGCCAATAACTTCTGCAAGAAATTCTGCAAAAATTTTGGTGAGCAAAGGACAAAGAGCCTGAGGAAGCAGCATGCACTGGCACAGTGACAGCTGAAGAAGGGGTTTCCAAGGTTTTTACTCCTGTTGGAGCCTGAAGGGGAAACTGCGAATCCAGGTGACGCATAGTTCAAGGCAAATGCTGCATCAGTGGTTTTCCAAACTGAAAACGTGCTCCCAGCTTCAGACACATGAATTGTGTCCTGCAGCCTCCTCTCCTCAGTCTGTGACTGCTAATCCTGCCTTTAGACCTGAGATCTGACCAAGTCAAAGGCAACTTTTGCCAAACTCCCCTAGACACCTCAAGTACACCTCAAGGAAGGCAGCGACTTCCACTGAACAAGCAGCAACACTGACCTTCAGCCCCGGTCGGCAGAAAGGGAGGGGGCTGGGACGTCAGAAACACTTGGAACTACATGTTTGATCCACTGAGGAAGGTCTGTTGTTGTTCTTGGACAGCACTTACTCATACATGCATGTGACAGACTGGTGGGTAACCAGATCACGAGACTGCAGCCAAATCCTGGCTTGCTACAGTTCTTTGGTTTTCCAGTCGTTTGCACAACAGACTAGAGCTCATCTGTGCAGCACAAGTAGGGAAAAGCCAGAGGCATCACTCACCACAATCATGATGTACCTCAGGCCACTCTGGTGAAAGTCCCGCACCATGTCCGGATAGTCCTTGAAGGTTTTCTTGTTGAATGTGAAATCTCTCTTGGCATCCGTGTAATCTAAATCATTCCACTGCACATCCTATGGAGACCAAGACCAGCATGTTATGGGAGGTTCAGGCCTTGCCTGCACAGAGTTGTACCCCAAAACCCATATCAGGTACCCCCACCCTGCCAATGCTCTCCAGTCAGCCTCTGCATGGTTGATTTTGAGGAGAGGCTTCACTGGCTTCATAACTGCTCATCCTAACTCCAGATGGTTTCCTGGACAGTGGCTGAGACCTACCAAGGGGAACCGGGCTGCTGTCATGTTGATCACAACCTCTCGGGTAATAGCAGTGGAGGAGTAGCCCCAGCGGCAGAGGTGGAATCCCAGGCCCCAATATGGGGGCATGAAGGGGTACCCTGGAAAGGAGGAGAGAGAGGGTTAGCATAACCGGCAGAAAGACCACACAGCATCAAATTCACCCTGCAGCCTCTCTGTCACAGCAGCCAGAGGCATAGCAGCCAAGGCACTTCCCCTCCTGCAGCAGGAGGAAGGGGACAGAGGGGTCTTTGAGAGAGGGATAATATTTGCTTTTTTCCTAGCCACCGCTGGGCTTTGCAGTTACAACATGGGCCAAGCAAAAGCCTTTCACCCTTGAAGCACTGCACAGAAGCCAGGTGCTGTCAGTTCACTCCTAACAACATCTGGACTCCAAGGCAAAGCTGACCTGGGGATTGTGCCCCCTCCCAGCCCGCAGGGCCCAGTAGTTCAGGCTCCTACCAACAACATCCAGGTACTGCCGCACGACACTCTTGGGATCCGGGCCCAGGAAGACATAGAAATCCAGAATCCCACCCGTCGTTCGCCAAGTCAAGGCTGGACTGGGCTGCAGAACCACGTCTGGGGAGAAGCACCAGCATGAGAACAGTGGGATGAGAAGAGAGACTCAGGCCATCCTGTCACCCCAGCACCAGAGTTTTCACAGGACTCACCCATGGCATTGCTGTTCAGCAGGAAGACTCCATGGGCCAAACCTCCGTCCTCCATCACCAGGTAGAAGGGGTGGGAGCCATAGAGATTGACCTGGGGCTGGAGGAGAGCACAATACCAGCAAAGCTCTGTGGAAGCAGCACAGAACCCACCTAATGCCTGCTGGCCGTAACGCGTCAGCCCCTAGCATCCTGCCAGAAATACCGTGATGGCTTAGGATGCAGACCTAGGGCTTATCTGCCCAAATGCAGCCTGAATCAGCAGAGCTCTCCCCCAAACGAAAACCCCAGGCTATTGGCCCAGGTACCCGCATACTAGGAGAAGGCAGCTCCTGAGCAGCACAGCGTGGAACCCACAGGTGTGGAACCCCAAGTCTTGGGATGATGGTCCCAGAGGCCTGCCCTGGGCTGAGAGCGAGTGCTCTGCTGTCTCTACACACAGACAGCTCCCAAAGCTTAACAAACATACACACATATTTTCTCAGCCTTGGACAAGAAGGAAATAAAGGAACAGAAAGGAATTCGGGGCCCCTTCCCCAAGTATAGTTATTTCTCTTTTTCTCAGCCTCACTGCGTACTGTGGGTGCCATGTCCCGATTCCACAGCGTGATTTTGGTCCATGACGTGTTGAGGATTAGTGATGTCAGATGTTCCCCTAGCCCAGCGATGAAATGAGATGGCAAGGAAGTAGAAATCTGCAGGAACTGGTCTGCGAAGAACAGAGGTGCCACAGTCGTGTTCAGCCTGCCAAAGAGAAACAGAGACTCCCAGCAAACAGCCTTGGCTGCGCCAAGCATTGCGGGGAGGGAAGAGCGGCTCTGCAGGAAAGCTGCAGCTCTGGGAAGCAACAGAAATAATCACAAACAGGTCCCTTAGTCACAACACAAAAACCAGGTTTCAGCTGAGCTCCAGGAGTACTGCTTCCCTTTTCAGTGAGACACTGAAACACTGACTTGCAGTTTTAGGTAAGAGTGGAGTCAAAAACTCACAGCAGCTGACTGCTGCCCTGGTCCCAGCATACAGGCATTGCTGTGACTTGTGCCACCAGCTCCTGATTCCAGGCAAAAATCCCTTTGGAGCAGCTTCCGCAGGGCAGAGTCAAGAAGAGGGATCAGCTAGTGCTGGCCCTTTCTTGCAGGGGCACAGCCAGCTCTGGGCAAACCCAAGGAGCTGAGACGGTGGAGCACGAAGCAAAGGAGCGGGGGACAGCACCGTCGCCAGGGCAGCAAGAAGAGCGTTCAGCAAGGGGCCGAGGCCCGGGGCGGGTGGCCGGCCGGCCACGGCAGGGCACTTACAGCACCTTCCCCGTGGACTCCCTGTAGACGACGAGGCCGAAGGGATCCTCGCTGAACTGCAGCCCGTAGAGCGTGGCGGCAGCCCGGGCGCTCGCCCGCGGCGTGTCCAGCGGCACCTCGTAGCGCTGGCTGGCCGGGTCGCGGAGCTGCCGGGGGGGGGAGAGCGGGTTCAGCCGGGCCCGGGGGGCCGCGGGCCGCGCCCGGGGGGGGGGAGCCAGGGCGCACCGTGAAGCGCAGCCGGCTGCGGGTCTCCAGCGCCACGTCGAGCCGCAGGGTGCCCACGTCCCCGGGGAGGAAGCTGGCGGCGCAGCGGCGGAGCAGGGCCGTGTAGCCGCCGGCGGTGGCCGTCAGGTTCTCGGCGCGGTAGCTGCGGTAGCCGCGGGGGAAGAAGCACCAGGGCGGCCCGCCGCCGCCGCCGCCGCCGTCGGGGCGCCCGGGGCCGGCGGGCGCGTAGCAGCAGCCCCGCGCCTCGCAGTCCGCCCGCGCCAGCAGCCGCTCGGCGCCGCAGTCGAAGCGGTCGCCCGGGGGCACCTCGCAGCGGGCGGCCCCGGGGCTGCGCGCCCCGACGGCGGCGGCGGCGGCGGCCAGCGCCAGCAGCGCGGCGGCGGCCGGGCCCCGCGGCGCCGCCATGGCCCGCGCCGCCTCCCAGCGGGCGCCGCGGCGGCGGCGGGCGGGCCCGGCCGCGCGCGTGACGCCGCCGGGGCCGGGGCCGGGGCCGGGGCCGGGGCCGGGGCCGGGGCCGGGGCCGGGGCCGGGGCCGGGGCCGGGGCCGGACTGCAGCGGGAAGCGAGGTAGGAACGCAAACCCCTCCCCTCGTCGGTCTGTAAGGAGGATCTGCACCTATTTAAATATTTCTGTATTTTACTTACAAAGCCTGCAACGTCTAGAAGAGCAAGGGAGGTTGGGTTACACTTATTTGAAGAGTTCTAACAGAGATTTTATTCAGTCTGGCTCCCGCTGTCTGCTATGCTTCCTGGGATCCTAGCCTGGCCTCCAGCTGCTGACTGAGCCACTGGAGAGCCCTTTCGTGCTGAGGATATTCTCTCTGGATCTGGTGGACTATGGCATTCACGGTGATAAGCCGGTCCTGCAATTTCTGCTGCTCATTTCTCCAGGCTTCTTCAGTGCGGCACAGTGGAGTGTATTTCCCTTCCTTTACTGCCTGCAGGTGCTTCTGGCGTGTTTGATAAGCCACAATCTCCTGAAGATTCTAAAAGAAGCGACAACAACAATTGCTTTTATGATAAATTGCATGTAGAAAGGAACTATAAGAAAACTGAGTATGATTCACGTCATGGAGGTACTGTAACCATCATATTTTGAAATGGAATGGGTTCTTTAGAGGGGAAGTGCTATGAAATCCCATTATAACAGCCAAACAGCATCTCCAGTTTGAGTGTTGTAGATGCACAGTCACACATAGAATTCCATATATCACAGCAGTACAATGCATGCAAGGCAAACCTTGCCTGGACAGAGTTTTACCAACTTAAAATTTCGTAGAAGGTCATTCAAGACCTTGAACTGGCTCTTCAATTTGTAATGTCTTCACAGTAGCCAGCTGGCCTTCACAGAACATAATTGTTACTTGAAATTTTCCAAGGTACAAAAGACGTCCTTCAGGATGATGTTTCCAACTGAATGCTGCCGCACTAAGAGTGTGAGCATGGCATCAATTCAAGGCCATTATTAGCCCTCAAAATGGTTTAAGTGCTCAGGCTTTGGAGACCTTCAGAGAGCAAGAACATTGAATGTTAAGCATGGAGTCCTAAGGAAAAGGTGTGAGGAATGTGAGCGAGGAAAAAATGTAAACAGTCAGACAAATTTGCTGTCAGTTCATCATTCATGCAGAAAAGCATGAACTCTGCAAAGACAGCCGATGTTAACTTGCGCAAAGTTCTCCTGCGAACTATTTATAGACCAAAGTTAATTTAAGTATCTGTTAATATTCTTTATTATTAAGCTATGCAGCAGTTTTGTTTGGGCTGAATACTCAAATCATTGACAGTTCTTGGATAAAAATTAATGCATTACTAAAATTATATGCCAAGCATGCCCAGTTCTGTGTGGTAATGAGAAAAGGAGATTAAGGGAGCCAGCAAAAGAAGAAACTAGCAGGTACTATTTGCTTGTGTGCTGCAAGGGAACAACATACTCACCCATCGTTTCTTTTCCTGAAGACATTCTATGTCTGAATCAAGGCCGTCAGACTCAGCCTGCAGTGTGCAAACTTCCTGCTGCTTTTTCAAACAGGTGGCACTAAGGGATGCTTGGGTGCTCTCCAGCTCCATGATAGTTTTGTTGCAGTCTTGAGCACTCTAGTAATTGGAAGAGAAGGAAATGACAGATTCTGGTTCTTTAGTTCAGCTGCATTCCCAGCTATACTATGACTTTTTTTTTCTTTAATTGAGTTTCTAAAGACTGTGCTCACCATGGAAGGCTATACCTGCAAAGCCGCAGGTTCTGTGTATTGACATCCAGGGTTTCTGTCTTAAGTGTACATTGCTGTACTTGGCTTTACAGTGAGGTGAAGAGGAGCATATGTCTTGTAGCTGATCATGCCCTTTGTTCGATCAGTTCCCTGATCTGTCTCATCACACTACCACACAAATATCTGTGCTATCACAAAAAAAGGGGTGGGAAAGCATGGCAAAACCACAGCAACCCCAATACAAATGAGTTTAAATTGCCAGAGAAGTAAATCTGCTAACACACACATGCATAAACTTGGTTCCCTTAGGGGCTCAGACTAAGAAAGATAACTGAGAAAATAAATAATGTGCAGGAGCTCAAAAAGTCCCATTTAATCCTGAAGCAGAGGCTATTTATTCAGGTACGTGGTAGGGAGTTTAGTCCTAAGAGAAAGCAAAGGTTTTTCAAAGCTACATCCGGGATATCACAGGATCCTGGGGCATACATGAGTCTCATAACAAGAATTAGCTCCATGTAGTTGTGTCCATAGTACTTTCCATGCCACCAGGGGGAAATCTTGGCTCAAGTAAATACAGCAGCACCTTTTGTGTACCATAACAGCAGATCACAATAAATTGATGATAATGGAGAAACTCACCATTTCCTAATTACACGGCAAATGCAGGCTAAGTGAATTCTTGCAGACGTGCTTTACTTGCTCACCTTCTGAGTTTCACTGATCCTCTTTCTCAGCTCCTGTTTCTTGCGGTGGAAGTCGCTCTTGGTGATATGCTTCTTATCCATTTTGTTCTGACCTTCTCCACGAATTGCTATGGTCTCTCTGCGAGAGACAGATGCTTCCATATCACGAATCATTTTCTCCTGCTGCTTCATCAACTGGCCGTAACGGACCTGCCATTTGTCAAGATATAAAAAAGGCTGAAAATATCAAATAGTTACACATGGCAACTAATCAAATTCTTTCATATAGCACATCCCATCAACATAAACCAGGTCTGTGTGACACACAAGCCTTGGCAAGCCAAATTTGTTCTAAGTCCAAACCTAGTGTGCACAATGTGGATCTGGAAGGTGGAGAGCTAAATTAGTTACTGGCTCTATAACAACTTGTCTAAAGCAATCTTCAGAAACTTTCATTGGGACTCGCTTGCAATAGGAAAAGCAGAAAAGCAGAAGTATGTTGAGAATGAAAGGCAAGAGTTTCTCTGCCAGAATATAGATGGCTTCTAACTAGTGATTAACATGATGTAGTGTTTAATAATCAATATTTCACTGCTTATAGATTGGAGTCACAGAATCAGGTAATAGACATATATCAAAGAAGATTCAGATATGTCTAATTTTGCAGTCTATTATGTAGTTAGTGCAAGGATTGCATAACGTGCATTCATGCTGAACATATTTAATTCAATTTAGCTGCAGATTTCCCCTTTTTCTACAGCGTTGAAGATGCTACGTCTCCAGCCTTTTTTTTTCCTGCTTTATGTTTCAGCACTTTCACTGAAGCTGAAAAAGTTGCATGCAACTCCTCCTTTTTGAGTCCTCTTTCCCAATAGCTTACTTGCATCCTATGAATCTCTGTCCTCATGGCTCGGATTTCGCCTTGTCCTGTCTCAGAATCTACTGTTGAACGCATCTCTTTGGCCAGCTGGATCTTTTTCTCCCACAGCATGATTTGATGCCTTCAATGACAGAAAGGGAAAGGACTGCCTTTGTAAACAACAAGGGAAGATGCACTGTTTGTTTATCAAGGCACCACAGTTCAGAAGCCAATTCTGAACACAAAGTTGAATGGTTCAGCAGAAACCAAAGGTTTGCATATGAGACGTCATAAGGCAGCAACACCCTCAGTGTGAAGTCAGACAGGAAGCTCTGCAATTTGGAAAGTGCATGGTGAGTGTAAAAACAAGCAAGCCCAGACTGATGGAGGCTTATAGCCCCCAATTAATTGCCCAGGCAGCGCATTTGCTCTGAGTTACTGGCAGAAGAGATGCCATGTGCAGCTTCCCATACAGATCTTGGCAACATCCAGCACAGATAAATACATTAGAATCATTAAAGCAGAAATACTCTCAGCTCTTTATGGTTTCAAAGAGCCCCAGCTGCTCTGAAAAGAAATCAAACAAGAAATCATAAAATTCTAGATGCTTAACTGGGGAGAGGAAGGGACAGGGAAAATACCGCACAAAATATAGTTACTGTGGTCTAAAAAAAATAGAGTGCTGCCTTCAGTTTCTGTGTTTCAAAAATTTGTTAAACTACTTTCAACATCTCCAAGAAGGGCAGAAGCACATTTGCTGCTGTGATTGGAGAAGGCAGGTAACATGGAGCCACACACAAGAGTTCAAAGTTTGTGGCATAAAGCAGGAATCTCTCTGGTACCTACTCTGCTTCCACCAAGCTGTTCAGGAGTCTTTCCTTCTCCTCAGTCAATTGACTGTGCTTCTCCTGCATCTCAATTGATTCTTTTTCTGCTGCCTAGAATTGGGAAGCAAAAACCAACACAGTATTTTCAGATTAAGGAAGATTTACAGGATCGCTGTTTTCCTCTGATTATCATACCTTTTTCAGTTGCCAGCCTTTGTACCCATACAAACGATATACCTAACCTGTTTCTCCTGTGTAATTAAAGTCATCATTCTTAAGCAAGAAACAAACATGGATGTCCTTTCTGTGCATAACTATATGGACTGCATAACTATATATCACTACAATAGAATCACCTCCTTCTGGTCGTATTATTTTGTACCACAAAGCTGTTTTCTTTTGGACCACCTGCTGTATAGAACTCTTGAAAGCCCAGTCAGACTGCAGGATGGGAGGCTGTGCCCTGGAGATGAAAAGCCAAGCCTCCATACCTTGAGAGAGCGTATAAACTCATTCTCTGTGATAATGTTGCCATATTGCAGCTCCTCAAAGCTGTTGCTGTTCTTGTTGATCAACATATTTAGTTTTATCAAGTCATTTGACATGTTCCTCATATGACGTTCAATTTCTTTCTGCTCTTTTGTTTCCTGCTGAATTTCATCTACAGGTGAATAGAAGAAAGATTTAAAATTCCCTTGAACGCCAGACTAAGTACAGCCAAGGTGTGACAGACTGCAATCAGACCAGACAACACTGCATGCAGATCCAGCTTTGTTCCATGTACCCTGCCAAAACATCTTTCCATAAGCCCAAAATTCAAATAAAGATTTTGGAAATAGACTACTGTGAAAGAGAGTTGGTTTTGGTTGAGGAAGTGCTGTCACTTATCAGCTATTGCAGACTTTATTTAAGAAGGGTAACACATGAGATCATCACTTGGGGTTGACTGTGTGAGTTAAAGACAGCAAGTTCAGGTCATTACAGGGAATAATGACATGCAAAATGGCAGAAAGTGCCTGGTTCTTAGCCCCAGAGTACACTTCTAGGGCTATACGCATTATTGCTCATACATATATAGGAATACTGAAGGCATTCTTTGGTAAAGGGTCTAACATTACCTGTCTGTAAGCCTTTGCTGCCTTTTTTTCTCCATTCACTGATGAATATCACAAGAAAAAGTTAGAGAATGACTTACTTTCAGTGCGCACTTTCTTCTGCTGCATGATTGTGATCTGCTTCTTTAGCATATCCAAGGAGGCTAGCTGCTCCTCCCGTCCATGGGTTAATTTGACCAGCTCCTTCTGCAGCTTAAGCCAGTACTTCTGTAGTGTCATCACCTCAGAATTACATTCTTCTATCTGCTTGGTCAGTCTGTTAATCTCAACTTCCAGTGGTCCCAACTCTTGCCCCTGTAAGAGGTTAAGGTTTGGAATTAATTAGACAGAAGCTGCTGGAGCACTTATTTATAGAATCATTGTAGAAGGCCAGTCCAACCAATAAGATGCCCACTAAATACTTTGACAATATTGTTTTTTGTCATTTAGCTACTCTCTGCCTCAATTTGCCATGGGTTGAACAGGAATAATAGAACTACCTGACCTCACAGGAATAAATGCAATGTAAATCTGTAAAGTTCTCAGATTCTATTGTGAGATGGCCACCTAAGCATGTACAATAGATATACCTGGACATTTGAAAATTTACAAATTGTATGTTATACTGTTCATTTGAAAGTTGGTATCCATAAAGCTCTTCCTGTTCATGGCGCTAGGGAGAGATCTAGGTGTCATCTGAATAGGGCCAACTATCTAGTGACTTAAGTCATTTTCCACTCCTTCTATTCTCCCTTTGTCTATCTTTGCAGATTTTATAATGTCAACCCTTTTGCTTCCAGAGTATTGATGTAATTCAACATTTTCCTCAGGTGTAGACAACTCCCTGCAGAAAACTTGGCTATGTACCCCCTCATTTCACAATGATTCCGCATTGCAGCTTCTCTTTACCTGAATTAGGAACTGACTGACAACTGTTAATGTTTATACTACTTAGTGCAGTTTTTAAATCACAATGCTGATGCCTGAAAAAGCTTTTAACTTCCAAAACTTGCAGTTACCTTCATCAATGACATTTATGTTCACCACAAAGGATAAAGTCAAATTGAGACAGAAGTGTAAAGTACATACCCCCAGCTGGGAAAGAATCACCTCCAACCTCTTGTTGCACTGGTTGATGACCCCTTGCTTGTTCTCAATCATGAGACTGCGCTTTGCGATCTCACTCTCACTACGGCTGATCAGAGCGTGGATATTTTTAATTTCCTTGTCCAGCTCAGAAAGTGTTTTTTGGAGAATTGTCAGCCTGCAGTTAGTATGAGTTGCATTCAGAATTATCTGGGCTGTATCATTCTCAACTTTGGAAAAATGCAGCTCCTAGTAGTATCACCAGATAGAAAACAAATCAATGAGTTGCTCTTGGTGACAATGATTTGTAATGCCAAGTTAGCAAAGGACAGGATCAGAGGATTTAGATTCTACTCACAGGTCTGTGCTATAAACTATAAGCAAGCTACATACCATCTCTGTACCTTTGCTTCTCCATCCATTGACAGTAAATAACAACTTCCACCTCTCCTACAAGGTAGTTGAGAAGCATTAAGGAGCCTAAAAATCCCCAGCACCAAGACTGTGCTCATCTCTTCTGAATTTATCTTCCCTGCCCTGGTGTCTCTAGTTACCTGGCTAACAATGGTAGGACATTTCCGTATTTCAACTTCTATGCCACAGCTGGCAAAAGCATCTCTGACCTAGATATAACTGTGTTAGATCCCCAGCCACAAAGAGCTGCTATGCTTATTGTTCGAGTGCAATATGACTGCAATTAGACAGCAACCCTGTCTGCTACTTCTGCACAATCTGTACCACACTGTGAGAGGTTATAATTTGATCTTTCCCAAGTCCATAGTGTCTGCACCATATTCTACTGTGCAAGACAGATACTAACAGAAGCAAATGCAGAAGCTTATCTACTTGTTTGTATATCTGTTGGGAAGGGGAGATTTTCTCTTACTGAAAGCCAGCCCTGGCAGTCTTCCAGTCACTTAAGATACACACCTATTTTACAAATCCCTGTGCAAACTGAAGTTAAATACAGAGAGGTGTGAGCATGCTATGTTAGTAGCAGCCCATATAACTCAGCAAAAGTAATACTATGCTGAATCTTCTAGTTTTTTCATCTATAGCAACTTGACATGCCATAAAGAACTGTGGGTTTGTTTTGACTGTTCCTGGGATTGGAATCATTATTTAGAAACTGAGAGTATGCCCACATCACTTTCTCTGAGAAAGCGCTATCAGTTACAGCACTGAAAACCAGCACCAGGACAATGACAAAACATATTTGAGAAACACTGCTCTAGCCCGTGATTGTAGCCTATCTCCTTTCTCAGCCCTCCCAAATGGAGAAGATACCATACCAGATCCATTTTTCTCTTACGAAGTTTTTCAGCCAGCTGTGAGAAGTACTTTGCTGCTTTGCTGGACATCATGTGATCCTGAAGTTTTGCCATAATCTCACTCTCCATTTGCTCTTTGGCATCAGTTCCTTTCTCTATATCCTTACTGATGGACAGCAACTCATTCATACGAGCAGCTTGATCCTAAGAGGCAGAGAAGACAGAGACAGGATCACTATCAATGGGGATTGGGATTAAACAGCTATGTCCTATTTAAAAGGATTCCTTTTCCAAACAGTTTTTCTTACCATCTTTGTTCTACTGAGGGTCTGCTCTGTCTCATCGAGAATGCGGGTATAGGTGTTAGATTCAACCTTCAAGGCCTCCTGCCTTGAAAGGCATTGGGCAATCATTTTCTTGGTCAAATTAGCATCATTGTGAGAACGGCTCAGGATGGTGATGAGCATCTCATTCTTCTCCTCTTCCTTTCTGATTGACTTTCTGCAGCCATGGATATCTGTTTCTAGGGACTTGAGCTCATGTCTGCACTTGCTAAAGAGGCAAAGAGGATGTAAAATCATCACAGGGACTGATACAAGTGATGAACACATACAAATTCCTCTTTTCAAAAATGCTATTGCAGAAACGAGTGAGGAGGAAGATCTTTATAAAGACCATCTGTGACACCATACTGTGACAGCGCAACATTATCAGAAGATAGATAGAAAGGCCAAAATGTATGTAGGAAAATTAATTTATTCTTTTGTTTTCTTCTTACCCTTTCCTATTCTGGCCAGGATGCAACTGTATAAAAACATATCATTTGTTCTTGTAGAATCAGTTAAGTTTTAAGACTCCAGACTAAATAAACATTTCCTTTAGCAACAATAGTAAGGTTTTCCTGAAGATTTCAGAAGGCATCACAAAATCCTAACTGAAAGTGATAGATAAATTCTTCTTGGTGGCTTGCATTTTGGACTGAGAGATGTTCCAGAGGTAGAAGGAACTTTTAAAAAGAATAAAACATGCACAGAATTACCCTAAGCAGCTTTCAAAAAAACCCACAGATTTCTGAGGGAGGGTTGTGTTGTGGATGAAGAAAAAAGTAACAAAGGACCATAGTCCTTTCCCTTTAATCTTCCACGTGCTTCAGAGTTGCAGACTTATTCTGTCTGACATATTCTACGCATACAATAATAAAATTGATAGAAGACATACTGCCCCTTTTAGAATTTCTTCCATCCAAATTACTTGAGGTTTTTCCTTGGACTGCTCTCAGATACTGTACCTCAGCAAGTCTTGCATGGCAACACAGGCCTCATCTCTTTGCCTCATTCCAGCCAAACTACTATTCCAATGGTTCATCAACCGCTTCTTCTCCATGTTAATAGCCTGAACCTCCATACTAGCCTGGAGAAGAGAGAATTTGTAGATAGACTGGATCTATACTAGACTAAGAAACCAGAATCAATGAGAAACAATGCCATACTTTTTTTTATTATTTATTTTTTTCTTGTTCATAATATGCTGCGCAGGAATACCTTCAACTAAACTAGCTTTCCATGCTCAAGCTTTTCTGCTCTTTCTTTAGTATTTTTTTTAAATCCTTATTCCTCCACATACATTAGCATATGTCATCCTACTAGTCCCATTAAGAACTTCAGTGTGTTTAAAAGCATAATTTATGTCATTGCATTTTTTTTGCCACAGTAAGGTTACAAATTAAAGTTCCAGAAACAACAGTGAACAGGGTAATTTCAGATGGCATTTCTGGTCAAAATTAGAGAGGAGAGAAAGAAGGAAAGAAAAGCAAAAAAAATGTCTCTAGTCCTTGATAGCAACTCATATTGCTATATTTCAGCAAAAAGCATCCCCCAAAATAGAAAGTTACTGATGTATTATTAAAACACAGAGGACTGTGCACTTTTAAATCATTATTAGCTTAGTATACCTGGGACAGCATGATGGTAGAGTTATGACAATATTATTTAAGCTGTGCTAGTTCTCTGTCAAGCTAAATAACTTTTATGTGTGATACTGGCTATAATGTGATACTGGCTATAATGTCCCATTGATGCACAGAAAGAAATATGATAATATGTTAGAAATTATGTTCGTTAGAAGCTGGAGAGGAGGCAGAGTTCTCTTCTGCTAATTTACAGTATCTCTGTTTAGCTCATTGTCACAGGAGTGCACTGAAAAGTGATAGTTCTCCAAAACAAAATGTTGAAAAGTGGTGGAGGAAATGATTTACAGACAATTCTTACAGACAAAGGGGGGAGGGGGAAATCCTCCATTCCTGTAAACAGGAATGAACTATAGGACTTCTAGTCTACACTGTAAATACCACATGACCATAAACCAAAGTGGTCAGTCCCTCCAGAGTGCAATATTAACTAAAAGTGAAAAAAGTCACCTTCTACCTCATTTACTGCTTGTCGAGTCATTTTTGTGTCCTCTGCCTGGGCCACAATCTGAGCTTCAAACAGAGCAATCTGTTCCTGTAGTTCATAGGCTTTTCTTGTTAAGCGGTCCACCAGAAGGTCCTAACAAGTCAGAGCAAACAGTCCAGCATGAGTACTACAAGCCTAGTCTTAAAAAAACTATACTCAACAAGAATCATATAGACTAGAGGCAAGATTAAATCAGCAACTAAATTAGATTTGGTTCCCGCTAAACCTTTTCCATTCAAAGGTGAAAGATTGTCCTGAATGCAGCAGTGACAATTTTCAAGACAATGTGACCTTCTTTGCTGGTTTTTATTATTCCATTTACATTAGTAAATTAATATTTCAGATCTGAAGTAACATGCATTTTTATAAGCATAGATTATACTATGCTACCTCCTTGGCAGCTGGGAATTGTAAAAATTAATGTTTCAAAATACTTTGTTAAAAAGGCATCTAAATCCACTCTGTTGCAATTTTTTGCATATGATTCTGTATTAATAATAATCATAGAATATTTCTTCTGTTGCAGAAACAAGCAATGAAGCCAGCAGAGGGAGCTGTAGCACATATTGATCGACTATAGCTCATTTTTCGATTCATTCATCATTGTGAAACTCACTGCGAGTCAGAATAGTTCCTGAGGCTTGAGTATATGATACCTCTTTGCTAAATCTCTCTCTGTCCCCCACCCACCCACTCTTTGCTTGCTCAAAAAGTGATTTATTATTATAAGGTTTGTCAAAAGCTTTGTACAGCATATGCAACTATCTTGCCATTGGATATTTTTCTCATTTTAGAAAACCCTGTTTTTTCAGTTATTTGGGAAAAAAAAACCCACACATCTTCATTGAGTCAGTCACTATGGCTTTTCTTCTGATAGTGGTAAGGCCTGGAGGAGAAGCTGCTCTAATATTGTCATCTACAGCTTTTTTTGGTCAAACGTTTTTTTTTTCTTGATACCTGTTTTTTCTTTTCCACCTCAGCCTGGACCTTCTCTGCTTCAGCTTTCTTTGTTGACTGTTTCATCAGTAATATATTATGACACATATCCTGGTCCATATTCTGCATGTAGAAGAGATGCAAGGCCAAGTTTTCCATCTGAGTCTGCATTGCAGAAACTAGAGAGGAAGGAGGAAAAGATATTTACAGAAAAAGAATTCCCACAAACCCCAGATAATTCAGATGGGCCTAAGTGAGAACTGACACCAGCTTTGGGGTATAGCTCCCTAAGCAAAGCTAAAAATCTGTAGGTAAATGTTTCCTTGAATTCCAGAAAATCAAAGAAAGGGTTTCAGGAGGCCACAAACTCTTTCCTCTGCTCCAAAACAGAACTGTCTCTTTCTCAGACCATTAGATAATGAAGGCTTCTCTTTTTCTAAAAAAACAACACATAAAAACTCTTTAGGCAATCTATTTTAATGTTTAACAGAAAAACAACTGTTTTTCTGTTGCTTATATAAATGCCTGCACTACAGAAAGACTGAGTGAACTTCATTTCTCTGACTGAAATGGGCTACCACACGGACAGTGCTCTGGTGCTCCTGGATCCCCTTTAGTTAACAACCTACAATCTTTATAACCTCAAAATACCCTTACAGAGACCACAGGCAAACATAACAGAGTAATGGAAAGTGAACTCTGCTGACTGCCAAGCCACAGAACAGACTATCTGCCAGGAACAGTCTTAGTCCAAAAGACCTTCTTAGAGGGACAGAGTAGTAATGTGGTCTTAGAGATGATAGAAATTACATGGCAGCCCAGCATATCCATGAAACTCTCTTCAATCAGTGCATCACTCCTGATGAATTTTACTGAGTTCTTCAATCTAATTCCTGACTTATATTCAAATCCATTCAACTACATGGGACTAGAATCAGGAAATATTACTAGAACTGCTTCAGTCACCTTTCTTGCGTTCATCATCTGTGTTCTGACATGTTTTCTTGTAAGTAAGCCTGAGGCCCTCCAGTTCCTCTTCTAGGTGCTGACGCACTGTGGCTATTTGAGAATGGCGGTCACGGCTCTTCTCCAGTTCCATCTGCAGGTGGGCTAGCTGCTGCTGGACTCCATAAAGAATCACTCCAAGCTCTTCTCTCTGTACTTTGCCTTTCTTTGTGGCTGTCCTCTGCAAACACAAGAGGAATTCGGTTACCTCACATCAGCCTGGACAGGGATGGAATGCTGTGAAAGCCAAAGAAAGAGTGCTCTACCAGCTCCTGAAGCTCCAGATTCACTTTTTCCATCTGCTTGGTAAGGTAATTCTTCAGGGCAGCCTGGAATCTTCTCATTAAAGGCTGTAAAGAAGTATGATGTTGATAATTGTAACATATTATGTAAACAAAATATGAAGTAACCTTAATGCTTCTCCTGCTATCAAATAAAACATTGTATTTTCTTCCATGAAGACATGGTTCCTATTCTAGTTACAATCAATCTAGCAAATGAGAAAAGTTACATAGTGTGTATTTGTTTACAGCAGGCAATGAATACTGAGAATGTTTGCAAGTCATAAATATATCAGGAGAGACACACATGAGAACCCATCCACCTACTGTTGTTACAAGTACTTCTCTTTCAAGAGTACTAAAGCTTATCAGATTTGCCTGCTACCTTGCTCACTTCTCAACCTGCAACTCTGAGGTTAATACTGAGGGAGCAGACATATTCTTTAGAAGTTAATACTTTTGTAAAAGCTATTCTTAACCTACAGGTAAGTTACTGCTTATAATTTTTGTCCCAGGTTTTACATGGCTATCAATAAAAATGACAAGTTGGCAAAACAGAATTCAAGATTTGGGGACTTTTCTCACATGCTCTGGATCCAAGACAACCAGCTGTGTTTCTTCTGCTGTTTCCTCACTTCTTCCACTTATTTCAATTTCCTCAGCTCCATGCTGTTGGTATTCCTGCTGCCATCTATGATTACCATGCTCACTAGCATACTGACTGAATTCCTCAAAGGCAGCCTCCGAATAGAGAGAAATGGGTTCTTCGATGTCACCTGTACTCCAAAACCAAAAGGGAGATGCCACAGAAATGAAATTATGTATTAGAGGATGTGCCAAGATAAATGTGTCCTGATGGAAGAAAACATGTAACATAGCCTTCTTTCCTTGGCAGCCTAGATAGCCATAACAATCAGGAGGAAAGTTATAATGAAAAGAATTTAAAGGTTGGCGCTGAGCATTTCCAGAGGTTAATGGTAAGACTGAGATTCTATAGTATTATGCCTCCAGTTGGATTCACAATGGTCTAGGAGAAAACTAGATACTGTATCTGATAGGTGGTATCAAGTATTGTACTACTAATAAGGAACTGATTGATACCTGATTCTGCATGACTGTCCACATGCACTGACAATGCCGATGTCCTTGTACGAACTCCTGAAGATGTATGGGAAGGATTTTCTCTGTCTGTTATCAGCTGCTCCATGTCACCCAGTTCAGAAGGGTGACTGTCAACTTCAACTTTGTCTGAGAAAGCCTCAGCAGATTTTTCCTGAAACACAAAATCCGTCACATAAAACAGGTCTTCACTCTATAACTTTATTGCTCCCTAGAACTCTGCTCAGTTTTGTCACCCTGAGACATGAGCAATATAGACAAAAATCAACAAGAGTCAGCCTTGTTCTAAAATCACCCCATAGATATACCAGCAAAGCTGTGTAATTCCTGATTAGATAAATTTTAGAAAGATAAAGGTTAACAGAGGAACCTCTCCAATTTTGTCAGAGCTCTTGTATACTTCTTGCTTAACCAATTAGCTCTCTATTCCAAATCAGATCATTTTTATGTTTGCAACTATAAAACTGTTTCTGCAACAGGAGAATTTAAAGTTATAAATACTGGTCATAGATTTTGTGAATAAGATTATATATATATTATTATAGCATCTCACTTCTGCAGAACCAATGGAGAGCTCTGCAGCCCCAAAGGTGACTCTTTCTGCTGGGAGAAATGTCTCTTCTTGGTCCTTCAGAGAAATAGTCTCTTCTTCACTGTCATTCTTGTTTTCTGACTGTACTGTCTAGCATGCAACAAAGGCAAAAAGCAGAACAAATAGATAGCATTATAATGCTACAGTAAATTGTAACAATTGTTTTTCTGTCACAACACACAGATAAATTTATCATCCTATTTGCAAAAAGGTGCTCCAGCTAGCATTTACAATAGTAAATGACAATAATTCTAAACACTGCATTTCTCTAAGATTAAAAAAAAAATGCCCTTGGGGATTTTTTGCGGAGGGTTTTACAGCTTGCACCATATGCAACCAAATTATTTTCTTCTTTCTTTTTAAAGACACACTCTTTTATCCTATATCATCAGTTGCCAAATAGAAATAGCATACAGCACCAATGTGTCTTTGGAGGAAAAGCTGTTATCCTCAATAAACATCAAAAAAGAACATGAGTATGTGTATTTATAAAATTGGGATATTTTCCTTCTTAAAGTATCTACAGAAGAAATTGCTCTATGTAAGAGCAGAGTGAGAGGGAACTTGGACTGTAACTAAGTTCCCTTTCTAGCAGCCTCCTTTTCTATACACAGGATAATGCTGCAGTAGTTGCTCGCTTGTTTTGCTTCTTCAATTTAAGCTGCTCCCGGGAAGACACTGATTTGGATTGAGTGCACCGGAATGCGTTGCCCTAGGGACATTTCAAAGAAAGTCACCTCCGTGATAAAGCGCGACGGGCCTTCGATTACGTCCTGCTCATCAGGGCTCAGTTCCAGCCCGGACGGCTCCGCGGCAGCGCCCGGGGCCTCCTCGGCGGCGGCGGGGCCGGGGTCTCCCTGCAAGCAGAGCATATGCCGCAGCAGAGGGCCGGGTGACTACACACGGGAAACGACCCCAGTTCCTTCCTCCGGGGGCCGCCGGCTCGTTTCCGGGGGCGGCGGGAAGGGGCAGCGGCGGCGGCCCGGGCCCGGGCCCAGGACCGCGGCGAGCGGCACCTACCCGCTCCGCCATCTTCTCGTTGCCAGGCAACGCCGTCAACACCTGGTCACGTGGCGGGCTGCGGGCCGTACCACCTCAGCCCGCGGCGGGGAGGGGAGGCTCGGACCGCACCACCGCAGCCCGCGGAAAGGGGAAGGAGAAGCGTCACCCCAGCGCGGCGGGGGCCGCATGACCTCGGCCGCGTCGCCGCCCGCTGAGACACGGGCGTCCCGCCGGGGCATCCCCCGGCGACACCCGGATGGAGGCGGTGCCCCCCCCCCCCCCCGTCCCCGGGGCGTGGTGGGCGGGGCTGGCCCCGCCCCCGCCGCGCGGGGCTGAGCGGGGCGGCGGCGGCGGCGGCGGCTCCCGGTAGGCGCCTGGCAACGGCGGGGGGGGGCGATGCCGGCGGGGCGCCGCGGGACGGCGCCGCGGGGGAGGGGGGGCCCGGCGCGGCCCGGCGCGGCCCGGCGCGGCCCTCGGGGCTCGTCGCGGCCGGCTGCGGGCGCGCCGGGCACGGCCGCTCGCCCCGGGCCGCTGTGTCCCGCCCGCTGTGCGGGCCCGGCGGGCGGCTGCTCCCCGCGGCGCGGTCGTTGGCCGCCGGCGAGGCGGCTGCGGGCTCTGCCCATCCAGCCTGCTCTCTTCGTAACGCCGCTCTTTGTCTTGCCGTCCTTCCCGCGCCGCTTCCCCGCTCCCCTCCCCGGGAAGGGCGCCCTCGGATCCGCCGAGCCGCGCGGGTGGGAGCGCTGGGTCCCCGGCCGCTGTTTGGCGTTTGGCCTCGGAGCCCTTCAGGGCAGGGGTGGTGCGTTGGTGAGGGTCGGTAGCGAAACTCTCCTTCCTCCCGCCTGGCTTCTGCCCCTCTCTGCTGTTTTCAGACCGGTAGGTTCCCTTGCAACGATATTATGTTCTTAGTAGCCGGTATGAATAGGAAGGAATAAAAATGAAAGCTCTTTTAAGAGAAAATGGGAATGTTAGGACCAGCCGTTGCTAGGCCTGCTCAGTTTCGGGATGTGCAGCTTGCTGCTCCTTTCCTAGGAACTCCCTCTGAATTCGTAAACTGAGGGCAGCTCCCGCTCACTCTGGTGATAACCTGGCTAAAACCAGAGAAGTTTGTTAAAGCTCCATTTCTGACCCTGCGCTGGATTTGCTGAAAACTTCCAGTTTGATTCTGTGTCTCACTACGTGGTTGGCATAAAGCTGGAGAGCCAAGTTAGGGTAGAGCATTGCTTTCTCTGCCCAACAGGCAGGAAGACGGGGCATGGACTGTTTCCCTTGTATAATGAAGACAAGACTGTTTCAAACCGCCATAGGATGGCGGAACCATCTGATCTGACATTCGCAGTATTAAGAAAAACCATTACAATGAGTTCATTAGCATGGCAGTCAAGCCAGGCACCTGAGACTCTTTAGCTGCTAGTACATAGGGCAGTGGCTGGAAGACAGTTTAAATAAAAAGCCATTAAAAAGTTAGCTACTGCACAAGCACTACAGTTAAGTCACCTGAAATGATGTTTCATCTTGGGACAGAGGGACATATGTCACAAGTAGTAATTTATCATCACTAAAGCATATGTTGCAATTTGAATTTTAGTGTTGAAGGAGTGGTAGGCTTTTTGTTTGCTTTTTTTTAGGTCTGAGCAGGTGTGGCTGGGAGCAGCCAGCAGCTGGCTCTGATGATAGCATTTCCTTTCTCTCCTTATCTTTGAGTCAAACTTGAGGTATTTGGTCTGTTGTGTCCCCCCCCCCTTTTTTTTCCTGCTCACCTGAGATGCATGTGAGTGAAATCTAATCCACTGAAGTGACTGGAATTTGAGTTGTCTGAGTGTCAGGATTCCAACCCTCACTAGTGACTGCTATTACTTTTTCCTTTTGCTCTGTACTCTGCATGCCATTGCTGCTCCAGTAGGTCAAAAAGAAAAGACTTCTTGGTGACCTACATAATTCTCCCCACGAAATGGGATGACTTCAGAATGGCTCTCTATGGTAAATTTTTTTCCTTGCTTTGGCTAGGTCATCTTGAATAGCTCCAACTAATAGCTAGTAGTTTTTAAAGCTGCTTTTCTTTTTTTCAAATGTAGAGGTATTGAAATTCAAAGGGAAGGTTGTTACAAGTCCTCTCGTGTGTACATAGAGAAGTACAGATCAGAGCGAGTGACTAGTTGAGAGCTGCACAGAAAATCCTGCCAAAGGGCTGGGAAGAAACTGAAAGTCCTGACTCCTGGGTTCCTGTACTCTGTCTCTGGTCACTGCCTACAGTGTACTGTAATGTGTGCTTTAGTTATGAGAAATGTGAACTTAACATACGTTTTTTTCCAAAGAGAGGAGGAAACAGTAACTTCTGTAATATATGAGATGTTTCTTGTGCAGTGGCTCTGTACTCATTTAATATGTAAAATCAAATTCAAGTTTCCTTGATTAAGGTGGGAAAAAAATACTGTTGGGATTTTCTTTCTTAAAGTGTTTCATGCTTAAACTTGGTGCTGATTTGTAAATCACCTCTTGTATCACCTTTGTGCCCAGACATGCTCTTGGTCTCGTTTTCTGCTTCAAGAGCCCTGTAGTTCGGCTTATTTTACTTGTCAGGCTGTTAAATTCTTGCACAGAAAATTAGCCCTTGAAGTCACAAGATCTGTTGCCAGACACGCAACTGCTCAGCAGTGTGGCTTGTAGGATGCAGCCCTCCGCTGATCATAGGCTGTCATACACCTATGCTGGCTAAACTTATTTGTGAAATACACTGCGTTGCCTTGTGTGTCTGAAGCACTCTGGTGTCACTGTGTGCCCGGCACCAGCCATGCGTAATGTGCTGGATCCTGTGTCAGGCCGCGCAGAAACCCTGCAGTTCCCTTCTTTACGAGAACGCGGAAAGCTTGTGCAACCGGAGGCAGCAACATTTGGTCCAGCAGCGTCTGCCAAGGTGAGGGTGTAATCTGCCAAGCCAAACAGGGTTTTGTTGTTTATCGCTTTGTGAGAAGGGGAAGGGCGTTTGTAAGCGAGGCGAGCAGCCAGTGTTATTTGAGATGCTGCTGGCAGTAACTGGTGGGGCTCTTGTGAAGAGGGTGCTGGGGTGATTTCAGGAGTTGGCTCCCTAGTGCGTTTCTGAGATACTGTGTAGCCGGGAAATGCTGGCATTGGCTGGGAGAGCAGCCAGGGGCTGCGAGAACAGTCTCCGTAGCTGCAGCAAAGATTTTTAGTGGCGACAGTTGATGTGTGGGAGAAGAAAATGTGTGTGTGTGCTTAATAAATATTGGCACTCAGCAAAGGTTTATCAGCTAATTGAGTGCTTCAGCTTCTGGAGAGCAGGGTTGTTCCTGCCACACTGGAAAGAATCCCTTAAAATCAAGGGATAAATAGAAAATTAATATAAAAATACATTTTAATGGTATGAATGTATTGCTGACTAAGCAGTTGGACAGAGTGCCTTGCCTGCCTTCCAAGTCAGTAGAAGACAGGCAGCTGTAGTATCTGCTTCTGCTCACAGCCAGGCCCCGTGGACGTCCAGGCAGAGACTGCCTCATACGCAGAAAAGGGCTCAGAATGGAGCAGCCCCTGGAGATCTGTTTTTTGACACTTGCTGGTTGATGTTGTATTAATTCCTGTCTTTTGGGAAGGAAAGGCAGAATCACAAGCTGTGTTTCAGAGACTTGTGGGATTGTAAGATTGGACTAGATGACCTTCAGATGTCCACTCCATTACCTGGTCATAGCTAGAACCAAATACTTACATGATTCCTTGTGGGTATCTATTTGTCTAGCCTGCCTTTGAAATCCTCCAGTGATGGAAATGCCGCCTTCAGGCTGCCCTGTTCTGGTGCATCAGTGTCCTTACTACTGGAATGGTGGAACTAAATATTCCTTGCTGTAGTTTAATTGCCTTACTACTTCTCCTGTCCTATGTGCACAGCTGTTCCTCTTTTTTGGCAGTAGCAATTCACCTGTGTTTTCCTTTTTTTAATCTTTCTAATCGTTCTTGTCACACTCCCTGAAACTATTCAGTGATGTGCATCTGTTATTTTTAATATTATGACCAAAGCCATATTGGGATTCCCTAGCCTGTAGCAACAGTAAAAGATGATATTTATATATCCTGGTTTATTTGCTTGTTTGTTTCCTCCATGGTAGTGGATCTCTGTTTAGATTTTGATGTTAAATAATCCCAATATCCTATATTGAGGGACTGTTGCATACTTAGTCATTTTCAATGTATCTTCACAGTTTGGTTGTCTGTTTGTTTTGCATTTGTCTATATTAATACCATCCTCCCCCCCTCCTGCCCCCGTAGGCCATTTCCCTAATTTTTCAAGACTGCTTTGAAATTCTGTTGATAGCATCTGCTGTCTCTCCCTGCTTAATGTCATCTATGAATTAATGGATGGACTTTCATTCCCTGTCACCCCTCACCCATGTTTATGTCATTAATTAAAGTAGTGAATAATACCAGATCCAGGGGAGATTACTGGGAACACCTCCTTACTCATCCCAGTTTGGTATATCAATCTATTTTATGGAGAACCTTGATAGCCACCCCAGCTATTGCCTTACACCAGCTCTGAAGTGGTCTCATCTAGACTGTGTGCCTCTAACTTCCTCAAAAAGATGTCATAGGAGGTAGCATCCAAAACCTTACAAAAATTATACTATGTGCTACTTACCACTACCCTTCAAAAAAACCTGTTACCCTGACCTGGAAGTAAATTGATTGGACATGCCCTGGTTTTGATGGATCAGAGCTGGCTATTTTTCTTCTGGTTTCTTCAGGTAGTTTAAATATTTATTCTGTAGAGAATGCAGAACAGCCCCTTGATAGTAATCCAGAGTCACTGCCACTCCAGGCTAACATTAAGCTGGAAACCTGAAAATGAAATGATCAGTTTTCATGCTTTAGTTGACTTCCCTGGCTTTATCTGAGGCGTAGCTCTCCAGTATGGAAGTTAAATATAATAGAATAGATTTCTATACAGGCAAAACATCATGTTGTTGACCTCCTGTCTTTTTCTTGATTTGTCTTCCCGACCTGTGCATGCATGTGTGTAATTACACCCCATTCCACCTGCACATCAAGGCAATGCTGAAGCAACAGATGTTCAGTAGGATCAAAATGATTCTTTCCTTTAAATTCTTGGTTTTCAGGGGCAGCTTTTTATCTTCACCTGTTGCTTTGTTCTTTCTGTGCTTGGTAAAAACTAATTAAGTGTTACTTCTGTTGGCAGACAAGTACTGTACCTCTTCCTGCATTCCTGAAAGCCCCTGAGAGTTGCAGTTGGACAACAAACAAACTTTGTTTTTGTACCTGCATGTCCATCTGCTGCCCTTACTAGGAACAACTTGCCTATGTTCCTCCAAGGAAGCATTCCTTGGCAAACAGCTGCCATCAGCTTTATACCTTCTCTTTGCTCATGCGGGTTCTGTGAATTTAGAGTTTTGATGAGATAGCTGATGTAATTAAAGGTCTGCACATTCAGGCTGGCTTGAGAGCAATGTGGCACAGCAAAGTAGACTGTGCTACCTACAAAATGTTGTGATAACAGGTTAGCCTCCTCTGCTTCAGATATGCTGGAGATTTGGAGCCTCTGATGCCATACAGGTTGCTCCACATCACTGCTTCAAGATCCTTCAATGCTGTGTGTTGAAACTGTGTTTTGTAACTGGGTGATGGGAAGGAGAAATTGCAACAGAGTGCATTCACTGTTCTCTATTCTTGCAGGGTGAAATGAGAAGAAAGGTGACTTACTCTTTAAAAATGGTTAAGGCAAGTGATTTTCTCCAAGATACGTACCAGAGCCTGTAGCAGTACTGTATTCTTTGGAGACTTCTAAAAGAATGAGCATTCCTCACTGTTAGTTGTTGGAAGGTGCAACAACTGCAGGTCTGCTATTTGGGAACTGCTAATTTCTGATATACCGCCTCTGCTCTCTCATTTCCTCATTTATCTGGAGAAAACTGTTTACAGAAATCAGAACTATTCAGTATCTGTTTTTGTGTGTTTTAAGCCCTTAAATATTTCCTGCATGTAGTACCTCTGACAGTATAAGTCAAGGCCTACTTACTTGTTCCCGCTGCCCCGGATAGCCCTATTACGTGCTCTGCAGACCATGGTGTGAGACAGTTGTTGTGAGTAGTATGCTGAACTGATTTCTCCAACTGCTGTACCAAGACCTGGTACCATGGGAATACGTGCTGCATGCTAGGTCAGACTGGCCTGTTCACTAGCAAGTAAGGCTGAGTAAATAAAAAGAAACAAAAGTAGATGTTTTCTGACCTCATGTACTTCTGGCAGAACAGAATCAGAAGTCTCCTAGCTAGGAGAAGTAGCACCAGGTAGAGCCTGCTGTGCCTTGAATTATTTTGAGCTGTGCATACACAAACTGTTTTGCTCTGTGCATGACCCACCTGCTGTTTCAACATATCAAGTGTTCTTCCTGATCTGTCTACTAAATAGTTTGTAGCTTAAGCAACCCTTCTGGATTCACTGTAGAATTTCTCCTCAACAGTCCTGCTGAAGAACACTTCTCACTTAAGTATAAGGCTTATTTGGTGGTTAGTTGGGGATCATATTCCAGTTAGCTAAAATTAGCTATTGATATTGAATATTTGCCTTGAGTTGGCATGTACAGTCTGTTACTAGATTGGCTCCTTCTATTGAACGTGGCTCTCTTGCTGCTTGTCTCTGAAAAAGCCCTATTTGACCACCTCTTCTCACAAAACAACACCCCCCCCAAACAAACAAAAACCCACTAAGTTTGTGCTGAAATTGTAAGTGCAAAATGAAAAAGTTTTAATTTATGTTTTCTTGGAGATCAGTGGTTGCTATACTTTGGATGACGCAGCAGCTCCTCATTTGCTATTGTGGCCTTCCAGTAGTAGTTCTGTGCTATAACTGAGGAAATCCTCCAGGATCTGCTCTGACTTTTCTTGGCATCCCCAGGACGGTGATGCACTGGGCAGCTTTGCATCTCTGAGTATTTGCTTATTGGGCAAATTTGAGTGACAAACATTACTTTCCTGTTTCTCCCCTATGGTAATTATTAAAATGTAGGGTTTTTTCTCTCTTTTGTTTCCTCATTGCACAGAAAAAGACTGTAGGATAAAGACTTACTTCTTGTTCTCTAGCACTTGGTACACACTCTTCCTGCTCAATTCTACGTTGTTGCTAACAGTAGTGAAATTTCAGTAGTGCAGCCAGGCTTAGGTGACTCCCTTGGCTGCTAACACTACTGTTCACTGAGATTTGTGGAGATATACTCTGTCTGGTGTATTATTTGGCATGTCTTTTTCTTCTGTGATCAACATCATGTGGTTGGTGATGATGCATAACCAGAGCATTTGTCAGTTGTTGCTAGAGTTGTAGAACTGATGTTGCAGTTGATGGGAGACTCTTCCTTCCTAGCTAGTGGCATGCATGTTCTTTACAGTCATTATATTTGTTCTAACACAATTCATACCTCCTTCTTGGCAGATCTTCTGAATTTGGCTCCTGATTAAAGTTGACAGATAATGGAAACATTTCCTTGGCAATGTCTCTGGGGCGACTCCTCCGACGTGCCTCTTCAAAAGCCTCTGACTTCTTGACCTTAAATCCTGGTGGTAGCAGCGGTTCATCTTCTGTGCTTGATGGGGAAATTATCTACTCTAAGAACAATGTCTGTGTCCATCCTCCTGAGCAGCTGCAAGGCATTGGGGAGCATCACCCAGGTGATAGGCTGTTGCAGACACTGCTCACTCACGGTTTTTTGTGTTTCTTGGAGTTTGTTTATATACAATATTTGTATATATACAATATTTGTTTGTTATATACAAACAACATATATACATATATATATGTATGTATATGTATGTATATATTTTTGCATCTTGGGCTCTAAAGAATGAAGAGGTGCCAGTGAGGGACAGGGCAAGGCAGACTTATGAGGAACGGAGGAGAGCCATCCACAAGCTCGTCTATCAGCTCTCCTTTTAACAGGAAAATTGATGATATGCCTCCTTTTTCTTCTGGCCTAGGAAAGATTTACATGTTTTAATGAATCCTTTTTTTATTGGTAGAAGATGAATAAAGTTGTCATTTGAGGATACTAACTTCTACTGCTTTTTCAAATACGTGTTTTCTTCAGAGAAGCCAAGTGAGATCATGTAACTGTCATTGCTAGAGTGGCCTCAACAACCATTGATAAAGGGAAAACAAAGGAAACTTGATTGTGGCTGCATGCACTGGAGTAAATGAAGATAAATGCTGCCCTGTCCTTTTATTCTCATTTGCTACTATATTCTTTCATGTCCTCATCAGAGAGAGTAGTGGCCACTGGCTTATCTTCACAAAATTAATTATTCTATGAACATTGATCCACACTTCCGTTTTTTGTGTGTGTGACTCTTTTTTCCTTGGCTTTCTGTGAGAATTCTAGCCCTTTAGCTATGTTAAAGTAAATATTCTTGAGAAACAAATGTTTAGCTGGCACTTGAAATTGTTTAACTAACAGTGAAAGTTTTTCATGTGGCAGTGTATTTCGTAATTTATTCTTGATTAGTAATCCATCCAGGAAGTTGAAATAATTGTGTGTGATTTCTGTATCCGCTTAGGACAGAGGGAATTTAGTCTATTCAAAAAACATGCAGACCTGAAATTATTTGTAAATACCGAGTAATATTGAGAACACCACAATTTATTTGACAGATTTCTCCACTGGTAAAGACTTTATTTACCAGTAGAGAAATAAAAGGTTTGTTTTCCCATGGGTAATAGTAGTAAAGGGGGGGGGGAGGGAGATAGGGAAAGGCAAATTTCTGGCTAGTAGAGTTTCCTACGAATAAAGCTGTGTCGTAACTGGTTGATCCTTTGCTTTCTTGAAGGCTATTTGTGCTTGTACATGGAGAAAGATGAGCTACTTGGTACCACACTTATCCTTGCCTGGGTCCCAAACTCACGCATTCAGAGGCAGGATGAAGAAGCCCTGCGCTATATTACTCCTGAGAGCTCCCCTGTCCGGAAAGCTCCCCGCAAACGGGGCCGGCACACTCAGGGTTTCAGCACTGTCCGGCAGACTTCCCCCACGGAGCAGAAAGGAGCAGTGATCCTGAAGGAAGAAGACATCTTGGCTGTGTCACAGCTTGTGAAAGACTTGGCTTATGTCAGCTCCCCTTCTTCGGAAGGGGAGAAGCTCTCCCAGTGTTGCCCGGCAGCAGACAGTACCCACCATTCCCCCCAGCCTGCCCACAGTGACTCAGGAATCTTATCGACAATCAGTTCTCAGGATGAGCAGAACAGGTCGGAGCTGTCGGTGGAGGGGCTGGAGGAAGGTCTGGACTGCAGGCCGGAGCAGGGGGAGGACGACGGCTCCTTGGAGCTGTCTGCTGATGATGTGAGCAGGGACAGTACTTTTGACTCTGATTCTGATGCCTTCTCCTCCCCCTTCTGCCTCTCTCCCATTAGTGAAGCCCTCGGGAAAAGCAGTAGTTCTGTGTTTCTGGATAACGAAAGCAGGTGAGTTTGTCCTTTCTACCAGTTTCTGGGTGAACGGCTGGGGTGCAGGTTGCTGAGCCTGGAGACTCTGAAGAACTTCAGAAGTTTGACAGCGGTGTAGAGTTAAATCTCCTGTTTTGCTTTGGGTTTATTTTGATTCCTTCTCTACTGTAATACCTGTAAGGAAATTGGTTGTTGGCTAGTCCTGCTTTTGCTTGCAAACCCTTATGCTGTCCATTGTTCAGGGCTGTGTATGTACGTGTCTGTCAGATAAACTGTCTTGAGCCCTGGAAGAGCAGCGTTTCTAAACGAGAAACGTGCTTTGTTGGTCTGATTGATTCTGCAGAGGAGATGTATTACTTGCTTCTTGTGGAGAGCTGCATTAAGGTTCTGCCTTCTCATACCAGCTCTGCTGTTGAGCTTTGGGTATCTCTATAAAGCACTCTGGTCTGGAGTCCGTGTGTACGAGCTCCTTTTGGTGATGTTTACATGTGGTCCCACTTAGATATAAAAACGTTAATTCTAAGATGTCTAACCTGGATATTTTAGTCAACACGGGTATATCTAAATGTCAGCATGGCACCTGCAGTAGATTCCATGTTGGGGAAAGAGGGCACCTTGGCAGAGGAATAATGAATAGTAATATACTTGTATCACTTGCTATATTAATAAGCAATGTTTATGGCTTTCTGGTCTGCGGTCTATCACTCATCTGCAGTATATCACTCATTGCTGTCTTGGGAGGGGATGTGTGCTGTGTTCTTGAAGCACCATGGGGCTGATTTTAAGAATATTGCTGAACTTTGAAACTATGCCTGAAATTAGGAAAAACAAATTCTGTGTGCGTGTATGTCAAAAACATACAGACCACGTTAAGATGTGACATTTGAAGATACGTTGTTGCTTTATTTTATGGGCTAACTTCAAACCCAGAAAATGGCAATAAGGACAAGGTTTATAAAGGAAGTATTGTAATAGATTCAACTCTTTCTGGATATTATAAAACATTTAAGAAGTGCAGTGATCTGAGAAATTTGTATCTACTCTGCACTTGATGCATGTCCTAGCAATAAGCTTATAATTAACTGCAAGCCTCCAGCATTTTCTGGGATGGAGCATTGCAGCGGCTCAGTGGGAAGCGGTTTCGGCAGAGCTTTGGAGGAGCTGGCACAGCGTGTCCCAGCCGGCTGCAGCTCCCTCCTCTGGCTAGAGAATTGCATTGCAAAGCGCTCAAAACGGAGACTTGGTTTTCCAGATTGCATTAGACAACATAGTTTGAAAGTGTTTCTACTAGCTCTCCGAATATGATGTCTGACACTCTTTTTGACAACCGATACAAATGTGGAAGACTTCTGAAACTACATAAATGTCATTAAAGATATGTTGAAAAAAATGTGCAGAAAAGCCTTTGAATGATTAAATACCAGTTCTATTAACAGACTTTATTTTGTTCTTCCATTCTTGGATATTGGTTATCTCTATCAGTGAAACAGATTGAGATTTCACTTCCATTGATTTCTAATTTTTTCCCATTCAGATTATGTTCTAATGTTAGGCTACTGTTTTGGGGTTGAACCTTTAGTTGCACATGCTTTCAGCTTTCAGAGAAGACCATGTCTATTTTAGAAATACCTTAGCCTTGACTTAAACAGAAGAACAAAAAACCTACTACCACCAAAGACTTTGCTTTAAGATATGTTAAAAAAAAAAAAAGTCTTTTTAAGCTGCAGTACTGGCAGTCTGAGTGTGTTTGACCTGTCTTTGTCACTCTGCCAATAGTTATTTTTTTAAGTAAATCTGCAGTCTGAGTTTTAACAAATGGTCACCAATCAGGATAACGTTCTGAATAAACTACGAGAAACTTGTGTTTATTTTTATTCGTGATGATATCTCTGTTTTTAGTCATGTAACTGTTGCAAAGAAGTATACTGCAGGGCTGTCACAGTGCATCTTTGATCAAAGTTGACCTACAGTATAAAGAATAATTGTTCTTTGTGTGTGTATATATACATATATATATATATAAAGGAACATTCCTGGTCTATTCTAGAATAAGTTTTTTAAAGGAAAAATATTGCTCTCTTTCAGCGTTGGGGGAAGCTGTAGCCTCATCTGTGGCCTGATTAATCTACACATGCAAATAACAGTTCTTTGTCTTTGCTTCAGTGGCTAGAAACAGGAGTAGTGAAGAGCATGTTCAAAATAATTTCTGAACTCCACTAAGAGCAGGAGATTGAACTCATCTTGCAGAAATCCTAGTCCTGGGCCTCAGCCACAAGGCCATACGCTCGTGTTTTCCAAGGGCTGCAGTCGCGTTAGAGAGCTTTGCACCTGACGGCGTGCCTGCTTTAGAGATGCTCTGCAAGGAGGGGAGCTAGCGAAGACCTGTGCCTGCAGAGCAACCGGGGGCTTAGCGAATGGGCAGGAATCCGTGTGCTTTGCAACGCTTGTGCTCTGAACTGTTAGTAGTGTCAAGTAAGGAAGAAAACGCCGTGTGCTGCGTCGTTCGTACCTTGCCTATGAATTGCTGGCGCGTTTCCGTGTTGCGTTTCTCAGCGCGGCTCGGGCGAGCCCTCTGCCGGCTCCCCGCAGACCCGGCTCCGTCGCACCGATTCCAGTCTTGCAGCGGCTCGCGTTTACATACGCTGCTGATGGTCATGGTGGAGTTTTTTCTTTCTTTTTTTCTGTTTGTTAAACTCCTCCGGCACCAGACTGGAAGCCTCTTACAGTAGTACATGCAGCACTCATAATTTGCAGCAGATTAGTCAAACAGACCTTTCATTGTTTGGGACTTCAGACTTGAAAGGCTTTTGTCCAGTGTGTCCATTTTTTATGCCAATTTGTTCTTCTTTACAGAACCTTGATATCTGCAGGAACTGCATGTTCCTTACAAACTCTTTGAGAGAGTTTTCACAGGATAATTTGCAAAAGTTTGGTCAGAAAGCATTCTCTTATTTCCTGCATTCACCTCATTTTTTTGGGGGGGGGGGGGGAGTCGATGCTGTTTTAAAGTCACTGCTAGCATGAAAACAGCTTCCATGTTTCTTAAGGGTTTGGTTTTGTTTTGTTTTGCTGGCTGCTTCCCATCTGAGCCAGAATTGGAGTGTGAACAAAGTTTGCACTGCTGGCAGATTGTTACAGCTCTCTTCCCTCCCTACCCCCCGGTCACCTCCTCCCTCCAAAGAGGAGCGAATGTTTCTGGTTATTTCCCTCAGCATCGGAGAGCTGTTAGAAGAGAACTCTGCCTTTCCCCGTGATTCTTTCAAAAGCTGAAGCAATGCATTTCATAGGTGTTTCAATGCAGTCATCCTTCTTTCCCTGCAGTTAGATATTGTCAGAAATGGAAAAATATGACATTGTGGAGGAATTAAGAGGGAAGAATTAGGAATCAGACTTGGATCAGATGAGATCAGGATGGCCAATGTATATGGTTCAGCAAGTTGCATACCAAAGTATCCGTGTGAGTAAGAGTTACAAGTCATGTACTCTTGGAGCATCCCTTTGAGAAGGTAGCCTGTGGAATAGAAGGCAACCCCCCCCCCAAAAAAAAAAAAAAAAAAAAAAATCCTGGTATGTGCAGAATAAGGCCAGGGAGGGAGAAGGGAGATAGGCTTGGAAGCATCTGAGTTGCACAACGAGTCGTTTAAACCAACAACTAGCCTTTTAGAACAGACGGAAATGAAAACGTATCCATTGTTAATTTTTCCCCTCCCTTTGCTGCTCAGTTTGAAAGGCTGCCAGGGATCCCATGCAGCGACTGATGCTTTCTTCGCACTTACACAATTGCTAAGGCTAAGAGCAGGGGGAGTGTCAGATCACCAGTGTACACATTCTTGGCTCTCTTTTCTAGTTGAGCCTGGCACTTGTGTATAGTACGTTCTTCTCTTGTGGAAAGGTGACTTTGCCCTTTTGGTTTTTGTGCTCGTTAACTTTGAGGGCCCCTGGCTGCTCATACTACCATGGTTCCTTGTTCTGAGCCCTATAGGGAGGCAGCTAGCATGGGAAATACCGATATTAATAGCAGTTTTATCACTGACTGCATTTCTTTTGGGAAGTGGTGGTACTGCAAATAAAATTGTTTCATTCTCTTATTTTTTTCCCCCTTTTTCGCTGTTGTTTTTGCTGGGTTGTCTGTCAGGAAATGTTTGCCTTGTGGGTTGAAGAGCACTAATTCAGCACAACTGTATTCTACCCAGCTTTGGCATGTTGTGGCCTTGCTAAATTACTCTGTTCTCATTTTTCCCATCAGTAAAGTGAAACTAATAGCATTTTGCTACATGCTGGAGATCCAATAGCATTTGACATCTATATAATGTCTTTCAACCAGTGCTTCTGAAGTTATTTTAACTGACGAAGGCATCAGATCTATACCAATGGGTTGCTGAAGCACTTAATGCTTTTTAAGTAGGGTTTTATTTTTTCTGCCCTGCTACAGTGATCTCTGGTTAACAGGAGTTTTTCCTGACAATAGATAGTGGAGCTGCCGAAGGCTTTTCACTTTACTAATAAACTGCAGTTGCTGCTACCTGACTAGCACCATACAAAAATGCTGAAGAGGACAAATGCTGGCGTCCGCTCCTCCACTGGCTGGCGGTTGGGATGTTGGCTGATACAGTCACCGTTTGGACTGAGACGCCGCTGTGGTGGAGTTGTACAAGTGGAGCTCAGGGCAACATCTGGCCTGTGGTCGGAGCTCTGTGAGCAATCCCACAGATGATGCATATGCTGGAATATACTCCAGCTCGTGTTCCCACGACACGTGCTTTAAAGGGCAAGCAAAAATAAATAGCAGTGTGATTAATGTGGCCACTGATATCAGTAGATCTGCCCCTGAAGCAAATGTATTTCATAAGAAGGTGATAATTTTAGCAGCCAATAATAAAAGTAATGAAGCATTTTTATAATGAGAGAGCTAAACTATAGTACAGTTCTCACGCTCCTTAACCGACGTGAATTCATGTAACAGCTATTCTAGACAGCCTAGGTAAAGCACACAGCACAAGAAGAAAGTCTGGAGTCTTGCTTGATGCAATTTTTACAGATTTGTTGGACATCCTGTTGTTAAGCCTCTTCCTAGGGAGCTAATCAATAAATTACCTTCTCATGAGGGAGCGGAGGTGCAGTTACGGAGGGTGGCAGCAGCTGCAGGAGCGAGTGGCAACAAAGTGCACAGTGTTGCATCATGTTGTTTTGGCAGCTCACCTGGAAGGCTTATTGCTGTTCAGACCTCTGCAGAATAAACAGGAGGCAAAATTACCGGGGAAATGAGCTGAAATTAGTGTGAACTAGCAGGAGCTCTGGAATCATCAAGAGGTTGGGAATTCATCGCTGTTGTAACAGAAGTGATTATATTCCTAGAACCAGGGGAATTGGTCATTGGATTCAAACCCTCCTGTAACTTCTTGCAGCATGTTGTGTCATGCTCTCACTGTGTCCATCGTTCCAGCGTTGGGGCTGAGTGCAGACAGTGCCGTGTTCTCTGGGTCAGACTTAATTTCTCAGGATCTTGCCTGAATTAGTGTAATCTGTGATGTAAAATAATGAAGCACCTAATTCTATTTTTACCCAAAGTAATGCCTATCAAAAGCATCCCCACTTTCTCTGTTTAAAAGGTGGGACTTTTTTCCTTCTCTTTGATTTATAGGGGTAGGTTGTAAGCTTCATATAAGGAGCTACTTTCAGGTGGTCTGTACTGAGCCAGGTACTGGGAAGAGGAACATGTCTTAGCTGTTGCTGTTAGCATGCTGTGTAATCAATTGAGGTTGTTAATCAATTGAAGTTGTTACAGGCAGCAAAACTGAGAAGGTTGGACAGATCCAAGAGACTGCAGAGACATAAGGATCTATCTTGCTTTACATAAATATTTGAACAGCAAGAACATTAATTATAGCAGGTTTGTTTTTTTCCTCTTTTGGTTTGCTGCCAGATTTCTGTGGAATAAAATAGTGACAGCTAACGTGAGATCAGGAATTACAGCTTGAGGGATGGTGAAGCTATTTATTTAGGATTTTAACTGAGGAATATTCGATGAGAGCAGATGACTCCTAAGAAAGAGATCCCATAACCAGGCAAACAGCTTTGCTAGTGAAGCAAAAGGGGAGCAACGGAGGAACAGAAATTCGGGAGCGGCAGGGAGCTGTGTGTTTAGAATCGCCTCCCAAAGGTTCCGGGCGGTGCCGAGAGTTGCGCTGTTTTGCGTTAAAGCTGCGTTAACCCCCGCTGCTAAAGCGCCGCAGACGCGCTTCAGCTAGAGCGGGGTGCGGGGGGAGCCAGTGCGGCCGGGGGGCCTCCCGGGCGCCGCGCGGGGCTGCGCCTCGCTCCGCTCCGCTCCGCTCCGCGCGGGGTCCTGGCTGCTCCGCTCCGCGCGGGGCTGCGGCTCGCTCCGCTCCGCGCAGGGTCCCGGCGCGGAGTCCCGGCTCGCTCCGCTCCGCGCAGGGTCCCGGCGCGGAGTCCCGGCTCGCTCCGCTCCGCGCAGGGTCCCGGCGCGGAGTCCCGGCTCGCTCCGCTCCGCGCAGGGTCCCGGCGCGGAGTCCCGGCTGCTCCGCTGCGCGCGGGGCTGCGGCTCGCTCCGCTCCGCTGCGCGCGGGGTCGCGGCTGCTCCGCTGCGCGCGGGGCTGCGGCTCGCTCCGCGCGGGTGCCGCCGCTCGCTCCGCGGCCGCCAGGGGGCGGGCGCCGCTCAGCGCCGCGGCCGGCGCCCCGGGCTCCGCGCCGCGCTCCGCGGCCGGGCGCCCCGCGCCGCCCCCGGGTGCTCCGTGCCCGCTCGCCGGCCCGGCGGAGAAACTGCCAATTAGGCCGAGGAGCGCTGTGCGGACAATGGGTTTCCCCCTGTTTGGTCGCTAATTATTCTCTCCGTAGTGCATCTGAAATGTTAATTCGTAACGTCTGTCTTCTAAAGGCCACCCATAGTCTCCATGTTCCAAGCGCTTTCTCCGCATGTTTGGCGTATTCTAGAAGTGAGAATAAATTAGGAAGCTTTTCTGTTCCTGCTCAGTGCCAGGCTTCTAGGCAAAATAACCTTTTCCCAGGATCAAAAGAGTTGTTGGATTCCTGAGGGGTGTCTGAACGGATTGAGCGAGAATTCAGAGAGAGATGAGGTTTGGGGTTTTTTGTTTTTTGTTTTTTTTTTTTTTTTTTTTTCCTTTCTTTTTGATGCCAATCTAATAATAAAGTCCATTGCTAAGAACTACTTTATACTAAGTATATTAGCGATGTGTTTAATAATTTACTCTTTTAGTTGATTAAACTTAGAATGCATCTCCCCACAGCTCCTGTACAACTTCAGTAAAACTGATTTAGAAAACGTTTCAATAGATGATGTAAGTGCAAACTTGTATCTTTTTTAATAGCATAAGTACATTCAAGCTAAGGGATGGTAACACTATAATAGAATCCCTGTTTTCCATAGTTATAATGAAACAAAAATATTTGTAGAAAATTACTTTACACAGTGGGTTTGTCCCGGGGAGAGGGGGGGAGGAGGAAGAAAAGGAATTTCTAAGGAAGCCTGAGTTTTCCTCTTCCCAAATAGGCATTAGTGCACATGGATTTTAGATCCAGCAAGACTGTGGTTTAACTGCAAGAATAGTTAGATTTGATAGGCGGAAGCAGAGCAAAAGACAACAGTGACCGTTTTCTCTAGGAGGCATTGCGGTAAAGTGCCTTTTCCCAGGATATTCTTGCATTATTTCTGTTACTTATTTATGTTATCGTAACACCCAGAAACCCTAATTGAGACTGGAGATAAATTATGCTGGCAGGTATCCATAGCTTTGTAAGAGAAGAATTGCTTTAACTGGATCAAAATAAAAGAGCATGTCCCCTCTAAAAGTACAACAGCAGTATATGCAAATAAATCTGCATAGTCTCTGTCTTCTTGGCTCAGTCCTTGCAATTATAACAGCATTAAGCATTTACAATAACTCTGAAACATGCTTTTAGTCAGCTCTCCTTTTTCCTCTCCCTTTTCTGCTACTTGAAGAAAGCTCTCCCCTTGGGAAATCCTCATTGTATTGTGGAAACAGTGAAATTCTCTCTGGGTGGTGTTGGCTGTGCTAATACTGGGTCAGCAGCAGCGTAGAGTCCAGGGAGTTGGTTAACTTTGTCAGTCAGTAAAAAGTCCCCCTGAAATTCCCAATTCATTGCTTGGAGCCAAGAATATAAGAACAAAGGTAATCTTCAGGGCTTTCAAGGGACCAGGGTTCTGAAGGCTTGATTGTAATTAGCATAATTAGTGTAGAATTTTATTTTTGCATGGATAGAACTGAAAGAAAAAAGCAAAATAATCCATTGATTTTAAAAATAAAATAAACACTGCTAAGAAAGGTCCCCTTTTCTAGTCTGGAATAGGCTGAAAAGCAAACATTCTTTTTTGGGCTTTGCTGAGAAATCACTTTTTCCATCTAAGGAATTTTTTTTTAAGTGTTTCATTTCGATTGATTTATTAATGAGCTAAAGCCTAGGCATGAGGTGCCCCTTCTCTGTATGGATTGTAAAAATCTGCCATTCAGCTTTTGAAATATTTTTCTTCCTTAAAATGAGGGTAAAATTTGCATCATTGAACAGCATATGCTTGACTCTAAATGATTTGTTGTGTTTGGCTTCTCAGGAGCTATGTGTATTTAATTCATAAGCATCAAACTGCTAATTCTGCCCTTGCTACCTAACTATAACAAAAACCCATAGAGTAAAACCTTGCCTCAGTTTTACCTAAGTAGTCTACACCTGTCTGGAAGTCTAATCTGTTAAAAAAAAAAGATTACTTGTCTTTTAAGTGAATGTATATATATATATTACATTCCAGACTTTGATTGGATAGAAGATATTAAAACACACATTAATTCACAACGAAATTCTGACTTTTTTTTTTCTTTCCCATTTACATTCAAAATAATTAACTCAAGAATTCTCAGTTTATTTTGATTTCCTTTTAGTTTAATTTACAGCAGTTGGGGGGACCCTTTGGAGGTGAGCGTGGCTGTTTTTATAATGCCCCCTATTGCTGGCTAAAATCGCTCTGCTTCCCTTCAGGCCACAAGGACTTCGAGGAATGAATTAGGAGGCAACAAAGCCTCCAGTGTAGTGAGGCTTCTTGCTCAACTGTGTTTCCCTCTGTCGCGCTGGGACAGGAAAGGAGCACCCCAGCACCGCTGCAGAGGTGGGTCATCCCGCAGTGCCGATTGCTCAGCCTCACAGATTGGCTTTTATGCAAGAAGATTTGGGATGATAAAGCGGTGTCACAAATAACCTCTGCAGGTTATACCTGCACATCTGAGCTAGCTGATTCTGTGCGTTCTGAAAAGACAAAGTGAGGGTGCTGTAAAAGCAGACTGCGATAGCCTCGTAAAACACAACAAATTGTCTTGATCTTTATTTCTCAAGGACAAAGCTATTATGCCTATCAAAAGGCAAAGCTGCATAATTGGGTTTCGTCGAGTCCCTCGTTTCAATGTGTTAAAATGTGTTATTTATCAGGCTTGCGTTCACAGGGCTGATGTTAATACAGAGCCCCGTCCAGGATCGTGAATCTACTGTTACAGTCCAAAGTCAGCAGGATGAATGGAAAAGCCGCTGCTCTCCCTACAGTGTGTGCCGATTAGGTGACCGACATTTATACAACTGGTAACCACAAACCTGTTCTAGGGCTTTTCCTGTGCGGGGGGAGGGACAGATTCCAGTACTTCTGAGATAGAAACAGCTGCTTCTCTAAATGTTGTTAATGATATTTGCAGTAAGAAGAATAACCAACAATAATGCATTGACTTTTGGAAGTGCTGTTGAATCTGCTTCCTGGTGTTGAGCATGAAACGATACAATTATTTTTCATAACCTTTTATTTTCCCTTTACGGCAAGCTAAGCAAAGCAAGTTTGTCAGTAGCAGAGTGCTCCTAATTTGGTCTCCAGTGACCTCTGCAGCTGTGATTGGCAGTCTGTTGTCAGGAAGGAACTTGTGCCTGTAAGACAGAAATGAGCAGAACAAATGCCGTAGGACAGCTTCAGTTCCCTTGAGGACACAGGCTAAAAAAGGTGAAAGAAGTGCAATTACAGGAGGTTTTCAGCACAGAAAGTTAATTAGCTACTAAATAGCATTTAGTGCAGTTCAACGTGGGGAAATTTATGTTTTGAAAGCAAACAGATCAATGGAAAGCCTGTGGAACTGGCTTTCGGAAAGTCCACGTTGACATTCATGTACTTTGTACTGTAACGTCCTATGCAGTTTTTCACAGATTCCCCTTTTAAACAGGAAGAATTGCTGGATTTGTTTCCACATGTGTTTGCAGATGAATAGACATACTTCTACATGAGTATGTTTTGACATTCAAGAAATTCTGTGTAACCTTTCATCCAAATTGAGGGAGTATCTAAATCTCTTTTTTTCCTTATTCACAGAGGTCAGTGTAAATTGATTCTGCATGGGTTCTTTGAGGCAAAGGAAATTCAAATTCCAGATATTTTCAGCCAAAGGGTGAATTTAACACAATTCTTAACCTAGTTCCTCTTCTGCGCTAATGAGATGTGAATAGCTTGTGCGACTGCAGTGTTCCACTATCAACTTAGGGCTCTGTGTGGTCATGCTCTTCTGGAAATGCCAGCCATTCTTTGTGTGTCCTTCTAGTCCTTCTCTGCAGCATTATTTGAAGCAGGCAGAAATATTTTGATAAAATACTTCATCTCAAAATAGGAATCTGTTTTCTTTTGCACTTCTTTCATATGTAGCTGAAATCAGCATGTTTCACAGTTTGTTGTGTATGTATCTTGTAAGGGACACATTTTCTACGAGAACGATAGATTTGGGTTCCAGCTGTCTGATAGTACTTCCCTTTGTCCAGACAGTTGCTACGCTCATTTTTTAGGCATTTCAGGATAGCTTTAAACTTTTATTGATGGATTATTTATTTGCAGCTGTCATGGACATTTTAGGCAGCTGATGCTGCCATGAGCTCTTTCACCTTGCTGGAAAGAAGAAGAACCTGGAAGGTCAGTGCCTGTGGGGAAGAGTGGGGAAATAGAGAAATGCTAACCCTTGGGGAGGAAAAGGGGCACGTAATTCCCATTACATGGATGCTCATACATTATGATGATACTTACTGTCTGTAAATGATTCTTCACAAGCCATCATGTGAGAATGGATTGGGCTATGAGGAAAGCTGTTACTACTGAAGGTGTGCTTTAGTGCAATGATGATGGAGAGCCAACTGATGAGGGTTTGACTCATGCAAGAGACTGTATGAGAATCAGGTGGCACACGTTGACAGCTTAGGTGACTGTCACATCATTGCTATAATCTTCACCCCCTTTCCCTCTTATAGTTACATTTGTCACATCATGTTATAAATGAGTTGTTGGATCTTTGTTGCTGAAATAGTCTTCCCATGTAATTGGTGCAGGTCTTTGTCTTGGTTCTGTAACACCAATAATAATTGGGTTTTATATCTCTTTATGCTGTAGGTGTCCAAATGCTCTGACTGAACAGTAAGTCGCTAAGTATGTGCGGTATTACTGCACATAGAAATTTTCACTGATCATGTGCAGCTGAAGTTCTCAGATTTGGAGTATGAGAAATCTGTAGTATTGTGGAAGGAGGTGGAGGCAGGCTTTAGATAAGTATTTTCTTTCTGAGGGGCTGCATAACTTCATGGAACGTAGATACAGTTGATTTTTAGCAATCAGTTATTGCTATAATTGATTGTTGAGTGGAGAAAATACATCACCCCCTGACCTCACCAGGAAGAATGAGATGTATTTTGAGACAAAAGGGTAATGGGAGTTAAATAAGAAAAAAAGGCTTAAGTGGAATTATGAATATGTCCCTTGGCTTCCTGCCTCAGGTTTTGTTTATCTCCCTTATTCTTTTTTTCTCTCCCTTTTGTTCCCATTGGCTATTGCACGGAGGGTTTCTTTTTTTGTTAAGAAGTGTTGCACACTGGTGGGCACTCTGTTTTCCTTGGATCCCACAATCTAATGTTTCTATGAAATGTTCACCAGCTATTTTCCTTGCGGTGCTTGATCTCTTTTATTTTGCAGGACTCTTTGGTATAAATCCCTCTTCTAACACATGTAATAAACTGACTTTGATAAAGAGTAAATTGAAGAATTCCTTCCTTCTGTGTCTTTTGTGTACATAGTTAGAGAAGTCCTCAAAACGCTCAGAATTAACATTGATCATGCGTCCTACCTGTCACTACTTAAGTACAGAATGGTCAAAGACTAGAATTATTTTTAAAAGTAATCCAACAGTTTAGAATAATTTCAAGTGCTTTTGTCAACAAATATATACAGGAAAAGGTAATTTTAAACATGGTGAATTTTTTCTTCATTACCACGGTGACTGAATATGCAAAATACATGAAGTGATATTCTCTCTGCATTTATACTGTGTATGAATGTGTTTATAGACTTCTGTAAAGGAGACGATATGTACAGAATGTCTCAGATTTCGTATTCTGCATCAATAAAAATACTGGAATCTCCCTGGCTTGCAGACTGCAAGACTCTGTGCTCATACTTGCTATTTTTGCTGTCCAAAAGGGGTAAATCTACTTGCACATTTTGCGTCAGATTGCTTCTGTGTATGTTGGATGCATGTACAAGCTTGTAACTAGCGGCTAAATGGGAACTGTAAACATTTGTCTTCAAGAAACAGTTCCAGAAGATACGGTGTTGTCAGTACCTTTGTGACTAGTGTCCGGTATCTAAGCTTATCATAAAAGCTAATTGTGTATCTGAAGCAGATTTTGATTATATGGTGTAAGTGCAGCTGGCAATATCATTCTGTATTTAGGAGGTACACAGTTCCTCAATATAAAAGCAGGTATGCCCAGCATTAATAGTAAATATTGTTTCTCGGCAGTCACGTGTTTGCCGCCGATCTTTTGATATGAGGCACTTCAACAACGGCACGTTGGCCTCCGTGACAAAGGAGCTATGTGACAATAATCCCCACAGTGAACCAGTTTTCCATCTTTTTGTCTTACTGACCAGTTCATCTTTGCAAGAATTTTAGAAAATTGGTTGACTCTGTTTAGTCTTTCAACTGGTTTGAGTCATCTCTTCCAGGAAAATCCTGTGTAACCAGCTGTGGCTGTTACTAAGTGTTGCCTCATAAATACTAGCTGCTGATTTGCAAGCAGTCCAGCACAAGTGTCTTGTACCAGAACTCCTATTACTTTTGCCTTAACATGGGATATCAAGTGCTTTAGGCAAGTGCTACACTTTGCAGCTTTATCAGAAAATAACATTTGGTTTTTCATAACTCTCAGTACATTTTTTGTAAAAAAAAAAAAATCACAGTATAGGTGATGATATATAGCTGCACTTGTAAGACTGAAAGTATCTCTATGTCTAAACTAGAAAAACTGCTATCATTCTTTGAATGAATTTGCCTATGTTGTTGTAGATGTGATCCTTGCTCACATGGTGATATTGCCACGTCAGTTCTGAGACCTCAGCTTCAGAATGGCTTGAATGTATTTTTTGCTTTGATGCTTTCTTTCAGAAAAAAATGGAGCAGCAGAACTTCTTGAACAGAGTAGTGAAGCCTGCTCTTTTACCAGAATGTATAACAGATTTTTGTCTCATCTACATAATGCTGCAGGACTGGAGAAGGGGGTTTGGGGATTTATTTCCTATGCGTGTGGGCGCTAAGGTTTTGAGTCATACATCTGAACTAGACTGCTCGCAGGGGCTCAGTTAAAAACTTAACCCACAACTAACTGGGATGTCCGGAGACCTGTCCATTGGAATGCAATGACCTGAACCATTGGTAGATGCTGCAAATAAGGCTCGTCCCTGTTGAAGAGGCACTGTAGCCAGGCTTGGAAAGCATACTGATGTGGTGTGCTGCAGATGCATGCTGAGTGTGTGATTTTCAGCATTCAGTGCCTACATTGTTAGATAAGCGGATTAGAAAACATTGCATAAAGTGGCATTGCAGGGGGCTGTCTTTATACCTGCTACTTGCCTTGTTTTGCAAACCCTGATTTCACAGCGGAACCCATTCAGAGCTTGCGCTAAGATTGTTCACATGTATTGGCCTTTTTAAGAATCAAGGGGTCACAGTTTCAGATTCACTTAATTCTCAAAGCAGTGATATTTTCCTTTTGGGATCAGGGCTGGTTGCAGGCATATGCGTTTTTTTAATCTAAACTCAGCTACTCTTAGAGATGAGTATCTGGAGCACAGTTAGCTCCTAGCTTATTGGAAAACAGCTGGGTTCACTTTCTTTACTTTGTGGTGGGTTAAAGAGCTCCTGTCTGATTTCCCTCTCCTTAACTCTCCAAAGTTTCAAGTCTGCAAGCAGAAACCATTTGTCTGAAGTTTACACACATGAATCTAGGCTTGTCAGGCCCACTTGCAAAGGAATAACGAGAAACTCAGGTTCAGGGGAAGTATCTTTGGATCTTTCTGGTTACAGAGAGAATCTGCCAAATGAGATCCCTAGTCAATACTGCCATTTGAATGTGTTCACTCATCCTGTCCTCAGCCAGACCCTGAGCAGCTGAGCTGCATGCTGAAGAGGTTGCTTGAGCTGTGGGGCAAGAAGTCCTTTCCTTCGGAAGTTATTCACTAAGTGCTGCTGGAGCTGCTGGGGTAGCCTGTTAAGCATCTGCGCTACTGCAGTCATCTTTTTTTTGTCCAAAGGGGTCATCAATCTCAAGGGCATAATGGCTTGAAGGAGTCCTGCAGCTTAGGGCTTGGTGGCATGGGCTGGGAGGGCAGACAAGTGCCTGCTGTACCGGCTGGCCAAACTGCTCGTTGTGCTTGGGTGGAGGAGCAGGGGTCCGGCCCTTCCTCAGCGGCGTCTGCGCTGTTCCTTTCTGCACTGACTAGCTTTGAAATATCTCAGAAGTCTGTGTCTTGAGGGATGGCTTTCACTCTCCCCAGTTCTCTTCACACTTTAAGAACAGACCAAAAATCGGATAGTTTGTGGAGAAAGTAGGGAGTTGATTTAAATAAAAATAATTTATTCTCTTGTTTGGTTTCTTTGTTATTGACTCTTTAAAACTGCAGTGAATTCTGATCTCGGAGCTCTGCCAAAGGGTTTTTAGCTTTCAGCCTGTGTGATTACTGCAGATAACCACAGTCTTTGGCTAATGTCTTGCTGGGTTTCGTTCCTCTGCGCTCTTGTCTGCAGGGACACGTGTGACAATCGCATGACCTGCTCGACCAGCTCTGCTTCTAGCCTTGACACCAGCGCCCAGTTCCAGGAGAGTAATGGGCAAACACAGAACACCAGATGGGATGAGCAGCAGAAAGTATTTGCCTTAGAGCAGATCTGTGGTGTCTTTAGGGTGGACCTGGGACAAATGAGGTCCCTTCGCCTTTTCTTTAGGTAAGATATTGATTACTTTTTTTTATCTAGAGTTTTCTCTTATTTATCCAAGTGATACTTGTACATACCCTGAATCAATGTGAACTGGGCGCTGTGGAGACAGATGGCTTCCACAATTCTATTTGTACGTCATTCACTAATGGTTGTCTCCAGGAATGCACGAGTGAACCTTCTCAAGGAGCGCCTCTGAATAACAGTTTGAGGTCTAAAGGAACATTTTTCCCTAGTAAGCTGAAGATACTGATACTGTTAGTTGTCTTGCAAAAAATACTTAAAATAACATTGGGGTGTGGAAAACGTCTCTTTATCTACACTACCTTCTCCATTGCCTGCCCCTCACTGGGCTTCTCTAGGGTCTTACTGCTCTTAACCTCTTGAATTAACTTTCAATTTATTAAAAAAGATAGTACAAATGCTTTTTACTTTCAGTTTTACTCCCTGGTTCCTTTGAGAAGACTGTGTGCAATCAAGTCCACACATCCCTAGGAGATGACTTTGTGTACTGGGTCGCTATTTTTGGACTAGATTTCTTGCTCCTTTTGTTCTCCAGGAAAGACAAAATTTAATTCCTTCACATCATGGAAGGGGAAAGGAGTGCTGTTACCAGGTGTGAGTGAAGTTTCCTGAGGGAAACAAACTCAGAAAGATCCTGTGGTCCTTATTGCCATGTCCTGAGCTATAAAATTGTTTCCGCTCCCTGTTTTAAGGGACAACTTAGTGCTACACTTTTTAATAATTTGCTTTCCTTTCTCATCTAATGTACCCCTTCTCTGCTATGCCTCTAGTTGCCCTGGGCAATAAATTTGGGTTGATCTCCCCCCCTTGATTTGTCTTGCAGTGATGAGGCATGCACCTGTGGACAACTGGTTGTTGCAAGCAGGGAGAGTCAATACAAGATCTTCCATTTTCACCATGGTGGCCTGGATAAACTGTCTGAGGTGTTTCAGCAATGGAAGTACTGCACAGAGACCCATCTCAAAGACCAGGTATCTGAGCAAGGTTCATGAGGTGGAGACAGGTTTTTTTCAGTACATGTGTTGCACCTACACTTTTAGCCCAGGCAGTGTGTTGGAGAAATAAAGTTAGGAGGTCATGTCATCAAGTCAGGCAGAAAGCTACAAAGTATTGGATGTTGTTTAGGATACAACTGCAAGTCAGATGTGAGATCTTTGTTGTACTCACTTACCTTCATCCGTTGCTGTTCTCTTTGTGGAATATGGGAGAAGATAATCCAGAAAACTTGCTTAGGTAGTTATTTTGCTAGATATGGCAACCAGACGGGTCAGCACTATGCTTTAGGCATGTAAGGTGGCTGGGAAATCTACAGTGCTACGTCTGAAATTCTGTCAGTCTTTCATCCATTTTGTGAGGCATAGCACACTGCATTCGAAAATGTTTTGACAAGGCATCTTGCCATATTTTGTTCAATCTACATACAAATGTGATAAGAGCTCTTTAATTATCTGTTTAAGATACTGTATTGTGCTTATTAGAAACAGTGATTTTTAAATTTCCATCCTTCCCACAGAGCCCCCTGCTGCTTTTCTTATTATGGTCGCATGGGCTCACTTTTTGCATTGAACAACCTTTGATTTTTAAATTAAATGTCAGCTGCAGTCTTGCACTGGGATCATGAGTGCCCTTAGAGAGCCTGGCAGTGCAGTCCCCTGCTTGCCTAACAGCAATCCCTTTGTATATGGCCAATCATATGTAATTTATTGCAGGCATTCCTGGCAGGGTGAAGTTTTGCTGTAAGCAGCATTAATTCAGTTTCAGGTCAGGGATAAGGTTGGGGGAGGAATGGAAATAATTATTATTTTTTTTAAGATGAAGCTGTTTTGTGTGTATTCAGATTTTTAATTATTCTAATCACTCTTGTTATTGTAATAGTTATAATTCAAAAAAAAAAAAAAAACAAAAACAAAAACAAAAACAAAAACTTCCCAAGTACTATGCCTTGGTGCTTAATCCAAAGAGAACCATGCAAAAAGCTTTTCCTGCTCTGAAAGCTGCTGGTTTTGAACTCTGCTCCTATCTCTGGCTGCTGCTTCCAGTTTGGGGTTTGTTTTTTTTTATTTTCCTCCATTCAGCAGCTTACGGATGAGAAGACATGTATGCAGTTCTCTATCCGTCGTCCCAAGTTGCCGTCCTCAGAGACCCATCCAGAGGAGAACACGTATAAGCGTCTCGATGTGTCTGCCTGGCTCAATCACTTGAATGAATCTGGACAGGTGGAAGAAGAGTACAAGCTGCAGAAGGTGAGAGGGGTGGCTGCTGCTATTTCGATCTGTTCTCTCTTGCCACAGAGTGCAAGTCCCCAGGTGGAAGTTGGGATCATTTGCTTTCATGCTGGGGCAGGCACTGGGTGTTTGAGAGTTTAAGATTTGCTTATAGTGCTTGGCTGGAAGTCTTGCTTGGACTGCAGATGAATCTGCTACAGACAGAATAATGGAATAACACCTTTCTGACTGGGGAGAGTGAGTTGTCCTGCTTCTGTTGCCCTTTGGAAGTAGTAGACCAAAGTGTCCAGTGCTGGATGTGTTTGCAAAATGCAGTATGAACAAATCGAAGAAAGGAAAATTGAGATTACTGTATGGGGATAATTCAGGAATTGCAGGGGAGCACTGAGTCCAAGTCCTGAGAGAGAAGTTTGCAGTGAAATGCAGTGTCTCCAAGAACTGGGGATTAAGCCGTGACATGAGAACGACACGTTAATCATAGAGCCTCTCCAGGGGGGGTTATTGACATTGAAATGAGCCCGATTTGTGTCTCGTCTGGGAATAGAAGGCCAGCACTTTCCCTCTAAACATGTGCAAATTGCAGGAGCTTGAATCAAGGCGTCACTTGTCAGGAAAGAACTGCAAAGCCACCAAAGCATAGTAGCAGGCAGTTTCTTGTTGCTGTGTTTGGGAATGTTAAATCTGTACCAGTCATAACTTTTGCTCCTTCTTCCAGGCCATTTTCTTTGGTGGGATTGATATTTCCATCCGTGGGGAAGTGTGGCCTTTTTTGCTGCACTACTACAGCTATGAGTCCACCTCTGAAGAGAGGGAGGCACTGAGGATGCAGAAGAGGAAAGAATACTTTGAGATCCAGGAGAAAAGGTAACAGACCAGCTTCATCCTCTGCTGTTCATCTCTCCTTAGGCCTTAAGTGACATTAATACCACTACTGAATTACAGAGTCTCTGCCTCCTCCTTTTCAGGAGAAGTTGATAGAGTGTGAAAGTGAGAGGGATGGGTAAAGGAGGTGTTATTAGGCATAGCTGAACTTTTGAGCATCTGGAGCTAATACTGTGTAACTCAAATGTTATGTTACTTGGGTTCTTGAAACAGGCTTGCCTGTACCATGTAGGAAATCTTACTTCACGGGCAAGGCTAGCAGCTTAATATGTTTGGTTTAGCACATTGAAGATGAAAATGAGATCTTATACATCTTTATAAATATATTTGGATGTAAAAATATGGAAGAAAAAGAGAAATCTAATTCAAGTAAATTATTGCTACAGAACTGTGAATTTTAAACTAGTTGTGGGTATATTGAAGCTGAAGAAAGACATTATTAATTAGGAATATTCTAAAGACTGACTGCTAAGTTCTGAACTGCCACACACAAGGATCACTGGAGAGCAGAGGGTCTAGCTACTTCTGAAGTGGAGCCTGATCAATTTATCAGAGGAAAAATATAATGCATGTCTAGGTAGACCTGCTTGTCTGGTGTTCTGGTGATGAGAAATCTCTGTGCAGAAAGATTAGTTTCTCTCTCAGATCTAAAGCTGAAACAAGGCTGTTTGTTCCTTGTGGCAATTATATTTGCATTGTGGCAACATACTCATGTTGCTTCTCTATTTTCAGACTTTCAATGACTCCAGATGAACATAAAGATTTCTTGCGTAAAGTACAGTTCACAGTAGATAAAGACGTCGTGAGGACTGACCGCAGCAACCAGTTCTTTCGTGGAGAGGGCAATCCAAATGTGGAAACTATGAGGTGACGAGTCTGGTTCTAGTCTCCCAAACAAAGTTTCCTATTGAATGTACAGAAAACTCAGAAGCCCCTTCTGGTCCAGGGAGCGTGGTGCCTAGGCCCCTGTCTTAGGGATGCTGCAGAAAGTCTTGCATACGGTGGCTAGTACTGAATGATGCAGAAACGAGTACTTCATCCCCAATGCTTTCACTGCTTCTTTAGCCATTTACTTCCTGATACAATAACCTCCTATCATCTAGCTTCAGTGTATGTGTAAGCATTTAAGAAGCGTGAGCCTCCTTCATAGCTGAGACAAACCATGTTGCATGTTTCTACTGCACTGCTGCCAGTGGGCTGGCCCACAGATTGGAAAGCGGGAGCCTAAGGAGTTCTGCTCAAATCCATTGTTTTAGACTGCTGTGTGCTATTCAGAATTCTTGTCATTCATCCAGGAGCCTCTCTGAATTGATGCAAAATGTGGTAATCCTAGGTCTGTGCTTTGGCCGTACTGCTAGAATTTGGAAGATTCCAGTTCCATATACTGTTAGTGTATCTCTCTTATGGTTCTAGATAGAGTTAGGGGAAACAGTTCTGTGGGATGCAACATGCTTTACAGATGTTCAAAAGATCTCATGCATGTGTGGTATAAATCGCATACCTCTGTGGTTGTAATTGCATATTAAACTTTCAGATGGCAGGAATGATCTACTACTGTTCTGCACTTTGTCCAACCCAGTCTGTGTGGTGGGAATAAGGGGTAGAATGGGAAGAGTACTGAGCTCAGCTGTGATGTGCCCACTCTGCATCTCACCTCTCCACTTGAATGTCTTTCTCTAGAAGAATATTGCTGAACTATGCAGTATTTAACCCAACAATTGGATACTCCCAAGGGATGTCTGACCTGGTTGCCCCAATCCTGGCAGAGGTCCTAGATGAGTCGGATACTTTCTGGTGCTTTGTGGGATTGATGCAGAATACGATCTTCATCAGCTCACCCCGGGATGAGGATATGGAGAAACAGCTGGTGAGGTTTTGAGCACAGAGCTCAGTTTTATCAAATCTTTAACTTCTCTTCTCCCTGGTCAAATTAGAAGAATGCCATGGAGCAGTTACCTAGGCTGTTGCTGTGGGTTCCAGCATACAGAATCACATCCCAAAGTCACAAAATGCCTGATGGATGAAAGGAATCCTAGGTGACTGGGACACTCCAGAGGCAGTTATAGCAAATAGATTGTCAGATTAAAGTTACTTTGACCACTTTGAAGGATGCTGATGCAAGGAATCTTTTATGATCAGATGTATTTAGGATGTTGTTTGCTTATTCTTTGCACTTCTCTCAGATAATGAAGACTCATAGGTTCGTTTCTTTTCCTGATTCTGAGGCATTTAATGTGAATGGGGCAGAGGAAGTGATTGGGCTGCAGCACTCTTTTTTGTGGGCTTTTTTGAAGGTCTTAACATTTTTAATAGTTTTTTTATGGTGTCCAAATGAAAAGCTTTATATATCTAAAAGAATTTCTTTAAATAACATACCTTCTTTAAAAATAGGAGTGTTTCAGATTGCAACATTAATATCCATTCTTTTCTAGTAAAGATCCTGGAAAATCCATTCTAAACATAAACAATTATGTCCTGGTCATGATGCCACCAATTTAAAGTGGTGAATTTCTGGTGGAGATCTTATGGGATGTTGCTGGTGATGTGCAGTTTGTTAATGTACAGGTTTATGCACTGAAGTGTACCTTTATGGTCAGACTTTCCGAAATCACTTCCATATTGTTCACTGTCTAGTGAAATGAAATATTGCCAGAGATAACTATTCTTTTTAGCTTTAGCTAGAGATAGCTTTTTTCTTTCCTTTTTTTAGTTTTTTTTTGTTGTTGTTGTTTAGTTTTTAAGGCTATAGCTCTATGCTGCCTTCCCCAGCCTAAATGTCTTCTCTTCTTCCTTTTCACAACATCAGTGTCATGGGATTTGCTTTTCGCTCTCCCTCCTTCCTTGTGAAACAGCACAGTGGCCTATGAGTTCTACCTGTTAATGATAGATCCAAGAGTCCTTCCTGGTTGTGCTGTGTTAAACAGGCAGTGAATAGGCCAAAATGTAAAGGAGGAGCTTTTTGTGAAAGAAGAGACCTGTAGCCTGTTATGTTGGAGCCCACAGTAGGCATGCCATGCGAGGGGCTCCTTGGGATGGAGAGTGTGGTGGGTGATGGTAGCGCGAGTCCTTGTGTACAAGGCAGTGGCTCAGCTGAGAGCATCTTTTCCAGATGTACCTGCGAGAGTTGTTACGGCTCATGCACCCACACTTCTATCAGCACCTGCTTTCCTTGGGAGAGGATGGCCTGCAGATGCTTTTCTGTCACCGTTGGATCCTCCTCTGTTTTAAACGTGAATTTCCAGATGCTGAGGCTTTGCGCATGTGGGAAGCATGCTGGGCTCACTATCAGGTTAGACAGCTGGAGACAAGTCACCCTGGGCAACGGTGTGTCCTTTGCTGAATCCTCACCATCTCAGCAAGCGTTGCAGGATTTCCTTAAAGGTTGTTAGTAGCAACATATCCAGAATAAGTTTCATTGCAGGTATTCCCTTTCCCGCAGTACTTTCTTAGCTGGTTTTAGCTAGCTGAGACTGTGACAGCATAGCTTACTGTCAGCAGTGTTCTAGTTTGATTTGCTGCAGTTTATCTTGAAGGAAACTAAAATTGATACAAACTGCACCTTGAGTTGCCTCATTACAGAATTCTGGAGCTCAAAGACCAATCAGCTCAAAAGATCCCTGCTTCATGTAAAACTTTGTTTGGCTGAGTACCGAATTCCCCAAGTATTCTGAGCATTTGAAGAACTGGGTTTCTGGTCTCCTGCAAGGATAGCAGTAGGGCTGGGTGACAAGGAGAGTATTCTGCCTATGAAAGGTCTCCTTCCTCTCCTACTTGGGTGAGCATAGCAGTACTGACACCTGAAAAGTCTTGTTTAGCAGCTGTCATTACTTGTAGGCATTTTCCTGCAGAATCGTCCCTGTAAGATGTCTAGGGGAGATTTGGAGTAGGTACATTCATGATGGGAAGTATTATAGCAGGTATGTAACTATCAAAGGAGCAGAAAGATGGAGGCCTATTTCTCCTATCTGGGGATGTCTGGGCTTCAAAAAGAGGCTTTTCAGGAAGTGCTGAACATTCGCTTCTGAATTTCAGACTTCTCTTAAACAGCTGGAAAATGTTTTCCCAAAATCACTAGTCAGCTTTGAAACCTGTGGCCCAAACCTCACTCCCGTACTTTAAAGGCAACAGACTGACTCAGCTATGATTCAAAATTCACCGGTAATTCACTTTCTGAGTGTGACTAGGCAAAACTGGAAAGAGATACTACTCAAAGCAAAATCTTTGATCCGGACATGCATGTAGAGGGTGGGGAGATTAAGTCAGACCTCTGTGTCCACCTGCTGTAATCCAGCTGATTTTCTCATTGCAGACTGACTATTTCCACCTCTTTATCTGTGTGGCCATAGTGGTGATATATGGGGATGATGTCATTGAACAACAGCTGGCCACTGACCAGATGCTGCTGCATTTCAGCAACCTGGCTATGCACATGAATGGAGAACTTGTACTCAGGAAGGTAAATTCCCGTGTGCGGATGAGGGCCAAGTCTCTGGTCTACAAGATGAGTCTGACCCTCGAGAAAATAAGATGCTAAATCTTCCCCATCTCCTGTATCCTTCTGCTTCTCTGGAGCCTGGAAGAATAGGGTGCTGGTGTTTGCCTGGAACCGGTTCTGCAGAAAGAAGAGATAGTTGTAGAGGACTTAGAAAGTAACAGTGTGGTTGGGATAACAGAACTTGCACATACTTAGGGGAAGTAGCAGACAGAGCTTTTCATCTTCATGTCATGGTCTCCAATCCATCTCCATCTGTGAGTGACTGTAGGCCACATGATGTGATGCATGCAGCAGTTCCCCTGGTCTGTTCCTGCTGACAGTACCGCCTCTCCTGCCCGCTCCTCTTAGTGGCAGCTTACTCAGAGACGCTGAGTATGCAGCAGAGCCATGCAGCAGAGCTCCCCCTCCACCTGACAGCCTGAAACGCACTGGCAAGCAGCAGGGATGAGGTTGTTGCTGCACTGCCTGGGCTGCTACAGCTCCGTGGCTAATAAAGGTGTTGTGATGCTTGAGATGGAGGAATTTAATGCTAAGACCAACCGTCTCTAAATTTATCTGCTGGCAGTGTCTCCAATTTAACCTTCAATTTAGGGTTCAGGAGGGATGCTCCTCTGCTGAAGTTTTGACTCTTCTAATGGAGCTAAACAGGAGTATAGCACAGGAGGACATCTCGCGACCCCTGCTCCCCATATTCATCCTCTGCTGATAATTGAACGACTTTGTTTCTATTTCTCCTCTAGGCAAGAAGTCTGCTCTATCAGTTCCACCTGTTACCCCGCATCCCCTGCAGCCTGCATGACCTATGCAAGCTGTGTGGGACAGGAATGTGGGACAGCGGCTTCATCCCTGCTGTAGAGTGCTCTGGCCATCACCCGGAATCTGAGAGCTGCCCATATGGGGGACTGGCGGAAGTGTCTTCTCCTAAACCAGGAAGTGAAGGCAAGAGAGGTCTGAAAACACGAGACGTCTTTGCTTTCCGAAAATAGCTGCAGAGGAACAGGGTGTAGCAGCAGCAGAAGGAAGGGCAGGAAGGATATGTACAGGAGAAAAATGTTAAAGACAAAAGTAGAGGGAGAGCTTGTCAAGACTCCTGAGAAGACTGAAAGGTGGAGAATGGAAGAGGAATTAAATCACTTTACAGGGGGAAGTAAATTCCATTCCACTAAGTAGTGGAACCTGAGTGAAATGTATCAAACCAGGAACAGTGTTTGCATGTTTTTGGATTTGATTTGGTTAGAAATATGAAGCATTTCTAGATCTTAACAATGACCCATTATTTTACCTCCTGGATAGACTAGTTAGCAACAAAAACTATGTTACTTGCAGATGAGAAATGAGAACGCTCAAGAGAGACGAGTACAACTGGCAGCATTTGTGGGTCAAGTGGAGAGAGCAGAACTGTGGCAAGACTTCTCTCTGTCAATGTCCCTTCATCCAGAGCATACTGCACACATGCACTCTCTGCTTCAACTAAAACGTGCAGCTTAGTGGCTTGTCTCTAAAGCCATGATGATCATTTTGATTATATCTGCCAAAAATAAAACTGCAAGTTATTGGGATAGTGGGGAGGGTATGTCATTTGTTGGTGAGGTAGGACTGGTCGCCTACAGGTCTGTCTCTTGCCTTTTTTTATACAATATACTTGCTAGCATGTTTTTTTCCCATTTATACAGGAAGTGTGCAGCCACGGGTCCTCGAGCACTGCTTTTCTGTATTCAGGGTATTTCACAGACCTATTTCAAAGTTTACTTCTCCATTATATTGCAGCAAAGCTGCTTCTTTATACTGACAACTACAGACTTTAGATACTGGTTTATAGAAGGCTGTTGTTTCTAGTATGTTTCCCAATGTGTTTCCCTTAGCTCTTATCAAGTACTGGTTATTTTCTGTCCTTATCTGTCTTCACCATAGACTGTAGCATCTACATTGCAACTGTGCTTTAGATGCTTCAGTTGGTAGCAGTGATGTGCCCTCTTACCCTTCCCAAGATGGAAACAAAACTTCAGTTGTTGCAGTCATTTTGCTGAACTCTGTCTTTGATAAGTTTCCCTTGCATTATTTTTGAGAGAACAGCAAATTTCTCCTGCTGCCTTCTATAATATATGCCAACTGGAAGTGGAGTTGGGACCTTGAGCACAGCTGTGTTGCCAAATACGAAATGTCCTAACCAAATTCAGTGACATCCAAAGGTGTGTCCTGAGCCAAAGTTTGTGCCAAATAGAGCCTGGAGAATAGCTCCCTTATAAGAATGAAAAGGGAGACGAGGTGAAAGTGTACTGCACTGCCTTTGCTACTTCCTTTTGCATGGTGTATGAAGTCTTGGTGTCTTTTTACTGTTGTCTTTCTCCCTCTCACGTGAACCACATCACTTCTTTTACACAACTATGTCTTGGTCTGACAAGATGAGAAGTCCATGCTAACTTTCTAGCTTTGTCTGTTAGGCATATTTGCTTTATTAGTAGCATGTGTTGAAAACTGTGTATCCTCTGCTGCAGCAGGTACCTCCATCTGACAAGAAGATTTTTTAATGAGCCTTGCTGCAAGGTCTTATCCTTAGCCCATTTGCAGCTGCATTTGCTGGACCATGTATGCTGTGTACCTATTAGGAAGTGAGGCTGGCATTTGGGATGACTTAATGTGAAACCACCAAGTACCAAACACATGCTGCTTCTGCAAGGGGAAGAAGACTTGACCTTCTGCAAATACTGTGCCAATGAGTGCTCTTACGTGTTAGAAGGACAGTTCGGCTCCTGACTTGTGTGAAGTCTCTCTTTAATTTGAAGGATGAAAATCTCCTTGATGAGAGCAACTGTGAAAGCTATCAGCATAGTGCACCGCTCTGAAATTGCCCAGATAATAATGTGAGAGTTAACTGGGCTGAAATGCTGCAGTTGTGTGCTGAGGTTGTATGAGGTGACACCTCATATAAAGACTGGTGACTGCTTTGCTGTGAAGCAGGGAGTTCTTTGAGATTTATGACATTTCAGTGAATAATAAAAGTTTGTGTGAGGCCTTTGTGTAGTACATTGTAGTACAGACTGGGTGTTGTACCTTATAGTCCGGGCTACAGAAGGGGACTTGGCTGGATACCACCCCACAGCCCGAGCTAATTCTTTTGCAGTTGTATGAAGAAGAGACTTGTTGGGTATTGAGTTGGTGTTACTCTCACCAGACTCCAGCGGGCAGAGAGGCAGGCCCAGGGTTTCAGCTGGGGAATGCCTGGAAACACTCAATGTGTTCCTGCAGGGGCCAACTCCAAGTGGCAGTGGCTGGATTACTAGCCTCAGGAAAATGGCATATGAGAAAACACTAGAACCATCTACCTGCCGACCGACACTACTCCACGCAGGCAGGCCCCAGCTCACCGAGGGGGCAACGGCAACCGGGCACCACCTGCCGTCGCCCGTGTCCTCGTGAGCGGCAGGGGTTGCTGCAAGACCTTCGCACCACCCGTGGGTGGTTTGTCAGCACCGAGCCAGCGCTGCTGCCTCACCGGGCGCTCCGCGTGAGGAGTGGCAGCCGTGGGGGCAGCTCTTCCAGACACTGCGCACTCAGCACAACCCAGGCCAACGCGGCGGGCGCTCACGCGCTGCGGTGAGCTAGGAGGAACCCGCAAACACACCTACCCAAAGATCCCAAGCTGGTTCTGCTGCAACAGTCGTTCCCAGCCAAGAGAAGACAATGGGAGGAGATGAAGTAGATAATTTTAAGCGTTATTTTTCCACTATTAAGATGTCATTCAGCAATGTGGAAATCGCTCAGGATTTGTTTAGTTAAGGACTCTGCACCAGAATTCTCCACCATGGGAAAAAGCTGGCTTTTTCTCATAGAAGCGGTGCTCAGCTGTGTGGGAGTCTGTCTACAGAAGCAGTGCCTACCCCTCTGACCAGCTGTCCTGTGCCAGAGCGGATTTCAGGTGTCTTGCTGCTCCAGTGTCCCGTTGTTCGCTATTGACAGCTTCCTGAGCTTCTTTAAGACACTGGATTCCACTTTACCAGAGTCAGAGTAATAAAGAGACAGAGCTAATAACCTGGCCCGCTTCCTGTTTGCCAGGAAACAGTCATGTCCTGGATAACTTGATCGCAGTGCCAGGCTGCTCATTAACTCCTGATACCATTATTAAATTCTCACTGGACATCCACAAACTTCTGGGCTTATTTAAATCCTGTATCAAAGGGAAATGTTGAGCCATTGGAGCAGAGCAGGTGCCAGAGTCTCAGGCAGTCTGGCAGGGGAGTCTGGGGCAGCTGGCCAGTTAGCCCAGCGATGTGTCCGTTGTGGAGAGCTGGAAGCTTGCCTCTCTTACCATATAAAGGTAGATGATTTCCCCCAAAAGGCACTGCAGGTTTGCAGGTACTATCTGTTCCTAGCACTGCTCATGCCGCCACCATGAAATTTCACAAAGTTTAATACAATCTGAGGAGTTTCTATCACTGCTAAATTAGGAGAATAATAACAAGAGTGCAGCAAGAACAAGTGGCAGGAGACAAGCAACTTATGTGAAGGGTGAGGTGAGCGGATTAGCCAGCACTTCGTGTTCCCCTCCAGCCACATCACTTGTCAACAATGCAAAGGAAGAAACTCTCTCAGGTCGGTAAGGCTGGTGTTAGGTGTTTGCTCCCATGGCTGGCCAAGTCCTGGCTGCTCATCAGGGAACTGAGGGATCTCTGCAGCAGCTGCTGGTTGTGGTGCTGGTGGCTGAGTAAGTGATGTGGAAGAGAGTCTTGTGTTGTGAATCACACCGGTGTTAGGGAAACCTTCAGGTTTTAGTTGGGTGTGGAAGAAGGTAACCTGTTTGGGGATACAGCATGGTCATATGCCTATTTTCAATAGCAATTAATATTCCTCTTCCTTTTGCTAACGTTTGTTTTGGGCGTAGGGGAGAGGCTCTTGAAGCCAAGAAAGCTGCTTTCACCAAGGCTGCCCCAGAGCTGTGCCATGCTTGTGCTGTCTAAAGATGCAAGAGTTACAGGTAAAGGTTATACAGTAGAAACTATTTATGTTATAGAAACTGTAGCAGCCCATTCTTGAACTGCTGGGAGGGAGTCCTGGCATCACTCAAGCATGAGATTTAGCCTTACCTACTGGAAATCTACCCTGTTGTGGGGCTGATGACAAGGAGTGACTGGCAGCTGAGCTAGAAGGACCTGGGGCCTCAGGTTGGAGGTGCAGGGACAGAAGGGTGCACAGAGCAGGCCTGGAGGCCTCAGGCAGCAGCTGCGGTGGAGTCAGGAGCAAACTTTGACATTATTCTGTAGTGAAAGAAAGGCCACAAGTCAGGTGTAGAACAGGGGATCAGTTTTCTGATATCCTTCTGACCTGTGTCCAGGATGCCCTTTTGCTTTATGGCACTCTTTGCTACTTGGAGGGGGGAAAAAAAGTACAGACAAATTTCTGGTCCTTGCAAAGGTGAATCTTAGAAACAATGACCCTCATGTGGCTTCTCTCCTGACCCGTTTCTCTGTTCATTGAATTAGCTGCAGCTGTACAGCCAAAAATAGACCCTTGCAAAGGTAAATAGTCAGCATAAGCCTCTTTAGACTCAGCCTTAAGCTGACATATCCTTCTACCTCTTGGTGCTGGAGGGGAGGCGGAGTGTTGTGAACAGGAAAAAAGAAAATCGAGTCCCCTGCTCCTGACAGCAGTAACATTATGCTTTGTTATCCCAGTGGGGAACCTGATCTCCCTGCATCTGGACAGCCAGGGAGACTGGTGTGCTCAGCTCGGCCAGACACCGCCCAGCGCCGCTGAGGTGCTGCGCTGGCCCGGGTCCCCGTCCCGGCGAGCGCCTGCGTTCCTGCTGGGCACGGAGGGCGAGCGGGGCGCGAGCCGGGGAGGCAGCCAGCGCCCCGCGCGGGGCACGCTCCCGGGGATCGGCGGGACAGCTCCGTTTGTCCCCGGCATTAAGCATTAACCAAGCAGGAGGCTGAGGCCCCTGGAACGATGCCGGACGCAGAGGGAAGTGGTGTTTAGCCAAACTGCTACTGGAATCTCTCGCACTGGAGAAAAATTTCCATTTGTGAATTGGAGCAAAAAGGCAGCCAGGTTGGTTTGATCTTGTTTCTGGGGTAAGTGGTGTGTTTGGACATGGCTGTTTTGTTCAAGGGACGCTGTCTGTCACATGAAAAATTACAGCTCAGAAGAACAAAGAGGCTCACCTGAGTTATTACAAGCACCAAAGAATTTAAAATCCAACTTAGCTTTCGCCCTCTCTGTATGCTGCCTGATTAATCTCCATGTCTCTCAGGTTGGGTCATAAAAATAGGCCAGTCCGTCTGGCTGTAGTTCATGGTCACATCCTGCTCCAGGGCGCTGGCCCAACCCTGTACAGTTTGTGCTCTGTGCTTCAGGGAAGGGTCTACATGTGGTTTATTCTTTTCACTCAGGCATTTAGAAACAAAAAGCATGATGAGGTTCCACACCAGCTTGGAATAAAAGCAGAGATTTGGGAGGAGTCCCCGGCAGAGGCCACAGCCAGCGTACTGAAACGAGCCGTTGCCCAAGAGGTGAGCTCCAAAGGCTGCCAAAGCACCTCCAGCAGGATGAGTAAGGTTTCTCCGTGAAAGGAGTTTATTCCCAAGTCCAAGATGTATTTGAGATTCCTCCTGGCTCTGGCAGGGAAGGTCAGATCCCGCAGCCAGGCGGTATGGCAGGGCTGTGTGCTGGGGTGCCGAGGACCCTCAGCGGGAGCCCTTCAGGGTCCCCAAGCCAAGGGACACTCCAGGTTGCAAGTGGCAGCTATCTGCTCTGCGTGGCCACTGTCTGGACTGCTCATTTTCATTTTCAGACAAGGTGACTGGCTATACTTTTTGGCTACTTTATATACTTTATTTTATTGCAGTGTAGCAAATATGCAATAAATTATACTCCAACAGCTGCGACCCCTAATAAGGTGCAATGGGTTGTTTTCCTTGGTTATACTTAGCCAAGGAATTGCCTCTTTCTAGTGAAACTTCCAACAGTGACCAAGGCCAGGCTGCTGTAGCCACCCCCAGGTGTCCCGAGGCAGCTGAACCTGCCCATGCTGCCTTGGCCTCCATCCCAGAGCTGTCACCAACTCCAGGGCATGAGGAGCTCCTTGCAAAAGGCCATGCAGGTGCTGCCCTGTTTCAAAGGGCTTTGTAGTCCGTGACTAAAACTGCTTGTGCCCTTCTGTGGCTTTGCAACCCCTTTCAAGGATCCTCTGAGCACTTGTGGAGAAAATCCTTCTCCTTTCTTCTGTGGGCCTGGGAAGGACCCCCTGGGTGCTGAGCCCTGTTCTTGGCCATCGTAGATGCCACATTGTACAGTCCTTTCTCAAACTGAGTTGTGTCCCATGAGCTGCTGGGTTCCTCTCATTCCCTCTTCCCATATTCCACATCCCTCTTCCCATATTCCACAACCAAGTTGCTCTAATTGCTAGGCTGGCAATTTAGAAGAAGGTCCTTGAGTATTTTTTTAGCCAGTTTTATTGCCATGTGCTTTTCAGCCAACAGTTTCAACATAATCGAAGCATCCAAAAATTGCCGTTCCTCAAATGTGCTTGTAGTTCATTTCTTCTTCTTATGAAAGGCAACTCTCTTAGTTTGAGCTTAAAAATGGCTTTGAAAAGCAGTTGCTGCTGTTAAGGTCCAGGCTCCCCTGCTTCAAAATCTCTATAGATCACAGAGCTGAAATCTGCCCTTTGGCCTCTCTTCAGGTTGTCCCTGCTGCTGAGCTGGGTTTTTTACAATGTACCATATACCTCACAGTGCACGTGTAAGGTCACATTTCACTTTTCTCCTCCATAGATTTAAGTTTTCTAAGATAAAACCAGAGTCTTTTCAGAGTTCTTGTCCTCTCTCGTGCCTCACCCCATGCGTCAGAGTCCTGGCAGCCCTCGTGTGTCCGGGGAAGCTGCTGGCCACCGCCACCGCTCCTGGCATGCTGCTCCCCTAGCTGTTGCTCTGCAGCTTCCAACCCTGTGGCTCCCCCCTTCCCAGCTAATCTAGAATCAAGATGGAAATAAGCTCAACAGTGTGCAAAAGGGTGATTGATCGAAGCATTCCCCTTTCAGCAAGGAAATCAAGCTTTTCTTCTCTACATTTCATGGCATTTCTGTCTTCAAGAAATGACTTTTAGGCAATTTTTATGTTGCCGTCTGGAAATTGTACTGGCCAGTGATGCGGATAGTATTTTAACTGTTAAAATCTAGGATCCAAGCATGTGGCAGGTGCTCCAAGACCGTTCATGTCTGTGAGGCACCTGTAAGGTGGAGAACAGGACTTGCTTGGATGCCTGCTAGTTTTAATAAGGAAATATTTGGATAATGCTGTCATGAAGCAAGCCTGGCTAATGAAACCAACAGGCTGGTTTGGTTTTGGGGTGGGATGCTTGAATGCAGTAAGATTTCACCTGGGTTATTGGTTAAAGGTGACCTATAAAGCCTTTCTTTACAGAGTGATGTTTCCAGACTGGGAGCAGGATCAGTGAACCAGTCGCAGGGTAACATCATTCACCAATCTAGGAGAGCAAATGCTGCCTGTGCTTTGACTAGGGGATGGTTAAAATAAATCCTGTGTTTGAAACTGATAAAGGAAATACAGTTTTTAGAAATATTCAGTGCTAGAAATGTGGCTGCGCTTGCAAGCTTTTGACCTCTTCAGTAGGCTGGTTGGGCATGGAGAGCAGGACTTGGAGAGAGATGTACTAAGGTGTACGCCAGCCGCTAACCCGAGGTGTGCTGAGTGCCGTCTGCTCCATAGCCGCTCCTGGCTGTGTCTCAGCCTCTTGGCCAGCCCTTGGCAGTGGCAGAGAGAGCAGCGGGCCGGCCAGCGCACCTGGCACGGCCATGCTCCGCTCCTGCCAGCCCGGGCACTGCCGAGCCAGGGTGTCGCTGGCCTCACCTCTCGGGCTCCGCTCCTGGGAAGCTAGAGGGATCTCTGCCCACCCTTGTGTCTTTGGTATTTTGTTTTCAAACCTATCATTGTCTGCAAGCCGTTGTCATTTAAACTGATGCTTTGCAGCTCACCTTTAAAACAAAGCCCCAGTTGGTCTCATGGGAAGGGAATATCAAAGAGGGTCTTTTTTTTCCTCCTTTCCCCTTGCAAGCCCAGCTCTGTTTTGTTCAGCTGGCTTGCATCTCTGGAAATAAATAAATAAATGGAGCCACTCTGCAGCGCAGCTGTACAAAAAGCAGAAAAACAAAACAAAGCAAAATAAAAATGCCTCCTCCTGTTAAAAATCCCCGGGGCCATCCCTGGGGCCACGATGTGTGAGCAGTGAACACCCAGGGATAGGATATATTTTAAAACTGGAACTTGCCCCACCCAGTTGTTGCTCTGGATGCACGCCACTGAATGTCTTTGTATGTTTTGCTATACTCATAGGGCTGGAGTTGCTCCCCCACAGTATAATCCCACCTCTAATAAAGGTGCATTTTCAAGCTGAATTAACCAAGTAACTGTCCTTGTATGAGGTCTTCTTGACAAAAGAAAATTGCCTTTAAGGAACTTAGAGTCCGTCTGCAGAGTAAAACTGAAAACGTTGAGCTGTCCGCGTTTCCTGGAGCCTGTGACTAATCTAGCAATGTCAGGTGTACTCCAAAAACATATTAATGAGCACAATGACAAAGCTCGTTTGGATAATCCAGTGAAAAGGACCTGGTGGGTGTTGGCATTTTTTATTGGTGATTTTTCCTGAATGAAAAAGATTCTCCAGATGCTCCTGACCCTCCACCACCACGGTCAGCGCCTGAACCCTCCCAGGTTCCACCAAATTCAATCAGATGGGATCTTCCTTGCAGACGATTCTGCTTTGTGTGACAAATCAGCAACAGGAGGAGCTCCTTTCCTTAGAAAAGGAGCAGCTTAAAAACTACTCCTAGGAGTTCTGTTTTCATTTTTTTTTCTTTTAGAAACCACAAATAAGCTAAGCTGCTTCTGTCTGCATTTGATGCTTGACTAACCTTGACGGTGACAGAGATGGCCAGGTAATGTTCACCTGCAATGCAGCTGGGCAATAGGCAGCCTCCAAGGTGCTCTTCTCTTCAAAGATTTTTCAGGTATTTTCATGTGTTAGAGAGGTCAGTGTTCTGCAAAGAGACACAAAGGACTAAAGAGGTGTTTCTTGATCTAGTGTTAGAGATGTCCTGCCTAATCGGTACCATGATTGTACCTTGCCTTTCACAGGCTTATATAAAGCAGGAAGATAGTCTAAAAATCTAAAATAAATCCCCAGTCCATGTCCTGTCATTGTCAAGTTAAACAATTGCAAGGTTATTGTGGATGCATGTGAATAAGTGACCCTGCTAACAAGTCTGGTTCGTTGCCAACCCTGCGGCTGAGCAGTGATCCAGGGCAAGTGGAGGGACGGGCTGCGCTCCGAGCTCCCGAGTGCTCACCTGAACCATGGGCAAAGCAAGCCATCCGGGCTCTGTGCCTCTCCCTGTCCCTGCCCTGAGTCGCACTCTCTAGGGATCAGCCTTCATAATGGATTTCCAGATCACCCACAAATAGGAACCCTGTATTAGATCTTGACCCAAATCATGTGGGAGGGATCACTCAGCTAATGGAGCATTTTCAAAGATGTCCCCATGCCCCCTGGTCCAGGGTCAAGCACAGTGGTGAAGATTGCAGGCTGCATGAAGCGTGGGCTGGGGCTGGCTCGGCTTGAGGGCTCTCCCTCACCTGCCACTGATGCTCTGTGGAAAGCAGAGAACCTGGGAACCATTCTGCTGGGGACCAAGTGTCCTGCAAGCAGGCCCACGGAAAAGCCCTGCAGCCCCTGAAACCTGCTGTAGTCCTCCTAAAGAAGTCGAGTATGATGACATCCTGCTTTCAGGGACTGTTGATCTCCTCCCCAACTTCCTGGCTGGATGTGCAGTGTCCAAGACTTGCTTGTGTTTGCTGGCAGTGGTGAGGAAGCAGCATTTGGACATGAAAGTGCTGGTAGGCCCTGGCTGAGCTTTGTAAGGAGTTGCTGGTTCTTCAGTGTGTTGAGTTTGTGAGTTTATACATAAACATGCCTCCTTGGCTTCTGCTGTTGCAACATCATCCAACTCTTCCTGGCTCCTGGAGGGAGGCAGAGTAGCATTGCTGAAACACTTGGAGATCTGACTACTGGCTCATTGCACAATCTGGAGCCAGGGTTGTATCTACAGCTGGGCTCCAAGTACATGAATATCCTTCCGTGAGGCTCAGCCCTGCCAGGTGCTAGGCCCTGTGGACCTTGCTTTGCTCTGGGACTCCAGCCTGCCATGGAGACTGCCCTCAGATCCCTGCGCTTGGCCAGCCATTGTGCTCTTCACAAGCCCTGTTCCAGCCTGTCCCAGCCAGCTCTGCATTGCACTCATGCTACTCACTGCTCTGCAGTTGTCCTTGCCCCAGTGCCTCCTACAAACACAGCCTGGATGTCTAGCCCTGAGTGTCCAGCCCTGGAGCTGAGCAACATGGTAAAGAGTTTTCTCCAAGCTCTCAGTTCCTGTGCCCCTACAACCAGCCAGCAAAAAGCTCTAATGTCTCCCTGGAGTGGCTGGGCTGTTGGTTGGGTGAGACACCAGCATGTCATGTGTGGGGTGACATGAGGTGTAGCAGGCTTCTTTTGGGCATGAGGCAGAAAGAGTTGAAAACTGAGCAACTTCTAACCAGTCCTAAAGTGCAAGAATAGCTCTGAACTCTGTTACTAGTCCTTTCACTGCTGTTCTGAAGGGCTCTAGAAAATTGCCCCATCCTGTCCATCACAGACTCCCAGCAACCACCTTTCCAAGTGAGGGGCCATAGGCATTTTAACAGTAGTTCATCCTGGTGCATCTCAAGGTACTCCACAAATGCTAAAGCCACTGCTACCTGTACAGTCCACCTGCCTTTTGGGAGCTCCAGGCCACCCTTCTCCCTGGCTCTCTGCAGCTGGGGGCTGCCAGGGAGGCCCTGCCAGTGTCCAACCTTCACCTGGGCCTGCAGGGACCTGCTCCACCAGGGCCCAGGGAAACTGCAAACATCTGTTCAGAGTGATCCCAACCTGTCCCAACCCCAAACGTTTGGCACCAGGCAGAGCCCATGTTGTGGATGAAGGCAGAGAGCTTTTTGGTATCACTCTGCCATAGAGCCTGCAGGTAGGTTTGTCCGGCTGGGCTGGGCTGGGCTGGGAAGCTCCCACATTGGCTCTGGCAGCCGGGTCCCAGCCCCAGAAACCCAATTCCCACATATTGCATGGGGTAACGGGTGCTGAAAAACTTCCAATAGTGACTGGAAAATTTGGAAACAGCCCAAACACCAGCTGGCCTTTAGGCCTTCTGCCAAGGGTGATAAATCTACCCCAAAGCCTGGGCTGCTGTAGTTAGTACTGTGGAGAGTGCTTGGCTGAGCAGCAGCATTTGTGTTGATGGCCCTCTCCAGAGGGCTTGGGGCCAGCAGGGAGAGCAAGCCCCAGCCTTGGTGGCCTAGGTGCAGCAGGGCTGTGGTCGCTGGAGCAGCCCCTGCACCATGACAGTGCTCAGCCTTGCCTCAGGACAGCAGAGCTGCCAGCTCCTTGCAAGGGAGTGTGCAGGGATGTGGTACAGCTGGAATTTGCTGGGAATGAGGTGCCGAGTGAATGCTGAATCCCCTGCTGCTGGGAACGTGGAACCAGCAGACGCTGGTGGCAGATTAGCATGCAACCATGGCACTGTTTCATGCAAGGGAGCTGGATACTCCAAACAGGCAAAGGAACAGCTTTCCCAAGCTGGAAGATCACTCCTTCTCTTCCTGCAGGCGTGTGGGAAAAAGGTCAGGCCCAGCTGCTGCAGCCAGCCTGCAGTGAGAGCGCTGTTGGCATCACACCATTTCCAAGCCTGTGCATTCAGCCTTCCCTCCTTCCACCAGCCACTGCCAGGAGGAAAGGGTTAAGAAGCAACAAGACTGAAGAACGAGACCAGGGAATTCAGCTGCTGACGCAGGTAGGAGATCTGCAGGCAAAGCATCCCTGTTATATAGCAACACAGTGCCACAACGGTGCTGAGCAGCTTCAGGGACCTGCACCTCTGTGAGCTGCACCCATGCAGCACCAGCTGCACATGGGGCAGCAGGCACAGGGCTTACCATGTGCTTGAAGCAACCCGGGGGGGGCTCTCCTTGGGCAGCCACTCCACACAGCAGGCCTTTAATTCCCTGCCATGACCCAGGGAGGCAGAACCAGCCCGGGATGCTCCGAGCACTCCCTCCCCAGGGCTCGCGCTCCATGATGCCCCACCACAGTCTATGCAGCTCTAGGGCTCTTGCCCTGGGTGCAACCAGGCCTGGCCTTTAGCTGGGCAGCTCGACCCTCACTGTTGTGATAAAAGGGGGTCTGGACAGCCTATACATCCTGTGACACAGTCCCTCTACACATCTGCTCTGAACCATGCTGTAAGGAGGCTCCAGGGCACCTCCATAGGCTACTAAGGATGGGCTTCTCGAAGGTTAAGTGTCCTGGTGCAGAGCCATCCCTGCTGGGAGCAGAAGTGGCAGGACAGTCGATGAGGGCCTGCATGTGCTGACCTTTTTGTTCTTGAAAATTCACTCTTCAGCAGCTCAGGCAATAAAAAGAACGAATAAGGCTGAAATCTGTGACATGGGAAGAAGCTCTCAGCTGTGACGGTGCTCTGGGGTCTGTTCCCCTGCGTGGGATGGCACAGGGTGGAGGTGTCCCCAGTCGCCCGCAGGATGCTATCACTCAGCCTTAAGGAAGGGGCTGCTGGCCAAAGCTGCCTGCTCAGCCGGTGCCCTGGCTGCGGCCGATGCGGTGCCGTCGGCTCGACGGAGCAGGCAGCAAACGCGTAGCACTGTCAATGCGCCTGGCATGGCTGACTCGGGGCTCTGGAAAGCAGATGCAAGCCAGGCGGTGTTTTCACCAACTCACTTCCATGGCCACTTGTGCTGCCCCTCAAAGAGCCAGTTATAAAGTCAAGCCTTATGGAAATATAATGGAATAATCGGTGGCCTATTGTTGCTGGGCTTAATTTAGCCATTCAGGCAGGGAGTAGAGCAGTATGAACGTACGTAAGCAGAATCCAAGAGATGAATCAGCCCCAAGTCCTCTGTGGAAGCAGAGGACACTGAGCAGACCCAGGCAGATGTTTTCACTTGCAACCTGCCAGCCCCAGGGGCTCGCCAGGGACCTCAAGGCAGCTGCATCTTGGATGCAAGCAGGGTGCAGTTAATGGAGAGTTAGTCTGCTTTCTTTAATGCCAGGTCTAAAATGGCTGCAGCTGGGCTTAGTGTTAAACACCCAAATTGCCAAAACCCCTGTGCAAGCCGATCGAGCGTAAGGACGTTGCAGAGTGTGCTGAGGACGAGGGTCTGAGCCGAATGCATAAGGGGCTCAGCTTGGGAAGGACTTTTCAGCTTTTCAGCTGCAGACCAGGGACCCCAGTAACCTTCCTGCAAGTGCCCTGGGCAGGTCAGCATCTGAGGGGAGCTTTCCAGCCTTTTCCCATCCAACTTAAGTGGCATTTGTGAGAGTGTTTGGAAGAGCCCTGCCATCCAGGCCACATTTCCAACTGGCAGTACTTCTTGATGAATCTTTCTAACTTTGATATTTTTTCCTGCTGCTTTGCTGTGCCCTCCCTGACACCTGGGGATTCACCCTTCCTTCTTGCTGTTTATCTTCGTGACATTCTTTTGGGCTGTCTCATACCCCACCCTGGCCAACTGGCAGGTATGCAGCGCATTCAGGCTTTCTTCATAAATTAGTCACTCTGTTCCTGTGACCAGTCTGTTATCTGCTTATCTCTTGGTCTCCTGGGGAGTTGGTCAGTGTTTCAGTCCCTCCCTGGTAAGGAAGTCCTTGAGTTGGTCAAAGCAAGATCCTAGAGGGCTGAGCCCTCCTCTATCACCCTGAAATCTCATTGACTCATGATTTTTCTCCATTTTGCTTTCCGGAGCTGGCTGGCTTCACCACATTTCCTCCACATCTGCTGGAGCCCAGCTCACTGAACACCTCTCAGCTTTGGTCCTCAACTTGTATTACAGAAGTTCCTAAATCAGCTTGGTTCAGCTGAAACTTTTGTACTGAGTTCACCACCATGATATTTGCCACTCTGATGCTTAATGAGCCTTGAGTTCGCTGCTCCCTCCTCTCCTCCGCCTCCTTTCCTGCCCCATTTCCCCTGCTAGCCAGCCCCAGAGCCCAAGTGTTCCCCAAGATGGACTAGCAGCCTGTTTTCAGCCTACATTTTGTTTTCCTGTTTTCTGCTGATGTTGCCAGTCTCTCCTGGTCTCTATTATTCATGAGTCTCGGGGTCTGCAACACTTCCTGATTTAGTGCCAGCTGCAAACACCCCCCGTGTGCCATGTACCACCACTCCCACTCCAATAAGGAAGATGTTAAATAAGACCAAGCCTGGCTTCATGACTTTTGTAAAATGTACTTGAGATTAAATCAGCAGGTTTATTTTGAAATGCCATGGGGTCTTCTCCAGTGAGTGAGGTCCTTTTGCCTTTACTAACTGCTTTACAGTGGTGTGTTGGACGGACGTAAATCTGCGATGTGCAGTATGTCCAGCAGCACCTGCTTGCAGCCCTGCCCTCCCCTGGAAAAGGCTCAGGACTTTCCCTGCAGGTAATGGCTTTGCAACAGGCGCTTTCTCAGGCCAACACTTTGCTGATCCACAGATGTTTCCCTTAGAACCCCTGCAGCGGGTTTTGGACACTGACCTTCCCCAGGCCGTGAATGGCTATGAAAAATACACAGGCAGCCCGCTGCGATCCACACCAAAATCCTTCCTGAGCGTTCCCGTTGTCCCCACTCCCAGCTCCCAGGGACACTGCTGCAGGTCTGGCCTCACCGCTGCATGGAGTGGTGGGACATGCTCCCCGGACGCCAGGTGCCCGTGGTGCCGGGGCTCGGTGGGGCAGCCCCACGGCAGCCCTGGCCCAGCAGCCCCCAGCCCCGATCCCCGCGGCCCCGGCATGGCAGCCCCGGGGACGTCCCCAGCACCGCGGCCCTGAGGAAGCCGGCCTGATGCCAGCACCCTCCCCGCCGCCGCCTTTTATGGCCCTGCTACAGCCACGGCCCAAACATGGGCTGCGGGGAACGGCAGAGCACAGCGAAGCCTCCCCGGCCCGGCCCCACGTGCGGCGCTGAGAGCCATCCCGGCAGCGGCCGCGCAGCCCAGCCCGGCCCCACCGAGGCCGTGTGCAGGACTGGGGTGCTGATGAGCAAATGCCTCAGCGCACCAGCTCCCAGCTCACCTGGGGAAGCAGCAAGTGCCCTGGACCGCATTTGCTCATGGTGTGCTGCAGGCAGCTCTGCGTGCTTAACCCATGCAGCTCCTCATCCCTCCGCATCCTGCCCCTCACAGCTCCACGTCCCTGCTCCTCGCAGCTCCACATCCTGCCCCTTGCTCTCATCCTGTGCCCGTCTGACCCTGTGCCCAGGCCTGAGGCACCTTCTGGTCAGCTCAGCATTTCAAAAGACACAGTGTCCCTTCACGCATCCCTGTTGCCCTCTAAAAGTGCAGGGGTCTGGGAGAGCCTGCAGCCTCGCAGCGTCCAGACCAGCATGGCTGGGCTTGCACACAGCCAGTGGCAGAGTCACAGTGACTGTTTTTGCTCACATACTGCAGACAAGCCAGCTCTAAACGTCTGAGGATCAAGGTGCTGGGTAATCACAGCGCAGCACAGCTGGTCTGCTTCATCCACATCCTCCCCGGGGGCAGAAAGGCAGAGCAGGAAGGGGGACAACGGTCACCAGTCCTGGGAATCCCCTGCCCTGCCTGGCACCAGGACTCAAGAGCCGCATACGGCCCCAGCGAGCTGGGCTCCTTGTCCGGAGGAAAGGGTGTGCCCGTGAACACAGTGGGTGTGGGTGTCAGAAATGAAACAGCTGCGACCATCCCCGCGCTGCCACCCTCCGCACAGCGGGGCTGCTGCGCCCCGACTGCTTCCCTGTAACCGCAGGGGCTCCAGCAGCTCCTCGCCCCCATTGCTGACCTGGCCAGGTATAACCAAACCCGGCTCCACCATGGGTCATCACAGGCGGGAGCAAGTGTGAACCTCCCTGCAACAGCCAGCTCCGGTGTCTGGGGCCCAAGAGAGTTCCAGCGGGGCTGCTCCAGCTGAGCCTCCTCCAGACTGGGCAGCGCGTGGGGCAAGTCCGGCGTTCTGCACTCTGCAGTGCCCAAACACCCTCTCACCGTTTGCAGCTCCTCAGTTCTCCCCACACAACTCTCGCATTTTTCCTGCAGCTCCCCTCCATTTGCATGGATGTTCATTTGTACAATGAGATCAGTCTCCATAAACCAAAATATCTGCAAGGATCAGAGAATCATAAAATCAGTAAGATTGGAAGGGACCTCTGGAGATCATCTAGTCCAACCCCCAGGATGAGCCCCACAAGCTGTGATAGCCCATTGCCTGTCATTTCTGGGGTGACTGAGGCGAAGCAGGGATGAGGAGCACTGCCAAATCCAGAAGAGCTGGTGTCTGTGTCTGATGGTGCCATGGACAGAGGGAGCCTGGGCTGTGTCCCCCACCTCACATGGTGAAGCTGGCTGTCATCACAGCCGCAGTGTCCTGTGCCCTGCATGGCTGCTGGTGGCCCATAGCAGGGACAAACAGCAGGTCGTTGTTGCAGCACCTCCCATGAGGTGGGATGTGTGGTAGCACTTTCTGCTGGCACTTGCACAGTTGTCCTCTCCTGCTGGTATTTTGACCTTGCAAAAACAGTGTGGACTTTGGGATAGAAAAGGGAGAGAGGCTGCAGTTCTGCTAGTTCTGTCTGCTGCAAGGGGAAAATCCAGGACTGAGTTTAGGGCTAGATTTGCATGTGAACTTGCAGCAATCACCTCCAGTGTGGGCATCACATTTCCTGGCTGAGGGCAATAAATCCCTAAGCACCGGGATGATGTTAACAACAAACCTCCATGAATCAGTTACAGGCACCTGTGTGTCCTGCCCTCCCCTTCTGCCTGGGTGGATCATTAGTGTCATCATCCTTTTCCTAAAGTCCCCATACTATTTGCAGGGCTAAAACAGAGCAGACCTTCCTAGCTCTAACACTTACACATGTCCTCTATGCTCTTACATATGGCCCTGCTGCTCTTTTCTGGTCAAAGTGGCAAAGCTGCTTCGGTTGATTCCTTTCTCAGATTCTCCTGGGTCTCCCTGGATGCCAGAAGCATTTGAAGCAGGCAGAGTAACAGAGCCAGAAAAAATGGCAAATATCTATTCAGCTCTTGAGATTGGGGACTGAACTGGGATCAAATGCAAAATGCAAAGAGGAGCATAGCTCATAGAAAATGGAGTGTGTGGGAAGGGGACATTAACATAGCTGCATTTCAGAGATGCATCTCCTCAGCAGGAGGTTGTAGTAGGTTTTTCCCATGCTTTTACCTCCACGGCTAGGTTAGCTCAGCCACAGTGAGCAGCTGCATGACTGAGATGATCTAGGGTTTGTCATATGTCCAGTGAGATGGTCTCAGCCCTCTTTGGACAGTGCAGATGATTACATTTTGGAATGGCATTTCCAAAGCCAAGTCCAGAAAACTCAACAGGAAAGGCAAAGCTTTGGCAAACATGCAAGAAGCCCTTCTGCTTTTGGCTCAAAGCAGCACTACGAACTGGGGGTTTTGGTGGACTTCTCCAACTCCCAGATATTCCTGTGTCATGGAGTTTCAGCAAAGTGAACAACAACAAGCAAGAGAGTTACAAGAAGACCTGACCACATCCTGCACTGCCAGTCTGGGAGAAAGTTTCTCCTTCTTCCTTGCTCTTTAATCCATCACATGAAAACCTAACCAGCTCCAACAGTTGGGAATTGAAATTGTTCCAGTTGTGACTAGAAACAAAGAGCATTTTTTAACAATAGCTCTAGACTTCTTTCAGTGGGCTGGGTGGAGTTCCCCACTGTGTGGAGTTACTCTGTTAAGATTGGATGTCAACCTAAAAATTGCTCTGTTGCTCAGCTGGAAGTTTTGGGGTGGATGTCAGAGCCCTTGGACAATAGCCTGTGTAGGCAGCAGATTGAAGGGAAAAGAAAGTGAGAGCAGTGGTCCCCTTAGGTCTTTGGCACATGGCTCCCCAAACACCGCGGGGACACAGTGGTGGAGCTGTTCCTTGGCCACCCCAGGAGGCCAGCCGCTGCCAGAGTGACCGGCTCTGGATGGCGCTGGAGGCAGAGGAGGAGTGTGCGTGCACGCTGCAGAAAGCAGTGCTGACCCGTGTCCTGTGTGCTACGTCCTAAGCTCCCCCCCCCCAGCCCAGGTGTGTGAATCTGGGCGAGTGAGGTCTCCTTGAGTGCACCACAGAGATGCAAAGGTACAAAATCCTTCTGCAGTCCCCTCAGGCCACGGAAATGCATCTGGGGGGGGGGGACCTTTCACCCCCCCCACCTTCATGGGATAGCTGGCCTTGCCAGCCTTGGAGAGGAGATTACTGGGAAGGGAGCAACTGGGGCTTCTCACACTGGACCAGCTGAATGGCCCCATCCTGCCCCATGGAGTGTGGGCAGCACTGGTGCACATGTCAGAGCAGCAGAAGAGAGAGCCCAGGAAGTGAAGCCTCTCTCAGACAGCCTGAGAGGCAGCTGGAGTTCCCAGAACCTGCTCAGCATCCCCAGGGGAAACCAGACAGTGAGCAGCAGCCTAAAAATAGCTGCTCAGGGCATACACATGCTCGCCTGACACAACGGGAAGTGAAAATGGAGATGGGCTGCAGCTTTCCATGGAAGAGCCCCCAGCCCACCCTCAGCCGTGCCCCAGTGTGTGCCCAGCACAAGGAAGGCTCTTTCCGTGCGTCTGAGGGAAAGCAGCTCTAACTCACGGCTTTCTTGGGGGTACGCTGGGACCTCCCCGTGCCAGGCCTAAATTACTCGCTGCCCTTTTCCCAAGGACTCTCTCTGGGATGACTCTCAGCAAATGCAGGGTGGCTGGTGGTGGGCTCCTTTGGCAGCACTGGTGCTGCTCTGCTTGGATGCTCCCAGCGACGCCTGACACCTGGCAGCTTCTGACGACCGTTGCATCATCCTGCCAGCTGTGCAGGGCTCCTCTCCCCCCCCCCCCCCCCCCCGTCCCAGGGTTATTCTTGCTTAGGTGAAAAAGGTGCATGCAGTGTGTGTGACTCTTTGTGCTTGTGATGTACTGGCAGCTCTGTGGCACCCACGGTGAAACCACGCACAGAGGGGCCCAACCTTCGGGACACTGCCATCCTTCTCATGAGAAGACATTGTTCCCTTTCAAATGTCTCAATGAATGGAAATCAAAAGGCGAGGACTCAGCTGAGAAGTTTTCCCTGGCCAGGGAGATCCTTGATGTGGTGAGCTTCTTGTGTTGCAGGACCTCTCTGGAAGGGAACACCCTGTTCTTCCCGTGCTGCTTTGCCACTCGCTTTTGTGTAAATTGCAAATTCTTTCTCTCCTCCAAAACCTCCATTTGAACATTCAGCATGAAAGAACATCTGAGGATAATGTACAGACACCTAGAGCCCAGAACGATGTCAGCCCAGGTAGGGGGACAGGACTGATGTGCCGGCTGGGCCAGTGTCCTGCAGGTTCCCCTGGAGTCCAGCTTGAGTCCCTTAGCAAATATACTCAGCTTTACATAACCAAATACAAGCGGTCCAAGTTGGGGCAGAGTTTGGAGGATCCAGTCTAACCAGCTTCTCCCTGGTAGTGCTCACCCAGCTTCTGTGTTGCTGTTTCCAGATAGTAACTTAAACCAGGAGAAAGCCAGCTCACCCACTGCCACAGCGGAGCAGAGCCAAGCACGGATGGCTTGCCCTATTTAATGCACGTGCAGTGGACTTGGAGATTATTGACATTTTCATTTAAGGAATTTATATGCTGTGAAAATCACAACCAGGCGCAGAGCTGGGCTTTCTGCAGTGACAGAGTGACCTGCTCGAGGTGTGGGGGCTGGCAGCGCTTCACAGCTTTGAAACAACACGCCGAGCCCTGCCCGTCCAAGGAGCCGGAGAGTGAACCGTAACCCTCGCCGCCGCCTGACGCACAGCTGGCCACCGGTTCGGCAGAGGTGTGCCGAGGCCACCAACTCTGCCGGTTTCTACTGCAAAAACACAAAAGCTCTCCTGCCCCCCACTCAGATATGTATACTTTCAAACGGGTTTAATGTAGTTCGACCTGGGTTGGACTAAGCAGCTTTATAGAAGAGAGCTAGTCTAGCACTGTCTAGTGACAGTGTAATGCATGGAGGGCGGACAGCATGCCCAGTAAATCTTTCCAAAACCTCTGAAAACATAAATACTTGGTGTAATCCTCTGAGAGGATAAAGTGTCAGGGCAGTTGCTGGGCTGGTGCAATCGCATTGCAATCAGCCATGAGCAGTCTCCGACTAAACCTGCAAACGTGATGCTTCGCGGAGCGGCGCAGGTGGAAGGAAGCCAGCCGGGCTGCCACTGGGCAGGATGCTGAAGGGAAAGGCTGCTGGGGAACTGTGCTGCTGGCTCGACTCAGGTGCAAGGAGGATAGAAACTGCCTGACCACAAAGCTGCGCGCTCACTTCCTCCCTGCGTCTGCAAAGAGCAGCCGCGTGCACGCATGCAAGACTGCCTAGGCGCGGAGCACGGGGCGCGCAGTGGGGCCCGCACACACGCCCTGCCCAGCCACACAGCAAGAACCAGTAGCACCATTTTGAAACTGAGGCGTCTCTGTGAGAGGCTGCAATCTGTGGCCGCTGGACTGTAGCGATGGATTTGCCGGAGGAGTAAAAGCTGTAGCCCCGTTGCTCCCTGGCAGCAGCCCTGGGCCAAGCTGTGGCCGTGGCTGCACAGCCCCCCGCTCCCTCTCCGCGTCACGGCTGTTGGATCCATTTCAGCAACTCCCAACTCACGCCCAAGGGAACTGTATGCCTGGAGCAAGGATGCTGTAACTATTCATGTAAAGACAAGACCAAGCAGCAGACTGAGACCACAGGCCCAAAAGCAGCTCTCTCCACCGCCTCCTCCGCAGAGCAGCCCCATGCACCTCCTGCCCAGCCGTTTTGCAGGGGCACGGTGCAGACACATAGGCCTTCTGCAGCACTGGGGGCCCCAAAGGGCCCCGGAGTGTTTTACAGTCTTAAGAAGCAGAGTTGCATACGAGTTCCAAGACCACATCACCAGCTGCCCCTCAGCAGTGGAGTTCAGCACTCTGGAAAATTACACCAGCCAGCAAAGAAAGAGCCGAGCCGAGCAGGGCAGGGCAGGGCAGCTGGGTGACCCCCAGTCTCGGCGCTGCAGCACCTGGGAAAGGCTGGGGAATCTGCTGTGACCATCAGAGGCAGCAAGGGCTTCGTTTGTACAGCCCGGCCAGCACTTGGCAGCTTCGGCTGTGCACAACTCTCTAGCAGTGCAGTGGGACATGCGCTGTTGCCTGCACCACTTCCTCCAGCCCCCGAAGGTGTCACAGCCAAAACCAGCAGTTATCACTTCTGTTTATGGGCAATATCTACATCATTGCTGGGCTGCCCCGGGAGGGGTGGCCGGGGTACCTGCTTGCACCATGCTACACAATGTTCGCTTGCTCTGCCAAAAGAGCTGCTCGCTGCTGCCTGCGGGCGCAGAATCGCAGCACTGCTGTGCCAGGTGCTGCACAAACGGCTGACGGGAGACCACCATGCCCACCTGGGGCAGCAGAGAGGGGCAGAGGAGGAAAGCGCTCTGCTTCCTGCAGCCTGCTCCCTCTGCAGGGTACCATCCGGTTCAGGTCCAGGGGTGGAAGGGCTGGAGTGCACCCCCGTCCCCCTTTTCTCCCTCCTCCCAGTGCCGCAGTTGGCTGAGGGCGGCTCTCTTCAGCACGGGGGGCCGTGCCCACCCCTCGCCTGTTGCCCTGCCTTGCCAATCCCACTTTGAAGTGGGTGGCTCATGGCTATATCTAAATGCAGGAACGTTCTCCTCAGCCATAATCTTAGCAAATAAATAAATCAATCAATCTCTGCACTTAATAGCTTAGAATGACCAGCTTGGCTTCCTTTGCAGCCTGGGAAGGCCTCATGGAGCCTAATCCCTTTCAGGAAGATTTGCTTGTGTGGGTGGGAGCTGGGAGAGTTTGTGCACAAGATAAGACGGCTGGGCTGCACCTCTGGGTGTGCTGAGGTTTCCACCTACCAAACACCCGAAATCCCAGCAGAAAGCCCTTTGCCCCATGTGTCTGGTCAAGGAGAGAGTGGTACCGAGAGCCTGGAGACACGCTCCCAGGGAGGAACGGGCACGGGCGCTGCTCTGCTCGTGCAGGGCGGGAGCCTCTGCGGCAGCAGCCGTGCGCGGAGCAGCCCGGGCCGAGGGGGCGTGCGGGAGCGCGGCACGCCGCCAAGGCGAGCAGGGCCCGCGACTGGCCCTGCTGCAGAGGAGGCAGAACAAGCTCGCTCTGCAGCCCACTGAGGTGGAGGAATCAGGTTTTGCTGCATACGGCAATTCTAGCAGCTTGTGTTGTTGTTGAGCTGAGGTGGTGTTTTAATCTCCTGAGGATGTTTGTGGGGCTGGTTTTCCCTGTGTATAATATTCACATAAAGATGATGGTTTTAAAAGAAACTTCAGGTGAAGTTGGTTCAGTCTTTTTTGAACTCTGACTACTGAAATGTGAAAATGTTGTGTTTGTTTTTTGAAATAAGAACATTTCCAAAGAAGCTGTCTCCCTTGCTGCTCATGCAGAGCTGGAACAATCTGTGAAGCTCTGGTTAAAATGCTGACTTGGAACATTTTATTAACTGTCCAGTAGCACAGATGAAGCTTTCACCCTTTATCCTGTGATCAGACCACATGGAGCAAACCCCTGTGCCCAACGAATACTTCACAAGATCAAGACTTTATTTGTACGAGATGGAAATCTTAGATTGTCTTCCTTGAAAAGGATAAGGACCCTGGAGGTATGTGCTTTGACTCACTTTATTAGGAGTAGTCTAGTGGTTTCTTTCATTAAAGAGTGTGATCAGAGGCCAGGCTTCTGTTTGCTGGGATGGTAGAAGTATTTGCCTGGAGACCTTTGTCCTTACTTCTTCAGTATGAAACGAGCTGCAACTTTTCAGCCTGGCTCCTAAGAAAAGGGGAATTTCTTCTTCTCCTCTTGCCTGAATCTGGAGACTCAGGTTGGGGAGAAAGCCCTCTGGAAGCACTAAGAAGCCACAGGTATAACTTATTCCCATTGCCTCAGCTGATGGCCAAGTAGCATTTTAAAAACACACCTTAATCACTGCCCCAACCTGCTATTCTCAGCAAGAAGTCTTGGAGCTTCCTGCTTTCTCACACTCTCGCAGTGAGCATGCAGGACAGTCAAAGAGCGTGATGGTGGCATAGCTCCTGTCCACCTGGACAGCGGTGTCGGGGAGGAGAGGGCAGCCTGGGAGGAAAGGAAATCCCGAGTCACCTCTAGGCTGTTATGGCTGGGCCAGGGCCAGCCTGAGCCATCCAGGCTCCTGGTCTGTGCGCAGGATTCCAGTGCTCACTGTGTGGCTTTTGTTGCAGAGGAATCTTTGTTGAATATGTTTTACTTGGGGTTTTGTGTCAAAAATTAAATCTGACTCCAGCAGCTTCTTGTTTGATTTTGTGGAGTGGCTTGAAAGTTGAGCTGTCTGGGGCTTGCAGTGTGTTGGCACTGTTTATTTTTTAATGGAAGTTTTTGTGATTCCAGTGGATCGAGATGATTGGAAAAGCTTGCACAAAACATCTCAATCCTTTCACAACTCACTGGGCAGCTGAAAGGCTCCTTGCTGCTGCCACCAGTGGATTGCAGCCCCTGTGGGAGACACATGCGCAGACCCATTTCTGATGGAGAAAATCTCATAATTATACTCAGCTGCCAAGGAACAGCATCAGCTTAAGCGATAAGAGGCAGAAGAGAGCTCAGAGTACAGCCCTCTCCAGGGCTGCTTGAGGAGTCGAGAGGGACCAGAGAAGGTGCAGAACAGGACAGTGCAAATCATTGTGCACCAGGCTGCCTATGGCATGTAGGGAGAGAGATTTCAAACTCTCTCCTGCCCCTTTCTCTGCCTCCCACCATACAAGGGGGTACTATCATGGGTGGGAAACATTCTCCAGCATTTGCTGGCACCTGCCAGTTTGCCCTGTGCCTGTTGTCTCAGGCAGTCTACACTGCTCCTCCAGAACAGGTCTAGGCACATGGAGCAGACAGGACCTGCTTGGTGTTGAACTCTGTGGATGGGTGGGAGGGCCAGGTCTAGGGAACAGCAGGACTTCAGCGCCTGTCTTCCAGCTCTGAAATTTTCCTGAATTCCATGATTTTTTTTTTTTTTTTTTTTTTTTGCAGAGCTTCTAAGAAGATTAAAGACAGATGGTCTCAGAGGCTCCCTCACTGACACCCATGCTGGGGGTGAAGGCAAAAAGGAAAAGGCCAAGGGCTATGGGGAAGGAGGGGTTATTCCCATCTGAGTCCCCAAGGGATGGAGTCTCCTGAGCATCTGCTGTTTGGTGGTGCCTCCCCACCTGTGCTGGCAAGAGCTCTACAGACCTGGGCTGTCATTTCCTTCCTCCAGAGCTGCCTCTCCCATGAGGAGTCTCCTGGGGGAATGAGGGTGGGATGGCAGAGAGGAGCCTCCTCGTGCCTCCCAACTGCACGCCCCAAACCACTGCTCTTGCTAACAGTGCCACATGCATTTTGCATCTCAGCCCCTCCATCAGCCGCATGAAAGCAGGCTCCATTGTGCTTTGTTAAACCAGCTGTGACACTGCATTGTGTACTTCCTACAAGTGTCTCATTCTTGGGGATTTTACACACAGCTTCTCTCCTAGTTCACGCTGAAAGTAGCACAAGAAGAAAGAATTCACCTAACCTGGCCCCATGTGTGCCAAAAGCAACTGCATCTTCATGCTTGTGAAGCCACTCACACTTCCACACCATGTCCTGCTTCTCAGTGGCTTCACCTCTGGGTTTTCCCACTGCTGCTACCTCTGAGTGGGTGATGGGAGCTCCTGCTGAGACACCTCACCTCTGCATTTGGTTTCCAGGCCCCTGGCTGATTCACACTGATAGCCAGAGCCTTGAATGTGGAAGGGGCTTTTGGTGTGGCCTGCTTGTAGGGGAGCAGTGTGAGAGCTGCAAAGCCTGGCAAGAAGTGAAGCCAAAACTGCAGGACACCAATTAGCCTTCGCGCAGAAGGTCTGGACAGGCAAGAAGAGACCTCCTAAATGAGGATGCATCTCTTTATGGTGCTTTCCCTGAACATTAAGAAATATTGGGCTCTCTGTGCATTGGTTTCCTTCCTGCAGCAGTGCATTTGAAAATATTCACCTGCTCCAATGTCCCATGTGTTTCACTGACAGCTTTGAAAATTAAGCAATTTGGTGCAAAGCTGGGGGCTTTTTGATGTTTTTTTTTTTTTTTCCTGCTGCTTTAGAAAGCCCATTATACCAGGGCAGGACACATGTCACTTCAGCTAAAGGAGTGAAAGTGGTGGGGATGGTCCAGGTGTTTTCAGTGCCTGCATTACAATAAATTCCAGCTCTGGTTCCAGCAGAATTGACTCTTCCCTCACCGTTTTGAAATACCTCATGCCAGCACTAGCTGAGCTTCTCAGCACTAACATTGGGTTTGAACTGTGAGGCAAAGGGGCAGCTTGTATTTAGAAGGAGACAATAATTGCAAGTCAGATTTGCTTGTTCAATACTCTATTGACAGATTTGCCTTGGCAACCTGGAACAGGGTTTCATTGTGTGCATCTTACCTCATGGCATCCTATTGATTGCTTTTTTGCTTTTTTTTTTTTCCTCCCAAGCATACCTACTCATCCTTTTCTTGTCTCTCTCCAGCATGGTGTTGACCTCAGCAAAGGCTATATTATAATCTGGTTTTCAGACTGGCCACAGCCTCAACAGCAGATGCAAGCCAGAACTGACAAAAGCAGAAGGGCATATCCACAAGCCCAGCTGGCTGAGGCTGAGGGCTTCCAGGTAGGAATGAATGGGCCTAGCCCCCTCCCCCATGCCTCCAAGGACACAGCCATCCAAGGGAGTTGCAAAGTCCATGCCTGGCTGCCTTGGAGAGCGGCCTTGAAGGAAATGCTGTAACTACTTATGAATTAACTTCCTGTTATTATTTAGTTCTTAACCTGGTGCCTTCCTGGCCTATGTGGCTTCCAGAAGACACTTCTGGCCCTTTTGGGGCAGACTGGGAGAAAAGCTGAACGCCCAAACTGCAGCCTTGTAGTCTTCTTGGTGGGATTAGAGGATTACAGTTGAGAAAAGAATTGCTGGTTTGAATTGCTAATAATGATACAGACTAATGAGCAACATCAAAAATGATGGCATGTGTAATCAGTGCTGCTTGATAGCAAACATACAGCGGATCTGCAGGAGCTGCTGGTGTATGAGGAGAGGGGAAACAGAGCATCTTGTGTTTCAGAGAGGCAAAACTCAACCCCAAGTGAGGCACTGTCATAGAGCTGGCTCTGTCTCCAGGGTAAGAAGTTTATAAATAATGATGAAAAGAATAAACCTAGACAGATATCAGCTCTAGGTGGTAGGAGGGAACAAGGCCAGCAAGTATTTGAGGAAAATTGCCTTGGTATGCTTCCTAGCACCTGCAGGAAACCCATCTGCCTCAGGCTGTTAAAGTTTGTCTTACAGCTGCACCCGGGCAGTCCCCCCACTTGGGATCAAGCCTCGCAGTGCCACACGCTGCACACACACGGCGAGAGGTGGCCCGAGCCCCAGCAGCCTGGTCTACCTGTCGGCAGCTCCTTACGCCCTCCGTGTGGGGCAAAGTCTTGCTTGCTGAAAGGAGTGATGTCCATGTTGACTATGCTCTACAGAGAAAGAAAAAAATGAACATCTTTTTGCACAGGTGTGTAGCAGAGGAACAAAATATCTGCAGAATGCGTATCTGCACCTCGTTCCTGCTTTAGAAACAGGCACATAATAAACAAAACGTGTGCTGTTAAACAACCGTTATAGTCAGCTTTAAAAGGCAGCAGTCGGTTCTCATTTCTTTTGGTTGGAAACTCTTTTTCTTTTCTCACCTCTGTGACACGCCCAGGCCAGCCAAGAAGAGGCAGCAGTCAGAAACGTTTGCCTCCTTTCTTTATTTGGGATATTTTATGTGCTTCAGATAAGGTGTCCTCTTTAGAATTGACAAAAGGAAAGAACTATCAGTTCATGAACTGCTTGCTATCCGAGCAAGGCAAGAGATAGAAAATCACCACCATTACCATCATTACTGTGAATCATGTGCAATCAGCCTGGTAACAGAAAGCAGATGAACATCCTGCAGAAATCTACAGGAGAGGAGCTGGTGCTGAGCTGCTGGAGCCACGAACTCGAGAATGATTAAAATGCTTTTAATACTGGCTTTCAGGGTTGTTTTCACCTTATTTTTTATATTATATTTCATCAGCGGTCTCTCATACTCCTTCCGAGACAGGCTCTATAGAAATACAAAGGATGCCTGGTCAAGTTAAAAAAAAAAAAAAATGTGTGCAGCCAGCCAGCCCTCTGCCCTCCTTATCTCTCCTCCTCGGCTGTGTCCTAGGAAATGCCAAGCTTTCCCCATCTTGTCCTGGCAGATGCCGGGCCAGGCTCGGGCACGGCTGGGCTCAGCCTGGGCTTCAGCGCCTTTTGCAGCTCACCCACGTTGCAGGGGGGGTTGCACTGAACCGCGCTCGTCCCTGGGCATTTAGTTTTATTGCAAGCATTAGTGGTTTGTGCTCGGCTTGTCTCCTCTGGCAACAGGAGAAGCTTGAAATGTCAAAGGGGAGGGTTAACAAACTCCGCTGGCATAAATTTCAATGAATGTATGTTTCTCAGGAAAACCGCTAAGTTAAAAAATTTTAAAAAAATTTTCCTGTCTATGCTTTCTTTCGGCTGCCGTTCACAATGGATAATAATTCTTACATTAAGCCCCTTCGGCCCTCCAGGGAAATCAAAATTGTAATATCAGTTTGCTTTTTATTGGCTCGGCTCTGCGATCTCGGCGGCTGCGTCTTTGTTATGGTCTGCGAGGCGGTGACATTCAGCGGAGCCTCCCCAGGTGCCCTCGCACCCCGGGCCCGCTCGGGGCCCCCGCTCGGGGCAGGCTGCTGCCGGCCGGGGCCGCCGCGCTCGGGGTCCCTCCGGCGCCGAGCACGGCGGGGCCGCGCCGCAGCCGGCGAGCGGCGGTCGGGCGAGCCCGCAGGCCGGGAGCGCCCGGGGCCGCGGGGCTGCGCCCCGGGCGGAGCGGGGAGCCTCCCCGGCCGCCTCGGCCTGCGGGGAGCGCGGTGCCCGGCCTCCCGTAAGGAGCGTCTCCCGGCCCCGGTGCCGCTCCGCGCTCAGCCCCTCCGCTCCCGCACGAAGGCGAAAGTTGCCGGGAGCTCCGCGCTCCACCGGCCCCGGGAAGGAGGGGCGGGCGGCCGCCGTGCGCCGAGCAGCTGCCCCGTCCCCCGGCCCGGCGAGGAAGCAGCGGCCTAGGCACAAACCCTGCCCCTTGCCCAGCCCTTGCAGGCGGCGCGGCCCCGGCGAGAGCCCGGGAGGGGGCTGCGCACCGGCACGGCGGGGCCGGTGCCCCCTCCCCAGCCCATCTCCGCGGCGGCTCCCCCGCCCCGCCGTGAGCCAGGAGCCCGCAGCCGGGCCGGCGGCGGGGGCTCCGCCCGGCCTGCGCCAGCCGCAGCCGCGGCCCGGGTGGGCCTGCCCTCCGCGGCACCCGGCGCAGCTCCCGCCGGCCGGGACCGGGCAGGCTCCGCCGCGGGACGCGGCTGCGGCGAGGCTCAGCTCGGCACCTGCCCAGGGGCGGCGCGCGGTGCTGCGCTCCGCGGAGCAGAGCCCCGCGCGGGCTCGGGCCAGGGGAGCCATCCGCGGCGAACCGAGCCGAGCTGGGCCGTGCGCGCCGGTGGCACCGTGGCCAGCCGCTCACCCCCGCCCCTGGGCAGCGCCTTCCCGGGAAGGGCCTCACGCGCGGCCGCCTCCGACACGGGGGGGCCCGTCCTGCCGTGGGGGGCCTTGGCCGGGGCGCAGCGGGGCCTCGGGGGTGCGGGCGGCCGCCTTCTGCCTCCTGATCGGCGGCGGGGAAGGCGCGCAGCTGCCCGCCCCTGTGGCGGGGGTGAGCGGAGCCGCCGCGGCGCTGCACCGCGGACGCGCCTCGCTGCCGGCGCGGCTCGGCGCGGCTCCGGCGCCCCGGAGGCCCTGGCCCAAGCTCCGCTCCACCTGCTCGGGGGAAGCGCTTCGCTCCGGCCCCGCCGGGTTTCCAGGAGCGAAAGCAAAGAGGGGGCGGGGCCGCGCCACGGGCACGCGTGGGCCTCGGCCTCCCCGCGGGGACGGCAGAGAGGCTGCAGCGGGAGCCTCGGCACCGGCGAGCCGCGGGGCCGCTGTGCCGCCTCCGTCGGGACGGGCCCCGCTCCCGGGACTTCCCGTGATTCGCGCACACGGGAGGCGGGAGCGCAGCCCCGCTGCCCTGGGCTCGCCGCCGTGGTCCTCCGTGCCGGGAGCCGGCGTCCCGACCGGCCGGGGCCGTTGGCGGCCGCTGCCGCGCGGGGATTCCGCCACCGCCGCCACCTGCCTCGTGGCGCCGCGGGGATCCGGTCATTTTGGGCGCTTTGGTTATTTTGCAGAGTGGTGAATCACCGCCGCTGGGTGCTCCCCGGGCCGGGCTCCCCGGGGCCGCGAGGTCCCGCGGAGCAGCGGTGCGCGGCCGCGGCTCGCTCCGGCGGGGTTCGCGCGAGCCCGGCCCGGCCCGGCCCGGCCCGGCCCCGCGGCTGTGCGGGGGCACCCGCTCCGCTGCCGGCCGCGGCCTGGGCACGTGCGGGCCGGGCCCCGGGTAGGACCAGTCCGGTCCCCCCCACGACCAGGGCGAGGTGCAGACCCCTCGGCAGCGCGGGGGTCGCCCCCACCCCAGGGCCCACCGCTCCCTGCCCTGCCGGTTCCCCCTGCGCGCTTCCCTCGCGCATCCTCCGCGGGGGGCTCCGGCTCCGCGCCTGCATTTCAGGCCCCTCTAGGGCTCCCCGGGAGCACCCCCTCCCTCTCGGGGGGGGGCAGCGAGGCGGGGGGCGCACTTGCCCCGTGCGCTCTGCCGCCCCCCGCCGGCCGCGGGGCCCGTGGGGCCGTGCTGAGTCACGCGTGGGGCGGGGGCCGGGCTCCCGCGCCCCCCGCGCCGCTCCTCCCAGGCCCCCGCCCGCTCCCTCCCCGCCTCGCTCCCCGGCAGGTCTGCGCCAATCCCCCGGCCCCGCCGTTGACGGGCAGCCGGGCCCGGGAGGCGCCGCCTCCCTGACGTCTCGCCCCGGGATTTGCACGGGTTGCGGTGCCGCGGCGGCCGCGGCTCAGTGTCTGTCGGGTCGGCGGCGCGGAGCTGCCGGAGCCCCGCTCGGCTGCAGCGGCCGCGGCGGGCAGCGCGGACGCCCGGCGCGGCCCCTCCCGGCTGCAGCATGGAGCTGCCGGCGGTGGGAGAGCACGTCTTCGCCGTGGAGAGCATCGAGAAGAAGCGGATCCGAAAGGTGAGGCTGCGCAGGCAGGCAGGGAGGCTGCGGGCGGCGGCTGCGGGCGGCCGGGGCAGGCGGCGGGGGCTCGGGCTGACGCCTTCTCTTTGCTCCCCGCCGCAGGGCAGAGTCGAGTACCTGGTGAAATGGAGAGGCTGGTCGCCCAAGTGAGTACGGAGCGGCGCGCCGGGCGGGCGCGGGCTGGGGCAGGCGCGGCGGCCGGGCCGGCCCGGGCAGCGCCTCTCCCCGCCGCCGCTCCCGCCGCCTTCTGCACCGGGAAATGCCCCGGCGGCAGCGGGGAGGCGGGGAGGGGGGGGCGGTCGGGGCGGCGGAGCCCGGCGGCGGCAGGAGCGGAGCCAGGCAGGCAGGCGGCGGCTGATGTGCACCAGAAAATGGCTCCTTCCCCCTTTCCCTCCTCGGGAGCCAGGCTCCATATTGCAGAACCGAGCGGGGAGGGCGGGGGAAAGGGGGAATAATTACAAAAATAAAACGCGCAGCCCCTGCAGCCGGGAGCCTGCCCGCGGCGGAGGAGGCGCGGTGGTCGCGGGCTGCCCCCGCAGAGCTGCCCGCCGCCGCGGAGGGACCGGCCGCTGAGCCGAGGGCGGCTGCTGCGGGCTGCGGAGTATTTGGGGTTTACATGACAGTGCCTGCTGGGGGGGTGGCGGGGGAGAGGGTCCGCGCTGTTCTTTAGGACTCCGCTGTCGGATCCCTCCTCCACGCTAGAGCTGCTTTAATGGGTCCAGGAAAGGGGATTTGGAAAATTTCATCATGACATGCTTAGAATTCCTCCGGAATAATAACTGCGCTAAATAAACAGTTCCGTCCCCGTGTCCCTCCTCCCCCTCTGCCCATCCCCCTCCCCCGGGGACCTGAGCCCTGGATGCGAGCTCCGAGATGGGCCCAATGTGCCAGACCTGGAAATGGCCCCGAGCAGCTGTAGGCCGGGAGCACCCCCGCCCCGGGGGCCTCGGCCCCAGGCCCCCTCCCGTCGAAGGGCCACGGCGGCTGACGGCTCCTCTTTTCCCCTCTTGCAAGGTATAACACGTGGGAACCGGAGGAAAACATCCTGGACCCCCGTCTGCTGATCGCCTTCCAAAACAGGTGAGCGGCGGAGAGGAGGCGCAGCGCTGCGCGCGGGGCGGGCGGGAGGAGCGCCGCGCCGCGCCGCGCAGCGCTGCGCGCGGGGCGGGCGGGAGGAGCGCCGCGCCGCGCCGCGCAGCGCTGCGCGCGGGGCACCCTCGCCCCGTGCCCGGTTGTGCAATTGCAAATGCGTCACGGAGCGGCACGTTAGCCCGGGGGCCGCGGTGGGGGCCCCGGGCGGCCCGGGGGCGCGGCCCCGGCGGGGCGGGCGAAGCGGGACTGCCGGGAGACGCCTCCGGTTCAAGGTCCCCCGCGCCGCGCTCCCCCCACGCCGCCTCGCCTTGCGCTCCTGCCTGGCCGGGGATTTGATGCCTGCGAGTGAAGGAGGCGGCGCTGCTGCTGCTGCGCTTGAACTGGCTTTTTTTTTTTTTTTTTTTTTTTTTTTTTTTTTTTTTTCGTGCATTTATTTCCTGTAGTATTTTGGCGCAAACTGTAAACTTTAGCCCCTTGCTGCAGCAGGAGGAGGCGAGAGCGGGGAAGTCGCCTCCCTCCGTGCCTGGTGAGGAGTGTGCTGCCTTCACATGCTGGCCACATCCAAGTCCTGCTCACCTTCTGTAGGACCTGCTGGCTCCGCACCTGCAGGCAGCCCAGCTAGCCCTGGCTCTGGTGTTGGGGGGGGGTCCCCTTCCACCGCCTGCTTTGCACTGGCTGTTAAAGCCAGCTCCCTGCACCCATATGGGGTCGTTAGAGCCCCAGGGCATGCACCTCCAAGTGCCTCTGTGGTGCTGTGTGCTGCCAGGCATGGGGATCCATTGGGCCACGCGCTGCTGCGTGGGGCTCACTGTGACTGTGTTTCCGCAGAGAGCGGCAGGAGCAGCTGATGGGATACCGCAAGCGGGGGCCGAAGCCGAAGCCGCTCGTTGTACAGGTAAATGCAGGCTCGAGCCTGGTGCCCCACATCCGCTGCGCAGCCTGTTTGCCATGCAGCCTTGTCTCCGGGGAGCCTCTTTCAGTGGGTTTCATCATGCTGAGGAGCTGTGCGCAGAGCCCTGGGTTTTCCAAGGCCTTGGGGATCCCTGCTCCCCAGCTCTGAGCTCATCAGTCAGTCCCACCCCAGGAGTGGCCACTGTTGATTCACTCCCTCCCCCAGCTGCTGTGCAGACCCACTGCACCCAGGTCCCCACTCAGCCACGGACTGCAAATGGGACTGACAGGCCACCTGCAAGGAGATCTGCAGCTGCAGTCCTGTGTTTGGTCCATGTTCCCAGGCAGCTGATTGAAGGTTTTTTTTTTTGTTTTGTTTTTTTTTGGTTTTTTTTGCTTCATTAAGCTGGAGCAATGCACTGCCTGTAAGTGTGAGTGGGCCAGGGCTGCCTGCTAAAGTACACACTCTCCCATAATGCAGCATCCCTTAAAGAGAGCGACTAGAAAGGCAGCTAGTCTACCACAGTGTTTAGCAATTGCAGGAGCACCCGTGCCTTGTCTAGGGTCCCTGGCTAACCTCAACCCCTGGCTTTCTGTTGCAGCTTCCCTCCTTCGCCCGCCGCTCGAATATCCTCACGGGGCTGCAGGACCCTGCTGTGGACAACAGGCCAAAGCTGGACCTCAGCTCCTCTGGCAAGAGCCAGCAGCACCAGTACGAACTCAACAGCAAGAAGCACCACCAGTACCAGCCCAATGGCAAGGAGAGCAGTATGAAGCACCAGTCCCACAGCAAAGGGAAGTATTACTACCAGCTGAACAGCAAGAAGCACCATCACTACCAGCCCGACCCCAAGATGTACGAGCCCCACTACCAGCCCACTAGCAAGGAGTCACAGAGCCAGGCATGCTTAGACAGTAACAAGAGCCCCATGGTCACCCACCCAGACAAGTGGGCTCATGGCCCCACCAAAAGCTTGCTGGGCCCAGTCAAGAACCTGTCTGCAGAGAGCAAGAATGTGGCTGAGAAGAACCTATCAAGTGGTACTGGGCCACCCCCTCGGGATAGGGTAACCAGCAACGGTCTTGGGGGCAAGATGAAGATTGTCAAGAACAAAAACAAGAACGGGCGCATTGTGATCGTCATGAGCAAGTACATGGAGAACGGGATGCAGGCTGTGAAGATCAAGTCTGGGGAGCCACCCCGGAAGCGGGCTGCGGAGGAGAGGACTCCTAAGAAGGGTGGGGAAGAGAAGCTGGAGGTTTGGAGGAAGCCAGGGGAGGAAAGGATGGTGGGCAGCAATTCTCTGAGCAAAGCAGAGGGAGAGGGGAGGCAGCCCTCTACAGAGCTCGAGGAAAATCCCAGAAAGACTCCCCTGGCCAAGGAGCTGCCTCTTCCTCCTCCAGAGCAGCCCCTGCAGCTCACCACCAAACCAGACCTCGTGCCCTGGTCCCTGAATCCTGCACACGAGCACAGCCCTTCTTCCATGGGACTGAACCTCTCCAGCCCGAGCTCCCGGAAGCGCTGCCTCTCGGAGCCACACGAGGACAGGGAGCCCGGCAAGAAGCGCCTCACCTCCCGGAGCATCAGTGCCCCCACATGCCTCAGCCCCGCTGCCCCGGAGAGGCCAGAGGCCCCCGCCCCAGCCGCTGCCCAGCCGGAGGTCATCCTGCTGGATTCGGACCTGGACGAGCCCATAGACTTGCGCTGCGTGAAGCCGCGGGCGGAGGGCGAGCTGGCCGCGGCGCAGGTGAAGCCGGAGGCGCCGCTGGTGCCGGCGGAGAAGCCGGCCGCGGAGCCTCCGCAGCCCCAGGAGGCCGCGGAGGAGGAGGAGGAGGCCGAGTCCCTGCAGGAATTCAAGCCCTTCTTTGGGAATATAATTATCACGGACGTGACCGCAAACTGCCTGACCGTGACCTTCAAGGAGTACGTGACGGTGTGAGGTGGGCCTGTGGCTGCTCCCCATGGGAGGCGCCGGCCCGGCCGGGGGCTGCCAGCCCCACGGCCTCCCTCTAAGGTACTGGCACCCCTTGCCCGGAGCCGCGGCCGCCGGGAGAGCCTGCCCGGCGCGCCGGAGGGGCGGACGGGCAGGGCCGGCGCGGCCGCCGCGCGGGGCGGCCACCGCGGGCTGCCGCCGGGACCTGCCGGCACCAGGACGCGCGAGGATGGGGCCTGCCAGTTACTCAGAGTTACATAGTATTATATTTTAACAGTGCTAACTTGTCGAGTGATTCTTGCTCCCGTTTGTACGTGGTGTTATTGAAATGTATTGTTTGAGCTGAAAGCTGGTCTCTCTCCGGCCGTGCTAATATATTTATTTGTAGGTATTTATATAATGAAATATAAAGCCTAGATTTATGGAGTCCCTAGATCACCTTATAAACTATATCAAACAAATATTTTCTGTTCTCCTTTTTAACCATTGAGCATTTGTTAGTCTCATTCCCTTGCCCTCCTTACAACCTGCAGGACCATCCCCTGGTATATATTTTTTGATACTGTACACATGTGGTGTTTCTATGTGCAAAAAAAAAATCGTTATCTAAAGCTAAACAAGCTATTATAGAAATTGCTGCTATTAGAAATGTCTAAACTATAAGCTTTCAATTATTAATTGCTTGAATGTAAATATTAAATGGAGATGTTGAAAGTGCATTTGATGTTCTGCAGCTAGTGTAGATCGGATTGCAAAGCCCAGCTGTTCGTAGGTGGAGCACAAGCTGCCAGCGGCGCTTCCTGGTCCGAGGGCTGTGTCATGGGGAAAGAAATGTATCATGCAATCATTGCAAAGGACTATAAACCTTTACAAAAACTACCAGGATCTGGAGTGCATTTGTTACTGCATACAAACCGTAGAGAAAGCTTCTGCACGGGTGAGCAATGGCTGGGGTGCCCCGGAGCAGGTACTGCAGGTTAAAATCAGACCTGAGATACAGAGCTCACTTTGTCTCTCTCAGGACAGAAGCAGCGTATAAAATATTTGACTTCCCCCAAAGGGCAGAGATGAGCATTTTGCAGGCCTCAGTGTGTAAAGGCCACCACATTTTCTCCTGTGTGCTCCCCAGAAGACGACAAGACAGAAAAGCACATGCTTCTGCACCTGATCTAATCTAATCCTGGGCTTCCCTCTTTCTCTCAGCTGCATAGAGGAAGGGCCTTGCTTTTTCAAAAGCAGAACGAGCTGTATGACATGTGAGGCATGCAAATCTGCAAGGCTTCTGGAAATGCAGGCCGGGAAGGTGGCTGCAATGAACGGGCAATTACTAGTTATCAAAGGTCTAAAGCTGACACTCCAGTGCAATTGTTCACAGCTTTGGGCACGATCATGGCTGGAAGAGGAAATGAACTTCTTCGGAAAGCAAGATAGTCCAAACTTGACAAATAAGGCTGCAGACATCTCAGAACTAGATTAACAGCTGCTAGATTCAGCTTCATACACTATACAGGACTAATTCTTTACAAAATGGCTTACATTAAGGTGGCAATCTAGACCGGTGCCTGGCTGCATGCAGCTGAGATGCAGAGGAGAGTCTGCGGCCTGTCGAGCTCCCAGTCACCCAGTTACTCGTTATAACACTTCCAGGCAGATTTGAGTGTTCATGTAGTGACTTTCCTTTGAATCTAGTGCTTGCAAAACTGATGCCATTGGCAGCCTGACTTGTCCTTAGGCTCTTGCTTAAGTCGATTTCTCCATTTTCCAGGGAAGATCTTAGTTGAAATACTGTCACTGCAGTTTAATGTGTATGTGTAGGGGCCTGAAGCTTGTGAATGGCAGAATTGGTTTGTGTGAAGTGGACCTTGCAATTATATTAGAGCTGCTTGAAGACATACCTGAATTGCCCTGTCAGTGTGCCTTAACCTCTGCCTGGAGGGACCAGGTGGGCGGGTAACTCACCTTGCCATCTTAATCCTGCCTTCCTGGTGTGGCGTGATGCGTGTCTGCCCGAGCCCCCCAAGCGGGTGTGTGGCAGTGCTGTTCTCTTCAAAGTAAAAATAACACCTCCACCCAGCTTGTGCTGCCTGCCTTTTGAGTCGCCTAGTCTTCTCAGACTTAATTACAATTAAATATAAATATCATTTTGGCAACCATCTCTTTTCAGACTTTGAGGGTTATGTAGCACCCATAGAAAGACGGTGCGATCATCCAGCCAAGTGTCATCTGTGAGGACTTACTTGCAGTGGGAACTTAACTGCATTAGCTTTGTCAGCCTAAGTATGGGTGTTCCAGTTCCTGAATCAGAATGCTTTTCCAAGGCACTTTTGGTCAAATCAGAGGAAAAGCAATGGTTCTGTGTGCAGAAGCTGTTTTCTCCAGTTTGGACAGCCATGGAAACTTGCATCAAGAAGGAACACTCTTGAATGTGGATACTGTTGTTGCAGACGGATTGTTTCTGTTCTGATGTAGCTGAGGTCTGCTATTCGAGGTGTTCATGCTGTGCTGGAATTGCTTGTGGGAGCTTATGCCGTGAAACTTGTTTCATCACAGTTATTTTGTTCGACTTCTTAGTGTGGATGAGGTCAAAATTGGCAATGGGGATCATCTGTTGTTTCAGTTGGTGCTCCACAGTTAATGGAAACTTGTGTCATGTGTATTTAGTGGCTATGACTTTCCCCACCTGCATGGAGGGGACTGGAGACCCCAAAATCTAATAATCTAATTCCACATGCAGGGAGCAAGTGGAAATAGGTAAACTGTGATTAAAATCAACATTTTGCCTGTTAACTGTGCTGAGTCTTGAGAGGGTTTTAATCAACTCTGCATGTCACTAGGACTGCGTAAGTGACAGGCAGCTCCGGCGGTGGAGGAGGGTGGATTACACAGGTGTCAGGGCAGAAGTCTGTGGGTCGTGCAGGTGAACCCTGACCCTTTGCTGTGCCCTGCAATGGTTTGGTAAGAAGTGTTTCTCTGCCATCCCAGGCTTAGCTGGCAGAGCAGACAATCAGAAATAATGCATTGCCCTTGATTAATTAAGCTAATGGTTATCTGAAAACAAAAATGGCATGGAAGAAGAGACGCATGCTCAGAATGCAAAATGTGATTTATGAAAGAGGAAGTGCTGCTCGACAGACAGCAGCAGGAACCAGTCCAGAAGCACGGGGCTGGGCAGGCGGGCTCTCTTCGGGGGCAGATTGTGTGCAAAATAGCAACTTTTTCTTTATCCAGAAAAATGTAGATGAAACCAAAGGGGTTTCTCACAAATAATGGAGTATCTCTTTTAAACATGGGCTTGCAGACTCCTAGCCAAACCTGGAGTAGCTCTACTTCTATCACAAACAGGGTCAGCAGCCTCCTTCTCTAATCCGTAGGCGTGTATGACTTAACAATTACTAGCTGTTTGCAGGTTTACAATTAGCTTAACTCATTAACATTTTAAAAAATGGATTGTACTGTGTTGCCAGTCTTTAAGGAAATAATGTTCCTCTAAGTGTGTGCTCTCTGCAGTTTCCTTTCCCTGCACTCAACCACTGCTCCATTAGCTGCAGAAGCACCTAAAATACTGTCTCTTTTGGCAGTAGCTGTGGTTTGTTTGAGGCACCATTTCCCGGAAACCACATAGCCAGATATTTCTTACTTTAATAGTTTGATCATGTTTATCACAACTCCAGCAGCTTCCTGTGCAGTGAAAGATGTGATAAATAGTTACTGGTTTAAAAGATATGCTCTCCATTTTTTTTATACCAATTGGCTGAGAAGAAATGAAGTGTTTAGGGTATAAATTACTTATTTATACCATGCTCTTGCTATATTAAGTGCATCAAACCTAAATGTCTGCTACAGAGAAAATTAATGTGAAGTCCACTATGGTTTCCAATGGTTATCAAAGTGGTACGGGATGAGCTGTACCATCACTGCTCTCCATTAGGAAGAACTGGTGCATGCTACATTTAATGTTTTTCCCAGGAATGCGTTAACCTCTCTTTGGTTTGGATATATTCCAGACAAACATTTGCTGATTTAAAAGGAGAATTTATGTTTGTATTTTAGCTCTTCTAAAAGGGTCTGTTGCATCCATTTATACACGGCCACTGCTGTACGGAGAAGGAACTGCAAATTTGTTCTGTAAAGCCGATTTTCCCTCCCTGGCAGTTGTGATGTTTGTGCCATTAACAGTGTTTGAGTCCCAGCTGTCTGCCTCCCTAGCCAAACCCCACAGCCCGTGTTTACTGTGGCCCTGTGTTAAATCACCCTCTCAGGATTTTAGGAGCATCTGTGTGCTCCTCGCACTGTGGTGCGCAGGAGGTAGGGTATCCCATGGGGAAAACACAGCACCCCAGGGTGCTGGTATGTGAGTGGCCATCAGGATGGGTCTTGTAGGCTTTATAGAAGAGATTACATCTGTGGGATGAGGATCCTTTTTAAGAAGGCTGTTAGATAAAGACACGATATGGAACTTCTGACTTTTACTCAGTATCAGAAATAGCTTTGCAGGGACTGGGAGGAGAAGCTAGGATCCAAAATGGGAATGAGGGAGAAACTTCTCCCTGGTAGAGAGCAGGTATAAATGTCCCTGTGCAGTGGAAAGTGGAGGGTTTCCTCTCTGTGCTTTTGTTAACATGTGCATGTGGTAGAGGAAGCTCCTGTAGCAAGTCACTGCATGCATTTTGGACAGAGGATCTTTTATTTTTCCTGTTCTTCTCTGTCACATCCCTGTGCACCATAGGGAGCTGACTGCGTGACTTCACTGTTGTGTGTCGTGGCCTCAGTCTCTTTCTGTCCTGCTTGGGAAAGCCAGCAACAAGGTAAAGCATTCATGGCCACATGGTTGGGGAGAGACCCCAGTCCAAGCTTGTCCCCCTGAACCCAACGCAGGCTGCGCAATTTGGCCTTGTGCATGTTGGCTGCCATAAACCATTTTAACTGAAATGGTATCTAACCAGACTGCGTGCCCAGTGAACGGAGGTGAAGGCCCTTCTTCAGGAATCTTCACTGCATGCTGGTAGCAACGGGCTGAGGCACTGGAGGAGATTGCAACCAGCCTTGCAGCTGCAGAGTCGCCCTGTGCTGAGTCTGCTGCGGGTGGAGAGCTGCACATCGCCTTCTCGTCGGGGAGGAGACTCCAGGTTTAGGGCAGCTGGACCAGGTTCCTGTGGCCTGTCCTTGGGAATGCAGAGTTGCCAAGAGGGGAGTGGATGGGTTTTGCTCCATGTTACTGCGTCTGCTGGAGAGATTTTTCCATGAGCAGGGCTCCCATCCAGGTGAGCTGCTGCAGGAAGGGTGAAGTTTGGGGGCAGTCTTCGAGTGCCAAAGTGGAGGAGCTGCACAAGGACAGTAAGAGCAGTGCAGGAGGAAGGCTTCCCTCAGCTCTGCCTGGACCCACAGAGCCTCCTTACCTCGTCCCTACTGCAGGGCTGTCTCTGATCTAAACAGTCGAAAATGCTTTGCAGTAGGAAATCCTCCGTCTCCTCCACAGATAAGATCATTTGGATTCAGACCAGATTCGTACAAGATCTGTGTCGGGAAGGGACAACCACAAGGACATTGCTCTGTTTACGTTTTCCTCAGAAGAGGAAAAAGGCTCCATAGTGACAGGCACAGCCTAAACTGCCTCTGAGCCCTCCCAGAACCTCTGCAAGCAACATGCAGCTCTGAAGGACCCTGCACACAGGAAAATGCTTCTCTCTGCACCATTATGTGGAGAGAATTCAGTTAAAAACAAAACAGTTTTTAATTAATGAACACTTGTTCATTAATGAGGTATCTGCTACCAATTTATCTGATCTGAATATGGTTTTGCAGCATAACCCTGATTTTGACAAAGTTAGTGTGGAGAGGCTGGATGATTTTGTGAGCAAGACAGTCACCTGGACTGAGGAGATGTGGGCTCGGCTCCTTGTGACCTTAGCAAAGACAAGGTGTCTTTCCACCTGTGCTACCCAGTTGTGGAGAGGGATGCTGTGGCTTCTGCCCTCTCCACACACCCAACGAGGGACTCTCCTGACTCCTGCCGGGAGGTCAGACAATGTGAGAGAGGAGATGTGTCTGCTGTAGCAGGGTATCATGCAGCCAGCTGGGGTGTGATGGCAGAAGGAGACACCATCCCGGTTGTATAACTTCATAGGAATCATCCTTACGTCTGCCAATCTCATGAGCACTGTGGTGGTATCACTGCGTGATGGACCTTTGGGCGCAAACAGGAGAGAAACCATCATCTCTGTGATAATGGGAGTCTGAGGCAGGTGCTGACAGGGGCCAAAGGCAGACGGGGGTCTCCTCTCCCACTCAGGCTGGGAGCTATTGGTGCCTCCCTTCAAGAGGTCAAGATCCCAGTATCGTTCAGGCAGCAATTTGCAGGCACCTCCTGAAGTCATTTCTCAGAGTGAGCCATCCGTTCAGCTGACACCTTGATGTAGTTTAAAGCAAACTGCAAACATGAAGATTTATTTTTATCGAACTAACAGGCATATAAAACATGCTGTGCAATGCAGCACAGTCTGGTAGGAAGCACCCTGAATTTCAGGAGTCTTGACTTTGGCGTGCTTGGCTCTGTGTCATCCCTTGCCAACCCTGTTAATAACAGGCATATGTGGTTTAAGGGGCGGGGAAAGAAGCAAACTTAATCACTAACTGCCAGACCCTCTAGGAGCTCTGTCAAACACTAGGACTTTTTTTTTTCCGAGGGATAGTTTTAGCACCAGATGGAATGACAGTCCCTGACCCAGGCCAAGCTGTTGTGCTACATCCCAGCCAGTGTTATGGGGTCTGTAACCCAGTAAGGTACTGGGAAGGGAGGTATGGCTGCAAACTGCACCACTAGCCTTTTCCATGGGATTTAAAACAATTCCATGGCCCTAGCGTGAATGCAGTTTCTGTGATATGGGCATGTCTCAGTCAGAAGTGCCTAGTCTGAGCAAAGAAAGGGAATAACTTAAATCTTTAGAAGGCATCATTGTGGTGCTGTAGCAACTAGAGCAGAAAAGTGCTACGGATACAGAAAATAAATTAAGCAGAATTGGTTATTACTATAAAATGCATTAACCAAATCCAGGCTGCCTGAACGGAGGGGCTGAGCTGATAGAAGCTTTAACAAATGTGTGTTTCATGTCAGACAAAGATGATAGCACCAATTCTTATTGTGCCAATGTAAAGCTGTATCTCAGGTTCTCCAATGAAGCAGGTGGAAGCTCTGTCTTCAACTTCAGTAGGGATGAGACCAGGGTTTACAAAACAAGGTAATGTCCAGTTAACAGCTGTGAAATGAGCCGCAGCCCAGATCTTCCAGGGGCAGCAACCTGCCCTTACCTGGAGCTTTTTCAGGAGAAGGGCCCCTGAGTCAGCCCAGTTTGCTCCTTTTCTCCATTTGTTGTCCTCACAGCTGAAACACAGTGTGGGGAGTAAATCTTTCATTTATGAAACACAAGAATAGGAAAACCAAGCTGACTCAGACTTCAAAAGTTACCTCTTAGCTGGAGCTAAATACGGAAAATTGCAGACCACGACCTGGTCTAAGAAAGTTGTGAGCAAGAGAGGCCAGAATGGAAATTAGGACTCAACATTTCCTCTCTGTCAGGTGCTTGCCGTGGCTGGCGTCATGTGCACTGGTGTGCATGCTCCGGGCCTGGGGAGGCAAGACGGGCCGATCCAGCCTGCGCCGGGTGACGCTCCCAGGTGCCGTGTCACCTCGGGGCCAGCAGCTGCCTCCCGCCAGCATGGACCCACACCAGCATCGCAGCACCAGGCTTCACATAGGAACTGTTTAAAACAGCTTTAGGGATCAAGAAACTGGCCTCAGAACTTGGGTGCAAACAGCCTGTTTTACAGAAAGAAGAACGCGGCTCAGCAGGAAGGGAAGGGAAGCGTGTAGTTTTAAAATGGCCACGGTAGGCTGCAGCTGTGGGCTCTGCCATGCTTTAAGGGTTAACCCCCCGAAAAGGCATGCCGGGAAATAGGAAGGCAAAACTGTACTGAGAGCTAACTTGTTCTGTGGGGGTGGGTGAGGCTTCGCGGGGTCTGTGTTTCGGTACGATATATCCTCCGTACACCACAGGGCACCGTTCACATTGCCTGTAGCGCCCAGCTGCTTTACCGCTGTGAGCTCTGCGTTAGGGAGCATGGAGCTAAGGCTGGTTAGCCCACAGAGGATTTTGAAAATAACCTTTTGTGCAAGTCTGAACATTGATTTCAGAGGCTGGCACTTCTTTTCTCTCATTCAGCAATGAATTCTTGGTTATCTGCAAAGACATTTATCTGTTTTCTGCTTTCTGAGGGTAAGAAGCCTGTTTTCCACTGCTGATGCATTACGGGGGAATAAACTTCACAAGTCACTGTTCATCATGCTATTCAGAGCTCAGAGTCATGGTGACTTGGGGAAAGAAAAACTTATCTTGGTAAAAAAATGGGAGTGTCAGGTTCTTTTAATTGCAAAATATAAATCCTGGAAAGGGAAGCTTTGTTAGGTATCAGAGAGCCAAAAAAGCAGCTTAAAGCAGAAAATACATGTTATTTTTTACATATGTTAGAAATTCTACGTGGCTTGAAAAATAAAGGATGAAACATTGCCTGTGAATATACCCATCCATTTGCAGTGTGGTGCAAGCCAGGCAATCATTTTAACATCAAGAATGTATTTTACAGCCACTGCCCTCTGTTTGTGCTGGGTCCAGCCGTGACACTATCCTTTTTCTGCCTATTTCCTTTTGGCACATGAAATCACTAGCTATAGATAAAATAGGAAGATTCATTTTGGCTTATGCAAAGAAGATGATATGGTGGTTAAACACCAGTGGTGCCTTGAATCTTCCTGACTAGCTGTTGGAGTGATGTCTTATCTTGAGTTTTAAGGGCTCAAAATGACCCTGAGCCATTTTTAACCTTAGGTGGGAAGAACCCTCCCTGGGTGTCCTTTTCCACTTTGAAAAATTCTTCACTCATTCCATGGTATCTGGTTTCCTGTTGTTTTTCACTTTTGTACCTCTGAAACCTGAAGCAGACCCACTTTCAGCGTGTTTGATGCTCTGTTTCTTGAAGATGCTTTAGCTCTCAGTTCTCAGAAATAACTCTTAGCCAAATGCAGAATAGAGAGACCCAACAAGAAGACATCTAATCTAATGTATCACATTTCCATAGTTTACGCTGCAAGCAGCAATTTGTGGTTCAGCAGCAACGGCTGAGTAGAGACAAGCATTATCACAGGAATTTCTTCCATCTCTCGCCTGAGTATGTGACAAATAAGTCCTGGCTGTGGCACGGTCTTTTCTGGTTTCTGAATAACATTTAGGTTTAATTCTATTTTTTTTCCTCTTTTCTTTTTTCTGGAAAGGCAATTTTACCTTTGCCACATGCACCTCTGTTCCCCTTAACTACGTGTTTTCTACATAATGCAACAGCATGTTCACTTGGATAGCATAACACAAAGTCGGGAAACGGCACAGAGAAGCAGTAAATAAAGGTAACCTCTAGGAACTGAGCAGGTGAAAGCAATCGGCTAAGGCGTTTTAGTACCACTCAGTGCAAGGTGGTCTGCCCAGGGACAGAAAACGCAAAGCCATATGAGAAGAATTGCGACGGTGTCCTGCGAAGTGCTAAACCGCAAAAGGGCAGGGGGGTATTGCAGATAACGCCCCCCCACACACACTCCCGACAGCAGTCCAGTGCGGATCTGGCTGGCTCAGCTAGTCCTCAGGCTGGCACTGGACGTTCTCCTCTGACTGCAGTTGTTTCCCAAGGTGATGTCCCTCTCCCCTCCACTCTTTTCCCGTGAGAAGGGCACAAAGGCAGGAGCCAGCCCGAAGCCGAGGCAGCCCCGCGGCGACGGGCACGCCGCGGAGCCCCCGGGCGAGCCCTGCCCCGGCAGGAGCGGCTCTCGCCCGCCCGCGCTAGCGGGAGCGTTACCATTGCGGGATTGATCTGTACCTGCATCCATCCATCTTCTGGGAATAGCCTGGCTCGACGATTTCAATTACAAATCTTCTAGGCAAGGGCCATTTCTTACTGCCGCTCGGGAGCATCACTCTGGTGCGATAGGGTACTATTTCCAGTCGTCCCCTATACGGTCCTGTTTAAAAAATAATAAAAAAATAAAGTCGGGGGGGCACAAAAGCATTGTAAATAAAGATTTTCAGTGTTTGTAGGGGAAATTCAAGCCAGAGCAAGCTGATGGTCTTGCCTCAGTAAGTGACACTGATGAGTCTGCTTTGGAATTCCATACTGTCTCCAGTGACTGTATTTCAAAAGGGCTCCTGAAAATTTAGAGAGAAATCCGAAAAGCAGTACAAAAATGACGTGAGGTCTTGGAGAACCTGAGAAGCTAGCGGAGGTGGATCTGTTTGGCTTCTTAAAGAGAAGGTTAAACACATTTTGATCAGCCTGTAAACCTCTACACAGGGAGGAAATTCTGTGACTCAAATGGGCTTTCATCTAGGAAATGAAGACACAACAGGATCCAGTGGCTAGAAGTCAGTATCAGCACAATTTGAAACTGGAATGTGGTGCCATTTTAACAGTGAATGAAAGCAAGCGCCAGAAAAAAAAAAATAAAAATAAAAAAATCCAGGTGGGAGGGCAAAAATCTACATTGCTTGGCATCTTTCGAAGAGATTTGCTGTCATTTAATCACTGGCTGTACGGGCAGGATTCAAAAATGCAATGGATGATAATCCACAGCCCGCATTATAGGGAAGGTCAGACTAGATACTGGCTCCTCTACTCTTAAAATGCATGCATTCCCGCCCCCTGCCCCCCAGGATTTTATGCCCGCCTGTGATTTGCATTGCCTTTCTGTTTTTATATCTCTAGGAACTTTGACTTTTTATTGGATTAATTCCTTTCTCTCTAGGGCATGCTTTCTAATATTTTGCTGGCAGCCATGCCGTGAATATCTGACAGCAACACTCTTCTTCGGGTGCCGGCCGGCGAGGAAGCCTCTCCGGAGCCAGCAGTGCAGTGGAATGTTTTCAGGGCAGGGGAATGTCTCTGCTGCCCCTTCCTATGGATTTAGGTGTCCCCCTCCCCGGTGCTCCGTCTCTCCCACCACGCCGCCTCGGGGGCATTTCCGCGGGGCAGAGCCTCCCGCCCCGGGCTTGCCGGTTCCTCCCGCCGGGTGCGGCCAGGGCGGGCGCCGGGCTGGCAGGTCCGGGGCTCGGGCTCTGCCCCGGGGCACCGCCGTCCCCGCGCCCGGTGCTCGGCGCAGCGTGTCCAAGCACCAAATTCCGGACGCGGGGAAGGCGGAGCGGAGGTGGGAAATTCTTCTCGCCTACACGAAGCGCTGTTTGCAGGAGGCCCGCGGGGATGGGAGAGCGGGGGCGGGGAGAAGCACCCGCTCGGACATCGGCAAGGGGTCAGGGGGCGCCGGAGGGCGGCCCGGAGCAGGAGGGGGGAGAGGAGAGTTTGCCCCAGAAGAGAGGCTGGAGCGGACCCGGACAGAGACCCGGGACCTGCCCCGAGTCTGTGCCGCGCCGCGATCTCGCAGCGGTCCCGGCGTCGGGGAGGAGCCGCAGCGGGGGTAGGAGGGCCAGGGGCAGGATGAGGCTCCACCTCGGCAAACCGGGGCAAACGGGAGGTCCCGGGAACACGGTCCAGCCGCGGGAGGAAACGTCCCGCGGACACGGCAGGAGCGGGCGGAAAACGAAACAGGGACGAGAAAGCAGGGCAGGGACGAAGCCCGGCGCGGTGGGGGCCGGCGGCGGCGCAGGGGCTGCGCGGCGCTGCGCGGCGCTGCGCTCACACCTGCATTGCAGCACTGGCGGAGCGGCGGTGCGCTCCCGGGCCCTCGGCGCCCGGCTCCGCGCAGCGCTGCATTGCAGCACTGCGGGAACCCCCTCCTCCCCGCGCCCTTCGCCTCCCGCCGCCGGCGCTCTGCTCCGGAGCCCCAGCCCGGGGCATGGGCGCCGGCCCCGCCGTGCACCGCTCCCGCTCGCACGACGATCTTCCAGCGCCGCCGCCGCGGGGATCGGGTCTCCCGCTTCGTGTAGAGCTGAGCAGCCCCCAGCCCCGGCTGCGGCTGCCGTGAGGCGGGAGGACACGGGCTGCTTCCCGCTATGTCTCCTGCACGGCGCGGGCAGGCGGGAAAGGCTCGAGCTAGTGCCTGTTAAATAACCCCCGCCCGGGAGGAGCCGGACGGCTGGAGGTGGCAGCCCGTCCCTTCGGGGCAGCCGCTGTCCTGCCCCTGACGGCGGCGCACGCCCTTCCCAGAACCTTCGACACGGATGGCAGAGAGACACCAGCGACTCGTCTCGATACCAGAAAGCGGCGGCCCGGCTGCCTCCTTGCCTTTCCCGCCGGGCTGGCGGTGCCGCCCGCCCCACTGGGGCTGCCCAGCAGCACATGGGTCCCGCGGACAGGCTCCGCACCTGTCCTGGCATCCTCTCTCCGGGCTGCTCTGGTGCCGACGAGGGCGTTTGGGCTGGACCCGCGGGGAGGGACCGATAGCACGGTGGGAGAAGCAGGCAGGGCGAAAGGGCGCTGTGCCCGGCTCCCGAGTAGCCTCCCCCCCCCCCCCCCCCGGCCGCTGTCAGGCAGGGGGGTCCTGGGGGCCCAAGGGGCGCTTGCAGCGCCCGCGGGATGGGCGAGGGATGCGACCAGACCCAACGTCCCTGGCCCATCTGAAGGGAGACTGATGACCGGGATCCAGGCTCCCTCGCCTGGGACAGCGGCCTGAAGCCTGCAGCCTCCCCAGCGCGACCGGCCCCGCCGGTCCCCGACAGCCACGAGCCGCGGCTGCTGCGCGCAGGCGGAGCGGGGCCCGGCTGCTCCGGGGGGCCGCAGTGGGTGCAGCGCCCGGCCGACAGCGCTCCCCCGCCCGCTGCCCGCCGCTGCGGGACGCGCCCTGCGGACCTGCCCCGCGGCGCCTCGCGCTCCTGCCGCGGAGCGGGAAGGGACCGGGACGATGCCAGGGGGAAGGAGTCTGGCGGCAGCTGGGCGTCCCGGGACCTGCCCCGCTGCCGGGTGCGGCGCCGCGGGGCACTGCGGGGTGCGGGGTCCCCGGCCGCGGGGGCTGCCCACCCCAGCACAACGGGGGCCCGTTCCCACGGCTCCAGCTCCGTCTCTGCTTTGGGAAAACGCCAGCGCGGTAACAAAATGGCGGGGAAAGGGTGGGATTGTCACGGCGAGCCCTGCAGCGCGGCTCGGCCGCCCCCGGCAGCGCCCGGCTGGGCCGCTGCGGCCGTGCCGGCGGCAGCAGCGAGGCGGCGGCCCCCCCGGCCTGCGCCGCTGCCCGGCCCCGCCGCACGGCAGGGCTCCGGTAGAGACGCAGCTGCAGAAAATGGCTGCTCGGCGGAGCCCGCTGAATCCTGCCGTGTGTGTGGGGGAACGGCAAGGAAACAGCGCGGCCTTCCCCTGCGGCCACCGCCCCCCGTGCGCCCCCGGGACAGGCGGCGCACGGGCGGCCGGTGCCCCGCGGCGCCGCCGGAGCTCGGGCCGGCCGGAGCGGAGCCGCACTGCCGCATTGCCCGGCCGCCCGCGGGGACCCCCCGGGGGGGGGGGGCTCACCTGCGGCGCTGCGGGGGGCGGGTGCCGAGCCCGCCCCGGCCCGGCCCCGGGCGCGCTCTGCCCCGCCGCTGCGGCCGCGGCTCCGCGGCGCCGGCAAGGCACGTGCCCGGCGCCCCGCCGGGGCGGCAGCCCCCGCGCTGCTGCCCGCGGAGGTGGAGGGCAGCGGAAGCTCCAGCCCCGGCGCGCCCGGGCGGCCCTGCGCCTCGGCGCCCGGGGACCGCGGGTAGGGCGGCGGTGGCAGCCAGACTGACACTTCCCGGGATCCCCGTCTGCGCGGAAGATGTTGGGGCCCCCGGGCGGGCGCAGCGGTGATTCCACCGCGATTGATTTCCCACTCGGTTTAAAATAAAAGAGACGGAAGAGCGAAAGAGAGGCCGCGGCTCGGCCACGGCACCGGCTCCCCGGCGAAGCCGCCACGAAAACTCGCCCCCGCGCCGAGCAGCGGCCGCCGCGGCCCCCCGCGCCTGCTCGTGGGGACGGTCCGCGCTGTCCTGCTCCCCCTCGCAAAAAGGGGTTTGTTCCCTGCGCTCCCGCGGGCATTTTTCGAGTGTTTCCGCACGTTATACGTGGGGCGTGGGAGCCTCCTCCAAACGCAAGTCTGGCAGCTCTGGCGAGGAGGCTTGGAGACCGACCGCCGGGGAGGGCTCCGGCACGGACAGGTCCCGCAGGAGCGGCTGGGGAGGGCGCCGCGCCCCGCGGGGCGCCGCGTAACCCCTGCATGCGCGGAAATCGTCGACTCCCCGCCGCGCTGGGGCGAGACTGAGTGGTGCGACGGACGCGTCGCTTGCGCCCTTCTGGGAAGCCTCTGCCTGGAGCCGCCCCGTCTCCTCGGCGAGGGGTGGGGAGATCACGGCCCCGTCCGCTTGCGCGTCCACGGGAACTGTCGCGCCGCCGAGACTTCGCGGGCTGGCCGCTGCCAGGGAGGCGCTGAGGCAGCGAGCAGCCGTGGGGCTGCCGGGGTTGCCTGCTCTGGGGTCACACCAGACCCCCGGCCCACGCGCTGTGGGCGCGGAGCAACGCGCGGTGCCCGGCGAGCCGTGGCTGCAGCGCGTCCCACAGGCGCCGCTGGCTCGCGGCCCCTATGGGACCTGCCCGCGCCGCCGCCGCTCCCTGCCCCGCCGCCCAAACGCGGAGACCTCGGCCGGGCCCGCCGGCGAGCCCGCGCCCACGGCTCCCGGCCACTCTCGCTGCGGTTGGGAAGGAGCAAGACCCCGTCGCGACCGGGCTGCGGATGGGACAGGGCAGCGGGGTCTCGCCTTAACTCCCCGCCTGGGGGGGGGGGAGGGGGGGAAGGGCGTGGAGGCGTGCCGCGGCGGACCCGTCGGTGCCGGTGCGGAGGAGGGAGTTTCTCTCCTTCCTCCACGAAACGCGCGTCGCGGCGTCGGGGGTGCTCGCGTGCCGCCACGACGGGCCCGTCTCAGCCGGGGCGAGGAGGGGGCAGCGGGGCGGCCCCCCGCGGCGGCTGCGGACCGGGGGCGGCGCGCCCCGTCCAGGCGCCGGCCGCGCGCCCGGCCCCGCGCGGCCCGACGGCGCGGGCGGGAGGGGTGGGGGGGGGAGACCGTTCCACTCGTGAGAGCCCCGTTGCTGCGATACCGGTGGACCAATGAGCGCTCACCAGCTCACCCCGGGCTCTGGCACGGCTTCCTTATATGGTGCGTGCCGTCTGCGGGGCGCCGCGCTCATCACCATATAAGGGCATGAACCTAAATACAGTATCTACCTTGTTCCTTCCCCCGGGGGGGGGGGCGGCGCGGCCGGTGCCCGCCGGGGCGGGGGCCGCTGCCCGCCCCGCGCCGCGCCTCGGCGCAGATGTTGCCGCCCCCCCGCCCCCTCCCGCTCTGCAGCCCTGATGAAGCCTCTGCTGCTTATTAGGTGAAATGCAAATGAACCGTGATTCACGTCTAATTGCTTTTGTTAAAAGCAGAGTCGGAGGTCTGCGCTCGGCTGTGGGCACGGCGCTGCCAGCGCGCCGGAGCGGGGCAGGGAGGGACGGGGGCAGGGGACGGGGCAGGAGGGGCCCGAGCTGCCAGGTGAGGTGGATTCGTTTCTGCTCCCGGGGAGGAGCTGTGGGGGCCACGGAAGCGCTCTCGGGGTCCGGCGCTCCCACGCGAGGCCGTGGGCAGGAGCCTGGGGATGGCATGGTGGGCTCGGCTGGGCCAACGCGAGGGGAGAGGGGACCTTTGGCAGCGCCGGGAGGCTCTCCGGAGGGCTGAGGAGTTCCAGTCACACCTCATTACAGCTGTCAGATTCCAATTTATATCTCCCCCCGGCCGTGACGTCGGCTGGCGCCCCAGATACATTGCTGACATGCCATGACTGCAGCTTTCATTCACCCGAGCGCAGCAGCCGCGGGCACCGCGCTCCGGCGCGCCCGGCGCAGGCAGGCTGCGGCGGGCCGGTGGTCTCTGTCCACGCGTGGCGTTTCGGGGGAAGCGGAGTCCCTTGCAGCTGGAGGCGCGACAGAGCAAATTCGTCCTTCTGGAGTCCTTGTGAGGCCAAACAGTCCTGGAACTGACGTGGCCAGTGACTCGAGCGAGATGGAGCCAGGCTGGTTGGGAGGGAGGGGGAGGCTCTCACGAAATATTAGGGCTTCCTTGCCCGACGCAGAGCTTGTGGCGATTCCTCCTTCGTTAGCCTTTGCAAACAGCTCATATTTATGCTTCTACAAATAATCAGCAAATTCAGAAATCCCGGAAACAAAAGGTCTTTTGTGCAAAGTGTTTCCAGCCCGGAGTGTTGCGATAAAGCGCCCCCCTCCCCGATCCTCGCGTGGCGCTCCACCTCCCGGGGCGGCCGCAGCTCTCCCGCGTGTCGGTGGGAGCTGCAGAGTAGCGTGGCTGCAAGTTCGGCGGCCCCTCGGGGCCGGAGATAACGGGAGACTCTCGTTGTATTTTGGCACGCTCTGAAAGTGAGCTAATGAAGGACGCGGACTGGCGCTGTGCACGGCCGCTCGGAGCTCCACGTGGGCGCTGCCGCGCGGGAGGCGGGGGCAGGAACCGGCGCCTGCTCGGCCCCACCGTCGGTGCCGCGAGCAAGGGCTGCGCTCGGGGCACGCCGCCGCTGCGGGACCGCCTGCAGTTGGCTGGAGATCGTGTCCCAGTGGCACCCACCACCTGGCGGCCACATGACTGTGGAACACGAGTGGAGCTGGTCCCACGTGCACGTTCGACGCGCGGAACCCTCCCCGTCCCCTCTTCAACTGCCGCAGCGGTGTGCGGCAGGGAGGAGAGCGCCCGGTGCCTCTCGTAGGACGGCGGAGCTGGCACCTACGCACCGGCCCCGGGGTCGGGGATCCGAGCGGCGCTCCCGGGCCCTCCTGCAGACACACACCGGGATGTACCCTGGGAAGCCAGCGGTATAGCGAGGGGGGAGCCGGGGTGCGGGGAGCGCCGGAGCTGCACCGGGCACCTTCGGAGAGGTGTTCACCCCGAGGGCGGCGGGAGCGCCGCCGGCTGCGCGGCTGCTGCAGCCGCGATTTTCAGTAGGACGGTGCCACCTATGGAAAGCACCTGGAATTAATCGCGCAGACGGCGCCGCCCCGGGAAGTGTCGCGTTTCTTTATGGCACCCGGGGGACGAACTCATGCCGCGCGTGTCCCCGCGCCCGCCGCCCCCGCGGCCCCGGGGCAGCCGCCGCGCGGGGCCGGGCCGGGCCGGCGAGCGGCGGCATGGGACTCGGCTGCCGCTGCCCGCCCCGGCGGCGGGGCCGCTGCTGTCCTTCAGCACCGCCGCCCCGGGCCGAGCGGACCCCGCGGAGGAGAGGCCGTCCCGGGGCGGTGGTGCGACCCGGGGGGAGAGGGGGGAGAGAGAGTCCAGGGATGCACCTGCCCAGGAGCCCCGCGGGAACCGGAGGGATAACGATCGATGGGACAGAGAGACCGGAGCCAGCCCAGGCGCTGCCCTCGCCACACCGGCGGGACACGGCATGCTCGGCGTGGTCCGCCCGAAGCGTTGCCGGGTCTCGGCCCCGACGTGTTTCCAAGAGGCACAGAAGCTCTCCGCGGAGGGACCGAGTTCCACCCCGAGCCCCGGCGGCTGCGCTTTGCCCGCGGACCGGGAACTGACTGCACTGTGCACAGGTCCCGGCCGGTGCTTTGGCCGGTTCAGGAGGAAGGCGGGAGGGAGAGGCTTCGGGTGGAGCGGACCACAGCGCTGCCGGGGTCCCCGACGGTGGGCCGCTCCGCACCCGTGCAAAGCATTGCCCTAGGCTGTACCGCGTAAGTGCCTGGCTCTGGCGAACCGCTTCAGGCTGCAAAAGCCGGGTCCAGCCGCTGCCCGGGACACGTAGCCCTCACCAGCCCCGCTTTCACCCCCCGAGCCTCTCCTTCAACGCTGGATCCCGGCCTCCACCAGCCCCGCAGGTCCCAGGAGAAGGGTCAGGAGCTGCGCCCGGTGCCCTTTCCGGGGGAAGGGGGGGGGGCAGCATCCCGGCCTGAGCCGTGCCCACGGGAGCCGCCGCCTCCGTCCTGCCAGCCCTCGCTCCTGGCGTCTCGGGGGGCTCCCGGGAAAACCTCGCCGGACCTAAATTCGGTGTCAAACAAAAGTTGACACGAAAACTTCCTTGCGCGGGAGCTTCTGCGCTGCAGAGTGCGGGAAGGACCTGCTCCGCGCTGCCCGTCCTTCGCGGAGACACACCTTCCCCAGACACCCCGTTGAAATCCCCCCTCCTGCTCGGCCGTGGCTTGCACCGGGGGAAAAAAAAGGAGGTGGGAAACGAGGCCGGAGTAGCCCCGCCTGCAGCGAGCCCACGTGGAAGCTCCGTTTATGGCTCTGTCTCCGGGCCCGCCCTCGCCCGCTCTCCCGGGAAGACCAGTGCTGCCCGCCGCCCGCTCCCCCGCGAGGCTCTCCCCGGACACCCCCCTCGCTCCCGCGGGACGCGACGAGGGCAGGTGTCGCGGCCCGGGACTCGTCGCTGCTTCCCCTCTTCGCCCCGAGCTGTTCGGAAACGAAAATAGTGCGTCTCGGCGGCTGCGCGCCGCCCGGGCCCGGGACAGAGCTGCGGCGGCCGGCGGGGTCCGACGGCGCCCGTGGGGTTCCCAGTGGCCAGTCGGTCCCACCGAGCCAGCCCGGGACCGGCTCGGGGGGCGCTGAATTTGCCTGGAGCCTCGTCGCGGCTTCGCTCAGCCGCTGGTGGAAGGAATCGTTTTCCCGCTTGGCTCCGGGTTGGGATCGGACAGTGAATTGGGACTGGGCAGCCTAGAGCCTAACCGGGCCGCCGGCGCGGCGCAGGGCGGTCAGGCTGAGGCCGTGCGGCCGGGGAGGGGCAGTCCCCACCGGCAGCCCCGGGAGTCCGGGGGAGGCGGCGGCGGCCGCGCTCCGCGTGCACCGGGCGGTCGCCCGGAACGCAGCTCCGAGGCTGAGTTTCGCCCTGCACGACCGTGCCTACGGCCCGGGCGGGCTGAAGGATGCTTCTTCCGAGAGACAGGGGCGGAAGCGGCCGTAGCGTCGCTTCAGGGACTCTGCAGCCACTGCTGCTCTGCAAAAGGGGGCAACGGGGTCTCCGCCGGCGATGGGCGGACTCGACTGCCCGGGGAGCTGGACCGGACCGGGATCTGGACAGGATCCGACCCGCGCCGGGCGCAGCTATCTGGCGGGTAGAACAGCCCCTAAAGCGTGGTCTCCAGACAGCAGGGTTAAGCGGTGGGAAGAGCCGGGCTGCGAAGCGGGGATCCGCGGTGCCGGCCGCTGGGTTCGAGCCAGCTCCCTCCTGCCTCGCCGCCGCCAGGGGCTCGGCCGAGCTCGGACACGCGTGCTGCCTCCGGTGCCCCCACGCGCGGCCCCGGGGGGGGTTGCAGCTCCCCAGTTTCGTTGCAAAGCTCACATCTCTGGAAGCCCCCGCGTAGCGAGAAACAAGGGAGGGAGGCGGGACATTCTGCCGCCGAGGGGGCTCGCTGAGACTCGAAGATCTCATTGCACAAGTCTGAGCTAGAGGAGGGGATATCTAGGAACCGAAAGGCGAGTTTAGGGACAAATGGGCGGAAACTAGGGCCGCTTTTGCCTGTGCAGCTGCACCCGCCCTCGCTGGGCAGGAGCAATCCCAGTGTCAGCTCTGAGCGCCGGGATCTCGGGACTGGTCCTGGGGGCCCGGCGGTGTCGGAGCGTGCGGAGGGGACGCGGGCGCGGGCCGCCCCGCAGGACGGAGAGCCCGCGCTGCGCCCTGAGGGCTTTTGCCGTTGACCTCAGAAGGGTGGAGGGCGGCCCGTCCCCGGGCTCGGCTCTGTGCTCCGAGAGTCCCGGACGGGCCCGAGGGTCCCCGGCATCTCCGCAGCCCGCAGCGGCGATGGGGTCCCCGGGCCTCCCCCCGGGACGAGGGACCGGCCCGGGAGTGCTGGAGACGCTCCCACCCGCGGCGATCGCGTCCCGAGGCGCCGCGGGCGGCTCCGTCCCCGCTCCTCTTCCCCGACAAAGACCCCGAAGAGTGGCGGCAGCCCCGGCAAAGGCTCGCCCACGGTGCCGGGAGGGCTCTGGCGGGGCCCTTCCACAGCGGGCGCCGCTCCTCGCTGCCTTCTCCGCACTGTTCCCGTTTGTCTCTTGCCATCTCCCTGCCACTCTGCGCTTCAGCCGGGCACCGTGCCCGGGACCACGGGAGCGCGTGGGGCCCGTGGCGTTGCGACACGGCGCGAAGGTGCTGGAGTTCTTCCCTCCACGGGTGGCCAGGCGGGAGAGAGCGAGAGAATCGACTCTGCTCTCTCGGTGTTCACGCGTGTCTGCGGGGCTCCACAGAGCCGCGTGGCCGTGCGCAGGCGACCAGGCACAAGGGCTGCCCTGACGGGAGCTCCGCAGCCCCGGCAGGGCTCGCGTGCAGCGTCGCTGTGGGGAGGCGCGGTCCCGGGTGGAGGCTTCCCATTTGCACCCGGAACACTGGGAGTAAAGTCGCGGGGGAAATAAAAAAAAGACGGTTCCCCCGGCTGCGGCACCTCGGCGAGCCATGGGTAAGGGGCTCCGCACGGCCCCGCTCCGCCACCGCGTAGCTGCGGGACACTGCCCTGAAGTGAGAGCCGCAGAGCGAGGGCTGAGGAGCGGGTACCGTCCGGCTCAGGAAGACGCCCCCCTCCGCGCCCACCCCAGCCGGGTGCTCTGCGCTCGCTCCCCTCGGCCCTTTTTTCTCCGCAGCATTTTCCCAGGAGCAAGATCTGGACCTCTGTGGCCGTGCAAATTAACGAGCCGCCTGGGCAGCGACCTGCTTTAATTAAAAACGATTAATTCGACATTAACGAAAAACTCTCCGGGACGCCGCTTACTAAGGACAGAGGAGGGCGCGGAAGGTGCTTTCCCCCCCCGTTGCCCTGTCTCCCTGCGCGTCAGCGCCGGGCTCCGCACGGGAGCGGAGGCACCGCGCAAAACTTGTGCGGAGAGGGCCATTTTCGTGTCCGCGGGACTGGCGGCGGGGGGCCCGAGCGGCGGGGCCCGAGGGCTCCGCACCCGCGGAGATGAGGGCGAAAACCTCCCGCCTCCCCTCGGGAGAGAGATTTCATCGCTAAGAGCTGGCGTGAGAAACCTGCTTGGCCCGCCGAGGACGGGATCCTCAGAGGCGGTTCCCGGCAGCTGCCGAGCTCCCCCCGCGGCCGGCGACGGGTCGTGCCCGCCTTCGCCCAGGGACGGGGCGGAGAATGGACCCGGTCCCCCGGCGCATTCGTGGGGCTGCGTCCACCGAGCTTACTTGGATCGCGGGGAGCAGGCGGATGCCGCGGGCTCCCGGACCCCGTGGATCCCTACACTCGTGCCCCAGGAGTCCCCCGTGGGACTGCAGGGCTCCAGCCCACAGCTCTGTCGACGGATGCTCATGGCCTCACACCCCCGATTCCGCCCACAGAAGCAGCGGTTACTGTGACTCCCTTCGGAGGTCTGAGCCCACGCGGCTGACAGGACCCAGACAGAGCTCCACGCAGTCAAGCAGGAGCTCCATCCGCTGCTCCTGGGAGAAAACGATACCCGGGACAGAGATAACGCCGCGGCCTTCCTCTTCTAAGCGCCGGGGCTGGCGCCCCGCAGGCTCCCGTGGCCCCGGACTTAGGGAAGCGCGAGGGCTGGAGCCGTTGTGTTCGTGGGCTCCGTGGGCCACGATTCTCTCCAGCGCCATCCCGGGCCGGGCCCGCCGGTGGCTGAGGCCCGCAGTGGCGGCAGGTGCCCCGTCGCACGCTGCACACGCAGCAGGGACACGCCACGGGAGACCTCCCACGCCGGCAGCATCGGTGGCGGGACCCGCTGGCCGCCCCGTCCCCCTCCCCTCCCAGCTGCCCCCCGCCCCGACGGCAAATTGCAGTCAGATGGGAGCCGCGGTGCGCGGAAGCGCCTACCTTATTTACAGGAGAGGAGGCGCAAGAAAAAACCTCGGGGGCCACGTCCAACCCACGCGTGGGTTCGGCCGCCGCCCCCACCCGATCCCCCTCAGCTCCAACCAGCTCTTTGCGCCGGACAGGCAAGTGGAGGTCAGAACCGAAGAAGGCCTTGCAGAACCTTGTCACGCGTGGACGGGGTGACGGAAGCCCGTCGGATCTGCGCGGGCAGCAGACGGGCGGGTCGCGCCGGTGAGAGTGGCTCTCGCTCGGGTCCAAGGACAGTCGTGGAGGCGATGCTGCGCCCTGCACTGGAGAAATGCTCTTCTCTGAGGGACGGGGCTGAAGAGCTCCCGGGGCAACTCCCCCCCCTCCCCACCCCACGCACTCCGCCTCTCTGCGCGGGTCCCCGGTCTCCCGTGGCCATGCCCGTCCCGGGGACGGACTCGCTGCGGGAGAAGGCGAGAGATCCTGGGCAGGATGACAGCGATGAAAACACTGCCACAGGACGAGATCCAGAGCCTGTGGAGGGCCAGGGGGTGTGAGGGGGCGGGCTGAGCCCGGGGGCGCGGGGGGCTGAACAGGCTCGCAGCTCCCCAATGAATACCGGGCGCTCGGACACCGCCGCCATCACCCCATCACTTTGTTGACAGATAGGTCAGGGGGCAAAATCCCCCACGAGATGGTCCCGGGCGGCCCCCGACGCCCTCCCTCACACCCCGAGGGAGCCGGGGAGCAGAGCCGTGGGCTCCCGGAGCAAGGAAACCAGAAACTCGTATTATAGGCTGTTGAGGTCTACTTTATTTTTACTACCCAAACTGTTGGAAAGTATTTAAACTTAAACAGAAACAGCTGTATCGCTGGCACGGCTCGGAGAAACTATTTGTTACTGTGAATGGCTTTTTATGATTATGAACTTTGCTGGTTCGCTGGCTCCCAAAGTAGTGGCTTTCTTGGCAGATCTGGTCTAATGAGGTGATTTTTACGTAATCTCCGAGTGCTTCGTTAACAAATACTATTTTCTTTGTCATATGAACCCTCAGCCGGTTGTGCCGAGCCGCGCGGAGCCGCGGGGGAATGCGCGGCCGGGCCGCCCCCGCGGGGCTGCCCCGTCCAGGTGCGCACGGGGGGCCGGGCTGGGCCGGACAGCTCCGCCCCGCCGCCGGTACCGTGGCTGCCCCGCGGGCGGGAGGCGGCGCGGAGCCGAAGCTCAGGGAGCCGGTTGCAGCAAGACGCTCGCAGCGCCGCCGCCGGGGGGCCCGGACCCGGGCCGCCCCCGCCCCGACCGCGCCGCCTCCCGGCCCTTTGTGCTCGGCGCCGCCGGGCCGGGCCGGGCCGGGCCGGGCCGGGCCGGGAGGCGTGGGCACGCCCCCCCCCCCCCCCCCGCCGCAGCCCTCGGGGGGGCGGCCCTCGCGGGGGTGGGGGGCGGGCGGGAGCGTGCCCCCCCGCGGGCCCCGGCGGGCGGCCCCGCCCCGCCGCGCTCATTGGGACGCGGGGCACGTCGCGGGGCGGCGCGGCGGCGGGGGCGGGCGTCGGGCCCGGGCCAATGCGGCGCGGGCGGAATATTCCACCCGGCTCCGCCAGCAACAAGTGCGGGGGGGGCCCGAGGGGGGGGGCGGCGGGCTGACGTCAGCGGGCGGAGTATTATGGTCTGGGCTGCGCTGGCGGCTGCCTGTGTGCTGCGAGCGGCCGCGTAAACATGGAGCTCTCGGCCGTCGGGGAGCGCGTCTTCGCGGCCGAGGCCCTGCTCAAGCGCCGCATCCGCAAAGTAGGTGCCCCCCGGCCGCGCCGCGCCGCGCCGCCGCCCGCCGCGCCCGCCGCCGCCGCCCGCCCCGCGCAAGGCCGCGGCGGCGCGGGCAGCTCCGCGCCCTCCCCCGGCCGCGCGGCGCTGCGGCGGCGGCGGCTCGCGGCGGCCGCCGGCCCGCGCCGCGCCGACTGCGGCTGGGCGGCCGCTGGAGGCGGCTCTTTCTCCCCGCCGCATGCACGGGCTTTCCGCGCGAGCGGGGCGTGCATGTTCTGCTGCATGCCTGGCGTTGTGTGCGCCGCGCTCCCCGATGCATTCTGCTGGGGGCTCGTTCGGCTGCATGGGGCTGCTGCACGCGTATTTTTTTTTGTTGCAGCTTTTCCCCTCACCCCCCTGCCCTCTCCCTTGCATATTTTTGACACATGCCTTTGGTTCAGGCGTGTATTTGTTGCATGCATGTTATTGCATGTGTAGCTTTGTTGCAAGCATTTATCGTGATTTCCCTCCATGCATATTTATTTTCTTCTCTTCGCATCTGCAGGGACGCATGGAATATCTCGTAAAATGGAAGGGCTGGTCTCAGAAGTAAGTACACTGTTTATACAATTTTGCAGCCTAGGAACTATACAGAAGATGGTTCATTGTAGCTATTATTTCCCATTGTGGTAGAAAGGAAAGTTGGATCCATTTCTTTAGGTCATGTTTTTTTTATTTTACTATTATTATTACTTACTCCTGATACCTTCTCCTCTCTCTGTGCCTCCTCTGCCAGATACAGCACTTGGGAACCCGAGGAAAACATTCTGGATGCCCGGCTGCTTGCAGCCTTTGAGGAAAGGTACAAGGCCTTTGCTAATCATATCCATTGCACTTATAAATATTTTGCTGTCTTGTAGCTATGCTGAATTGAAGCTCTGGTTTTTTTAACACCTCTAGGGAACGAGAAATGGAGCTTTACGGGCCTAAAAAGCGAGGCCCCAAGCCCAAAACCTTCTTGTTAAAGGTAAGGAGTCAGGAGCCCCGCGTGTGCATTGATGTTGCTTTGCTGGTGAGTGGAGAGGGCTGCATGCTGCAGCAGGGAGCATGAAAGGCAGCATGCAAATAGCAGGGTCCCTCTCCAGCACTGCTGGAGAATGCTCATTGCAAAGGCAGCCTCTCGTCTTGTAACTTGTAATTATGCAGCCGGATGGCAGGATAATAAAGTCACCGGTTGATTTATCTTCTTTGCACTTTGCAGGCCCAGGCAAAAGCAAAAGCCAAAACCTATGAATTCCGCAGTGACTCTTCCAGGGGGATCCGGGTGCCGTACCCTGGCAGGTCCCCCCAGGAGCTGGGCTCCACATCCCGAGCTAGGGAAGGACTGAGAAACATAGCCCTGGCTCCCCAGAGCAGCACCAGCACCCCCAAGGGAGACAGCATCCGGGACCGGGTTATAAGAGTGGAAGAGAAACCTGGGGAGACCCCAAAAAAGAGAGGCCCGAAGCCTAGGAAGGAGCTTTACAAGGACCTGGCGGAGACTCTGGATGCCTCCAAGAGGAAACTGGGGGAGCCGGGGGACAAGGTGGGGGACTACCTCAAAGCCAGGAAAATAGAGGAGTCAGCCCCAGGGGCGGCAAAGTTCAGCTCGGGACACAGTGTAATCCAGCTAGCCAGAAGGCAGGACCCTGACCTCTCTGGCACCATGTCCAGCCCTAACAGAGTAGAGATTGGTATGAAGCTTGGAGCCTCCGAGACTTACCCTCCCAGGGTTGCCAAGCACAGGGCAGACTTTCTGGACCCCAAGGGGCAAGGAGGATTGGACCCAGGTGGGCCCAAGATCCTGCACAGCTCAGTTAACCCAGGCTCTATGGGCAGCCTGTACCGAGACAGTGTGGGAAGCCAAGCGGGGAGGCCTTCTCTCATTGCCAGGATCCCTGTCTCACGGATTCTGGGTGATCCTGAAGAGGAGTCCTGGAGCCCATCTCTCAACAACCTGGAGAAGGTGGTGGTAACTGATGTGACATCTAACTTTTTGACCGTCACAATTAAAGAGAGCAGCACGGACCAAGGATTCTTTAAAGAAAAGCGATGAGTTTTTTTGTTGTTCTTGGTGGTTTTTTTCAGTCTAGATCCAGACAAAAGCTTGGTTAGAGCTTGGTGGGTTTTTTCTTTTTTTTTTCTTTTCTTTTTTTTTCCTGGAGAGGATTTAGAAACTGTACTAAATTCATTAACTCATTCTTTTTCTTTTTTTTGTCTTACATTTCGTTTGGAAGATTATCTCTAGAGTTATATTTTCTATTAGATGTAAATATGTTATTTAAGAAGAAAATGCTTATATATATATATCTATATATATTTCAACTCTAAGTTGTTTTATTTAAATGGAGACAACAGTGACTGCTCAGTTGCTCTTAGAAAGGACAATAAAACTGAGAACTAATGGAGTTCATGCATCTGTTGCAGGAGCCAGTGTACATAACGAATGATGTTCATAGCTAATTATGTTGTTGGTTTTTTTAACTATTATTTTTCATATGATGCTATGGATGGTGAAGGGGGAAGTGTTATTCCCTCAGTGGGCAAAGTGCCCTGATTTCTTGATTGTGATATAAGGTGTTGCTTGTACAATCAAGTGTGCTGTATCTAGAACTGTCACCCTTGACAGTTGAAGTAAGCACTTGAATTTACAGTATTGTTGGGGAGGGGGGTGTTTCCAGTTAAAAGAAAAATAAAAGTTGCTATGAAATTGGGGTGGGGAAAAGCATAAGTCCATAAAAAGGCTAAAACCGTTCTAGTGGAGTATTAACTTGAATTACCTTTTCTTACAAAGGAAGAGGAAGTTTGTATGTGTAAGATTCCTAAAAGAGGTGATACTGAAATGCACTTTAATAGAATTGTCATAGCAGTTATGGGAGACTGAACTGAGCTGAGAATCTGTTTTCATTTTGTCTGGTTGCTTGATTCTTTTCCCCCACCCACTTCAAAAAAAAAAAAATCTGTTTACATTCCTGAAATGCCAGAGAAGTTTGGGAGGGTAGCATGTCACTGCCCATATTTAGATGCTTTATACTGTTATAGAAAATGAATTTCTTTTTTTTTTTTTTTTTATTCCACAGTTCACTTTGGACTGTTGGAAGACTCCAGCTAATGTGTTTTGTAATATCCACATCTCTGACAAATCCCAGAGCCACCTTTATGCATTCAGAGACAATAAATATTTCCCTTTTCTTATGCTAGTTAAACAATAGCCAAGAGGCTAAATATTCCTGTGCGCAGAGCAGCTCCTGCTGACTCTGGTGGCTTTTTGTATTTTTATTTGCCTGCATATTTCTTCTGGTTTTGAAGGACTGTGCAGTTTCTTTCTCCCAGGGCTCAGGCAGGGCACAACAGTGAGAATTTAATGGCTCTGAACAAAATGCAGCAGTTTCCCTCCACTGGTATTGACCAGAAGCCCTCTGCTACCTTGCAGAAAGCTTGTGGCAGTGTCTTGCAGCAGATGTGGGATGTGACTGCCTGGTCTTCTGCTCGCTTTCTCTCTAAACTATTACAGCTTAACCAAGTTGAGCTTGGGGTCTTTTAGCCTGATCTGGGAAGAGTGTAAGCATTTTGTTGTGTATTTTTAGTTGAAGTATAGCAGGTGTCCTTGTGTCCTAACATATTGATTTAAGCATCTCTGTCGGTTCAAAAGCACAAATCTGTCCAGCAGCCCCTAAGGGCCAGGGCAGGGAGAGATTGGCCTTTTCCATCCTGATTGGCCTAGTGAAGCTCTTAAATGCTTTCTAATTTGGGGACTGCACATAAGATGAAAGCACATGGGGCCTAATGGGAAGAGGAGGGGGCTCAGGCGAAGAGTGGCCTTTGCCACTGTCAGGCTCATCTGGATAATTATGGCTCCACCTTTCTTAGTCCCCTTCCCCTTCCATCTTTTGGGACTTTTGCCTTTGTCAGAGGACGTAGCAAGAGAATGCTGTATTGACTGTACAAAGGGAGCTGGTTCTGCAAGTTGGTATTATTTTTTAAGGCATATTTTGTAAAATTGAGATTTTTAACTTGGTTTGTACAAAAAAAAATGAAGCAAGCAGTGTACTGGTGTCAGTGCTGGTTCCTAGAGAATCCTGCATAGGACGTGTATGTTGTCAGATGGACAATGATGGGGATTTAGCTGCCCTTCCTTCACCTGCTGAGATACCTAAGGTTGAAAAATACCTCCCTTTGCAAAACAGATGATAGCAGAGCTCCTGCCTCACTCCAGCATCAGGGTGCGGTTTGGATTTCATGTGCTTCACTCCAGCCCTGTATAAGTATATATGTGTGTGTGTTTAGATGCACACGTATATAAAGCAAGACATACATGTGGGTGTATATGTGTGTATGTATATAGCGACGTATATGCTGAGTGTGTGTATGGGTGTGTGTGTGAATAATTTAAATCTAAGACTTGTACAAAAAATTTGGCTAAATCTCAGTCTCAGAAGTGAAGCTTAACTACGTGTCTTCTGCCAGCCGTGAATGTCCATATGAGACCTGCTTTTTATGTGAGTTTAAATATATACTTTGTAAATAGAAATGTGTCTCTCTTCTGTTTGTGGCCATGGGGCGAGGAGAGGAGCGGGGCTGGGGGCAGCTGAAGGAGGCCGGGCGCGGCTGGTGCCCGGGGCGGGCGGCCCCCGACGGGGCGGGCGGCCCCACCAGCACCACCCACCGGGAAGGGGCCGTGGGGCGCAGGTGCCGTGGAGCGGGCGCAGTGCTGCGGGCGGGGGCGGGCCGGCCCGTGGTGGTGGGGGTCCCTGCGGCGGCCGTGACTGCCGTGTGCGGCTCCGCTGCACGCCCGGCTGCCGCGGGGCAAAGGCCGGGCCGCCGCTCCGCCCCCGGAGAAGGCGCGCAGGTACCGGGCAGGGCACGGGCGCTGCCCCGGGCCGCGGCGCTCCGCCTTGCGCCGGGCGGGAAGAGCGGCCGGAGCCCGCAGAAACGTCTCCCCGCCGCGGGCTTCCGACGCCCTGGGCCGCGGAGGAGAGGCAGGCCCGGGCCAGGGCTCCGCCGGTGCGGAGGGCTGCGCGGGTCGGCGCCCCGCGGCGCGGGGCCGGCGCGGCGGCCGCCCCTGCCCGGCGAGCCCGGCCTTTGTATTCAAATCTCCGCCGGCCGCGCAGCCGGGGGGAAGCGAGCGGGTTGTGTTGTTTTTGGGTTTTTTTTTAAGCAGTGTCCTCATTAACCTCCTTTTTCTGCTCCGCTGGGTGAAAGGAGCAGACCCCCTTATTATCAGAGCTGTCAGCATCTGTGCGCGGAAAATGAGTGTCAAGTAGGCGAAGGAGAAAGGGCCGCACAATGGCGCCTTTCTCCCCCGGTCCCAGCGGGGGGGACCCTTTCACACAGGCCGCGGCGGGGCCCCAGGCCGGGGCCGGCGGAGGGGGCGGCGGCGGCGGCCGCACGGCGCGGGAAGGGCGGCAGCGGCCGCCGGGTCCCCCCGGGACCCACCCGCCGGAGCAGGGTCCCCTTCGCCAGGGCGTCTCGGACGGCCCTGTGCCGATCCTCCCCCCCCCAACACACACCCTGGGGGCTCCGCGGCCCGGGAGCCTGCGCCCCGCGGGCGCAGGAGCCGCCGCATCCCGGCACAGCCGCAACCCGAAGGCCCCGCGCAAAGACAGTCGCCCCGACGGCGGAGTTGCGGGCCCGGGGTCATAGCCACCTCGGGGCCCGCTTATGCCCCCGATGCTGCCGGCGTCCCGCGGAGGTGCCGCTGCCCGGGCCCTTCCGCGGCCGCGCAGCGCCCTCCCCAGGCCGGCCCGCCCGCCGGCCGCCGGGGCGGCTCCCGCCCCTCGCACGTGTGGGGCGGCGGGCTGGGCCCAGGGCAGAGCAGAGGCACCTGAGGAGCCGCCGGGGCAGGCGCAGCTCCAGCCCGCAGCAGAGCCCGGCGGCCCACGCGGAGTCTCCCGGCGCCCGGTAGGAGCCTGGGACCGGGGAGGGGCAGGGGGATGCGTCTTTCGGGGGGCCCGGGGAGGGGGGTCGTGTCCGGGGGAGGGGGCTGAGTCCCCCTGTTCCACACCACCGGGGCCATGGTGATGCATGATGCAGCCCCAGCCCCGGGGGGCTCCGTCGAGCAGCGCACCGGGCCAGGGCTCCCTGAAGCCTCCGGGCAGGCCCGGCTCCAGCCCGGGCAGGGATCCCGGAGGTAGGGGTGTGAATCCCGTGTCCGCGGGAGGATGCAGTTTGGCAAGGCAGCAGCAGCGGGGCTGCAGCCAGCTCCCACTCTGCTCCCAGCTGCTTTGGGTGAGGTGGGCGTGTGTCACCTCTAAGGCGAGGCAGGTCGGGGCACTTCCCTTGAGCGGCCAGGTATGCTTGGATCAGTGACCACAACAGGCTGAAAAGGTTAAAAAAATATTTATTGATATACTAAAAAACAGCAGTGGAAAAGTTATACAAAAGACCTGCCTGACATACCATCTCCTAGTGTTTTCCTGCAAAATAAATTAGAAGCAGCCTAGAGGTCTCAAGTCTAAACTAGCATTAACATCCAAAAGTACTAGAAAACACCTATCACAAAATGCAAGCAAGTCAACACTAGGGTCACGGAAAAAGCCCTGGTGGGAACACCCGGCAGGAGCAGTGACCAGGCAGCTCAGGCAGCCCCTCGTTAACATGCGGGCTGTGCGGCTGTCCTGGTCCAACAAAGAACTTCAGATTTCCCAGGGTAATAACATCTCCAACTTTTGTTCTCTGAAAATAAAAGCAAACAAACAGCTGTAGTTTAAAGCAATTATAAGTGTCATACAGGAACGATTTGGCTCTCTCTTTAATTAAAACATACAAATCAGACCAGTGACTGGTACAAGTTACAAGAACAATTGTTTGTTTTCACCCATCCCTCAATTTCTTTCAGTAAAAACCTCTCTCCAGCTCCAGAGCCCTTCACACCCAGATGAGAAACTCAAAGCAAAACAACCCTCCAACCATCCCCATTCCTCCACAAACTCCAGTTTTTTTGGTACAAAATATATATATAAAAATATACTAAACTTCTAAGGAAGATGACTGAATTGGCCACCTCTTCCAGTCCAATGGAAAACAACAAGTATACTTAACCAGATTATGCCTGGAGAAAATGTCCATTCAATATACAAATACTGCAGGACTTTCCACGTCGGAAACCCCTTAGAAAATGACAAGTGACAAACCTTTAATTGGCTGTTTGACATACAACTAAACACTCAAACCCATAGCAGCAAAATAAAAAATAAAAAAGGTAGACCTTGAATACTAATGGTATTGACTGGTAAACACAGTTCGCACCAGCTTTCAATCTCTGTCCACAAAAGACTGCATTAAGTTACTTGCATAATGTGCCTTTGAGAGGCAAACTTCAGCATGAAGCTTTCACTTAAACACACACCAGAGATGCTGGGAGATCCTGAAACATGAGGTTGGAAAGGAGACTGGGGAAGGACAAGATGAGATGAAGTTTAGTAAAATTTCTGGATTATAATTTTCACCATCCTTAAAACTTTGGAATCAAACCAGCTGGTTAACAGAAAGGCACAATAGCAAGAGTGGGTAACAGCAGAGCCCTTCTGCCACTGAGAGACGAAACATCTGTGAGCGGTGGGTGATGAAGAACAAAGCCACTCGCTGCTGGGATGTTCGGCCTCCCGGGCTCAAGCCGAGGGCCCTGGGAAACCAGTTTGGCCCTGAACAAGCCACCAAATGGAAAAACATGCTTGAGTTTTCACAGGGTGCTCTAGAAGGAGCAGCCTTCTCAGAGCTAGCCTGCAGTGAATGCAACACATCTGCAGCGCCGAGCACCAGGAGCACAGGGCTTCCCATGGAGCGCTGTGGCCCAGCAGGCTGGCCAAGACCCCTTGTACTCTGACAGCTCAGCCATGTGTCCCTCCACCATCGCATCTTGCTTCCATCGCTCTTTCTGGACTCTCGAGGCCTGACCCTTTCCAAGACCATCCTCAAAGGCTTTTTTCTTCAACGACCACTTTGATGAGTTTCTTCGATGCACCAGCCCCTGCATTCTATTCTCAGCAAGAGCATCCCTGCCGAGCCGGCTTCTTCTCCATGAGTATTTGACCAGCTGCCTGCAGTGCTGAAGCAGGGCTCTGCAGGACTGCTGGGTGCCACACTGAGGACCAGGAGTGCCTCTCCCCATCAGTGTCACAGCTGTCTGCAGGACCCCATGACCACTCAGCTTTGCATAGGCACAAACCTGTCATGGGACCAATGCCACAGACAAGCCTGAAATAAGGACAGTTCCAAAAGGCACATTGTCATTTAGTTTGGATTTGTAAAGGCCAACTAGCAAATATTTGGTGTATGGGGAAGAGAGCCAGGCATTACCTCCGAGAACCCATCAGTCCCTTCGTTCTTCTTTGCAGATGCTCACATCTTCAGCACAAGAGTACATCTAGCAAAGGCCATGCCTAGAGCACTCATTTCTGCAACCACAGGCTAACATTTCCTGGGATTTCTCAAAGCAACAGTATTTCATTTGGTAAAGTTAAAAACTACAAGGTAAACAAGCAATATATATGTGACATTTTGGCACCATGGCGTTCCTCTGTGAACCTCTTTCATGGACAATGCTCATTTCTTTCCACGTGGCCCTTTGCCTCACAAAGCAAAGCACAGCACATTTGTGGGAAATGCAGCTAGCTGCAGACTCAAAGCTGCACAAGTCCTTTTGCAGGCAACTTGATGCAAATCCCTCTAGCCCCAAGTGGGCTGACACAGTGGTGAAGTGACATTCAAGGCTGTGTGGCAGCACAAGAGAAGAACTGAAGATTTCCAAGTAGTCTACACAGATGTTGCTCAAAGGCAAAAATACACCCCCACCGCCAAATCGAAGGCATGCTGTCATCTCGTGCAGGCCCCCATACTTAGGCTCCATAAGAGGACAAAACCAAAGCCATGACCAACAGGAAGGCTTCAAAATAAATATAAAATCTAAGTGAAACTATTTCTAGATCACAGGAGTCTTTTCTGGCAATGGCTGCAGCTCAGGGAACAACCACTCCTTTAACAACCAAACGGCAGATGCAACCTTTGCTGGTTTTTCGTTCTACCTGAGAATTGCACTGCCACCAGCCAGCAGCTTGGGAGGCAGTGTTTCAAATATCAGTGAAGTGTCTGATGGGGGGTTAAGAAATAGGTGAACCCCTAGTTTGATCCATTTACCTTGCTGCATTGCTGTGTACCAGTACTATAAGTGCCTCAGACTGTGGCAAAATAAGATGTCCTTGTGCCAGATCAGTGAGCAAGAAAGCAAATGATCCACATGGAAGCAGTACCTAAATATGCAGACACACTGGGCAGCCACCCCAGGAGACACTTGCAGCACAGACCTTAGGAGGCACTTCCAAATTACGTATCCAGAGCGACCTGACAGATTGCACACATTTTCTCTTCTCTGAAAAAGGAGCTGAGCATTAACAGAAATAAAAGAAAATGACCTCAAATGCTACTGAACTTTGCCTGAACTAGTGCTGTTAATTTTGGCTTGTAAGAGTAATCTATAATAGGGGAAAAGACCTCAGTAAAAATTATTGGTTGCAATTACAAGCCAAAATTAACAACCCTGCTGCTGGCACAGGATGGAAAGACAAATGAGAATGGTTGCAGAAGGCCCAGTTGTTCCTCAGGGAATGGGCTGAGGGTGGGAGCCTCAGGCGATTCCTGCTGCTGCTGGGGCGGGCCCTTCCCAAGGCCTTTTTTTCTGCTCCGGCCTCTGCTCCCAGTCCCTTTCCCACTGCTCCAGACAACCTGTGCAGGTGTTGTCCTCTACTAGCTTCGGAATCCTCCAGTTGAAGAAAAAAGTGGGCGATCAGCATAACTGAAACCCAGCAAGCGGCCAAAGCACACGACTTGCCTGCAGTGTTGAAACCAGCTGGACCACACAGCGGGCCCCAGCCTGCCAGCAACAGGGGCTCAGTGACCCCCCCCATCTCTCCACAAACTCTGATTTTTAGCTGAACTTCAGCACTAACCTCACAGACAACTGCAAGATAGAGCAGCAGCCTGTTCACCATCAGAAGCATTTGCATGTTCTGCAGGACCTTTAAAAAAAAAGCCCCCAAACATAGTCCCTAAACTGGTCCCTACAAGTGCCTGGAAACTGCTAAATGTGAAGGTAAAATGGTAATGGTGCTGGGACAAGGCAAAGGAGTGGCTCTGAGGCTCACTGGGCTGTACAACAATTAATCTTCTGGACTCGAATTTCTCTTTCATCTGAAAGCCAAGTCACTGCAAAGAAAGCAGCAGCTCGCCCTGGCTCCCACCCTTGCCAAGTGAAGACTGGCTCTGGGTGGTAAGGAGATATCTCTTGCCAGTCCCCTACTGCTCTGCGAGAGATGCACTTGATGCCCTGTCTCATCTGTGGCATCCAGGAGTCAGTCTTTCTGAGACAGCGAGGGCTGAGTTTATTTCCCCTCCTTCCAAAAAAGCTGATTTAAAAAAAAACGTAAACAATATATCTCTATCAGCTGGAAATCACAACAGAAATGTTGTGGTCTTCATCATTGGAACTGACCTAGCCCAGGAGGGTGGCTGGGCTTAATGTACCCTGAAAACCCTCCATACTACAGCTACCACCCCCAGCAGACCTCCATATGCGGGGGACATTGGCTGTCTCATTTGGATTGACTTGTGACTGTCCTAATGGCTTATGGACAACTTCATGGAGAGCATAGAGGAAAGAAACGGAACTCCTTTTTTCTTCTGAGTATAAGCCTGTGACATAGCATCTCCACACCTCTCTCTACTGCCAGAGAGCTGCAAACCTTGTCTTCTGCCATTTCAAGCTCTAAAGCAAAGAAAACCATGTACAGTGAAACCTGGCTCAAAACTTGCCAGCCTGTCACCTCCCAGCAGCACAAGCACCTCTGTTGCTGGGAAGTGGCTTAACTATACCCCATGCAGGGGGTGCACCTACTGTATAAAGGAAGAGGAAGAAAAAAGCGGGGAGGAATCCATCTCGTTAACTAGCAGTTCTGAACAGGTTTCACTGTAGCTTTTTTCTTAAGCTGCCCTGAACACAAGTTGCAATAGGTGTCAAGCGATCTCCACAGATGCTACAGACAGTGTCTAAGATGGCACTGGCTGCAGCACAGGACACCTCATTGCAGAATACAAAGGCACTGCTCCCAGCCAGCTGCTGAGAGGGGCAGGGGAGGATTTCCACCTCTGCACTCACTTGCTTTCACTTAAAGAAAGAAAAAAAATGATGAGAGAGATGGGCAAAGCTAAGGGAGAGGCTGGAGGAACCTTCCCCCTCTTCTTACACTCCCTGGTTCAGTATTGCCGTAGGTTGAAAAACCCCACGCTGGTAGGGGACTCCTTGACTGTCACTGTGATCAGGTTAGCTGTGACATCTGTGACAAAGACGTGCTCGATGAGGCTGCGGGTGGGTTTCCAGTCTTGGCTGGTCTGGATCGAAACAGACATGTTCTGACCTACACCAGGGAAGGACGCAGAATCCCGATCGGAGTCTGAGCTGGTCTCTTCCCCTGTGCTCATTTCAGAAAGGGCTCCTGGCTTGCGGTTCTCTGAGGTTGCGTGCCCCTCTTGCATACCAGCTGCACCACTTTTGGTCGAGTCTCTTTCGCCAGCGGCTGCCCTGTGCGCTTGCTTGTCACTCTTGCAGCTGTCCCCCCCTGAGAGCACTCCGGTGCTTGTAACATTCAATCCGGAACCCGCTCCACCACCCTTCCCGATGGCAGCACCCGTGCTCGCAGCTGTGCTGCCGGAGCTTTTGGACAGAGCGTTGCAAACATGACGAGAGAGGCTGCTTCCGCCTGCTGGATTCTGCCCATTTTTGACACTCTGCAAGTTTAAAGCTTGAAGGTTCAACTCCTGACTGGATGCCAACTGGCTACCAGGAACAGATGAATTCACAGGAGTCTTGCTGCCATTGTGTAGTATCTGGGCTCCTGCAGCAAACCCTGATTTCTGGTCCCCCCCAGCACTGCTGCTAGGACCCTTAGCAGTTTTGGGTCCCTGTATGTTCAGTCCGAGCTCCCCAGATACTTTCTGGTTCCTCATTTTTAAGTCCAACCCTAAGCCACTCTTATTTGATGCCTGTGACTTCAGGGCCAGCCTGCCCAAAGGTGAGGTCTCTGCTGAGTTCTGGTTTTGGGACATCCTGTTCATGTAGTGCACGATAGAGCTCTGCCAGCTGATGGCCCGGCTTGGGCTCGTGGAACCACTCTTCATCATGTTGGGAAGGTTTTCCGCAGAGGACGCAGAGCTCAGTCCGGCCAGAGTGCCTGGGGCTTCCTTCAGCATGGCAATCCCTGAGCCCTGTGCGCTGTGCTGGGGCTGCAGTTTCCCCATCAATTTGGCACTGCCTCCTGCCTCCTTCCTGGATGTTTTTAGCACCTTTGTCAGGTTCACAGTCCGTCGAGCTGCTTTCTGCTCTGGGGGAAGAGGTTTCCGTCCACGCTTCTTTCTGGAAGTGTCTTTCATTTCTGGCTTTGCAACCAGGATCTGGGCTTTCTTCTGAGGTACTGGGTGAGTCTCTCTGCCTCGAGGACCTCTCTTTGCTTCCAGGTCACTTTCATCCTCTTCTTCAGAGGAAGAAGAAGAGGAGGATGTTGAGGAAGAGGAACTACTTGATTTAGTTTTTGGAGGCATCTCTGGTTCCTGTGAAGCAATAAAGAGGGAATAGAACAAGAGTTAACAGAAATTATCTAAGAACAGTCATGGGCATTGCAAATTTTTCAACTTTGCCAGGCCAGCTGCCTCAGACAAATGCACAGCCTATTTCCATGCGTTCTCTGATCTGCCAGTCCTAGATGGTATGTGACCTCTGCCTTAGAACGATTTAGGGAGCATGTGCTACAAAACAGAAAAGGTTTAAATACCATGTGGAACTGCGGTGCCATAGAACACTTTTATTTCCTTTTACACCATTGCCAGATCAACAATGAAGAAAAGTCTTCCTTGCTAGCCTCCTCCTCCACCTACTCATCACTTCAGCCTTCTAAACTGGGGTCTCTGAAGATTTAGCAGCCACAATGCTGTGTCGTAGGACATGAGCTCACTGGCACCTTTCAAGGTAAGAACCTGTCAAGAGCAGCCACTGCTGTGGATTCCCATTACCTCCAGGACTTACCACATGTTTCCGGGGCCTGCCTCTGGGTCGTTTGCCTCTCTTCCGGTTCTGCACCTCTTTTTCGTGTTCCCTGGAAAAACACTGATTAAGGACAATGCTTGCAGGAAAAAAACAATACAGCCTAGTTCCTCTCTTTCTTCTGTCTTTGGGAACAGACCTTGCTGGGGGTGCTGTAGGCTCAGCTCTCATCTGAGCAGCAGCATGTATGCATGTGTTGGCAGGTGTCCTGTGACTTCTATCAACATATGACAATCTTACAGGCTTCAAGCACATCGCTTACTTAAACCCCTGCTGTTTGTTATGGGTATACTGTGTTTAAGTGCAGTAGAAGGGCTACTGAGCCCCAAGAACTCTACTGAAACCAGAAGACTTGCCCAGTTAAATCCCTCCCCACATGATACCTGGACCATTTATCCTGAAGTAACAACTGCAGGCCACTGGTGTAGAAACTGTTAGTACAGATGATGTGTGAAGTTTTTATAACAGCCAATCTGGCCACCACAGCAGCAACTGTCATCCTCTGCAGTGCCCCACAAGAAACCGAACTAGCTGAATAGACATCCTTGCAGTAGGACTGAGCTCCTGGGAAAGCACGGAAGCATGGGGGCAGTATTTGTCCCTCCCACAACCATTTCCAAGCTTTTGAGGCCACATATAACTGCCAATACTTAAAGTTTCTCCAATTGCTGTGCACCTTAGCAGAAGGCTTTTGAACAAAAATACCACAAGGCTGCCATTGTGATTTGAGAAGCATTGCTCTGCTAGACAACCTGCTGCAGACTGGAAGACTCGGAAAGGCCCTGAATGTGATGCAATGTAAGAAAAAGAACCATGAACTGAGAGAAGGATTATAAAAATTGTGTTTTTAGAACAAATATCTGAACGTCAGGGTTTTCAGCTGGTTCAACAAGCAAGCATTTACCCTGATACACTGGAGGAGAGAGGAACAAGAAAAAATTCTTGCATAAAGCATGAGATTGAACTGTGTAGGTGATTGAAATATATTTACTAAACTGCTAGCAGAGGCAAAAATCATTTGCCAGGCAAGACCTTTCCAATGGTTATTCTAGTCCTGGTGCCTTTGTTTCACTGGCAGCCAGTAACAGGCCTTGGAAAGAGAAGTATCGATTTTTGAAATACAGCTACTGAGAGCAACTTCCTGATCTGCTCCCTCCCAGCCTTCACTCTGCAATGGTCAGGGAAACCGAGGTGGTTCTGGCAGTGAAGAAAGAGTGGTTTGTTTGCACAAGAACATCCCACAGCAAGGAGTTTCCAGTGGTCTGAAATACAATAGACAACTCTTTACCTGTCTTGAACCAGTGGCTTTCCCAATTCACAGTGAAAATGGCAATGTTTCTGGATGGAAACAATGGAAACAGGAAAACAGAAGCATCTGGATTGTCCCTGGTAAGCCATTCATTATTTACACACTTTTAGAGCTGTGCTTCCCCTTCTGCTCAGAGTCAGAAGTCTTAGAGCCTCTGTGCAGAGGAAAAACAAATGCACTCTGTAAACTCAACACTTTCTCTCATTTTACCTCTTCTTCATCTCTTGTTTTGGACGTGGCAGCTCAGGCTGACAGCCATACAGAGCCCAAGGTGATCATATGGAAAATGTTTTCAGGTCACTATACTATTTCATAATTCTCTATTTAAAAATGAAAGTGTTAAGCTATAATACATATGGCTAATTAAACATTGTGCTGTCTGCAATAACCGCCAGATCCCAATCTTGAAAAAATAGATCCAGAAATGAGTTATAATTAAATCCTATCGTAAACTTTAATGATTTTGTTAATCTGGAGCCAAAATATTTAGCAGAACTGTGCCTAACGTAGCCAGCTGGCTACTTTTTTTTTTTTTTTTTTTAATCTCCATGCGTGATTCCTAGTCTGTAATAACTGTAGAACAATTGCAGTTCTCAACTCAGCTCCATGCAGTACTCTGAGCTCTTACAGAGGACACCATTTTCTCCCACCCATTACTTCCTCATCACTTTCTTGGCTATGTTCTCCACAAATATGTTTTGGTTCCTTTTCAAGCCCACCATCTCTGTCTCCCTACCTGGGCATATGGTCACCCCCCAACTGCAGTCAAGGTGCTGACTGCTTGATGGGGAACAAGATACTTCTAAAAGTTTCTGCTAAGCACTAGTGCACTCACATTGTACAATGAGTGCAAAAGTACATTGTGCAGGACCATAAATTCTTCCTGTTTACATAGCCCGGGGAGCGATGGCCCTAGGTGGACCTGAACTGTAATTTCAAGAGGTGAACAAAAGAGATGGCCACAAAGGAGACGGCACACTTCACTCTGTTGTTTCCAGCACTTCCACTACACAAGCAACCAATTAGAAGTTAATTGACTTTATAATTTGTTTAGAAATTTATAGTTTGCTCACTTCTTTTGGAAAGCGAGGAGGAGCCTTGGATCAAGAATGTTCTCTTCAGGTTCCCAGCTGTTGTGCCTGGAACAGAGGACAGGGACTAGCGGGGAGCGGCAGCAGCTCTCCCGGCCGGCCTGGCTCTCCCGGCCGGCCCCCTCCCCTGCTAGCTCCGGTACCAGACGGAGCATCGGGGAGTTCATCCAAGGACGAACGGGCCGTTTTCGCGGCGCGGCGCGGGGGGCGGCTCGGCGAGGACACGACGCCGGGCCCCGCGCTCCCCTCGGCGGCGGCAGCGATGGGGACGGACGCGGCGGGACGCGGCGCCCCAGGGGACCGGAGCTCCCGCAGCCGCAGGCGCCGGTAAACGCCGGTGAAGGAGCACCGCGGGGCGGAAAGGGAAAGGGGCCCGCGAAGAGGGCAGGTAGGGGCGGCCGTCGGGGGGCCGAGCCGGGCGCCGCCGCGCGAGGCGAGCCCCGCGCGTCCCGGGGGAGCTCCGGTTTCAGCGGGCGGGCGAGGGGCGGCGGGACCGGTGGCTGCCCGCGGAGGGGGGCCGGGAGCGGGGGGCAGCCGGCCCGTAGTGGGGAGCGGGGCCACGCGCGGCGGCGGCGGGGAGGGCCGGGCCCGCGGCCTTGCTTATTTGTAAACAAAAGGAGCGGCGCGGCCCGAACAAAAGCGGCGAGGCGGGCGCCGGGCGGCTGCACCCCCGCGGCCGCGCAGCGCCGCGCACCGCGCCCGCATCCGCGCCCGCCCGCGCTCACTTGGAGGACCAGCCTCGCCACTTCACCAGGTACTCCAGCTTGCCCTGGGGAGGAGAGAGACACAGAGAGGCGGGTTAGCAGCGGCGGCGGGCGCGGAGGGACGGCGGGCGGGGGCGCCGGGGGGGGCCCACCTTGCGGAGCCGCTTGCTGAGGATGCACTCGGCGGCGAAGACCTGCTCTCCCACGCTGCTCAGCTCCTCCATGGCGCCGGCCGGCTCCGCTGCGCTGCGGCTGCGGCTCCGCACGCAGGCACACACAAGGGGAGCCCCCGAGGCGCGTCCCCGACGGCGGCCGCGCGCGCCCCCGCCCCCCCATCCCCGCGCGCCCCCGGCACAATGCGGCGCGCGCGCCCCCGGCGGGGAGGGGGGAGGTCTGGCGGAGGGGGGCTCCCCAAATTCCCCGCCAGCCAATGGGGAGGGGGGGGCGGGGCCTGCAGGCCGAGGAGGGGGGTCGGGGCGGAGAGGCATTGTCTGGGAGCGACCCCTCCCCTTCCTGCCGGCCGGGGGCGCGGCGCGGCACGGCACGGCACGGCGCGGGGCGGCTGGGGACAATGGGGAGGCGGCGCGGCCCGGCCCGGCTTGGTTCGGCCCGGCCCGGCCCAAGCCGCAGCGCGGTGCGCGCCTTGTTCCCCTTGGACGCGGGGCCGGCTGGCAGCGTGTGCGGTCCGGCTCGGCTCGGCTCGGCTCAGCCTGGCGCGGTTCAGCCCAGTGCCGCGAGCTGCGGCATGCTGCATTGTTCCCTTCTGGATGTGGGGCCGGCTGGTGGCATGTGGTCCGACTCCGCTTGGCTCAGCCCGGCCCAGCATGCCATGGCCCGGTTCGGCTCGGCCCGTGTGCTGGGGTGCGGTTGCGTGGCCCTTGCCAACCCCAGGGGACGGCAGGACTGGCCCGGCCCTGCAATGCTCCTGTTTCTCCAGAGCTGCTACTCCCTGATCCCTGCGCTGTCCCGCTCGGACAAGCAAGGTCCGGAGCCGGTCCGCAGCATGGCCAGGGACCAAGCCCCGGGGTGCAGCCCCCCGTGGCCTCCGGGCGTCGCGGGACTGGGACACAAGGCAGTTGCATGATTTTGGTTCTGAAATAGCTCGTTATAATGGAATAAAGTGTATTTCATGAGAGGCAATCGTGTTAAAAACCATTTCGTAGTATCAGCTTACAGCCTCGGAGCCCGGTGTTGCCTAGCTCAGAGTTACTTCCCTGCCGCCAAGCCGCGCTAACGAACACAGTGTGTTAACAAATGCACCGCGCTGGCATGTGTGCCACAGCAGCGTGCACTGCCGGGGCGTGCGAGCCAGCGTGAGGAGTTACTACACCGCGGTGGTGTGTTAGGGGCGTGGAGTAATGAAATACGGTGCGTTACAGGCATGGAAGAAGATGAGTCAGCACCTCAGAGTTTACAACCGCGGGCCCTGAGCCTGCAATTAACTCTGTATGAGCCTCAGGGAAATTAATTTCTGCAGCCCAAGTTCTTCAGTGCTATCAGTGCACGTGGACCAAGTGGGATTCGTTTGGGCAAGATGGAGTGATGGGGTGTCCTGCACGCAGTGTTGTATTTCAGACCTGGAGGAGTGCTCTATCTGGCAAGCAATGAATTTAGAAAACCGTTTTGTATACACATCTATGAGCTCTACAATGACAAGTTATCCCAGCCGTTGACAATAACAATGTAAGTTTGGATGCAAGATGGAAAAGGAAAATACCAGTTTTATTAATGGAATTTGGCTGAGTCTGTATAGAGTACAGTAAATGCACTGGAGTCCTTTAGGTAATTCTCTTACTTTGAGTGCTATCACATTTTACTGTTTTCTCTTTACAATTAGTCTAAGTTTGTTGCTTGCTCACAAGAATAGTTAGAAGCCTTTTTTAAAACCAGAAATGGCACAGAAATGTAACCCAGTGCTATACTTTTTCTTCCTTCAAAGTTAATTCAGCTTTTGTTGACTCTGTTCTTTGTGTGCAACACATCTTAAATTTTAGCAAAAAAAAAAAAAAAATGTGAGACATTACATCCCCGCATGCATGAGCTCTGTACACATACAATACAGTATTCACGACATTTTATGTATCAGCTCAAGTGACCAGCCACTCCGAACACTTGGGAGCAAGGAATGCGTCGAGCTCTAACAGCCTCCATCTGGCTCGCAGGCAATATGAAAAGCTACGTCTGGGAAATAAGCACCTATTCCCGTAACACCGCGCGGGCTCTTTCCCTTCACAGCAGTCCGCATGGGTGTTTAAGTACCCTTGCTGTTGTTGTTCCTGCACTCCTCTTGAGTGTTAAATGAAATAACAGTGTTTTCTCCCTTCATTCCCAGAGCGAAGAAGAAAAGCTTGGTTTAAATGTGGGTGGTTTGTTCGTATGTTCAGTGAGACTAAGCGAAGTCGAGGTTAGGCAGCAGGAGCAGACCTCGGGGGTTTGGTCTCTTTGGGAGCTGAATGTGTGCAGCATTTTGAAGGTTGTGTTTGATGGGCAGCTATAGCAGCTACTTCGTTCATGACCCCTCAGGGGCAACACTGGCCATTTCATTTCCAATAAGAACCTGAGTTTCTTTAATGCCTTGTACCCCAGAGTGCTGTGTGCATGTAACAGCTTGCACCTCCATTTAGATTTTGAACTGAGTTTCCTTTACCTGTTTGTGGGAAAAAGTTCTGTATCGCTCTGTGGCCAGTTCTTACATGAACTGAAACTGGACTTGAAATCTCTTAAGTCCCATCCTCCTTGGTTTATTGGGAATCCAGGAGTGAGCCGTCATGATTTGTGCCAGGGGCATGGTGTACTCCATGGTTTCTACCAGTTCTTCCCAGCTGGTAGCTGCAGGTTATTTAACTTTCTTTAAAAGCTGCTGTGTTTCATGGCTGAGGGCAGAGTGAATATTTTCTCATAGCTCAAAGGTACGTCAAGCCATGGTTATAATCATGGTAATAGTCCGTTCTGGTGTAGCAGCTTTCACAGCTTGATTACAGATCTCCCATTATTTGATATCTTTAATAAAGCCCCAGATCCTGGAGCCATGTGAGTAAGTGAAAAATCTCACTTTTATTCAGAAAAGGAAAAGGAAAGAAAGTAAAAAGAAAGAACAAATCCATATAAGCACTGAAAAAGCTTGAACTTGTGGCTTTGAAGAGTTACAAAAACAGGAAGTGAGTAAAAAAAGATCTTGCATTTGTTCATATGTTAAAATCTCATGAGTTTTTACAGTGTGTTTCTTTTTTCTTTCTTTCTTTTTTTTTTTTTTTTTTTTTTTTTTTTTTTTTTTTTTTTTTTGCTTCTGGGCTCAACAATAGTAAAATTATCTTGCTGGAAGTACAGCTGTCTGACCTCTCTCGATGCTGGGGGTGTTGATTCAGCATTGTGCCATTGTGCATGTTTGTCTTTGTCATTTCAGGGTTTTTTAGTGCTGAAAAAATAAAATTGTCTGAGAATGCCCTTCACCCCTGCCCATTTGTACTCTGCTACCACTCCAGCTGCCCCTGAGAGGTGAGGGGAGATACGGGCTCACCGGGATGCAGGGCAGCAGGGATTGGGGTTGTTTCTTCTGACTACAAAGAGAAAATATGCGAGGGAGTTACAGGTCCTTCATAGATGGATGTTCCCCTTTCTGTTGAGCCTGCCAAAAGGGGCCAGTCACAGTGACAGTGTTTTTGAGGGCAGAACTCACCAGATCCTTTTACAGGGGCCACTGACACCAATGGCTTTCTGTTTCTGTGACTTCTGGCTGGAGCAGAGCAAGTACAGGAGCTATAGGAAGAAAGGTCTACATGTTCCTGCCAAAGCTAACCTTAGGCATGACTTTACCTGGAAATGTCTTTGAGTTGAATTCTGCATCATCCATCCCTAATAGAGACTTTACCTTCTCCAAGAAACTTGGGAGCATGCAGTTAATATCTCAGCTGCCACATTCCCCTGCTCCGGCAGAGCTAAGTGACAGTGAAGCCAAAAAACTCCGCAGTTGCTGAGAAAACCTTTGGCATCTTAAAAATGAAATTCAGACTCCTTAACTAATCTGGTGGAACATAATTTTATAGCTCTTCCCAAGTATGTCAGAAATCCCAGGAATGTCGTGTACCATGCGTTATGTCTGTAGCAGGGGGCCTGTCATCCTAAGGTGAAGACAGCAAACGTTTAGCATCAGATGAAGTCAGTTCATCAGAGGACCAAAACCTCCCTGATGAAATTAATGACACTCCTGGCGGGTTAGAGGAATTTGAAATAGACATATCAAGCAGGACTTAGCTAAAGTGTGTGGAGTGGCATTTGCCAGGAAAATGTGTTTTTTTCACAGGGTAGTTTAGTTCTGAATGGTGAAACAGTGTGGGACTTCTGTCTCCACGCTAACCAGTCCTCCTGCTGGAGCCCACTGTGGCATCCTGAAATTAAAGCTGCAGTTAAATTCCCCTTGGTAAAATAGTTAACAAGGTCAGTCTGGCTTTCTGTGTTACTTTTCTTCCACCAGCACTGTGAAAATTGCCTCTTACTGTAGCCTATGACTTTATCATGCTGACAAAATAGTTTTGTGCTGAATGGAGGCAGGAAACTACCAAACTTGGACAACAGACCCAGGCTCAGGTTCGGGAGTGAGGGAAGCCTGGGAGCACACGCAGCCCTGAGCTAGGCTGGAGCTGAGAGCCGTTGGGCATCTGGGATCTGAGAGGAAGATGTTTCATAGCCCAGGAAATGAGCCTTTCCTCTTGCACGTGTTAATGCCATGTGAAATAGGATTTCTTGTGGATGATATCCTTTCTGTGCCATGGAAAGGAGAGCACTGTGCTGCTTCTTAGGACTAACACCATGAAAAGATCTAGCAAACGGGGCAAGAGGCATAATAAACTAGCCAGATCGGGGCGTATCCCAGGATCAGTAAATGTTAGTAACAGAGTGTAAAGCACAAGTGCTGGAACAATACAGACCAGGTTACTGCAGTAATGACTGTGTCGGGGCTGTGCATCGGCCTGGAACGAGACCCTATTGTCGGGCTCTGTACCAGCACCAAGTGAAATGGCCCCTCCCGGGGGCTTGCAGACCAGCGGGACCTGAGGTGGGGAGGCGAAGGGGTGGAAGGAACCCTCGTGTGGGGGATTAGTGCTGTGCCTATTTCCCTGGGGGCACTAACATCCTCAGGGGAGCAGGAGGGGGCACAGGTCACACCTGATTCTTCCCAGCGGTGTGGCCAGTCAGCCCGCATCCTGCGGCTGCGCTTGTTTATTTTTGAGCTTCCAGATGAGATGTCAGAGACTTTGGGAATGGATGTGGACCCTCAGTCTTTGTGATTTGACCTACCAGGAAAAAGTGAGCAGCTGCCAGTGAATGCCCTGTGCTTCTAGCAAGGAGCCTGCCCCAGCCCTCCTGCTCAGCAGGGTTGGTGACTTTGATTAGTAGCAAGAGGGGTTTTTTTGTTTGTTCGTTTGTTTTTAAAAAAGGTAGAAAGGGGCTTCTAAGAGGGTGCCAGGCACTCATAATATTTCTGACTTCAAAGGCTGAAGCCTTGGCTGGCTCAGGGGGAGCAGATGTGCCGTAGTAGCCATGTTTGTTGTGGGCAAATGGTGGTCGTTTTTCCCAAGGCATCAGCCAATCAAACCAGAGGGATCTGCATATCATTTGGGCACTGCAACCGAGTGCAGCTCAGTATGAAACTGTGCAGCTTGCTGGGATGGGATAGCCAGGGAGCACATGGAGCCAGCAGAGCCAGAGCCCCGTGACTGTGCAAGGGAATCGTAGGGGCCCTTGCAATATCCTCACAGCCCCCAACTGAGCATTTCTAGAGGCAGTAGTTTTCCTACCAAGTGTGTATGTGCCATAAATAAATATATGTATGTATGTTTGTTGTTATATTACCATCTTGGAGCAGTTTGGACCCCTGGGTAGCAAGCATCTTTCTAGCGCAAGAAAAAGAAAGGGAAGCAAATGGTGTGGAAATGCATAGCAAATTGGGATGCAATACACAACAGGCCTCTCCCTGCTGTGTGATTCCCCAACCCTAGGGAGGAGGGGTTGGTGGGGAATGAATTGCTTGGGGAGGAGAAGGCAAGTGGAGAAGCAGCATGCAGCAGAGCTTCCCAGGCAGAGCAGGAATCTCAGCTGAGCCTAGTGTCATGCTGGGCAGCAGTGACCATGTCCACCAGCACATACCAGTGCCAGGCTTGTTAGCAAGGCAAGTCAGGGTTCTGTCTGTTGGTTAAATGTTTGGTTGAATTATGATAAAAATGTAAAAGGTGTGAGACGCAAAAGGAAGGACTGGAAAAGTCTCTTAAGGAAGGACATGCAAAATTTGATAGTAACTTCTGGGTTATGGAGCCCTGTCTGAGCGAGAAGGGAGAGGCTAAGCTGGAGAAATGGTCCTGAGCTAGGGAGTGGGGGCTCCCTATAAGCAGGGATCCCCTGTCAGCTCAGACTGTCACAGCTCTGTACGTCTGTGGGGCTAAACCATCTCATATCAACGGAGGATCTGCCTCACCCATCCACCCTGCAGCTTCCAAGCATCTGTAATTCTGGGGACATGTTGTCAGAGAGGCGGAGACGGCTGCGAGATTAAAGCAGGTGTGTGACACAAATCTCTAGGGCATCACTTGGAGCTATCTGGTATGTCCTCATGCAGCCAAAGCTGAAAATTTGGATTAATGCTTCGTCAGCACCCCTGGGATTCAGGAGCTGCCAGCTGTGAGCTTTAGTGTCCCAATTTTGTTCCATTCAAAGCTTCAGCTTTTTATTTATTACTGAGCAGCATTAGAATAGGAATTTCCTTCCTGCATAAGTCATGCAGGCCTTTAAAGCTGAAACCTAGGAGGAGTTTATTACCCCAAGGAAACGGTCTGATGGTGTAACTTAGAGGGTGAGCAGTTCCGGTAACTTTGGGTGCCATGGCAACCGTACCGGCGAATTTAACACTCAACAAAATGTTCCTGGACATGGTTTTATTATAAGCTGCTCCCACCCTGCTCTGCAGCTGCTCAGGGCTCTCCCGGCGGGTTTGGGACGTTGTGGCGGTGAGCACGACTTGGGAGCCACCGCCCGTCGGCGCTCGGTATTGCACCGGGGTAGCCCTGCCGATCCCGGTGCACCCGGTATTGCGCCGAGGGAGCCGGTCTGGTGCCGGTGCGCTCAGTATTGCACCGGGGTAGCCCTGCCGGTCCCGGTGCGCTCGGTATTGCACCGAGGGAGCCGGTCTGGTGCCGGTGCGCTCAGTATTGCACCGGGGTAGCCCTGCCGGTCCCGGTGCACCCGGTATTGCACCGAGGGAGCCGGTCTGGTGCCGGTGCGCTCAGTATTGCACCGGGGTAGCCCTGCCGGTCCCGGCGCGCTCGGTATTGCACCGAGGGAGCCGGTCTGGTGCCGGTGCGCTCAGTATTGCACCGGGGTAGCCCTGCCGGTCCCGGTGCACCCGGTATTGCACCGGGGGAGCCGGTCTGGTGCCGGTGCGCTCAGTATTGCACCGGGGTAGCCCTGCCGGTCCCGGTGCGCCCGGTATTGCACCGGGGGAGCCGGTCTGGTGCCGGTGCGCTCAGTATTGCACCGGGGTAGCCCTGCCGGTCCCGGCGCTCGATGTCGCTCCCGGGGGAGCGCGGATCCCGCCGGAGCCGGCGGGCACAGCTCCGGCCGCAGCCACCTCACCGCCCCCCTTTGTCAGACGAAAGCGTTTAACGAGTGCCGCTGATGGACGGTGATCGAAACCTTCACGAAAGGTGAGCGCCCTTCGTACAGCCTGAGCAGCGGCACAGCCAAGGGCTGAAAGAGCCCAAGCCCCCGCCCAAGGGATGGGCTGGAAAGGCTGGGGCAGAAACAATGGCACGTTCTGGAGAGCAATTGCAGATTAACACGGGGCAGCTTTTGCAAAACAGTGCAAGAAAGTAGCGAGTTGGGGGAGAGGAGAAGGTCAAAATGGGGATGATCTGCAAGGGGGATGAAGACTGAGAAGCATGGCCAGATTCCTGGCCAGGGAAACGAGTCCTCCTGGTTCCTACTGTGTTCAGAGATAGAAGATTTGAAGGATTTTCTTTACTGTAAACAGGGTTGTACCAAAGAGATGTTCGATGCATTCTTTTATTTTCTGTATTCTCCCTCCAAGTTAAAAAAAAAAAAAAAAAAAAGCAAGCTCCTGGAGGTCCTGTATATTGGCAACTGTATGAATCCAGGGGCACTAGAAATGTTTCTACCAGGGTTTTGGAACATCACAGAGTCCATTCTTCAGCCAGAATGATACCTACATTCACTGGAGATCTCCACAACAAAACCCTTGTCTCATTGAAAAAGTGCCTGTTCAGTCAGAAGCTAAATTCCCATTCACAACCGATACAAAAATCAATTGTTAGAAAAAGATTTAACATCAGGAAGTTTATTCTATGAAATTTGTATTGTTCCTGTGTAGTTCTGGGAACTTGACTAGGAAGAGCCACTGCAAGTGCTTGGTCTTTAACTGGTGCAATTAAGCATATGTGGCACTGCAACTACCTGCTGCACACTGAGGTCGCCCCACACAGAGGTATGCAGAGACTGGCAATGCTTGCAGTTTAGTTGTGAAATCTGAAGGATCTGACTGCCTTGAGATCACCATCTTCACAACAGACCTCATTTTCTCTCTCCATTAAATGGGCATGGTTTTATTGACCTATGCAGGAAGTCCCAAGTTCAACAGAAGGATCGCTGGGAAAGTTGCTGTGCTATATTATCATGAATACTATTTTCAACAATATTTGCAGCACTGGCCCATGTTGCTCCCCTTGAGGAGCCTCCACACTGTTTGCTTAATGGACTGTTTACTCTGAGCACTGCAGTCCTGACCCCCACCCCCAATATGGTTCCAAGCCAAACGTTTTCTTCCTGTTTTTCTGAGTGGAGTGTGTGTCTCTTGTTTCATCTTGTTAGTGGGTGAAACCAATGCAGGGAAAGCAGCTAGAGCTAGTCACTATGGCAACAGATGTTTATCAAGCCCCTGAGATGAGGCACAGGGCTGGGGAGAGGCACATCAGCATCCGGGATGGGGTCTGGGGCAGCTGCCACACTAATACCTTGGCTGGAGGTGCAGGAACCAGGGCTCTGGATCCAGAGGGTCTGTCCTGCTCATTGCCTCCTAAGTCTCAGTGAGGCAGAAGGATCCCAGGATGCTTCCTACAGAAGTTCGGTTTCGTACAGGGGCCTTTCGTATTCAAAGCACATCAGCACCTCTGCAGAATGAAGTATGAGAAGGGCCCTTGGTATGAAACAGGCTGGGGAGATCTTGTGAATGCTGTTAAGGTGTAATACAGCTGTCCTTTGTGCTGTGGTTTTTGAGCTCAGGGATAATTATGTGATATTTTCCAATTTTTGTCCACAACCACAAAGGACAGAAAGTTTTGATTTGACAAGCAGAGCAATACTCATTGCACCCAGGGTTCTAGGAGTGGAGACTGGAAACACTGTGATTATCTTCTGGATCCTCTGAGGTTCCTGGGCCTGGTAGCTATGTTTGCCAAAGCAGAATCAGTTCCCCTAACATCTGGAGGGTCCCTTGGGCAGCCAGACCTGGCCCAGTGGCCAGTAGAAGTGAGATGGTCCTTACCATCATCTCAGTTTATGAAGGCTGTCCACTCTATGCTGGTTTCCAGCACCATTTGAATGAGGCTCCCTGGCACATTCAGAACTTCAGGTACACTTTTAATTGCTTTAAATACTCTACATGTATTAACTGTCCATGGTCCAAGCCAAGCCAGAGTTCTTATGCTTTGCACAGATGAGGAAGTTGAGGTAATGCAGGTATGGGAAGACTTTGTCAAGGTCATACTGTAAATCAGTGTCAGCTTCCACAGCGGTGCATCTCTGTGTACATACCTAAGCTTGGGAGAGGTGTCTCAGTAATTCTGGAGAGAGGCGCGTCAGTAATTTGGTGATGCATTGAGGTGGGGTCTCTGCACACTTCTCTGAGACTGTGACAAGATGTCTTCTTGAGAGGTGTCCTTCCTCATCTCTGCACATATTTCTTGTAGTGCTGCCTGGAACTCAGAGGCTGCCAAGATAAGAAGATGTAACGGTGTTGTTACCTATTTCATGTATATGCAGACTTTGTATATAAGCTGTGTATGCACAGCATTGGAAGTGCCAGGAAATGAGACTGGGAATTATTGCTCCTGATGGGTCTCCAGACACATATGTGCATTGAAGGCAAGCAACAAACTTGTGTTCTTATTTCTCTTGCAGACACACACAGAGCCACAAGCAATGAAGAATTCACCTCTCCTAGTTGACACACAGTTATCATCCTCTGCACACAGTGGCTGGGGAGCAGAGGACAGCTAAACAGTGGCAGGTAGAAATCTAGAGGGATGTTCAGCCCTTGTTTCTAGCCCAGTAAATAATCTGAGAGAGCCAAACAAGCATCTGTGGGTAGTGTTAATGCGATCTGAGCAGGGAAAATCCAGAGTGCCTCTGCTTCCAATGCAGTCACCGAGGTCTGTTGTGCCCTGGTGAGCAACGCTTCTCACAGGCATTCACAAACTAACAAAACCCAAAGACACCAAGAACAAACAGGGCACCTGCCTGTAGACAAGGCAGCACTTCTGTAGAGTTTCTGTACATCTTTGCAATAAGTTACCTCTGTTGAGCGAGGGGTTAGTATATTCCTCCCCAGCATCCCAGAATGACAGCAGTTCCTAGCACCACTGGCAGCTTCTTGGCAGGAAGGAAAGGGGCACTTGAATCTGCAATGCCAAAAGGAATCCAGCATTAGCTTGGTGCCATGGCCTCTGCTCTGGTGGGCAGCAGCCCCTTGCACCAAGCACAGCCAGGACCCCCATGGCAGACAGCTGCCAGAGAGGGGAGCAGGCACAGGCAGCTTGGTGAGCACAGCCACCAGAACCCTTGGTACTCCCTGCACTCTCCAGCAATGCTGCTGTGCTGACGACAACACTTTGTGTGCATCTTGTTTCTAGCCCCGCCAGAGAAGGCTTTGCTTTTGTTACGTGGGACATTTATACATCTTTGAAGTGAAACCTTTCTAGTCGCCGAGTTAGTCAAGGCATGCTTGTAGCTGGGATGCTGCGAGCTATGTTCTGTTAGGGAGCAAAGTATGTAACATTTGGCCTTTTCCTTACAACAAAAGCAGCCCCAGCCCCTTATAGTAACACAGTGACATGGTATGGACCGTGAGTCCAAAGGTGTGCAGGACAGGGATGGAGCATGGGCTGGGCAGGGCTCTGTTTCCTGTGGGTGAGAGGCGCAGAGGGGCGTGCTTGGCCATAGAGTGGGTGCTGCAGGCCCTGCCTGCCGCCTCGGAGCAGCTTGGTGGCCCCGGGAGCTGGAAGGGCTGGCAGGGAGATGGACTGGAGCGGGGTGGCACGGCTGCCGCTAGATGTCAATGTTCCTGCAGGAATCCCAGTGCAGTAATTGTGCAGCCCTGCGCCACAGCTCCTGCAGGAAAGCTGTGGCTGGAGAAAGCCAGCAGGCTCCTGAGGCCAAAGAGAGACATCAGGCCCCTGCTCCTGCAGAGCTCTCCCTGAGCCCTGTGCTGTGGGGCTGAAGCAGGTCTGGGGAGCCTAAAGCAGTCTGAGTGGGTGCCCACAGACTCACACAACATGGGCTTCATGATCTCCAGGGATCCATCATGAGGCTCCGGGGTGATGCCCAGCAGCTCACAGAGGAGAGCGTAGACATTCACACTTTCAAAAGGCTCTACCACTAGCCCTTGCTTGAAGGCTGGTCCCACAGCACGGAAGATAGTTTTCATGTTCATGTCCTCGTTATCAAAGCCGTGTTCCCCCTTATTGAACTGGACCTTAAATCTCTGAAAGGAATAGAGGATACGAGTGCCCAAATCCCTCAGCATCCAGCTCAGCACCCCCAAAGCACAGCCTCCTGGAGGCAGCAGTCACCAAAACAGAAACACTGCTGGATACTTCCACCTGTCTCACATGTGGGTCTCACATACCATGTTCTGCAGCCACAGTGTTTGACAGTTTGATTGATTTCTTTTAGCTTTTATAGTTAGTCTAATAATGTTAAACTTTTCAAAAGCTGGAGGGTGCTGCCTAGACACAGCTCTCAAGTGAGTATATCTTGCAAGGTCCTTCCCTCAGCATCATTGTATCCAAATTTTGTTGGACTGAGGAACTTTACAACAGGCAGCTGCCTGCTGCTCCTGACTTTTGTCTTTTTCCTTTAATGCCAAGATAGAAGAGGATGCTCTAACTGATATACTGTGTTCAGGAAAGTCCTACTCCAAGATTTCTGGAATGAAAGGGAAGTGAGACCTTGTTTTCTGAACAGCAGAGAAAGTCACAAAGAGCTGGATTTTCTATCTGTTTGCAGGGAGACTAGTCAAAATGAAGGCATAAAGCCTCTTAGGTACTGGAATGATATGCAAGAAGAGAAAGAGACAAAGGAACATCCAAAAGAGACAGTAAGATGTGTCTGCACATGCATCTTACCCCATGGATCACATATCCTGGATCACTGTACATCAAGAGTGGGGTGATACGGGAATTATTGGCATAGTGGAATCTCTTTGGAAACTCTTCTTTCTTGTACACATGTAACTTTGGGTGGGCATTTTTCAGGACTGTATATACATGCTCTAATTTTCCTTCTTTTGGCACCAGTAGGCCATTTGGTCCATAATCTAAGAGTTCAAACTGGATGTCATTGAAGGTGAAGTTTTCTACTGCCCGAATGTGAATTTCATTGGTCTTTATGACAGTTTCCATACCATGGTCAGATGTGATGATTAGGTTGAGGTTTGATTCTAGACCACTTTCTGCAATACGTTTCCGTAAGTAACCAACAGTTCTGTCCACCTGGCTAACCATGTTTTTTCTCTCTGTGGATTCAGGGCCATACTTGTGTCCTGTTGAGTCTGGCTCACCAAAGTAGAGGGCAATGAAATCTAGGTTGTTCACTGTGAACCATTCCATGGCAGTGTCGATGTTCTGTCTCCAGTTGTTTTCATTGCTGTAGTTGAACAAAAGGGGCTCTACCATCTTCATATTTACTTCTTCCCCTTGATATGTTGCTTTTCCTCCAGGGAAATAGATGGAGCCTGTCTTTAAACCCTGTTAATGAAGGCAGGGCATAAATTCACCTGAACTCACTCTTCAGTATCTCTCCATCTTTCAGTGTAACCACCTACTAATATGGTTAGTTCACTTAACCCCCCACCAATGTCTAGTCCTGCCTCTGAGGAGGTTTTCCTGCTTATCGCCAATTAAAAATGATTAATCAAAAACACTGTCCTTCCCAACATTCCTGTACATTGATATTTGCATTCTGTTAGTAATGCTAGATATAACTTAAAAATAGTGACCCATTTGTATATTGCATGGATCCTTAACCATCAAGGCATTAAGGTGTGCTTAACCTTAACCATACAAGCAGTCACCCTAAAGTCAATGGGACCAATTTGGCAGGCAAAGATAAACAAAGGTATGTGTCTTATTGGGCAGGTCTCAGATCCTGTCTCAGAGCCAGAGTCAAAGCCTACTGAGATCTAAGAAAACCTTTCTGTAATCCTCAATGAGTAGGAGATCAGCCCTTTATACTGCCACCCAAAAGATCTTGGAGGAGACTGAGGAAATGAGGTAGATACCATAGAGCGTATTAAAAGCTTAGGCTCATTACACTCCTTCAAGAGCCAGTCAAGGTTTCCTTAAGCAGGAAATGAATGAACCTGTTTTATTAATATCTTAATAAAGCTGAAATACATCTATTATTTTTTGCTGTTTTTAATAGAATGATCATAATTATTCCTGCCATTGTCTGAGGATTTAATTTTTTTGCTCGTCTAATTAGTCTGTCGTTTGCAGTGGGGATGTTAACTCATGGCTGTTAGAGATCGTGGCTAGCCTATTGCTATTGCTGCAGAATTGCAGGCAGGCAATGTCTATGTCTTGGTGTTTGCGCATGAGAGGAGGCTGCCCTGCTCACCTGTCTCTGAGCTGTGATCCAGATGGGCAGGCTGCCGTTGTCCCACCAGCTCACCACTCCTTGCGTGTTGTAATAAGGCAGTTTCTGACCCGTGCTGGTGTTGAACCACATGTTGTGAATCACCCCATGATTCTCAATGTATTTCCCTGTCAAAAGAGATGGACGAGGAGAGTGTGAAACAGGCTGTGACTGGAGGCTGGAGGTCTTCTGTGCCAAACCTCAATTATTTGCTTATGTCCTGAGAAATGGGTCAATTCCAAATCAGTGGAGTGCTTCTCTGTCTCTCATTTCTCCTTTATTAACTATTTCTTTGCCTTTGTTTTTGCCTCTTTCCTTCTCCTGGCTTTGTGTTGGTACAAAGTGAGGTCACTGGGAGCAGAGACTGAAATGTGACCCAGGGAATGTCTGTTCCTCATTTTGGTAGATGAATCCTCATGGTCCACAGGCTGGAAATGGTCTCACTATGACCCTGAATAATGGCACCCCCCTCCTCCCGGAAATACAGGTGCATCCTGCAATTACTTCAATTTTTTTTCTTCACATTTGGGATTCACAGATTCTACATTTAAGTAATTGCTCTGATATTTTTCTTCCTCTGTTTTTCACACCTGATGAGGTCAGCGTATCGCAGAAATTCTTGTTAGGAATGAAAGACTTGCACTTTGTACTAATACATTTCATGTCATTTTTATTATTCTAGTCCTCAAGACTGCACAGATACTTCTGCATGATATCCCAGTCCTCCTTTGTATTGACAATGCCTCCCCATCTTGTCTCATCAGCAGATTTCATTAGCATGTTCCACTCTTTTATGCCAAGGTTATTAATGAAAATCTTAAATAAGATTGGCTCCAAAATCAATTCTCCAGGAATTTCCTCTTATCCTCCCTCTAGCCTGATAGTCTCCTTCTAGTGTTACCTGCTGTTGTCTTCCCTGTAGCCAGTTACTTACCCACATTAGAGATTTTAGACTAATCTTCATCTTCTCCATCTTAACTAATGATTTCCCATGTGGTGCTATATCAAATACATTACTGAAGTCCAGAAAGATTAGATTTACTGCCTCTCTCTTGTTTGAAAAATCATTTATCTTATAAAAGGAGGCTGTCAGGTTAGTCTGGTGCTATTTACCTTTGATAAATACAGTTCTGCACCTGTTGCCATGATGCTAACTCTTTTTTTCCAAAATACGTACATTCTACAGTTTTACATTCTGTTGGGGCCAGACAGCAGTCATGGGATTGTCTGCATGACTTACTTTCCCTTGTTTATATATCAGCTTTAAATTTGTTCTCCTCCAGCCATACTGCAGCCCCCTTCCCCAGCTCCTTTTGCTTGCAGGGCATTTGATGGGGACTCACCAGTAAGCAGTGTGAAGTGACATGGGCTGGTGATGGTAACAAAGGCAGGAGTCATGTACCGTGCTTTTACTCCCTCTGCAGCCATGGTGTTGAGGTTGGGGGTGTCCACATCCTGGTCATAATTCCACCGAAAGCCATCAAAGGACACCAGGAGGAGTTTGCTGCGGTTGGATGCTTGCTGCACAGGGGCACATCTTGCTAAAGGGAGGGCAGCAAAGAAAAGCCCCAGAGAAAGGAACATCTTCTTGCCCTTGAACTGGGAGAGCTGACATCCAGAGTGCTCGCATTAATATATGCTGGAGGGAACAAAGTTCGCTTCTTATCTAATCTTGCAATTGCTAATCAGGTGCATGGCTTCAACCAGAACTTCATATCAGAATGAGCCTCATTGCTTTGGTCTAACTAAGTAGATTAGCTGTGATTCTCTGCAGGATCAACACCGTATCTGTCTCTATCAGTGGAATTTGGCATTATTTTAACATTCATGAAAGTGAAGAAATGTTAATGTGCCTTCTGCAAGCAGCCCATATGAAAGCTTCATGTAAAACATCATGCTGTCCAAGCCATTCTTCACCCCATGCTGTATCCCTTGTAGCCCATTGCTGTATCCTTTCCACATTCCTGGCATTTGATGCCTGCTATTTGTTTAGCAGAAGCTTTTGGTAGCTTCAAGTGCTGCAGTGTGTGCAATGGTTGGTGTAAATGCTGGCAGGATGTTCCAGACAAATTAACAAAGACATCATATTGGTGAGGGTGACCAAGTTTACTGCCATGGACAGAAAAAGGGATGATGGACTGTACTAAGATGGCACAGAGCAGGATTGAAAGAGGAAACTGTAAGGGGGGACAAGCTTAATGATGTCTCCTGCTACACGCCAGTGTCCAAACTGAGAGAAAGCTCCAAAGGACACAGGAAGTCCCGGATAAAGGTATACTGAGAAAAAGGGAGTGTAATGGAACCAAGAGTTCCATCAGCACCAGTAGCTGTAGTAAAGGGAGGGAGCAGAAAGCTGTCTAGAAGTGGCAGGTTGCACTTGCCACAGCTTTCATGAGGAGCAAGATTGTAGCAGGAGGCCACAGGTCTTCAAAAGACAATTCACCTCCCATCCAGGGCTGTTTATGGACCTCATCCAAGGAGAAGATCTCATACTTGCAAATGTTCAAACAGGAGCTCAGATTTGCCATAGGTCCCTCGGTGTGGCTCCATGGTGTTATATACAGAGGAAAAGGGACTCTTCCCCTGGATCCTGGTCATGCTTGAGACCCCCAGACAAGGTCCAGACAGTGAACCTGTGTTTGGCCTTGCTTTGAAGCCACCATGCCCTTTCAGCCACCATCTCCCAGTGCTGTGGAGCCCTTGTTGCCTCCACCGGTACTGCAAGCAGGTCCATGGGTGTTGAGATTGGCTGTGTTGTACAGTCATGGTATGGTGACCCCTCATCCCTTCTGCAGACTGCTGAGCTTTGTTGTATCAATACTACATTTTATCAATGTCTGCAATTTTTATGACTTCTCTGGGGTTTTATCATTGCTGACAACTCATTTCTCAGCAAAACAGGGTTTAAGGCTTTTGTAGACTTATATAACAGAGCTTGACGTGATTTCCCAGAATCTGAACTCTTAAACTTTGTGTCTTCTCATCTTCCTCTCTACTCAGATTCCTGATTTATTCCTTAGATGCTTGCTTCCTAGTTGCCAAACCATTCCTCTCACTTGCCAAACGCTGGTCTCCACTGGCTTCCCCAGCCCTATGTGGAGTCATTTCTTTGGCTTTATTTCTCTAAGGATGAGCTGTGCAGCAGTCTCATATTCATGCCAGAGACTGCTGGATCTATGGGCCCACTTGCTTCACTGCCTCCTTCCACACATTTTTCCGCAGATTTGTAACCCAACCTACCTGGCTCATTCTAATGCTGAGCTTCCTGTAACCTGGGTGAGGAAGCTGCCCCTGAAACCTTTGTGAAGCCTGAGATGGTTACAATATGTGGTTCATTTTTCCTGGCCTACAGCAGTGTCTTTGTAGTCCTGGGCATTCCAGAATAGCCCTGGGCATCCTGGGATTGATTCTTCAGGATGCATTGATGTCTCACTGTCATCTCTTCCCTCTGTGCTTGTGTTTCCCACATGGGTTACGGGATAATAATACAAGGACTTTGCAAGAGGTTTGAGTAGTCCTACTGGGGACCCAATGGCTGACACAAGTCAGGAATGCAGAGTTGGGCCCTTCATTTTCAGCCAGAGAAATGAGTCTAAGCTGTGCTGTGATGGAGCCTGCTCTGGGCCCCAGTTCAACCATTCCTTCTGCTAATTGAGGGCATAAGGCCAGTTTTGCTCTGATTGCAGTGTTGTTCCTGGCAGGTCAAGCTGAACTTCCTTTGCTAGGAGCAGGGCCCATGGTCTGCAGGTGGAGCAGGCATGTGGTCAGGCAAGTGCCAGAGCTACGTGGGCTCTCTGCTGGGTAGCTGGAAGCAGGAGGCTGCTCGTGACCAGTGTGTCTGGTGTACCCTGGTTTCAGCCAGGCTGGAGCAGAGTGGTTGTTCTGCTAGGGGGATGTGTCTGTCCATTCCTGTAGCTACCATGTGTCTGGACAGCTCTGAACATCAGGAGAGCTAGCAGGGAAATTAATTCTGCCACTTCCAACATGCTTAAGGAACTATGTTCTTAACAAGGTTTGCTAGCTGTCCCGAGGCTCTAATGTTATCCTTTCCTTTTCAGTGAGGACAGAGGGGCCTGCCAGGCACTGAAGGTTTAAAGGGCTCACTCATAAAGATATTATCATTTATCCAGCTCATAAGTCCTAAATATTCTGTGTGTTGTTCCTAGATGAGTTAGTAAGTCCCCATGCCATTACTGGCCATTACTAACTAACAGCACATGGGAAGGTCCTGATAAGTTATCATGTCCATCTGCTCCATTGGGGAGGGAAGAGGATAGAGAGGAGGAAGCATTGCTCTAATCTCGGAGGAATACCTAATAATAGGAGTGTTTTAAAGCACATTTAGATATTGAGTATCTAAGGAGCACCAGGCGCAGATAAACAACATTACCTTTGGCCACCCTACCTGGAGAAACTGTTGATCTCCAGTTAATAGGGCTGATGCAACTGATCTTGCACCAACAGCACTTCAGGCTCTTATTCTAGGAACAGATGTGTCTGAGGGTCCATGGTCACTCTGAAGCTGCTGTTTCCCTGTTTGGCCCAGTCTGGATCATAGGCCTCTTGCTAATGCCACTGTTCCTGCCAGGGGCCTTGGAAGCAGTCGTGCAAGCATACAATGAGCTTCCCTCCAGCAGGGCGAGTTGTTAGTCTCAACACCTAATGGGAAAGGTGGTCTCTGCAAAGGCATTTTTGGGGAAAGGGAGTCCTCAGCTGCTCTTGACCAAGAGCAGAAGCTGCAGAAGAGCAGCTTAGCCTGGCTACAGATGTGGGAAGGAAGGGGATATGTGTTCAGCACGGCCCTGGAAGGCTGGCTGCTCTGAGAAGTTGCATTAACCACTGCCACATGCTGGGACTTTCTTCATTTCTGTGCTTTGTGACCATAAATGCCTCATGGACTGAGACTGTCCTTCCCCATAGATTTGTGCAGCAATCAACACAGTTAAGACAGATTAAGGTACTATAAAATAAAAATCATGAGCACAGATCAGTCATCTGCCAGTGATACAACCCTGTTTATCTGAAACATGCCACTCAGAGGCCAAGACTCTGTTTCCAGTCCTTGCAAAAACAGAGATGTCAAACACCCTTTGAGTGAAAATGCAGCTTCCCTGCACTCAGTCAGGGGCTCATTGATTTATAATGTTCAGTCCTTGTTACACTCCTCCAGTGGGGAAAGCTGAGTACCTTTTATGAATACACATGGATACATCTGAGCAGCTGGAGAGGGGTCTGTGCTGGGTGAGGAAAGTTTAGTCAGGCAGGCAGAGATTGGATGTTTTTTCTTTCTTTTTTTTTTCTTTTTTTTTTAGATGAAAATGAAATTGCCAAATTATCAGGGATACAGTATGAAGGCTGCCACTTGAAGTACTTAAAAGCTGGAAATTTCACATTTTGTCTCATATCAGCAGTCACTTGGCACCACAAAACGTGTATGAAGGCGTTTGTTATCAGCGCACCTTGAATTACTTTCTGGTAATGGGATTAATGAGCTGGGTGATGCCTGGGCAAAGCTCCACAGGTGGGAACTTGGCAGCTGGAAGGAAGTGATTATGGGTATTTTATAAATGCCCTTCGTGATGCAGGTCCCTGTGAAGTTGTTCTGCCCTGAGTACGGGGCAAGAAAGCTGCAGAAAGTGGAACAACAGTGTGGATCCAACAGTGTGTCTAAGCTGCTTTAGTGGAGGTAAGATGGATGTCCTGGGCCTTTGGGTGGGCAGGTAGCTGCTTTCTGTGGAGTAAGGCTTAGCTACAGTCTTCTCTACTTTATGAAGGTAAAGTCTCCCTCCCCTGTTAATCAGAGTATTGGCTCAGGGCAAAGTAACTACAGGCTGGAAACAATGATTTTGGACGCTAATGCAGATGATGGATTGAAGGGAATCAAGTGTGTGCTTCTCTGCTTTCCTTGCTGTCCAGCCCAGAATAATTCTGCACTGTAGGTCCCAATTGTCAAAATATGAAAACTACACAGCCTGTTGGAAAAGAGGTGGAAGGAATGGGAAAGGGGAGAGAAAAAGTGACTGAAGAGTGAAAAAGGAATTGAACAAAGGAGATAGAGATGCCCTGTTTTACTTCTAAGTGCATTTGCATTAATCCTGACTCCTTCATCAGTTTATTGCAGCTCACACATCTGCAGTGTTCCTCTGGGCTCCCAACACATAACCGCATTAGTACCAAGGGCCTTGATAAGCTCATGAATGTCACAGAAATAGTCAGTGTTAGGACCTTGATGTTGAAGTCATAATGCTGCTCCTTTGAGCCAGACCAGGAGAAACTCTGTGAAGCTGAGCAGGTCTGGGCTGGTGGCAAGAGGAGCTTTGTAGAGCTATTAAGAGTTAGATGAAGCTTCTGGAAGTGTGTGGAAGCTGCTGGGGATTGCATACACCTGGGAAAGCTGGGTAGAGCTGGTGGGAACTGAGCAGAATAGAACTGGCTCCCTGTGGAGCATAGCCAGTGTGACTGAAGGAAACTCCTGGAGGATGCTGTTCCCAAGCAAAGCAGTTGCCTGTTCTGCTCACACCTCCTGCCACCTGGGGAGAGTTGCTACTCCTCTGTGGATATACAGGGTGCTTCATCCCAAGTAGGACTAAGGAATTGGGATGCAGAGTAAGAAAGTGCTGATAATGACCTAAAAGTCTGGAGCAGAGCAGCAGTGAAAGTGTATGGTGTATGTAACCAAAGCTAGCAGCAGCCCCAGGCTTGGCCTGGTCCCTAAGGCAGATGGAGGGAGGAAGGAATTCAAGCCAAGCAGCTTGAAAAGCTTGGAAAAGAGGCAAGGAGGAAAACTTCAGTAACTGCAGGGGGAGCTCCTCTACCAGCAGGAGTTTGGAAGTGCTCCTCAGGCAGGGCATAGAGTCAGTCCCTCAAGGCAGGAGTTTGCATCTTGGCCTGGCAGAATTGTTTCCTGAGCATTCAAAAGAGTGCTTTGAGAGCCTTGAAGTCAGGAGAAGGCAGAGACAGGAGCTGTGGTCTTCAGTGTCCCCTCAGACCTGGCTGTAAAATTAGTCCTGCTTGCCAGTGGACTGAAAGCACATGGTGGTGTCTGTGGGCAGGTCTGCTGGAGCCACAATCCCCTTGCATGGTGCACATTGCAGGATTCCCTTACCTTTCCAAGTCACTGCAGCAAAAGGCAGGTTATGACAGGTTTTATGCACATGGAAGTGGCATGCTGCTTTGCATCATTATTAGTGATGCTGTTCCATCTCTTCAAAACTGTACTACAGTGACCTATGCATGTATGGTCAGAAGCCTACTTGGAAGACCTTCTCTTCCTAGCACAGAGCAGAAATACAGCATGGTGGGGGAGCATTGTGGCATCAGGGCCTTGTGGCTGCCCAGCAGCCCTTGAGCACTGAGTGCAGCACTAACGAACATACTTATGTCATGCACGATCAGAGACACAACAAGGAGACGGGCTCATGCACCGAGCTAACTCCTTGCCCTGCAAGGCTGCCTGTTGCCTTGCTCCATTGCATGCAGCATTGCAAGGCAGTTCGGCTGTGCGCCCGGGCCTGGAGGAGGAAGCCGCCGGCTGCGGCGGGGCCGTGCTGCGGCCTGGCCGCCAGATGATGCTGTTTGGCCGCGCTCGGGAGCGGCGGCAGCACCGGGGGCAGCCTGGGGGCCGGGGCCAGGCGGGATCGGCACCGCAGCAGCACCTGCTCCAGGCTCCGTCCCTCCAGGGCGTTTTGGGCTTGAATGGGGAAGCGCTCAGCTGTTTGCTGGGGGCTCCCAGCCAGCCCAAGTGGCTCCTTTCATGGGTGGCTGCTAAGGCCAGGCCAGTGCTGGGAGAGGAAGTGAGGAGGTGCTTGGGAGCCACCTCTCCGCCAGCAGTGTCCTTCCCCATCTGGATGTTTGCCTGATTTTCTATTATCAGCTGGGATGGGAAATTTGCCATCTGCCTCTTCTAGGAGATATTGTGCCTGCTGCTGGGAGAGCCATTGAATGCAGCCACACTTGATTTAGAGGGATATGTGGGAGGGAGGGACACATGAGGAGAGGGTTGAGCTGCCCTGCTAGGGGGAGCCAGTTGGATCTATGGAAGGTCAATACTGGAGCTTGGAAAGGGCGGGGTCATAGAGTACCCTGAGAGCTCTCTCCAAACCTGTATCACTTCCCTGGACATGGGAAGTGAAAGAAATGTCTGTCTTACAGCCTGCGGCAGACAAGATTGTGATGTGTAAGGATGGAGCATGTGTCCTGTGGCAAAGGCCACGAGCAGTCTCCTGGGACTAGAAACTATGATCTCAGCTCCAGTGGTAAAAAGGAGCCCATTCCTGGGAGGACCTCAAAGGGCAGCTTCTTTTCTCATGTCCTCTTCACATGTACATACAGAAATTCTGCTTTAAGCACAACTCCAGGCTCTAATGCTCTTGAGACATCACTAGCAATGTGCCTAGCCCCCAACAACTCAACTGTAGAGAGATCAATGTTGCTTCTCTCTCCATTAGCTTGGGTCAGGTCAGGTTCTGGCTGCAAGGTACCAGCATAGCACGGGAAGCCTGGGAGCAGGGTAACAGAGGCCAGGACTGAGGCTGACAACACTGGAGGATATGTGGAAGCGATGCAGAGCTGGGCTCATTGGAGTTCAGTAGATGGGGTGAGGATGGCTTGAATAGCAGGGTGCTTGATGGCACCCAAGGCAGGAGAGTGGCAGGGTCTTTGAGCCAGGTCTGTTGGCTGCAGAGCTGCCAGTAAGACGCAAAGGTTGTGCCCATATCTGCATGGCACTGTCTGCTTTTCTGAATGCTGAATTGCTCAGGTTGAAAATCAAGACCTTTTCTCCTCTGTCTCTTTCCTGAGGAAGGCCCCATGTGTGGTGACTCAGCTGAGCACTGGCACCAACCAGACGGGCTCCAAGCACACCAGGTCATGGGGAACAGCGGAGCATCTCTGTCAAGGTTAGGGCCTGGGCAAGCCCTGACTCAGCGGGAGCTCTACTTACCTGGGGCTGATGTGACACCATATTGGGTCACCCTCTTTCCTCCCCCCCCCCCTCTGAATAGCTGAGCTATTCCCCTCCCTAGGCTGAACCTTACAGCAAGGATCAACACTAAATTCACTGCAGTCTTTAGCCCACAGAGAAGAGTCACAGTTTCAGCCACGGTCCTTTGCTCTCCACAGCAAAGTCAGCCTTGCAAGTGTCTGGATGATCACAAGCAACTCTAGTTTCTTCCCTTCTCCCTGTTGACAGTGGTCTTGTCCTTCTCATGCACTCAATATTGCTGCTGTTGCTGATTACTCCTGTTTGTTCCAGAGTTCATGGGTACTACTTGTGGCTTGGCACTAGGCTTTCCAGGCCATTGCCTGGGCTTTTGCTTCTGCTTTCTGATGGGGGAATTGGTGCCCTCAGCAGTGAGGCAGGGTCTCCCCGTGTCTCATGGCTGCAGCCTGGCTCTGCTCTCCACTTGGACCCCTTCCTTTGCTGCTCAGTTAAATCTAGTATCGACTACTCCATCAGAGCCTGGGGCTGTTTCTCAGCTTTCTTAGCTAATGGCTGTGTCTGCCTCCCATTGATTCTCAGCTGAAGAGCTCATTGATTAAGTACATTTCTTATTATACTTAATAGTATTTTACTCCTTTCTGTGCTTACCTTGAGGCGGATGCTCATCCTGTGCTTCTGCCTGTCAGTAGGAGAATTCCTCTGGTCAGAAAAGCATCCCTCCCCTGTGCCTGCCCCTGCTCTCCTCCCTTCTGTCATCACACCTGTTTTCTCCTTCTGCCATAGTGCTCTTCTTTCTGCTGTTTCCCCTGTCTCTGCTTGCCTTTTCATCCTAGGCAGGACAGTCCCTTTCCCTTCTGCCTTCCAGTTCTTTACTCCTTAGTCCTTGCTCCCATCTCCATCTTGGAGATGTGATATTTCCTGCCTCCAACCTTCCCTAAAAGAGGATAAGTGACAAGGCAGACACTGTTTCCAATGTATCAAGGGGACTGGGAATCCTCTAGAACATCCCATCTTGCACTCTGCACAGCTCCTAGCACATCTTGCTAACGGTTGCAGCAAGCTCCCTGCCAGGGATTTTGTTCTTCCCATGCTGGCTGTGGCTCCTTCCCTGCTGCCTATTCCAAGATTCCCCTTGTTCTGCAGATGCCCAACACACCTCCCTTTCTGGGGTGGTCATACTGCCTTTTTGGAGCACCTTAACTGCCTGTTTGGGGTGCAGCTCTCACTAGGAGCGTGCTCCCAAATGTGCCTTACAGATGCCTCAGAGCCTCTTGAGCCAAGAAGGCTCCTGCTGGCTGCAATCTTTCTTAGTGGGGTGCAGTTGTCCTAGTAAGACTTCATGGGGGCTTGAGTCAAAGAGGAAATCAGCAGGCATATCAGCAAGTGTAACCCACTCAAGGCAAAAAACCCCCCTCCCCAGAAGGGCAGCTCTAACTCTTTTGCAGCAGTCAAAGGAAGTTGTTGGTCCAGCAGCTGGAATACCTCTATGCTGCTGTGCTGTCTTTTCTTTTTGGCAGGATGAAACACACCAGCCAGGGCACCACATTTTCTTTTTCACCTCCCCCCACACAAACACCTTCACACTCAATACACAGTGTATTTTGCCTCACACTGTGGCTCACCTCCTTTCAACTCCCTTGCATGCATCATTCAGAAGCCATAACATTATTGGGCATAAAATATTTACTTAACTGAGCTTTTTGCAAATATTCCCCTCCATTATTTTCCCTCCTTTTGGGAATGACACTGCTTCTCCTGTGCTCTCAAATGGCTTCTTTTAAATAATACAACAAGAACGTATGAACACCCAATAGCCTTTTTCTTTCTCTTGAAATACCCATAAATATAATGGTGTTACCAATCCATTACAGCTACACTAGAACCATGGCATAGTAACACAGGACCAACCTGCACAACCACTTTCCTTTGGAAGACGGACAGATAGGGATGGTGGAAGGCCTTTGTCTGGGAAAGGTGCATATATGCATGAGAAGATCTGACATTATGAAGGGTATTAATATTCACTAAGAAGTGCTCCTTTCAAAAGGGTCATCTGAAATTTAGCAGAGGGAATGCAGAACTGAGCTCTCCCAGTCTGATCCCAACTAGCGTGCTGGGAAAACTGTTCAGATCAAAATCCCCTATGGCAGCTAAATAGCTCATCCTTAGGAGCCTAACTTGATGGGCAGAGGTGCTGAGGGCTGCTGTTCCCACTGAAGGTGGTAGGATGGGCAAGTCCCCAACATCTTTTAAATAACAGGCCAGAGTATTTTTGAGGAGTTTGAGGCAGCTAGAATCGAAGAGTGGCCTTTGAAAAGTAAGCGTGTCAGATGGTATGCTGGTTCCTCCCATAAGTGAAGTTACTGGGCTGTACATGCACAGCATTCCCTGCTGTGGACAGACAGCATGTGTAATGGGTGGCTCTTCAGACAGTGGGAAGAACCTATGTTGGCGTGTGGTGTGGGATCCAGTGCTCTGGCTGAGGGGTCTGGCTCATTGGTGTGGGGCACGCCACGACCTGAGTGTGGGTCTGGCTCCGTGCATGTAGTGCGTCCTGCCTGGTGGGGGTCTGGCTCCCGGGTATGCGCTGTTCCCTGTGTGGCCTGGATCCCCTCTGCGGGGGTGCAGTGTCCTGCGCCAGAGCCTGGCTCCCGCGGCGGCCGGCGCTGTCCGCGGTGCTGGCGCCCGCCCGGCCCCGCGTGGGGGTCTGGCTCCCGCGTGGGGCGCGGCGGCCGGCGCTGTCCGCGGTGCTGACGCCCGCCCGGCCCCGCGGGGATCCCGGCGGAGCGGGGCTGCCTGCGCGCTGCTCATGCCTTGCAGCCTGACCTTTATGAGCCAGACGAGCTCCTTCCCCTTGTGAAATTCCTCCTCGGTGCTTTCGACCCTTCAATAAAGTCTAAATGTGTTTTAATGGCATGTGCTGTTACTCCCTATTGATCTGTCCGTTTCTATCAATATGTGCCCAGAGGCATAATCCTCTCTTAATTCCCCCCTCTGGAAGGGGAAGAGGGTCATTGTAGGGCAGAAGTAGTAGCCTCCCTTGGCCCAAGACAGCCATTCCTATCTGTAAAGGCTTGACTGATTTCTGCAGTTCCTGCCAAATTTTCACAGGAGGTTTGGGCTGCTTCTTCTCTCTGGGATCTCTGGTAAGGGATAAAGTTATCTCAGAGGAAGAAAGAAATGCAAATGGAATGGAAGAGCCACATAAAGAGAGCACTCTTAAAGAGGGGGGAGGGGAAAAAAAGAGAAAAAAATAGACCCTGTTCTTATGTATGTATCTATTATTGCCCTCATATGATCTGGCCCTCTTGGGATTTTGCTGCCTATACAGAAACACATATTTAAATAAAATATTTTGGGATGAGGACTTGGGGATGCACATGAAGTTGTCCTCCAACCAGGAGAACTGGCCCATAGGTCTGTGAATTTAATATATTATCTGCCTGGAACAGTCTCCTTTGCTTATGGCTATTAGCAATATCTGGGATAGTAAAATCTAAAATTGATTGGGCAGAGTTGTAAGAGAATCCTGCAATATAAGTGGCTGGGTGTTAAAATGGAAGATGAAATTTGATGTTGCTGAGTCCAGGTAACGCAGATGAGAACACATCCTTAACTATACAAACACAAAGCAGGTCTTTAAATTAATATTTACTATTCAGGAAAAGGGATCTTGCAGCCACTGTGGACAGTTCTATCAAAATGTCATTTCAGCGCCCAATGTCAGTCAAATAAGACAAACTTGTTGTTAGTAGGTAGGAGAGAGACGGAAAACAAAACACACAGCATCACTTCTCCAAGATATAATACACTGTGTTGCAGTGCAAATACTGTGTGCAGTTTCAGTTGCCCAACTGCAAAAAGGAAATAGTTGAACTAGAAAAAGAAAAGGATAACAAGGCTGATCACAGGCACAGAACAGCTTCTGTATGAGACTAATAAATTAGGACTCTCTTCTTTAGAAAAGAGACAAGAGCGATGATAAATGGAGTTCTATAAATTCAGGAGTGATATAAAGGTGATCAATAGGAAATGAATATTCACTATTTCTCATAAATAGGTTCATGAAATGAAACAATCAAAAAACAAGTTTTTAAAAAGCTCTTTTTTTTCCCCCTTTTCTTCTTCCCATGCAGTTCTTAATTATGTTTTGGAACTCAACACCACAGGATGGTTCAGGAACCAACAGCCCCTGGTTCAGAAAGCAATTAGATGAGTTCATGGAAGATAGATACATTATTAGCTATTAAATATGATGCAGATGCAACATCCAGCTCAGGAAGTACTCTCTGCTTTCAAAGGCCAGGTACAGTGGCTGTCTTTAGTAAGGAAGAATAAGCTGGCTGGCAGAGGTGCCTGTGGTTCACAGCTTGAAAGAGTCTGCAGAAAGTGCTGTGAACCTGGGTCAGTGCTTTGCTGTGGTTCCTCATCCTAATGCCAGGACCATCTCTAACCTGCCAATATTCTGGCTCCCCCCTCAATCTCCAAGGACAGAAGGCAGATTGAAGAAATGTAAACATGGATTGGATATGGCCCTGTGGGGCTGCTCAGGCAGTAGGAAACAGCTAGGGAGCAGAGGTAAACAGTGGGACATACAAAACCTGAAGCTACTTTGATAGAAGAGGATGCAGCTGGGCCCAGAGTATGGGTAGTTCAATGCACACTTTTCCCCCAGAGCTAAGAACCCCAATTTTTGTCTTTTGTGCTTGTCTGAGACCTCCTGCCCTGCTGGCAGTTGGAGGAACTATGTTGTGTTCTCTAATCATTCCCATTCCCAGTCTGAGCTTAGCTGGCCAGAGGGTCAGCTAGCCTCAGCTTGGGACATGCCTTTGTGTCGTTAAGGGCCATTTAAGTGTTTCCCTATTACAGCAAAGCGAACAGGCCTTTCCCTGTAATGCTGGCAAATCCCTATTCCTGAGGAGCAGTTAATTGATTTCCCTTTTTATTGTTCCTCTTCTTGCTGTGGTTGTGCTGACACCCCAGCTGCCCAGAGATCTCTGTGCCTGAGCTCAGAGTCAGTGACTGCGACAGGCAGATCCTGAAATTATTGATAAACACTCATTGGGGCTGGAGCCTGTAAATTGCTAGCAACCCCAGTGGATTTCTCTCTTGCCAGCATCATTTTTCTTGATGACAGCATGTTCAGAAGTTTGTCAGGGAGGGGGCAGGGCCTCCTGGTAACTTTTTTCCTTTTTATGCATCAGTTCTTTTAAAAGATCCCTGCATAAAAGAAGAGAAGAGAGGAGAGGATCATGAGTTAGTGCCTGCAGTTATCTCTGTCCTCCAGCCTGTCTCCCAAAGAGCAGTGGGCTGGACTTGATTCTCCTCTGAGCTTTATCCAGGACTGCATTCCTCCCCTTATGGGTCAGCCCAGCTTTTCATTCCTGCTTAGTGGCTCTCTATGCTTGTGACTTTTTGATTCTGACATGGTGTATCACTACTTCGTCCTCTGCTTCTGCAAGCTATTTCCCTGCTGCATAGTATGCACACCAGCAAGGACTGCACTTTGCTGGGCCATGGTCTGAACAGGTAAAAGAGACAGTTTAGGCACAGCAGTGGGAGCAGGACATCCCTATTCTGGCTCAAGTCAGACTCCTCTTTCATCAAAAGGAGTTTGGGTCACTCAAAGGGCTAGCACTGGTTGGAAGTCTGCCCTTCCTGTAGTTACAAAAATCAACTTAAACATCTCTCATGGCAGGTTCCTTTCAGACCAGCATATAATTTTGTATGTGCGTTGCTTTGGACCCAGCTAGCACAGTGCATACAAATGTGTGTTCATGTGGCAACGCGTTGTATTGTGTCTCTGGCTGTTGCTCTCTCTAGAGCTTGGAACATTTTTCTCTCTGCTAGGTCTGCTAATTAGTGGGACGTTGGGGATCAAGAACAGAGGGAAATGTCCTTCTGTGGTTCTGGCACTAGAAATAATTGAGCCATTTTTCACCTATGGCCAATCTCATTCTATCCACATCTTGATTTTTCCCTTAATAGCTTAGGGATACTATTGACAGACATGGGATTTGCAACCATGTCCAAGCTTTTCAGTAATCACCTGGATTTCTCTCTCTTGCTAACTGGTTGCTGGTTTCTTCTTAGTTCTTGCTTAACCTCCTCCAGGGACTGGAAAGGAGCTCATTTGAGCTGAGCTATATTAGCCATTGCACAGTGATTCCTCAGTCCCATTCCCAGGAAAGTGGGGCAGGATTGCATGCCCAGTGAGGCTCCCTTGGAATGAACAGCTGTGCATCCTGAGAGCAGTTGTTCAGCAAGTCTGGTTACTGCACTGTCTGAGCAGGATGCACTACCCACCAGGAACAGGATTCCTGCAGTATTGCCTTTGCTCGCCTAGGCACAGGTTCCTGTTATCTCAGTCTCCCCCAGACCTTCCCTTTGGCTCTGCTTGCCACGAAAAGCACATCCCACAGTGGGAAATGACAGAGGAAATAGTTCCTTGCTCCCTGGGATACCGAGGAGTAAAAAGCAGCCCCAGACTGCACGCTCCAATGCCATGCGCTTCTGCTGTCTTCACAGCTGGGTAAGTCCTTTGCTGGAGCTCCACGTGGTGCAGCCATTCGCAGGAGAAGCAAGGCTCTCCCACATTACCACTGGGCAGAGGCTGAGCAGAAACACCCCGGGTGTAGGGCTTGCTCTCTGCCTGCCCCGACAGACCTGCTCAATGGGCACAAGCAGCTGCTTGGGCTGGCTTTGCAGAAGCAACTCATCTCATTCTGTGCCTAATGAGCACATTCCTGCACACATAGACGCTCCCAAACTGAGCAAATACCCTATTACAGTTGTCATGGAAATTAGAAAGTGTGTCTGTTTGAGTTTCCTCAGCACAGGGCTCTGAGTTCCCAGCGGTTTGTACATCAGAAAGCCTCTTGCAGCGCTAATGCGGGAGCAGCTCTCATTAGGTGCCTGGGATTCTCTGTGGGCAGCCGGCACTTTCCCCAGACAAGCTGGTGCTGAGGGCTGAGTGCCACAATTTAACGTGTCAGGCTTCTTTAAGCCTGAGAAAGTGAAGATGTTCACGGCAAACTGAAAGGTGCGATTTATCAATGCTGCTCCCCAGAGGCTCTAGGCCTGTCAAGCACCAAAAAATCACATACATCACAGTGGGGGAGTGCTGCTGCCTTGTGTGTGTGGTTTTTTTTTTTGTTTTTTTTTTTTGTTTTTTTTTTTTTTACATTTTATTTTTATGTAAGTATCTGAGCTTTGTGAGGCAAACACATGGTGGAGCAGGAGAGGGGCAGCAGGCGCAGAAGCCAGCACTTTGCACTGGAGATCTCGGGCCTGATGGGCTGCAGTGATTGATGGATGCAACTTGCGTTTTCATGCGTTGTCTAGAAATCTCTCCCCTTTGTACATGTTTTGGAGGTTGGAAGACTGAGAGGTGTGAGTGAGGATGTCTCCAGCCTTTGACACCAGTAAAGGGATTCAGACCCCTGCTCCAGCAACACCCTCTGTCCTCCGCAAATGTTCCTTTGTGTGTGCATGCACAGGTACTTGTATGTCTTTATGTCTGCATGTATGTGTGCATGCCTGTACATGTGTGTACAGATAGATCTGATAGTTTTTTTCTTTATAATATTTTCTTTTCCCAATGTTTATGGGCCATAGGATTGGAGCTGAATCATTTGCTTAATTGCTATCAAGCAAGGAAATGGATTATAAAATTGCCAGGGAAAAATAGATCATTTTAGGGTAAATGAAGGGGATCAGGACTGATAGATATGAAAAGGAGAGGAGAAAGGCTGGAGAAAAGAGCTGAAGAGGGAAAGAAGGAGAAAGAACAGAAATGGAACAGCAAGCAGGAAAGAGAACTGGAAAAGGCTCAATAAGAGGAGTGGGGAGGCCTCCCCGTGTCTCCAGGCTGAAGCCATCACCCTCTGCGTAGGGCAGTTTTCTTGGCATTGAGTGGCAAAGTGCTTTCCAGAAGAGAAGGTACTGTGCTGAGAAACACCCTGGGTCTGAGGCAGCTTCTCGGCATGTTGCTGTCTTTTGCCCTGAAATACCACTGTGTTACTAATCTGCCTTTTCCGGACACATCTTGTCTTCTCCTGATACTGTACCTTTGGGCAGAAGCCCTTGAAGGCTAGGGAAGCTCTTCTCTTTGCATAGGGACTGTGTGGGTCTCTCTAGGCAGGATGGAGGAGAAAGTGCTGGGGCTGGTGTTGGACCTGGCTGTTCCCCTGCTCCTAGTACCCTGTGGCTAGGGCAGCAATAACAGCACCAGCTCTGGTGCTGAGAGCTCTCATCTCTGGGGAACACATGGCCTCCAAGTGCCCCCTGAGCTGGGAGCCACATCATGCTCCAGGAACTTAGGAGACACATCAAATGAGGACACCCTTTGAGAGCGTGTGTGTGTGCAGGAGCAAGGATGGCACAGTGCAGGGACAGGGCAGGGGCCGCCGGGGAGGAGGCGCAGGAGTCACTGTTAGCCCTTCCTCTGGGGCTGTGCTGAGTGCCTGGGTCCCCTGGGATGGTAGCGGTCCCTCTCCGGTGCTGAAAGTGGTGCTGTCAGAGCACTTTGCACAGGGGTGATCTGGGAGAGCAGAGCCCTCCCCCTCTCCAGAGCCTCCTTGCTGCTGCCACTCAAGTCTACTAGCCCAGTTCTAGGCTCTTAGCTTGCAACTCTCTTTATCTGTATTGCTTTCTTGTTTCCTTCCTTATTTCCCTGAATCTAACCCTCCACCATGTCATCCTCATTGCACGGCTCCTCCCTCTCCCCATTCGCCACATTACTGCAGCAAAGACTCACTTTCCCATCTTTTAGTCTCAGTGCCATACATAAAAGCGCTCTGATGGCCATGGCGTGATAGCAAAGACAGAACTTAATTTCACAGCATTTTCATGTAATACTCCATAAAACTGAACAAATTTGCTGGAGTCCAAATCCATCTCATTATGCAGAGTCATTGAAAGGGAGGCTTTTAGATTCTGGAACTCAATGCTCAACCAGGGGATGTTACAGAAGAAGAGAAAAATAATTAATTAGGTGCTGCTCTGTATCTTTGATCCTGCATTGCAAGGCACATTAAGTAAAATGCCTGGCTCATGAATATACGCTGCATGGTGCCTTGGTTTTTCGACCCTGCTCAGAAAATTCTGAGCCTCAGATGTGAGCAGGGAAATCCCTGTCCTGAGCCTGTGCCCCTCTGCACCTTAGCAGCTGCTACAGGAGCAAGGCAGAGCAACAGCACTGAGCAATGGGGGCAGAGATGAGAGGAGAACATGGAGCAGGGCAGGATGCTTCCCCAGGCTGAGGGCAGCAGGGCTGTAAAGCAGTGTTGCCATGGTCAGGTGTTGGGAGTAGAGATAGGATAGGATGAAGATACACCCAGGTTCCCCTAGGGCTCTGCTGAGGTCCCCTGCTATCGCCATTCCCCCAGAGATCCTTCATGGCACATCCAGGGCCAAAGTCCTGCCCTGCTGAGCAAGACTTCGAGGACAGGAGCCATGCCTCTAGCAATTAGGAAATGCTACAATGTTTTGGGGTCCCTCTAGCAGCCCCAGCCCTCCTCCTTTCCCCTTTCTACTTAAATTTGTTCTCCATATTTGTCTGCAATCAATCTCTAGGTCTTTTTTAAAGTGAGCTTGAAATTCACGTGCAGTTTGTATTTTTTGAATAATGTGATTTGTAAGATGACATGACTAAGGATTCAGTCAAGGTGGGTGGGTGAATAAACTCAGGTAAAAGATATGCAAGGCCCTGTGGGAGACAGTGGGCTGCACGCCCTGCCCTTGTCCAACTTGTAAATAGGCTCTTGGCTGCAGCTAACGTCACTGCGGGTTTCATCTTGCAGCAAGGACCCTGTGTCCACCATGCCTGTCAGATGGCTGGAAGAGGTGATTAGGGCAGGTAGAGGGGTGGAAGCCTCAAGGAAGCTTTAAAGTTTGCCTTTATTCACTGACATCCCTTAAAGTCCTGCTATGCGAACAAGTCCTGTCCAGGGCTCTAATCGGTAGGGAACACTGCTTCCCAGGCTGCCTCGTGGCAGGGAAGCAGGCTGTCCTCCAGGGTCAGCTGCAGTGCATGGCAGGTAGATTAAAAATGTACAAGCAAAGCAATCCTGCAGAGGAGAGAACTCGCTTCACCTCATGGTGTTAATTAATCTCCAAGCCAATGAGGATGCTCTCATCTGGTCTTTACTTAATCCATAACCCAGAAATCCTCAAATTATGTCATTTGTTCAATACAGATGAAATTAATTACTCTGGGAAATAGGCAACAAGTTGCATTTCTGATGCCCCTTATCACATAATCAAATCTACAAAGTGCTTTCTGTGCAGCCGCAGTGGCAGCAATGGGATTGCCTGCAGCAGTCATGAAATACTGAACAGCATCCTCCATAAATCTGGGACGGTGCTGACTCTTACAGGAAACCTATGGCTGAGCGAGGGCTGTGGAGTCTCTGCAGAAGTGCTAGCGCGGAGGTAGTACACGGTGCCTGGGGAGCTCGACGCAGGAGGCCTCTGCGCTCACCTCTGCTCTTCCATGGAGCAGAGCTGTAGAGGTGGTTAATACCTGCTGGGGCCCCACTGCTCCCTCCTGTACCTGCCCCTACCCCCAGCCTCCCTTTATTGCACCTTTTGGGGGTAATTAATACAATTTACAGGGCTTTCTTGGGAGGGAGATGCAGAGGAAAAGCCTGCCCCCTCCCCGTGCATCGCCCCCCAGCCTGCCCTCTCTCCTCTGGGCTCTGTAGGATGTGTCCCTCGGCTCGTGCTCCTGCCTCCTGGTGACTTTGAAGAAGAGAGGGAAGGTCTTCATCAGGATGGATCAGAAGAACAGGAGCTCTTACCTCTGGGTACAGAATAACAGCGATTTACTCTTTATTAAAGTTATCGCAGGGAAAGAGAGCTGGGACGTGAAAGGCAAAAGCTATCAAACCGGCTCCTGCAGCAGTGCGGATGTGCAGCAGGGAGGGGAGAACATCGTGCAGCCCTGCGGGTCTGTGCTGGCCCGGGGGCGCTGGGCAGCGCCAGGGCGAACGGCTGGAGCAGGGGCTGCGGCTGCACGGCCCGGCGTGGTGAGCTGCTGGGTGCCACTGGCGTGCGTCCAGGGTGAGCCTGTGCTTGCGCTGAAGGAAGATCTGGAGGGACAAGCAAGGCCAAAGGCAGGGCTGCAGAGGCTTGCAGACACCCAGCACCCACGAACAGGAGACACGATGCCAAGGGGAGCCAAGGGATCATATTTCTGATGGTCCTGGAACTGCCTTTCTCCCCAGAGGGGTTGGTGGTGCCCGGTAATCACCGTGTCCTGGAAGCCTGGAGGTTGCTGAATCTCTTGTGGTGCACGGGAACCCACCCTGCCTCCTTTTGTGGACAAAGAAGATGGGTTTGCGCCTGGAGGCACCTTTGAGCCTCTTGCGCTGCTGCCACAAAGCGAAGCTGCCAGCAGAGCAGGCGCTGGCACAGCCCCAGTGTATCTGTGCAATCCCTCGCCCAGCCTAACCCTGCACGGTCCCTCCCGGCTCACTGCTTTCACCCCCTGCCCCAGCGCAACAGGGTGCTGCAGGCCTCTGCGCCCTGCCCGTTCCCACCTTCTGTTGCTATCCTTCGCTTTAGTCTCATATGGTGACTTTTTTAATAGCCTATTTGAAAAACACAGACAGATCATAAGGCACGCTGGTGAGCCACAGTAGCTATCATCTGTTTGCCCTCTACCCCATCACCTGCTGCCCATCTGCATTCATCGCGGTGCCTGGCACCAGCAGAGAAAATGACCTGGTGCTGCTCAAGCCCTGACGGAGAGCGACTCTGGCACTGCAGAAAACATGTGCCCTGCTCAGGCAGTCACCTGCTCCCTCTCCCCTCGCATTTCCCCTTCTCCTGCAGGAATGCTGTAGCCTACAAATTATGGCTAATTGCTATTGCCCAGCTGCACTGCCTGCCCTCTCAGCTAGTCTCTTTTTGGAGCACTCTGGGATTTTCTGTTAGTGCCCATGTGTGACTTAGATGGGCACCGCAGCGCTGCTGGCTAGGAAGGCTCCAGGTGATGGGGTTTTTTGTGGGGCCCTGGCCCACCAACCTGGGCACTTCCAGCCTCCTGCCAGTGTCAGTTTTATCGGGCCTGTGTAGAGCAACCGTTCCCTGAAGTGCTGCTCAGAGCATTTCAGCGAAGCATCTGCCTCCTCTTTCCCATGCTTGTACTGTGGGAAGCAGCTAGAAACTCTGGGAAATGGAAGAGTAAATGAGCAGGGCTGGAAGCTGCCTGCGGAGGGAGAGAGCTGCCTCGGGGGAAGGAGCCTGGGGACGAGGGGAGCACGTGCTGCCTCCTCAAATAGGTGCAGCGCAGAGGCGCTGGTGCGAGAGAAGCCGGCACCAGCTCTGATCGCAGCAGCCCTGGGGGAGAGCAGTGGCCCTGCCACGTGTCCCCTCCCGTGGGGGACCAGCAGCCTGCCACGGTGCAGGCCGGGACAGCCTGAGCCAGGCTTGGCTCCCTTTGGGTGCCCGGGTGCGACAAACCCAGCAGTCAGCCTGGCTGCTGGGAAGAAAACCAAGCTGGACTCCCTGGCTTGGCGCTTTGTTGCCCTGAGACTGTCCCCTCTTGTCCCACCTCCTGCCCTGTAGGAAAAGGGGACCCAGTCCTCAGTTCAGCCTGTGAGGAGCCGGACTGGCAGCGCTGGCGGAGCCTCTGGCAGAAGGAGCAGCAAAGCGCTGCAGAGCACAGCAAAGTACGGAGCTGATCCAGGAGCTTCCCTGTGTCCCAGAGCACGAGTCCCAGCTCGGGACCGTGTGCTGCTCCACGTGCTCCTGTACCAGCACTGCTGCACTGAATGGGACAGTCCAGCCAAATTCTTGCACCACACTTACCCATAGAGTCCGCAGACCCACAGCACGAGCAGAGCAGGGACAAGCCCTCTCCTTGGTTGTCCTATGTGTTTCTCCCGAGCACTGGGAAAATCCTCTGAGGCTTTTGCTGGTGCTTGTTGTGGGAGAGCCTATGCATTACGGCACTGCTAGAGATCTTTTAGAGAGCACGAAAGACAATTCCCAAAGGCATAAGAGCAAAATTTGCAGCCCAAGTATGCTCCCTCCCTTAAACACTCAGCTACAGAACACTGCTCTTGCATCTAAACTGCAGATTGGCTTCAAGTATAAACAGAACAAATCCCCATCAACATTTTAATTAAAGCTTATTACTAGCAGCAAGCTCTCTGCAGTGGGACAAGGTCTCAGTGCTGGGGGTGCAAGGACTGGGGCTGCCGATCCCACTTTTTCTGGCCCTGTGGTCCTCTTGCAGGTCCAGCTGCTAGGGTTCACAGCAAGTCTGTCTGATGCCTCCTGAAAGCTCTAAATCATTTCTGGTGGGTTAGTTTTGGTGGCCTCGTTTTCTGGAGGGAAAGATTTACTGTAAGCAGTTAAGGCAGGTACCAGCATACACATGACTAACACGTTAAGAGCTGTTGTAACGAAAAATCTATATTAGTTGTCTGCTAAAATGGCAGTAATGAATTGAAAAAATTACAAGATGATAAAGGCAGCTATTCCAAAGGCATGTTAGGGCCTTTAACCCAGCTCTTTAGCTTGCCTGGGTCATGAGACACTGTAAAATCTATTCAGAGAAGATAGAAATGTAATTTCTCTCTGCCCTATCAATTTAAATAAATTAACTATTAGATTAACTGCACTTAAAACAAAACAAAAAATCAATCCCACCAGCCTTGGCTGCTATTAAAGTATGTTTTGCACCACTAAACCTATAATTGCAAAGGTCCCCACGAAAGAAGAGCCGGCTGGCTGTGAGGCACTGGTAATGGATTCGGTCTGGGTTCCCTGAGCCTCTCGGGGCGGCGGGGGATGCCGAGAGCGGTGCCCACGGAGGGACTGACTAGCCCCCAGCTCTTCTGCCCCTTCCGCAGCGCCGGGGCCTTGATTTGTGCTGGAGGGGGAAGAGAGATGAGAGTCTGGAGATAATTCTCCAGTAAGCTCCCTCTAGTGCCTTCTCCAACGTGATAAAGTACCTGAGGTAGTGGCAAACTGCAGGTGGATCTTTAATGTCAGCGGCAGAGAGAGGGAAGGGAGAGAGCGCGGTCGTGAAGGCGTTCACAGCAGCAGGGCCTTTGCGTAAGCGCTGGAAGAGCACGGACCCTGGGGCTGGGTGCTGCCGCCCGCGGTGCCCCAGCCCTCCCCGGCCCCAGGAGCGTGGGCTGTGCTGGGGAATTAACCATGCGGCTGGAAATGATGCCCTGGGAGCTCCGCTCCTCCTGTGGCAGCTGTGACCCTGTCCTGGCCCGCTGAGAGGCACGGTGGTGACGCCGGGGGCCGGGCAGAGCCCCCGCTCGCCGCTCTCCGGGTCTCCCCCCCTTTCTGTTCCTGCAAATTGCCACCTCGGAAGCTCCTAAAAAGCCTCAGTGCAGGCAGTTTGTTTTGATGTGCTTGTAACGATCCCGCTGCACCCTCCACTGCCTGTTTGCTTCTCTGAGTGCTGAGTGGGTGGGCAGTGCCTGCGCCCTCCCCAGCGGAGTGCCCGAGCCCTGGTGCCAGCTCCGAGCTGCTCTCGTGCCCCATCGGGCAGAGCAGGAACTGTGAGGAGCAGTCTGGGGACTGAGGAGGGGCTGGCATCCCTGGTAGAGTGGGTTTCTGAAGCAGCATTTCAGACATGGCTGTTCCTTTTTTTATCTGCTGAAACTGCCTTCTTGTGCGAACCTGCTTGAGCTCCTCAAATAAATTAGCATTCAGGGGATTTTTTTTTTCTCTGCATTTTGTGCAGTTGCATAAGAGTAGAGCAGCCCAAGTAGCAGACTGCTTTGTACAGAAGCATGAAACAGCCGTAGACAGGGCTTCTGTCTCTCCTTGCTGCTCAGAAATGTTACACATTTCAGCTTGATGAAGTGCATGCATTGGGATCCCCTCAACACATCTGGGAAAGTCTCAGGGAATGCATGTAGGAGGGGGGGAGACCAGAGGGGTGTGCAGACGGGTGGGTTTGTGCTCTTCCCTGAATGGCTGGTCATCTCTGAGCTGCCCCAGTGAATTCCCAGGGCTTTTGGTTTGCAGGCTGGCCGGGCCCTTAGAGCAGGAGTCACTGCGGGTGGCCCAGCCTTCATTCCAGCAGAAGCCAGCAGTGTTTCAGTTGTGCGAGCCCTAGCCCAGAGCTGCTGGTCTATGCTCCTCTCCCTTCTCCACCTCTTCTAGATCAAGAGTCCCCAGGGTCTCTTTGCAAAGAGACCCACAGGAGGAGGCAGGTAGGATATACCTGCACAGGAGCGGGGGAAGCTACAGAGGCTTTACAACGGATGCCATCCCCAGCGAGAGGAGGAGGAGGAGGAAGGTATCCACTCAGCTACCTCTCTGGCTGACCTAACCCCATTGATTTGTACCGATCTGAGTCTGATGAGAAGTGTGAAACAATCAATATACCTGCAGTTCTGCAAGTGAATGCAGGTGGACAGTGGCTGAGGGTATGGGGTTTAACCCTTCACATTCCTTATCTGTAGGTCCCATACCACCTTCAGGAAAGCAAGCGGTGCCCTACCAAAGCAGGGCACGTAGGTCCCACTATTTGGATTGTGTTGTGTGCCTACAATAGAATGTGCTATTGCTGCCTGGTAACAGGTAGGTGGGTATTGAATCATACTTATACTTCTGGCCATATATCCCATGACATTTCCTGTTACACCTGTCCCACTTGAGCGCACCACCAACCTGCCTGGTCTCTGAGTTACCTCTGCTAGGGATTTTATTACACTTGTGCAGCTGTGTGTGCAGCAGGACGAAGTCCTCAGGCAGTGCTGCAAGGCAGTGGCCTCCCCGCCTCATCCTCAAGCCTTTCTGACACGAGTCTGACCTGCTACAAGCTCTGCTTAGGATTATAGGCGAATGGCATGCTCTAATTTCCAGAGGGTCTGCTCTGCCTCTCGTGACATTTGCAATCTTTTTTTACACATATCTGCATTATTTTTTTATCTTCCCCTACTCTTGTCCTATAAAACTGCAGATAGCAGCATAGAAGGAGTGTGGGGAGGAAAGAAATAATGGGGGGAAAAAAAGACCAAACTTCCAGAAGAGTCAAGAAACTTGCAGTGGAAGGAGGGAGGGGAAGGGGTTGCTTGTGGGATTGTGCAGCTGCTGAGCACACCTGGAGATGCTCAGCCTCAGCTGATAGCAAGGCTACAAGAAGAGGCTGGGAGCACAGGGCCTTCTGCTCCTGGAGGGGGAAGCAAGAGGAGAGAATTCAAGAGCTGCTGGTGAGCATAGGCTAATGAGCCACTGCCTTGAGATGCTGCTATTGAGAAGTGCTCTGCTGTAATCACTTTCATAACCTTCATTCAGAAGTGATTTTTCTGAGGTATAAGCAATGTGGGTAAATAGGATTATCTCACAAGAGGGAATGGCAAAATAATAAACATCCTTATAACAGTAATGCCCTGCTAAATTACTGGAGCCAAGGAGTTGTGGGGGCAAGCGGCCTTCCACATAGTCAGCACAGAGACTGTAGTTACACCTGTGTTAGAGCACAGTGAAGATTCATCATCCAAAGAGACTGTTCCGGAGAACTGGGTTAAATACTTTCTGCAAGGAGGCCCCTTGGCACACTGAGAAGCTGCTTTTCAGGACCTGGCCTGACTCTACAGTTCCTTGTAAGTACAAAGCTATTGCCATGTGGGGCTGAGTGTTTTGAGACTATTTTCTGGTGTAAAATGAACTTGATGGTCTACATAAAATGCCCTATGTTATGTTTGCTGGGGTGGGGGGCACGATCGCAACTTTTGAGAAGATACCTATGCTGTCTGGAAAGTACCTAGCTCAGGTACCACTAGCAGAGTTTGGTGTGGGCTGGCAACCTGAGCAGATTGGCAGGGCCTGGTATGTCTGGGTTGAGTTGTGTCCTGTGGTGTTTCCCATCTCTGAGATGAGACTAGCAGCCAAACCACAGGTGAGCCATGTGTTGCTAGCCTCAGTGAATGTCTCTGCCTTCATCTGCCAGGGTATTTTCTTCGTCTAGCCCTCTATCCCAGGGTGTTTCAGTGCCTTCCATCTGTAGTGCTAGGTCTGATTTCAGGTCCTGGTCACAACACCTCCAGCATCAGCAAGTCAGACTCAGCTGCAGGCAGGAGGGGACATGTAGAGTGATGAAGGAGACCTGTCTACCAGGTAGAAGGTAATAAACAGGCCACTGTACATAAGAAACCAAAAGCAAAGCCCACATCTGTGTCCTGGGGAGGATGAGATTGCAGAGCCAGAAATGAAATGTTGCCCACTTTCCACATGTTCTGCGGCATTCTTATTGGGCTGTTACAGGAGAAAATGCACAAAAATTCCCCCAACTGACTTCATTATGGCGACAGAGACTAATTCTTCTGCTAGCAGGGGAAAGGCTCTTTAGCTGCATTAACAAGCTGAAATTTGATGGAAAAGATAAATAAAATCAGTCTTCTCTGCATCATTCACTTGAGGCTCTATGAGACTTGCCACAATTAGAAAAATTCACATTGAAGGCATCATTTATAAAGGACCAAAATAAGGGAAAACATTTGGCCCAGAGGGAAGTAGAAACAGAATTTAAGCCTGCCTCTAATTTTTCATCATTTGCCTTCTCCCTCTCCTAGCTTGGCAGCCCCTGTATTTTGCTTTATCTCCTTCAGGTGACTAATTGTTAGACTAATTAGTAGCTAATCAATGTTTAATTAAAACTTGGCTGTTAATTACTGGAGGTGCTACTATAGTTTGGATAGAAAATGTTATGAAAACATTTTTAAAGGCAGTTTATAGGAACTTGGACTCTCTCCCTTGTCTTTGTGTGCATTACTTGGTTAGGGCCCTTTCTTCTGGGACTTTTGATCAAGTTGAGAAACTGTGATGTTTGCCTTTGCCTTAAACCAAGGCCTTTCTGGTGTTATCACTCCACAAGAGGAAGATCGTGTTTCAGTCCTGCCCTACAGCTTCCCCAGCTGTTGGGGTCCTTGCTCTGGGCTCTGCTGAGGTGCCTCTGCAAGGAGCAGCCTGCTAATTTGGCTTTGGGCTCTGCGTACGTGTTAGGACACCACAGTCTGTTTGCCGTGTGCTCTGGATGTTTGGAGCATACTTTATAGCTGGGGATCAGATCCTCATGGGGGGGATTTGGGAAAACTTCAGGCAGCTGGCAAATAGAAGATGGGAAGGATGGCTGTCAGCAACTCTAGGCAGCTTATTACATGGGGAAGGTCCTTTCAGGTTCCCTGCTAGGATGTGAAGCAGTCAAAACGTGTCTCGATGCCCTGCCCATGGTGTGGGCCTGTTGCATAGTGGACCAGGACTTTAGAAGCTGTAAACAAGCACCCAGCTATAGCAAAGTGTTCTATACTACTACCTTTGCTTCATCTCTGCTCAGCATTGGTCTGTTCATTTAAATCTCTCTGAAAGCTGAGGCCAGTCAGCAGGACCGATCTCCAGAGACAGGGTTTGTTATGTACCTTTCACTGTGTGTAAGAGCCTGGAGGTTTTTCATACACAGTCTATTGAAAAGAGCTGGTTAAATATTCCATCGGTGATGGATATGTAGGTCACCCAGGTGTGCTGCTGCCTCCAGGTACCATCTCATTTCAACCCTTACTGGAGAGCCTACTTTCACTCATTAATTCTGCTACTGCTTCTCCTTCCCTGCTCACCCCAGTGTCCTAGAGCCAAGGTAAACAGAGCTGATCAGACTGGCTGTTTCTTTGCCCTGGGCTGCAGAAGGCACAGTTTGGGTGCTGTTTTTTGTCTGGTGCTTGGACTTGGTCGTTGTGGATACTAGTGTAAAACTCAAGCAGATGGGGGTGCTTCTTGGCTCTCAGTAGGTCTGGGAGATTTGTACAAATCTGGAGGGACTTGCAGGGATCACAAGTATCGTGTTTTGTTTCCAGTGCCCTAAACTCCTTATGAATTTGTAGAGCAGGCACCTGAGAGAGGTCTGGGTGGGAGGGAAGCTCCATGCCTGAAGGCATAGAGGGTGCCTCCTTGTCTCCCTGTCCTGGGGCTGCCCAGGAGACCTCCCTCTCCTTTGGAGACCCTGCTGCTGATAGGTGGTGAACAGGCCCTTTGCAAGTGCTGTACATATGCTAATTACATGATTTACATTCTTTGCTCTTTATGTTCCTTGTTTCACTTTAGCTGTCATTTTATAGCTCATTCTAATTTCTTTAGAGCAGACCCATAGGATAATAAGGTCTAGTGTTGCAGAGGGTCCTGAGCAGACAGAATGTCTCCTGTGCAGACGTTGAGAGCACAGCTAATGTGCCCATCTGGGTCAAACGGGTGGCATGTTCTAGCCACCTGGATAAGATGCAGAGGAATTGCTCTGCTGAAGCGGTTAAATAGGGAGCCTAAAGAGTAGCCTGTAGGAGAACCACCACCCTGTCTCTGTGCTCTGTTTTTCCCTTGTCCCTCTCGACTATAGTTTCTGTGCAAATAGGCACCTGCTTAAGGGGTCACTAGTCCCAGCTGGATTTCTGCCATAAAAATTCTCTCTGCTGTGGAGATAGGTGCTGTGAGGTGAAGGGGGACTCCAGAGCTCTCCTGCCTGAAGCGCTAGTGAGTCTTGGCCTTTGTGGGAGACCTCCTCTTCCCAGACTTCCTGCCTGCACAACTCCTTTTTCCATCCTATCTTCCCCTGCTGAGATGTGTAGGGCAGTCTCAGGGATTCTCCTGTGCGAGTCCAGCAGTGGGTCAGGACTCAAGTGACATTACTGATAAATGAAATACGATTTATGTTATTCCCACCCAAATTCAGGATTTGGGAAGGTAAGGGTACATTCCTTGCTTGCTTGATGCCACTGGATATATTTTCAGGGAAATATTTTTCTTTTTCTTTTTTTCTTCCTTGGTAGTTAAAGATGCTGACAACAGAGCAGGGTTTCATGAGCTAGGTGGTGACAATGCAAGGAAAGGGAGCTATGTTTAGAAATAATTGCTTTGTCTTTTGCAGAGGTATTAGTGCTTTCATGCTGGAAGTTACAGGAATTAGACGAAGGTATTGGTGACATAAATACAGGAGCAAAATTATTGTTACTTATAATCACTTTCATGTATGAGAGAGAGAGAGAGAGGAGACGTTATCAGGGCAAAAAGGAGAAAGAAACAGGTAGCCAGAAGGGCAGGCACTCTTAGACCTTCAGTATGAAGTTGGCGTTCCTTCAGGTTTTCCTCTGGAGGATGGTCCGCGAGGCGGCAGATTGACGTAACGGGAGTACTCCCACCTGCATGCGGGCTGCGCGTGTGCGCTGGGCAGCGGGCTGCAGCGCGGATCCAGGGCACCGGCCCAGCTCCGCGCGGGCCTGGGCTCTCCTCCCGCTCTGCCTCGGGCTTGCGGCACGAGCTTGGCCAGAGCAGCCTTCTGCTCTGCTCTAGCATCTCTGCAGAGGTGCTGGCTCTGCTGAGACTGCCAAAGGCAGAGCTGAGCCCACCTCGGAGGGCGGCAAGAAGGGTGTGTGTCTTGGTCAGACAAGAGACTGCAGCAGCAGGGCAGCTGAATGATGCCTTTCCTGCAGCTGATTTTTGGCCTTGGAAAAAGGTGGCATAGATAGGAGCTGTGGCAAAGAGGAGTGCTCCTTGCACAGACGAGGTGAAGGTTAAATATGTAAAAGTTCTGGTCCTGAATTTTTGTATACTTGGCCTAGGCGCCTCTTTGGACTGAGTAGCAAATTGTGAGTGATCTGAGCTGTCACCATCTTGGCTGTTAAAGTGGGACTCAATGATGGAGTGTTCAAGGTCAAATATCGAATACCCCATGTACACACGGGCGCTCCCCGGAGAAATGGCAGCCTGGTGTCCTTGCATGTGCCCAGTGTGAGAGCGACTGACTTGGGAGCAGCGGAGTATCCCCCTGAAAAAGGGGCAGGAGCCACTGAAGTTGGTTTCCTCCAGGTCGTTGAGCAGCCGGTCCATTGGGAGTCCCCAAGAACATCACCACGAGGCGGTCGTGGAGCTTTCGGCAGCTGAGGTGCTGGCAACACTCAGCTTTTTCTGTTTGTTTCTCCCGGCTCTGGGAGTGTTGTTCCTCCTAGCAGCTTCCTCCTCTGTTCCTCCGTCTCCCTCAGCAGCAGGGCTCAGTGCAAAATGTAAACTCAAATGTTAGGAAAGAACAGATCTCTGATGAAACAAGGCCATTCATGCTTTCAGATAGTACATTCCATGCAGAATATTAAATAATTTCCTCTTCAATGATCCCAGTAAATTTAATTAGCTCTTGTTCCCCTGACAGAGTTGTCTCTCCATTCCTGAAGCTCTGCGTTTGGAATGAAGGGGAATTCAGCTCATATTTTAAGTACTGTCTTCCTGCAATGTGTATGTAGCAACTGCCACATGATGAGAGCAGCCTCTTGATCACTACTGAATTTCTCTTCCCACCATCATCTTCCAGCCTCAGCCATTAGCTGCTAGGAATCAGCTGCATCCAAAATGCAGTAGGTTCATTCTTGAGCTGTGTTCTGGGGAGGAGCAGTGCCTCCTACCTGCGCACCTCCCTCAGAAACAGGCTGGAAGGGGCTGCAGAGGAGTGATATGCACACAGGCATCTAAACCAAATGCATATGTAATGCTCTCATGGAGTGTGCATGTGGAGGGGGTGGGGAATCTAGTGAGTCCCTAGGGCTGCCCAGTCTGGATAGCAAGGAGCTGGATTCCTTCCAAGCTTGGCCGTGAGCTGCAAGCCATCACAGCCCTGAGGCTGGAGCAAATCAGAGCCCAATCTATGTGGTGCATACCTACCACCTCACGCTGCTGAGCAAAACACATCAGGCCTAATACAGGGTGCAATGATGGTTTCCAAAGCTGGAGGCTCTGGAGCTGGAAGTGACCTGTGATGTTCCCGGTGCCCCTCAAACAATGGACTTGTGATCTGCTCTTTGGTGCCCTTCCTGCTGGCTAGCATTTCATACCAGGAAAAATGAATGCAGGCTGATTCCAAATGGAAATGCCACCTACCTGGTGCTGGGCTCTGCAGCTGGGGCTCTGGGTGCAGGATCCCTGATTGAGTTGTGAAGATCTCTCCCAAAAAAGGGAAGGAAAGAGCAGGCCACACAAGCTCCATTTCTTCTCTGAATTCAGCTCACTTTGTGGCTTGGCTTTCAAATGCTGTTTGAGGCAGGTTTTATAAGTTATATCAATAGAAGCTTTGCTTGAAAAAGTGTGTGCCTGGATAGGCCAAGCCGTGGGGAAAGGGGCTGCAACCCGCTCTGAATGAGTGCTGGCCTGAAGAGATGCTCCTCAGGGCCTTTTCTGTGTCCCACTTGGGTGCCATGTCCATGGTGAGGGTGATGCACATGAGTACTGGAGTTTCAGCAGAAATATTTGCTGCTGCTTTTTGTTTTTTTAAAAAAACTTTTAGAACCTCAGAGCAAATAGGAAAAGAAAGTCCCTTCCTGATGGAAAAGGCTAATAGAGGGTTATAAATATGTCCCTGGCATGGTTCATTAGCTGCAATGACATATTGAGAGCTATGAACGGTATGATACCAGCAAATCAATTTAGAATTTAATCTGAAAAAGAACGTGGGGAGGGTGGATCATGCAACATGTTACCAAACACTTCTTATCAGAATAAATAGAGCAGCTTTTCTTTCACAACATTCCTCCTGCCTGGTTGCTGTGAAAAACACAAAATAAACAAACATGTACCTGATTTATCAATGATTAATTTCCTTAATTAGTGCTGTGTCAAAGCACTACACCAAGGAACAAGGCACACTTTGCTCTAAATATTTACATGGAAGCCTTTCCAGGTTTACTTCAAGATCTCCTTATTTTGTGTGTTTAATGATCTTGTAATAGCATCAATGATGACCAGATTTTAGAGTCAGAAGGGAAGGTGAGAGCCTCAGGGGTTAAGGTGCATAAGTTACGCTGCTCTCTGTGTTGTTTGTTGTCCTGCTATAGAAGCAAATGCCCTTCACTGCAAACGTGTGCCCACCACAGGTGTCTGAGCTGCTCTGTGGTGCAGCCAGGAACGATCTCCGATCTAGGTCTACCAGGATGGAGTTAGGGTCACAGACCTGCAGGCACTCTGACAAACTTTATGCTCCTTAGAGAAGAACAGCTCTGGAAATTGAACTTGGGCTTTTTTTTACATCAATTTAGTATGGAATATGGCTGCACTTCAGGACTATTTTGAAAGTGCTCTGGGTGGGCAGGCAAGAATAAACCTTTTGCCCTCAGCTCTCTAAGGATTTGGGTTGAAGGGGCAGTGGGCTGATGCCTGCTTTCTGCCCCAGGTTTCCCACGACTGCCAGTTTTGCCAAGCGTGATTACAGCGTGTGAGTCAGAGCACGTGGGAGAGGTGGAGACGGGCTTTAACCCACGGTGCCTTTGGGAGCTTGGAGTTGGAGCAGTTCCACATCATGCTTTTTATGTCAACTGCTTTGTCCAAGACTTAAGATTTTTTGCATAGTGTTTTCTGATATGGAGCAATGTTAACGCTGCAAAGTTTATCAGCATTCAGGAAACTTCAGAAAAGAGGCTGCTTGTGTCCATGGACATCAAGTCTGTCTGGGACAAGGAGGTTGAGGAGAGAAGCACAGAACTCACTTTTGGTTCTTGATGGCCCTCTCCTGGGACAAGGGAAGTAGCTACAGAATATCCCACAGGTGTAGCATTACATCAAAAATGTAAATATAGTTAATGTTTTAAAACATGTCACACTGGGCAGCTTTAGTTACATGCTCGCTCTTTCTCTAATGGGTATCAGATTATTCTAGTGATCTTGGCATTGTTTTAGTAATTGACTGATGCAATGCAATGTTCACTGATTTAATAAGTTTGTTAGTATAATAGAGGTTCAGAATTTTGTTGTTAATGTGCAGTGACAATTACATTTTAGACTTGCTCATTATGTTGCATAACTTAGCTATGAAATCTATCATAAATTATATTTAAAAAAGCATTATTTCAGAGTACATTAGCATGGCTCTCATCTCTCCAGTGCTGGAGAGTACCTTGTAGGCTAAACTTGCTTATGATTAGGGATGCATTCAGTCTGTGTTCACGTATTCACGTTCTGCATTAGGCTTTTGGCAGGGCTTCTGACACCTGCCAAAAAAATCTGGGTCCTGCCATGTCATCCCATCATCTCCATCACAGCCAAGGACTGTACAGGTACCCAGTGTTCTGAATGGTTTTTGGGGAAATCTCCAGCTGGCAAGATGCCTCCCTCCCTTTAAAACAGAAAGCGCTCTGTGCTTCCTCGCACCATGTGCTCAGGTAGGACTGCATTTCGGTGTTAGTGTGCGGGCACACTTCTTAGCAAAGCCAAATTTGAGTTGTCTGTGTTGTGCTAGAGCTGAACATGCTCCAAGTATACTTTTCCAGCCAGAATGGCATCATCTTTGTGTATTCAGCACCAGAATGAAAGTCTGAGAGACTGAGCAAAGACTTGGAGAGAGAGTGAACCCCTTTAGGGCATCTAGAAATCAAGGTCTCCAAGAGCTTGTGCGATTGTGGACAGCTTGAAGGGGCTACACCTTTATCTTGTCTCTCTTCCTAATATTGAATTTCATCTGCTGCACCTCAGGGTACTTATACGGATCTATGACTGGCTGTTTGGCACTGCACTTCCTTGGGCTCTGCAGAGGAAATTAGAGGGATAAGATCATCCTGGGCAGTAAGGATTCTTGCAGGCAGAACCTCCTTGTTGATAGCATCTATGCTCAAAAAAAGAGAAGCAAAATCTGGCCACAACAGGCTTTGTCATCTCTTTACTCCAGCTGTGATTAGGAAAACTTCCTCATCATTAAGGATAAAAATAAAAAAAGCAACAGTAATTTAACGAGTACGACTTCTTCCAAACGAAGACTCTAAATGGCAAATAGACTGTGAAATAAGCTAAGAAAAACAAATATTTTTTCCAGATTAATTCTTGTTCCTTCTGGTTCATATAACAACCTTGCCAAGAGGCAGAGTTTTGTTGACTTGTGTTCTTCTAACTGCTTCTCTTCCTTCAACTGTCGCTCTCACTTATTCTCTATTATTAGACCCTCTCTGCTCCCCCTCCTCTCCCACAGCCAGGTTTCAACTGCTCTTCCCAGAAACCCATAGAAAGATTTCTGAAGGGTTCCTCTCTTGATGTCTGCTTTTCCCTGTCTTGGAGGCCCAGAAAATGGATGCAAGTCCCAGCTACGTGGCACTGGCTCGGCACAGGCCTTTTCCTGCTCGGCAGCGTGGGGTTGCCTAGCAATCCCACACCATCTTGCTGCAGCAGCTGTTTGCGTCTCCTCCACTCCAGCTAGTGCACATACACCTCCTGATCTGTAAAGTTGCATCTCTGAAGTAGATACCAGTTTGCATTTCTAGGAACAGATGTCAACAGGGACCCAACTCAGTGCCTTGAAACACAGAAATTTTCAGATCTTCCTCCCACGTTCCCAGTTTTCCATTCTCCAGATCTGCTGCCAAAGCATCTTCGGTCTCGGTGAACTGTGTGAAGGTAACACGACGAGGCATACTGAGGAGCTGCACTGGCTGAGTGCTTCCCTTGTTTAGTAGGTCGTGAGAACAAGTGCTGCTGCCTTTTTCCTATGTGGCAACAAGGCTTGGCTGTTACTGCATCCTAGAAGGCCAAAACATATATACATTTATCCTGTGAAATTGATATTTAAATATCAAGCGCATTTTGTAGTCCTCATTTGTGGTAGTAATCTATATAACAACGATGTTCTCTGAAGAGTTCCTCAAAGCCCTCTTGAGAGGAGGTGGAAAAATATCAGGATGGGAAAGAGGGAAAGTGGTGTCTGTTTTCAGGGTGTCACATGTGGGCTCTAGAGGATACTAATAATATCTCATAGATGGGTGCTATGCAAAGTTCACAGGAAGTAGATTGACTTAAACAGGCTGCATATATTCAAAATATTTCTCATGTAATATAACTTTATAAAGGTTAGCCAGTGTCTTAAATATTGGAAACCACAAATAGGTCATTTGAGATAGACAGGTGCTGAATAGAGTACAGTAACTCTCAACAAGAACTGCTTGCTCTGTCTGCATTTTGTAACAGCCCAGAGCTCAGGAGAGGGAAGTCTTAGGCTTTCCAGAAATGCATGAATAAATGGGCCTGCACTACCAAAGCAGCCAGTGTTCATTACCGTTCTAGAGGGATTGCATAATAAGCTAGAAAAGGGCAGCACAACAAGACCTCTAACAGCCTGTGGTTTGCAAAATATTACAGGGCAAGTCTACAACAGCATTCAGCTGGCTTCCTGAGAGAAGAGCTGAACAGGATAGGAGAGGGCTTGGGAAGCCAGGACCTGCTCTTGCTTAAAGCTTTAAGGAAGGACTATTGCTTTCAATCACTGCATAATTAAGATCACTGCCCAAAGGTCCTTAGGCTTAAAAAGTAGAAAGGGGAAGGGGCTGAGACGTAAGCCTTAGTTAACCCTGGGTACCTTGTAAACTTGCATCCTGTGTTTCATGCAATCCCTCTGTTTTCCCCATGTTTGCAGTTGGGAATCTAGCCCTTTTTTCTTCCCTACCATCCTTTTGTTTTGTGCCTGTCAGGTGGCTGAGGTGGGCCCAGGCATCCAGCCCTGCAGCAATACGGGTGAAGTGATAGAAACTGGCGCTGCATGCTAAGCTGGAGGGAGCCTGCCCCCAGGGCGGCAGGGATGTTTGTTCCTCGCTAGCTTGCAAGTCAGCATGTGGCTGTGCTGCTGAATGCACGGTAAAACGGAGGAAACCCCTTGGGACAGTTCATTGCCCACTTGCAGACAGCAGTAAGCCCAGCCTGACTGCGGGAATAAACTCCCAATTTGTCACAGTCGTAATATGTTTATTTTCAATGGAGAAACAGCGAGGAGAAAAATGGCTCCTTGCTCCGGACCAGAGGCGGGAGCACATGCCGAGCGCGCACCGAGCGTGCCGCCGCCGCCCGCCTCGGGCGCCTCGCCGAGGCGGGAGCGTGTCCCCTGCCACGGCGGTGGCGGGAGCTCGGCGCGCCGCCGAGGTGAGAGCGCGAGGTGGGCGCGTGTGCTGAGCACCCCGCGGCGCGTGGGGGGGGGGGGCGCGGGCCCTGCGTGCGGGCGCCGCGCGTGTCCCCGCGGCGGGAGGGGGCCCTGCGCGGGGCTGGGGGGGGGGGCCAGCGCGGCCGGAGGGGCTCGGCCGCGGCGGGAGCGGAGGGTCCCGGGGCGGGGGCTGCGCTGCCGCCGCCCCCCGGCGCGGGGCGGCGGGGCCGGGGGCGGCGCGGCGCGCGCGCGCGCTCGCTGGCGGCTGCGGGGGCGGCGGCGCGGGCGCAGCCGCGTGCGTGGCCGCCCGGCGAGGCGAGCGCAGCCCGCTGCCGCCTCCTGCCGCCGCCGGGCCGCCCCGGTCGCCGCTGCTCGGGAGATGCCGCTCGGCGGGCGGGGACCCGCGGCTGCCCTGCGCCTTCGCGGCCGCCGCGGCGGGGACCTCTGAGCGCGTGAGTCACCGGCGGGGGGGGGGGGGGGCAGCGCTCCCCGCTGCCGCCCGCGGGACTTCGGGGCGGGGGGCGCCGCGGAGAGGAGCTCGGCCCGCGCCGCGCCGGCCGGGGCTCCGCTCAGCTCCGCTCCGGCACCTCCCGGGCGGGGGGCGGGCGGCTGCGGCCCCCGGCGGGGCCGCGGAAGAGGAGCTCGGCGAGGCGGGAGCGGCAAGCGGGCGCCGCCGGTGTCACCCTTCCCGATGCGCTGGAGCTACCCGGGTGCGTTCGAGAGAGAAGTTTCTCCTTGGTAGGGTGCGGAGCAGCGATGCTTTCTTAGAAGTCTCCCTGCCTGAGTTCAGGTTTGAGGAATTGAATCTGTCTATTAATAACGTGGTCTCTTAAAGTTGGAATCTGCAGCATTTTATTTGCCTGCAAAAAAAATTCTAGCAGAACTTCTCATTAAGTTTACATTATGGATTCTTAACGGATGTGTCTTAATTAGGCAGTGTTGTTAAAAGGAATATTACACTAATTAAAATCACGCCCTCCAGGTGAGTGTAAATTGCAAGAAAAAGTTGTGCGAAGTGGAGTCTGGATTGTCGGGGGTGAAGGTGGCAGAGAGGCGCTGGCGGCTGGCCCCGGCACCAGGGCAAAGGCAGACCGTAGCCCCTCTGCGAGGGGCCGAGCGGCACAAGGAAGTGTAAGCTTGTGCGGCTGCTCTGGGTTTTTCCTCTGCTGCGAAGGGTGCCTGTCTCCAGGGATTTCATTGCGAGCTGGGCTTGCTGTGCTGGCATGTGTTAAAGGCTTGCTGTGCGGGGAGGGGGGGAGAAAAGGCCTTTTAGAGTCGCCTGCCTTATTTGTGGTGCGTGCGTGAGTACGCAGCACCCTTATTCGGCTGTCCGTATGTCTGGAGATCCCTCCATCAGCATTTACGCCAGGAAACAATGCAATGTGCGGCACCTTGTCCAATTGTTTAAATGCAGGCGTTTGAAGTAAACGAACATGGCTCGGGGATCCCGGGGCGGCCGTGGGGCCGGGCAGCGGCGGGCGGGGGGCATGGCCCCCGCTGCTGGAGCAGCCGCCGGCGGAGAGCCGGGGAGGCTGCGTGTGTGAGTGCGCAGGCAGCCAGATGCCGGGGGGGATAGCGGGGAAGCAGGGCTTTCTCAGCTTCTCACTCCAGTAAGCGTGACACTAGCAGCACTGACTATTTTCGGTTGCTTTCATGAAGGTTTGGAACTCGGTCGCTGCCTACATGAAAACCCGGCCGCGAGCAGGAGCCGTTGCGGCTGCTTTGTTTTCTGTCCGTGATGCCAGGCTGTTCGTGGGCTTTTTCTGGGGACGGACGGGAAAGCTCGGGGCGAGGAGCAGGGCCACCGGAGCCCAGGGACGGCTGTGGGTAGCTGCATTTTGGGAAGCTGCGAGGTCGGGGAATACCTTGCCCTTTCTCCCAGATCCCTGCTCCTTCTTCCTGGCAGTCTCTAGGATGTCCTGAGGCTTGCGATTAGTCTTGCAGCGCTGGGGAGGTGTATTCTGTTGTTGTTGTCGTATTTGTATTACAATCGTACCCAAAGGCTGCAGTCAGGCTAGAGGCCTCTTTATGTTGGGTGCTGTGCAAACATAGATTAAGACAGTCCGTTCCCTAAAGAGCTTCCTTGTTTCAGGCTGAAATGGTTGAGGCGTGATAAAGCCTCACAAAGCGAGAAATGAAGGCTATTTTTTTTTCTGTATAATAGATCGAGAAAGTGCCTGGAGTTCATAATTTTTGTCGAGGGATGATTGCAGAGGGTCGGGGCTGGCAGGGATGCCCAAATGCGGCCAGCTGCTGGGAATTTGTTCGTGGCTCTGGGGAACTATTAGGGATCTGTGTGTGTTATTTCAGGGAAAATGCGTGAATTGTGTCCCGTCCCGTTCCCCCCCCCCCCCCCCCCGGATGATCTGTAGGATTGTTCAGCACGATAAAAAGCCTCGGCACAAGGGCACATCAACGCTTTGCTGCAGCATTTGGTAAATTCTTGCCAGGGTTGCGGATATTGCTTTGGGGGCATGGCTTTGGGATCCTTTCACAAGGTACAGAGAGGACATAAATTTTGTGTAGTGAGCCGAGACAGTACCTTTGGAGCACCAAAGATCGGAGGTCCAGAGCTCGCAAGCCTGCCAGCTGGGAAACTAACTGTGGCTGTGATCCAAAAACTAAATCCCCGAAGGGGCACAGGGTGGGCAGGATTTGGAAACCCCGCAGCCTGGCGTTCCCAGCTTTTGCTTGTTCTTGTCAATTTAGGAAACAGGTAGGGACGAACTCCTTTGAATTTGGGGAGCTGATGGGGGCGTCTCCAGGGCCCTCGGCCGGTGTGGGGCAGTTACCTGAAACGCGAGGCTGGCCGTCTCCGCGAGGGTAACCCCCGTGTTTTGCTGCAGGGCTTCTGTGCTCTGTCCCTGCTTCCTCTTTTCCTTCTCAAAGATGAGAAGGACCCTGGCAGACTCAGGGTCCTTGGGGGGTTGTTTATAGATTAACGTTTTCTCCATGCGATGCTGCATTTGGAAAAAGAGGTCTTTTGTATTCCCTTTCCCAAAGGCTTCCAGCTGTGCAGATTTGGGCTCCCTGTTTACCTGGTATCTTTTTTCCTTTCGCCTCTTTTTTTCTTTTTCTTTTTTCCAAATTAAAAACAACAACAAAAAATACCCTCTGTGCATATTTCTCCATCTCCCATCCCTGTAACGTGTCGTCCTTGATTACTGCGTTCACGTGCCGGGCTGCGGGGTGGTCGGGCAGCCCCTGCCGCGTGCTGGTGGTGCCTGGAGCGGGTCTCGCCGTGCTGCCGTCGCTGCTGGCTGTTTATCCTTTGCCTCCTTGTCCTGCCAAGTAGGTTTCTTCCTTTTCCCTTCCTCGGCACAGTTTCTTGGTGGAACAGCTCGGCTCGTTTGCCATGGTGCATTAGGTGGATCCCCCAAGACGTTTGCTGGTTTAATAGGAGTGTGGCAAGCGAGGCCTCCGTGTAATTGGGGCTGCCCAGAGGGAGGCCAGGATCTCCGGGGACGGCAGGGCTCGAGCGCCTCGGCTCTGCCGGGGCATTCGGGGTAGGCGTAAGTGTCCCCATTAAAGACCTGCTTCCCAAGCAGCTCCTCCAGCTTGGGTCGTATTTGCTCATTCAGTGTATAAATAAAGATTTTAAAGTGTGTGCATTTACTAAATTAGTTGTCGTCACAATTTTTCAAATGGATCAGCTGACAGTGGATAAATGCCTTTGAAGGTTATTGAGATAATAAAAGGCATGAGGGAAGTTCCTTAATTTATTTGAGTTCTCTTTTAATTTACAGTATTATGGGGTGAGAGTACACTGAATAATTAGTTCTTATGAATGATTTGCTCTTTTTAAACGACCATGGAAGAGAGGGGAAATGGTGAGGTCTGAGACCTTAAACCAAGTGGCAAGGCTAAACCGGGATTGGGAAGCTTTGCTGCTGCGGGCGCCTGCAGCTCCCCTCCGCGCCGGTCGCGCCGCCTCCCTGGCGGGACCCTAATGCAGACCCTGCTCCGTGCTCGCGGAGGTGCTGCCGGGTGGTTCGTTGGCGCCGTCTCTCCTCTTTTCCCATCTGGAATAACTAGGTATGAGAGACTCAGGCGCCTTTCCTGAGGATGCAGAGCGAGTCAATGTCTCGGCTGGGATTTAAAGGAGACCTGCAGGGTATTTTTCATTTAAATGGGTTTATGGGCCTTTTGCTTCTTGGTGATGAACACTATGAGGTGTAAAGGATACGTCTTTTCGGAGCGCGAGCTGCCGAGCTTCTCGTGCGCTGCCTTAGGGCGGCTGGTGAAGCCCGCCGGCCCTCGCGCCCGCGGCGAGCGGGAGGCAGCGGCTCCGCGGCCGCTCCCCGCAGGACGCGCTCGCCGAGGCCGCGGCGCCCGGCGCTGCCGGCAGCAGCTTTTCTCCTCCCCGACCGCAGGGCTCGCTCTGTCGTCAGGGCGGTTTTGGTGCTTTCTGGTGGGGCCTCCGGGCGGCGCTGGGTCCCGCCTTGGTGGCTTCTGGCCTCGCGTCCGAGCCCCGCGCCGCTGGCGCGTGAACGCCTGCGTGCTCGCGTGGGCCCCGTCCAGGCTGCTCGCGGCCGTCGCCGCGGGGAGGGCTTCCAGCCGGAGGAAAAGGCGGCTTCTCGTTTGCGCGCTCGGATCGCGTGGGGGTGGAGGGACGGCCGAGGGCAGCGCGGCGAGCGGGGGCGGCGCGGAGCGGGGTGCCAGCAGCTCCCCCGCGGGACGCGGAGCCTCTCGAGTTTCCCGGGTTTTCCCCCTTTGCATCAGTCCTTTGCACCTTGGCAGAGCTCGCGCCGGAGCCCCAGGGGCCCGGGGGGGACACGGGGGACGTGCAGCCCCGAGAGCAGCCCCAGCGCCGGTCCCCCGTGGAGGCGGGGGGAAAGGGCTCTGCAACAGCAGGACGGGGTTTTAAATGGAAGTGCTAAGTGGGTATTTTTTTTCTTCTGGAAGTCTGGTGAATTCAAGACTTTGAAATTGAGAATCTGTGTAATAGCCTGAGCTTACTGTAATTTGTGAAAATAATTTCAAATAATACTTGAGCAGATCACGTGTACTGCTGATGTTTAGAGAAACTCAATTATTGAACCGGAGGAAGTCATTAGAACTAGAATTTATGGAAGTGATAAAACAACTTTTGACAACAGGTTCACCTCCTCTGCAGCTAGAGAGAATATTTTCTCCTTGTCAGATCAATAAACAATTAATTCTAAAGCAGGGAAGCAGAGAAAAAGAGTTTTCCCGATTTCTAAACTCTTAATCAAGCTATGGATAAAACATAGATGTGAGAATTTGGGATCTATTAGTTCTAAAACCTTGACCTTGATAACTAGTTCTTAAATTGATGAACCACAAATGATACTTCCTTTGCTTAATAAATCCACTTTTAAATATAGAACTTGTTCTTAGATATTTATGCTTCCAACATGCTTAATGTAGCTTTACTTAATAATCTGCTTTGAAATGCTGACTTTTCCCCCGCATTTTAACTGAATTCCAATTTCCATTCTGAAATCAGCTTAAATTAAATGATTTTAAAAATATAGTAAATAAGAAATATAATTCACTTAGTTTTAATGTAAGCTGTGAAAATAATCTCCATAACTGTGTAAATTTGCATGAGTTGCATCCTCCTAGTTAGCGAGCAAACTAGACCTGGCACTTTTTGGTAAATTTGATGTCCTGGCAAATTAACCAGTAAGAAAAATACTAATTTTAAGATGGTTACTGCAACAGAGATGATAAGGTAAATGTGACCTTTTAAACCCCTCCGTGGGGGGAGGCTTCGCCACTCCTCCCCGTTCCCAGGACGTCCGGGCGGGCGCCGGGGCGCCGGAGCCCTGCGCCTGCCCGCTGCCCCGTAACCCCCGTCCGTGCGGCGCGGCTCTGCGGCAGCCCCGGGGCCCGCGGCGAGCTCCGGCCCTCGGGGCGCGGGAGGGCGAGCGGCCGTTAGCTCCGAGGGGCGGCGAGGGAAGATTTACGGCTCCTACCTGCTCGGCTTGATGGGCAATTGAAGCGCTGCACGGCTGGAGGAGAGCAGCGTCTCCGAGAGGCAGCAGGAGTCGGAATAAATCAGTCGCCTTCGGTTGAAGGTTTGAGCTGCGCGCGTTAGGGGCGCAGCGCGCGCCGCCCCGGGAACGGGGTGCCCGCGGAGCCGCTGCGCCCTGCAGGCTCTCGTCGTGCGGGTTTGGATTCGCGGCCCAGAAAGCTTTTGATGCCCTCTTCTTATGGGCTTGAGCAGCAGCGGGAGGAGGGGGGAGGCGCAGGGCTGCTCGGGTGTTAGCGCCTCGCAGCCCTGGAGCGCCCGGCAAGGCTGAGCCCCGGCTGGCAGCGTGCTCGGTGCCGGCTTCGGGGAGCGCCGAGCGCCGACGAACCTCCCCGGGCTCTGGCAGGTCGCTCCTCGGCCGCCTTGGCGGCGGTTCTCGTGACTGATGGAAATGGTACATTTTGGTGAAACTTTGCAAAGCAGTGCCTGGGTCTCGTAGCGCCTTAGGGGCCTGGCGCGTTCAGGCTGTTTATGGAGAGGAGCGAGCGCTGCCCACGGGCAGGCAGGGAGTATCTGTCTGCCCTTCTAGTCATTACAGGGATTGCCTGAGATTCCTTTTTTGGGGTAGGAAAAAGGGATTCGAGATCTCTAACAACTTGCGTTTGATTCCCGGGCAGTGAAGGCATTTCTGCTGCAGCATTGATAGTGTGCATCAAGCTGATGCACGCTGGCTGAATTGTGAATAAACACTGCTTTTGGCCATTTTCTGGGCCTGGAGAAGGTGACTGCTCAGGGCTGAGGTGTCACAGCTCTGCTGCGAGAGCCCCTCTTCAGCTGGCGTGCGATAGGGATTGCAGTGCCGTGTAGATCAGAGGACGGGGAGCTGCTACGGATGTCGAGCACGTAGGGACGGAGGCCGCTGCTGGAGCGCGCTCCCGGGCGCCGAAGCGCTCTGCAGGCAGCCCGGGTAATCTGCATTTCAGTGCGATGCCGGCTGCGGTCGCCAGAAGCAGCCTCCCAGCCCGGGGGCGAGCGGGGCTCCCCGGGACCCAGCGCGAGGACGCACCCCGGGTCTGCCGCGGCCGCCGGGCTCCCCCCGCCGCGGGCCGGGGCCGCCGGGGCTCAGCTGCGGAAGCCGCCTGTGCGGCGAGGAGGCAGGCATTACCCGGGCAGGTCCGAGTGCGAGTGTATTTCACAGAATATGCAAATCTGTGTATAGAGAGAGGCCTAAATAATTATACGCACAGCCAGATTTTTTTAAATAAAGCTATCTACAGTATATTGCAGAAGTAATTAGGAATCCTGAGCTGGCTGTATCTCGATCTTTATAGCAACATAGCTGATAAAGCATGATTCAGGGACCTCGTTATCTTTTTTTAAAGAAGTTTTTATTTAACTTCCGTGAAGTTGCCATGGTTACTCCTGTGCATGGCTTCCATGCCTCTCTTGCCTTAAGTGCAGCTGCTAGCATTAAGAATTAAAACATCTACATTTGGAGCAGCCCGGGCCTACCCCAGCTGTAAACCTTGCGCGGGGGAAGGCGGCGGGTCGGGAGCTTTGTTTGTTGCGGAGCCTGGGAGGGATATTTCCGTGCTGTGTGTTTGACCGGCTTGCATGGGGTGTTAAAGCACCAGCTCTGCCCTGCTAAAAGGGAGAGCGCGGGAGACCGGGAGCCGCTAGGTCCCCATCGGCGTGGAAGAGACGCTTGTGCCCGGCGGGCTGGGGAAGCCCTCGCGGCAGCAGCGGAGCGGGCGGCACGGCCCTGGCACAGCGACGCGGGCTGCTCCCTGCCCGGCTCCGGGCAGCGAGGCCGCCCACGGGTCCGTCCGTCCGTCCCCCTGGACGGACCTGCTCAGCCCCCCGGCTGGCGCCTGAGAAGGAAAATCCGCAGGCGGCGGGTTCGGGCCGGGGCTCTGGGTGCGAAGGAGGCCGTGCGAGAGGTGAAGCCGCGCCAGAAGTAGCCTTGCGAGTGCGGGTGTGTGGCCGTGCTGCACCGAGCCGTGCCGTGCCGAGCTGCGCCGTGCCACTTGCTCGGCGCGCGCCCCGCATGGAGGGAGCTGCTCCTGTTTGCTTGTCTCTCCCGCTTGTTTGTTTCTTCCTCCTTCTCCCCCTTTTTTCTTTTTTCCCTTCTCTGTTTTCCTTCCTGATGAAAGATTTTCTTGCAGTGTCAAGGCAATGTGACCTGGTTCTGTAATAAAGAGGAGGCTTATTAGAACTAAAGCCCAACAGTGTTAAAAAAGCAATCTTTGCAAGATTGAGGCCACAGGGGAATTGTAAATTCTCAGCAAAGACCTCATTTAAAGACTGGAATAAAAACACATGCATGCGCACGCACGAAACCCTTGCAACGCGAGGGGAGGCTTAGTTTTCAGGGGAATTTGAGGGGGGGATCGGAGGGAGCAGAGCGGCCGGCCGGCCCTTCTGGGGCCGCGTGGGATTCCTCGCCCGGGGCCGCGCGCTCGTCGGCTCTGCGCGTTCGCGTCCTTCGGGCTCGCGGGCGTTCTCCTCCCCGCCGTCGCCCGTCCCGCCCCGGCGCGGCGCTCGCTGCCGTCCCCGCCGGGGCCTGCCGCCGTGATCCGCCGGGGAGGGCGGCCTCGGAGCCTCGTGCTGCCGGGAGAAACCACTGCCGCCTTTACTGCCCGGTGTCCTGCTGCGTCTCGCTTAAACTGTCGCGGGCGAGCCCGCGACGGCGGGAGGCGGCTGCGCTGCAGGGACAACTACGCGTTTGCTGGGTGCTATCAACAGATAGGACAACGGGGAGATCGATCTTCCAGGTTTAATTAAGGTGTGGATGAAACGCGGGGCCGCGGAGTTCGGAGGCCGCCGCATTCGCGCGGTGCGTGGTGCCCGGGTGAGCCGCAGCCCCGCGCGCGGCCGGGGCGAGGGCTGCAGCCCGAGCCTTGGCGTGCCGGGGGAGATGGGAGCCCCCGAGCACCGGCGCTGCCCGGCTCAGCTGCGCGCGGGAGCGGGAACGGCTCTGGGAAGAGCTTCCCCGCGGGATCCTCCGCCCGCGCCAAGGAGGGCGCTCCGGCTTCGGGGAGGGAGCAGCTCGGGCTCCTGTCCGAGGGCTGGCTGCGTGGCGCGGGGGCAGCGGTCTCGGTCAGGGAGGCGTCTGGACGCTGATGCTGGAGCAGTTATGCAGCTTCTCTTTCGATGCATCGGTGCTGTGGGCGGGGAGCGTGGTGCAGAGCCCCCGCTGTGGTGCTGGGTCACCGCTCTGCCACCTGAGCGAACGACCCCGTTTGGAGCCTGAGGTGGTGCGGGGACACGGCTGTGCTCCTCTCCAGGCCCGTGCTCGCGTCCCTGCCGCGTGGCCGCTGCCGATGTGGGAGTTTGCCCGCTCCCCGTGGAGCAGGGCGGCTGCACCCTAGGTCTTGTTGGCCTACTCGTTGGCGGGAGCTTTCTCCTCTGTGGTGGTCTTCTCTGATGGATAAGTTCCTTAGGAACTCTTACTCGAGCTGCTGAGATCTGTAGCTGTTCTGGTGCTTCTGGGCTTGTGTTCAGCACTTAGCGTTCAGGGGTGTATGGGATGCTCTAGATATTCACCCAGGTCAAAACTTGGAGTCTGCTTTTCTTTTTGCTTTAATGCTTGTGCAAAGTGGGTGAAGGTCCTGTGTGTGTCTGGAGTTAGGTTGATCCTGAGATCTGACTTAGAATGAGGAGGGGGCTCGGGCAGAGGGGCTTTGCAGGCCTCCTTGTTGTCTCCTGGCCTCGGATCCATTGCAGAGACTCTTAGGAGCAGGTATGGAGTTGTAGTCAAAGCTTCTCCCCAAAGGGGAAGACTTCTAGCCTGCTGTGTGCAGGTCCAGTAGGAAGGCAAGGCTTGCTCTGCCACCTGTCCCTAACACACAGTTAATTTAATGTCTGGTCTGGAAGCCTTTCACTCCAGGATAAATGGCCTTTCCGTTAGAGCCTGCATGAGTTACTCTGACATTTTGCTACTCAGTAGACGTGGGGAAGGGAGAGTTGGGTATTAGACTGGGTGATAGGCAAGAAAAGCAATCTCTGGGAGGCCATCAATTTGGATTAAGCTTTGTGAACTGGGATGTAGGGTAATCACCATCCCTCATTTCGGAGAGGTAAGAAACAAGTCGGCTCCTTTACAGAGCATTATAGCTGCAGCAGGAATTGCTTCCGCCCTGGGCGCAGGCGCGTATCCCTCCCGGACCTGCGGCTCCTGGGATGGAGCCGATCCGGGCACGGGGCGGCCTCGGCTGGGTGCTCCAGAGCGCCCGGTCCCGCGGTGAGGGGTCCCTCCCGCTCCCCTTGCAGGGGCTGGCGTCTCCCTGGGCTCCGCCGCCTCGGGACGGCGTTCGGGCCGCTCTTGGCGCTGAGCCGCGCTTGGCGCGCGGAGGCGGGATCCCTGCCTCGGCGGGGAGGCGAACCTGCCTCCCGGCAAGCCCGCGGCCTCGCTTTGTTTTCGCAGAATCCCCCGCTTCGAAACCCCGAAATGGCAAAAGTTGCAAAACATCTTCCTTGGGCCTCCTGAGAGCGGCGCTCAGAGGCACCCGCCTCCCTCCCACGCCGCCCGCGCGCAGCGAGCGATAAAAGGCTCAGCCCGGTAAACAAGGGGAGGGAGCGACGGAGCGAAAATGGGGCAGCGGTCTGAGGCGGGGGATGCGAGTGTGAAGTTTAAACCAGAGGAGCTGAGATCACGGGGATGGTGCAGCTGGTGAGATTGCTGCCTGCTTGCTGCCTCAGGCCCGAGATGGGGAGGTGCAGGCAGGGAGGAGAAATCCATTTTGGGCTCGGTGAGCGGAAGGCCTCTCTTCCCTTTTGTTTGTACTCTTTTTCTTTCTTTCCCCCCTTTTTTTTAAATCTGAGTGCTTCATTTTCCAGAAGCTGTCATTTTACATAAACCTCTCAGTGAGGTACATCCATTCCCACTGCCAAAATCTCCATATCAAACACTTGTAACATGCCGCTGAACTGACAGCCCTGACTATACGTGCTCCGTGGCTTTACAAAGGGATGCTGCGTCTGTGAAGGATATAAATACCCGCGTTGAAATGGCACGCAGCGCGCTCCCTCCCCGGCGCCCGCTCTCCCATCTTCTCTTGCTGCCCAGTTAAAATTTACCCGCAGCCTCTGCCCGGCGCTGGCGGTGCTCCCCGCGGCACCGGTGCTGCACGCGCCCTTGCACGAGCGCCGGGGCCGGCCCGCCGCTGCCCCAGCCCTCTGCGCCGCGGGCGCCCGGGGTGCTGCATGCACCGCGGTGAGCGCGGTCCCCGCCGCGGCTGGGGGGCAAGTGCTCCCCCCGAGGCAGGAGGCCCCGGGACGTCCCGCACCTGTAAGCAGCCGAGGCGGCGTGCTGCAATGGCCCCGGTCTGCGCTTAATAAGGTGCTTCCAGGCCCTGGAAAGGGGTAAGTGCCCACGAGCAAGCCGTGCGCGAGGCTGCGGTCCCCGTGCCTCCCAGGGAATCCTTTTCCAGTCTGGATACCGCTCTGAACACACCTTCTGCCTCGTAACATATGCGGATTGGATGGCGTCCCAGCTTTGCTCTGTCACGGGCTCATTTTATTAATACAGACACAGTTGCTGTGGGATATGGCGTGCCTCCCTCCACCCTGCAGCCTGCTTTTTGCTTGCTTTGAACCCCTCGTCGCTCGGGCGAGCGGCGGTTTTGCTGTGCAGGGGTGAGCGTCGAGCTTGGCTGAGAGTCCCCTGCAAGGCGCAAGCTGCTGCCTCGGGGTTAAACACTCCCTTAGTGCTTAGCAGCAAAGGGGCTGCTTGGCTTGAAACTTCTTGTCTCAAATCCCATTTGAATTTAGGAATATTGGGGGAGAGAGGGGTAGAAGAGAAAACACAAGCAAGCTGCGGTCTTTGAAGTTCTTTTCTTCTGGATGAACTTCAAATCTGCAGCAAAATCTCTATTTCTTTGCACAGAAGAATGAAATGCAAAAGCTGCTTCCCTATCCCTGCAAAGTCCATCAGTTTGCAATGGATGCACAAAATCCCTCTTGCTGGGATTCCCTTCCTGCTCTCCTGGAAGAGGTTGCTCCTGCTGTTTCCTGCATTACATGGTGAGGTTGCTCTATAAATGGGCGAGGAGAGGCTCGTCCCCCTGCCTGGGGGTGAGAAGAGGGAACAAGGCTCCGTTCTGGGTTTCCCCCTGCTCTGCAGGGCTGAGGCACTAATCCGGGCACCGGGAGAGCGGGGCGGCCCGGACGAGGGCTCGGGGAGCCCCGCACGGCACGGCACGGCATGGCACGGCTGGCGGTGATGCCCCGGGGATCCGATCCGCTGCCTCCTGCCGTGGGGACGGAGAGCCGAGGGAAGGGCTTCCCTCCGCCCTGAGAAAGCCGGGAGCTGGCTGCAAACTTCACTGCTCGGAAGCGGAACATGTGGCAGGGAGCGTGCGGGCCGCTAATGGAGGCTTTTATTGGCGGAGCGCGTATCCCATCATTTTTAACGCTACGCTTGGAGGTTTCTGCCTCTCTTGTGGAGAAGAACCTTGACACTGGAAATACGAGAGTTATTTTTTTTAATGTAATATCATTAAAATGGTTTTTAATTGAGTTCATTTCTGCAGGTTCAATGATAAATTTTTAAGCACCTCAACTTGGAGACGTGCTTGCACTCAGCTGCTCTGCTCCTCGTGTGAGCCTCTAATTGATTCAGCTTGCACCTGGGAAGCATTTTGTTCTCTCTCTCCCTGGCAAAACGCAGAAAGCCTTGCTTTGGGTGTGCTGAGAAGGAAGCAGGCCCCCGAGAAGCTCGAGAACCTGAAATGTTTCTTGACTGCTGCTGTCTTTATTCTTGCTTAGAAAGCCTCTGAGATCTCTGCTGCCTTTAGCTAAGGGAAAAGTTGGCATGCGAATGATGCGTGCAAATCCCTCCGTACACTTCCCGTCTTCCACCGCCTGTGCCGCGCAGGCGCCGCTGTGCGGGAGACGAGGTGATGCTCTGGCCGGTTCCCCAGGAACCTGGGCTTGGCTGCATGTCTGTAGTCACATATACACGTATATATTTATTTTGCATTCCCCCCCCCAGTCCAGGTGACGGTCTGCGGAGGCCGCGGCGCAGCGGGAGGCGCGGGCGTGCGGGAGGGCGCTGCGGCCCGGCCCGGCCGGCGGGACGGCGCGCCGGAGGTGCCCGGGCGGAGCGGTGCGTGGGAAGCCCGCGCTCCGCAGAGCGTGTGTTGCAGCGCTTCCCAGCCAGCATGAATCAGTCCGTCGTTCACGAGTAGCAGTAAGTGATCTACCACCGCCTCATCCTCCGTCCCCCGGGAGAGCAGCAGCCCTCCCCAGGCCACGTTTCCGAGCTAGGCGGAGGGCGAGCGCTTTGGCGGTGCAAGCTGCGATGCCATCTGCTGCCCTTGCTGGCGAATATCCGCAGACCTCGGCTCCCCCAGCGCGCTCTCTGAAGGAGAGAGGCGCTTGATTCGCGAGCTTGGCGGACGAGAGCGGCGCGGGGAGCGCGGGCGTGCTGGGGCTGCAGCGTCCGCCCCGTCCCCGGGAGCTGCTGCGCCCGCTCGGCGCCCGTTGCAGCGGTCGGGACAGTGCCTCCGAGGTAAGGGACGGGGTTTTTGTTTCCTGCGTAGGGGAGGAGATAAGCCTGCCCAGGTGGGGCCCCTCGCTGCAGCGCGTGGCCCACCTGTAGCTCTGTGTTTGACTCGGGGGAGAGGGGACGGCTCGGCCTGAGCTGGGACGTGCGTTCAGCTGGGATCTCCCCAAACCTACCTACCGATGTTTTGGGAAGGCTGAGCCATGAAACCGGAGAGGGCTTACAAGCAGCCTGGGGGCGGGTGGGTGCAGCCCCTCCGTGTGCGCGTTCCTGCTGCCTTGCTGGGAAATTCCTGGGAGGGAGTTTTGCTTTCCTGGGGACGTGCGGATCCCCCCGAAGCACTGGCTGCCTTGCATGGTGCTGAGGGTATCGTGCTGGTGCAGAGCCCACCGAGGGGTGGTTTAAACGGGAAGGAAACTGAGCGCAAAGCACTGTGTGATCTGAGACCGGGCCCCTTCGGCCCGAGGCCGTCCAAGCCTCGCGGGTGCCGCCGGCCGGGACGGAGCTCCGAAGGGTCCGGCTGAGAAGCGGGCACCCAGGGCCCTCCCCGGCCGCTGCTCCCTCCTCCTCCGCCAGCTGTAACCGTCCTTCCCGTCTCCTCTGCCAGTTTGCTCGTGCTGGCTGGCTGCTTTGAAGCTGTAGGAGTAGGTGGGTATTTGCGTGTGTCTGTGCATGCTGTAAGTCGCCTACCTGCGTTTTGGAGGGGGAGCAGGAAGGGCTTTGAGTAACGGGCGTAACCGGAGCTTTCCCTTGGCCGCATCCCGTTGCGGGAGCTGGCAGGGAGCTGCCTCGGTGCTGCAGGAGGACGATGCATGCTGACAAAACCTTTGCCAGCGTTCCCGGGACCTGCTCCTTCGTTAAAACATCCGCTCTCCCTGCCGGCAGTGGCAGCTGTTAGTCCCAGGCTAACCAGCAGCCCCTGGTGTCAGATGCTTCTGTGCCGCCTTTTCTGTCCTTGGAGTCTGTCTTTTCCCTTCTCGCGTGATAGCATTCCTTGTGGATGCTGCAGGAGTGGTGTTTGGAGGGCAGGATGGGATGTGAGCGTGCATACGTACGTATGTAGGAGACAGGAGGACAAGGAAAAATTGGTGCTGGGAAGAGGGTTGGGGACGCTGTGGTTTCCTGCTGTGAGTGATGGAAGGAAGATGGTCTCTGCAGGCAAAGTTCATGAATGTTCATCATTGGTGATGGAAGTTTTTGTACATGCTGATTAACTGCCTCCCTCTGATGTGACATGGCAAGATAAAATATGAGCAACTGCATTCTTTGACTTAAAACTTAATTAAAACTATATATCAAAAACGTAAGACCCTAGGCTTAATAAAACTTGATAAAATTATACTAATACACTTCAATTTCAATCCAAGGCTCCCTGATGGAAGAGTGTGAGAGGCTGAACCCATAACTAGATTAGAAACACCTCCTATGCAATATTTATGGTGCTGTCCCGCTTGAAATGCATGGCCTCTGAGGAAGGCCCTGGCGCTGTGATGAAGAGGAGTTGTCAGCGCAGCTTACATGTAAATAGCAGTGAGGGCAAAATTATACAAGCAGACGGCAGTGACTCTTCCTGTTGCTGGCTGAGGTGAAGGAGAAGGCCGAGGACCGGCATCTCTAGTGTGGCTAGGTGCTGGTTCCTCTTGTTGGGGTGGAAATGGCTGTGGTGGCTCATGCCCCAGCTGGCTAAGATACTGCTGGCAGCGTCTAGGGCTGCTGCTTCTCTGCCAGCGCTCTCGTGGCTTTGGCCTGGCTGAGATCAAGATTCCCCAGTGTGAGTAACATCTGGGAAAACAGCTGGGACTCAGGAGTGGGATCTGCTTTTAGCGCTGATGGACGCCGCGAGGCTCTGGCTTGACTGCTTTGGATCTGCTCCGTCGCTCAGCCTCCACCTCGCGTGCCGTGGTGGCCTCTGCTCACCTCTCTCCTCTTCTCTCCAGCAGTGCTTCCAGGGATCTTTGGCTCCCTCTCGCCCCGTGGCTACCTGGCTTCTGCTCAGGATCAGACCTGGTCTCCGGGAGCGTCTCCTTTGCCGGGTGCCGCTCGCCTCCGTTCCGAGGTAGAAACGGATGTCCCGCTGGGATGGGGCCTTCCGTGCCGGTCCTGCGGAGCGGCCGCGGGGCTGCGCCGGCCCCGGGGGACAGGGACGAGGCTGGCGTGCGCCCCGGGGTGCCGGCGCTCGCCGGGGAGCTGGGGTTTTACCTGCAGGCTCTTGACAGCTGCCTGTAGCCGTTTGCCGGATTGCCTTTCCGGGGGGGGATTTACTGAGTGAGATGCTGCGCGCGGGATTATAGGCTTAGAGCCGGAGCCTTGCGATTAGGAACCGAGCGGAGAAAATTGGCCTGTTGGTTCGCTTTGCCGGAGCATCGCTGGGGCGGAGGAGGGGAACGTGCCAAGGGCCCGGTGTGGCTGCCGGTCACGGCGCGGCGGTGCCCGCCTGCTCCCTCCTGTCCGGGCAGTAAATGCAGGAAGGGCTGGAAAGCGTCCGAGCAAGAGTCTTTGCTAAACCTTTCATCGTCGGCTGGGGCCTGTCTGCCCTGAAAACTCGCCTTCGGCAGAAATTTCCCGGGTCGGTGCTGGCTGAAGGGGTCTCGCTCCGGCCGAGCGCGGCCCCGGGGCAGCCCGTGGTGCCGCACGCTGCCGCCGGGCAGCCCGGCCCTGCCGGCGGTCCCCGTGCCGCGGGGCGCCAGCCCGCACCGGCGGCGTGCGAGCAGCCTCCGGTAGGCTGCTAATGTGGAGCATAAATCGCGGTGGAGACAGCGTAGGTCAGAGGAGGGAGACGGGATCGGCAAAGCGTTACGGTCGGCGAGACGCCGTCCTCGGAGGAGGGACCGGGGTCTCCCCGCGGAGCGGAGGGAAAACGCGCCGAGGCGCCGTAGGAGCGGCGAGCCGCCCGCCCGGGGCTGGGGCGCCGCCTCTGCGGGGTCTGCGGGCGTCCCCCCGGGCGCTCCCATCCTGCTCCCCGCCGGCGCGCGGGTTTGACGTCCCTGCCGCTGTCTCCCCTCCCTTGCTCCCCGTCCTCCGCCCTCTGTGCGGAGAGCTTTTGGGGGGCAGCACTGCTTTTTGGTGCGTTTCCGCCCCCCCCGGCACAGCCGGCTCTCGAAGCCTGCAGCAATTGCACCCACTGCTTTGAAACGAAGGAATTTCTGCTGCCTTTGCTTTCCGCAGTTGAGCCCATGCTGCCAGGACGGGTTTGGGTGCACCTCGGCTGGGATGTGCGCCTCTCCTGCCCGGGAGCTGCTGGGATACAAGGGCGAAGCGGGAGGGGGAAGAGCCGCGTGGCTGCAAGCTGGTGCAAACCTGCCTGCGCTGTGTTTCTGCGCACGCCCCGGCTTTCTGCCTTTCACAGGTTTTTGCCTGTGATTTGTTCCCTCTCGCCCGCCCGCCCTGGATCCCCCAGCCTTCAGCGGGGACGGCAGTCCGGGAGGTGCATGGTGTTCAGTGTATCTGTATTTTCAGAGACTGCGGGGGATGTCGTGTGTGTAAAATTAGCACTGCCTTGTTAGTCCTTTTCAGGCTAATTCGGAGTGAAATGCTTTAGCAGCGGTGGGCTGATTCTATCAGGAGAACAAGAGCTAATTAAATTCACTCTGACCATCAAGCAGTAAATTATTTATACCCAGACAGATGCAATCTAATCTGTAGCATCCAGCCCAAGTGAACTTGCATCCTGCCTGAATTTGGGGGTGAGGAGGCAGATTAGATGGATAAAAGAGTAAGAAGCGAGGGGGGAGGCAAAGGAGAGATCGAGCAGCGTGGGGGAAGGAGAGCGAGAGCAAGTGCGTTTCCCTCCCGTCGCAGCGCCCCTGCAGCGGGAGCCCCTCCGGCGGCCCCCGGTCCCGGCCGGGGTCTTCCGCGGCCGTGCGTAGCGCCGGTGCTCCGGATGGCCGTCCTCCGGCCGGGACGTCCCGCGCCGGCTCCGGCGGGGGAGCGGAGGCGCGCTGCCCTCCGAGGCCCTGGGAGACCTGCCCGCTCCCGGGGAGCTGCTGGGCTGCAGGAGCATCGTGGCAGGGACGCGTGCTGCGCTCCGCTCTGCCGGCAGCGGTGGGAAGCGTGGGAACACTCCTCCTCCTCCTCCTCCTGCGGATGAAGGTCGAGGACAGCGAGCGGGGAGCTCCTGCGGCGTGTGCCCCGTCCCTCCTCGCCCAGCTGGGCTCCCCCGGCGCCCGGTGCGCCGCGGCTGCAGGCTGCTGCCATCTCCTCGAAGATTTTTTGTTTCGGTTATCTGACCCTGGTGTCTGATTAGATCATTCTCGTGTCTCGGTGGTAACATGAGCCTTGACTACTTAAAAGCTGCAGTTCGCTCTAATTACTATTGAGCCGACATCCCTCTCCTTCTCCGAAATCGAAAGGAAAGAGTGAAAAATCATTGGCTAATCCTTCCGGGGGCTGTAAAGGATTCCAGCAACCTAGGAAACTGCTCGAGCTGGGGCCGCTTGAAGTACTGTGTGAGACGTTACGTTGGAGAGAGCAAACGCACGGAGCGGCCGGGGCAGCGCGTTCTCGGCCCCCTCGGGGAAAGGGGTCCGGGCTGCTGCCTGGGGGCGCGCGGGCAACGGGGAGCCGCGAGCCGGGGAGCCCAGCGCCGCGGCCCCGCGCGCTGCCGCGGGGCTCCGGGCTCAGCTTCTGCCCCAGCCGGCGCGCGACGCCGGGAAAGCGCCGAGGCTCCGGCCGGGAACGCCGTTGGCGACTTCGTTGCGTTTTCACACATCTTCTAAGGGTGGTTTCGAGCTCTTGTCGCGTTTATTGCAGTCTCTGAGGATAAATCAGCTGTTAAACGATCTGTGCCCTTTTCCGGGCTGAATTCCTCAGGTCTCCTGTGCGCGGGGCTGGAGCGGAGCAGAGCTCCCTCCAAGGCTGGTCGATAACTCTTTCCTGTAATAAGAAATGCAGTCAGGCTCCGGGGCTTGCGGCTTGTTTGCATGCAGCGTTCGGTAGCTTTTGAACCGAGGCTTTCCACAGCAAATTTATTTTTCCATAATATTCAAGGTAAAGGCTACAACAACATTATGAGTAGCACAAACTCCACTATCAAACTGGGGCTGTGTGGAGTGAGCAGGAAAAGCATTCCCCTTCCTCTCCAGCTGTGCCGCGTTTTGGGACAGTTGAGCCCAAATGGTGTTTGCATTTGTACCCGCGATTAATCTTTGTAGCAGGGGAGGGAACTCCTATTATGAATCAGGCTCATAACTCTTAGCACACGTATTTCCAAAGCCCAGTTGAACTATTAATCCTCCCAGCTCCCTGGGGTAGGGAGAGGGGGAAATGTCACCTTGCGGCAGGAGAGCTGTGATATGCAGCCAAGTCAGTCAGCTCCTTCTTGGAGAGGTCTCCTGGTCTCCAGATCACTCCCGTGGACCATGTGGCCTCGCAATTGATTTAAAAAGGAAAAAAAAAAAAAAGGTAACTGCTTAGCTCTGGTTTTGCTGCTGCTGAGAGGACAGATTTGCCTGCTGGCAGCTATCTGCTGTTAAATGGATGAGCTGGTCAAGTGTGGGTTATGGATTTGGGATCGGTCTGACCGTGCTGGAGAAGACACGTGGTGCTCAGCCCGGATGGACGTGTGGTCCGGGACGGGGGCCCGCCGGGGAGCCAACGCGCTCCTTTCGGCCCTGCGGAAGGTGGGAAGGGAAGAAGCTTGCCTGGGCGCGGATGCCGCGGAGCTCCGCGGGAGCCCTGCGGCCGGCGGAGGGGGGCGAGGCCGAGGGCCTGGAAAAGCAGCCTGAGGAGCGAGCTGGGGCTTCAGCTCGCAGCCAAAGGGGGTGACAGGATTGATTAAACGGGCTGCGCTTGGAAGAGGGAATTAAGCATTTCCCTGTGGGTTCAGTGAAATTGCTTGGAAGGGAGCGCGGGCGGCGCGGCAGCCGCCGGGGAAAGCGGCTTTGAAGCGTCGGGCGGGCCGGTGCCATCCGATGCCCGCGCGTGACGGCGAGCCGGGGCCGCGTCCCGCGCAAAGCCCGGGACGTCCCTCGTCGAGCACGAGCGGGAGGAGCGCCGGCAGGGCCGGGGCGTGCGCGGGCTCCTCCCCGCGGAGCCGCGGGAGCGCCGGGGCTCCTCGGAGCGGGCATCTGCCGCAGCTCGGGAGCAGAGCGCCGAGCCGCGGGGAGCGGCAAACTGATCAGCGGGAGAAAACATTTAAATAGCTCGCAGGAGAGGAAGAGGAGTAATTCCTGTTCTCGTTCCAGCAGGAAGAGGCTCTCGCTCGGTCTGCGCGTTTCGCCGACAGCTGGATTTGAATGTTAACCGAGGCCCGCGTCCGCCGCGGGAGCTGCGCGCTGCGGAGCTCTGCTGCTCGGCCCTCGCGCTGGCTCCTCGAGCGCGCCGGAGCCCGGGGCGCCGCGCGGCCGCCGGCCTCCCTTTGCGGCCGCCCGCAGCCCCCCGGCGCGAAGCGAGCCTTGCCGCTGCCGTTGGGAAAAGGAGGCAGCGAGGACCGGAGCGTGCTGCTCCTCTCCCTTTTTTCTTGTTTTTAAATGCGCAGGAAGCACTTGTGCAGAGCTGTACAATAAATAAAGAAGTAGGAAGGTTTCTGCCGCTCGGCGCCTGGGGCGTCCCGGTGATCCCTGCTCCCGCTGTGTCCCGGGCTCGCGGGTGCTCCCGGGTCCCGCCGGCGCGCAGCGGTGCCGGGAGCTGCGGAGCTGCCGCTGAGCAGGGATTTGCACGCAGCCCAGCCACGCAGCAGCAGTGCAGTTCAAAAATGCCAAGCATTTTAATTTTTTTATTTTATTTTCCATTTTTGACATTGTTCCTCAGCCCCTCTATCGTGCTCCTTGTTAAGCTGTTAAATCACTCCATTTATTTAGTATGAGCATTGCTGAGAGCTCATTTTTATCTTGGTGAAAACCAGACTTGCTCATGGACACATAATGAAATTGTATAAATATACCCTTAGCTGGGAATCTAATTTATTTTTCCTGTTCATTATGGGGTAGAAGGCCATTATGAGATGTATAACTTTTTTTTTTTTTTTTTTTTCCCCAGTGCTGGAATTGAAAGGCTGGTGCGGGCTCTTTTTATACTGATGATTTCGTCCTGATTCAATTTAAAGCTGGTTAGAGCTCAAATACTGTAGCATAATTGACAAAGATCAGTGTGGGTTGTAATGCTAATGTCTTGGCCGCGGCAGTCGCGCGGGGCCGTGGGAGCAGCGGCGTGCGAGTCTGTCCATTTGTCCGTCACTGGGATTGATTTTTTTTTTCTTTTTTTTGGACTGTATTGATATTGCTATAAAGTCATGTTTATAGAGCTATAATTAAGCGGGGCCATTTAGCCGGCAGTGTTAAGTGCTGAGCAGATTTATGGGACGGTTCAGCCTTCTGCGGTGTTGTATTTCACCGTGAAGTACACCAGGTTTTTATGTGTGCTGCGATTGTATCCGTTTGACAGTGATTGGTGTAATGGGGGTTTCCGGGGTCGTGTTGCCAAGCTAAGGAAACGGCAATTACGGCCCCGCTGCAGCCTCGGCTTAATCGCTTCCGCTCGGAAGCGGCGCGAGCGGGGCCGGCTGCGGGCTCCCCGCGCCCCGGAGCGCCGGCAGCTCCGGCCCTTTCCCGGCTGGATCCGCCGCCGCGGCGCCCCGACCCGGCGCAGCGCTCGGGGCCGGGGCCGCGCGCGGTTCGGGATGCGGCCGGCTCGTCCCCTCCAGCTCCGCTCCTCCGTGGCGCTGCGCTTTGCGTCTCCCCCTTCTCCGTGGCCGCGGAGCTGCCGGCGCTACGGGCCGCCTCGTGCCGCCGCTCCCGGCTCCTCCGGGAACGCGGGTCCGCTCGGGAGCCGCGGCGCCGGGCCGCTTTGCTGCCGTTCCCGCGGGGCTGGTGCGGCGCCCGGAGCTCGGCGCGGGGGCAAATCGCTCCAGCGAGAGCGGGGCCGCGGCGCCGGCAGGTCGGGGGCCGAAAGCGCCGACGGAGAACCAGCAGCGGTGCAGTTAGCACTGACCTTGGCGTGCGCTCGTCAGCCTTCGCTTTGAGCTCGGCCTTCCTGAGACCTAGAGGTTTACCGGCTCCGTCTTCCTCCGTGCCGAGAAGTTGCAGCGAGGCGTTGGGAAGCAGTTATCAGCAGGAACCCGGCTCTGGCTGCAAAACGGCCTTTCCCGCGCGGCAAGGAGACGTCGGGGCGTCGCAGGCTGTGTGCCGGGGAGGCTCCGCGCGGCGCCGAGCCCGTCCCTCGCCCGGCGAGCTGGAAGCAGCAGCGCGCGGAGCGGGGCACGGCACGGGGCCGCGCCGCACCGGCGAAAGCACCGCGGCGCGCTCCGCAGGTAACGCTCGCGATGCGAAAGGGCGGGCTTCCCCGCTCTTGCCCTTGCTACGTGCGCTTTCCCAGTTTGCTGCCGGAATTGGATGGGCTTTTGCCGACTCAGAGGTGTTAAATGGCTCTAAATACTCTTCACGCCGCAATATCTCCACCACTCTGTTTGAGTGCCACAGAAATGCCTATAAATAAATGTAATATGCCTATGCCAGTGCCCTCCTACAGCATCTCCAGAGCTCGCAAGAAAGTAGACAAGTGGCTCGTGTTCAGGCCGCAGGCACCTGCTCTCCCCGCTCCTGGCCTCTTTTTTATCTTTACTATTTAAAAGTCTGTTTGATTTTTCGCTCTGGAGGCGAGCGGTGCCGGCCCTGGGTGGCCGCGTTGCCCCGCGCTGGCTGGCCCTGCCTGCGCCCGTTCTGCGTCGCTGGAAAGTCGCGGTGGGAGAAGCGCTCGGCCCGGCAGAGGCCTCGGGGAGGGACGGATGCGGCGTCTCCGGGTCGCTCCCGGCCGGGCAGTTCTGGCGCTCCCGCGTGCCCGTGCTCCCGCGCGCTGCCCCGGCCCTGGCGCTGTCGGTGCACGGCACCGAGCCGCTCGCGTCCCGGGAGCGGGACGCCGGGGCCTGTCTGGGCGCGGAGCCGCTCGGAGGGACGCAGCCGCCGAGCGGTGCTGAGCGCGCGGTGCTTCCGCCGGGGTCCGCGTGCCCTAGGGCCGCCTCCCCGCGGGGCAGCGCAGCCCGTGCCTGGCTGTGGGGCAGCCCCGGGCGCTCGGCCCCACGGATTTCCCGGCTGGGCGCTGCCGCTGGCGCCGTGCGGAAGTTAGCGAGCAGGATCAGGACATTCGAGTGCAAGAAATCGGGTGCTAGGTGGAAGCGTACAGAGCGTTTCAAGGCTGCTTATGCTGCTCTTGAATCTGTATTTGTGTCCAGGTTCCTTTGCGATTGGAGATTTTTGTATACTAACATAGATTTCCCAGCGGACTGTCCTGAATCTCCGGCATCTCGGACTCGGAGCCCGAGCAGACCGAACGTGCGTGGGATGCTTTATCTGCGGCGAAAGGTGCTCGCTGGCCACCGGCGTGCAGCACTGCGTCCTGTGAAGCGCTGCTGAATTCCGGCCACGTTTTTCCTTCCTGGAGCCTCTATAAGGGGAAAATAAACAGGGAGCCTAAGGAAGGGGGGAGGCGCGGGGCTGGGGCGCTCCCCCGCCGGGCCCCGCTCCTGGCGCCGGAGCCGTGGGGCTTGCTTTGGACCAGCAGCCAAGCGAGACCCCTAAATAGGATCCTCAGACTCAGCCAGTTGACTGCCTCTTCAGCGCTGATGAGCCACTCTGATGTTACTATTTAAAATCGTAATTGCTTTAATCAGCTCGCCTTTAGGCCTGCGTGCTGCAGCTCAGCCAAAGGAGTCCAGCAAGCAGCGAGCCCTTTCCGCCGCAGCGGCCCGAGTCCGGCAGGCTCCCGAGGCGCAGGTGCACCCCGCCGAGCCGCTCGCGGGGCTCGGCCGCGGCCCCGCCGGCGCCCGCGGGTGCTGACTTTCCTCCCGGCTCGCGGGGCTCGGCCGCGGCCCCGCCGGCGCCCGCGGGGACCGGCCGGCAGCCCGGGCGCCAGCCCCGGCTCTCGGGGACGGGCTGCCCCTCTGCTTCCGTCCCCCCGCAACGCGGCTCCTCCGCGGCGGCGCGTTCGCTGCCCGCAGGACAACCGTCCCAGTCGGGGCCGTTTTCCCTCGGGAGCGCTGGCCGCAAAGCGCCTCCGGCCTGTCCCGGCTCGGCTGCGCAGCCTGGGAACCTCCTCGCTGTTGCGGTGTCCCGTGAACGTCCCCGGGGCGGGAGGGGCCCGGGCGGCTTTGCCCCGGGATCTCTCTGGATAGGCAGGAAACCTCGTCCCGCGGCTTTTGCAGCTTGAGGCAGACTTCTAGGGAGCGAGGACGCTTCCCCGTTTATTCAAGGACATCCCTTCTCAATTAAATCCCGGCGTGGGACTAAGCAAATGGGCTGCTGAGATCAGAAAGTGTTGTTTTTATTTTTTTTATTTTTTTATTTTTACTTTTTTTTTCCTTCTTCAAACCATTGGAAAGATGCATCGGCGGGAGCATGTTGTTTTCTGTTTCCTTTAGCCTGGTGGGGAGGAGACGCTTCCGTTAAATTCGCGTGAAGGCGTTCGCCTGCGGGAGCGTGGAAGCGGCGCGTTTGTAGCCGTCGGCTCTAGGCAGCGGCCTCGGGGGCCGCGGGCGCCGGTGAGCCCGCGGCGCGCTGCTCCCGAGCCGGACCGCGCCGCCGCTCCCGCGCTCCCCCGGAGCCGGCCCCGGGCAGGGTCCGCCCGCGGAGCCGAGTCCTGACCTCCGCCTGCTCCTTCTGCGGATCCGTTTGTTCAGAAATCGATCCCCTTTGCCACTAGCTCTGTCTCCTTTTTCCTTTTAAATGATGTCGCTCTTAAATTTCCTGGCCTCTCTAATAGATTTTTATATAATCACTACAGTGCACTTCTGAAGAGCGATAGATCACGTTCATTGCTTTTCCCCGTGATTAATTTCCCATAATAGTCCTCAGTAACACCAAGACAAAGAGAGGAGAGAGAAGAAAACCCCCATATTATCCACTTTGTGCTCAGAGTATAAATGAATTAGATTTAATTTTTGTTTAATTGTTTCCATAGCTCAGCCTCTGCTAACTTTGCAGGATAATTTATTTTGCAGTCTTGGGGAAAAGAAGGGAAGAAAGTCTCTGCAGCCAAGCGGTCTGCCTGTGGATAGTGTTTAATTACAGCTGATAGCCTTATCTCCTCGTAATTATAGGAGTCTCGTTGGGCTCTCGCCTACCGGCAGCTCCCCTTTGCACTCGCAGATCGATACGCAGTGAAGCCGCTCCGCGGGCACGCGGCCTGGGGGATCTGAGCTTGGGACGATGCTGGACGTGTCCAGGAAGGAGCGCGCCAGGGAAGGAGAGCTTTGGAAGGAGGACGTGCTCGTGCGTTTTTGCACCTGGGAAGTGCAGAGGTGCAACCCGAGGAGCGTGCTTGGATTTACCGGAGTCGGGGCCGGTGCAGGAGCAGCAGGCGCCGAGCCCTGGCCTGTCTCTGCTCTTCCCTTGCCGGGCCGCGTCTCCGCTCGGTCCCGGCTGCTGCGCGGCAGAGACCCAGCGCCTCCAGCGAGTTGCTATGGAAAAGGCTGTGAAGCCTCTGGGGGAGGAATCCAGCTGCAGGGGTGGAAGCGCTGAGAGCCGGGGCCGGGGGAGGAAGCGGGAGGGAGGCGAGGAGCTGCCGGGGGCCGCGGGCTCCTCTTGCCGCTTCGGTGCGAGCAGGGCTGCGGGGACGGAGCTGGCCGGACACCTGGGCCCCACGGGATCTGCAGCCCCGAGGCGGTGACCTGTGTCCTGGGGGAGCAGGTAGCCGAGGTGAGGAGGGGAGCTGCCTCAGGCTGCTTAAATATTCTTCTTTCCTGTTTTTATTTATTTTTTTTTTTTTAATAGCTCATTCTGGGGTGACATTTTGTGGGAAAGGTGTGAGCCTGTGGAGCAGGGGGTGCCCGCGCCCAGCTGGGCTTCGCAGGCGCTCCGGTGAACGCTGCAGCACTAAGTGAGGAGCATCCTTGTTATCTGAGCCGCGTGTGTCCTGCTGCATCCGGGCACCTGCCGTAGAGCCGGACCGCGGGGAGAGCGCCCGCGTGCCAGCGGGCGCAGAAACGGGCCGGGACCGGCGGCCTCGCTGCCAGCCTGCCCGGGGGCCGCGGAGCTGCTCCCGGGGCGTCCCCTGTCTTGGGGTTGCTGGTTTGAGTTGTTGCTCTCCTTCCCGTGCAGAATAGGTACCTGGAGCTCGCGGCTTCCTGGGAATTGCACCCTACTTTCCCTCGCCTTGGAGGGGCAGGGAACGAGCAGCCTCCCGCCGGGCTCATCCTTCAGCGCGTTGTTGTCCCCTTAGACCGGCGCTCGAGCTTGCCAAAGCGCTCTCCCCTCCAACGCTGCCCGGGCCTCTCCCGGCGCCTGCTTAGCCGGGCGCCGTTATCAGCCTGCCGCAGCTGCCGCCGCTTCCCGGGGGCCGCGGTCCGCCAGCCCTCCCCGGCCGCGGCGCGACGCCGTGCGGAGGGCAGCGCGGCTCGCGGGGGCTCCGCGGCCCCCGGCAGCCCCGAGCGGCTCCCGGGCGCTGCCGTTCGCCTGTCCTCGGGCGGCCCCGGGCCGCCTGAGCCGTCCTGCCTAGGATGAGCACGGGAAGAGCAAGCCGGGGGGCAGGAACCACCGGCACGTCCGTCTTGCCGAGCTCGCCCATTAATCACCGACTGCAGGGGCATCAGGCCCCTGTTTAAAATGCATTGACAGTGCCGAGGTGAGAGCAGGAGCTTGAGAGAGCCTCTGTTAATCTGCTCCCTCGGAGACGGGCTACCTTCGGCCTGTTAATCAGTTGCAGTAATTACAATCCCAACTTTACATGTGGAATGTTAATTAATGCACGGGATGCAGGGACCCGCAGCCTGGCAGCCAGGCAGCTTCCGCGTGGCGAGGGGCTCGGCCCGGCCGGAGGGCTGCAGGGATTAACCCTTCTGCCCTGGGTGGCTTTGCTTCCCGCGGCACCATCCTGCAAGGGATGCACAGAGCTAGCTAGCTGGATGTGCTTGCTTGGAGTCAGCGTTGGCTTTGCTTTTTGATTCCTGGATGGGCGGCTGCTGTGGTTTCTACTCTGGGATTGCTGCTTGCCTCTAAAATCTGTTTGCTGATGTGGGTGGTAAGATATGGTGTGGAAATAAGATACTGCAAATGGAGCTCTGCTTCACACCCTACTGCTTCTCCTGGCTCGGTCCCCCTTATTGCCCCCCCTTAGGTTGTTGGAAACGGTAATTGGGTGCCTCTGAGCCTCCTCTTCTGCAGGCTGAACAGCCCATCTTGCTCAGCATCTCAGCCACGTGCTCCAGCCTCTCACCATCGTTGCGGCCTTCTGCTGGACTCACTCCAGTACATCGGTCTCTTGTACTGGAGGTCCTAGAGCTGGTCGCAGGATCTAGATGAGGCTTCACAAGTGCTGAGTACAGGGGAACGATTGCTCCCCTCTGCTCCCACCTGCCCTCTGGCCAACGCAGCCCTGTGTGCGGCTGTAAGGGCGTGAAGCTGGCTTGTCTGCAACGTGTCCACCCAGAGCCCAGGGTCCTTCGTGCCTGGCCTGGTGCACACGTTGCTCTTTCCTGGGTGCGGGACTCTGCAATTCGTTTTATCAGACTGTGCGAAGTTCCTGCTGGTCCGTCCCTCCAGCTTGCTTTCATCCTTGGTGTCCCAGTCCCCTTGGCCAGCTCCCTAATGCTGCAGAGAGCCGCCGTTGAGGGGCTTTGAGCAGCAGCTCCGTGTAACCCTCGCCAACGCGGGGCCGTCCCTTCCCCTGCCCCGGGGCACCAGCCCTGTGCTCCCCACCTGCTGCCCCTCTGTCGCTGCTGCGTTGGTACGTGTCGAGTGGCTCGCATGTCTCAGGGGGCCGGGAAGCCTTGCAGCGACCAGGCTTTGGTGGGGATCCTACGAGTCCCTGGGAGAGGCGAGAGCCCTGGAACAAGGAGAGAGGCGAAGGCAGGCTGAGCCACCGCGTGCCGCGTGGAGGTGGTGGATGCTGCTCGATCGCCTCTGCGGCGTGCCCAGGCCTCGTTAGGTGCAATCCTTTTGCAGGGGAGGAAGGGAGCGGGGAGGCTTGCTTTCTGCACGCGGAGGTGAGGCTCGAGCAGGGGAGTCATTAAAACCCTGGTCGGCGCCGGCAGGGAACAGCGCTGAGCAATGTGCCAGGGCGGCAGTGCCCGGGGTTGTTGCTGCGAGCAGCTGAAGGAGAGCAGAGCAGAGGCGTGAGCTGAGAGGAATGACAAGGAGGGGGAGCGAGCGAGCCCGGGAGGAGGGGGAGGAGGGGGAGGAAGGGGGGGCTGGATCCTGCGCAGGGCGCTCCAGCGGCTCGCGCCCGGGCGCTGCCGGGTCCCCGCTCCCTGAGCGGGGCCGGTGCCCGCGTGGGCTCCTGGGCGCGTTGCCCCTTCGCCTCCGGGCTGCCGTCGTTCGGCTTGTTTCTCCTTTCGCTTTTGCTCTTGGCCCGTAGGCGCGGTGCCGCCTGGTCGCTCCAGTCTTCCCTTGTCGGCCTCCCCGTGAGTTTTCGAACAGTTTGCTGAAGCTCTGCTTTCCCTTGGCCCGCGCCGCCCTATCTCTGGGCTTGTCTCTCCGAGCTCTGGATTTTTGCCGATCTTCGGCTGACCTGACTTCTCGAAATGAGAGATGCTTCTTGTGGCATTCCTAGCTCGCTCCCGTCGCCGGGGACACGGCACGTGGCGGGCAGGCAGAGCCGCATCCTTGCTGGATCCGAGCTCGGTGACGGTCCCGCGGGGCGGCCGGGGGTCAGGAGTCCACCTCGAGCCAGGATTATGAATTCCCCTCGTTTCCTGGTGCCTGACACCAGCGGGGTTTCTAAGGGTGATCAAAGGGAAGCTGTCACTTCCTCCTCGAAAATATGACTGGTGAGTGGCAGATGGTGAGGGAAAGAGTTTAAGATCTAATAATAAGAGGAGGAGCAGGACCGATCTAATGAATACATCCCTGAATATGCACGGTGTCACCTTGAGAGACAGGTGTGTGTTTGCCGGGCAGTGGACGTTTCTCGGTGGGCAGGCAGGCCACCTGAATCTGGAATGAATGCGGAGACCTCTTAGCGGATTGTATGGGCTCAGCGCATTTAAACGGGAGAGCAGTGCCATCCTGAATACTAACCTGCCTCTCCTCACTCTGCTGCCTTCTCGCTGCAGAAGGCAACGCTGGGAGAGTTTAGGTCCTCCCGCATCTTCTTGCAAGGACAGAGTGGTGCAATGCGGTCTTTGAGTCCCTCGGAGTGGAGAGCAAGGGCGTGAGGATCTGTCTGTGGAGATGGCAAGGAAGGGCATGGTGGTGGGTTTGCAGTGGACTCGGTCAGATCCTCGGGATGACTTGCTGCAGTTTCTTGTCAGCTTCAAATGTGGTTGCTCCCTCCTCTTCCTCCTTGCCGCAGCTGGGGCAGCCAGCACGCCTGGGCAGTAAAGCTGGCCAATGCTGTCCACTGCGCTCCTCCTACGGAGCAGCTCTCCTAGGAGTTGCATCCATCCAAAACCCAGCAGAGGGAAAGACAGGTCTCCCTTATCTTTCCTTGATGCTTTTGCTTTCTGAATCCTCTGCACAGTGGTGTTTTGGCCTTGCAGTACCTTCTGCCCCTCTCCCAGAAGGCCCCGGCACTGACATGGCAGGCTGGGTGGTCTTGGGTGGTCCTGGGCACTGCATGCCCCAGCCTCACCATGTGTCTATAGAGCCTGCACAGCAGCTCCTGCTCTTAGCTTCTTCTCTTCAGGCGATGTTCCCGGTTGGTCTTGCCCTCTCTGCACTTCTCCAAAGAGGACATCCCATGTGCAGACTTGAGTTACAGGTCTTAAATGAATGAGAGCTCCAAAGTTATCTTGTCATGTTTATCCACCTTTCTTTGTATGTTCACTTCAGACCTCCTCTCCCAGCAAACTGCCTGGTGCATTGAGTGTTTGAGGAAGGCCTGGCTAGAAGAAATCATTGTATGGACTACTGCAGTCCGTTTAGGCTGTGCAGATCTGTTGATGCCTCTCTGATTGACCCAATCCACCTTCATGAAGCAGACCTCCTTCCTTAGAGCCCCTCAGGTCTAGTCCATGGTCTCTTTCCCTTTTCATTCTTAAGGTACCTTCTGGCCACCTTTCAGCAGTATTTCTCAAAACGTCACCTGAGGGGTCATTCTTGGAGGTCTCAGTGTTGTTCCCAGAGCTACTGTTGACAAGCATCCCACTTTGGAAGGATACCTACATCCTTCTGTGCTAGAAAGTGCTGGCATTTCTCCATGCAGCTACTTTCTCCTGGCAAACTGCCAGCTGGATCACCAGGAGAGAAAAATAAAGGCTTTCTCCGTGCTTTCTCTGTGTTCCCCGGCTGTTGTCTGGGTCCCTCTCGCGGGTGGTTGGAGCCTGCTGCTGTCTCTAGTGGTGTCTCAATCATCTGATGTGTCAGGCTGAGCTTGCTGTTACGGGCTGCGTGTGGAGGGTGGACAGGTGCACCTCCTTGGCTCCCCCCAAAACTCTTGCTGCTTTCTGGTTTGGGGAAGGAGCCCGGGGCACTTGGGTGGCTCACGGCAGGCGCTGCTCCGATCCCTGCAGCAGCCCTCGTGTCACGGCGTCAGGCGTCGGATGCCCCCTCTCCGTTGCCCTCCTTCTGCCAGGTTAAGGAAAATGCCGGAGCACCTTCCTAGGGAAGGTTGAGAAGAGGAGGAATTTCTGTCTCAAGCAGGCCGACTGCCCCCTTTTCTGATGCTTTGTTGTTCTGGCTCTTTTCTCTGTCCTTCTAGCCCTGACGTCTACCCCAGCCCCTTGCCCTTCAGCAGCTGTTCGGGGAGAGCACTGTGAGAATTAGCTCAAGTGCCTGTCTGGCGGGGAGTGGGTGGACTTGGCTTCCGCGGTCCCCGAAAGCCTGTGCTCTGTTGGGCCCTTTTCTGTGCAAACTCCTTGAAATTGCACCGGGTAATTGCCCCAGCAGGACGATGGGGTAAGGGGCTGCGGGCAGGCAGCTTCCAGGAAAGCTGAGCTGCCTCTGCTGCCTGCCTGGAGATGGATACGCGAATCACGGTGAGGTTCGAGGAGCCTCCCGCTAGAGCACAGCGAGAGGAGTCGGGACCCGGCCGCAAGGCAGGCAGAAACACTGACCTGCTCCCGGCTGCGGGGCCGCGGCGTCCTCGCGCGTGGGTCCTGCGCTGGAGCGGGGCCCGGACCCTCCCCGCGGGCGCCCGGCTTCCAGGCGGCCTCGGGGCGGCTGCCGTGTCCCTCCGGCCGCCGCGGCTCCTTCCGTAGCAGCAACAGATGCTTTCTCTTACGGTTAGAGTTCTTCCATCTCATTCATTTTAGGGATTAATTAAAGTGTTTCTTCTCCCTCCCTCCTTCTCCCCCATTACATACAGCTGCACATGGATTTTAGGGTCATGCTTGTTTACATTGGTTATATTTACGTTAATGGATGTTTGTTTGGGGGAAAACAGCAGAAATGCTGTAAAAACAAATGCTGTTTGCATCCAGAGCTGCCGTGGCAGTCCCGTGGCGGTGGTTCCTGCGGGTGGTCCCCTTGGGCAGCCCTTTCCCAAGAGCTTCCGTTCAAGCCGCCAGCTGAAGGAGGTCGCTGCCGGGTTTATAAATAGCTGTAGCACGGGCACAGGCTGCTCGCAGGATGCGCCGGGTGCCGGCCGGGAGGCTCCCGCGGCTGCGCAGGTGGGGCTCGCGGGCGCTCCGGCCGTGCTGGACCGTTCCCGGCGGAGAAGCCCTGCGGCTCTGCACGAGCTTTTCCTGCCTCGCTGCTGCCTGGGCGACCCAGCGGATTTGTACGCTGGGGGCGGGGGGGGACAGCATTCAGGAAGAAGAAAAAGAAAGGGGGCAGAGGAAGTATAACGATTTTTTCGAATAGCTTCCAGCTGCCGGATGCCTTTAAAGTTCCCCCTGTGTTAGCGCGGGTCAGGCTGGACCGCTCGCCTCTGGCAGCCTGTCTGCGGTCTCGGTTGTTAGCCAGGATCCTGAGACCCCGAACCTCAGATCTGTGGTGTGGCTGGCGAGAGAAATAAGCAGAGCTGCCTTATCACACTCATTTAACTGGTTAATACAGCTACAGAGCAAATAATGCAGTCCGTGGGTGAATTGCTTAACCAACCTCATTACTATTGTGCATTTAGCAGCTTGGAGGAAGATAATACCTTTCAGGTTTGACCCAATTTTAGTTTTTGTTGTCATAACCATGGAAAATCGACCTTCAGAGACCCTCAGCAGTGAGCCTGAATAGGAACTGATTTACAGCAAAAGTGCTGCGCAGAATACTTAATGCATTGGTGCAGAAAAATAGACTGCAAGAGTCGTCTCGGTGTCCACAACCTGCCCCCGCAGCAGGCGCTGCCCGCGCTTGCTCTCCCTCCGCAGCGGCCCGTTCCTGGCCGTGCCGCCCGCGCGTGCCAGAGTCCACGAGGATGGCCACAGCAGTGTCCCTGCTCCTCCTCTCCCACGGCGCGATGGTGCCCTGCTCCGTGCCGGCGCTGCAGGGCAGCCGCACGCAGGGACCTGTGTGCCACCGGGTCCCCGAGCCGCAGGCTGTCACCGCTGCCCCCCGCAGAGGCGGTGGCCGCAGGGGAGATGCCTCCGAGCCGGTTCTTGGGCTTCCTGGGAAACACGTGCCAGCCCTTGGGACTCCCAGACTTTTCCCGCGTGGGGAGCAGACACCCCGAAGCTCTGTCTGTGCCCCTGTTTTTGTTGCTTCTGGAGATGGAGAAACATCCCAAAGGCTTCAGTCACGGCGCTCGTGTTAGTTAGAGAACAAATAATAAAGCAAAGGCTGAAGGTCTTAATTGCAAAATTGAAAAAAAAAAGGAGGGTGCAAGAAGCGTAAAGCTGTGAAATACAGCACGGGCTACGCTCCACAGCCACCCTGTTCCTCCGCTCCCGCGGATCATCTAGCAGGGGGCCAAGGGGCGGCCGGCAGGCCCCCGACCCCCGCGCCGGCGGGCGCTGCAGCGCGCTCCCGGGCGGTTTTCTCCATCCTTTTGTTCGAGGTGGGTTCTCCCTCCGCATTTTTTACAGGGTGCCCAGGGAGGTTGCGGAGTCTCCTTCTCTGGGTGTGTTCAAGGCCTGCCTGGATGCGACCCTGTCTAACGTGCTCTGGGTGACCCTGCTGAGTGGGGAGGCTGGAGTAGGTGGTCTCCAGAGGTGCTCGCTGCACGGGCACCTTTTACCGCTTGCCCCTCGTGCCGCCCGGAGCCCCGGCTCGCGCGGGCGGCAGTGCTGCAGCCCCGGGAAGCCGGGACAGCTCCGCTCGCTCGCGGGCTGCCTCGGGGCCCTGAGGCCAGCGGGTCGGTGCGGCGGCGGAGCAGGGCCCGGGGTCGGGCTGCGGGGCTGCGCTCGTCCCCCTGGCTTCCCGGGGCTGGGGGCAGCGGGGCTGCCAAGGGGGTAGCTCATGTTAGAGCACTTTAACTCTGCTCTTTTGCAGCTAAACGAGCGGCTGCTCGCTCGGTGTGAGAGTTCAAACTCTTTAGCCTTCCTCCGCATCACCTTTACGGTCATGGATACCTCCAGGTGTGACGTAGGAGAGACTCGGGGAAAAGCATCTTCTGTTCAGCATCAAAATCCCATTACCCGATGCTGTGTTCTGCTGCACAGATACCAGGCTCGGCGCAGATAAGTGGGAAATAGCTTCTGATCGCGGCTGGAGCAGGCGGCTGTATCTCGGGCTGCACAGGCTCGCAGTGCTGCTTCAGTGCGTTTTCTGCTGAACGCGTCTCCGCTCATCTTGGGTACAAAGGGAAAAATACTGCTTCTATTTGCCTTCGCAGCTGTCCCCACCGCTACCTCCCCGGCCCAAAAGAAGATTTTTTTTCAGTAGCGCTGTTGCTACAGCGAAATCCAATTTGCAAATCTTGTTGCTCGCCACCGCCGCTCGCAAGCCCTTATCTTTAGCCCTGCAGCTGCAGCGGCCGGGGCGCGGGGCACCTGCGTGGGTTGCGCTCCCCAAGGTAGGTCAGAGCAGCCGACAGATTGGACGGACGGACGGACGGACGGGTCGGGGCTGTGGCGGCGGCACAGCGTTTCCCGGGAGCGCTGCCGGCGGCGGGACGCTCGGGCTCCCGGAGGAGCAGCAGAGCGGGGCGCCCGCTGCACCCCGGCCCCGCGGCGCCTGCGGCTTGCCTGGGGATCGCAAATGCTGCCGGCAGCTCCCCTTATCTCTGCGTCTCCTCCCCGGGGTTCTGCTGGCTTTGATAAAACCTCTTAGCCTTTCAGGGCTTGGTTTGTAGATCTAATCATGATGTTTTATTGTGTAGTAAAAGCTCAGTGGCTTGTAGAGGGAGACGCACCCCAGGGATCGGTAATACACTTTCAGTCTGCCGTATTTGCACGCCCCTCTTGGGACTGGACCGGTTTCTGGGAGCGTGGGGGAGAGATTCTGGAGAGACGAGGCTCGCTGCGGGCTGGAGGCCTTCGCTGCCGGGTCCCGTCAGCCCCCGGGCGCTGCTGCGCGCCCTGCCAGCCCCGTCCCGCTGCGCACGCGTGGGCTTGCCCTCTGAAATAGCAGATGCTGATTACGCCGTTTTGTTTTGTTTTAGGGATGCGATTGGTTTGCCCCTGTTTACTGTGTGCTGCGTTAGCTGCACGTGCTTCGGGATTTTGGTGTTGGGTAAAGGCTAGAACGCAGCTCACGTTAGAAATAAGGTGTTGGGGAGAAGGGCAGAGTTATTAGCTCTGGAACTGCCCAGTGCTGGGCAGGGAGTTGAAGGGAGCGGATTCTCCGTTGCTTAGACCTAGGTGGGAAGCGTTTGGGCACGATGCTGAAGCCTGGGCGGGAGTTGTAGTTTCCTGCAGAGATTCCTGGGTGAGGTTCTTTGCTCTGTATGAGGCAGGAAACGAGAAGCGATGATCGTAATGTTTTTTCTGGCTTTTAAAATACCCGGAACCCTCCCTGGGAGCTGCGGGTCCAGCTCCAGCGACGTGGACCTGCTCTGCAGAGCCCCGTGCAGGAGGGGCCGGAGCGCTGAGCACCGCAGCGCCGGGCAGCCCCCGACCTCCTGCCTCGGGCTGCGTCCCCGAGAGCTGCTCGCCTCTTCGGCTGCAGCTTTCCAAGGGGCTCGGGAGCGCGTGGGCCTCCGTCCGGGGCCGGAGCTTTGCTTGCGGCCTCCGTCCCGGTCGTCCCTGCCGCGGGAATTCCCCCTCGCCGGCTCCCGGCGGCTTCGCGCGCGTGCTCCGCCGGGCTTCCCTGCCGCGGCGCCCGCGGCACCCGGCCTGGGCCGCTCCCTGGGAAGCGGTTTTCACGGTGATTAACGGCAGCTGTGTCAGATGCGAGAGGAGAGGAGGGGTGTGTGTGTGTGATTAAAAAAAATCCCTCTTAGAAACCCGAGTGTCTGAATCCCCGTTTAACCCTGGGCTCCGCTTCAGTTTCTGGTAACATAGAAATAATCAAAGGAGGAGAGGAGCAGAGCTGCAGAGGAAGCTTAATTTGCGAGAGAACAGCAAACGGGTCTCTGTGCAGGGCGGATTAGGAAATTGGGCTGTGACAGATTGACTTCAGAGGCGGCCGTGATGGAGGGGGCCGGGGAGGGGCTTTGAAGCGTAAAGTTGTGCCGAGCTGCGCCGAAGCTGCGCGCGCTCGTCGGGAGCGGAGCCTAACGAGCGGGTGTAATTAGGCGGAAGGGGAGTTCCAGCGCGCCCGCGAGGCGCGGGGAGTTTCCCCACCGTTCCTCTCCTTTCTGAGAGTTTTCCGGTGCCCAATGGGGCGCCCGGCGCTGCCCGCGGGTGTCGCGCTGAAGCTCCCGCGGGAAGGGGCAGGGAAGCGCCCGCGCGGGCGATGCCGCCGCCGCGGTCGGGATGCGCGTGGGCACCCGGCCCGGGTGCTCCCGGCCCCCTTCCGCTTCCCCGTTCTTTTCTGGCTCGTTCGCAAGCAGGAGGGTTATTTGCCAGCCACACCACTGCGGGCATTTTTTCCCCCCCCCCTCTTCTCCTTGCTTTTTAATGAGCCAACCTTGGAGGACCTTGAGAGACGCTCCTGCAGCTTTGCTGTGACTTATCTCCCGGCCTCTGCCCCCTATTCCGCCGAGGGGATAAATCTCGGCTTGCGGCGCGGAGCCGGAGCGCCGAGCCCAGCCCGCGGCGCGGTGCAGGCTCCATAACTCACGGGTGCGGGGGGGCCGTGGGCCCGGCACCGGGGGGATGTTTTCCATCGCGCTCCGTGATTGATGGGCTTCTCGGGGTGGAGTGAGGGAAAAAGCCCCATTACAGCAGGGGACAAGCTGTTAAATTATCTCCCCTTCAACCTGGGTCCTGACAAACGAGCCCAAGCTGCCGAGAGCCGCGCGGGAGAGCCGCTCGCCTCCTGGGAGCCGCGGCAGCGGCTGCGTCCCGAGGGGAATTTCCTTCCTTCGGAGGGAGCATCGCCGCCCGGGAGCTGCCCGGCGCCGTGCTCCTGTTTGCTGGGCAGCGGGAGCAGCCGCCGGAGCTGTCCCCGGCCACGAGCTAATTGCACGGCGGAAAAATACCAGTGCGGGAGAAGCGGCGCGGGACCCCGAGAGCCCTGCCGCTCCACGCGTCCCGCTCGCTCCCGCGGCGTTGGGGACGGTGCCCGCGCAGGAGCCACACCGGAGCCTCTGCCTCTCTCTTGCAGGTTGCGGAGCGGCTGCTGCGAGGCCCCGACAGCTCCTCGCTCCGGCGCCGAGGGCCAGCGACGAGCGCGAGCCTCCTCGGCGGGCCGGCGGCCGCGGCCCGGGGGCCTCCCCGCGCCGCCCAGGTGGGTCTCGCCGGGGCACGGAGGGAGCGAGTGCGGGGACCCTGCCCGGGGCCGGCATCGAGCCGGCTCCAGCTGAACGGAGCTGCTGCCGGCGGGCGCGGGGCGTTGGTGGCTCCCCGGGGCGGGAGCGGGTGCTGCCGGGAGCGCCGGGAGCCGGGAACGCCGCCGGAGCCCCGCGCCTCGGCCGGGCGGCAGCGGCGGCTCTCTGCCCGTTCGCTTCTCTGTTGTGCTGTCGATGCCGGGTGCATGCTCGGAAATCATAAAAGAAGGAAGGAGATTTTGAGAATCTTCCTCCCTCCGCTGGGGGCAGAGGTCGTCCTGAGAGAAGGATTAAAGCGAAGCCGTGCCTCTGCGAAGAGGCAGTGCAGATGTATTTCCCCAGCTGCATTAATCAGTTTGAAGGCAGCAAAGGAAGCTGAGCTCTGCGTATCACCTTGAAGCTTTTTTTTGTCTTTTAGAAAACTTCGGGTGGATGTTATTGCTCATGAAAGCGAGGGTCTGATCATGCTGGGTAGGAGCAGGCGTCGTGTGGGCTGGCGCTGTTATGCAAGCCTCCCACTCCGCGCTCTGCCAGTGCACGTCGTTCCAGAGCAGCAGCCCGCGCCGCCGGCCCCGCAGAGCACCCCGCTCCTCCCGGCGCCGGCCGAGGGCCGCGGAGCCTCGGAGCTGCCCCGGCGCAGGCGCCTCGGCTGCTTCTCCGGCGGTCCTGCGCACTTACAGCTTTGGGCTGAGGGCTGCGCTGCTCTTTGGCAGAGGGTTTGGAAGCAGCTCCGAGCCAGAAGGGCTGATTTTATTCCCGAATAGCTCAGAGATTAAGCTTGTCTGGTCCGGCAGCCCCAGGTGATGCATGGGTATTGCCGCTCTCACGTTACAGCGATACCTGTGGTTCTCCCCGAGAGGTTGTGGGGTCTCCATCCTTGGAGATCTTCAAAACCCGCCTGGACGTGATCCTGGGAAACGTGCTCTAGGTGCCCTGCTTGAGCTGGTGCTTGGACTAGGTGATCTCCAGAGGTCCCTTCCAGCCTCGACCGTTCTGCAACTGTGATGAGCAACTTCCCTCACCTTCGCTGTCCCTGGACGTCCCTGTTGCTCTCCAGCCCTTGTCCATGGGGAGCTGCAGCCCCAGGGAAGGCACTTTGTGAGTGCCTGGGCGGTCTGAGGCTGCTCACGGATGCGTCTTCACTGCAAAAATTGGTCTCTCTTTCCACGTAGCAAGCAGACAAACAGAAACAGGACCTGGCTTGTCTCAATCTCTGCTTGTAACGGAACAAAATCAAGCTCAAGTGGGGGAATGTGCCACTGGTCTGGCTTAGCACCCCGGTGGTAAAGCGCGAGGCTGCCCAGCACCCAGCACGGTGGGCTCCGTGGCAGAAACGTGGGGCTTCCATGTGCGCAGCCCACCGAGCCTCTGCCCCATCCAGGCTTTCTCCTTGCTGCTTTTCTCTCTGCCTTTAAACCTTCCCTTGCCGAGAACCATCTTTTTGCTGTTGCCTTCAAACAAGGTGCCGACGCTTCGCATGGAGCTTGGTTTAGCGGCGGGGAGAGAAGCCTGGATCAAGGCGCGAGCGCAGTGTTACTTAGCCCCTGCGAGCACGCTCCGTGTCGTCCTCAAATCCGACGGAGCCCTCCCCGGGAGGGGAGCGCTCCTTAAAGGAAGGCTTGGAGATGAGCAATGGAGAAACATCTGAAAGGGGAGCCCTCGAGGCGCTTTTGTTCCAGCGAGTGGGAGTGCGAGATCCGCTTAGACATGAAAGGCGGCGCGGCTCTGTCCCCAAAGTCCCCTCGCTGCGGCGAGGAGGAGGACGGCGGGCGCGCGGCTGCGAAGGGAGGTCAGCCCGGGAGCGGCTGGCACCGGGACTCCCCTCTCCCTCCCTTCCCTTCCCTCCGAGCGAGCAAATTAGGTCATACTTGAAAGTCAGCTTCTTGGCTGTGGATTTAATTTGGCTTTTCCAGGCTAGTTATCATATAATAAATTCCAGGAGATTTATAGAAAACATGCCCAGGGAGGCTTAGCCAGTGTGTAACAAGATTTGTGCCTGTTTCCTGCTGTAGAGCAGCTCCAGCGCCAGCGAGCCCGGCGCGCTCCAGGCCGGCGGCGCTGCCGGCGGCCGCCTCTTCCCGGGTCGGCCCGAAGCCGGCCGGTTCGGAGCCTCGGCCGGGCGCGGGCCCGGCGGCGCCCTTCGCCGCGGAGCGGGGGGATTCCCTTCGGCTTGCGCGCGACGGCAGCGGGGCGGCCGGAGAGGAGCCGCTCGGCGCGGCCGCGCTCCCCGCGCCGCCTCTCGCCGCTACCGCCGCCCAATTAGCGTGTTATTAGTCACTCTGCGTGTTAAAGCATTAAGAACAATTAAGGGCGAGAAGAGTTTCCAGATGTAGCGGCAAGCGCCGGAGCCGGGAGCTGGCAGCTCCGCTGGCTGCTCCCATATGGAGACGATCTCGCGGCACGGCGGGCTCCGGGGCGCCCTGCCCGTCCGCGCCGCCGGCGCGCCCGCCTGCCCGGGCAGACCGCTCTGCGGCGGGGCCGAGCGCGCGGAGGAGCCGCTGAGGCCGCCGGGAGCGGAGGGACGCTCCCGGGGACGAGGGGGAGCCGGGCGAGGAGGCCGCGGCGGGCTCTGCGCCGCTTGCAACGAGCTCGGGTCGCTCGTTCGGGGGGTCGCTCGTGGCGGGGCGGCCCGGCGGAGCGGGGGCGGGCGGCCTTCGGCGCGGCGGAGGACGGTTCCTCTCCCGCTCTCCGGGGCGAGGCGAGCGGTGCTGGACAGATGGTGTTTTTGAGCGACCTTGCAGCTCCCTCGGTTGCCGAGTGATGGTCGGGGCGGCGGGGAGCGAGCGGCGGTGCTGCAACCTGCTCGCGCCCGGGGGAGCTTGTCGGGAAGCCAGCGCCGGGGCGGCCGGGGGGCGAGCCGGGGATGGAGCCAAGGAGCGGCGGCCGCGGCGCGGCGGCTGGCAGGGAGCTGCGCGTGCGCGGCCGCTGCCCGCTCCCCTCGGGCGGAGGGGGGCTCGGAGGCGCGCGTGTCCGGAGCGAGGGGGTCCCGGGCAGCTCCGAAGTCCGGCGCGCCGTTGCCTTTGCCGGAGCGGCGAGACCCGTCTCGCTGCGGGGCAGCCTCCAGGGCAGCCGGGGCTTCCTCCAGAAGGGGCTTCTGTAGCCGCCGTGGGCCGGCCAGGGTGTCGAAGGACCCGAGGGGCTGGCGTGGGGGGTTTCGGAGGAAGGGGGCTCGCGTTCGTCGGGGGGTCGGTGGCCCCCGGATGAGCTCTAGAACTGCAATCCTAAGAGAAAAGACGGAAGCGCGGGTGGATCGCGGCACTCGGGGGTCCGAGCGGAGTCCCTGCAAACGAGGCGTCCTAAATTAAAAAGGACCAGGGAGTTTCTGGAGCAGCCCGGGAGCGCGGCTGGCGCCGGGCGTCGCGGCCTCCTCGGGCGGCTGCGGAGGCAGCTCGGTCTCCGGGATCTCCTCGCTCCACCTTTCCTGGGTTTCCTGCTTTTCTGTTTCAACTTTGTTTCCGAGTTTGCGATCCGAGACTTGTGCCTTTGCTTCTTGGAACAGAAATTGCTTTTTCACCTCAGTGTCCAGTGCTTGAGGTTCACCTCTAAGTCCAGATGCTCCAGATAAAGCCCAGGTGACACAGTGCTTCAGATGCTCTTTTGGAGCCCACAACCTGCCACAGCTCGGGGAGGCTCGGGAGCTGGGGAGTGTTTCCCACCAAGCTGTAAGAGGCTGTTTGGAAGCTGGGAATATTAAGTACCAGCATAAGGAGGAGATATAAGTGTTATTCTGTGCCTGCTAAAAGAGGGAGGCTAGGAGGAGGTTGCCCACAGCTTTATGGCAGGATGGGCTTCTCCAAACCTTTCTGTATAATTCCTGTAACGTCATCTGATAAACCATGTTGGAGCTATTTTTATTCTCGTCTGTTCGTGCGCTCTCTGGGGATAGAGAGCGTCTCATGTTCCTGCAAAGTGGACCAGGAGGAGCAGCCAGGGCCAAGGTAATTCTCGGATGAATTCAGGGGGTTCATCGTGGTGTTACGTATGGCGAAAAGCGAGCTGCCAGTGCAGCTGTCCCCTGTTTCCAGGAGACTTGCGTGCAGTTGGCAGCTCCTGTTAGGTGGAATTTCAGAACTGGAATAATAAGAAATGCTGCAGGTCGAGACTGAAGAGGATTAGCAGAAAGGGTGCAGAGATCTAGCAGATCTTCAAAAGCGGCTGTCAGGACTAGGTGCTCTAAAACTGCTTAGAGTGATTGCTTGCTCTCAAACAGTAAGGTGCTGCGTGATGCGTGGAGCCTATAATGCAGCGCACCCTTGCCGGAAGGGTCCCTCGAGGGCTGGAGGCAAGCGGACGTTGTGCCAGAGGCCCGCCGGCACCCGGCCGGTGCAGCGCCCTCGCCGCCGCGGCCCTTTACGCTGCAAAGCTGCTTTGGAAAAATCTGACTTCTGGCAAAGGGAGATGGGGAGGATGCGCTGCTGAAGGGGAGGACGCTACCTCCGAGCAACGTCTCACGTGCGCAGAGCAAACGCGCAGAGAGAGCAGAATCGTAAAAACGTTACTGCTGCGTTTCTGGGGTGCCCGGGGTGAGCCGGGACAGGCGCCCAGAGAAGGGTGCGGAGAGTGCGCGGCGCCTGCGGGGGCGAGGGGAGGGCAGGGCAGGGGAGCCGCCCTGGGAGGACAGCCCGGAGAGGGGGGAGCCGCCCTGGGAGGCCGACGCGGCTGCGGCCGCCCGGCGCTCGGACCGCGTCCGGCGGGTGCCGGAGGGAGCCCGGAGCTCTGCTGCGCGAACGAGGTGGGAGGACGGGCCTCGCCGTGCCCGGTCCCCAGCCCGTCGCGCGGCGGAGCCGCCGGGAAGGCCGGAGGAGCCGGGCGCTCGGATGCAGTCCGTCGCTAGCAGCCGCCCGCGCCAGGCGCGCTTGCAGCATCTGAGCAGCTCCAGTTACTTAACATGCAGCAAGTGTTGTACTCAGAGAAATTTAGACGTAATTTTTTTGTGCTTGCATGTAAATGTGGGTAGGTGCTGTCCTGATTGATGGCAATTAGCATTTTCTAACGGTAACAGATGTTCAGATTGCCAGGAGGCTGGTACCTAACGCCCACACTGCCATCTGTTCCACTGGGCACTGCCTGGGGAAGCGATACCAGCGCTGCAGACCTGCGAGTCCTTGGTGGGGCGTATTTAACAGTATTGTGCAAGATTTTTTTTTTTCTGGGGGAAAATAATAATAATAAAGACGTTTTCAGGTTTATAAATAGTTCATTCTGTTTATTATGGGATGGAGACTTTCCATCTGATTAGCAGCTCGGATTTCTGCGCCGAGTTAACGAAGCAATCGGAGCAGAACATGGAGCGCGGGCGCCCGGCCCAGGCTTTTCAAGGGCAGGAGCGGGAAGGGGCTTCGGTGCGGCAGCGCCGGCGCGCAGGCGGCGGGAAGGCGTCCCTGGGCGGGTGCGTCGCGCTCTGCCCCGCGCTTCCAGCGGTTTGCCGCGGTCGGGAAGTTTCCTCCCCGCGTGGAGCAGGGAGGGCGGCCGTGCCTGCGCGCGGAGCTGCCGCCTGCCTGCCCTGCTCGCCTGCTCCGCGATGCCTGGTCAGCTGCGGGCTACTGCTCCTCGTTTCGGCTAGTGGAAATGGTCAAAATATCAGAGCAACGTTTTAAAATGGTTTAAAGCCATGTTTTTGGGGCAGGACTGGCCCCTGCTGCCGGAGGCCGCCCCATCCGCCTCCCTCTCCGCAGGGATCGTGCGCCCGCACCGCTGGGGGACTGTCCCGCCGCTCCCCGGCACGGAGCCTGTTCCAGCGCCTCCCTCCGTGCTTAGAAACCTTCTTCTGATTTCCTGCCTAAATTTACTTGCAGCCATTTATACCCATTTATATTTGTGCCAGCATTGTCCTTTAGCTTAAATAGCTCTTCTGCCTCCCCAGTGCCTACTCCCGAAGTATTTATAGGGAGCAAGCTTTCATTCAGGCTTCCTTTGGCGAGGCCGAGCGGGACGGGCTCTCTCCGTCTGCTTTTCTAGGAGCGGCTCTGGGTGCCCTGATGGTCCTGGCAGCCCCTCGCCGCTGCTCCCCCACGCGAACCCGCCTGTGCTGGGGCCGGGGGCAGCCCCGGCCGTCCGGCGGGACGGGTCCGGCCTCGGCAGAGCATCGTACAGCGGCTCGAGTGCTGGCTGCGCTCTCCTGGAAATATCTTTCCCAGGCAACCTAGAAACACACTTGCTTTTTTCACAGATGCAGGAGATGGTGACTCATAGTCAGCTTGTAACTGAGTAATATACCTAGATGTTTCTCTGTGTGTTTTTCCAGGTTATAGCAGAAATGCTTGCGTAGTCCTTATGTACGGCATTTTGAACTTTGTGCTGTTCACTCGCTCGAGTCCTCGAGGTCTGCCAGCACTGCCAGGCTGATACCTCCTTGCACTGAAAATGCCTCCGACCTTCCTCGCCGGCTGGGCTCGGTAGGTCCTGCGGCGCCGGGCTCGAAGGCCAAGCCGTTTGCCTTCCCCTTGTCCGAAGGAAGATATCAGCTTATTCTGGCATGATCTGCCTTTGGTAAGGCAACGTTAAATCTTTCCTGTTTCTCACTTATTTCCACTTTGTGCTCCTCTGGCTGCTGCTCTGCGGGTCGTGGAGGTCCGGAGGGGCTGTTTGGTCTTTGGTCTGCAGAGCTCGAGCTGCGCGGCCCGCCGCAGCCGGACCAAGCTACGGAAACGCTGCTGCTGGGCTGTGAGCTGGGCCGGTTCTGCTCGGTCCTGCGACAGGCTTCCTCGGTCCTCCGATTTAAACCCGTTAGGACCTTTTGAGTGTTGCTCCTGCTTTGGAGGCGTCGTTTTAATTTCTGTACCTGTGTCCTGTGAACCAGCCTGCAGACTGCAGCGTGCTCGTCCCCATCCCTTCGGAAATCAGTCCTCAGGCAACACCTCGGTTAGTTTTATCTCTCTCGTCCGTGCTGTGCAGCAGCCTCACTTTTTCTGTGTTACCTTTTTATTTGCATAACTAATGAACCTTTTACTGTTCTGCCACAGCACCTTGTTCAGCCTCCTCTTGGCGGCTCTTGCTCGGCCCCGTGCTCTCCGGCGTATCAGGCTTTCTGTGCTGATCTTCCCTTTCCCTCTCCTGCTCCTTGCAGGCTCTCTTCGTAAGGCTCAGATCTGCTTGGCTCGGTTATTTATCTGCTTCGTGCTCGGTCTGTTCTGTATGAGCTTTTTTCCTCTTGCTTAAGGACATTATTTGCTCCTCTTACATTAAAGAAAGCCGAAGACTGTGGCCTCTTAGCTCCTCTTGTCTTTGCTCTGGGAGCTAGCCCTAACTCACAGGTATGTTTTTGTTTACTGTTGTGCTGTTTAAACAGAATCAGCACGTGGTCGTTTGAGCCAAGGCAGTTTTCTGCAGCCTTTTCTCCTCTACTCTGTGCCGTGGCGTAAGAACTGTGTTTGGAAACCCCGCAACATGACTGGAAATGTCAGGCTGCGAGAAATGTGGTGTAGATGATGCCCTTTATTATGAGCAAGCAGCAAACTATTACGAAGGCAGGAAAAGATTCCCGATGGAAGCCACGCTACCCATCGGGGAGAGGCTCGAAGACAAATGGGTGCAAAATGCAGAAAAGCGCAAGGTGTGGCTTGCCAAATGTTGCCGCGTCGTTTGTGATTCCTCTCAAAACGACGGCGGAGGCGAGGCAGGCGGAGCCGCAGGAGCTGCCCGAGAATCCCCTCGGCTCGTCCGGGAGCGGTTTTCTCGGGTGGGCTTGGAGGCATCCGGGCAGCTCGCGCGCAGGGGCTGACTGCGGGGCGCCGGGAGCGAGGCCGCAGCGCCGCGGCCCCGAGCGAGCGCGGGAGTCTGCGCCGTTCCCCGGAGCGGGGGGCGGCTGGAAAGGCTGGGACCGCCGGGGAGAGCGCAGGGCGGGCGCCGCGCGGCCGGACCCCGCGCTCCGAGCGCCCTGCAAAAGGCGCGGGAAGAGATCCCCGACCGCCCTGGCTGCCACGGCGTCGTGAGGCGGTTTCATCTGTTCCCAACGCCGCCGCTGGCAGCTGCAATGAGACGTTTAACCCTTTGCCTTGAGGAAAACGGAAGTCTGAACTTTTTTCCCCTTGAATTTCCCCGAGGGAGCCGGCTCGGTGCCGGGGAGAGCCGCGATCCCGGCTGCCGTCCCCGGCTCCCCGCGGGGGTGCTTGCGCCCTGCCCTGCTCGCGGGCGGGCGTGCCGGTCCCCGCGCGTCCCTTGGTTTCTGTCTTTCCGAGCAGAGCCCTCCCGTCCGTAGGGCGCCCGACGGCCGCTGGCAGCCTCGGAGGTGGGAGCGCCGCGGGGTCTCCTCCCGCGCCGCGGTGGGAGTGCCCGGCGGCCCGGGGGGCTCCGCGCGGCTCGGGAGGGCGCGAAGCCCGGGCTGGCCTGAGCCTCGCGGCGGCGGGCGCCCGGCCGGCGGCCGTCACCCTGCCCTCGCTCCCGGGGCGCCGGCCGGGCGCTCCCTCCGCTGCCGCGCCGTTGTTTCCATGACACATGATTAGCGCTTCTCCGGGCATCGTTAACATTTCTCTAAAAAGACCCTGGCGTTTTGCCAGCTGCTTCGTAAGCTGCTTCACAGCAGAGGAAATAATCTTGTCTCCTTGGCGAGCTGGGCCGGGGAATGGAAGTTTTCCGCCGCGGCTGGGAGCGGAGCGAGGGAGACCTGCTTGCACACCAGAGCAAGCGTTCCCTCGGCGCTGCGAGGTGGATTTCCCAGCGCACAGCCATTACCCGGCTCTGCATCCCGGCTGCCGGCAGCAAGAGGGGTGGTGATTAAATGACAAAAGGTGAATTATATAGAAAGTGCTTTCCTCCTCCCCGGAGAGCTCCTACGCCTTCTCTGCGGTTTCATTCGGAGGCATTTCTGCATTTTCCCCTCCTCCCTCACGATTTTCCTTCTGAAAACACGAGTCAATCGTAGCGTGCGCAAGGGGAAGGCGAGAGCCGCGGCGGGATGCTGCGCGCCGCTTCGGTGCCTCCTGCGCGGCGCGGCCCGGGCCGGGCACCGGCGGCGCCGGCAGCTTCCCGTCGGCTTTCGCCGCGCAGCCTCGCTGGGCTCCGGGGCCTCGCGGGGCTGGTGCTGCCGAGCGCCCTGCTCTGAGCTGGGGCTCGGCCGTGCTCGCCGCCCGTGGCGGGGCAGCAGGAGGGACGTCGGGCGGGCCGGCTGCCCGGGAGGGGTCCAGCGGCGCCTGCTGCCAGCCCGCCCGTGGCACCGTCCCTTGCGCCAGCGGGAGGCCGAGGGCAGGGAAAGAAATCAGGCGACGACTTGACTCGGGGCCGGGCTGGAGCGCGTCCTCGGCTGCGAGCAGCAGGCGCGTTTCCCGCGCGCGGGAGGGCTGCAGCCGCCCCGGGCGCGGGGGGACCGCGGCGCCCGCCCTGCCGCCCCCGGGGAAGCGCGGTGGTGGATGCTCGGAGCCGGGGCAGTGACTCGCTTCTCGGCGTGCTGGAAAGCTGGGGACGCGGCGGCGGCGCTGAGCGCCGGCCGGGCGCCGCAGGGGCGAGCGGGTTTCGTGGCGGCGTTTCCCGAGGCGGTGGGTGCTGCGCTGGGGCCGAGCGCTGCGAGTACAGGCAGCTTTGCTTTGCTTTGCTTTTCTCTCCCCCCAGCTTTGTGAGGGTTGGGGGGAACAAGCCTGTTTTGCTGCCTTTGCTGTTCTTCCCCTCGCTTGCTTTTCAGATGCATAAAGGAAAACTCATCTGCGTGTTCTTATAGGTGTCACCAGCCAAACAGCTTGTGCTGCTCTAATAAAATGGCTCCATAGCAGAGGGTTTGATCTATTTTTAAAGCAAGCTCAGCGCTGTCTCTTACCGCCCTCCCACCAGCAGGCTAAACTAAGCCTGGAGGCTCTTGGGAGCAAGGCAGCGAGCGGAGCGGCAGCAGCGAGCGAGCCCGGAGCCCGCGCCGCTCGCGGGGGGCCGTGCCGGCGGCGCTGCCTGCGCCGGGCAGCCGGCCCCTGCCCCGGGCCCCTGCCTGGAGGGTGCACCCACGCCGGGGGGGGGGGGCACAGACCGGCCAAGGCTCCCTTGGCTTTTTTGTCGGGAGGGGAGGCTCTCTCCGTGATTTTTGTTCCTTCAAGCAGTAACTGTGCTGTATAAATTAACATAAGGAAACTTAACTCCCTCTGGAAGTTTGGTATTTTCTCCTCGTTTGATGCCCTGTTATTAAAACTCAATTTTCTACGAATAACGTCCTTTAAATAGAATCCTGTCTTCCAGCAATGAGTCATATCAAAGCAGCAGCTCCGCGCGGGAGGAGGCAGGCGGCAGGGCAGGTCTGGCACTCGCAGCCTCGGGAATCCCCGCGCGAGCTCCCGGGGCTCCTCCGCGCGCGGAGCAAGCTGCCCCCGTCGCGGCCGTCGCGGCTCCCCGGCAGGCACGGGCCCCGTCCGGAGCGCGCTGGCCCTGGAGCGCCGCGCTTGCGGGCCGCAGGGCCCGGTGCTCCACGCGGGGACGTCCCCGGCAGCCTGGGGAGCGGGGTGCTCCCCGGACGTGGGGTGCGATAGCTGCGATCCGCTGGGCCCCGGTTCCGCGGCGGCGCTCGTTAGCGGCTCGGTGCTGGCCGCCGCGGCTGCTCCCGTCCTGCGGGCAAACGTCTCGCCGGGTGCTTGGTGCAGAGGTAGGCGGGCGGCAAAGGGGCGGCGGGGGCCCCGTGCGCGGGGTGCCGGGGCGGCGGGAGAGGCACGCATCCTGTCCGCTGCTGCCGCGTCGGTGCTCGGCGTTCCCGCGAGGCAGAGAGCGCTTAGGAGCCCCTGCGCGGAGGGACCCGCCGCCCTCGGGCTGCAGACGGACCGGCAGAGCACGGGGCGCAGCTGGAGGGGCGACCCGAGGCGCAGCGCGTTGCTGCGTCCCGTGGCTCCGTGCGCCTGTCCCGAGACCCATCGGCTCGCTCAGGCTGCGGCAGGCTGTTGCAGGGCTGGCGGAGGGGAGGAGGCAGTAGGCAAGGACTGAAGTTAATTGGCAAAGTTGTGGGTGGAAGGAGTAAGTGACAGGGTGCTCCAGGGCATAATTGAGCTCTTGAGCACAGTGTGGGAGTGCGGGAGTGGAAGGTCAGATGCTCTGCCAAGTGGGACGGAGCCGCTTGGCAGAGCTGTGCGGGGGGAGACCGGGGCTGCAAGAGCAGTCGGCGGAGGGCGAGAGGTGTCAGGGACAGAAATAGGTGTGGGAATTGCTTCGGGCAGGGAGGAAGCACGGTGCAAGCGATCGCGGGCACGGAGGACTGGTCCAGCAGGCAGTGATGCAGGATGCGCGGGACGGGGTCCGGAGGGCGCCTGTCCAAAGCTGCGCGTTTCACAAGCGCTGCAGCGCATCTGCTGTTACTTTGCGCTATGGAGGGAGAGGAAGGCTCGAGTGTATCTCATAACTCGGGTGGTGCTGGGCTGGGGCAGACCTCAGTTGTTCTGAGCCGCCTACAAAAATAAGTTTTCTCCCATCTCCTGCCCACGCCCCTGGGAAGTCACTAGCTCTGGTTCAAAGTTTTCTCATCGTGATTATTATTCTTTCTGGTCTGGCATCCGTTAAAGTGACAGCAGCCTGGGAAAGCGAAGCTATTGCAACAAATTTCTCATAAAAAGTAGCTAAGCTGATGAAACCATTAGGGCGCTTGCATCCCGCACTCAATCATAGTGACAGGGCAGGGGAGGGGCGCGCGCGCCGCTGCACGCAGGGGTTTCCTGCAGGAGATCCGCACCGCGTTTCTCCTGTTCCCCATCCCCTGCGTGTGCGCCCGGGCCCTGACCCGCTCTCTCTGCCAGTCCCCGGAGTTTCAGGCCTCAGGCAGGGCTCCCTTCCCTCGCGGGGAGCCGAGCGTCCGGCCAGCGGCCACTGCACACCCTCCCACCCCCCCCCCCCCCCGGCTCCTTTCCCCGCTCTGATCCTTTCCCCTCGGCCGGGGCTGTGAACGGAGCAGAAGAGAGCGGCTTGCGGCCGAAGGGAGGTTTTCTAGCCGGGCTGCCGTCTCTCCGTGGAAATTCAGGCGCAGTGTCCTGGGACGTGCTACCAGGGGGGCGTTACCACCAGTTGTAAGTGGATCGATTGCTTTGGGAAACCCATTTTGGACAGGGTTTGGGGGTACGTGGTTTCCCGGCAGAGATGCCGCCCTGATCCTGTGTGTGCAGCGCAAGATGAAGTTGCTTTCGGTCCTAATCACGGCTGACAGAGCGAGCCCGTGCAAGAGGAAGCGTTTGCATCGCTGGCTTTCTGCTGGGAGGAGGAGCGTGAGTAAGAGCAAAGCCCTTGTGCCCTGACGGGCCGGTCTGGGAGCGGCCGCTGCTGCTGGCAGGGTGCCGGGGAGCGCGTTCCCGCGGGCGCAGAGCGCTCGGCCTGTGCTCTTCCCGGTGCCCCTGAGGAAGGCGCTCGCTGGCGGGGGGCTGGACGGGAAGATCCCGGCAGGGAACAGCCCCTGCGTCCGGGGGTGCTGGAGGAGCAGCCGCTGCGTGCTGAATCCTGGGCCCCTGGGGCTTGCGGGGAGCAAGTTGGGGATGGGGGTAAGACTGGGCAAACAGAGGAGAGAAAACCAGGCTAAGTGTTGCGTTTTCAGAGTGTTACCTGCTTTTATTAAAAATCAATGATGCACTTGAGCGCTTCCACTTTGTCTCCCTGACAGCAAGGCCTCTGCATCAGCCGGGAAGCAGGATCAGGCGCCGCGTACTGTTCTTGTTATCAGCCTCTTCTCTCTGCTGCTCACCCGCTCTCATAACCCAACCGGCTCATCTCCAGCCCCACCAGAACCAAGATTTACAGCTGGTCCTTGCCGATTGCTTGCCTCCCCCTTCTCTTGGTTTTATTCCTGTGATCTGTCGCAGCAGCTCCTGCTGCACAGCCGCGGGGACGCTTCGTCGGGCAAACGTTCTGCTCTGAGGTCCCCAGTTTCTGTAGCTGGCAGTGCGAGCAGTCTTCCTGCTGTTCCCCCCACCCCGTGGGGCCAGTCTTCCTGGGAACGTCAGTGGTTTCAAGTCTTGGGGTGGCCTAGAGGGGATCCCCGGGGGCCCATGGCCCCTGGTTTTGAGCAGAGGGTTTCCTCCGTTCGGGGGCAGCTCGCCTGCAGGCGTTTCTCACCTGGAGCAAACGACTCCGGTTCTCTGCCGCATTGCTTCTTGCCGCGCTGCCTTGCTTCCCTGTGCCCTCCTTTGGTCCCCAGACGTACTCACCTTGTTCTCAAGGGAAAGCTCCTTCTGCAGGCAGGAGCTTGGCATGTTGCGTGGCGGAGGGCATCGTCTGAGCAGTGCTGGCAGCTCTGCTCCGCCTGACTCGTCCGCAGAAGGGGTTTCTTCCCCCGCCGTCGCCCGGCAGGACCGTCGTCCTTTGCTGGCTGCTTGTTCTTTCATTCTCCTTGGAGGCACAGGGAGCCAAAAGACTGAGCACCCAACACGGTGGGGAAAAATGGACCAGTGCTGCTCACCTGCTGCCTGAACTCAGTGCAGGGCTTTGGAGAGCCGCCTTCTCCATCACCCTGGGAGCTGTGGGCCTGCACGGACCTCCAGCGCACGCGTGATTAAGGGTGACACTGATTGGCAGCTGCTGCTCACGGGAGCCTGCGGCTTTCCTGTCCTTCAGCCATCCTTCCTACCAAACTTTATTTATTTAATAAGCTCTTTGTATTTCTGGAAGAACAGGGACGGGGGAACGTGCTCGTGAGCCTTTGCGTTGCGGATATTTAGACAGACAGCTGTCGGTTAAGTGCGGTGGCGTCCACGAGGCCTGCGGGTACCGGGGACGTGCTGCTCTCGCGAGGTGCAGGGCAGGTGCTGCCTGGGCCGAGGGCCGCTGCGGCCGCGTCGGGAGCACGTGCTGGGCTTTCAGCCGGGCTGTGATGGAGCCAGTGGCTGGGTGTTTCCTGCCAGAAAACGCAGGGCCGTGGCAGCTCCAGGCACGGCTGCGGTGCGGCATGCCGTGGTCTCAGCACGGCTGTACGCTGCTAGAGCATGGTGCATCCTTCCTCGGTGCCCTTCCCAGGGGGCTCCCGTAAATGCAGTGTCCGGGGAGCTGCAGGTAGGGACGGAGCTTGCACAGAAAGGCCGGCAGGTGCTGAGGGTCCTAGGTCGCAGACGCCTATGGCCAGGGCATGTCTTCTGTGTGCCCTTAGACACAGCTTCTGCAATGTAAAATACAGTGAGAATCTCTGGGCCTGCCCTGGTCCGGGTAGTGCGCTGCTGAGGTCCAGGCAGTCTGTGTCCCCCCAGGCTGCCCTGCTGCATTGAATTGTCTGAGTGCCTTTTCCGGCAGATGTAATGCTCTGGGGAGCATAAAGAGCTAGGAGGACCCTGGAAATGGTAATTTGTCTCTAGGTCAGATCTCAGAAATTGTTTGAATCCGGTGCCCAAGCCCCACCGTGCTTCGTGCTAGGCTTGAAACGGTCAACCACGCTAAGTGCTGGTTCCTACACGGGGTGTCTCGCTTGCAGAGGAGGCACTGGGATAAGAAAGGAAAACCCTTTTTCCTGGAGGCACTGAGCTATTTCTTACTCTGACCTACATGTCAGTTTAATGCTCCAGCAATTCCCAAGACTTGCATGCAAAGTTGCCCAGGGGAAGATGGTATTTAAGGAACACAGAAGTTTCTCAGCAGTGGCAAAGTGCACGAGCTTTCCCTGGCAGGAGCCTCCCGGAGCTGGGTGGGAGCTGCAGCGCGGGCGGAGCGGGGGCATCCCGGCCGTGCGGCAGACGCCTCCTCGAGCCTGCGCCAGGCAGGGCCCCCGCCGGGCTGCGGTCTGGCGCACGGCTCTGAGCCTGCCTGCTGCGCCCGGCGGCCCGCAGCTTTGCCGCGCTGCCGCGATTGCTTTGTGCCTGATTCCTGCCCGTTTTGTCCGCAGAGTGCCGAGCGTTCCCGGCTTCGGGGAGCGGATGGGCGGCAGGGTCTGCAAACCGCCTGCGAAGACGCGTGTTGCCTGAGTTGAGGGTACGCGCTTCGCGGGCTCGGTGGATACGTGTTTGCGCGACAGTCCGTCGTCGCGACCGTCAGGTCGAGTCTCGCTCGCAGGGCTCGGGAGCCCGTGCTGGAGCACGCCAGGGCAGGGTGCTCTTCCACGCGCCCCTGCTGTCCTCTTCCTGCGTACGCTCAGCTAATTATTTTGATGAAGCGCGCGGCGTTTCCCCAGGCGCTCCCGGTCCGAGCCCCGCTCGCGCAGTCACCAAGGCTCTCGAGTGTCTCAGCGAACGCCCGGCGCTGACTAGGTCTGACAAGCCGTGGAGAAGGCGGCGAATCTGCCCCCCGGAGCCCTGCTTGTCGGAGCCCTCCGAGGGCCGTGTCGCTGCTGCGTGCGCCGGCCTCGGGCGAGGAGCTGGAGCGGGGAGCACCTGGGCTTTGGAAAGGTCGAGCGGGTTCCCTGGAAGGCGGTTTGGCAGGGCACGGAGGCGGCCCTGCTTCCCCGATGCCCCCGCTGCAGGGAGCCGCTCGCTCCCTGTGCGTCTCCGCTGCGGGCCCGGCGGAGAGGGACGCCGCGCCGTGTCCTCCTGGCTTGCTTTCGCCCGGGTAGCGCGGCGGTGCATCACCGCAGAGGCCGCGCCGCGGTGCTGGCTGCCTCGGAGGCTCGGGCGCTGCCTCCGGTAGCGTCTGCGCAGCTGGTGCTCTGCAGGAAGCAGACGGACGGGGTGCTGGCGAGAGCTCGCTCTACCTGCTCTTTGACAGCAGAGTCATCGCTGGGACAACAGGGCCTAATGAAGCTAGATTGCATGGTTTTACTTTGACAGATCGTTTTGAAAAATGCAGCGATTTTGTTCTGTTTCTCTTATTTATCTTTATTCTGCTGTGGCGGCTGCCGGTGGGGGAGCGAGGAGCCGTGGTCCCGTGCGGCTCCGGGCCGTGCCCGGCGGCGCTCGGGGCTCTCCTGGCGGACTTCGGTAGGGGCTCGGTGCTGCCGGGACGGCCCGGAGAGTCCCTGCGGGAGCCGGGAGGGAAAGGCCAAAGCCTCCGCGGGAGCGGAGCCCCCGGGGCCGCGCGGGCGCCCGGCCCGCTGCTGCGCCGCGAGCACGGCTCCGGGCGCTGCAGACCCGCTCCGCGACCCCGCTGGGACGCGGCGGCGTGCCGGGGAGACGGAGGGGCCGGTGGGCTCGCGGGGGGCTGCTTCCGCTCGCTGCGGCAGCTCGGCGTCTGCGTCGGCTCTCCCGCTCCGTGCCTCGGTTTACCGCCCCGGCGCTGCTACCGTCCAGAGCCCTCGCGCTTCCCTTCCCCGTTCCCCGACACCTGCGTGTTCCCCCGACGGTGATTTAGAGTCGGAAGTCTGTGCTCTGACACTGAAAGAGGGTTCCCAAGATAAAATACTCTCCGCCAGCAGATGAAGTGACAGAAGCCCCATTAACAGCAGCATATGCCTGCGAACACACACGTACCGAGAGGGAGGAAGACGCGGGCTGGGGGGAGCGAGAGCGGCAGCCCGCGGAAGGGGGGCGACATCGCTGGTAATTACTCTGCTGCCACTGGGACGTTCCTCGCTAATTTACAGCATTAACGGAGCCGGGATGCGATTCTTCCTCCTGAGCCCGGGCAGGGCTGTCCCCTGACGCAGGCAGCCGTAATTATCCACGTTTAACTGAGGGCTTGTAAAATCTATTTGTCTAGCAGAATGCGAGTATAATTGCTGTGAATTAAATAAGGACGCAGTTGTGGCTGGAGCAGGACCTCCCGCGACCGGGCGCGTGGAAGTTCGGCGGCCCCGGCCGCTCCCGCGCCGCGGGGAGCCGCTGGCCTTTGATCCCGGGAGCCGGGGAGGGTTCCCGGGCTTTCGGTGCATCCCTGCCTTCCCGGCACAAACCTTTGCTCTCTCTCTTTCAAGCGGCAGGTCTGACCGGAGCGGATTTGCCGTCCGGAGCCAGGCGACCCGTGAGTATTCCCCGCAGGCGGCGGTTCTTCCCCCTCCCTTTGGCTCTGGCCTCGGGGCCGGAGCCTGCCCTCGGGCAGCTCTGCGTTGCAAGTGTGCTGCCAGAACTCTGCCCCTGCGTGCAGCCGGTTTGTTGGGTCGTTTTCCAGGAGCAGGACAGCATGCTGAAGTTTTTTCCCTTAGTAGCTTGCTTTCAAACTGAAAATACTCCCGTGGGCAGGGGTGAGCCGCTCGCGGGCTCCTGCTCTCCGTGCAGAGCGCCACGGCCGTGCTGCCCGAACGCTTCCCGCGCCGCGCGTCGAGTCGAAGGCAGCTCGCTCCCGCGCGCAGCCTGGTCTGGGCGCTGGGACCGGTCTTGGAACGGAAAATGCTCAGGAAGGAGCTACAAAAATGACTCAAGTGCTGGAAAATCTGCTTTTTTTGTGAGAGGCATAGCCTAAGCAGGAACTTCTTATCCAAGAGGAGTTTAAGAGATGACTTTGCAGTGTGGGTAGTTTCAGGCTGTGATCAAGAGATTTCTGCGAGAGCAGAGCTCTTCAGTTTAGCAGGGGAAAAGGCACGACGAGATCCAGGCAGAGAAAGCTCGAGCTAGACACGTTCCAGCTAGAAACGAAGTGCGTCTCTTTGACAGGGAAGGTAATTAACCATTGGAGCGGCTTGGGCCTGCGGGCGATTCTCCGTCACTTGGCGCCTTTGGATCAAGCCCGGATACCCGCCTAGCAGAGAGGCGCCGTGGCTGGGGTGGACGTGCTGCTGTAGCCCGGTGGTCGCTGGCCTGTGTTGCTCAGGCACCGTGCTAACTGGGTTTAATGGTCCGTCTAGCCTTAAGCGGTAATAACGTTGAGTGTTTATACTTGGGGCTGGGTTAAAATTTAGGTTGTGGTAGGAGAAACAGAGCACAAAAGAACTTGGAAATGGGAAGCAACAGAGCTTGTAGTGGTAGAGAAGGGAGCTTGTTTTCTTTGGGGATTTCTGACAGAAGAGGCGTGCTGCATCTCCCTCGAACGCCAGTAAGAGGCGAGGGAACTCCCCAGGCTCTCGAACGGGCTTTGCTCTCGGGACGCCCTAGAAGTCTCTGTTGGAAACAAACTCTTGCTGAGGGTCAGTTCCTAGAGAGGTTTCAGGTTTGCACGTCTCTTTTGCTGCACTCTACTTATGCCTCTTGCTCCCCTCTTCCACCCCAAATTCGCTCATTTGGACTAATCCATCCCTGTCTGTTCGGTGTCTCTTGTAAGCTGTGACTTCTGTAGCCCTGTTTGCTCTGCTGGTCTCCTTCGAGCTCTTCCCCGGCTGGCTCGAGTCTCCTGGGTCGCTGTGTCCGAAGCTGGACTTGGCCTGCAGCCAGGGACGGGCAGGAGAACTGCTCTGCGCGTCTTGCAGCTGGCGCCTGCTTCGTGCCTCGTAGTACGGTGTTCGCCGGTTTTTCAAAACAGCATATCAGCGCTTGCTCCTTTTTGTCTGGGTGCCACAGCACATCCTCCTCCTCCTCCTCCTCCTCCTCCTCCTCCTCGTGCACCGAGGCGGACGCCTTGTCCCGGCGTTCCCCTCCACGGGTGCAGCCCGAGGCAGAACAGCCTTTGCCCTCTCTCCTCCGAGCCGTGCCCCAGCTCTGGTTTGGCGTCAGCTGGAAATTTTCAGAAAACTCTTTCTTTGTGTGCTCACTTATGAAAATACAGCGTAGTCTCTGGCACACTGGAAGACAGATCTGATGATGGTTTTCCAGCCAGTTTTGTGCCCACACGGTAATGCTTTTGGCTAGACCGTGCTTCTCTGCTTTATTTATGAGCATCATGTGATGGAGTATCAGAAGCTTTCCTAAAGACGAAACAAGTTGTTTCCTGTATGAGCCGACCCAGTTATCCTCTGGGAGGATGAAATTGGATTGGGGTGATGTAATTTGGTCTGCACAAATTGGCTGGCTGCGACTGCAGCGGCCCCTTGCGCGGTCTGTGCTCCCTGCGGACAAACGGACAGATGTCTGTCCTGCAGCCCTCCCGCGCGGGGCGTCCCCGCTCCCGGCCTGGGGCGAGGGTGGAGCGCGTTGCCGGGAGAGCGGGCAGCCCGTTCGCCCAGCGTGCCTTGACTCGGTTCCCGGTGCCGTCCATCTGGCCCTTCGGGTCAGCGCGGACCTCGTGCGGGGCGCGCGGCGCGCGGGCCGGGGCCAGCCCGCTCGGGGGAGCCTTCCCCCGCTGCCGGCGTGGCGGGGGACGTGAGCTTGCTCTCGCCGGCAGGCCTTGGCAGGAGCTGCCCCGCGCGCGCGGCCTGCCAGGACCTCGGCTGGCGCCTGGCACCGGGCTGGCGGCCGGCGGTGTCCTCGGTCACCGGTCCGGATTGAGGAGCATCCTCTCCTGATGAGCGGGGCTGCGAACGGAGAGTGAGTCAGACTCTGGAACGGGACCACGCTCCCGGCTCTCCAAACGCTCTCGGACATTTGTCCTCTGCTCGGAGTCCAAATCCTGCGTTGGAAAGGAGGTGAAACGGGAAGCGGCTACAAAGGTCCGCGTTAACGTGGGCTGACGCTCACGCTTCTGGGCCTGCTGCTGAGCGCGGAGGAGACGTCGCTGCTGGAGAGGATCCCCGAGGCTGCCCGGCGAGCTGGCCCTAGCTGCGCCCCGGCGCGGCGCGGCCGTCGGCGGGTGTCCGTGCGTGGCTCGGTCGAGGCGCTGGAGCTGCCGCTGTGCTGCCCTTGGCGTTTTGAGCTTGCAGGACTGTCGATGCAAAGGCAAACCTGGCCCCTGCCGCCGAGAGCGTCGCCGGCGCCCGGCGCCCGCGGCCTCCGGGCAGGCAGGAGCGACGGGGCCGCGCTCGAGCCGCGGGGCTGGCGGGGCGAGCGCGTCGGAGCCTCCCCGCCGCGGCGAGGGCTGCTGCGAGCGGCCGCGCCGCTGCCCGCCGGCTGCGCTCCTCAGGCGACTTTCCGGACTCGAGAACCGCCGCTGACTTTCCTGGCTGCAGAAAAGGGGAGAAAACAGGAAATGTGGCATGGGAGGGGTTAATGCAGAGAGCTTTTACCCTGTGGCATAAACACTACAGAACGGGTGTTTGCCTTCATTTGCATATTGAAATACATCCTAAAGACCCTTCGTTTGGAAAGTTCTGTTTTTTACTTCATCTTCCTATAGAAGGGCGGAAATTATTCATAATTAAAAAGTAATAATAATGTGGAATGAAGGAACCCAGCTGTATAATACCCAGCACAAAAGGGGGAGCGCGGGGAATCTATTTTTAATGGTTTCCACAGCAACGGCGATTTTGTTTACAGTGATTTTCCTCCTGTGCTGCGAGGCTCTTCCCGATTTACATTTATAAAAAGCTCTTGCGTGGAAGGTCCGTCGCTGGAGGGGGCTCTGGGCGCTTGGGGGGATGCCGAGAAGATGAGGGCTGCTGGACGAGGCCGGCGGGCGCCCGCGGAGCCGAGCCCGGCTAGCGGGGCCCCCCGAAGCCCCGCGGTGCGTCCCGCGCGCCCCGGTGCCGGGCTGGCACGCGGCTCCGCTGCGCCCGCGCGATGCGCGTAAACATCTGCTGAAGACCAGCCGAAGACCTGCGGGTTTACTGCTGCCCTCGGGAGCCGAATCGCTGCGCTGCCGCGCGAGCCCGGCGCCGCCGAGCCTGCGCGCACCTGCGTCTGCTCCGCTCTGCCTTGCAGCACGCGCTGCGGCGAGGTTCGCTTGTGCGGACTGCCGGGTGCGGATCCCGAGGCTGCTCCGGCAACGGAGGAGTGGGAGCTGCCTGCTCCGGAGAAGCCGGGCTGATTTTCCAAGGGAGTTTGCAGCCGGATGCGCACCTCCGGGTGCCCGGAGCAAGGCGGCCGGCTTTGCGCTGCGAGGATGGGTGTCACATCTGGGCTGCGTCCTGCCGGCCCGCGGTGCTGGGCAAGAGGCGTTCTTGGTGCTGCCGGCGGGTTTTACCAGCTTTGGACAGAGCGGTGCCTGCATCGCCTTCCCCGGCGTGCCTGGGACCCGGCGCCCGGCCGCTCCAGGGCTGCGGCGCGGGGCGGCCGCCCGCCTGCCTCTGGGCACGCGGGCGGACGGAGAAACCTGGTGCTCGATTCGGATCTCGATGCTGTAGCATCACGTGCTTCTGAGAGGATCCAAGTGTTATCGTCGCAGCGTCAATAACGGAGCAGAGGAGAAACCGAGCATTAGAGAGCTCTTTAATCTGGCAGGCACAGGCGTAACAAGATCCAGTAGCTGGAAATTGAAACTTGCCTGATAGGTACAGGTTTTTAACAAGGGCTAATAGACCAGCGGAGCAATTTTCTGAGAGCTCATTGCGTTCTTTGGCACCGGGTCTTTCCCTCTGTGGCTTCCTGTAACAGCCGTGAAGTAGTTTAACCACGAGCTGTTTCAGTTGTTGCAGGAACAGCTCAGCTCCCCGGGGCAGAGAGCTCTGGCCTGGGTTAAGTGAGGTCGATTGAGGTTTTTCTATGGCCCCTCTTGAAATCTGCCCAGGGATGCTCCTTCTCGGGAAGGATGGAGATGCAGATAAGGGCTCGCCTCATTTTCTGGCTTCCCTCCTGCTTTTGCCTGGAAGGGAGGTAATTGCTGAATAGTTCTAACCCTTTTCCTGTGCTTGTCCCCAGCTGCTTTTGACATTTATGTCCCTGGAAATGATAGCTCAGCTCTTCGAGGCCGTGGCAGACATGCCTGCCCCGAGGAACCCGGGCCAGCACCGGCCATCGGTTCGGCCAAGCGCGTGAGGACGTCGGTCAGGAACGCCTTTGCCCAGGGACACTTTCTGGGGATGAAGAAGGGATTTAATGATGGGAGAAACGGAGACACAAACGTACGTGCTCCCCTGGCTCCTCCGGGGTGCCCCAAACACCCGACTGGTTTTGCTTTGGTTGCAAGCTTGTTTTGCAGGTAGAAAGCAGCATTGCCTCTTACTAAGTGACGTGGTCTCAAGCAGCGAGTCTGGGCCTAAACCACGCGAGAGGCGGTAAAGCTCAGCGTTTCAGTTAACAGCATTTCTGGTGGCCCTTTGGGCGCAGGGAACAAGCCGGCGGCTGGGGCCGGGCTGCCCGAGGAAGGGTGCTGGCCCTTGCCGATGCTGGCTCGCTCCGGGCAGGCTGGTGAGGAGCTGCTGCCCTGAGATCAGCTCCTTTTATGGACCCATAAAAGGAGGCTTTTATCACCTGTTCCAGCTAATTTTCAGGGGTTTGTAATGGCTTTGGGAAGCAGGTAATTGCAGCGATCACATTACATGTGTAGGCATTAAAGGGAATTGAGGGGACTGTTTGTTAATTAGCTGTACTTGTGTGGAACCTGAAACACATTAACCTTTATATAATCCCAAACTATTAGGGATGAAGAAGGGATTTAATGAAGGGAGAAACAGAAAAACAAAAAGCAATTAGGGCTGCTCTTCCCAGCATTGCTGGCGGTCTGGAGCTGGAGGGAAAGGGGCGACTCGGCAGCGCCGGGTCGGGCGTCGGGGGAGCGGGAGGAAGGAGAGCCCGGCGGGGCGGGAGCCGCCGGCCCGGCCGCCCTCGGCCCCGGCCGCCCTCGGCCCCGGCCGCCCGGCCGCGGGCAGGGCCCCGGCGGGGAGGAGAGGAGGGAGCGGGGCAGCAGGGTGCCCCTCGGCCCCGCCGCGCCTGGCGCCCGCTCCGGGGAAGGGATGCGCCGGGCGCCTCCGCCGCGGCCCGGGACGGAGCCGGCTGGGCAGCGAAAGCGAGCCCGGAGGTGGCGAGAGGAGGCAGCGGCCGGGCTGGGCTCGCGGGACCCCGCGGAAAGAGCTGGGAGAGAGCCGAAATCTGGAGCGTCGGGAAAGCGTAAATGCTGTTTCTGTGGCAACCGCTCAACATAAACTCTTTCCTTCCTGATTACTGAGCTAACGATGTTCCCAAGCGGTCTTGGGCTGCTCCCCCCCGTGGCAAAACCCTTCCGGTGTCGGCTCTTCCTCACGCTCCTTGGCGGAGGGACGGCAGGCGCCCGGAGCCGGCGCGAGGCACGGCCGGAGCGGCGGCGGGCAGAGCCCCGTTAACCCTCCTGGGGTCTGGAAGCCTCGGGGCTTCTAGAGCCTTGGGGGCCGGACACTGGCTCTGCCAGAGATCCCCCTGTTTAATACGTCTCCGCTCTGGTTGCGCACAAGTGGGACAACTGTTTTGCCCAACCCTGCTGCCTGTGGCGCAGGGCGTCTGCCGACGGCTCTCCGTAATTGCGTGGCATTTTCCTGTTGCCCTTGAGGGGCCTCAGCCCTCCCCGGAGCCTGGGAACCACTCAAGGGATTCCTGGAGCCTGCACATCTGGCTGGCAGCCTGTTAGCGCCTCCCTTCTCCGCTCCACGCACGCAGAGCTGTGGATGCTTTTCCCTAAGGAGGGCCCTGGTTTCCCGTCTGTGCACAGTAGTAGCACTTACCATGACTATCATGACACCTCCTGCCCCAAATTGTCAGAGCCTGGCTGGGTGCGCGCAGACGCCAAGACAGCTCCACTTTCCCGCTGGGAGCCCTGGTGCCTTCACCAGCAATCGTTAATATCCATCAGCATCGTGCAAACAAACTCCCCGCTCCATTTATTCCACCCAGTTCCCGATTTAATTAGGTTTTCCAGTTTTCTGCTTGTCCTGGGCCGATCACTCCTTAAAACAGTGGAGAATTAATTTGCACCTGCTGTCAGAAAGCGTCTCTCCCCAGTTAGAAAAATAATTAAGCCATCATCACACATCAGGGGTAATGAATCACTGCGTTCCATTCCCTTCACAGGTCGTTTGTTTCCTTCCACACTGGCAAGGAAGGTGCAAACTAAATGGGAGCAGCTGCCAAGTTATCCCCGTTCCCTCCCTGTCTCCCTCTCCACCCAGTTTCAGTGCAGCTCCGTGGGCTTTCCAGCTGAGCTGGGCTCTGGTCTTTTGGAAGGTCCTAGGCAGGCAGGTGAGTGAGGTCTCTGGGTAGCCCCAAGGATGAGAAAACGCGTTTGCTCCTTTCCGCTGCCCTGGGTCGGAGTGCACGAGATGAGACGCGCTCCGAGCACTCGCACCTCTCCCCAGGCGTGGGCCTGTCCTGCAGGGGCAGGAGCTCAGTGTAGGCTTAACGCTTGCACCACATCCTGGAGCAAGCAAGTTTGTGTTGCAGCCCCCGCGGTGGCAAAGGACGAAGGGCGCGCAGCGACACGCTGCAAGTGAAAGGTGGGATTACCCACGCGGGGGGTCTCTGGCTTGCACTTTAACCGGTAGATCCGCAGGCGGCTTCCCACACGTAGCAGAAAAAACGCCGGCTGCAGTGGCGTGTGCGTCGGGGGGCTGGAACCCGGCGCTCGGTAGCGCTGCTCCTTCCCATCCCTCCCGTGGGGGTTGTCTCCGCACTGCTTGGCTCCTGCACAGGAAGGCGGGCTGAGTCCTTCGTCAGCGTACCTCGAACGTTGCAGGAACTTACGGTCAGAGCGAGAAAGCTCCTCTTTCTGCAGGGTGTAAAACTTGGAGCGAGGCACTTGCATAGCTCACTGCCTGATCCCCTGAGTTGCACTGAGTCAGGCTGGTTGAGGGTTGAAATATGTCTGGTACCAGGCTGCTGGGTAACTTATTTAAAATGCAGACAGGGGAGAATAATTCATGTCATATGTCCATAATAATATACCAGTTGTAGTGGCAATGAAAGTTAGCGGAAGGAAAGGGGGGATGATACTGCAGAGGCCGGTGCCTGGGAGCGTTTTGGCTGAACAGTAAGTGACAGAGCTGCAGGGCCCAGCGTGGCGGGGACGCAGCTCGGTGGCCGTGCTGGGAAGGTCGCTGCCAGCTGCCTCTGGGTGAAGCGAGCTTTGGTCGTTGAGGCTGGACAGGCGATAACGCTAAGGGGAAAGCCCAACGAGCTATGTTTGGGGGAAGAGCGTGCTAAACGGCCTTATACTGCGTGATGTGTCGTATTTACCAGCTCGAGTTTGGGCAAGCCCCTGGATTCGGGGTCAGGAGGAAATTCTCCTCTAGGTCGATTGGCACACGTTACTGGGGATTTTGTCCTTCTCTGCAGTGCAGGTGGGTTCTGCTTTCTGTGGTCAGGCGAGGACTTTAACAAACCCTTTCCAGGAGAGTGACTGATGGTACCTCGGTTCCTGTCTCCCTTCTGCATCATGGTGCACTGGAGCCTTTTTACCTCGTAGTCCGTGTCACGAGTTTTGGCCCTGGGGAGCCCGTGGAGCGGCAGGCACAGGAGCGGCTGTACGGGAGCCTGCGGTGGGGAGACACGCACGCACTTGGGTGGGCACCGGGTCGCTGTGTGCAGCTTCCCTTGAGCAGAGTTCTTGCTGTATCAGCATCCGTTCTTTGACAGACACGTTTTTATCTAGTTTTGAGGGTAACCGTGTATGAGCTGAGAGCCGTTGAGCTCGGGGAAGTTTCCGTACATTCGGGTGAAGCAGAGATTTCCGAGCGTGCTGCACAGACGGCACCTTTCTCACCGTCCCATTTTGCAAGCGCCAGACTGACATGTTCCCTTCTTCGTTGCAGTAAATTAACTATCACTTCGCATATGGGAAGTATTTGGGGGAATGAGGGTGTGACAGTTTTTTCGAGGGCAGGAGAGGCCCAGGAGGGTGCGGTGTACTTTGTGCACAGCGCCCGGAGCTGTTCTGAGCTCAGCTCCCCGTCAGTCCTGGCGGCGCCCTGGGGACTCGTCCTGCCTGCTGTTTGCTCTCTGAGCAGTTAGCTCTGCCTTTGGTTAGTGGCATTCCCAGGTCTGCAGGGACACTGATGTGGATGAATGTGCATAAGACTGAGGCCAGCAGACTCATTCCACTTGTAACCACCACCCCATCTGGTCTCGTGTCATCTGCAATGAATCTTCTCTGTGTTGCGGTTCTTGAATGCTGGAGGGTTAGTGGCTAAGCTTTTCTAGTGGAAATGCTCCTTGGTAGCAAAGTGCTCAGGACATCTCGGGAGTTCTGCCTTTGCCCTGGTGGAAGGTGTTGGTGGATGTGTTGGTTGCACACTGCATGTTAGCTCCCGTTTCGTGGGTTCAGTGAATGGAGATGAAATGCTTTACTTTGCCTTTGCCGATTTGTGCTCACACCTGCTCACATGAAAGCCCAGTGCCCACTTCAGTGCCAGCTGATTAAATTAAAGTCCTAGTGAGTTTGAATAATTTTCCCTGTGAAATGTGGCAGATGGCCTCCATTAGGCGTCTGCTCCCAGCATCTGCCAGGATGTGATCAACCCCTCTTTGGAAAATGCACAAAAGGGAGTGGAAGTGGAGAGACCTGGGAATGGGATCTGGTCCCTTTATCCATAAATCAGGAATCAGATATTGTTTTTGGAAGCCACCGATGTTCTGGAGGAGCAGCGTCCATGCTCTTCTCCAGCCCCGTGGTGCACTTGCTGCCGTATCCAGCAACAGCAGGAGGACGGGGGCTGAGGCTGTGACTTTTGGCAGGCCCATGCAGGTCGCCCAAGGGTAAGCAGCATGGTCCTGGCCATCGCCAGCCCCTCCTGGTGCCTAGGGATGTCTGCGTGAGCTGCGGCAGCTGGGAGCCCCGCTCCAGCAGAGCCAAGGTTGAGCTAGTCCAGGGATGCGAGAGGTGAGTCCAACTGCCCTTGAAAGGGGAGTGTGGTTCCCAGGTCCCCCTCCCCGGGCTTCCTGGACCCTTTCTCCTTTGCCCTGGGAGTTTGCAAGGGGATTTCTTGCAGCTCAGCAGCTCCCCTGCACCCGGACATCCAGAACGCGCTGCTTGGGAATGGCTGTGCTTGGGGATTTGGCAGGTGTTTGCTCCAAGTCTGTGCAATCTCCAGGCCCACGAATACAACCTGCTACGAGCCCTGTAAGTGCTCTCATGCTGAGTCTCACTATGTTCCCTATTGCAGAAGACATCTGGCACGTGTGTGATAATCTGGGATGCAACTGCATGCATGTTCTTGTGCGTCGTGGCCTTCCTATAAAAGGTGAAGGACCCGGGGTGCAGGGAATCGCATGTGCATCAGAGTATCTGCTGTACCTGCGGAGCGGTGGCACCGTGGACAGGGGATCATAGAATCAGTGAGGTTGGAAGGGACCTCTGGAGATCACCTAGTCCAACCTCCCTGCTCCAGCAGGGTCACCTGGAGCGTGTTAGACTGGATCGTGTCCAGGCAGGTTTGGAATATCTCCGGGGAAGGAGGCTCCACAGCCTCTCTGGGCAGCCTGTGCCAGTGCTCTGTTATCCTTACGGTGGTGATGGGTGCAGGATCCCTCTGAGCCGCGGCGTGCTTTGCCCTGGGAAGAGGATGGGGAACGCTGGTCTGTGCGGAAGAAAGACCCTGCAGTCGCGACTGGTGGGGGGGGTTGGGACTGGCGCATCTCCCTGGAAGGGCGTTAGCAGCAGGACCCGCTGGTCCGGGCAGCACCCCCGGAGTCGGCGCTGCCAGGGGGCGGCTGGTGGCCGGCGGGTTCTCGGCGCTGCCGGCGGCTCCCCCTCCCCGGGGCCGCGTTGCCAGCAGGTGTCAGCTGCAGCCCGCACGTGGGCTGGGGGCTGCCGGGTGCCGGGGCGCTTATAAGGAGCATCCGAAGGGTCTGCGGAGCACGATGCAACGCGTGGCCGTTTGCAGGCCTCCGCAGGCGGCGGTCGCCGCGGCTGGGCCGCTTTTCCCCCGCGTTGCCGGCGGTCGCGAGCTGCGGGTCCTCCTGGTGCGTGCCGTGAGGGTTTCGGGGAGGGCTGCCTGCGCCCGGGCGCGGGGGCTGCCCAGGCCCGGCCCGCGGTGAGGCAGGGCCCGTTCGCGCCCCGGAGCCGCGCTCCCGGGCTCATACTGAGGAGCTTTTGCCGCTAGAGCGTGCTGCAGCACAGCGCAGCGCAGCCGTTCGGCGCCGAACGCTGCCGGAATGAGTAAATAGGCGGCAAAGCCCCCCCTCCCCGAGCATGTGCTGGAGCGCAGCAGTAAATCCCCTGTGGGAGCAGCAGGCACACACAGAGAGCTTCCCAAACAGCTTAAATCACCTGCGCCTATTTTTATACAGTGCGTGGGATAGCTGTGTGCTGGAGGGAGGAGAGGAAATACTGGGGCAACTGCTGACTCCAAGCCTGCAGGAAGGGGCAGCGGTAAGATGAAGATCAATACAAATTAAGATGGTTTCCATTGAAAACAGCTTAATAAAGCGAAAAGGCAATAAAGCTGTCCTGAAACGTTTGCAACCACTGCAGGATGGAGCTCAGGTCTGAGAATCTGCAAATGCAACTCGTTAGGGACTGGCCAGCTGCCACCGCGGGAGGGTCTCCCTCCCTCCCTGCCTCCCTCCTGTGCACTGTCAGCAGCACGAGGGAGATGCACGCGTGCCACGTTGCCCCAGCGTTGCTGGGGGGAGGCAGGTACCCGCTATTGCTGGGAGAACGCAGGTCTGTGGTTAGTTGCAGTTTAAATGCAGTGAAAGATGTAAATAAAAATCCGCTCCCTGCCCCAGAGACCTTGCAGTAGGACCAAATGCTGTAGCCTGTGCTTGGGAGGGGAAACCATGCTAGAGAGGAGGAATTGCTCCAGGTTTCCCAGCGTGCTGGTGGCAGAGCAAAGGCTGGACGCTGGAGCACCGGTGATCCAGGGGAAACGTTTTGTGTGCTCGCCTGCTTGCCCTGGGTGCCTGCAGCTGGCCGGGGAGGCGAGGGGACCGCTGAACCCTCCCCGCGGAGCGGCCGTCCTCGCCGAGCGGGCTGCCTCTGCCTGCGCCGGAGCCGCGGGGCCGGCTGCGGCCCTCTGCGGTTGTGTTTCTGCCCTCATTGAGGATAGGTGATCTCCTTTGCTTGCTAATTTAGCCATTGTCGTGTTCTTTTAATTAAATTAGCATCTTTTAATGCGTTTTGTCCTGCCATGAGAACTTAATGTCTCTTTCCAGCTGCAGGGAGCTGCGAGCTGCTCCTGGCGCCCGTGGCGCGTGCACAGACCGGTGCCGGTGGGATGCGCGGGCGAGTGGTGCTGGTGCCGGTGGGACGCGCGGGCGAGCAGTGCTGCTGCGGGCGGGATGCACGGGCGAGCCGACAGCGTCCCGGAGAGGAGCGCGGGGCGTCCCCCGGACCCCCGGGCTGTGGGGTGCCCCCGAGGACCGAGGGGTCCCTCGGGTGCCGGGGCTGCTAGGAGCAGCCCCAGAGCCTGCAGGCTGTCGGGATTTGCCCCTCCGCCAGCCGCGCTCCCCGGCGCGAGCAGCCCCGCTGGCACGCCGCGTCCCGGCCAGCCGCCCGCTTTGGCCGCTCCCTGCGGAGCCGGGCGGCCCGGGCGCCTTCCGGGAGCGGGGCCGGTGCTCGGCTCCGCGGGGCGGCCCGTGCCCTGCGCCGCGGGGCTGGCTCCCCGCGCCCTGTAACAGATGCACCGGCCTCTCCGTTGACGTCTTTGCACGGGTCGGTTCTCCGCACGCGACCTCTAAGCGCGATGCCTGGTGCAGGGATCGCCGGCTCCGGCGCTGCCGCCGGGCTCCCACCCGGCCCGGGGAGCTGCCGCGGTGTGCGGGGCCAGCGGCTGTGGCGCGGGGCCACCGTCTTGTTGTCAGTCGGGGCTTGTCCGCTGTATTGCAGGAGCGCCGGATGAAGCGTTCCTGCGAAGAAGATAATTGAAAATCAAAAAAGACTTTGTTAATTTGATTAGGCAGGGCCATAGTTGAATTGTTCTTCATCAGAAGAGATTTAATTTTGACATGCAATTAAATCCTTCTGCTGTACTGGTGCCCTGCTCGCTCCCAGTCACGGGGCCTGGCTGGGCAGGGGGGAGTTTGCAGGACAGAGAGGAGCCGCGAGGTGTCGGGAGGGGGAATTAACGGCGTCGATGCGACGCGCCGGGGCGGGGGAAGGAGCCCTGCGCCCGCGCGGCCCCCTCGCCCGGGTCTCCGGCGGGTTAAGAGCCCGACGTGCCGGGCGCGGAGGGCCGGTGCCTTCGCCCACGGCCGCCGCTCGGGCACGTTAACCCAGAGCTGTGGGGCGACGCCAGGTGCCGGCGCTCGGCCGAGACGAGCTGCAAGGGGAGCCCTGGCCGAGGCCCGGTGCCGGCGGCCAGCGTCCCTGCAGCTCGCCCCGCGGCTCCTCCGGGCGCGGGCGGAGCAGGGGGTTATCGCCGCAGCCGTGCCGAGGTGCCACGGTCCGTCCCGCTGTGCGGCCGGGGGAGCCGGCAGGATAGAAATCCCGCCGCTGGGGTTGCAGATTTGGAGCCTGGCGGGATGCGTCAGCGTTTTCAAAATGTGCAAAAAATAAACGCCCGTGCGCCCCGCCGGGGGGAGCAGAGAAGGGCCCTGGCAGCGGCGGGCTGGGAGGAAACCCAGGCGGTCCTCGCGCCGGCCCTTCCGGGACCCCCGCCTGGCCCGCCTCCGGGGGCTTATCGCTCCTTCCTGTCGCCTGGGTTCTCTAGGGCTTTTCCTGCTGCACCTGGTTCTAGACCGACTCTCGGTGCGCTGGGAAAGGTGTAAAAGCAGGAATCTCTCAGGCTGCTCAGCCATAGCTGGCAAATCCCAGGGCGAGGGCTGTTCTAATTGCCTTTGGAAACGCTGGGAGCCAGGAGCGCCGCGTGAGGGCAAGAAAACAGAGCTGCCCTCAGCAGCGAGGGGCTTCCTCCCGCTGGGGTGCGGAGGGTCGGGGCGATCCGCCTGCTCGGAGGGAGTCGGGGGAGCCCGGCGGCGGGAGAGCCCCCGGAGGCAGGCCAGGCGGGGGTCCCGGAAGGGCCGGCGCGGGCGCGCGGGCCCCGTCTGCCAGGGGCTGCGTGCACCGTGCCCGACAGCAGCGGTGCAAACGTGGCCCGGGTGTCCCCTGCGCACTGTCCCCTGCCAGGCTGGGAGGGGCAGCGGCGAAAGTCTGCGCTGCGCCTTCGGTTTGCGTGCCCCCCCGGCGAGCCGCGGCCCCGGCGCGAGGAGCAGGGCCGTCCGGGAGCGGCTGCAGGAGCAGCGCCGGGGCAGCAGGTCGAGGGGAAGAGCCGGGAGCGGACGGGACGGGGAGCGAGCACGTGCGGAGCGGGCAGCTGCGGCTCCCCGTGCGTGGGCGCAGCAGCCCTCGCTAGCTTTGCGCCGCGCTTCCCACTACCGTCTTGGCTTGTTGCCTTATTTGTTCTCCTCTAATTGAGCAAACGCGCTGTAGGCAGCGAGCTGGGCCAGCATTGACTTTATTGGGGAGAGCATCAATACAACGCGGCGTGTTAGGAGGCTTAGCGTAACACTGTCAGGCTACTGGAGTTTTAAAGTTGCACTTTATTCGCGATGGTTTGATTTCTCCTGCTCTGGGGACTCCGACGTTGATAGATTGCGATGCGGTACCAGAACAACATAACATACAAGAGCAGCTTGCTTCCAAAACCGGCGTTTGCCACAAGAGCCCAACGTTTTCTTGAATGTGTTAGAGTGAAAAATGATGGCGTAAAGAAATCTTAAGCTTTATGCAGCTCAATCAACCAGAATTAGCAACCAGAAAGTTGATTTTACTGCTGACTGGTAGACTGTTAAAGGTAGTTGAGCCAAGGTAATTTCTGGGTTCATTTTGCTTCTGAGCCCTTTTCTGCTGTTGCAGCACCACTGGCATGAGTTGATTTTTTTTTTTTTTCCTTCTGAAGTTGGAGTTTCCGCCCCAGCTAGTTACTGCTGCTGAGTGCCGCTTGCTGGGCTCCTCTGCAGCGAGCAGCACGGCACTGCCGGGCCGCTGTTGCCGGTTGCAGCTCGCCGTGCTTCGTGTCGGCGGTTCCGCAGCGCTCCCTGCGCCCGGCGAGGTCCGCGGGCTGTGCGCCCAGGCTCCCGAGCGTGCCTGTTCCTCTCCGTTGTCTCGGCAGAGGTCTAGCTCTCCCTTCAATTTTATTTCTTGAGGACGCGTTATCAAACGCGCCGGTGATGCACGTCGCAGGATGCATTTTCCGCTACCACGCTGCTCGCGTGCGGCTGTGCCGGAGCGGTCGGGCGCTCGCCTCGGCGCCGAGCGGACTCCGTTGGTCTGCCGCTCGTGCGGGAGGCACCGGGCTCTGCCGGGCTTAACCGTGAATTGAACCGAGCCGTGCCGTTAAAACCGAGCGTCGTCGGAGCCATCGGACGGGTCTGGTTCTCCGGCAGCGTCGTTTTGCTGTGTTCGCTGGCCCTCCTCGTTCCGCCGGATTTTCACAGGTCGCTCTTCGGGGGCCGCCTGCGTGGCTGCGGCGCGAGCGGGGCAGCCCGGCCCCCTGGCCCCGCGGGGCGCGCTGCGTGGGGCAGGGGAAGGCGGGTTCCCGCGCGGGCGCCGGTGCCCGCGGCCCCCGGAGCCTCGCGCACCGTGCCGCGCCGCGCCGGCCGTGTTACTTACGGAGAGGCTCGGGGGGGCTCCGAGGAGAGCCGGCCCACCCGGCATGTTGAAACGGGAATTGCAATTAACAACAAAAAAAGGACGTTTTTATAACGTTTTATTGAAGTCTTAATGAACAAATAAAGAAGCAGAGAAATCCGCATACGCGTTTGTGAGACACAAACCCGGCCGAGTCCAGATGGAGCAGCAGAAGCCCTCGGCTTCTCCTCTTTTTCTGGTAGAGAAGCAGAAGAGCAAAGAGGGGAAAGGAGAGGAGGGAGCGAAACAAGCGCCCGATCCGGGGCGGGGGAACCCGCCGAGAGCCTGGCGGTCGGCGCGACGGCGGCGGCTTTGCCGAGAGGGTTTGGAGGGGTTTCTGGGAGCGTGTCGGGAAGGGGGCGGGAAGCTGGGGAGGAGCAGAGCTGCGTGGGCGCTGACGCGCGGGGTTCCCGGGCGCCGCGGCCGCGCACGCGGTTTGCCCGGTGGGTTAAGCTGCTGCTTCGCCGCGGTGCCCTCCCTGTGCGTCCAGGCAGCAGGGACCTACTTGCTCCGGAAAGCGCTCTGCAGCCTTTCCGTGTCCCAGGAGAGCGTGCAACTGGTTTCCCTCCTTCCCTCTCTCCCTCCCTTCCTGCCTCCCGAGTTTCCGGGACCGCCGCGTGCCCCTCTCCTCCTTTTCAGCGTGAGCAGCTCCGCCGAGACTTCTGCAAAATATTCCCCAGAATGATTGATGATACTACTTCAGCTAATTTTTAACTCTGATTGCTTCTCTTCTCTTCAGTAGAATTTAACTAGTTTGCCTGGAATATTAATAATTAAACATCAAGGAATTATATCCCAAGCAGTCTTTTCAGATGAGCATTTGTGATTGTTTTAAAGCACACAGTGTCGAGTTTTAGTGGCTCTTTGATAGAATTTTGCTGCTTTTAAACTGCTGACACCAGTAACCCTATAAATTAGCAGATGATGGAGGGAAATCTCCTGGCTGCTTCTGTTGGTTCTCACAGTTTGATTTGTTAATAGGAGCTTGGGTTCGGCGCCAGGAATCGCCGGCCGGGCCGAGGGAAGGGTTCGCCCCGGGGCGGGAAGGCGGCCGGGCGGCGGCGATGCTCCCTGCGCCGGTGCCCGCCGCGGACCCTGCCGCGGAGCAGCGGCCCCTTCCCCGCAGCCCCCGGCTGCCTTCCCCGCCCTCGCTTCCTGCCCGCCACCCGAAAGCTGAAGTTTCGTTTATGCAGAGTGGAAAAGAATTCGCGTCTCCCCCAACCAACACGAACCCAAATACAAATAAATTTCTCCCAAAGCGCGGTCATCGGAGAAAACTAAAGGCCGTTAGTCAGGCTGACATCAGAGAAGCCGCGTTTGCTCCGACAAGCAGCAAAGGCTTATGTTTTATTCAGCAGGCCTGAAAAACACCTTCCCGAAGAGGGGGCCCATAAATAAACCAGCATGATGAATATTACACAGGATAAAACCTGATAAGGCAAGGGCCCTAAACACAAGATGCACAGCGAGGTTAGAAAAGCACATGGTTTCCATTACGTCTAATCCTGCCTGACAGGCTTGGCAAATGAGCCGCCGGGGGGGAAGGGGGAGCCACCCCCGGGGACGAGGGACGGGCGGCAGGAGCAGGCTGAGCTGGTCCCCCGCTCGCTGCCGCAGCGGGTGCACGCGCCGTGGGGTGCACGCGCTGTGGGGTGTGCCAGTGCGGGGTGCATGTGCTGTGGGGTGTGTGCGCCATGGGGTGTGCCAGTGTGGGGTGCACGTGATGTGGGGTGTGCCAGCACCCTGTGGGGTGCACGCACTGTGGGGTGCACGCTCTGCAAGGTGTGCCGGTGTGGGGTGCATGCTCTGCGGGGTGCATGCATTGCGGGGTGCACGCTCTGCGAGGTGTGCCAGTGCGGGGTGCACGCTCTGTGGGGTGCATGCATTGTGGGGTGCACGCTCTGTGGGGTGCACGCTCCAGGAGGTGTGCCGGTGTGGGGTGCACGCTCTGTGGGGTGCACGCTCCAGGAGGTGTGCTGGTGCGGGGTGCACGCTCTGCAAGGCGTGCCGGTGCGGGGTGCACGCTCCGGGGGTGCGGAGCCGGGCTCCTCTGCCGAGGCGGGCGGGCGCCCGCGGGCGCCCATCGCCGGCTGTGCTCCGCTGTGCTCTGCCCGCGGGGCTGCCCTGCCTGGGGAACCGCCGCTGCGCTGGGGGATGTCGCGCGTAGACCTGAGCCACGTCGTTAGTCCCCGGGCGGCAGGGACGGCGGTCTGCTTCGTCCGCGGCGAGACGCGAGATGCTCCCGAGGTCGCCGCTCCCCGCCTGGCTGGGGGCCGGCGCCCCGCTCGCACGGTCGCCCGCGGCGCTGCGTTGGGACCGGCTGGTGGCCGGGTGCGTGGCTTCGCACCAGAGGAGCTGCGGTGCCCCCAGCACCAGGGAGACAGTCTTCTGCTTTTGCATTTCTCTGCACAAAATCCTTCTCGACTATATCGGTTTTGAGGAGAGGTACCAAAGTACGGAGCCTGCAATCGTGAAGAGCGTCTTCAAACAGTAAGTTTTGGCCTTCTGGAGCGTTATTTAACGGTATCTTCCCTTCCGCAGCCTCTTCTTCCTTGCTTTCTGCAGACTGATGACATGCAGGATTGTTGGTTGCACTTAGAGGTTTATTGCAAATGTTCATTCAGGAGCTCAGGCCATTATAAAATACCGCAAGTTATGCGTGTCGGGCTTCCCCTGGGCCCCGAGGTTCTGGAGTAAATTCATGGTCTCCAGTACGCAGTTGTGTTTCATGGCGCTTTGTTACTCAGTGCAGCAGGGCCTGAAGCAAGGTCCCTCGGTGACAAGGCGGCGGGGATTTAAAGGGGGAAACGTTTCCTCCATCCCCTTAGAGCGCCGGCAGAACCCGCCTGCTCGCGGCTGCCGGAGGGTGCCCGGCGTGGGAAGCGAGGTCCTTCCGGGAGCCGCCGGCCCCGCCGCTCCGCGGGCGCCCGTGCGCTGGCCCGCGCTGCCGGGGAGCTGGGCGCGAGGGGCTGCGCCGCATCCCGCCGTGGAAGCGCCGCGGGGCTTCCCCGGCCGAGTAAGCGCCGGCAGCTCGGTGCGGTGCGTGGCCAGCGTGCAGCCCGCTGCCCCTCGCCGCGGGCCGCCCCGACCCGACCCGACCCGACCGTCACCCACCAGCGGTGCTGTTTGCAAAGCCGGGCGCTGGCGGGACGGGCATTACCGCCGGCCCGAGGAGCGCTGCCCTGCGCCGGCAGCCCCGGGGCGAGCCGGGCTGAGCGAGGCTTGCGCAGAGCTCGCTGGGCACGGCCGGGCTCCTGCCAGCTTTACCTGCTTTTAACTTCCCTGAGCGTTTGCCTTGCTTTCTCTCCACCCAATTTAAGGGAAACAAAACCAAGGCTCCTTGGGAAGCAACGGCGGGGCTGCCTCCTTGTGCAGCTCCCTCCACGTCTCTCAACAGCAGGCCACAAAGGCTGCAAGAAGCATTTCGTTCAAAAGCCACACATTCAAAGGCTGCAGAAGGAAGTTTGCACAGATTTATGCACTGTAATCCCGCATTTGGCATATTCTATGTAAACTGTGTGCAAATCTCCTTTGAAAAGTTCCTTCGTTCTTCCTCCAAAAGCCAAGGCTGGACCGCACGGGGAGCCGGAGCGGTCTCCTGCCCTACACCTCCCTGCAGAGCAGGAGGCAGGAACCTTGAAATACGAGCACTTAGCTTTTTATTACACCATTTAATTGCTGCCTGACAGTCTAATCCACCATTAAAAACACCAAAGCTCAGGGGAATTCACCATTGTTATTCAACATGTATCCTCTCCTCCTCGCCTCTCCCGCTCGGAAATGCTCCCTCCTCCTCTCCTCGCCCCTCGGTCGCCCCCGGGCCGGCGGTCTCCTGGGCAGGCAGCTGCCCGGGGCGGCCTGCGCGCTGCACGCCCGGCCGACGCGTGCTTCCTCTTTCCACGAAGGACTCTGTGAAGCGGGAGCCCTGCGTGCCGGGAAGAAGAAACGTGGAGGGCTGAATTACCGCCTCTTGCCGCTGACGCTGGCCTCTCGGAGCAGTGGGGAGGGATGACTCGGGCCGTCGGCTCGGGAGCGCCGCAGATGTCCTGGAGCATCTGTCCTTATGGGCAAAGCAACTGATACAGAAACATCTGCGCTCGCTTGCCGAACACCCCGCGGACGCGCGGCGCAGGCAGGGCTCGTGTTTGCCCTTCCCAGGAGCACGTATGGTGGAGTTTGTGCGTGGAAATCTGGTAACAGTCTTAGCTGAAACAGGCTAACGCGAGGGCTTCTGCTCGCCTGATGCCACCTGAGTTGGAGCCTGTCTCCGTGCCCGTGAGCGAATGCACGCGCACGCTTCCGTGCTGATGGCTTGTCAGCTCCGGCGCCCTAGGAGGTGTGAGTCAACATCCGTCCGTGCTGCAGAAACCGCGTGCGCTCTCTGCGAGCCAGGGAACGCGCAGGCGGAGGCTGCTTTCAAATCTAGATTTTCTGCAGAGCGGACTTGTGGGTGGCTCTCCTCATCCATGAAAAGCCGGCTGGCCACAGTCGAGCCTGGCGGTGGCACTGACTCAGTGTGCACCCACTCCCCCGGGTTGCCTTTCTTCGCAGAGGTTTGGACAGGAGATGAAAGCAAGCTGAACTGTTGCACGCTGCACATTCTCTCCCAGTGTGTGGCTACCTGCAGGTCCTGGTGGAAAGCTGCTCTGCAGATGTGCAAAACAGTTTGGGAAGCAGTTTTGGTGCTGGATACAGGTCTCGCAGGGGTTTCTTCTTGGGAGCCGCTGGGCATGGCCCAGACCCCCAGGGACGAGCGCTCGGCTGCCCTCGCCCCGTGCCGGCCAAGGGTTTGTGCAGGGCCTTGCTGGGGAGGGAGGGAGGGAGGGAGGGAGGGCGGCGGCGTAGCGGCCGGCTCGCGGCAGCAAGGCTTTAGTGAAGAAAGGTCCCCACAAAAGCAATTTGTGTTTGTGGGGCGGCCGCATAATGGCATCGGCTGTAATTTCTACTGGGTGCGAGGGGGCTGGAGGACTGAGGGGCTGGTTCTGCTTCTCCCCTTCTCTGTCCGCACCGGGCTCCAGCCAGGAAGGGTTTGTGGTGCCCTCGGGCACTTTTTTTCTTAATGAATCCTGGACTCTATCAAATCTTAATCAAGATGATGGTAATAATGCAGCCAGGAGGGGCAGGTGCTTAGCGCGAGAGGGCTTGATGCTGCCGGCCCGGAAAGGACGCGGCCCCGTCCCTGACTTCTTGCAGGGTGGCGGGAGCGACGGGCCACGCCGAGCGCGGGCGGGGAGAGGTGCTGCCGTGTCCCGGCGTCCCGGCGTCCGGCGCCGGCGCGGGCAGCGGAGCCGGGATCGCGCTGCGCCTTCCCGCAGAGGCAGCGCCGCCGGGGCGCCCAGCCGCTCGGGTTTGGGGGTGCCGTGCCGTGCCGTGCCGCGCCACGGGGGCCCGGCAGCCCGTGCCATGGGTCAGCGCCGGCCCCCGCTGCCAGCAGTGAATTAAAAAAACGTAATTGATTTTCCTTCCTGCTAGTGCTTAACCTGGAGCTTGCCGCTGCGGCAGCAGAGGGCCCTGATTAGAATATCTCCGAAGAGGCCGTGAGTTATAGTAATGGACGCTCTTCTAGCCGTCTGCGCTGCTCGTAAATCCATCCGCCTCGGGAAGTGCAGATGGTCCATAACCGTCCATCACCGCGGGGCCGAGCCCCGGGCAGCGCCGGGCTGGGGCTCTCCTCCGCGGCCGCCGTTTCTGCAAGCTAAACGGAACCGCGGCTCGAGCGAGCTCTCCCCGTAATGGGGCGCGGGCAGCCCCGCCGTCAGCGCTGATTTAGGAGGGGACGAACGATAAATATCCGGGAGGTTGGGGCTGGAAGCGGCCAGCGGGAGAGGCGGGGAGCGGGGCCGGTTGTGTGCTTAGGCAGAGCTGCGGCGGCCCTGGCCCCGGCAAGCGCTTTGCCCGCGCCGCCCCCCTCCGCGCGCCCCCGCCGGGGGCAGGAGCCTCGTCCGAGGTGGGAGCCGCGCGGCGCCCGTCGGAGCAGCTCCGGAGGCCCCGCGGGGCCGGGGGCGCCCGGCTGCAGCGCCGGCGCTGCGCGCGAGCCCGCGGCGGCCCCTCGGGCTGGGGGAGCTCGGAGGCGGCTCGAGCCTTGCCGAGGGGCCTCGCGGCCTCTGGGCGCTGCCCTTGACGGCTTTGCACGCTGCTCCTCGCGAGCGGGGCCCGCTTAAACCCGAACGCGCTCAGGGCAGGGGTCGCGCCGGGCCGCGGGGGACTCGGCTCCGGCGGGGCGCCCGGTCCCTTGGCCTCGCAGGCGGGTCCCTGCAGTTTAGGCAAGGCTGGTGCATGCGTTCGTGGCACGTTAGCAACGAGAAGCAACTGCTGCGGGGCGCGTGCGTGTGCGTGCACGCTGGCAGGCATTGCTCGGGGCAGGCGAAGGGCCTCACAGGGGGCCAGGAGGATTGCACGGGCCAGCGGAAATTCTTGGAAATTCCAAGCGGAAATGCTTGGAGAGCGCCTCCCCGGTGAGCCGTGCTGCAGGGGACGGGCACCCGGGGCTGCGGGGTGCGAGTGCCGCTGCAGCGGTGCGGAGCGCCCGGTCTGGGTGCGAGCGCTGCCGCAGCGGTGCGGAGCGCCCGGTCTGGGTGCGGGCGCCACTGCAGCGGTGCGGAGCGCCCGGTCTGGGTGCGGGCGCCACTGCAGCGGTGCAGAGCGCCCGGTCTGGGTGCGGGCGCCACTGCAGCGGTGCGGAGCGCCCGGTCTGGGTGCGGGCGCCGCCGCAGCGGTGCAGAGCGCCCGGTCTGGGTGCGAGTGCCGTTGCAGCGGTGCAGAGCGCCCGGTCTGGGTGCGGGCGCCGCCGCAGCGGTGCGGAGCGCCCGGTCTGGGTGCGAGTGCCGCTGCAGCGGTGCGGAGCGCCCGGTCTGGGTGCGAGCGCCGCCGCAGCAGTGCGGAGCGCCCGGTCTGGGTGCGAGTGCTGTTGCAGCAGTGCAGAGCGCCCGGTCTGGGTGCGGGCGCCGCCGCAGCGGTGCGGAGCGCCCGGTCTGGGTGCGAGTGCCGTTGCAGCGGTGCAGAGCGCCCGGTCTGGGTGCGAGCGCCGTTGCAGCGGTGCAGAGCGCCCGGTCTGGGTGCAGGCGCCGCCGCAGCGGTGCGGAGCGCCCGGTCTGGGTGCGAGCGCCGTTGCAGCGGTGCGGAGCGCCCGGTCTGGGTGCGAGCGCCGTTGCAGCGGTGCAGAGCGCCCGGTCTGGGTGCGAGCGCCGCTGCAGCGGTGCGGAGCGCCCGGTCTGGGTGCGGGCGCTGCCGCAGCGGTGCGGAGCGCCCGGTCTGGGTGCGAGTGCCGTTGCAGCGGTGCGGAGCGCCCGGTCTGGGTGCGAGTGCCGTTGCAGCGGTGCGGAGCGCCCGGTCTGGGTGCGGGCGCCGCCGCAGCGGTGCAGAGTGCCCGGTCTGGGTGCGAGTGCCGCTGCAGCGGTGCGGAGCGCCTGGTCTGGGTGCGAGCGCCGCTGCAGCGGTGCGGAGCGCCCGGTCTGGGTGCGAGTGCCGTTGCAGCGGTGCAGAGCGCCCGGTCTGGGTGCGAGTGCCGTTGCAGCGGTGCGGAGCGCCCGGTCTGGGTGCGGGCGCCGCTGCAGCGGTGCAGAGTGCCCGGTCTGGGTGCGAGTGCCGTTGCAGCGGTGCGGAGCGCCCGGTCTGGGTGCGGGCGCTGCCGCAGCGGTGCAGAGCGCCCGGTCTGGGTGCGGGCGCCGCCGCAGCGGTGCGGAGCGCCCGGTCTGGGTGCGAGTGCCGCTGCAGCGGTGCGGAGCGCCCGGTCTGGGTGCGGGCGCCACTGCAGCGGTGCAGAGCGCCCGGTCTGGGTGCGAGTGCCGCTGCAGCGGTGCGGAGCGCCCGGTCTGGGTGCGAGTGCCGCCGCAGCGGTGCGGAGCGCCCGGTCTGGGTGCGAGTGCCGTTGCAGCGGTGCAGAGCGCCCGGTCTGGGTGCGAGCGCCACTGCAGCGAGGGCGGCGCATGGAGCCGGCCGGGCAGGGAGGCAGAGCGCTGGCAGCCGTGATTAACGGGCGCCCTGCCGGGAGCCGACACCTCACTGCAACAAGCACCTGGATCCTCTGCTCCCGACTGGCTGCTCGGCGGCTGCCGGGCCCGGAGCCGGGCGCGCTCCGCTCGCCGGCCGGGCGTCCCCGCCGCTCGCCCCGCTGCAGCAGCCCCTCTGCCGCGAGGCGCCTCTGCGACCGGCTTGCAGATTCTGGCGGCGTCCGCCGCGTTTATTAAGCTAATAAAACAATGTTAAGTATCCGCGCGCCGGGGCCCGCCGAGGTCTCTTTATGCGCGGAGAGGAGCCGGGGGAGCCCAGCGCCTCCGAACGGCTGCAGGCTAATAAATAGCGGGCGCAGGGAGCACCGCGACGGCGGCGGGGTGCCGGCGGCTCCGGGCCCGGACGCTGCCTGCCTCCGACCCCGGCTCTGCGCCAGGCCCGAGCGCCGCGGCCGCCGCCGGCCGGTGCCCACGCGGAGCCGCCGGGGCGAGCGCGGCCCTTCGCCTGCCTGCCGCGCTGCGCGGGGCTGTTAGGCAGCGCGCTGGCAGCATGCAAAGCAGCCCGTGTATAATAGATAATAATTAATAGACTGCTCCGGCGGCTAGCTAGGTAAGTAGATAAATAATTTTAATTATCCTTGGGGAGGCTGTAAATTCGCACACAGCCCTTTATTAAACTCTCTGTTTACAACAGTCATTTATATTGTGTGTCATTTTGCATAAAACCCCCTCGGGGCCGAATAACACCGCGTAATAACGGCTCCTTCCTTCCCAGAGCCTCTGCCGGCGAGGTGCGAGCGGCGCGGCCGGGCGCGGGGCAGCCGGGGCTCTCCGCCGGCGGCAGCCCCGCCGCGCGGCCTCGCGCCGCCCCTGCGCCGGGGCCGGCAGCGGCTCCGCTCGCAGCGGCTCGACCCGGCGCTCGGCGGCCGCGCGCGGCCCCGCTGCGAGCGCTGGCGCTCGGGAAGAGCTCTGCGTCCCTCTGCTCCTGGGCGCGGAGACTGGCGGCAGGGGAGAGCTGCTGGCAGCAGCTCGCGGGCACGGGGATGCCGAGAGGAGCCCCGAGCTCCCTGCTGCCTGCTGCAGCTCCTCGCGCTGCCGCTGCAGCTCCCCACCGGTACTGCAGCTCCTCGTGCCGCTGCTGCAGCTCCCTGCACCGCTGCAGCTCCCCACTGGCCACTGCAGCTGCCTGCGCTGCTGCTGCAGCTCCCTGTGCCACTGCTGCAGCTCCATGTGCCACCACTGCAGCTCCCTGTCGGTGGCTGCAGCTCCCTGCACCGCTTCTGCAGCTCCCCACTGGCCGCTGCAGCTGCCTGCGCTGCTGCTGCAGCTCCCTGTGCCACTGCTGCAGCTCCATGTGCCACCACTGCAGCTCCCTGTCAGCTGCTGCAGCTCCCTGCGCTGCTGCTGCAGCTCCCTGTTAGCCGCTGCAGCTCCATATGCTGCTGCTGCAGCTCCCTGTTAGCCACTGCAGCTCCCTGTGCCACTGCTGCAGCTCCCTGTTAGCCACTGCAGCTCCCTGCAATGCTGCTGCAGCTCTCTGTGCCACTGCTGCAGCTCCCTGAGCTGCCACTGCAGCTCCCTGTGCTGCTGCTGCAGATCCCCGTCGGCCGCTGCAGCTCCCTGCGCCGCCGCTGCAGCTCCCTGCTGTCCACACGGGCAGAGGCCGCGACGAGGAGCCGCTTGCAGCCGCGCGGGGATGCCCCGGCCGGGCGCGATTCCCTGCTCAGCTGCGCGCGGGCGACAGGAGAAGCGTGCCGGGCGGCCGCTCGGTCCGGGACCCGCCGGGCGTGGGGGCGGCCCGGAGGAGCGGGGGCCGCGGCAGGGCGCCGGGAGCTCGGCAGCCGCCCCGGCGGGCACAGGGACGGCGGCCGTGTCCGGGGGCGTCCCCGGGCCTCCCCGGGCGCCTTGGACGTGCTCTGTGGTGGAGGAGCCGGGTGCCGCGGGCGCCTGTGCCCGGCCCCGCGCCCCGGGCTGCCCCGGCGCCTTCCCGGCACGGTTTGTAGGTTTGTGCTGATGGCAAGGTATTCCCCCCCCCTTTTTTGTGCACGCCTCTCAAAAGAACCATAAATTCGGAGCTGTGAAATCCCGCTGTGTCAGCAGTCTGCAAAATGAATTGATATTAAACGCGACAAAAGTCTCTCTAATTCACCCTGGCTAGTTTCTGCCTCCCTCCCCAAAGACGTAATTGCGAAGTGGAAGAATGGAGATTGCCATCGTCCCTGCCCGGGGTAACTCAGGGCCATCCGTTACCGAGGCTCTCGTTAATTAAGGATTATTTACAAATAATGGCAATCACGCCGTGCCCTGCTGCCCGCTCCCCGCCGCCAGCGCTCCCTCCCCCCCGCCATGCTCCACACGTGTGGGAGGGGGCTCGCGCCCCGGGCCGGCCTCGCACGGCCGCTGCTGCAGGCTGCTGCCGCCCGCAGCGCCCGGGCACCAGCCTCGGGGCTCTCCGTGGCTCCCGCCAGCACTGCCTGCTTCCCGGCCTGCTTCCCTGTGCTTGTCCTCATGCACTTCCCTACACGCTTCCCGGCGTGCTTCCCGGCGTGCTTCCCCGTGCTCGTCCTCATGCACTTCCCTACACGCTTCCCGGCGTGCTTCCCGGCGTGCTTCCCCGTGCTCGTCCTCATGCACTTCCCTGCACGCTTCCCAGTGCGCTTCCCAGTGCATTTCCCTGCACGCTTCCCAGTGCACTTCCCACCGTGCTTCCCGGTGCTCTTCCTGGCGCACTTTCCGGTGCAGCCACAGCAACTCGCGCCCCTTGCTCCGACTCCAGGCCGGCGCGGAGAGGTAACTTTGCGAAAGGCAGTCAAATAACCATATAGTTTAATATCTCCGTGATCAGGGCTGACATTTATGTCGTTAATTTTAAAACACTTTATTTCTTCTCTATTAAGTTAGACTCATTTTCAACAGACTAAATAACTCTCGCTCCCTAACTGCGGGCTGGTGGTTTATCGCTCCCTTCCTCCGTAGCGTCTGTTCCCGCTCCGGGAAGCTCAGCAAGGTGCAAGGAAGGAAGGTGGGAGGAGCTGGAAGCCGGAGCGGCGGAGCCGCGTCCCTTTGCGCCTTCGGGACGTGCAAGGTGCGGGAGGTCAGGGGCCGGGGCGAGCGGAGCCAGGAACCTTGCTAGTCCCTCCCGGAGCGCTCGCGGAGCCTCGGCGGGCTCGCGGCCCGCTGCACCCTCGCCGCGGCACGGCGCGGAGCGACGGTTCCCGCCCGGCCGCGGCGCGGGCACGCTGCCCCTCCGGCCCCCGCGGGCTGCGGGACCTGCCCGGCGAGGAGCCCCCGCGGGCTTCGGCGCGGGCGCCGGCCCCGGCGCAGCTCCCCGCGAGCCGGGTGCGCGGTCCTGCGCGGCGCGCTCCCGGCCGGGCCGGCCGGGTTATTAGTTATTTTTAGCAATCGATGTTATTGATGCCAGGCGAGCTGGAGGAGGCCACTGGAGGGCTGTTCTTCCAACTCATTACATTTAGAGCTGAACTATCCCCTTTTTATATAAATTCTGACACATAGAGATAAAATACGCCGTTTCCCATGGAGCTGCAGCCCAGACTCGGAGATGGGCTGGCGCTGGCGCGGGCCAAGCGGTGCAGGCGCACGTGTGTGCCGGGCGGGCTCCCGCGGCGATGCCCGCGAAAACGTGCCGCGGCCCGCGGCGGCCCTGGGAACCCTCCCGGGTGCTGAGCCGCGCTCGGGCCTCTGCGCCGCCCCCCCGGTGCGACTGGTGCGGGCCGGCGATGCCCCGAGCTGCCGGCGGTAATGCAGGGCGCCGCGGCCGCAGCCCGCGTCCCGCGCGTCGAGAGCGAGCTCTGCGTTTCCGCCTGGCCTGCACAGAGCTCCTGCTCGCGTTGGGCTTGCAGTGAGCGCAGGCTAATTTCCTGAGTTTTTGCTTTCCTGGGGATTAATGCGGGTGAAGCAGCGTGTGCAAAGAGGGGCCTGGGGCCAGGGCTGGGTCAGGCAGTGGGTGCAGGGTGGGTTGGGAGCCGATTCCTGGGCGCTCGCTGCAGATCCTGCTGCGGCCGTGAGCCGGGGGCGCTGGCGCCGGGCGCCGTCGTGCCCGCCCGGCTCTGCCCCCTGTTTTGCCCTTGGCATTCGCACCCTGATGCTGCAGTGAGGGGCTCCGCCGGCGTGCAAACAGCCACCTTGCTGCTGCTCCATTTGCGTTACCGCTTGGCCAATCTCTTTGATTAATGCACGGACTCGAGCAGGAGAGACCAGTGCTGAGATGAAATGTAAACCCCATGCTTCCCTGCAGGGCAGGTCCCCTGCCCCAGCCCGCTCACTCGATGGAAACTCAATCGCAGCCAGGAGGGATCGATGCTAACCCGCTTAGCCGCCCCGCCGAGCCTCGCTGCACCCGCTGGCAGCGCTGCACCGGGGGACACGGGCCACCTCTGCCGCAGGGATGTCGCCGCGCGGCTGCGCGCAGCCCGGAGCCGGCAGAACCTCGGGAACATGGGAGCGGGGGCACCCCCAGCAGCCCTGGTGCTCGGCAGTCCCGGTGCACAGCGGTCCTGGTGCACAGCAGTCCCGGTGCACAGCAGTCCCGGTGCACAGCGGTCCTGGTGCACAGCGGTCCTGGTGCACAGCAGTCCCGGTGCACAGCGGTCCTGGTGCACAGCAGTCCTGGTGCACAGCGGTCCTGGTGCACAGCAGTCCCGGTGCACAGCGGTCCTGGTGCACAGCAGTCCTGGTGCACAGTGGTCCTGGTGCTTGGCAGTCCCAGTGCTCGGCGGTCCTAGTGCACAGCGGTTCTGGTGCACAGCGGTCCTGGTGCACAGCGGTCCTGGTGCACAGCAGTCCCGGTGCACAGCGGTCCTGGTGCACAGCAGTCCTGGTGCACAGCGGTCCTGGTGCTTGGCAGTCCCGGTGCTCGGCGGTCCTGGTGCACAGCAGTCCCAGTGCACAGCAGTCCTGGTGCACAGTGGTCCTGGTGCTTGGCAGTCCCAGTGCTCGGCGGTCCTAGTGCACAGCGGTTCTGGTGCACAGCGGTCCTGGTGCACAGCGGTCCTGGTGCACGGCGGTCCTGGTGCACAGCAGTCCCGGTGCACAGCGGTCCTGGTGCTCGGCAGTCCCGGTGCACAGCGGTCCTGGTGCACAGCGGTCCTGGTGCACGGCGGTCCTGGTGCACAGCGGTCCTGGTGCACAGCGGTCCTGGTGCACAGCAGTCCCGGTGCACAGCGGTCCCGGTGCACAGCAGTCCTGGTGCACAGCGGTCCTGGTGCTTGGCAGTCCCGGTGCTCGGCGGTCCTGGTGCTCGGCGGTCCCGGTGCACAGCAGTCCCGGTGCACAGCGGTCCCGGTGCACAGCGGTCCTGGTGCACAGCGGTCCCGGTGCACAGCAGTCCCGGTGCACAGCGGTCCCGGTGCACAGCGGTCCCGGTGCACGGCGGTCCTGGTGCTCGGCGGTCCTGGTGCTCGGCGGTCCTGGTGCACAGCAGTCCTGGTGCACAGCAGTCCCGGTGCACAGCGGTCCTGGTGCACAGCAGTCCCGGTGCACAGCAGTCCCGGTGCACAGCGGTCCCGGTGCACGGCGGTCCCGGTGCACGGCGGTCCCGGTGCACGGCGGTCCTGGTGCTCGGCGGTCCTGGTGCTCGGCGGTCCTGGTGCACAGCAGTCCTGGTGCACGGCGGTCCTGGTGCACAGCGGTCCTGGTGCACAGCGGTCCTGGTGCACAGCAGTCCCGGTGCACAGCGGTCCCGGTGCACAGCGGTCCTGGTGCACAGCGGTCCTGGTGCTTGGCAGTCCCGGTGCTCGGCGGTCCTGGTGCTCGGCGGTCCCGGTGCACAGCAGTCCCGGTGCACAGCGGTCCCGGTGCACAGCGGTCCTGGTGCACAGCGGTCCCGGTGCACAGCAGTCCCGGTGCACAGCGGTCCCGGTGCACAGCGGTCCCGGTGCACGGCGGTCCTGGTGCTCGGCGGTCCTGGTGCTCGGCGGTCCTGGTGCACAGCAGTCCTGGTGCACAGCAGTCCCGGTGCACAGCAGTCCCGGTGCACAGCGGTCCTGGTGCACAGCAGTCCCGGTGCACAGCAGTCCCGGTGCACAGCGGTCCCGGTGCACGGCGGTCCTGGTGCTCGGCGGTCCTGGTGCACAGCGGTCCTGGTGCACAGCAGTCCTGGTGCACAGCAGTCCCGGTGCACAGCGGTCCTGGTGCTCGGCGGTCCCGGTGCACGGCGGTCCTGGTGCACAGCAGTCCCGGTGCACAGCAGTCCCGGTGCACAGCGGTCCTGGTGCTCGGCGGTCCCGGTGCACAGCGGTCCTGGTGCACAGCAGTCCCGGTGCACAGCAGTCCCGGTGCACAGCGGTCCTGGTGCACAGCGGTCCTGGTGCACAGCGGTCCTGGTGCACAGCAGTCCCGGTGCTCGGCGGTCCCGGTGCACAGCGGTCCCGGTGCTCGGCGGTCCCGGTGCACGGCGGTCCTGGTGCTCGGCGGTCCTGGTGCTCGGCGGTCCTGGTGCACAGCAGTCCCGGTGCACAGCAGTCCCGGTGCACAGCGGTCCCGGTGCACAGCAGTCCCGGTGCACAGCGGTCCCGGTGCACGGCGGTCCTGGTGCTCGGCGGTCCTGGTGCACAGCGGTCCTGGTGCACAGCGGTCCTGGTGCACAGCAGTCCTGGTGCACAGCAGTCCCGGTGCACAGCGGTCCTGGTGCTCGGCGGTCCCGGTGCACGGCGGTCCTGGTGCACAGCAGTCCCGGTGCACAGCAGTCCCGGTGCACAGCGGTCCTGGTGCACAGCGGTCCTGGTGCACAGCAGTCCCGGTGCTCGGCGGTCCTGGTGCACAGCGGTCCTGGTGCTCGGCAGTCCCGGTGCTCGGCGGTCCTGGTGCACAGCGGTCCTGGTGCACAGCAGTCCCGGTGCACAGCAGTCCCGGTGCACAGCGGTCCTGGTGCACAGCGGTCCCGGTGCACAGCGGTCCTGGTGCACAGCAGTCCCGGTGCACAGCGGTCCTGGTGCACGGCGGTCCCGGTGCACAGCGGTCCTGGTGCACAGCAGTCCCGGTGCACAGCAGTCCCGGTGCACAGCGGTCCTGGTGCACAGCGGTCCCGGTGCACAGCGGTCCTGGTGCACAGCAGTCCCGGTGCACAGCAGTCCCGGTGCACAGCGGTCCTGGTGCACAGCAGTCCTGGTGCACAGCGGTCCTGGTGCACAGCAGTCCCGGTGCACAGCGGTCCTGGTGCTCGGCGGTCCCGGTGCTTGGCGGTCCCGTGGCCGCCGGCTGCCCGCTCCTCTCCGGCCGGCTCCCGTGCGCGTGCTTCTCTCGAGGCACAACGAAGCGAGCGCCCGCCTTTCCCGTGAAGTGCGCCCAGCGGCTGCAGAGCAGCAGTCCGGGCTCGGGGCCGAGGGCCGTTTCAATTTACTTTTGTAGTTTTTCATTACAAGATGAAATTAAGCTACAGAGAGCAAAAAAACAAACCATTTTTTAATGCAATGCATCAACGCATCCCTTAAGGGGAAAACCTTCTTGCACGGAGGTTTTCCTGCACTTTAGCTGTCCTCTGTGTCTCAGTTCTGCTGCACTTTCAAAACTCGCCCCCAGCCAATTCCCTGTGCCCTCGATCCTTTTTCGTTTTTTCCTTTTTGCTATTGTTTCCAATCAATTTTACAGTAGATTTGTGTTCACAGTAAAAGCCTTGGCCGCCCCGGCTCGCCCGGCGAGGGGGCAGCACGGGAGCCTCCCTCGGCTGCGTCCTGCGGGGTCCCGCCGGAGAGGCCGAGCAGGGGCAGCTCCCGGCGCGGGGGCAGCTCCCGGCATGGGGGCAGCTCCTGGCGTGCGGGGGCAGCTCCCGGCGCGTGGGGGCAGTTCCCGGCGCGGGGGCAGCTCCCAGCACGGGGGCAGCTCCCAGCGCGGGGATCGCCGCTGCTCTCAGTAACTCACGAGCAGCATCGCAGCAGCGCGATTAGACCCCTCGGCTAATGATTATTTAGGGGCCGGGAATGCTTGCTTAACCTGATGGTATTAAATATTAAACAGAATTGTAATATTGACGGGCGCATCCACAACCACGGGGGGCGGCGGGCGGCCCCGGAGCCCCGGAGCCCCCGGCGTGCCCGGGCTCCGCTGGGCTGTTCGCTCCCGAAACGGGAAAGAGAAGCGATTTGCTGTGTTGGGGGTGGCAGCGCCCAGCCGCGGGGCGGCCCGTGGGGCAGACGGGCTGCCTCGGCGCCGGAGCCGCGGGGTCAAGCGGCGTTAAACGGGGTGACTCGTCCCCGCCGTGTCCTGCCGCGCTGCTAACCTTGCAGAGGCGCGCGGCGAGCCCGGCACGGGGGAGCGGGGCTGCGGAAGCGGTCCTGCCCGGAGCCGTGGTAGAAGGGCCGGAGTCAGGCCGTGAATCAGTCAGCTCCTGCGAAACGCCGGAGCGGCGCGTTTCTGACAAACGCACCGGCACTTCCCGGAGCGGGGAAGCCGCCTGTGGGATTTCCAGCGGCTGAGGGCAACGGAGACGAGACCTGTGGCTGGCTTTCTGCAAAGGTTCAATACCGGTGTGACCACTAACAATATTTTCAGGCAGGCAATCTGAGATAACGACAGGGCTAATCAAATCTCGGGCAGAGCTGTTGCTCGGGGGTCATGGGGGAGCGAAGCGCACCCAGAGCTGCAGCGCTTGATCGCTTTTGTCTCCTCTGAACCGAGGAGGCAGCGGGGCTTGGCGGCCGCGGGGGTGCCGCCGAGGCCCCGCGGCTGCGCGCGGCCGGGGGCTGCTGCCGAGGCCCCGCGGCTGCGCGCGGCCGGGGGCTGCTGCCGGCTCGAGCTCGGGTCGCCTGCGGCACAGACGCGGCTCCTGCCCTGCCCGCCCTGGCAGTTGCGGGAGATCAGTGGAGGATCCCTGCGCGCGCCCGGAGATGGTGTGATTGCAGATAAAATGATGATTAAGGGGTCCTACCCTATAAGCAGACAACCATGTTGACCTTATTTAGGCTCCTAATCAATTTGCCCCAAGTGTGATTAATTGAGATGCCTGCCATTGATTTTCCGGGAGCCGGGAGCAGGTGAGGTGGGATCCGCAGAGCTGCCTGCGGGGAGATCTCCAGGTTCGCGCGCAGCCGCGGCAGCGAGAGGCCGAGCCCCCCGCCAAGCAGGGATGATCCATCCTGCCGCTCCTTCCCTGCGGCCTTGGAGTGCGGTCGCTCGAGGTCAGCAAACTTTGAAGTTTCCTTCCGCGCCTCCGTTTGCAGAAGGCTGCAAGGGCCGAACCCGGGGCCGGGCACCGCAGCCCGGAGGGGGCCCGGACGCTGCGCCGCGGGGAGGAGCGTGGCCCGGCCCCGGCGTGCCGCTGGGCTCGGCGGGATCCTGCTGCCGGGAGCAGCTCGGGGGGCTCCCGGAGACCCCCGCGGAGGGGGGTGCCACGTGCCGCCGATGCCCCTGCTCGCGAGCAGGCCTGGGGCTGCCGGCGTGGGAAACGCTGTGCCCAGACCTCGGAGCACGAGCTGAAAGACCTGCGGCGCGGCTGGTTGGAAAGGGTTTTCCAGCAAAACTGCTGAGCAGATGGATTTAGCCTGGACCGGTCCTTGTGGGCTCGGGAACATTTTCTCTTCTGTCACGGTTCCTTTTTACGACCTGCCGTTTGCTCCAGCAAGTAAGGAGCGAGAGCGCTTGGCGTCGAGCTGTGCTCCAGGCTGCCGCGCAGGAGCACGTCGGCATCGCCGCCGAGAGCTGCCGGCTCCTCCCCGGGAACGCCGCCGGAGCCTGGCGCGGAGCCTCGGCCCGGCCGCGGCCGGGACGGCGCGGCGGCTCCGGCGGGACGCGCCACCCCGCGCTCCTCCGAGCCGCGCGGGCGCCCGGCTCTGCCCCTCTTCCGCGGAGGGATGGAGCTGGTGGCTTCGGCTCCCGCCGTCCTCGCGGATAGCCGGTAGTGCTGTTCCTTAGAGGAAGGGAAGAGGGTGACACGCTATCTTCCCCCAAAAGCCTTTCCCCTTCCTCCAGCAGTGTTTCTGCCATTTACATTAAAGGCTATAACGGGTTGGAGTAAATGGAGCAGGTTTGCAATTAGTTTTCAAAGTACTTATCTCATTAAAGTAAATGAATTATTGATTTAGTGACACTCATGCTTTTAGTGAGCGGCACAGTGCCATCACCGCTCTGTTGGCTGGCTCGCGGCGGCGGTGGCCGGCCCCGCACGCCCGTTCCTCGCGGGCACGCGTGCGTGGCGCTGGGCACGTGAGCAGTCGCTGCCGGCTCCTGTTTGCTCTTTGGCTTCGTAATTAAAGCAGCCCCACGCTGGGGGCTGAGCACGTGCCGAGCACGGGCGTGGATTTGCAAGGGGTGCCAGTGTGGAAAGCCACGGGGTGGGAGAGCGCGGCAGGGAGCGACGGGGCAGCACGAGCCCACTGGAGCCGCGGCGCTCGGGACGGAGTCCCGGCTCTGCCTGGCTCGCTGGTGCAGGCACGAACCACCGCACGGGCCGATGCTCCGAGCGCCGCGGGTGGAGAGCGCGGCTGGGTGAGAGGCCGCCGGGGGCTGGGGGACACGAGGTGCGCGGTCACCTTGCTGCTGGCAGGGCGCCCGGCCCTGCTCCGTGTCCCATCCACCGAGCGAGTACCGTCTCCACCATGTCTCGTGCATGCTGGGCAGGAACAGGGTGCAGCACCGTGCACGCCAGGCAGGGAGCGGGGCGCCGGGCTGTGCAGCGCGGGGCGGGCAGCAGGCGGGGCGCAGCCCGTGTGTGTGGGGCGGGCCGTGGGGCGCGGGGCCGTGCAGCAGGCGGGGCGCAGCCCGTGTGTGTGGGACGGGCCGTGGGGCGCGGGGCCGTGCAGCAGGCGGGGCGCAGCCCGTGTGTGTGGGGCGGGCCGTGGGGCGCGGGGCCGTGCAGCAGGCGGGGCGCAGCCCGTGTGTGTGGGGCGGGCCGTGGGGCGCGGGGCCGTGCAGCAGGCGGGGCGCAGCCCGTGTGTGTGGGGCGGGCAGTGGGGCGCGGGGCCGTGCAGCAGGCGGGGCGCAGCCCGTGTGTGTGGGGCGGGCAGTGGGGCGCGGGGCCGTGCAGCAGGCGGGGCGCAGCCCGTGTGTGTGGGGCGGGCAGTGGGGCGCGGGGCCGTGCAGCAGGCGGGGCGCAGCCCGTGTGTGTGGGGCGGGCAGTGGGGCGCGGGGCCGTGCAGCAGGCGGGGCGCAGCCCGTGTGTGTGGGGCGGGCAGTGGGGCGCGGGGCCGTGCAGCAGGCGGGGCGCAGCCCGTGTGTGTGGGGCGGGCCGTGGGGCGCGGGGCCATGCAGCAGGCGGGGCGCAGCCCGTGTGTGTGGGGCGGGCAGTGGGGCGCGGGGCCGTGCAGCAGGCGGGGCGCAGCCCGTGTGTGTGGGGCGGGCAGTGGGGCGCGGGGCCATGCAGCAGGCGGGGCGCAGCCCGTGTGTGTGGGGCGGGCAGTGGGGCGCGGGGCCGTGCAGCAGGCGGGGCGCAGCCCGTGTGTGTGGGGCGGGCCGTGGGGCGCGGGGCCGTGCAGCAGGCGGGGCGCAGCCCGTGTGTGTGGGGCGGGCCGTGGGGCGCGGGGCCATGCAGCAGGCGGGGCGCAGCCCGTGTGTGTGGGGCGGGCAGTGGGGCGCGGGGCCGTGCAGCAGGCGGGGCGCAGCCCGTGTGTGTGGGGCGGGCAGTGGGGCGCGGGGCCGTGCAGCAGGCGGGGCGCAGCCCGTGTGTGTGGGGCGGGCAGTGGGGCGCGGGGCCGTGCAGCAGGCGGGGCGCAGCCCGTGTGTGTGGGGCGGGCAGTGGGGCGCGGGGCCGTGCAGCAGGCGGGGCGCAGCCCGTGTGTGTGGGGCGGGCAGTGGGGCGCGGGGCCGTGCAGCAGGCGGGGCGCAGCCCGTGTGTGTGGGGCGGGCCGTGGGGCGCGGGGCCATGCAGCAGGCGGGGCGCAGCCCGTGTGTGTGGGGCGGGCAGTGGGGCGCGGGGCCGTGCAGCAGGCGGGGCGCAGCCCGTGTGTGTGGGGCGGGCAGTGGGGCGCGGGGCCGTGCAGCAGGCGGGGCGCAGCCCGTGTGTGTGGGGCGGGCAGTGGGGCGCGGGGCCGTGCAGCAGGCGGGGCGCAGCCCGTGTGTGTGGGGCAGGCAGTGGGGCGCGGGGCCGTGCAGCAGGCGGGGCGCAGCCCGTGTGTGTGGGGCGCGGGGCCGTGGGGCGCGGGGCCGTGCAGCGCGGGGCGGGCGGCGGGGCATCTGCTGCGCGCTCCCGGCCGAGCCTGGCTGCGGGAGAGCCGAGTGCCGAAACGCGCCAGCGGAGCCGAGCGCTCGCGGCTGGACTTGCTCGCCCCTCCGCCAGCTGCTGACTCATCTCTTTCGCGCTTCTCTGTGCAGAGATTTAATCTCTCCCCGAAGATAAAATACTCCGTTAATGGGAAGCTGCCTGCGGAGAGCCGCCCCTTCTCTCCGGTCCAAGCAGCCGGGGCCGTGCCGGGGGGCGCCGGCGGCCAGGGGCTGAGCGCGGCGCCGCTGTGGACAGGGCCGGCGTTGGCGGGCGGGCGCAGAGCCGCTGCCCACGCCTTCCGCGGGTGCCCAGCGTCACGGGCAGGGCCGGGGCCGCGCGGGAGGGATGCTGCCAGGACGAGCCGCTTCCGTGGCCGGCGTCGTGGCCGGCGTGCACAGCGGAAGCGTTTCTTCCCGCTCCGAGGAGCGCCGCGCCCGGAGGGGAAGGGTGGCAGCGGCGCCGAGCTGCCGTCGTCGGGCACGCGGGCGCGGGGCAGGGAGCGCGGGAGGACGAGCAGGTGTCGCGGGAAGAATTTCGGTTGGAGGATTCCTGGCAATCGCCCACGTGGGAGTTTTGGCGACGGGCGTTTGCACCGGCGGTGCCCGCGGGCAGGCGGGGCTGCGCGGGCTTGTGCCCGGCGTCGAAGCGTCCCGCCTTGCGCACCGGGGTTTCTTCGGGGAAAGCCCAAGTTTGGAGGTGCCGGGTGCCTTCGTGGACGCTATGCAAGTGTCAAAGCGTCTCCCGAGCTTCCCCTTGCTTCCCGGCGGAGCTGGGGCGCCCATCCGCAGTGGCCTCGGCTTTACCGCCCAGCCTCCGGCGGCCGCTCTCCAGCGGCCTGGAAAACCGGCCGAGGCGGGCGCGGGGGGCTCCGGCGGGCGCTCCGACCCGCTGCCGGTGCCGGTGCCGGTGCGAGCGCCCGCCCGCCCCGCGCCCCCGGAGCTGCGCGGACGCTGCCTGCCATCTTTCTTCGTTTTAAAAAAAAAAAAAGCCTTCTCATTTAATTAAAAGTGTTGACATTGTGCCTGGCCATCCCGCCCGCCAGAGAACGTGGTTATAAATTAAACATTAAACCTTTAATGGCCCATAAAGAAATATTCGCTGCTGCTTATGTATATAGGCGATATAAATAGAGAGGGCTGCTGGGGGAGGGGCAGGATAGTATTTTTCCTCAGCCAGATAATCTTTGCTAATGAATTTAATTAAAAGCAAAATTAATTTAGGATTTTTTGGTGGAGAAAGGCAGGTCAAAATGTACATTTAAAAAAATATATATGCAAATTCTGCTGAGAAGTTTCCCAGCGAAGCTGGAAGGGGGCAGGGGCCGGGGCCGCGCCAGGCCCTTGGCAGGCTGCATCGGCCTCTGGCTCCCGGGGAGCCGCGGGAACGGCCGCGGGAGCCGCTCGCGGAGCCCGGAGCGGCTCCCGCCCCGCCGCCGGGCGCGGGTCTCCGCGCCGCGGCTTTTCCTCTCCCGCTTCGGCAACGGCGGCAGGACGGGGGGTTTCGCGGGCCGCCCGCTCCGCGCAGCGCCCGGGGCAGCGGGGCGGCCGGGGGCTTCCGCGGAAGGCAGGTGGGAGACGCGATCCTGCCCGGCGCTGCGGGGAGCGGGAGCGGGAGCATCCGCCGAGCCGCGCGCGGCTGCAGCCGCCCTCGCCGGAGATCCCGGCGGCGCCGGGAGGAGCCTCCCCGGGAAGCGCCGGGCGTCGCGCCGTGCCCGGGGCGGGCGTCCGCCGGCTAGGGCTGCCCGCGGGGTTTTGCCCCGGGGAGGCCGCGGCAGCGTGGCGAGCTGCGCCGCGGCCCGGCCCCGCTTCGCCGGGGCGGGGGTTGCCGTACCGCAGCGTCCCGCTGCGCGGCCGAGCGCGAGCCCCCGCTGCGGCTGCGCGCGGCCGCCGAGCCGGCGGGGAGACGCTGCGGGGCCGGACGCCTCGGGGTCCCCAAAGAGGCACTTAACGGACTGACACAACCCTCGCTCGTTCTTTCCAAGGATCTCGTGGTGTACAAGCCGCTCTCATTATTTCTGAGGGTCTGACATGATTTATGATCATTTTGGTTGGCAACGTTGCAAAAGCCAATTAGTCGGAGTGCCGCTCTCGGGAAGTTTTCTTTGAAACTCAGTGATGTTCTCCAAGAAGCGCCGGGAGCCGGCGCGGCAGGGCCGGCTCGGGCAGCGGCGAGGCGCTGCGGGCGCCCGCGCTGGCAGCGTGGGGACCGGCGGCAAAGCGGGAGCACGCTGACCACGGCTGTGGCCGGTCCGAGGCTGCAAAATGCCCGCCGAAAGGGAACCGCGGGCTGCGACCGCTTGCAGAGCCGCGGGGCGCCGGGCAGGGGGCCGCTGTCTGCGGGCGCCGGGAGCCGTACCGCTCCCGTCCTCGCGCGCGCCGCCGCCGGTTGCCCCCGGGCCGGGGCGCAGCGGGACCGGCCGGGGCAGGCGGCGCCGCCCGGACCTCGCCGCGGGCCGGGGCGCGGGCGGTCGGAGCCGGGGCGGCAGCGGGCTTTCGAGCAGGGCAGGTTTCCCGGGGCGGGAAGACTCGTGGTCACGCTCGCGTGCCAGAACTTTGCCAGGCAGCGCACGAGCGGCATTGACTGTGAGCAAGTTGGTGATAACGACCATTGATTTTAATTCTGCCTCCTCTTTCTTGTCTTCCCTTAGAGAGTCCAGCGCGAGCACCGCGGGAGAAGCTTGGCTGACTAAAAGGTACCGACGCGTCTGCTGTTCCCGGCGAGGCCGTGCTCCGCGGCCGCTTCTCGGGCCCCCGCCCCCCGGTGCAGCCTGCGCCCGTGCTCCCGCGCCCAGGGCCCGCAGAGAGGCAGGAGGAGGCAGGCGAGGGAGGGCGGGAGGAGGAGCGAGCGCCCGCCGGGGCTCCCGGGGGGCTCCCGGGGCGGCCCGCGCCCCGCCGCCGCGGGATGGCAGCGCTGAGCCCCCGCGCAGGCGTGACGTGAGCGGCGCGAGGACCGGCGGCCGAGGTTGCGGTGCCTGCGAGTGGTCCGTGTGTGCTGACGTTGCTGTCCGTGTGTCCGTGCCGTGCGCCGCTCCCGGAGCAGTCCGCGCGGGTGTCTGCTGAGGGAAGCATTTTCGCCGGGACCCGCATCTTCCCGCCCGGTGTTAGCCGGGCCGACGCCAGGATGTTGCCCTGACTTGGCAGTCGGCCACCCCGGGGGAAGCGCGTCCGTGTGTCCTGCAGCCCTTGCGGGGCGGGTGACCGTCAGCAGCCTGCAGCGTCCCTCGGGCTGCGACGCAGCACGGGCGGAGGAAAAGGAGCTGCTGGGAAAAGGCGGCGAAGGCCGGGATGGGAGCGGGACAACGGGCAGCGCGAGCCAGAGGCCGGACGGTCCGCTGCGTCGCGGGGGCCGAGGTGGGGCTGGCGCGCGGTGGGTCGCCGCTGCGCAGGGAGGCGGTGGGAAGGGCTCGGGGCCGGAGCGCGGCACGGCCGGACGGGAGCTGCCTTGGACTGGGGCCGCGGCCGCCCCGCTGCAGCCCCCTGCGCGTGCGGCCGGGCCGCCGGCGCCGCCGGAGCGCCGAGCCGCCCGCGGTGCTGCGCCCTGTGCACCGCGCCGTGCCCGGTGCCGCCGCGTGCCTCCGCGCCGCGGCACAGGTTTCGTTTTGAGGCTCTCCGGGGGGAACGGGCTCCGGCGGCGCGGGGCCGGGGCAGGGAAGCCCGTTCCCATCGCCAAGACGTAAGAGGGAGCGGGAGGCCCCCGGCCCCGCAGCGGCGGCTCCGCTCCGCCGCTCCTTCCCCCGCTCTGCTCTCGGCCCCGGGAGCGCGGCAGGTGTGGGAGGCGACGCACCGCGCTGCCGGAGAGCTGCGGCGTGCACCGGCCCGCTGCGCGCCGGGGGGGCTTGTCCGGCCCCCGAGGGCTCCCGCTGCCGCTCCGCGGCGGGGTGGGTGTGCTGGCGGGGGGCCGCGGGCAGCTGCGGCGCCCGGCTTGGTCCCCCAAGCCCCCGCCGGGAGCAGGGCGGCCGGGGCGCTCCGCGTGCCGGTGGGGACTCCGGGGCGTGAGCCGTGGGCGCCACGCGCTCCCAGCCCGCCGGCTGCCGCGGCCCCCGAGCGCCGGGGCGCCTGTCGCCGCTGGCCGAGCGCGGCCCGAGCCGCGCACGGCGGGGGCGGCAGCGGGGTCGGGAGCGCGGGCGGAGGCGGCAGACGGCTCCCCGCGGGCACAGAGCGCGCCGGGAGCGGGCTGGCACCTCGCAGGTTAACCACGAGCGCGGCCGATTCCCGTATCGACAGGGTAGCTCGAAAAACGCTGAGGCAGGACGTACGCACCGCTGAGTGTCAGCGCCGGAGCCCACGCTCCTCTCCCGCTCCCGGACGCCTGGGCCCCCCGGGAGCCTGGGCCCAGCGCTCTCGCCTCCGCCGGGCCGCAGCCCCCCACGTCCCGGAGCCCCGGCTCCTGCCTCTCTCCCTCGCACGCTCGCTCTTCCTTTTTGTTTTAAAGACGACGGAGAGGATTTGGGGTTTATCCCTCCCTCTCGCCTTTTTTTAACATGGAATAAGGCCCCTCCGGCGGCTGCCAGGCCCACACCGCTCGGTGCCGCGGCTCTGCGGAGCCCCACTCCGGCCCTCACCTCTCCGAGCGGCCAGCTCCGAGGTGCACGCCGTGCTGTGCCGTGCCGTGCCGTGCCAGGGAGAAGGGCTAGCACTCGGAGCGCCGCAGCCACCCCGGCCGTTGGCACCAGCACCGGCAACCGGAGCCGGCGCCGGCAGGGAGAGCCCAGCACGGGCAGCACCGCTGACCTGCTGCTCCTCTCGCCGCTCCCCAGGAGCCCCCAGCACCCGCCGGCGACATGATGATGTATTTTTGGGTAGGTACCAGGTGCCGGGCGGCCCGGGCCCTCCCTCTGCGCCGGGCGCTCGGGCTTCGGGCTGTTGGGGCTGCCGAGGCGCTCTGGCCGGGCTGCTGCCGGCGACCTGCTCCCTGCTCCCGCGGGGATCTCGCCCGCAGGCAGCAGGCGTCGGGGCCGGGCGGCGCGGGAAAGGCGGACCCCGGCCGGCGGCTCCCTGCCCCTTCCCCAGCAGCGCCCCTGCCGCACCGGGTCCCCTCCCCGGAGGCCCTGACTCATCAGCCAGGTGAAGCTTGCAGGGGGGCCTGCAAGGAGGCGGCCAGGGAAGGGGTCCACAGCAGGAGCCCCGGGCAGGGAAGGGGTCCGCGGCGGGAGCCCCGGGCAGGGAAGGGGTCCAAGGGGTCCGCAGCAGGAGCCCCGGGCAGGGAATGGGTCCGCGGTAGGAGCCCTGGGCAGGGAAGGGGTCCACAGCAGGAGCCCCAGCAAGGGAAGGGGTCTGCAGCAGGAGCCCCAGCCAGGGAAGGGGTCCGCAGCGGGAGCCCCGGGCAGGGAAGGGGTCTGCAGCGGGAGCCCCGGGCAGGGAAGGGGTCTGCAGCGGGAGCCCTGGGCAGGGAAGGGGTCCACAGAGGAGCCCCAGCCAGGGAAGGGGTCCGCAGCGGGAGCCCCGGGCAGGGAAGGGGTCCAAGGGGTCTGCAGCAGGAGCCCCGGGCAGGGAATGGGTCTGCGGTAGGAGCCCTGGGCAGGGAAGGGGTCCGCGGCGGGAGCCCCGGGCAGGGAAGGGGTCCAAGGGGTCCGCAGCAGGAGCCCCGGGCAGGGAATGGGTCTGCGGTAGGAGCCCTGGGCAGGGAAGGGGTCCGCAGCAGGAGCCCCGGGCAGGGAAGGGGTCCAAGGGGTCCGCAGCAGGAGCCCCGGGCAGGGAATGGGTCCGCGGTAGGAGCCCTGGGCAGGGAAGGGGTCCGCAGCAGGAGCCCCAGCCAGGGAAGGGGTCCGCAGCGGGAGCCCCGGGCAGGGAAGGGGTCCGCAGCGGGAGCCCCGGGCAGGGAAGGGGTCTGCGGCAGGAGCCCCGGGCACAGCAGGGCTCGCTGGGGCGCGAGCGCAGAGCCGCCGCGCTTGGCCTCGGCTCGGGGGGAGCCACGGGCTGGGGAGCCGCCCTGGGTCCAGGCAGCCAGTGGTGGGGTTGGAGGGACTCGGGGAGATGTTTTGCACCGGTTTCTTCCCAGGTTTCCCACGGCGGGGATGGGGGATGGATTCGGTGCCGGTGGCACCTGCACGTGTCGCGTCGCGCTCCGCTGCCCGGCTCGGCTGCGGCAGCCCCCGGTGCTCCGCTCCGGTGCTGTCGGGGACCGGGGGATCTGGCGACGGCGGGCGGCCCCGGTGAGGCGAAGGGCGCCGCGGGCCGCCGCTGCGGAGCCCGGCGGGGGCTGCCGGGGGGCGGGAGTCCCTGCGGGATTGCACGCTCCCCGCGGGTGCTGGGGCGCCCAACTCCCCGGGATTAGCCGGCAAGGAGCAGGGAGGGATAGAGCGGGATGACGGGAAGATGCAGCCGAAAGGAGCTTACGGGCAAGAGGAGGATAATGCGAATTTGTCGCTTCTCGGGGAAGCGGCTTCGCGGCGTAAGGTGCTTTGCAATCTCGGTGCGGCTGCAGCGCGTGGGGTGGCTCTCCGGGGCCCTCGCAGCGGCGGCTCCGGGGCTCGTGCAGGGCGCAGTGGCGTGCCCGGCCCACGGGCGAGCAGGGTTTCGCGGCGCCGCTCCGGCGGGCGTGGGTGCGGGAGCAGGCACGGAGGAGCCGGGCGCCCTGCGTGCCGGCACGGCGGTCCCCGTCGGGAGCGCCGCGGCGGCAGGCGCCAGCGGGGGCCTCGGCAAGCGGCACCGCAGCAGGCTGAGAAACCAAAGCTAAACGTCTTCAAATTAGCAGTAATTGCAGGAGAAATAAGGAGCACGTGGGGCGAGCGGAAGGAGGGGTCTATAAATATTATGATTTTTAAAGTTTGCCCTGGAGTCCTGGAGACTGTTTGAACGCTAATATCCTGCCTGTGCATGCAAAAAGCCTTATAATGAGGACTGAGCGGCTGCTTCCCGAGCACCTCCCGCCTCGCATCCCCGCGCGGCGCCCGTGGCCCCGTCCGTCCCGGCGCGCTGCGGGTCGCTCCCCGTCGGAGGCGCGCGTACCCCGCGCGAGAGCGGGCCGGCGTCGGGGGGGGCAGAAGGACGCGGTGGGTCTGGCTCGGACCGGGCCAGCCTGGGCACGTGTCCCGGGCGGTTCCCGCGTCCGCCCGGTGCCCCAGCACCTGCTCGGTCACGGTTCTGCTGCCGGCGCGTTAATTCTCGTTAAACCTAGGGAGCCTAATTGCCATTTCGTGTAAATATTTTGTCGTATGAAAGGGCTAGAGGAAGGGCCACAGGGCTGGAGGGAGGGAAGCCAGGGCCTGTGGCTCTGCGAGCCGGGGCTGGGTTGCCGGGCTGAGCCGGAGCCGGCGGCGCCGGTGCCCCGCAGGCAGCCAGGGCTCCGTCTGGGGGGAAACCCCGGGGTTTCAGTGGCCTCTTCTCTGGGCGGAGCGGAGGATGGCTGGAGGATGCGTCCCCGGGGGACTGCCTCCCAGCTCCTCCTCACGGAGAAGCATCCTCAGCCCCGTCCCCCCCCCCCCCCCCGTCTCTTCTTCCAACATGCAACTAAGGTTGAAACGAGCTGATATTTTTCCCTAGTTCCCATTAAACTTTCATGTGCTTTCTCTGCATTCCTGCTCCCTTGCCTGCTGCCACAGCTGCTGCCCCAGATATTTGCAGCTGATTGCGGTCCCCTCCCTACCTGGTGAGTCCAACTCCAGCTCTGGTGACATCGCCAGCCCGGCACGCGGCCGGGACCGAGCCGAGCCGCCGGCACGTGGGGACGGGGCGGCAGGAGGCTGGGCAGAGGCCGGGATCCGGGACGGCAGCAGCCAGTGCACTGGGAACGGCTCAAAGTGGAGATTTTCAGTAAAATCTCCTGTATGATTTTGGAGTTTGGAGCAGGCTGTGGCTTAATCGACCCCCTTAGAGGCACAGGTGTTGCAGGAGGAGGAACGAGCGAGGGAAAAGATGGGAAAAAAGGTTAGATGGGGACAGAGGAGGCTGGTGCAGGTGTCCCGGCGGAGCGGCGCCGGGCCACGCTCCCGTGGCACGCGGGACCCGCCGAGGGGCCCACGGCACCGCGCTTCCTCCCTCTGCGCGGGCGGATATTCCTCCTCGCCGTGGATTTGCCGGAACTCCTCCTCCTCCTCGACCGGCTCTTCCTCTCTGCAACGGGGCTCTGAGGCGGTTCGGGGGGCCGGGGCCGGGAGCGGAGCCCGCGGCCGGACCGGGGGCTGCCGCCGCGCGCCATGGGGAGCCCCGGCCCGGCGCCGCCGCGCTGCCTGGTTCAAATGCGTGCGCCGTCGGTTCCCTTTCCACCGCGCTATCTGCATCGGTGGGTTTTTCCGCAGGCTTTGTACTAGCACCAGCCAAGGGAATTAGGGCTAGCAGCAGCCTGGCCCTTCTCACCATCTCCCGGGCTCGTTTTTGGGCCCCGGCCCCGCGGGAGCTCCCTTTCCCACCGCCCCGGCAGGCCCAGCGGGTTTCTGCGAGGTTTTGCACGGTGCAGGAGGACTCGGAGTCTCCACTCTCCGTGTTGGCCCCCGGCCCCGGTGGCCGCTGGGGCCCTGGGGACTGTGGACGTGCCCGTGGGGTGCAGCGGGCAGGGGCCGCGCGTCCCAGCCGGCAAAGCTGCTCCCCGCTCACCTGCTGCAGCGAGCGCTCGGCCCCGCTGCGGGAGCAGCCTGGAGGGTCCTGGGCATCGGCTTCACCCACAGAGCCTTTAACACTCGGGGGCCTCGCGGCTGGTTTCGCCCTGGGAAAGCCGATTACCCGGGCTGGGATGTGCATGCAGATGGCCCCTGTGCCGAGCTGGGTCCCGTGCCAAGCTGGGTCCCGTGCCGAGCCGGGGTCCCGCGCCAAGCTGGGTCCCGTGCCGAGCCGGAGTCCCGTGCCGAGCCGGGGTCCCGCGCCAAGCTGGGTCCCGTGCCGAGCCGGGGTCCCATGCCAAGCTGGGTCCCGTGCCGAGCCGGGGTCCCGTGCCGAGCCGGGTGTCCCGTGCCGAGCTGGGTCCCGTGCCGAGCCGGAGTCCCATGCCAAGCTGGGTCCCGTGCCGAGCCGGGGTCCCGTGCCGAGCCGGGTGTCCCGTGCCGAGCCGGGTCCCGTGCCGAGCCAGGGTCCCGTGCCGAGCCGGGTCCCATGCCAAGCCAGGGTCCCGTGCCGAGCCGGGGTCCCGTGCCGAGGCAGCTGTCCCGCGCCAGGAAGCGTTCGGCTGGGGCCAGGCAGCAGCCGAGCCCTGCGGAGCAGCAAGCTCCAGGACGGAGAAGCCGGAGACCCTCCCCTCGCTGCCGGCCACCGGCTGCAGCCCGGGCCCTGCTCCTAGCAGCTCAGCCCCGGCAGGAGCCCTCGTTTAATCGCTTTATATCTATGACTAACTACTAATGAGCTTTTAATTAACGAGCGCCTTGGCCGCGGGGCCTGCCAGAGGAGCGGTGGGGAGGACTCACCGCCGCCCGGCCGTCCCCCGCGGCGCCCGGAGCTCCCCGCTCCGGCCGGCGGCCCTGGCGCGGTGCTCGGCGCAGCTCGGCGCAGCTCGGCGCAGGGCTCCCGCCGAGTGCACGTGTCGCGGGTGGGCTGGCCGAGCCGCCCACGAGCGGCCGGCAGGGCAGTGCGGGGAGCAGCCGGCGATCGCCTCCTCGCCCCTTCGCTCGCCGAGACGGGTCCCGCCGCTTCGCTCCGGGGCCTGGCCGGGCTCTGCACCGGCAGCCGAGGCCGCCGCTGTCCGGCGTCGCGTTGCTCTCCCTCTTCCAGAAAACAAAACCAAGGAGCCCTCAAGGGTTCATTTAAAATAAATAAAAAATGAAAATAGTGCTGATTTGAAGGAAAGCCAGCCCCATCCTGTGCATGGGAGCACGTCGCCAACCCATCCCCGAAGGGCAGAGAGAAAGATGTGCTTAGAACTGCAGCCCTGTGCAACTTCTGCCTTTGATCATATATCTTACATGTGCCCTTTGCTTTCCCGCGTCTGATATTTATTAGGTTTAATTTTACTGGGACGCCGCTGTAAGTGAGACAGATGGAACGGGGTCTGTGCGCCTGGTGAACACATCTTAATTAAACAGATAAATAAACTTTCCTTCCAGGAGCCTTCGCTTCTGGAGGGGCTCCTCGGGGGCCGCGGCTCGGCGGGGCTGCGGGCCGGGGGCGATGGGGAGCGGGGCGCCGGCGGCGCTCCCCCCGCGGCCGGGGCCGGCCCCTGGGCGGGCGCCGGGCCGAGCGCGGGGCTGGCAGCCCCCTGCTCCTGTTCCGCGGCGCTGCTTCGAGCCTCCAGCTTGGCCACGCGACCTGCGCTGTCTGCCGAGTATCTGCAGCATAGACTGGAACCGCTGTGAATGTACCAGGACACTGCAGCATGTCGCTATGTCTAGGGATACTGTGGAAAATCCCAGCCTCCAAACAGGGCTGTGCATGTGCTGGAGGCTCCAGAGGAGACAGAGCATCAGCAGCTGCTGGCACAGACCTGCCTTTGTGCATCATATTTGGCCAAGATGGAAACTGAATTGAACCCAGGTTTCGCTTTCCCACGTACTTGAGCGCAAAGCGAGCCAGGCGGCTCCGGAGCTGGCCGCGGCTCCGGAGCGGGGCGGCCGCGGGGCCGGCGCGGGCCGAGACCCCCGCGCGGGTGCAGGCGCATCGCCGCCACCGCCGCCGCCGCCGCGGCGCTCGGGCTGGCGGCAGGGCTGCGCGGGGCAGGGGGCCTGGGCGAGCGGGCCCCTCGCGCGCCCGCCTGCCCCCCAGTTTGCTGCGCGGGGGCTGGGCGCCCATCCTCGCCGCTCGCGGCAGCGCCGGGGGCTCCCGGATGCTCCGGCGTCCGGGGGAGCTGCATCGCGGCGCGGCCTCCTCCCCAGAGCGCTCCTGGAGGAAGGGGCCGCGCCGGGGAGCGCCGTGCCCGGGCACCGCACCTGCGCCGGAGCCGGCACCGCGGAGCCCGCCGCGCCGGCACCGCTCGCAGGCCAGGTCGGCGGGCTCCGCCGGGCGCCGCGGCTGCCTGTGCTTGCATGCGCGTCTCCCGCGGCGAGCGTGGCGCTTGTGCACGTGTCTCCGTGTGCGTGCGTGGAGCGTCCCGGGGCCGCCCGGCGCGGCGGGGAGGCGCGGGGAGCGCGGGGGCTGCGCTCCGCTGGAAGCGCAGGCTGCGCGGCGCAGCTTCCCCGGGCGCGTGTGCCCGTATTACATCACCGAAACTCCCGGTAAGATCTGTATTTCCTTCGGAGTCAGTGTCAGGAAGGAGACCAGCCCCTGCCTGCAAAGCCCGTCCCTCCCCGTGCGACTCCCAGCCGAGCGGAAAGCCCGGCGCAGCAGCATGTGCGGCGGGGGCTGCGGAAGGGGCTGCCGGCGGTCGGGGAAGCCATCTGCGCGCGAGCCCAGCAGCGGAGGGGTTAAGTGCGGGATCAGCTGTTCTCATGTCATTACGGATTCTCTTCATTTTATACAGAGCTCTGTTTGATGTCTGAATGCACAGGGGACTCCCCCTCCTCCTCCAACTCCCACCCCTTTTATTTCGCTCCCTCGCCCTCTCTCCCTTCCTCCTCCCCTTCCTTTCTCTCTCTCCCCCTCTCCTTCTCTCTCGCTCACGCACACCCTTTGCAGACCGTGCGCTCAGTGCCAGTGTCTAATGGCACCGGAGTAAATAGCCGAGCATTGTTCCTGCCTTCGGTGGCAGAGCGGAGCGCGGCCAGCCTGCCTCAGATGAATTCCTCCTAATAGCACCCGAGGGGGCCGGGAGGGCGCGCAAGAGGAGGGGGCGAGCGCGCGGGGGAGAGCAAGGAAGACTGAGGATAAGCAGTGTGTAGAAGAGGACGAAACTGCGAGCAGCTTCACGGCTACCTGTCAACACATGCTGTGCTCCATGGCTAACTCGGGCTGCCTCCTTGTCTCCAACTCAGGCATGCTTCCTCACTCTCTCCCCTGTCCTCCAGCCTTCCTCTACCTCCAACAGGTAAGTGACCCTCTTCGGGGGATTTTTTTGCTTTGCAGTTCACACGTGCGCTCTGGCCGGCTTGCTCTAAGCTAAGGGTCAGGGCTTAACCTCTTCCTCTCCAGCCCCGCGTGGCCTCTCCAGCCTGCCGGCGCCGGCGGGCTGCCCTGCGGGAGCAGCTTGTGCTCCGTGGTTGCGAGTTCATCTGGGGGGCTCTGGTTCTGCTGCCGCGGCGTCTGCTCCGTGCAGCGCCTCGGAGCGCGGCCAGGGCTCGAGAGGGGCTGCGATGCCGGCAGAGTGCCGCAGGCAAAGCCGCCAGCCTCGGTCCAGCACCTTCCCTCTCAGGGCTGCTATCATCCAGCAGAAAGCGAGGAAAAATGATGGATGCTCAGCTAAAAGGCGTAAGGCTTGTCCGTGGCTGGAGCAGCCTCTGGGGAGAGGGAAAGTGAGCGGCTGGGGATGCACGCACATGCGTGTGCACGCGTGTGCGCGTGTGATGAGCCGGTGCCTGCCCGGGGCCGAGACCCGGCTCAGGAGCCAACCGGTCCGTCTCGCCGCTGCTGCGGAGGTGCGGCAGATGGGTCGGGCAGGGCCGCGTGGTCCGGGCCGCCCCGGGGCTCCGGGCAGCCCCGGTGCCGGGCGCTGGCAGCTGCAGGGTGCCCCGCGCCACCGGTTTAGTTCTTTAACTTCCCGTCAGGGCTCTTGCCGTCTTGCGGTTCGGTTCTCGGATGCTCCACTGGACCCAGCGCCGCCGGTTCCCAGGCTGGCCGTCCCCGGGGAAGCGCGGCTCAGCAGAGGAAGTGTTTTCTTCAAAAGCCTCTTTGCCGTGTCGGAAATCCCCATCTCCCAGCCGGGCTAACTGCTCCATTTGTGCTTTCGGAGCTTTAAAAATTCATGGCATGCTAACCGCTCGCTGCGCGGCCGGTGCAGCTCACCTGGCAGCTGAGGACAGCGGGCTCCGGCGCGGGCGCCAGCCGGGGGCAGCGCGGCTCGTTTCCTTAGAGGTCCCTAAAGACTTGGAGAGCGTGCGGCCGCGGGGGCGCCGAGCTGGAGATGGGGGCAGCAAGGCCCCAGGGCCGGCGGCGCGGCACCGGTTACGCCGGGGCAGCCACGGCGTGCGCGCCGGCGCCGGGCCCGGGCCGCGCGGCGGGGCTGGTGCATGGGCTGGCCGCAGCGGGCGCGTGATTTATGTCACCTTCCTGCAGGCAGAGCCACTGGGAAGGCTCTGATGTGCCGGGGGTGGGTTGGATTTAAACCTTGGCTTTTCCGGGCTGCGCAGCGGGGCCCCGCGGCTCCTCCTCTGCTGCCCAGGCACCCCGGGAAGGCGAGGGGCAGGAATTGCCCCCAGATTCCCACCGGTCCCTGGGGAGGTCTGGGGAAGGGAAGGCATCCGATGCTTTGAACGGGCAGCGGCGCAGGGCCCGGCACAGGCGGCGGCATGGGTGGTTGCATTTTCCAGCTGGAATTCCCTTTTTTCTGCCTGCGGCTCTCGCCAGAGCCAGGAGCGGCGGAGGCGGCGGCGGTTCCCGCAGACCCGCGTGCCAGGCGCCGGCGACCAGCTAGGACACCCTCGAGCACGGTTTCAGGTCTCCGGAAGGAGACACTTTTATCTCATTTACGGCTCTTCCCCACCCGTGGCAGTTTGCACCCAGTAATTTCTGGTTCCTTTCAGTGCCCTATTTATTTTAATTTGGACGTAGCGTTTAGCGTCTCTTCCTTCCTGGTCTCCCAGAAGCCTCCTGCTCCTTGGCAGCAGTTTTGGACAAGCGAGCCAGAAAGGAGGGTTTTATTAAGAGATTTGGAGTTGGGTTTTTACCCAGCTAATGAGTGAGACGAGGGCCAGGATCTCTCTCCTTTCCTCCGGATTTGTCTGTTGCTGGGTTCGGCATGCGGGGTCTGGAGATGGTGATTGCAGCATCGCTGCTGCGCTCGGCAGCACGACGTCAGGCAAAGGGACGCCGCTAGCAGCGTTTGCGAGCGGGAAGGGCGCTGGGCAGCGGTGCAGCGCTGCTCCTCGCCCCGGCTGCCCCGCACGGTCCCCGCTCCCAGCAGCGGCTCTGCGTCGTGCACGTTGCCAGCGCGTTGACTGTGCGTCGGGACTCAGCCCTGGAATTCGCCTGGGACGTTGGACGCGGACTGCGTTAACACACCTGGGAGCATGCAGCGCAGCAATGCCGTCCCTGGTGTGCACGTGCTTGGCCCTGCTCGGCCTTTAGCCAGCCTGGTTTCACCCGTGTACCCCTAGAAACAGCTCAGAAAAGTTGCACAAACTTATTTTTTCAAATGTTTTCCTGAACTGAGGTTGGCTGTGGAAAGTTCGGGTAGTTTAGACCTTAGAGGTTGCATGTCTGTAGTTAAAGTGTTTCTGTGTTGGTGCAGTGAGACAACTCCGTGCATCAGATATGGGTTGTGCAAATATACGTAGAGAGCTGGTAGCTGAAAACCGTGTGCAGCCGAAGAGGCCCGTGCTGGAAATGAAGTCCTCGCGCAGATGGTGCACGGCGCGGCGCGGCCTGGGAGCTCGCAGCGGAGGGGCTGCTGCGGCGGTACAGGTGCAGGCAACGGCTTCCTCGCCCAGCTGAGCCCCGTTCCCCGGCCCCTCCGTGGCCGTGCGCTCTCCCTGCAGGGAACCTGGTGGCGTTTGCTGCATTTGTTCCCAACGAGGCAGCTCGTATTTCTCTAGCTTCCCGGCATGAATATTTTTGATGGTGGCAGTATTTAAAGGGATGACCAAGAAATGAAGTTGTCTGCAAAACTTTGATCAGCCAAATGCCAGGAAAAATCCAGCTGTGGCTGGGCTTTGGCGGTCTGAATAGCTCATCAAAGCGGCTGCAGGCTCCTCGCAGCTCGCTCCGATCAGCTCCCCGGGAGCAGCCGTGCTCCGAGCCCCGGCAGCCTGGTTACGCAGCTCTCCGCACGGTGCGGATCCGTGCCGCGCGTCTCCGCGCTTCGGGGACTGCGGGAGGAGGGCTCCGCCGGCTCGGGCTCGCCCGGGAGAGGAGGCGTGCGGGGCCGGGCGAGCGCGGAGCCCGGCGAGAAGCCGGCAGCGGGGCTGGGTGCGCGGGCTGGGCGGTGCGAGGAGGGGCGGGAGAGCCGGGGCTGCACCGGGCGTTTCACTGTAGCGCTGAGCTTCTCGCTCAGTGAAGACTGAGCGGAGAGGGAGGCTGCGGCGGCTGCGGTTAGTTAACAGGAATTAGTCGCTGCTTAAGAAGTGTCTCAACTGTAGTAACAGCAGAGCAGCTAATCGCTGCAGGAAGAGCCGCGCTGCCGACCCGGAGCGGGCTGGGGCCCGGAGGCTCGGCGTCGCCGTTCGCGAGCCGCGAGACCTGGGCTCCCGCATCTCGCGCAGCAAGTTACTTGCATGTCAGGCTGTGCGTCAGTGCGGGCTAATTCACAGGTGGGCTGAGCCCCCCTGCGGAAGCGACCCCGCGTCCCGCTCCCCCCACTCCCGGGGGCCCGGCCCGCGGTGCACCTGCGCAGCACCGGCCTCCCCAGGAACCAGCCGCTGCAAAAGGCTGCTTGGAAAATTCCTTTCCAAAAGGGCTGCTGCCGAGTTTAGAATATTGTATTTTTAGGGACCAGGTCTATTCCTGGCAGAACTCTGGCATATCGCAACAGCGGGTTCTCTTAAAAACCCGCTCCTTCCCCCTCCTTGCACGATTCGCAGACTCGAGAGCCCAAACCTTGCTGTTGGGTGGCTCCTCCGGCTCCCGGGCGCTCGTCCCGCACTGCAGCGTTCGGTTTTGGTGCACGGTGGAGGAAAGGCTTTCAAGCCGCAAAAAAATACGTTTTCTTTTTTTTAAAATATCGAAAACACTGGCATTAATTTTAGCTTTTGCAAAGCTGGTTTTCCCACAAAAGCTATAATTTAGGCCTACACTGCCTGGCGATGCTCTTTTTATAGGTATATTCTTATTTTAGTACTATAGTGATGGGTGAATGGGTAGATTAAATTAGATTTAGTATCTATCATTCTTTGAAGCATTACAGGCAGTCATTGGAGGGATATGGCTTAACGAAGAAGAAAGGCTAATTAGGATAGCAAACTCAGCGTGCCCGTGCAGACGCGCACCGTACGCGCGTCCCGCCTGCGCCCTCGGAGCGGCACCCGCTGACTCCGAGCTCAGCGCGCAGAAAAGTGCGTTTGCAACCAGCTCTGTCGAGCTGCTCCAAGTTCGGGGCGGTTCTGGCATTTGCAGCTTTTGCTTCGGGGGCTCAAACGCCCCAGTAGTCTCGCTCCTCCCAGGGATCTGCAAAGTCACGGTGGTAATTTGGCTCCCCGGCTGCTTTTGCCATGAAGGCTGAGTGCTAACTGCCAGCTCTTCCCCCAGTTCCTGCTGACGGCTCCAAACGGGGCTCTCGTGCGTAAGGCGCATTGCGCATATCGAGCGATAAGGACTTCTGGCCCAAAACGCGGTGGGGCCCTAGCAGGAGCGGGCCCCGGCGTGGCGGCGGTGTTTCGGCGGCGTTCCTGTTCCCAGGGTTTGCAGCTGGGAGATGACGGCTCCGGAGACGGGGCGCCGGGAGGGCGCAGCACCCGGCTCGGGAACGGCGCGGTGCCCTCGGGCACCGGCCAGCGGCCACGCGGGGCCGGGCTGAGGGTGCCGAGAGGGTCCCAAAACGCTTCCAAAAATGCCTTAGTCGGGGAACACTGGAGTATTTGCTTCGCAAGGGAGAAAGCCAGTTGCCTGAAGCAGGCAGTTGTGTGCTCCCAGCGCGCTGGTGCCGAAGTGGCGGACGTCGGGCGGTGGAGACTCAGACCCCACCCAGGCAACGGAGCGCGAGTTTGCGCGTGGTCCGCGGCTTGCGCGGCAGCGGTGGCCCCGGGCCCGGCGCTGGGCCCGGCGCTGGGCCCGGCGCTGGCCCCGGCGGCCCCGCTCGCTGCAGCGGCGCAGGAGCCGGGCAGCTTTCGGCGTGGGGCAGAGGCGAGGGCGCCGCGGGAGGAGGCGCCCCGGGGCGCAGGGAGCGCGCGGGACGCGCCTCGGTGCAGGGCGTGCGGCGCCCGCGCGAGCCCTCGGCGCGGAGCTCATCTGCGTCCTGCCGGAGCCGGAGCAGCCGTCCTGGCGGCAGAGCCAGCGCCGCCGCCGCGCTGGCCGGGACGTCGCTGGCGGCGCGGCGGGAAGGCCTGGCCGCGCCGGGCTCAGCGGCGCTCGGCGGGGATGCTCCGGCCCGGGACGGCCGTGCCGCGGCCCCAGGCAGAGGGCTGGCGGCGGCCGGCGGGCAGAGGCGTCCCCGCGGGCCGCGCTCCCCGGCCCCGGCAGCCCCCAGCGCCGGCGGCTTCGCGCCCTGGCCGAGCTGCGCGGATGGTACCGGTTGGCTTTGCCCAGGATCAGCAGGCGCCGCTCCAGGCCTCTGCAAGCAGCGCTGCTGGAAGGCGATCCCTGGCACCGGCATCCCGTTGGACAGAGCGCGGCAAGCGCTGGAAGGAGCCGCGGGCGGCGCGAGGCTGCCGCGGCGGGTGCCGGGACCGGCGCAGCCGGCACGGCGCGGCACCCGCGGGGCCGCGCGTCTCCGCCGGGCCGCGCAGCCCTCCCCGCTCCGGCGCCCCGGGCGCGGTGCTGCCCTGGGCGCAATGGCAGCTCCGCCGCGGTTTGCGCCTCGTCTCCGAGCGGCGATCCCTCGCCGCTCGCGTCGCCCGGGCGCACAGCGGCGCACGAGCTGGCGCGATCGCCGCCGGCACGCGACGCCGCGCGCTGTCCGCGGCCCGGCCGCGGCCCTGGGACCGCTCTGCCCCGGGACGCCCGCCGAAGGGGCGCAGCACCCCGGCCCCCCTAAACCTGCTCCGCTGCGGCCGGCCCCGGGAAATCCCGAGTTTGCCAGCCGCTTTCCCGGCGTTTCCGCGGCGGACGGGAGGGGAGCGGAGGGGAGGCGCGCGGCTGCCGGAGCGGGCACGCGGCGCCGGGGCGGCCGCCCTGCCGGTGCAGCCTTCGCCACCGGCTCGGCGGCGGGAGCCGAGGGAGGGAGCAGGCGACGGTGGCGGCTTCCTCGCGATCCGCATTGTGCGGGGAGCTCTTAATTAGAGCTAATTAGACTAATTAACTTGCAAATGAGAAACTTGTCTTTCTTTCACACGAGGAAAAAAAAATGAAAAAGGACGAACAACAAGATAACTGTTGAGGCTAATGGATTTGTACCTGCTCCAGAGCACCGGCAGCACCGGCAGCCACCGCGCCGCGATGGGGCCGCTCCGTCCCCACGCGCCAGGGCTGCGGGGAGGCTGCGCCAGACCCGCGGGGAGGCCGCTCCGTCCCCACGCGCCAGGGCTGCGGGGAGGCTGTGCCAGACCCACGGGGAGGCCGCTCCGTCCCCACGCGCCAGGGCTGCGGGGAGGCTGCGCCAGACCCGCGGGGAGGCCGCTCCGTCCCCACGCGCCAGGGCTGCGGGGAGGCTGCGCCAGACCCGCGGGGAGGCCGCTCCGTCCCCACGCGCCAGGGCTGCGGGGAGGCCGCTCCGGACCCACGGGGAGGCCGCTCCGTCCCCACGCGCCAGGGCTGCGGGGAGGCCGCTCCGGACCCGCGGGGAGGCCGCTCCGTCCCCACGCGCCAGGGCTGCGGGGAGGCCGCTCCGGACCCGCGGGGAGGCCGCTCCGTCCCCACGCGCCAGGGCTGCGGGGAGGCTGCGCCAGACCCACGGGGAGGCCGCTCCGTCCCCACGCGCCAGGGCTGCGGGGAGGCTGCGCCAGACCCACGGGGAGGCCACTCCGTCCCCACGCGCCAGGGCTGCGGGGAGGCCGCTCCGGACCCACGGGGAGGCCGCTCCGTCCCCACGCGCCAGGGCTGCGGGGAGGCTGCGCCAGACCCACGGGGAGGCCGCTCCGTCCCCACGCGCCAGGGCTGCGGGGAGGCCGCTCCGGACCCACGGGGAGGCCGCTCCGTCCCCACGCGCCAGGGCTGCGGGGAGGCCGCTCCGGACCCACGGGGAGGCCGCTCCGTCCCCACGCGCCAGGGCTGCGGGGAGGCCGCTCCGGACCCACGGGGAGGCCACTCCGTCCCCACGCGCCAGGGCTGCGGGGAGGCTGCGCCAGACCCACGGGGAGGCCGCTCCGTCCCCACGCGCCAGGGCTGCGGGGAGGCCGCTCCGGACCCACGGGGAGGCCACTCCGTCCCCACGCGCCAGGGCTGCGGGGAGGCCGCTCCGGACCCACGGGGAGGCCGCTCCGTCCCCACGCGCCAGGGCTGCGGGGAGGCCGCTCCGGACCCACGGGGAGGCCGCTCCGTCCCCACGCGCCAGGGCTGCGGGGAGGCCGCTCCGGACCCACGGGGAGGCCGCTCCGTCCCCACGCGCCAGGGCTGCGGGGAGGCCGCTCCGGACCCACGGGGAGGCCGCTCCGTCCCCACGCGCCAGGGCTGCGGGGAGGCCGCTCCGGACCCGCGGGGAGGCCGCTCCGTCCCCACGCGCCAGGGCTGCGGGGAGGCCGCTCCGGACCCGCGGGGAGGCCGCTCCGTCCCCACGCGCCAGGGCTGCGGGGAGGCTGCGCCGGACCCACGGGGAGGCCGCTCCGTCCCCACGCGCCAGGGCTGCGGGGAGGCCGCTCCGGACCCACGGGGAGGCCGCTCCGTCCCCACGCGCCAGGGCTGCGGGGAGGCCGCTCCGGACCCGCGGGGAGGCCGCTCCGTCCCCACGCGCCAGGGCCGCGGGGAGGCCGCTCCGGACCCGCGGGGAGGCCGCTCCGTCCCCACGCGCCAGGGCCGCGGGGAGGCCGCTCCGGACCCGCGGGGAGGCCGCTCCGTCCCCACGCGCCAGGGCCGCGGGGAGGCCGCTCCGGACCCACGGGGAGGCCGCTCCGTCCCCACGCGCCAGGGCTGCGGGGAGGCCGCTCCGGACCCACGGGGAGGCCGCTCCGTCCCCACGCGCCAGGGCCGCGGGGAGGCCGCTCCGGACCCACGGGGAGGCCGCTCCGTCCCCACGCGCCAGGGCCGCGGGGAGGCCGCTCCGGACCCACGGGGAGGCCGCTCCGTCCCCACGCGCCAGGGCTGCGGGGAGGCCGCTCCGGACCCACGGGGAGGCCGCTCCGTCCCCACGCGCCAGGGCTGCGGGGAGGCCGCTCCGGACCCACGGGGAGGCCGCTCCGTCCCCACGCGCCAGGGCTGCGGGGAGGCCGCTCCGGACCCACGGGGAGGCCGCTCCGTCCCCACGCGCCAGCGCTGCGGGGAGGCCGCTCCGGACCCACGGGGAGGCCGCTCCGTCCCCACGCGCCAGGGCTGCGGGGAGGCTGCGCCAGACCCACGGGGAGGCCGCTCCGTCCCCACGCGCCAGGGCTGTGGGGAGGCTGCGCCAGACCCACGGGGAGGCTGCTCCGTCCCCACGCGCCAGGGCTGCGGGGAGGCCGCTCCGGACCCACGGGGAGGCCGCTCCGTCCCCACGCGCCAGGGCTGCGGGGAGGTCGCTCCGGACCCACGGGGAGGCCGCTCCGTCCCCACGCGCCAGGGCTGCGGGGAGGCCGCTCCGGACCCACGGGGAGGCCGCTCCGTCCCCACGCGCCAGGGCTGCGGGGAGGCCGCTCCGGACCCACGGGGAGGCTGCTCCATGCCCATGTGCGCCAGGGCTGCGGGGAGGCCGGGAGGCCGCTCCGGACCCACGGGGAGGCTGGGATGTCGCTCTGTCCCCATGCATGCCTTTCCCGCACGGAGGCCACTCCGGACCCGTAGGGAGGCCAGGAGGCCACTCCAGATGCACGCATGCCAGGGCCGCGGGGAGGCCAGGAGGCCGCTCCGGTCTCATGAGGAGGCCGGGATGCTGCTTTGGACCCACGGGGAGGCCGCTCTGGACACACGCGTGCCAGGGCTGCAGGGAGGCTGGGAGGCCACTCTGGACCCACGGGGAGGCCGGGAGGCCGCTCCGTCCCCGCGCGGGCTGGACCCGCGGGGAGGCCGGGAGGCCGCTCCGTCCCCGCGTGTGCCGGACCCGCGGGGAGGCCGGGAGGCCACTCCGTCCCCGCGCAGGCCGGACCCGCGGGGAGGCCGGGAGGCCGCTCCGTCCCCGCGCGGGCCGGACCCGCGGGGAGGCCGGGAGGCCGCTCCGTCCCCGCGCGGGCCGGACCCACGGGGAGGCCGGGAGGCCGCTCCGTCCCCGCGCGTGCCGGTCCCGCGGGGAGGCCGGGAGGCCGCTCCGTCCCCGCGTGGGCCGGACCCGCGGGGAGGCCGGGAGGCCGCTCCGTCCCCGCGTGTGCCGGACCCGCGGGGAGGCCGGGAGGCCGCTCCGTCCCCGCGCGTGCCGGACCCGCGGGGAGACCGGGAGGCCGCTCCGTCCCCGCGCGGGCCGGACCCGCGGGGAGGCCGGGAGGCCGCTCCGTCCCCGCGCGGGCCGGACCCGCGGGGAGGCCGGGAGGCCGCTCCGTCCCCGTGCGGCCCGACCCGCGGGGAGGCCGGGAGGCCGCTCCGTCCCCGCGTGTGCCGGACCCGCGGGGAGGCCGGGAGGCCGCTCCGTCCCCGCGCGGGCCGGACCCGCGGGGAGGCCGGGAGGCCGCTCCGTCCCCGCGCGGGCCGGACCCGCGGGGAGGCCGGGAGGCCGCTCCGTCCCCGCGCGTGCCGGACCCGCGGGGAGGCCGGGAGGCCGCTCCGTCCCCGCGCGGGCCGGACCCGCGGGGAGGCCGGGAGGCCGCTCCGTCCCCGCGCGGGCCGGACCCGCCGGGAGGCCGGGAGGCCGCTCCGTCCCCGCGCGTGCCGGACCCGCGGGGAGGCCGGGAGGCCGCTCCGTCCCCGCGCGGGCTGGACCCGCGGGGAGGCCGGGAGGCCGCTCCGTCCCCGCGCGGGCCGGTCCCGCCGGGAGGCCGGGAGGCCGCTCCGTCCCCGCGCAGGCGGCTCCCAGCCCTGGCGCGGCCCCGCTGTTCCCGGCTCTCGCCCGGCGCCGTCTCCGCTCTCGTCCCCGCCGCCGCAGCACCCCGGGCGCTTTGTTAGTGCAGCTCGGTTCAAATGTCTGATTAGTCTTTAGGAGATCGAGGGGTCAATTTTCCACAGCTCCTTCCTCTCCATTTAACTAATTTAACTGCGCGATTGTTACAAATTTCATTTTATTATAGCCCTGCTTTTCAGTCCAATTGAATTACCAAAATCTCATTTTCTCAGAAGTGCTGAATATGTAATTAGAGGAAAAATTATGCTCCTGACTGCCTATTAGGGAGGTTTGTGTGGGAGAGCCGGGCTCCGTGGGCTCGTGCACGCGTGGGCGCGCGCCGGCGGGGCGGCGAGAGCGGGGACCTGCGCGGGGGCCCGGCCGGCGGCGGGGGGGGGACACGGGCCCGGCTGCAGCAGCACCGGCACCGCCGCGGCGCGCGGGGAGGCTGCGGCCGGCGCGGCGCGGCGCGGCGCGCTGCAGGCCCGTGCCGATGCCCCGGAGCAGCAGGCAGCTCGGGCAGCCCTGCCAAGGGTGCGCGTCCTTTTCCGGCCGGTTCCCACGCCTGCCCGTCCGGGATCCTGCCGCCAAGCCTGCGCCGTGCCCTCCCGGCTTTCCCACCTCCTGTGCGCTGCGTTTGGCGCCCGCCGGAGACGGAGCGCTCCGGGCAGTCCTGGCTGCCGCGTGCACGCGTCCCGCTGCGCCGCGCTCCCGCGGGCCTACCCAGCGCTCCGCAGCGAGCCGGCCCGGCCGCTCCTCTTGGGCAGCGTCCGCCGGGGCCGCGGGCTCGGCGCGGGCCGGCTCTGCTGCCGGAGCGCCCCGGCGGCGCTCGCGGGAAGGACGAGAGGAGCGCGCGGCGCGGAGCCGCCGCCCCGTCCCTGCCTGCCCGCCGGGCCGGCGCGAGGCTGGGGGCCGCGCAGCCCCCCGCCGCGCCTCGCTTACACAACATTATCATTTCATAATGCGCTGCAATATACATGAAGTTGGCTGAATGCAGATGAAATTGCACCATTTACTTCATGAATATTTCATGCCGCCTCAGCTCCGAAGTTTCCGGCTGATGGAGCCGGGAGCCCGTGCCGGACCCCCGGTGCCTGGCTGACCGGGGACCTGCGCTCCGGCACGCCGGCCCGGTGCGCCGCGACCTCCCAGCTCCGCGCGCGGCGCCTGCGTCCCAGCACCGTCCTGCACCGGCAGCGCCGCTCCGCCGGGCACGGCGCAGCCGGGGAGCGAGCCGGGGCTGCGGCGTTCCCACTCCTTCCCGGCCGCGGCACGGGGGGGGACCGCAGCGGTCCCGTCCCGTTAGCGCCGTAGGCTCGCTGCCCCGGCACGGCTTCGGCAGCGCGCGTCCTCGGCCGGTGCCGCCCGCCCCTCCCCGCCACGTCGCTACTCAAGCCGTTCCCCGCGGCCCCTCGCCTCCCTCCCGGCCCGGCTGCGAGCGGCCGAGCGCGGGGCCGTGCCCGAGGCCGCGCTCGCGCCCCGGCGGCTCGCGCCTGCTCCGGGGCGCGCGCCCGGGCCGTGCCAGGCTCTCGGCACGGGGCCCGGCGCCGCTCGCCCGCCCCGCAGAGCGGGCTCCGCTCCGGGCCGTTCCCGGCGCCCGCGGCTCGCGGCCGGACACGCGAGCGCTGCCGGCGGCAGCCGCTGCAGACGTGTTGCAGCAGTGAAGTGCCGCCCCGCTGCAGCCGGCGCGCCGCAGGCGCCGGGCGTTGCTCGGCGCCCTTCTTGCTCGGTGCCGCGCGCGGCTGCCGCGCTGCCGGGGAGGCGGTGCTGCTCGGGGCGCCGCAGCAGCCGGGCGGCCAGGGGGAGCGACCCCGGGCCGAGGCGGGGCGCGCGCCCCGCGGGAGCCGGGAGCACCCGCGGGTGCAGCCTGGGGGATCGTCCTGCTGCCCCCGGCGGGGCTCGGGGGCGGGCGGGCGCGCGCGGGCAGGGGGCCGCGAGGATGCCGCTTGCCGCCCGAGCCCCCGGCGTTTGCCGCCCGTCCGCCTCGGCCGGAGGCGGGTAGCCGGTGAGTGACGCAGTGTAACCAGCGGCTTAATAATTCAGCAGAGCTCTCGCGCTGCGCTGGGCACAGCCGCCATCATCCAAAATTTACGGTGTTTTCCTCCTTGGAGAAGGCAGCTGACGCTCAGCGGCAGGCGGGAGCGGGGCTGGGGACGGGTCGCGGGCCCCGAGCCGTGCCGGCGCCGGCGTCCTGCGCTCCGCTCGAGCTCGGGCGCTTCCTCTGCTGCCTTCTTCCCTTAAAACGGAGAAAACGTTAAAAATGGAGTCGGCAGCCCCGAGCTGACAGGCGCAATCACCAAAGTGCGGCGTCGGCAGGAACCGGCCCCACGCGCTGAACGACTTGAAAGGAAACGGCCTGGATTGTGCTGAGGAGGCAGAGCGCGGGGGGGAGCAAGCGGAGCAAACAGAAGAACTTCGTTAATTAAAGAAACTCGTTAATGAGGGACATTTAATCAGCTAGAGACGATGGCGGCGGCCAGAGCCCGGCTGCCGGAGCTGCCGGGGCCCGAGCGCCTCCGCGGCTGCGTGTCGCGCGGGGCGCTGCGCCCGCCCGGCAGCGCGCTCCTCGCCGGCGCCTTGCCCGAGCCGGGGCGCCGATGCCGGGAGCCTTTTAACGGGCACGCGGAGAGCCGCCCTCGGGAGCGCCGCGCCGCGTCCCGCCGGCAGCGCCGCGCCGGCGATGGCTGGGCGGCGGGAGGCGCGAGGCAGCCGTAGGTCTGAGCACCGGCGAGCAGCGAACCCGGGGAACCTAATGGTCCCTGAATGAAATAACAGCCAGGCTGACACGCGCTGCGACAGCCCTAATTAATAACGGAAACGAAGGGGGCTGTCGGGCCGGGCTGGCGCGCGGCCAGCGGCGCCGGGGACCCGCCGTGGCTCGCGGAGCCGGCACCCCGGCAGGCCGGGACCCTGCGCCGCGGACCCCCAGGGACCCCCCACCCCCGGGCAGAGGAGGCTGGTGATGCCCCGCTGTCCCCCACGGGCCCCGCTGCCAGGGGGCTGCCGAGCACCCGAGGGGATCCCGGCTCAGAGCGCGGCAGGGGCACGCGCCGGCGGGCGGAGGGGCTCCGCGAGGGCGGCGAGGCGATGCCGCCGCGGCGCAGTGCGGCGCTGGCACCGAGCTCGCAGCGGGAGGGCGCGGGGCAGCGGGCGGGCTAGCGGCACGGGGCTCGGCGGCGGCACGGGGCTCGGCGGCGGCACGGGGCTCGGCGGCAGCAGCACAGGGCTTGGCGGCAGTGCAGGGCTCGACGGCGGCGGCGCGGGGCTCGGCGGCGGTGCAGGGCTCGGCGGCAGCAGCACAGGGCTCGGTGGCGGCGCGGGGCTCAGCGGCGGTGCGGGGCTCGGCGGTGGCACAGGGCTTGGCAGCGGTGGTGCGGGGCTCGATGGCAGCAGCACGGGGCTCGGTGGCGGTGCGGGGCTCGGCGGCAGCATGGGGCTCGGCGGCGGCGCGGGGCTCGGCAGCGGCAGCGCGGGGCTCGGCGGCGGCGCGGGGCTCGGCGGCAGCAGCACGGGGCTCGGCGGCGGTGTGGGGCTCGGCGGCAGTGCGGGGCTCGGTGGCGGTGCGGGGCTCGACGGCGGCGCGGGGCACAGCCGCTAAGGCACCCGGCGCCGTATCTCCCGGCAGGGCAACCAGGACGCCACGGCTCCGCCTGACGCCATGGCCCAGCCCTACCCCCCGGCCCAGTACCCCCCGCCGCCCCAGAACGGGATCCCAGCAGAGTACGCACCGCCACATCCCCACCCCACGCCGGACTACTCGGGGCAAAGCACAGTACCGGAGCACGCCATGACCCTCTACACACCAGCACAGAGCCACGCCGAGCAGCCGGGCACCGACGCCAGCACACAGTCCATAGCAGGGACGCAGACGGTACCGGTAAGAGCGGGCGGCGTGCACGGGTGCACGGGCCGGTGCGGGAGCGGCGGGGGCCGTGCAAGGGCCGCGCGCTGCTCGGGGCGCCTGCCGCTGCGGGCTCCCTGCGCCGCAGCCCCCCGCCGCCGTCTCTAATCCCTCGTGACCCAGCTGCTCGGCCGCTTTCCAATCGCGTAGCTTCAGCCTCGTGGTCGCGATGCGGCTCTGGGGGGAAGCGCTGGGCCGGGCGCTCCCGGCAGCCCCGCGGCGGCACGCGAGCGCGGCGCTGCTCCGAGCGCAGCCGCGGCCATGCCGCCGCGGCAGGCAGCGCCGGGAGAGGCGAAGCCCGAAGCAGGCGGCTAGCAGCAGGCGGGGGCAGCGGGGTTGTTCCCGGAGCCCGGCTGTGCCCGGCACCTCGCGAGCGGAGAGGCCCGCCGGTGTCGGCCGGGCTGTGCCGGGGCGGCGCCGCGGGAGCCGCAGGGCCGCGCGGCGGGGAGGCCGACGGGACGGCGTTGCTCCCAGCAGCAGACAGACGAAGCGGCACAGACAGACAGCCAACAGCTACACTCCTCAGAGAACACAGACAAGCAGCAGCCCAAGCGGTTACACGTCTCCAACATCCCCTTTCGGTTCCGGGACCCGGACCTGCGGCAAATGTTCGGGGTGAGTGCGCGCCGCGGGGACCCGGCGCCGACCCCCGCGAGCGCCCAGCCCTGTCCCCCGCCGGGGTGCCGAGCCCCACGGCCGCTCACCCCTCTGCTCTCTCCGCTTGCAGCAATTCGGGAAGATCCTCGATGTGGAGATAATTTTCAATGAGCGGGGCTCCAAGGTGGGTGCTGCCCGAGGCCGGCGCCGTTACAGCGAGCCCGGGGAGCGGGCCAGGCTGCCCCGTGACATGTGCGTTTCTCCTCGGAAGGCCCCTGGGGCCCTGGGAGCTTCTCTTCCCTGCTCTCCCCCTCCTCTCCTGCCCCCTGCGCTGCTGCTTCTCTCTCTCGCATCCGCCTCCCAGGCCGGCCCCCAGCCGCGCGGGAGCACCCCGGCACGGCCACGGGACAGAGGCACGGGCCACAGCAGGGCAGTGGGTTCCCCAGGGGTGTGCACCATCCCTGGGGACGTGCACCCCGATCCCCAGGGCATGCATCGTCCCCAGGGTGTGCAGGGTCTCCGTCCCCAGGGCGTGCATCGTCCCCAGGGCGTGCATCATCCCCAGGGCGTGCAGAGTCTCTGTCCCCAGGGTGTGCATCGTCCCCAGGGTGTGCATCATCCCCAGGGCGTGCAGAGTCTCTGTCCCCAGGGTGTGCATCATCCCCAGGGTGTGCATCATCCCCAGGGCGTGCAGAGTCTCTGTCCCCAGGGCGTGCATCATCCCCAGGGTGTGCATCATCCCCAGGGCGTGCAGAGTCTCTGTCCCCAGGGCGTGCATCATCCCCAGGGTGTGCATCATCCCCAGGGCGTGCAGAGTCTCTGTCCCCAGGGCGTGCATCGTCCCTGGGGCGTGCACCAGCCCTGGCCCCGGGGTGTGCACTGGCCTCGGAGCACGCACTGACCCCGACGTGCTGCCGGCAGAAGGGACGGCACCATCCCACTGCCCTGCGCTGCCTGGGAGAGACGCCGGGAGCCTCCTCCGGCGGCCGGCAAGGAGGGAGGGCGGGAGGGCAGGGCTGGCTCTCTGTCCCGCGCCCGCGCTGGGGGCTCGTGTCCCTCTCTGTGTGGATGTCTGTTGTATCTTCCCTGCTTTCTGTGCCCCTCTCCCAGCCTCTTCTCCCAGCTGGCGGGGCGACGCCGGGGCCCGGAGCCGGGACCCCTCGGACTCTCCGCACGGGAGCCGGCCCGGCGCTCCGTCTCTGCACAGCGGCAGCCTTCTCTCTTCTGCCAGCTCTCCTGATTCACCCCCTCTCTCTCTCTGCCCCCGCACCCCCTCTCTCTCTGTCTCTCTCTGTCTCTTTCTTCCTCCTTTTCTCCTCTGCTCACAGGGTTTTGGGTTTGTAACTTTTGAAACTAGCACAGATGCCGACCGGGCGCGGGAGAAGCTGAATGGCACGATCGTAGAGGGCCGGAAGATTGAGGTGCTCAGATAAGTGTGCTAGTGCCCTGCCTGCCGTGCGCCGTGCATCCCCCTCCCAGGGCGCGGAGCGGCGGGCGGAGCAGGGCTGGGGGCGCTCGCCCCCGCCCGCGCCCAGGCTCTGCTCCCGGTCCTGCGAGCCGCCGGGGACGGCGCGTCCCCAGGAGCGTGCTTGGGCGGTGCCGTGCATGCGCGCCGTGCATGCTGCACGGGGAGGCGTGCATGGGGAGCTGCGGGAAGGGGCCGCGCCGGCGGCGCACGGTGCAGGGCGGAGCGGGCCCGTCCGAGAGCGGGCGGGAGCGCCCCGGCAGCAGAGCCGCCGGCTGGCTCGGGGGCCCCGTCCGCAGCCTGGCCTGGGCCCGAGCAGGGGCTGGCGGAGCCGGGTGCGTCTCTGCAGCGCGCTCGCTCCGGGGAGCTGGAGGCTCCTCTGCCGGTCGCCCCCGCGCCAGCCGCGTGCAGCCAGGAGGGAGGATGCTCTGCGGAGCCTTGCAGCCCAACGCAGGCTTTGCCCCTGGGCTGCATGGCACCTTGCCGAGCTCTGCGCCTGCCTCGGGGGGAGCAGGATGCCACTGACCCCGGCCGGGCACGGCTCTGCCTCTCCGGGAGCAGCACCCACGGAGCCCCGGCCGCAGCTCGCCGGCGCTTGCCGGGAGCTCGCAGGGCCCTGCCCCAAAGACGCCGTCTCCGCAGCCTGCAGTGGGTGCGGGCTCAGGAGCGGGCGGCAGCGCAGCACCGCAGCGCTCGGCCGGCGCGGCACGGCGCGGCGGTCGGTCCGCAGCGTGGCTGAGGCAGGCCGGCACCGGCGCCGAGGTGCGGGCAGGCAGCGCACGGGCAGGACCGCGTCTCTGTCCCGGGCGGCTCCCGCGTGCACCGAGCGGCTCCCTGGCCGGCGACCTGGCCGGCTGCACGCGGCGCTGAGCTTCACCGTGCCTCTGCCCGCAGGTGAACAACGCCACGGCCCGGGTCATGACCAACAAGAAGGCTACAAACCCCTACACCAACGGTAAGGGCCGGCGGAGGCGGGGAGAGCCGAGCTGCCGCTGGCGCCGGCGCCCGCGGGGCGCTGCCGGGCCGCGGCTCCGGCACTCGGCGGCTCACCCGCCCGCCCTCGCTCGCTCGCTCCCGCAGGCTGGAAGCTGAACCCGGTGGTGGGAGCCGTCTACGGCCCCGAGTTCTATGCAGGTAACGTCCGCGGCGGGCAGCGCCGCCGTGCGCCGGCCGCGGCACGGGATGCCCGCCGGGGAGGCGGGTGCGCGCCGGCGGGAAAGCTGACGTTTGGCTCCCTCTCTGCCGCAGTCACGGGGTTCCCCTACCCGGCCACGGGCACGGCCGTGGCCTACCGAGGGGCCCACTTGCGGGGCCGGGGACGCGCCGTCTACAACACCTTCCGCGCCGCCCCGCCGCCGCCGCCCATCCCCGCCTACGGCGCGTGAGTACCGCCGGCAGCCGCCCCGCGCCGCGTCCCCCCTCTAATCCGCGCGTCCCCTTCCCGCCGCGCGCCGCCGCCGCCGTGCTCGCGGCGTTTCCGCGCTCGGGCTGGAGCGAGCACCGCGGCCCCGAGCAAGCGGCTTAGGAGCAAAGCGGGGCGCGAACGGCAGCCGGCATCGCCGCGTCCCCGCAGCACCAACCGGCCCGCGGCGCTCGCCGCCTGGGCTTCGCGCAAAACCGGCGCCGCTTCTGCTCCGCGCCCGGGCTTGAGGCACCGGTCCGAGGCTTTCGGCGTCCTCGCGCGGGGCTCGCGGGGCCGGGGGGGCTGCACCCTCGCCGCGCGGCGCCCGACGCCCCTCTGCCTCCTCCGCAGGGTCGTGTACCAGGACGGGTTCTACGGAGCCGAGATCTACGTAAGTGCCGCGCGCTCCGGGAAGCGCTCGAGCCCTGCCCGGGCTGGGGGCACGCTGGGGCTGCCCTCACCTGCGGCGTGGCGTGGCGTGGCGTGGCACGGCGTGGCGTGGCGTGGCACGGCGCGGCACAGAGCTGCCGCCCGTGCGCTCGCGTGGCTGTTTGCATCTCTCTTTAATGAGTCCGGCGCGGCAGCGAGCGCAGTCGGGGGGAGGCAGGGGCAAGGCGGCACGGTGCCGCTGGCCGGGCCGGGCCGGGCCGGGCCGGCCGCGGGCTCCCGCACGCTGCCTGCCGCGGGCCCGGTGCCCGCCCGGTTTGCGGTCCCGGCGAGCGTCGGCACGCTGCGTCGCGCCGGCCTTCGGCCCCGCTGTCGGAAAAGCCGGCGGCTGCAGGATTTATCTAACATGACGCCTCGTTAGGGAGGCGAGGGAGGGGACGTCCTCGCCTCTGGGAATCCAATTTTTTTTTAAGGTTAATGTCTGTGGCAGCCCGGGGGGGTGGTACGGAGGCCGGCGCGCGCACCGCGGGGTGCCGGGGAGCCGGGGCGCCCGCGCTGACGGCCTCTCTCCCGCTGCTCCAGGGGGGCTACGCCGCGTACCGATACGCCCAGCCCGCGGCGGCAGCAGCGGCGTACAGCGACAGGTAGGGCCCCCGGACGGACAGACGGACGGATGGACCGAGACCCCCCCCCACCCCTCCCCGAGGCGCCCGGATTTGGGCCGCCGGGCGCCGGGCTGGGGGGAGCAGGGCCCCCGCGCGCCCGCTGGCTAACGCCCGCCGCTCTGCTTGCTCCTAGCTACGGCAGAGTGTACGCAGCCGCCGACCCGTACCACCACACCATCGGCCCCGCCGCCACGTACAGCATCGGCACCATGGTAAGAGCAGCCGCCGCCGGCGTTCCCGGGCTTCCCGCCGGCCCCCGCTGCCGGCCCGGGGAGGGGGGCCCCGCGCGGCGCCCGCCCAGCCCAGCCCAGCCCAGCCCAGCCCAGCCCGGGGCAGCGCGGCCCCCGGCCCGGCGCCCGCAGCCCCCGCCGCCCTTCCGAGGTAGCGTTGCAGCCAGCATCAAAGATGAAAACCCCCCCTCGGGGGTGGGCTCTCAAAGCCAAGCCGTCTTTTTCTTCCTTTTTTTCTTTTTCTTTCTCTTTTTTTTCTTTCTTTTTTTATAACCCTGCCCGCGCGCCGCAGCGGAGGCCCAGCCCCGCTCTGCACCCCCTCCGGAGCCGCCGCGGGGCCGGGCTCCCCCGGGGCGGGCGGTGAGCTCCGGCCACGGCCCCGGGCGCCCCCGCACACTCCCGCTGGGGTCATCTGCCAAAAAAAAAAAAAAAAAAAAAGAAGAAGAAGAAGAAGAGAAAAAGAAAGGGAAGAAACGGGCTTTGCCTCTCTCTCGAATACTGATCGGCTTTTCTTTTTCATCTTTGATGTTGCAGGCTAGTCTATACCGAGGAGGGTACAGCCGCTTCACTCCCTACTAGCAAGACAGACCCAGCCCCTCTCAGTACTAACACTGGCCGCTCACTAGGCACCAAACCCGCCCGGGCGCTAAGCAGAGGCCGAGCCGCCCGCCGACCGAGGGCCGCTGCCCGGCGGGCAGCGCGCGGGGCCGCCGGGACCCCTTCCTCCTCCTCCTCCTCCTCCTCCTCCTCCTCCTCCTCCTCCCGGCGCCCGGCGGGGATGCAGCCGCCCCGGGCGGCTCCTCTCCCCCCTAGCAGAGGCAGGGGCCGGCGGCGCGGCGCGGCGCGGCGGCCCGGGAGCGCGGCGCTGCCGGCCGCGGGGCACGGCGCCGGGCGGCCCCCCGGGCTCGCCCCAGTGAAAGATCTGCCTTTCTGTTTCTGTTGTAGTGAAACCGCGGCCGTTGCCTTCTGGGACCAGGAGGGGCAAAAACAAACACACACACACACACACACACACAAAAAAAAGATCAAAAGTTAAAAAATCAAAAGCAAAGCAACGAGAAAAAATCAAAGCGGCAACAACCAAGTGAAAAGTCCCATACTGTCCACACACATGCACCGAGCGAGCGAGCGAGCGCGCGCGCGGCGGAGAGCCACGGAGAGCCCGGAGCGGCCGCAGGCAGCCGGCCCGCAGGCCCCTCGCCGGCCGCGCCGCGCCGTGCCGCGCCGTGCCGCGCCGTGCCGTGCCGAGCCGGGGCCGGCGCGCCCGAGCGCCGCGGCCGCCTCGCGCGGCCCTGCCGGCCCGCGGCGCCGGGCACCACGTCTTCCTCGCAGCCCCGCCGGAGCAGCGCCCCGGCGCCGGCCTGGGGCCGCGGTGGGGGTGGGGGGGGTGGGGGTCACGCTTTTCCCTTTCCGGAGCGCCGGTGCTTTTTGCGCTTGCCGGTCATCAGCGTGTCGAGTGTGCGAGGCCTCAGCCCCCCGCGCCGCAGCCGCTTTGCCGAGGCCCTGGGCGTTGCAGCGGGGAGAGCCCCTGCGTTTTAAAGGGACCTTTTGTTCAGAGGAGCCTGCAACTCGCTTGCATCCCCGTCCGCCCGTCCGTCCCCCGCCCCATCCCGTCCCCTCGCGCACCCCGGGCTCCCGGGCAGCAAACCCGCCCGCCGGGGCCGCCCCGCGCCGCAGGCTCCCGGCGCCCCCCCGCCGGCTCTGCCATCGCCTCGACCCTCGCTGCCTCGGCGGCAGGCACCCGGCGCCGGCTCCTCCTTTTCTATTCCCGGTGTACATAGCCCCGGCCCGGCCCGCCGCCCCGGCCCCTGTACAAAGCTCCTTCATCGCTGTGCCGGCTTCTTCCCTACGGCAGCCTGGCCCCGGCCGCGCTGTATGCTTCAAAGGTGTGACCATTCTAATAAACAGTATTATTATTATTATTATTATTATTATTACTACAAGGATTATTATTATTATTATTGAAATTATTAATAAAGATTTCTTTCTTCAACCAGGAGGACTCAGGTGTTGGCGGGGCCACGGGGGGGGCCGGTGGGGACAGCCGCGGGAGCATGCCCCGGGCTCGGCAGAGCCCTTCGGGGGGGCTGGGGGGGTCCCGAAGCGTCGGCTAACGCGTCCCGGAGCGATTCACCCGCCCGAGGCGCGGCAGCAGCGGATTCAGCGCCGGCAGGCTCGCTCTCCCGACCGGGGCTGGCGTGCCTGCGGCGCTGTGCGGCACGCTCGGCTACGTTGCCGCCTGCTTGCTCACCACACCGCGGCAAAATCGCTGCCGCTATAAATTTGTGCATCCCCCCTCCCCGGCACGGGCCCGCCGCGTGCGAGCCCCCACCCCGCGGGGCGCACGCAGGGACGACACGGACGCGGGGCTGCGGCGCGCTCCCGTTTAATGCCCGGCAGAGCCGGCCGGCTCGGCGTAGAGCAGCAGCAGGCGGCCCCAGCGCCGCGGCGGCACGGGCAGCCCGTCGCGGCGCAGCGGCTCCACCAGCAGCTCCAGGCGGCGGGGCCGCCGGCCGGCGGGCCGCGGCACCGGCAGCCCCGCGGCGCGGTACAGGCAGCCCTGCGCCAGCCCCAGCGGCCGCGGCGGCCGGCCGCCGGCGCCGGCGCGGTGCACGCGGAAGCCGCGGGCCCGGCCGGGCGGGTAGGACCAGCGCAGGGTGAGGTCGAGGGCGAGCGGCTCGGCGGCGGGGCGCCGGTGCCACCGCAGCTGCGAGGCGCGGACGTGCAGCACCTGCGGCGGGGAGCCCGCCAGGCTGGCGGCGTCCAGCACCTGCGGGCGGGAAGGCGGCGCCGTCGGGACGCGGGCCGGCGGGCTGGAGCGGCCGGGCCGCGCCGCCGCGGCGCTCACCTGCAGCTCGCCGAGGAGGCAGGCGAAGCGGGCGTCCCGCGGGCCGGGCTGCCGGCGGGACACCAGCAGGGAGAGCGCGCGCAGGCTGCGGTCCTGCAAGTCCAGCTCGTAGCACCTGCGCGCAGAGGGGCCGCGCTGGTGGGTGCGCGGCGCCGGCACGGGGCCGGCCCTGGCCCGCCTGCCGCGGGTGCACGCACCCCCGCGCCCAGCCCGCGCCGTCCCCCCCCCTCCCCGGGGCGCTCACCGGCTCGTCCAGCCGTGGGAGCCGTGGTCGCAGCCGCGGAGCAGCTTGGCGAGGCCGGGCGGCGGTGCCGGGAGCAGCCGGGGCTCGTGCCAGGTGTCGGGCTCTGCGGGAGGCAACGGAGGTGGTTTGGGGTGCCCGGGTGCCGCGCCGAGCCGCGCCGGCCGCGGGCGCTCACCAGCCGCGGGGGTGGCGGTCCCCGAGGCCTCGGTGGCGAGCTCCAGGGAGACGGTGAATTCGTCGCCGCGCGGCTCCTCCAGCTTGTAGAGCAGCGTCAGGAGGAGCTTGGGGGGCGCCTGCACCTGGAAGGAGAAAAGGCTGGTGACCCCGAATCCACCCAGAGAGAGACAGAGACACGGAGAGGGAGACAGAGAGAAGACACTGCGTTAGGTTTGCGGGCGGCGCGTGCCGCGGCGAGCCCCGGCGCGCTCGGCGCCGGGCGGGACCGGGCGCGGGGCTCCGGCGCCAGACTCACCGGACGGCGGCGCGGTCCTCGCCGGCGGCGATGGTGCCCTGCACCCGCAGGGAGCTGCCGCCGCGCCAGGCGTCCCCCAGGCAGCAGCCGGTGCTCAGGCGGCCCCGGCGCTCGGCGTACAGCGGCTGGATGTCCTGAGCGCTCAGGTCGAACCAGGGCCCGGCCTCCTCCCGCTGCGGGACGGGGGTTGCTGGGCCGGGGCGGGCGGCGGGCACCCCGCGGGCACCCCACGCCCGGCCGCCCCCCACCCACCTCGCCGGCGGCGAAGCGGCCGGTGCCCATGCCCAGGCCGAAGGAGGTCCCGAAGGGCAGCGTGCAGATGCTGTGTGTGGGCAGGTTCTCCGCCAGCAGGGCCCAGAACCTGCGGGAAGGAGCCGTGGGCACCGAGCCGCCGGCCGGGACGCGGCGCTGGGCGGCGAGGGGCACGGCCGCGGGCGGGGGCTGGTGCCGCGGGGCCCTCCCGGCGCCCTTCCCGCGCTCACTTGTTCTCGTTCTGCAGGAAGTTCTCCTCGCCCAGGTGCTCATAGACCCAGCCCGGGGCGAAGACGGCAGCGGAGAAGCCGTGCTTGCGGATCAGGCTGAGGGGCTGCGGGGACGGGGCGTGAGCAGCGCCGGCCCCGCGGCAGGAGCGCGCTGCCGGCACGCTCTGCCGGCACGCGGGAGCGAGCCGCAGCCCCGCGCGGCAGCAGCGCCGGGGACCTTGTGCGAGTCGAAGCCGCCGCCAAGGACGTCGCCGCGGGCGAAGACGTCGATGCCGAAGTAGACGTCGGCGAGGCGCTGCCCGGCCAGGCTTCGCGAGCGCTCCAGCTGCGACTCCTTCCAGTTGTAGTTGACGAACAGCCCGTCGCAGGCGTCGAAGAACTCCCTGGGGACGAGGGGCGGCGCGGGGGGCGGGCGCGGGGCTGGGCCCCCTCGCCCGCCCGGCCCCCGCGCCCGCCGCCGCCCGGCCCGCCGCCGCTCACCTGTTCTGCTCGTTCAGCTCGTTCTGCCACTGCAGCTGGCCGCTCCGCACCACGCTGTCGTACCAGAGCACCAGCCCCCCCGGCACGGCCTCGTGCACCCGCGCCGTCAAGTGCCGCAGGAAGGGGGGCAAGTTCCTCGCGGCGGCCGCCTGCGGGCAGGGAGCAGAGGGCGGGTGGGCCGGGGCCGGGGCCGGGGCCGGGCGGGCGCCCCACGCCCTGCCGCGGCGGCCGGCGGGAGCGGGCGCTGCTCACGCTCAGCTTGCTCTCCAGGTTGACCAGCCAGCCGTCGAAGCGGTAGTGCCGGGCGACGCGGGCCAGCTGCTCGCCGACGGCGCCGTACGCCTCCGGCCCGCCGGCCAGGAACGCCTCGCACAGCTTCTCACCGTCCGTCCACTCCGCGATGAACGTGCCTGCGGAGGCGCCGGGGCCGCGTCAGCCGCTGCCGCCCCGGCCTCGCGGCGCCAGCTCGCCCGCCCCGGCCCTCACCCAGCACGGGCACCCCGTTCCGGTGGGCCGCGTTGGTCCAGCACACGGGCGGGATGGTCACCGTGTGGTGGCTGAAGTAGACGAAGATGTCGATGTACCGCCAGTGGTAGAAGACGTAGGGGTTGCGCGTGGCCGAGCCCTGGATGAACCTGCCGGCGGGGAGGGAGGAGGGCTGGGCGAGCGGCCAGGCACCGCGGCCAGACCTGCGCCCTGGCCACCCCAGGCACCTCCCGGGCCACGGCGCTGGGTGACCCCTGCGCAGACCCCAGCTAGGGCTGCTCCAAGCAAGACCAGGCCGCCTGCCCTCCAGACCAGGACTCCTGGTCTCTTGGGAACTCCCTGCCCAGTCCCCGCCTGGCTGAGGTCAATCCAGCAGGGAACGATGAATCAAGCAGAGGAAAAACAGGTTTGGAGCTTGCACCATGCGGGAAGACTGGGGAAAATGCTAGCTGGGGCAGATGCTGTCCACAACCACCGTGCCGGCGCCAGCGGCTCCGTGGGAGCAGCCGCGTGGGCCAGCGTCCGCCCAGCGCTCACCGGTCCTCCAGGTAGCCGCCCTTCATGTCGTGGCACAGCAGCGTCCGGGGTCTGTCGGCGTGCAGCGGCGGCTGGCGCTTTGCCAGCGGCGTGGCGGCGACATTGAAGTCGTCGTCGTCGGTGGGCTGCCAGGCCAGCAGCTCCTCCAGCCCCGACAGGAAGAAGCTGACGGGCTCCGTGGTGCCGGTGTCGAACTGCCTGGCTGCGGGCGGGCGGGCGAGAGGCCGGGGCCGCAGTCGGGGGGCAGCGGGAGCCTCCCCGCACCGGCAGCCCCGGCGGCAGCTCGCTCCGGCCACAGGGCCCGCAGCGGGGCCTCACCTGGCAGGGGCTGGGGGCTGTAGCTGACGATCTCGTGCAGCACGGTGGTTCCCTGGGCCTCCGTCGCGGGCGGGGAGCTGCCGGCGGAGGGGAGCGCTGGAGCGGCGGCGCTGGGGCCACCGGAGCCACGGGAGCTGCGGGAGCCCCTGGAGCCGCGGGAGCCCCCGGGGCCGCGGGAGCCCCCGGAGCCCCCAGAGCCGCGGGAGCCCCCGGGGCCGCGGGAGCCCCCGGAGCCCCCAGAGCCGCGGGAGCCGTCGGGGCCGCGGGAGCCGTCGGGGCCCCCGGAGCCGCGGGAGCAGCACCGGGAGCAGCACCGGGAGCAGCACCGCGGCCAGCGCCCGCCGGCGGCCCAGGGCACCGCGCGCCCCGGGCACCGCGCGCCCCGCGCCCGCCGCCCGCCGCGCACCTCCGCCGCCGCCGCCCGTCCCGCGCCGCCGCCGCCGCCGCCGGCCCGGCCTCGGGCCCGGCTCTCTTCCCGCGCCGGCCGCCCGCGTCCCGCTCCTCGTCCATGTCGCTGCTGCCGCCGTCGCTTCCCGTCACGCGCGGCGCCGCCGCCAGCTCCGCCCCGGGGCGGTGGCACCGCCGGACGCTCCGCCCGGCCTGGCCCGGCCCGGCCCCGGCTTGGCCCGGCCCCGGGCTGCCTCGCGCGGGGCGCCCGGCGGGGCCCCCCGCGGCCCGGCCCGCGGCGCACAGCGCTGCATCAGCGTGCGTGGCCCCATGGCGGGGTGCACAGCTCCTTCGCGGGGTGCACAGCACCGCATCAGTGTGCACAGCTCCATCCCGAGGTGCACGGCCCGTTCCTGGCGTGCACGGCCCGTTCCTGGGGCGCACAGCTCCGTCCCAGGGGGCACGGTTCGTCCATCCCGGGGTGCAAAGCCCCGTATCGCGGCACCCGTTGGCCCCGTCCCGGGGTGCTCGGCACAGGACAGGGGCTGGGGGTGCTGGGGCAGGGGCCGCTCCCGAGCCTGTCGCTGGGTGGGAGACGGCTCCTCTCTGCAGACCCCTGCAGCACCAGGACGCTCCCGCGCCGGGCAGGGCTGGCCCCTTGCTGAGCCCCTCTGCGCAGAGCCCGGCTGGGGCTCCCAGCTCTGTGACGGGGCTGGGACAGCGGCCCCAGCGCCGCCCCGCTCCAGGGAGCCTCCTTGGCATTTGGGGGCTTCCACTCGGCCACTGCTGGTGACCCAATTAAAAGCAACTCTGCAACACTCCTTAACTGGCATGTGCCCAGAGAAAATCTTGTTGCAGGGCAGGTCCTGCCATCTGTCCGAGGGGCCCAGCACGGCCCCACAGCTTTGCTGCCCCGGTGTGCCGGGAGCTGGGAGGGAGGAAGCCACAGGCTTGCTCCAAGCTGCCAGGTTGCTGCATGCTCAGCAGAGGAGCAGCCCTGAAATCTGTTCTGTTCTCAAGGCCTCGGGTGCCACGGGGGAATGGGTTGTGTCTGAAAGCTGTTTTCTTGGGAACACTGTAACTGCCTGCTGCTCTCTGGGAGCTTGTTTTTGCAAACTGCAGCTGGGGGTTTGGTGCCAGTGCCCTTTAAATCCAAACAAAGCAGTATTTTCTTCACTGAAACCTCGTAGTGCTTTTTTTTGGCTTTGTTTTCTTATTATTATTTTTTTGTTTTTTGTTTTCCTCTTGCTCTGAGAACATTTTTGGTCATTAGGCTCCTTGTGGCAGCCGCTTTCCAGAAGCCCAAATCTGCTCTGTGCTGCACGAAGCCAGGACCAGGCCAGCGCAAGGGCCCAGGCCGGGGTGAGGGCAGGGATCTGGCTGGCAGCCCAGGGCCGTGGTATAGAGCAGAGCCCGTGTTAGGACAGAAAAGAAGGCCTGGCTTGTCTCCTTGGTCTACATCCTGCATCAAAGATGCATCCAGGTCTCCAAACCTGCGCAAGCTGGGCTGGACTGACTTGGCTGCTTGCACAAGGGAGGCATCAAAGCAGATGTGTTTTGTATCTGTCCACTAAAAATACTGTGAGATCCCTCAGCGCCTTCTCGAGCCCTTCTGCCTGCGTGTGTTTAATCACAGCTCTGCTGAATGCTACCCCACATGCCGGGCATTCCCCTCCCCAGGTCCCACGAGGGCCCAAGCGAGTCCAGAGGCTGGGCTGCGGAGTGAGTGCTTTTGCCCTGAAGACCTCTCCCCAGCACTGGCTCTGCAGGGCTCCGGCAGCTCTGCGGGCGAAGGACAGGGCTGCTCCTCCTGGAACGCCTCCCTCGGCCCCAGGTGGCCCCCGTGCGCGACCTCATCCCCACGCTGCTCCAGGGAGCCTTTCCCAGTGATGTTCTTGGACAGATCCACCTCTGCCACCTGGCTGACCCACCCAAGGCCCGGGCAGGACAGCGAGGCTGGCCCAGACACGCAGCTTTGTGGCCAGGACCAAGCGCTCATCGCCAGACCCATGCTGGGGGTGCCAGGTCACCCCGGCCACACATCAGCGTGCACCATCCCGGCGGCACCTTTGCCACGTCCGTGCTGAGAAGGGCTGTGTGTTTCAGCTCCCTGGGCGCAGAGACAGCACCAGCTTGTCATCGCCCTGGTGTTTGCATCCCCGTAGGGGACATATGCGCTGTGGCCTCTGAGCTCTGCGACCAGATGGCTCCCAGCCTGGTGCCAGGGCTGGCACAGATCAGAAGGCTGCTGCCTCCTCCCAAGCACCTGTGTCCATCCCCTCCACCCCATCCTGCACGGGCATGTGAGCATCAGCACCTTTGGTACCGCAGCATCAGGGCCCAAGAGCACCAACAGGCCCCAATAGCCCTGAGCAGCCTCACCTGGGGCTCCCACCCACATTCTGCCTAAGGGCCCACAGCTGTATTTAAGCTCAGTCCAGGGCCTCCATTCCTTTCCCAAGCTGTGTTGTGGGTATGCTGGTCTCTAGCTCAGCCCAGTTGTGCCTGGCTGGGGGTCCTTGTTGATCTGGACTTGATCTGCAGATTGATATCCTGGCTTAACCTTGGACCTGTGTCACCACCATGAACTTGCCTGATGACCTGGACTCTTTGTTAAATCTGACTGCAGTCCTTAGGTCTGTCCTGCTCACTGTGCTCAGGGACTGCAGGACAGACTCTGGCTGAGGTTGTTGCCCCACTGCTGGGCTACACCAAGTCTCTGTCCCTTAGGGAGAAGCTGCCCTTGTGGCTCCCTGATACCAGGTGCCCTGGTAGGGAATGTTCCTGCTGGGCTGCAGCCTGGGTCTCCAGGGACAGTGTCCCCTTCCTGCTACCAGCTTGGCCAGGCTGTTCTCAGCATGTCTCCTATGGCTCTCAGGGGAGGACCTGCACCCTAGGAGCTGGGAACCTACTTAAGCTGCTCAGAGGACGCCCACACAAAGCAGGACACACCAGAAATGTGAGTAAGACTCCAAACTTTGTGCTGTTTAATGCCATCATAAGCCATACAGAGAGCAGAGGGAAAGCAGCACACTGCCTCAATCCCTGCTCTGCTATTGCATATACAAAAATAAAAAGCCTGGCCAGCAGAAAGTCTAACCAAAGAGGGAGAGGCTGAAGCCAGAGGTCCCTGCAGCCAGGGCTGCCAGCTGGGATCTAGCCCCCTCCTCAGTGGGTGTCAACACAGAGCAGAAGCTGCTATGTGGGGGACTGGGGTGGCTATTGGGAAAGAGGAGTTGCTACAACTTCTTCCCCCACTGGCAGCACTTAAAGGGATATATCAGCCCAGGGGCAACCCCTAGTGCCACGGGGCAGTATTGTAATCCTTGTCACCCAGCCCTGAGGAAGGGAACAGGAGCCTTTAGCATCTCTGCTGTTGCTGCTCCCCTCCTCCTATCCTGCTAGATGCCAAGCATCCTCCACCCTTCTACAGGCGAAGTCTGCAGTGCATGTCACACGGGGGGCTGCTGAGCAGGGGACAAAGGCACACAATATGGTGGTCTGTGCTGCTTGTTACTGTGGCTGTTGGCAGTCAAAACTGTTCAGCTGGTGCCAGGTCACAGCCAGTGCTCTGCACATTTACACCCCAGCAAACCCAGCTGTGAACCAACTGCAGGTGGGGATGTGTTCCCTGCCTGCCCCAGCTGAGCATGGGCTTCCTGGGTCATAAATGCAGCAGAGGCTGGAAGCAGCTCCGTTGCCTCCAGGTGCATCTGATCTGCCTCTTGAGGAACTGGTGGAGCTGGACAGAGGTGTTATTCATGTGTTCCTAAAGCTGCTGGAGGTGGTGGTACTCAAAAGGGCTAACGGCTTAATGGAGGGTGGCATGCCTGGGGCAAGGGGGGGTAGCAAGGGCTCCTTGGACACCTGTGCTGAGGGAGGAGGGGCAGGGTTGGAGCAGGCGCTCAGGGGTCCCCGCTGTACTTGATGAGGTGGCCACTGAAGGTGACGTAGGTGTCGTACTCATCACTGAAAACTGCATTCTCACGCTCGCCCTTGTAGAGCCGCACCCAGACCTCATCCTTCTCCTGCAGCTCCAGCATGACACTCTGGCTCTGCATGATGCTGCGGTCACTCACCTGGGCGTAGAGGATCACCACCTCTGCCCCGTTGTGCATGATGTGCAGGTAGGTCTCCTTCTGGTTCCAGGTGTGCACGTTGAGGCTGAAGTAGTAGATCCCGGGGACGTAGCAGTAGAATTTACCCGTGAACATGTTGAAGTGGTCATAGAGGTTGACAAACTCCGTGTCGAAGATCAGTGTTTGGTAGTAGTCATTGCTGTGCAGGGGTTTCTTGCGGCCCACTGAGAAGGCTGCGTAGTGGTTCTTGCACCGCTCCCCTGGGGCGCCCACGCTGCCCTTCTGCCCCTTGGGCCCCGTGTGGCCCCTGCTACCGGCCACCCCTGTCTTGCCAAACTTCCCCTGCATGCCTCGCTCGCCTCTGTCTCCCTTCTCACCTGGGCAAAGCAGGAGGGACAGTATACTGTCAGACATGGATGCCACCTCTACCCCCAGTGCCCAGGAAGCTGTCAGCATGCTCAGACAGCCCCTTGGCTAGCAAAGGGGGACAGAACAGGGACCCCCACGTCTCCCAGATCTGCTGCTCCGACCAGCTCTGGCTCTGCCTGCCCACAGCCTGCTCGCGGTCCCTGCTCCCCCAACTGTCAGCCTAGGCTCTGATGTTTGCCCACCAAAACTGCTGCCCCAATCAGCAGCATGAGCAGCTCATGTCTCAGGGAGGTCTTCTGCCTCCCTCCCTGTTCCACATACGGCCCTGGACCGCAGGCACCAGTCCCAGCTCCTTATTCCCCCTCCAGCTGCTTGGGGAAGCACCCAGAGAGCTGAGACTCAGTACGGGGAACCCAGCTCCACTGAGGTCCCAGGGAGATGCAGGCAGCATGGGCAGCTCCTGCCCTGCAGTGTGGGGTGCCCGGCAGTGGGCTCAGCTGGGACAGCCGAGCACCTGGCCCGTGGTGGTCAGTGCTGTGCCGAGGCAGCCCTCACCTTTCAGGATGGTCATGTTGATCTGAGGCAGGGGCTGGTGCGGGGGGTAGGAGTAGCGCTGGTCGGGTGGCTCACAACAGCGGACGCAGCGGGGCCGGGGGGGCAGCCCCTCCTGGGTGCTGCTGTCCTGCTCCCACCTGGCCCTGAGGGAGGGCAGAAAGCAAAGCGCAATGGGGAGCTGTGGTGGGGGCCAGGGGCCCCCACTCAGTGGGCACCACTACTGCCCTGTCCCCCTCGGTGAACTGCCCTGGGCCCCAGGTCCCTCACCTGGCAGCATGGTGCTGGGACGGTGTCTCCTTGGGGTCCATCTGCATATGTGGGCTGGGCTGGTTCTCCGCAGGGGAAGGCAGCAGCAGACAGCAGAGCAGCAGGACACTGGCTGCCCCAAGCCCCTCCATGCTGCAGCAGCGCCCTGTAAGACACCAGGGACAGCTGAGGGGGACAGCACAGCAGAGCACAGGGATGAGGGCTGCAGCAGCAGGATGGGACCTCATGAGGACGCGTCCTTCCAGCACCCTTGCTTCAGCTGGATGGGACAGGGAAGTGCTGGAGGGAAGGGGCAGCAAGAGAGTATGTGGGATGGGGGAAGGCCCTGGCCAGGGGCTGTTCCCCACACTGGTGACCAGCTGCTAGAAGGGATGAGTCCAGGCCTGTGCTCAGCAGCATCCTGAGCTCCCAGAAAAGGGGCAAGGCATGTGGGTTCCCCCCAGTGCTGCATCCTGTCCCCAGGAGCTGCAAAGATGTCTTGCTGTGTCCTGTGATGATCCCAACGTGGGGCCTGGTTGCACCAGGCAGGGCACAGCTGCGCTTTCAGTTCAGGCCTTGCCCATTGCACTGGGAGGTCACCACAGGGAGGAGTGCACCAAGCTTGCATGGTGCTCCTGGCTGCCAGAGCTGCCTACAAACTGCCTTCCTGCTGGGGACCTGCCCCTCCCGAGGGTCCTCAGCCCCGCCCTTGGGGGCAGGGTCTGCATTCAGTCTCATGCCAGCCCGTACTCCTGCCTTGGCCCCAGGGACTGTCCTTGAGTGTGCGGGCAATCTGCAGGTGTACGCACTGGTGAAAGGGGCTGCCCCTGTCCCAGGCAGCAGCCAGCCCTCAGCCTGCACCTATGTCTGGGCCTGTCACCTGAGAGTCAGCAAGGGAAACAAAACCTGTTTCTCCAGAGACACAAATGCCTTCTGGTATCCACAGCCCAGCTAGGAGCCAGCCACCATTGGGAGAAACTTTGGCAGCCAAGAATCTGCATCCTGCGTGGGGCCAAAGCTAATATTTGCAATAGCTGGTGGCACCATGGTCCACATGAGGCAGCTGCCCTTCCTTGCTTTGTCACACTCATTTTTCTTTAGCTTGAGGCCATGTCTAGACACGGGGCCAAGCATACAACACCTCACCCCAAGGCCCTGGAGGGGCCAGGCCAGCCCTGGGGCCAAGCAAGCACCTGGTGCTGCCCAGCTACTTGGTATGCCACAGCAGCAGGATCTGAGGTGGTGCCACACTGCAAGGGCTCCTGGTAGAGCATGAGGGCAGGACTGGGCACAGGGAGCTGCTGGAGCACTGCAGATCCCACGGGCAAGTCCAGAGGGCCCAGCGCAGCCCAGAAAGCCATAATGGGGCCAATGTGCACAGTTCACATCTATCAGGTGTGTCCCCAAAAGGAGAACGGCCTTTGCCTGACTCTCCTCTCCCAGATGGCCTCCCTGCTTGTTGCTTGGCAGCGTGCTAAGGGATGCAGGCTCTGAGGAGCCTAGCAAGCCGCCCAGGTCTGCGAGGAGCCAGGAATATATGCCCCAAGGAGCCCCTTGCATTGCAGCCTTGTGTCTTGAGAGTGGAAGTGTGGAAAGGGCTGTCGCCCCAGCGGTGAGGGGAGAGGAGCCAGGCCAAGCATGCCACAGACTAGCACCTCCTGCCTCATCCCAGTGGGAACGGGGTAGGTGGGCGGCAGCTCTCTGGAGTTTGGGGCAGAATCCAGCTGCCTGGGTGAATGCCAGCTCCTCATGCAGCAGGGATGCCCGGTAAGTGACAACTCTGGGGCAGGGACAGCCTCGTGCTAGGCTGTCCACACGTTGTCCCCAGTGCATCAGGGCTGGCTGAGTCCCCGCACTCAGAGGGCGGAGGGCGTTCGAGGCCAGGATGCCTGGCTTATGAGTCATGTTAACTGCAGCCGGGAAGGGGAGGAGGGATGGGGGAGGGAGAGGCTCCAAAGGGCTTTCCCTTAGCTGCGCACCCTCTGCAAAGATCCGTCCCCTCATGTGTTTCCCCATGTGCCCGCCTGCCCTAGGTGAGGCCTGGACAGGGGCTGTTGCCTGCAAGGTCTCTGGCAGCCTGTCCTGCCCTGTGCACTGGGCCCAGCATCTCAGCTGGCGCCTGGCTGGCGCTGCCTGGTACCAACAGAGGCAGCGCGCAGGAGCCTGGCGCCACAGCCTCCCTCCCCGTGCCGCAAGTAGATGTAATTCAGGGGAGTATCAGTCCTGGCTCTCTTAACCCTGCCTGGCCTCCAGCTCTGCCAGCCATGTGCTAGCAAGTGTGGCATGCAGCCTTTGCAGCCCAGCGCTCATGCTTTTGGGAAGCCTGTGGCTTTCCCTCTGCTCTGGGACTGCAGCTCTGAGGCTTCTCATCAAGCCAGGGATTCCCCTGGGATCTGCAGCAGGCTCAGCGCTTGGGAAAATGCAGCTTTGCAGGAAACTGCTCAACAGGGCTAAAAAATCCTTAACTAGGAAATTCCCACCGAGAAAGGCAGCTCATTTCCCGCACTTTTGCAGCACTGCAAATGGAGGCAAAGGTGCTGTGTGCATAGCGCTACCGACGCTGCACAGGAGCGCTGGTGTGTATGGTGCACTTGCGGGCAGTGTGCAAGGCTCAGCAATGCCCCTGAGGCCTCTGCACCCTGCAGATGTACTGGGTGAGAGGTGTACCTATATGCATGGGCATATACGGTTTGCTGAAGGGACTCTTGTTTTTTTTTTTTTTTTTTTTCTGTCAGAGTTGGATGCTCTCCAGGAGCAGTTTGGAGATTGAAATTCAGCGGCTGCTAAAGCCTTGGGACTGCAAGTCAAAACATCCTGAAATACATTCCAGGCAGCGTTAAAGATCAGGATGAAACAAGAGCAAACCCTAGGGAGAGGGACGAGGGGGGTCGCAGAGCTGTGTGGAGGCAGGCAGTAGGATCTGCGTGCCCCTCTCACACTCCCTGCTCACCGGCCATTGGATACTGCCCTCCCTGAGCTGCAGGAGCCAGAACAAGGATGTTTCTGGCATCCAGGAATGTGCTGGTGGGACTCGCACTCCCCATTTTTTTGCTGCAGCAGCCTGCAAATTTGTGGAGCTGCTTGCACCGCAGGAGCAGCCTGGATCTGGTGGGCAGCAGAGTGGGAGCTGCCTGGGGTCAGCTGCACTCAAGGGCTCATGGGGTGAATACAGCTCTTGACCCAGCCCTCCAGTTTCTGTGGCACCCAGCAGAACCAGCAAGAGGCTCCAGCATTAATCTTCTCCCTGGGTCTGACCTCCCAGAGCTGCTGTAGGTTGGGCAGTGCCCCTCCAAGGCACTCAGCCCCACAGTTCCTGAAGCCCCTTTCACAGGCAGCTAACTAGAATGGAGGACCACTGCTGTCCCCCCCTTGCTGGACATGTCCCAACTCACCCAGCGAGTGTCCCAACTCACAATGTACCTAGGGAGGTTACACACACTTCCTGGGTGAATCCGGACAGATGCCGGAGCACCCATCGCTGATGGCGTGCAAGGATGAGCATGCAAGATGCAGCTCCATGGCACTTGGGCCTGCAGGACAAGCACCCCAGGGCCCCACCTGCCCCCCACCTACCTCTGGGGCAGGCTGCTCTCTCCTCTCGCTGCCTTTCCTTCTCTAGGGCATCTCCCAAGTGCTACACCGCCAGCCTCTCTGGACCTGGGTGCCGAGCCCGGCCTGCTCCCTGCCTCTCTGACAGCCTCTTCTCCTCCTTCGGCCCTTCCGCCCTTTTCGAAGGGCGGAAATGCACTTTCTAGAGAGCAAAGGAGGAGAGGGAAGAAGCAGGACAAACGCAGTGAGCCGCCCTCCCCCTGCCAGATGTGAGCCCAGCAGAGCGCGGTCGGTCGGCGTTAACCATGTGTGCACCCAGAGCCTGCCAGCTCCGGGCCTGCGGCTGCAGCCGTTACTGGCCTCAGATCAGGGGAGGCAGGTGTCATGTGCCAGAAAGCGGCTCCAGATGTTGGAGACAGGCGCCAAGGGGAGGCTCCCTGGAGGCTACAGCCTCTGCTCCAGTGCAGGAGCCTGCCCCATGGCAGGGGAGCCCCCCAAGCCTGCTGCCCCCTGGCCAGGGCTGCTATTTTCAGAGATGCCTGCACAGCTGGTGCCTGCCAGCCATGTAAATGCATCCTGTGCTGTAGCGGTAGGGCAGGACTGTCCCAGCTCCCTCCAGCTCCTCCCGAGGTGATGTGGGGTCAGCAGAGCACATCTGAGCCAGTGGTGCAGAGCAGCAGGGGCTGCAACCTGTTCCTCCCCTGAAAGGACAGTTTGTGCCCTAGGGATCAGCGGAAGATGCTCAAAGCAGGGCCTTGTGCACAGGACGGGACGGCCTGGGGTGCTCTAGGTCCCTGCGCCACAGCCCCAGGGCAGGCCATGGCCCCTCCGCACAGAGTAAGGCTTGCCCGGGCCAGGGCGGCTCGTGGGCCGCAGTCCCTCTTGCCTGGCTCCGGCCCCGGAGCAGGGTCCCTCGCTGCCTCCCTACCTGGTTCTGCTTCGCGCTGGAGCTCGGCTGCAGCCGGGGCTCGGTGCGAGCGGCGAGAACGTGGGCTGTGAGGTGCCGCGCTCCCGCTCCCGCCTGGCTAATCCCAGGCGCCAAGGTGAGCGGCTGGGTGGGGGAGCTGCGGCGGCGGGAGGAGCCGGCCCGACACGCGGCGTCTTGCCCACCAGGGCGAGATGGAGAGGAGCGCGGGAGCCCGCGACGGCCGCGGTCCTCGCTGCGGCGAGCCCCCCGGGGCCCGGGCGCCCCGCGGCGCGGCTCACGAGGGGGCTCAGCCCGCTGGGTGCCGGCACCTGGGGAAACGCCGCTCTAGCCGGGCGGCGGAGGCCCCGAACGGCTCCGCAGGGCCTGGACCCCTCCGAGCTCCAGGGCCGCCCGGGGCTGCGGGCCCTGTACCCCCCCACCCCTGCCCCTCGGCCGGGCTCTGGAGACCCTCGGGCAGCCGCGGGGCTCCGGCGGCCCTGGGAGCGGGCCCGGCGGCGCGGGGCAGCTCCCCGGGGGCTTCGGGCCGCGGGCGCCGCCAGCCCCCGCCACCGGGCCGCCCCCGCCACCGGGCCGCCCCCACGGGACGGGCCGCAACCCGTCGGGGCACGACGCGGGCCCGGCGGCAGCGCGCCCGGCGCAGCCCGGCACCGCCAGCCGGCCCGGGGCCGGAGCGGCACGGCCGGGGCGCGGCGGCGCTGGCGGCCCGGCCCGGCCCGGCCCGGCCCGGCCCGGCGCGGGCGGACTGCAGCCCCCAGCAGGCCTCGCGGCGCGCGGCGCGGGCGCTGCTGGGAACTGTAGTTCCATCCCGCCGGGCGCGCGCGCCGAGGTGTTTTGGTCCGTGCCGGGAGCCGTGGGGGCGCGCGGGGCGCGCTGGGAGCGGTAGTCCGCGCTGGCGGCGGCGGGGGAGGCCGAGGCCGAGGCCGGCGTGAGCGCTCGGGCGGCGCCGCGGTGAGCGGGGACCCGGGGGCCGCTGGGGCGGGGGCCGCTGGGGCCGGGCCCGGGCCCGGGGAGGGAGCGTGGGGCGGCTCGGGGCGCTGGGGCCCGCGCAGGGGCCCCGGGGGTCTCGGCTGCGCCTGGAGGCCCAGCGCTGCCGAGCGGGGGCGTCCCGGGGCGGGTGCACTGGGGCCTCCGTGACTGCTCAGGGGTCCCGGCGGCGGGGCAGGGGGTCCCGGCTGTGCCGGGCCGGGTGCGTCGGGGTCCCCCAAATGCGCTGCTCAGGGTGAGCGCACTGGGGTGCCCACGCTCGGTGCTGGTGTGTTGGGGTCCCTGCGGCCATACAGAGGGTCAGCACCTGCGGAGCCCCTAGGGCTCGGCTCGGGGCGGGCGTCCTGGGGTCCCGGGCAGGATGGAGGGGCACTCCCTGTCCCCCCGGGGCTCTGTCCCTCACCGTACCGCAGTGTTTCCGTTGCCCTGTGGCAAGCAGCTGCCCCACGCGGGCTGTTCCGGCTCTGTGTCCCCACCGTGGCCAGCAGAGCACATGTCTGCCCGGTGCTCGGCCCCCCATGCTCAATGGAGCTTCTGTTCACACCTTGGGCTGCCTGAAAGGCACATTGAGAGCCCTGCAGCGCGGCTGCCTGCGGGGAGCACAGACCGTGCCCTGGCCTTACCCATCGCCGTGCTCGGGGCCTCAGGGTGGCTAAGGGCTGGCCCTTCAGGGACAGCGTTGGGCCAGAGGAGGGAGGTGGCAGGTATGTGCTATGCCCAGGCTGTGGGGAGCCCTCTGCCCTCCTCAGGCTGAGGGATCGCTGCCCAGCAGGGCATCATTTCCCCGTGCTACATGGCGCAAAGTGACAGTGGCTGGCGCTGGGGCAGGGCAGCGTCCAGCCCCAGGGAAACTGCTTTTCCCAGCACCTTGAACAGCCCCGGACACCAGCTGCAGGAGCCCAGGGGAGCGGCCACATCCCTTCTTGGGTGATACAGAGGGACACATGGCGGGGCGAGGCACTGCTGGCTCCATGAGCTTGTGTGCGTCGGCCCTGCAGGCAGGCATGGATTGGGGCAGGCTGAAGGTACGCACACGTCTGTCCTGCCCTGAGGAGATGGTGTCACTGCGGCCAGCTGGGCAGGGGGTGGCAGGGAGGGGGCTGCTGCAGCTTTAAGGCTTGGGCAGGTTGGGGCGTGTGTCCCTTGGACCTGCGTGCTGTGCTTCCTGCTCAGCCACAGGCATCCTGCTCGGGCGGAGCTGCCACGCGTCTCCACGTCTCCTCCTCGCTGTCCCTGCTGGGCACTGGAACACGCTCGCAGGCAAGGGCTGGTTCCACTGGGACCACAGCAGCAGGGCCAGCCAGCTCACAGATCTGTGCAAGCGAGCCGCTCCAGAGATAAAGGTCCTTCTTGCTGCCTGGCTGAGGAGCTCCCACAAACAGAAACGTCCTTCTTCTCCGGGCTGTGCAAGGCCTCTGCTGAGCCAGGCACCTCTGCTGGAACCCCTGGGGTTCACCCTAGACCAGAGTGCCTTGGCTCCCTGTCTGGCTTGCTGCAGCCCCTTGGGAGGTAGAGGATGCTCTGCAGTTCATCGTGCACAAGGATGGCCAAAACAGCTGCGCACCAGCATGTGCGGGCTCCTTCTGACCTGGGAGTGCAGAGGGGGAGGCTGAAAAAGGCCTAAAAGTGGCTAAGGGCTCCTGCAGTGAGACTAGTCCATCGGGATGCTGATCTGTGTGAAGTACCCATGCTTAGGCTCTCCTTCCAGCACAGCTTCTCAGTGTGCAGCAGCAGTGCCTTCACCTGCTGCAGAAGAATAGACGATGGGGCCCCTCGCCTCTCCTTTGGCCAGCACTGTGTCCTACGGTCCCACCTGAGCTTGGTGCAACACCAGGCTCCAGCTCTCTGACCTGCTGCCTCTTCTTTCCGCTGCCAGGTTCTCCTCGCCCCCAGTCTGATGCCCGTCCCGCCTTGCCATGAGTCTATGAGCTCCCTCCGGATCAGCGTGGGTGGCCTTCCTGTCCTTGCGTCCATGACCAAAGGTGCTGACCCCCGCTTCCGACTGCGCTGGAAAGCCATCGTGCTGTCCTCAGCCTGCGTGGTGTTTGTGCTGCTGCTCCTCTGCTTGCACCGCTCTTCCCCCGCACGGCCCATCCCACCCAATCCTCACAACTGGCGACTCGGCCTGCAGGCAGGGGACCGCTACAATGACACCTACCCGCTGTCCCCACCCCAGAGAAACCCCGACGGCGTGCGCTACCGCATTGGAGTCATTGCGGACCTGGACACACAGTCTCGGGGTGCTGAGGAGCACACCTGGTTCAGTTACCTGAAGAAAGGCTACCTGGTGCTGTCAGACAGCGGGGACAGCGTGACGGTGGAATGGGACAAAGACGAAAGCGTGCTGCAGTCGCACTTGGCTGAGAAGGGCAGGGGCATGGAGCTCTCAGAGCTAGTCGTCTTCAATGGGAAGCTGTACTCCGTGGACGACCGCACAGGTGTGGTCTACCAGATCGAAGGCAACAAGGTGGTGCCCTGGGTGATCCTCTCAGATGGGGACGGCACCGTGGGGAAAGGTGAGCCTGCCCTGTCCTGCCTGGTTAGCTGTGCGTGGGCAGGGAAGACCCTGCAGACCGGGAGCAGTGAAACCTTTGGCCCTTTGTATCGTGGTGGGATGCACCTTTTCTGTGACCACACAGGCGTGATCAGGAGGAGCTAGCTGGGAGAGGCTCCAGCACTGAGCCACCTTGCGTGGTGGTCAGGGAGCCGTGGGGCGGTCCAGCATCTTTGTGCTGCTGAGCCCCCGCCTGGCTCATGCTGTTCTCTCCCCTGCAGGCTTCAAGGCAGAGTGGCTGGCGGTGAAAGATGAACACCTCTACGTGGGAGGACTGGGCAAGGAGTGGACCACGACAACGGGAGAGGTGGTGAATGAAAACCCCGAGTGGGTGAAAGTCATCGGTTACAAAGGCGACGTGGGCCATGAGAACTGGGTGGCAAACTACAATGCGCTGAGGGCTGCAGTTGGGATCCGCCCCCCAGGTACTAAGCAAGGCTCATTCCTACTGCCCCATGCGCTGCACTCTGTGTGGGCTCCACAGCCTGGCTCTCCTGTTGATATGGGGACTGGTGCAAGATCTAGAGGATCTAAGAGGCCCGAGTGAACCTTCCCCCCTTCTGGCAGAGGAGGTGAGAACCTGCTCTGTCCGCTGTCCTCTTCCCTTACTCTGTGCCATGAGCAACTGGAGAACGGCTCAGCTGGCACTGCCTGGCTGTCTGGGTCCCTCAGGTGGAGGATGCAGTACCCTGGGGTGTACCGTGCCCTGCTTTGGGAGGGATGGGATGTGGCTTGCCATGCTGGGAAATCAGCACTGGGTGACAGCGCAGGAGGAGGCGGAAGCATTTGCACTGTATGGGTTTCTGACTCCCTACCTCTGGGTGCTCTTTAGTATGGGCAGAGAGTCCTGCCCCGGCCCCACGGCACCAGGTGCTTGCTCAGCCCTCGTGGGATGTTGTACTTGCCCCGTGCTATCACGTACTGCTCCCCTGCCCTAGGTTACCTGATCCACGAGTCGGCATCTTGGAGCGACACCTTGCAGCGCTGGTTCTTCCTGCCGCGCCGCGCCAGCCACGAGCGCTACAACGAGAAGGCAGATGAGCGGCGGGGCACCAACCTGCTGCTGAGCTCCACCCAGGACTTTGGGGATGTCACAGTAGGACACGTGGGTGATGTGGTCCCCACCCACGGCTTCTCCTCTTTCAAATTCATCCCAGACACAGACGACCAGATCATTGTGGCGCTGAAATCAGAAGAGGACGATGGCAAGATCGCCAGCTACATCATGGCCTTTACTCTGGACGGGCGCTTCCTCCTGCCTGAGACCAAAATTGGGAGCGTGAAATATGAGGGCATTGAATTTATTTAAGAGACTTTTGCACTGGACTGGAGGGATGAGGGGGGCTTAGGAGGGGTGCTGGGGCAGGCCCTGACAGCACGCTGCTGGCAGTGCCCAGCACGCGTGCCCCCGGGCTCACTGGTCAGGCTCTGGCAAGCAAAGGGATGCCTTGCAGCACTCCCAGCTCTGTAGTTGGCCTTGGCACCTCCTGTAAAGCGTTGGCTTTGCTGCAGCATGCGTGGTGCGAGTGTTTCGGCAGTGGCACCTGGTGGCAAAGGACTGTCACCGCATGGTGTTCCTAGCTTTGCGCCAGCCTGCAAGGCCCCCAGTCCAGGGCCCCCAGCTGCCAGAGAACATGGAATAGTGAAGTTCCCTTGTGTGGTTTTCCACGGGGTAGCCCGTGCTGCAGTCGTTAGCACGCAGCCCAGCCCTTGCTTGCAACAGAAACCTTTTGTGGTGAGTTGGTGGCTCTGTGATGACAGCCTGGGCTCTGGGTTTCCGGCCAAAGAGGGAGTCTTGAGTTCCAGGAATGATGACATGATCTACAGCCTGATCTCCCCACTTCTAGTCCACAGCGCCTGCGGTGAAGGTATCTTCCTTGCATCCCTGTGGTGTTTTGCTGGGCCATCGCTGTGTCCGGGGGAGACTGGCCCCTGTTCCCTTGGGAGCTCTCAGGAGCTGCCCCGTCCTTAAGGCAGTGCCTAGGCTTTTCCCTAAACTGTCCTCATGCTACATGCCCTTCCCTGACCCTGTGCCTGGGGAGAGACCAACGTGGCTCTGCAGAGAGCAGCGCTCCCTGCCTCTTCAGATGTTTACTAGGCTTGCAGATGAGGTTATGGAGAGCACAAGTAATTCCCGCTGCCAGCTGATGGACTTGTCCCGTGGCAGATGTATGACTAGCAGAGAGCCAGGACTGAGCCCTGGTGCAGAGCAGCCCAGCCCTTCCAGAGCTTTGGCAGAGGACAGCTGAGCTCCCCTCCATCCATCGGCAACAGCCTGCCCTGCTGCTTTTGGTGTTTTCTCGGGGGAGCATCAGCTGCTTCATGTCCCACCAAGCTCGCTCCTGCTGCTGGTTCCTCAGCTCTTCCTGTCATGCTGTGCTGCCCCATGAGGACAGAAAGAGGTGACAACCAGCAGAAGCACTGATTCAGTCCTGATACCTGGAGAAGTGGGTTTGACGGGGCCTCGGCGCTGAGCCATGCTGGCAGTATGTCCTGGGGCCGTGTGGGCACCCTGGCAGCAAGCTTCCTCCCAGGGGAGCAGGCAGCAGAGCTGCATCCAGGGGAGCTTCCTTTTTGTGTCCTAAGCACCCAAGAGAGGATATGCCTGAGCCATGGGGAGAAACATCCCTGTGGGGAGGAATGTCCTTAATGGGGGCCTTGGCTGGATCCTACCCCATTCCTTCCTGCTGCAAGCCTGGCATCAGGAGAGTGACCAGGCAGGGTCACAGGGGCATGGGTCACAGCAGGGTGTCACAGCCAGGACTGGAGACAGCTGGCCAGGACTTCCCAGCTGTGGAGAATTTCATCAGGCTGTTTTTTTCCCCAAGTAGCTGTTTTTTCTTCCTTTTTTTCCCGTAAGTAGAGTTTGGTAACTTCTGGGGTAACAAGCTGCCTGGGTCATTGCTTTCTGGGGAAAGCCTCATGTGGGAGGAGACTGCGGTGGGGTCACTGGCCTCTAGGTGGGATGCAGCAGTTTCTCCACTACCAGTAATACCAGAGCAGAGGCTTTCAACAGCCAGATAAGAGCTAGGGTTTGGTAAGAGCTAATGCTAAGCTCTGTTTGTTGCTCAGGTGCAAGAATTGGGACAGAGCAGCCCTGGGTTTGGACTGTGTGGCCACCATCTCCCCTTTCTGCCTGAGTGTGCTCGAGCAGCAGTGGCTGGGGGCTGTAGGGTGCTTTTGCCGCATGTCTGGCTGTTCACAGTGGTACCAGAACACTGGTCTTGGCCTGTAGAACTGGGAGAAGCGAGCATACACCCAAGGGGTGTCTAATGAGGCCACCAGCCATGGCAGGGTGGGATGTGGGCACTTTTCTGCTCTCAGCCCCACCACATTCCCAGCCTGGACCTAGTGGAGATGCACAGCTTTCTGGTTGTGTGTCTTCTCCCCTGCCCTGTCTGTGCATTGCTCAGGCATCTGAAGTGCCTCTAAATCCAAAGCTGTTGTCCAGCTGGAGGCCTGAACCAAAACCATCAAGCCATGGCCTGCAGTGCTGGGCAGGAGTGGAAAGGCGGCATGGCTCTACCTGCTCTAAGGGTGCATGGCACAGGAGGGCGAGCTAGAAACACCAGCTCGGTTTCCAGGACCAGCAACAGCTGGGGAGTGTTTGCAGCACACCCCGCTGCGGTCTCCAGGCTTGGCTGCCTGGGGAGCCCTTCCAGAGCTTGCCAGGGATGTTGTGAAATAGTGGCTGCATCCTGCAAGCCCCATGGGAGGAATTCACACAGATCCTGGTGGCTAGGAGTGCAAGACACTGGAGTCTGCTGCCTGCTTGGCGAGGCCCCGTGGCAGCTGGTGGCTGAAATCGCAAGGAAAGCGTCCCGCGCGCCGCGGGCTCCCCTTGCTGCACGCGCTCCCGACGGCAGGAGGCTCCTCGGCTGCGGAGACGGGCGTGCGGCCGCGCTGCAGCCTCGGGCAGCCCGCAGCCTGGCCGTCCGGGCGGAGGAGCCCCTGTTTCAAACCGTCTGCTCTGCAGTTAGGGCTCTGCCGTGCAGCAGCAGCAGATGGAGGCCTTGCAGTGAGTCCCTCCAAGGAGATGTGCCCTCCTGACCGCAGAGGCGGCTCTGGAGCAAGGCTGCGTATGAACTGGCTGTGCAGGCAATGAGGGGATGCAGGCATCGTTCCCCTGGCCCCAAGCCTGGGGAAAGGCCCCAGCTGGCCTTGCTTCTGGAGCAGTGTTCCTCCCTTTAAGCTTCTCCATGGCGTCAGACCTGGCAGTTCCCATCCAGATCTTGCTGTGCCCATCTCCCTGGGCCCCAAAGCCTTGACGGGGTCAGTCTTTCTCTCTCCTATGAACTGCATTTCACTGGCCTTGGTGCTGTCCAAGCTGGGCCACCCTCATGTCCTCAGCCTGGGCTCAGCTTGAGCCCTCTAATGCTCCCAGTGCTGTTTAGAAGGGACAAGGCTGTTCTGGCCTCTGTGACGGGGCTTTTATAGACCTCCTGATCCAGTTAGGAGCTTCCCTGCACAGTCTTGTTCCCCACACATCCTTTTGTGCAAAGGACTGTCATGGAAGAGGTGCAGGACAAGCTGCGCCTGGGAAGAAGCCAGGGGCCTAGAGAATGCTGTGAGCTCTCAGCATGAGTCAGTCCCTGTCAAGTTCTGGATGATGTTAGTTGTGTGCAAGGATGCTACAGACTTGCTCTATGCACGTGTGGCAGTGCATGTGCTACTGAGCTGATGCATGCCCTCTGCATGCTTCCACGTACCCGCATGATGCCTCGGACTGTCAGAGTGGGGCTGTGGTGCTCGGCTCGGGCTAGTGTTTGTCCTGGCCTTTCCCCTTGCTCTGGGCAGGCTCAGAGACAGCAGGGAAAGAAGGGTCCCAGCCCACAGCTCGCTCTCAGCAGATGCCCAGGCCCTTAGACCCTCCTTCCTGTCCCACTACCTGCGAGTGGGGGGACTGCAGCTCCCGCCTAGCCAAGTCCCTGCCCCATTTCAAAGGGCAGCACAGCTTCACATCAAGCACCAGGCATGGGCAAGGGCTGGGTGTCTGGCTTTCCGGCTGCCCTCCCGGTTTCTCAGGTGAGAACCCATCTGCCTGGCCAACAGAGACCAGGCACCCAGGCGTGGAGGGCTAGAGGGAAACCATGCTGTGCTCCTTTAAGAGCTCGACTTGCATGAGGAGGAGAGGAGGGCTTCTCATAAACACCCAAGTGCTCCCAGTAATAGCTAACAGCTGGTGGGAGAGGCAGGCGCCAGCAATGCTGAACAGGGCCGGTGGCTGGGAGACATGGGACAGCCAGCTGGGAATGTGGTGGCCATGATGTCAAGACCCTCCACAAGCCCTGGCGATGGGAGCGGGCCCTTCCTCCTGTATGGAGCTGATGCTGTGGTCCAGGACCGCCACAGGGACAGCTCTGACGTGATGCTCCTCTCATCTGCCAGGAGCGTTGGAGCCCTGGTAGCCCTGCACAGGGAATGTCAGGGCATCTGCTGGGGATGCTGCTGGCTGAGCTGCTTATGGGAGGGTAGCAGCGCCTGTGCTTGGTAAACCCCAAGACCTGCTCTTCATTCCTCAGCTCAAAGTGGAGGATGCTGCATGCAGCCCAGTGTGTCCACGCAGCCAGAAGTTGCCCAGTGCCTTACGCCAGCAGATGTGCAGTGGCAGGTGTCCTGGGGAACAGGGTCCAGCTCGAACTCCCGTTACAGCCCCATCAGGCAGCTGCTTGCTTTGCAGTGAGCTGTGCACCTGCCTCTGCATGCAAGAACACAGGCAGGGCTCTTCCCCAGCCTCCCTGCGGGTCTGGCGGTCCCTGTCCGGTTGCCTCTCCCGTGCTCGTTAAGCACACTGCCTCCTAACGGTGTGCAGGCCCCAAGCTAGCAACACCAACATTTGGGAGGTTGTTTGTCTGGGTCTCCTGGGAGCTGTGGCGCCCCGTTATGATCCTGCCCTGCGGGTAGCTCTGCCAGCAGGCAGGGGCTAAAGAGAGCTGGGACTGGCTGCTGCAGTTCAGGGGATCCTTTGGCCTTGGGACCCTTGTGCATGCCCTCTCTGCCCTGGAGCTGCACCAGGCCCCAGCCCGGGCACTCAGGGCACCTGGGGTGGCCCGAATGGAGCACAAGGACCAGCAGAGCCGGTGGGGAGGTGGAGGGGCCTGCTCCTGCGTTGGCTTGGCTGCAGTTGGGTGGGAGGACCACGGGGAGTGGGGCAGGGGGGCAAGGGGGCCCTCTCCCCAGAGCTCAGCCAGGCAGGCCCCTTCCCATCCCCCTCCTCTGCCCCTGTTTACAGTGTCCAGCACTGGGGAGCTGAGTAAGGAGCGTGTACGAGGCCGGACATGTGTTTTCATTTAGCCCAAACAACAATGACTCACTGCAGAGCGCAGGGCTGCGAGAGGACGCACTCGTCTCCTCCGCAGGGCCACTCTCCCCCGGGCCGGACCTGTTCCCCGGCACGTTGGACAGTGGCGGCCGCATCCGTGTGCAGCGGGGCCCCGGGGTGCTCGGCAGGGCGCAGCCCCGTGCTGCCTGCCCAGCTGGCTGCATCGCCCACCCTGGCTTTGCGCCTCCCTTGTCCCCTCACCCCGGGGACTGGTGGCTCCGCAGCACCCGTCTGGCTCCTGGTGGCCGTCCTCGTCCTTGTCTCTTGTGCCCTGGGCTCAGCCAGGCCGGGAGCCCCGTGCCCCACTGGGCAGTGCCGTGCACCCCTGCCCCCCCGCCCCCGGCAGTCCCCGGCTGTCCTGGGCTCCCCTGCCAGCCTCCCCAGGCTTGTCCGGAGCCTCACTGCTGGCCCTCTTCCTAGACACCTGGCAGGACTCTCTCCCACTCCTTCTCGTGCCGGCAGGATCCAGGAGACTGGAGGGGCTGCCCAGGCCCCGAGCAGCAGTGTGGTGCCAGCAGCAGCACCAGGAGCCCCTGCCGCTCGGGGAACTTGGACTAGTGTGTGCTGTCTCCAGGCTTCCCGGCCCTCAGCTACGCGGTGCCCCCTGAGCAACGCGGACGCCCTGTGAGAACAGGGTGTGCAGCCGCGATGCGGCGCCCAGGGCACCCGGGCCAGCAGGACCTCCGGCGAGCGCTGCCAAAGGATCTGCCCAGTTCACCTCCCACAGCTTCTCTGCACACTCCAGCAGGGCTTGGGCCAGGCACAGCCGCCCACATTTCCGCTGCTTCTTCTCATCCTAAAGGGCAAGAAGCTCTGACATCTACTTCAAACGCAAGTAGCTGTAACAGGGGAGCTCTGTGGCCAGACGCTGATTCAGTAACAGGTTGTACAGCCACGGTGCCGGCTGTCCGTGCCAACAAGCGCCTGCGGAGCCCCGCTCAGCTGCGCCCAGACGCTGCGTGCCCCCTCCCCACATGCAGAGGCAGAGCTGGGCTCCCTGCCCACTTTGGTGAGAAACAGGGACCCCCTGGAGCGAGGGGCACACTCACACAGCCGCGCTCGGCTCGGGAGCACAGGAACAGCAGGGCTGGCAGCATCCTATGCGCTCTGCAGTGATGCAGCCGGGATGGACAAGGTGGTGGTTTTTTTGGAGATGCGCTGCAGGCCAGATGGCTGTAGGCCACGAGGGAGAAGGCCTGAGCTCTATAGGTACCTTAAAGCAGTGCAGGACCCCAGGGGTGAACTGCAGCCAACACAGCCCTGAAGAAAGGGAACCAGTAGTACCTCAGCCAAGGGAAAATAGTGGGAGCAGAGGACAGAGAGCAGGCAAAGGGGCACGAGTGATGGGATGAGATGAGCTGGAGAAGCCAGAAGGAGAGGAAATGCTTGGGCACAGACATAATAACAGCCCTCCCATGCAATTTACTGCTCAGCACAGGCCGGGTGCCAGGTCTGTGTGCTGAGGCCGGGCTCCTGTGCCTGCCCTCGCAACCTTCCCCTCCCAGCACGCATCTCCCGCCAGAGGCACCGGGCATCCTAACCTCCACCACCTCCTCCAGCCCTGTCCGCTGCCCCTTGAAGGCTGCTGGCAGGGCACCGCCCCGGGGGAAGGGCCGGCCGGTCCCAGGCCTGGAGGCAGCGCCAGGGCCCGGCGCCGGCTCGGGGCTGCCCGCCCCGCGCTGCCTCGCCGCGGGCTCTGCCGGCCGGGCGCGGCGGGGCTGCAGCCCGCGATGCTCGGCCGGGGCCAGGCCGGGGCCGGGCGGCCCGGGCGGCCGGTTCCCGCGGCGGGGGCCGGGCCGCGGCGGGGCCGGGGGCGGCGAGCTCGGCGCGGAGCCGTATCCTGTGGAGGGGCGGGGAGCAGAGCGCAGGCCGGGCTGGCCCCGTGCCATGCAGAGGAGGAGCAGCAAATCCCCGGAGCACATTAAAAAGCGAGGCTTCGCAGCAGCCAGGGGAAGAAAACACCTCCATAGAAGGCAGCGGAGAGGAGCGGCTGCAGCAGCGCCCGCAACGCCGCGCAGGGGCCGCGGCGCCGGGGCGGCCGGACCCAAACTTTCGGGGCAGGGCAGCTCGGCGGCGGCGGATCGCGGGCGGCGGCTCGGCCGGGCCCGGCGGTGGATGAGGCTTTCTCGGCCGGGTCGCTGAGCCTGCAGCCCGCCGCAAGATGCCCGCCGCGCTGCCCAGCCTGCTGGCCTGGCTGGCGGTGCTGCTGCTCGGCAGGGCCCGCCCGGCCGACGCCTGCAGCTGCTCGCCCATCCACCCGCAACAGGCTTTCTGCAACGCGGACGTAGGTGAGAGCGCGGCCCCCGCTTTGTCCCCGCCGGGGCCCGGCCCCGGCCCCCTGCGCCCCCCGGCCCGGCCCGGAGGGGAGCCCCGCGGCCCCGGCTCCACCCCGCCCGCAGCCGCGGCCCGGCCCCCGCCTGGCCCCGGCCCGGGCGCACAAACTTCCCGGCGGCGGAAGGGGCGGAAAGTTGGTGCGGAGCGGCGGGCCTGGCCGGGCCCCGTGCGCTCCGCTGGCGCGGCGCGGCTCCACTGGCGCGGTGTGGCTTGGCTTGGCGCGGCTCGGCGCGGCTCCGCCGGCGCGGTGCGGCCCGGCTCAGCTCGGTTTGGCTCGCCCGGGCACCCGCCCGCCGCCGGAGGGAGCCGCGCTCGGCGGCCGGAGCTGCGGGCCGGGGCCCCGCGGCACCTGCCCCAGCGGCTCGGCGCGGCTCGGCTCGGCTCGGGGCCGCCGCCGGGCCGGGGGTGTGTCGGGGCTGGCGGCTCTCGCTGTCCGTGTGTCTGGGCGTGTCCGTCGGCCCGGCGCGTCCGGCCGCGGCGGGGGCCCCGGGCGCCCCCGCTCCTGGGCGCCCGCCGCGCTGCTGCGGCAGCCGCCTCCGGCCGCGGCTGCGCCGCCGGGACCGGGCCGGGGGCTCGCCGCGGGCGGGCGCGGGGCCTTGCCCCGGGGCTCCACTCCCCGCTGCTCGGGCCTTGATGACAAAAATTAGCCCAGCCTGTTGCAACTTTGATTAAAACAAGATGGTACGTGGCAGCGCAGCGAGCTGACAGCCTCGAGGGAGGCGAGAGTGCTCTTATTCCTGTGCCGCCTCTCACAAAGCACCGCTTTGCGATAGGCAGCGGCCTTGAGCGCAGAGCCAGCACCCTGCCCAAGAGAGCCAGCAGCATCGGGCTCGGTCACCTCCCGTCTGTTCCTTATTTCCAGGCATTTCCTTTCCCCCGTCCCACTTTGTTCGGCTTGGATGCTGCTGAAAGGGAGGGCTTGGCAGCGCTGGGATCTGGATTCCTCTTTCTATGAATAATGCCCTTATTAAATTTTAACATATTAAACAAACAGACCAGCCCCAGTTCCTGACGCTCTCCTTTGCAGGGCCTTTCCCAGGCGCAGCTGGAGAGGTAACATTCCCAAACACTTAGGCAGCCCAAATCTTCGGACAGCCCTGCCCCGTCCCCCGCTGCTGAGCCGGGATGCTCCTTGCAGATTCCCAGGCTCCCTTCTTGCCTCCTGCTTGCGGAGTTTCCCCTCCGCGTGGGTAAATCAGGCGGCCGCAGCGCCTGGCTGCAGCCTCGTGTGCCCCGGCCTTGCTGCTGGGCGCCACGTGTCGCGAAGCACGTTGGGGACAGGGCGGTTTGCAGGCAATGGGGAGCGCTGCGTTTTCAGAGACGCCCCTATAACCTCGTGTCTCCAGACAGCCGGATTCCCCCACGCAGGGCAGGGGCTTCCTGTCAGACTCATCCTCCGGATCAGCTTTCCGGGGCACGCGTGACTCACTCCTGCCCCTTCGCAGGGTGCTGGCTCAGGCCGTGACTCAGCTGCTTAGTCACCATCTGTCTCGGTCCCTGTCCGCCTCGGCGGTCCCGGCGGGGCTCGAGCAGTGGCCCGGCCGCCCTCGGCAGGTGCTGCTCCGGCCGGCTCCCGGAGCCCGTCCCGCCCCGGCAGCGCCGCCCTCCGTGAGAAAGCACCTCCCTGCTCCCAGCTCGCATCCCCTTGGCAGCTAATGCGGATTGTTTCTTCTTGTCTGCTCTGACCCCAGCTGGCCTAAGGCAGTCTGGGACCCTCTGCAGAGCTGGGTTTACCCTCCCTGGGGGAAAGCATCCGCCTTCTCTTCCAGGCAACGCAAACCCAGGTCCAGCAGCCTCTCATCCTTGGCCTGTTCTGCTCGCTTCTTGTCTTCCTCTGGACTCTCTGGAGCGGGGAGGCTCCTCAGGCAGCTCCCTCCCCAGGGCAGGCACCCTTGTTCGGGGCGGGACGCTGCCTGCCCCTCCTCTCTGGAGGTCTCACTCCTCCTGCCTGCGGAGATGGAGCGCCTTGGCCCGGCTGGGTAGCCGCTCTGCGGAGCAGAAAGCAGCCTGCGAGGTGGGGACGGGGCCAGGGATGCTGCCGGGGCCTCCCTGGATTGCAGCTCCCTGGGGTGGTGGGGCTGGAGCTGCCCGCACCCAGGCTGAGCCCTCGCCGGAGGCGTCGCAGCGTTGAGGTGGTCGACGTCGCGTGGTGCTGGCCGGGTGCGCCAGCCCTGAGGTTCTCGTTTGGCCTGCCGTGACCAGGGCTTTGCGGAGCACGGCGCAGGGCCCCGGCCCCGGCGAGCCGCCGGGCTCTCTTAGCGCTGCGCGTGCCCCTGCTCCGGCACCAGGCCGTGCCGCCCTGCGCCCACGAGGGCAGCGCTCGGGATCGCGGCACGGCGCTGAGCGGGACAGGGTGCCCGCGTGCTCCGAGCCCTGCCCGGCCCTGCCCGCCACTGGCGGGGATGGAGCTTGCCATCCAGGAGCCATCCGGCCTGGCCGCTGGCCAGCATCGCTGCAGCAAGCGGTGCTGAATCCGGAGCTGCGTTTCTGGGTGCTGCCGTGGAAAATGGCACAGCGGGATGGGCTCTGCCACGGGGAGCCAAGTCACCGGTGCTCTGGCGACCCGGCCTCTCTGTGCCTGTGCTTCCCGGGAAGGGGTTTTCCAAGGGCTCCGCAGGCTCCAAGCATGCAGGGCCACTCCATCCGCCCCGGGCACCGCGGCGCGGGCAGCGGCTCGCCGCCGCCGGGGTTCGCTCGGCTGCGGCCGCCCGGCTGTGGGGTGGAGGGGTGAAGAGCCGACGCCTGGCCCTGCCCGGGCACGGCCGCGTCAGCGGTGCGGCGGCGGGCATGGCTGCGTGGCAGCAGGGAGGGCGATGCACGGTGGGCAGAGCGGGCGCTCGGCGCACGGGAGCCAGCCTTGCGCTGGCACCAGCTTGTTGCAGCGCGCGGTGCTCGTGGCGGGGCCGGGGAGGACGCGGCGAGCCCCAGGGCGGGCAGCGCCGGGGCGGCCGCGCCGGGGCTGGGGGCTCGCGGGGGGCAGCGCGGCCGCGGGCCGGCACCCCTCCGCCCGCCCGGCGCGCGGCCGATGCGGCGGGGGCCGTGGGCTGACGGCGCGGGGCCGCCGCTGATTGGGCCCCGGGCGGCAGCCGTCAGCCGGCCGGGATGACGCAGGCGGCGCTGGGAAGCTGCGTGGAAGCTGCGGGAGCAGCCGCCCGGGCGCTCACTCCGGCTCGGCGCGGGAGCGGCGCGGCGCCGGCGGCCGCGGCCCCGAGGGGAGCTCGCGCCGGCCTCCGGGGCCGAGCCCCCCGAGCGGTGCCCGTGGCATCCCTGTCCCAGCCTTTGCTGGCATCCCCGTCCTGGCCCTTCCTGGGGGCGGCGGTGCCCTGCTCCGGTGGGTGCCCCGCACCGGCAGGTCCCTCGGGGGCTGCTGGCTGCCCGGCCCTGCGGGTGACGGGGGCGTCTGGCCGCGCTTGCGGCAGGGGACGAGCGGTGCTGGCAGGCCACCCCCGTGCCCGGCCCGCTGCCAGCGGCCCCGGCGGAGAAGGGCGCTTTGTTTCCCGGCTGGGAGCGCTTCCCACGGCAGCCTGCGGGCACCAGCGCTGCCCGGGCGGCGGGGGCCCTGGGGCGGCCGCTCCGCACCGCGCCGCCCGGGAGGGGTGAGGCACCTCGTGCCGGGGCAGGGGCAAGGGGACGGGGGGCTTTGCCTCCCCCCTCCCGCCGCTGGGCCGGGCAGTGCTCGCCGTCCCGGCGCCGCATCCCCAGCCACGCGGAGCCCCCGGCCGTGCCGGGGCCGCTCGCTGCTCCCAAACCCGCCGTGTCACCCGCGGCGGCTGCCGCTGCACCTGCCCGCAGCCGGGCCCCGGCGAGGCTGCGGGGCGCTGAGCTGGGAGATGCCGGCGGGCCTTATGGCAAAGGGGCTGCTTTGCCTCGTGCTTTGGCCCCCTTGCAGCCCCTCGGCCGCAGGCGGGGTCGGACCCCGCTGCGTGCGGGGCCGGGCTCGCGTGGGCACCGCCGCGGCCGTGGGGCGGGCGGCCGTCTGCTGCGGGGCGCCGCCGGGCTTCGCAGCCCCTCCGCCACGGCCTTGGGCTGCGGCCAGCCCAGGTTGGTCACGATGGAAAGTTTCCACCTCCTCCCGCTCAGCTCCCAGTGAACACCCACCGAGCTCCTCGCTGGCGCGTTTCAGGGCCGCCGAGGACCGCGCGCGCCGCACGGAGGGTGCCGCTGCCAGCTCCCGCTGGAGACGCCGGACCGCTCTGGGGGCTGCTCCGGCAGAGGTGCCGGGTGCCCGGGGCCCTCGCCGCAGAGGCACCGGCGGGGGGACGGTGCCGTGCACGGGCAGGCGTCGTGGGAGCCGTGGCGGCAGCCACTGACGCTCCTCCGCGCAGCTCGGCACTGCCGCATCGCTCGTGGGAAGCAGCTCCCGTCGGCCAGCGAGCAGTGGGGAGCGCGCCCACGCACCGCGGCGGGGGCTCCCGATGTGCTGTGCCTGGCGCCGCTGGCCGGGACCTGCTGCAGGGGCAGGGGGCTCGGAGGGCGAACGGCTCCGGCGTCCCGGTGGCGATGCAGCAGCATCCCGCTGCCGTGGGAGCAGAGCCGGGCAGGGGGCAGCCACAGCAGCCCGGCGAGCCGGGAAGGGCTCCCAGCCTGCCGGAGCAGATGCAAAGCAGCAGCGGCTGCTTTCCTGGGGCCCGGGGAAGTGGCGGTTCCTGGAGAGGCCAGGCTTGTGCTGTAGGGCCCCCCAGGAGGGAAGCAGAGCGGTGCTGCCGTCCTGCAGGGACGCCCTGTGCTGCCGTCCCGGAGCCTGGGGCGGAGAGCAGCCGGGGCTGCCAGTGCCCTGCATCCTGCTGCCGCTGCATCCTCTCCTGCCCTCGCCGGCGGGGCTCGGAAGCCAGGCCCCGGTGTGTGTTTGGGGAAGCAGGAGGGACGCTGGGCAGAGTGTCGGCCCGGGGCCCGGCCGTGGGGCTGCCCCGGCCTGGGGCTCTCCGTAAGCAGGCTGCCCTAGCACTGGGACCCCCCGCTGCAGCCAGGGCACCGGCCCCTCTGCCGGCTGCCTTCTCGGCCGAGGGAGAAGAGGCGGCGAGGAGCCGGTGCTGGGATGCAGCCGGCTGCGCGCGGAGCCGTGCTGAGTCAGCGGCAGTGAGGTCAGGAGGGTTGTTATCAAAAGCACTTGGAATCCGGCCCCATCCCGGAGTCCCCGGAGCCAGCGGGTGCGGGGGGGCCACCCCGCTCTGCGGGCAAGGGCCAGGGGCCGGAGCGCTCCGGAGGCACGGGCTGGGAGCGGAGACGTGCTTATGCAGCAGCTTTTGTGCAGAGTGGCAAGTTAAAGGCAAACGCTGGAATTTCTCTGCTTGCGGAGGCAGGAAATCGCCAGCCGGCAGCCGCGGCGCAGCCAGGGCAGCGGGACCCACCACGGGTGACGGAGGCGAAGGGACCCGCTGCTTTGCAGGGAGCCGCTTCCAGAGCGATCCGGCGGCGTCTCCGGCGGGTGCCGGCCACAGTGTGCAGCCCTGGGGCCGAGGAGGAGGGTGGTCGTGCTGCGAGGCCGATGACCCGGGGCAAGGCGGGTTCCCAGCACTGCCCCGGCCAGGCTCGCGCTGCTGCTGCCCCTGGGAGCGGGGGGCCGCGGAGCCTCCGGCTCTGTTTTGAGGACGCTGGGCCCCTCCGTGCCTCGCGGGCTGCAGAGGCCCCGAGGGTGATGCCGGCTCTGGGAGTCGCAGGCGAGCAAGGCTCCGCGGCGGTGCGGGGAGGTCCGAGCAAGGGCTTCTGAGCCCGCGCAGGGGTTTCCTCCTCCCCCAGCCCTGCCTCCGCGTCCTGGGGTGATCTCAGCCTCCGGGTTCCCACCTGGGTTTCCCTCGGCCGGCTCCCTGCGTCTCTCCCTCCTCTGCGCTCGGGCTCCTGGCTTGCAGAGAGCAGCTTGGCTGCGCTGCTGGGGTCTTGGCGGGGAAAGCGCCGAGCAGCCGTCCCCTCCACAAAGCCGCACTGTTCAGAACAAATCCGCCTAGAATTGGGCTGCATTTTTGTCAAGTGATTCATCAGCACGTGAATGGAAAAGGCTGGAGCCCACTGAACCAGTAACCGTTCCCCACGCCTGGAGCCGCGGGGCCGGAGTCGGCGCGCGGCTCTGCCGGCTGGGCTGCGCCGGGGATGCGCGCGGGGACGGGGCTCGAGAGGGACGCGGCGCCCGCGGGCACCGGCTCCCGGGAGGCCTGGCCGGGCCGGCAGGAGCCGCGCTCGGGGCGCCGGGGCGGCCGCGCTCGCCCAGCGCCGCTCCTGCGGCCGGGTGCGGGAGCCCTCTGCCGCGGGCAGCTCTGCTCGTGCCGGTGGCCACCTCCGCGTTTCCAGGGCAAACTTAGTCAGCGCTTACTGGCGCCCACGTGGTGTTATGCCAGCGCTGACCTTGAGCTCACATAGCTCGTCGGCCTGCCCGCCGCTCACCCCGCGGTATTTATAGAGGGCATCGGGTTGCCTCTCCCTGCCGTGCCAGGCTAAAGAAGGCAAGCTCCTCTGCCCCGGGGGCTGGCGCGCTCGGCGCCCTGGCAGGTAGCCGGGGCACGCTGCTCGGGGCTGCCCGGCTGCCCCGCGCCTGCCGGCACGGCGGGGACAGCGCCCGCCGCGGCCCCCGGCTCGCCTGGACCTCGCTCTCCCGCCGCCCGGCCGGGACGCGGCCCCCGCCGTGCCGCCCGCGCCGTGCCCCTGCGCTGTGCGCGGGACGGCTCGGCAGCGCTGTAGCAGCGAGGGCCCCCCCCGGGCCCCGCACGCGGCTGCGGCCGGCACAGCGTGGCCCCGAGGCAGCTGTCGCGTCCCGAGCTGGTGAGTAAGGGTGAGCTGGCGGCCCGGCCCGGCCCTCGCCGGCGCCCCGTCGGTCACTGCCACGCGCTGAGCGCTCACGTGCCTGTCTGCGTGCCCCGGGCCCTGCACGACCGCGAGGTCCCGCTCCGCGGCAGAGCTGCGCCCGGCTCCGGGTGCTGCAGCCCCGCGAGCCTGGAGCGCCCGGCCCTGGCTGCGGCGCAGAGAGCAGGGACCGGAGCAGGGCAGAGTGCAGGACCTGCTGCACCCGCCCGTGCCCTGGGTGCCGGCACGGGACCCCGTGCACCCGGGAACGGCGGCGCGTGCCCAGGAACGAACGGCGGTGCGCGGCGGGGAGCCGGGAGCCTGGCGCCCCGGCAGCGGTGCTGAGGGCTGCCGGCTGCGGAGCTCGGCGGATCCCCGTACCCGGCCGTGCCCATCCGCTTCCCCGGCCTCGGGTGCCCGCGGGCGGTCGCCGCTCCCTGCTCCCCGTGCTCCTGCCGCCCTTCCCGCCGCGGCTGGGCGGGTCGAGCTGGCACGGCTTTCGCTGTCCGGCCGAGCCCCGGTGCCGGCGGGACCGTGGGCGCCGGGAGCCCAGGCGGGATCCAGCCCGGAGCCGGAGCTGTTCCGGGGCAGCTGGCTGGACGTGGGAGGACTGACCCGGAGCCAGGCCATGCCGGGGGTGGCTGTTCCTTGGCCGCTCCAGGGCAGCCCTCGAGCTCCCCGAGCTCGGGGAGAGCCCGGGGCAGGCGGCGGCTGTGCTGGGGGCGGAGCGGGGCTTTGCCGTGGGCAGCTGGGGCATTTCGGCGCGGGAGACACGCGTGCCCGAGCTGCCGGCGCCGCGAAGCTCTCGGCCGCCCCGCTAACCGCACCGCTAACCGTCCCGCGCCTGCTTTTGCAGTGATCCGAGCAAAGGCCGTCTCTGCGAAAGAGGTGGATTCAGGGAACGATATATATGGAAATCCGATCAAGCGAATCCAGTACGAGATCAAGCAGATCAAGGTACGGGGCAGCGGGTGGCGGGCGGCGGGGCAGAGCGCGGCGCCGCGGCGGCGGCCGGCTGCTCACTCGCGCTCTTCCCTCGCAGATGTTCAAAGGCCCCGACAAAGACATCGAGTTCATTTACACGGCTCCGTCCACGGCTGTGTGCGGCCGGCCGCTGGACACCAGCGGGAAGAAGGAGTATCTCATCGCGGGTAGGCGGGCGCCCGGCCCCGAGGGGTCTCGGGAGGCACCTGCAAGGCCCGCAGCAGCTCCCAGGGCGGGGGGACCCTCCTCTTCCTCCTGCTTGGTGCCCCTGCCATCTGGGGCTGCTCCAGACTGCTCTGGGGCCGCGGGATGCTGCGGGATGCTGCGGTCAGAGAGGCTGCAGGATGCTGCAGTCGAGGGGTCACGGGATGCTGTGGTCAGGGGGCTGCGGTCAAGGGGCTGGGTATGCTGCAGTCGGAGGGTTGCAGGATGCTGCGGTCAAGGGATGCTGTGGGATGCTGCAGTGGGGGGCACAGGATGCTGCAGTCGGGGGGCTGCGGGATGCTGCGGGATGCTGTGCTCGGGGATGCAGGATGCTGTGGTGCAGGAAGGGGCTGCAGGATGCTGCGGGATGCTGTGGTGCAGGAAGGGGCTGCAGGATGCTGCGGGATGCTGTGCTCAGGGATGCAGGATGCTGTGGTGCAGGAAGGGGCTGCGGGATGCTGCGGGATGCTGTGCTCGGGGATGCAGGATGCTGTGGTGCAGGAAGGGGCTGCGGGATGCTGCGGGATGCTGTGCTCGGGGATGCAGGATGCTGTGGTGCAGGAAGGGGCTGCGGGATGCCGCCGCTGGGCTGTGGATCGGGGCGGGAACGGGGTGATGCTCGGGGGCTCTGTGCGGAGGACAGAGCTGGAGGAGGGCAGCCCTCCGTGCCGACTTGAAGGGCAGGAGCGGGGGGTCGGGACTTGCTGTCTGAGGTGCTCCTGAGGGTGCAGTAGGAGCAGCGGCCGGGTGCCAGCCAGAAGGGCCTTCCCGGGGCTGCACCGGGGCCCCGACCCGGGGCGACCGGCCGGGCCCCGCGGTGGCTGGCGCAGCGGCGGCGCGGTGCTCCTCGCGCCGCTCGCGGGGCCGTGCCCCAGCCGGGCCGGGCTCCGCGGGCGGCCGGGCACCGCTGTGCCTGCAGCGGCCCGGCTGCTCCGCGGGCCGAGGCCGGGCTGAGCCCCGGGTGCCGCGCGGTGCCGCTCGGCCGGGCGCGGACCGAGCGGCTCTGCCTGGCCTCTCCCCAGGCAAGTCGGAGGGCAACGGCAAGATGCACATCACGCTCTGCGACCTGGTCTCCACCTGGGACTCGCTGAGCCCCACGCAGAAGAAGAGCCTCAACCAGCGGTACCAGATGGGCTGCGAGTGCAAGGTGAGCGGCTGCGGCCGGCCGGGTCCGCAGCGCCCGGGCTCCGCCGGACGGGGCACGGCGCGGGCGCGCGGGCGCCGCCGGGTCCCTCCCGGCCGGTGACGGTCTCTTTGCGCGCAGATCTCGCGCTGCCTCTCCATCCCGTGCTTCGTCTCCTCCTCGGACGAGTGCCTTTGGACGGACTGGGCGATGGAGAAGAACAACGTGGACGGGCGGCAGGCGAAGCACTACGCTTGCATCAAGAGGAGCGACGGCTCCTGCGCCTGGTACCGTGGCATGGCCCCCCCCAAGCAAGAGTTTCTCGACATCGAGGACCCCTAAGCCAAGCGAGCGCATTCCAGTAGCCAGTAGAGAAAGCCTGCGAGATGTTAGACTGGTCCACACTGATATCACCACCTGGAGACAGCATGAAAATACGCCGGCCCGCGCGGCTCCTGGGGCGGCACGGGGGAGCCGCTCGGTCGCACGCTGCAGCCCGCGTCCACCGGGGCTCCGCGGCTCCCCCCGGCCGGGGCCGGGGCCGGGGCCGAGCCCTGCCTGGCCGCGTCCAGCCCCGCGCAGCCGTCGAGGAAGCGAACGCTCGCGAGCGCGGGAAGCGCCCCAGGCTGCGTAGCAGGTCTACCAGTCCCTCGCGCCCTGCAGCCGTCCCTCTCCGCGCTGCCGGGGCGCTGCAGCCTCCACGGGGCGTCGCGCGCGCAGCCAGGCGAGCCCGAGCCCTGCGCCGGGGCCACGGGCCGCCTGCGCGGCCGCGCGGCTCCGCTGCCGTTGCCGTGTCCCGGGAAGCCGGGGGGGGCACGCCAGCACGCCCGGGATCGCCCCGGCCCCGTTGCACCTCCCGGCTCCCCGCGGGCTGCGGCGGCAGCGCCTGCCGCGACGCCCGGCACGGCTGGGGGGCGGGTGCCGGAGCCCCGGCGGCGGGAGGGGGTCAGACCCGCTCGGCTCTCCGACCTCCTCGCGGGCAGCGGAGCCGGGCTGGGGATCGCCCCCGCGGGCAGGGCATCCCGGGCGGCGCCGCGGCGGGCAGGGGAGCCGGCCGGCCGGCGGGGTGCGGCGGCTCCGAGCCGCGGCGGCGGCAGCGGCCGGCGGCCCCGCGCCCGCCTCCGGCCCCGCTTTCTCTGAGCCATTTTCCCGTCGCGGTGGCGCTCGGCGCGCTCCGGAGCTGTCCGCCGGCAACGCAGGCAGCGCCGCGCGCGGCCTCCTAAGGCGGATTTGGGAGCGTGTCGGGGCAATCCCGGCAGACCTGCTTCAGGGGTGTTTTCATGCTGTGCATCTGTGTAAGGTTTTAAGATGTCGTACTGGACCAGTCTGGGCAACTTCAACATATTAAAGAAAAGAATTAAAAAAAAAAAAAAAAAACAACTCTAATCAATCCCATATAAGACTCCTGTTTGCTTACTGTATGGTTATATCATATGTGACATTTACTCCTGTCTCTGCTGATAGTCTATCTCTGAGTTTAATATTTCCATTTGTTTTGCCATCAGCTGTATCATTCCTGTGCTGTAATTTTTTTTATTATTTTTTAATTTCCTTGTTAGGTGTTAGAATTGCACTTATTTTTGTAAAGGGTTTCTGCATTGGGCGCTTCCAACACAAAGTGGGAAGACTGTCGAGCGAATTTGCGGAGGGTTGACTCCTCCGGCTCTTCCTAGTAGCAGGTCAGCTGGTGTCCGCCTCCCCCTCCCGCCTCCGCGTCGCGGTCCGCGGCCGGCCCCGGGCGCGAGGGCCGCCGCACTGGGGCCGCGCTGGACGGCGCCGCCCTGGAACTGTTGCTCTTTCTCTGGAAAGGATATGAAGGATTCTTGATTGGCTTTTTTAATTTATATATCTCTGGTTCTCGGCTCAGCTCGCTTCCTTCCTGACTCCGTTCCCCTCTCCATGCAAGCAACTTAAAACGTTAAAAAAAAAAAAAAAAAAAGGAAAGAAAAAAAGTTTACATTATAGTTATTTTCAAATCTTTGCTTGATAAGTATTAAAGTAAGAAGTATCTAACTTGCTGCCATAATTTAAAGCTTTGGGGGGGGTTGTTTTGGGTTTTTTGAGCAATATGTTTTTGCTGGAATCTGAAGTCTGAGACCTTCTTGTGCTGGAAACACATGAAAGTTGTTGAATAATGACAAGCAGACTGTGCATGTCTCTGATGCTTTGTATAATTCATACGTGGACATTCAGTCTTTGGACAATAAACTGTATTATCGAACCAAATGCGAGCCGTTGCCTCTGCCCACCCCGCGGGGAAAGCGCCCCAAGCGCGGCACGGGGCCGTGGTTGCTGCAGCTCGGGAAGCTGCAGCCATGCGAGCCACGTGCACGTGGCAGACCCGGCCGGACCAGCACCGGGCTGGGCTGGGGACCGCGCCGCGGGAAGCCCCCAGCACACGGCCAGCCAAGGTCCCACCAGCGTCTGCACCTCATCTCACCCAAAGCTCTGCCCCTGGGGCTGCCTCGCACCCGTCCCTCTGCGCCACGGTGCAGGATTGCACCCATCCCTCTGCACCCCAGCGCTGCCTTGCACCGTCCCTCAGCACTCGGGGGCAAAGTTTGTCCCGCTCAGCCTAGGACGTGCGCCAGTCCCCACATTTCCACTAGCAGGCGAGATACCGTGCAGACCCCTGTGACACCCCCCAAGCACGGCAACACGTGCACAGCAGGGACCAGCCTGGCCTGCAGGCCTTGACCCTGGGCACGGAGGCAGGTGCCAGGGCAGGGGCCCCACTGCATCCTCACTCAGGGACCGCTCATGGAGATGGGGCAGTGGGAGGCAGCAGTGGGGCCCCAGCGTGTGCGGAGCCTTGCACGAGAAGAGGGGAGGTGCACAGAGGGGGCTGCTGCGGGGGGCTGTGGGAGCAGGGGAGTGCACAGCGGCCCAGTGAGCCCCTGAAAGGGGGCTGGTGCACAGGGATCCTGGCAGGGCCTAGTGGCATGGTGCATGGAGATCCCAGTGGGGTCGCGCAAGGGGGCTGGTGCACGTGGATCCCAGCAAGCCCGTGCAAGGGGGCTGGTGCACGGGGCTCCCGGCAGGCCCGTGCATGGGGGCTGGTGCACGTGGATCCCAGCAAGCCCGTGCATGGGGGCTGGTGCACGGGGGTCCCGGCAGGCCCGTGCGAGGGGGCTGGTGCACGGGGGTCCCGGCAGGCCCGTGCATGGGGGCTGGTGCACGGGGGTCCCGGCAGGCCCGTGCATGGGGGCTGGTGCGCGGGGCTCCCGGCAGGCCCGTGCGAGGGGGCTGGTGCACGGGGGTCCCGGCAGGCCCGTGCATGGGGGCTGGTGCGCGGGGCTCCCGGCAGGCCCGTGCGAGGGGGCTGGTGCGCGGGGGTCCCGAGGGAGCCGTGCAGGGAGCCGCTGCTCCGCGCTCAGGCCGGGCTGGTGCCGCGGCTGCGCCCGCCACGCGCATGCGCGGGACGCGCCCCGAGCCCCGCCCCTCCGGCGCACGCCGGGGGCAGGTGGGCGGGGCCGAGGTGGGGCGCCCACGTCGGCGGAAGGGGCGTGGCCGTGCGTGGCCCCGCCCCTTAAGGGGAAGGCGCGTCGGCGCAGAAGCGGTCCGTGCCGCCGCAGCGGGGTGCGCGCCTCCCCTTTAAGGCGGCGACACGTGTGCGCGGCGGCGGCGGAGCCCCGGATGGTGAGTGAGCGCGGCCGGGCCGGGCCGGGCCGGGCCGAGCGCGGGCGGCGGCGGCCCGCGGCGCTCCGGGCCCCGCGGCGGCGGCGTCGCTCAAGGTCGCGGGGCGGCGGCGCACGTGGCCGGGCCGGGCCGGGCTGGGCTGGGCCGGGCCGCGGGGGCCTCGCCCGCCCGCTCGGCTCGGCCCGGGCCCGGGCCCCGCCGCGGGAAGCGGGAGCGGCTCCCGCGCCGGCGGCGGGGCCGCAACCCCGGACCGGCGCCCCCGGGCGGCCGCGCGGCGCGGCCCGGGACTCGCCTCCCCCCCGTCCCCAAAACCCCCGGGGGGTTGTGTCCCCCCCCCCCCCCCCCCGACCCCGGCCGCAGGGGGGTTGTGTCCCCCCCGACCCCCGGGGGTTGTGACCGGTTTCTCCCCCGAGCCCCTGGCCCCCGGGGACTTGTGCCCCCTCAAGCCCGGGGGGTTGTGTCCCATCCCCCGAGCACCTCCGTGCTGCGGGTCAGCACCCTACTTCGCTGGGTTGTGCCCCCCGTTCCCCCCTCCCAGCACCCCGTTGTCTCCCCCTGCCTGAGCAGGGCCAGCCCCCCCCGCCACGCGGGGCAGCCCCCCCACCCCACACCTCGCCTGACGGCTCCCTGTCCCCCAGCTGCGCCCCTGGGTGCGCCATGCCCATCGTGGACAAGCTGAAGGAGGCGCTGAAGCCTGGCCGGAAGGAGCCCGCCGAGGATGGGGAGCTGGGGAGGCTGCTGGCCTCCTCGGCCAAGAAGGTCCTGCTGCAGAAGATCGAGTTTGAGCCCGCCAGCAAGAGCTTCTCCTGCCAGCTGGAGCTGCTGAAGGGGAAGTATGTGCTGCTGAACCCCAAGGCGGAGGGAGCTGGACGCCACAAGAGCCCCGAGGAGGGGACCGCCGGGAAGCAGGGTACGTAGAGGGCTGGGGAGCAAGGCGGCCTTCGCACGCTCCTGGGTCTGCCCTCGCACGCTCACCGCGCTTCTGCCCTGCAGGCAGCGACCGTGCCCTGGGCAGCGCGGGGGACGGCATCCCGCCCCCACAGAAGGTGCTCTTCCCTGTGGAACGCCTCTCCATGAAGTGGGAGCGGGTTTACCGCGTTGGTGCCGGGCTCCACAACCTGGGCAACACCTGCTTCCTCAACTCCACCGTGCAGTGCTTGACCTACACGCCGCCCCTGGCCAACTACCTGCTCTCCAAGGAGCACGGCCGCACCTGTGAGTGGAGGGGCTCTGCCCCAGCACCGCCGGGTGCCTGGGTGGCTGCCCGCCCCATGGGGCAGCAGTGGGGCGGGAAGGGCAGGCAGAATGAGTGAGTGCATCCTCTTCCCTAATGCTGTACTCCGCATCTGACTGCGTGTGGCTCTTGCAACCAGTGTGCCAGTGTCTGGATGCACCTTCTTGGTTCTCTCTCAGTTGATCGTTCCTGTGTTTAGCTCTTTATCCCTGTTTGCAGGAATGTTTGCAAGTCTTTATCCTTCTGTCTGTGGAGAGCCTTGTCTCTAGTGGGAGCAGCTAAGGAGACTAGCGCGATAGGGTCTGCTGGCCTCCTCGGGAGCTCGCGGATCCCTCAGCTTTGTTGTCAGTGGGGAATGCATGAGGATCAGGGCAGAGGGCTGTGGAGCAGGCAAAACTCCAACCCAGGATGTGCTGCTTCTGGGTGGCTTTGACAGGGGGGCCTGGTGGGGCAGTGCTGCAAGCCTGTGACCTAGGGGAACATGTGGGGCTCGTGGCCCCTGTCTGTGGGGCTCTAGCAGTGTCTGCCATGCAGTGGCAGCCTGCGCTCTCTCCCAGTTAGTTACCTGGTGGCCTGTTCTCCAGCCAACTGGACTTGTAAGTCTACAGTAAGTAGTGCCAACTTACTGTGTGGCTTGTGTCCTGGGCTGTGCGAGTCATAGTAACATAAGCTGGTCCTTGTGGATCCAGGCTGCTCCCTGCGCTGCGTTCTCTGCTTTTGTCCCCAGGGCGGTACAGTAGCTCAGAGCTCACAGGAAAAAGCTGAGCACTGCTGTGCTGAGTTAGGCCAAAGATCTCTTTCTCCCTATACTGCCTTCATCTCCCCTAGGTTTGTCCCCAATATCCTTTCTTCTCCCCTCCTGCTCCAGGTCACCAAGGAGGCTTTTGCATGATGTGCATTATGCAGAATCACATGATCCAGGCTTTTGCCAACAGTGGCAATGCAATCAAGCCAGTGTCCTTCATCCGAGACCTCAAGAGTAAGGATGGTTTCCCTCTCTTCTCATAGCAAGGCTTGGGTGCAGTGACTAATGCACTGAGCAGAACCTTTGAGACTGGGGCATGTCTTGCCAGGCAGCCCTTAAAAGATGACTCACTGAATTTACTGTGCTGCTTGGGGCTGGGCTGGTGACTTCATGGACTGTGCTGTGGCTTCCCCCATAGCCAGCACAAATCTGACAGCTGGTCTGGGTTGACAGGGCTTGAGCCCTAAAGCCCCTGCCTGTGGGAGGAAGAGGGTGCATGCACCTGCTGCAGCAAGTGCTGAGGCTGTGGCTGATTCTCTTCTCTCCTGCAGAGATTGCTCGACACTTCCGCTTTGGCAGCCAGGAGGATGCACATGAGTTCCTGCGGTACACCATTGACGCCATGCAGAAGGCCTGCCTGAATGGCTGCACCAAGTATGTGGGGCCTTTGCCAGGGTCTCTCTGTGCTCTTTCCCCTTTTGTCCTTTTGCTGGCCCACCAGTCCCCTGCACCCACAGAAGGGAACTGTTTGAATGTGTGCTAGATCAGGCGGACCTGAGGGGAGCACAGCCTTAGTGTCCTTGGGTGGAGGGCCCAACGTCTGCCTGTTCCTCTGTAACAGAGCTCTGAGCTGTTGTCTACCTTCTCCTGACTCTTGTGCTCCAGCGTGACTGCTGCCTTGTCCCCAAATGCTGAAATGGTTATGAATTTGGATTCTATCCTAATTGCCAAGAAATCCAGGCATGTTTGCTGGCAGTTCAACTCTGGTTTTATGTCTGTTGGTGAGTCCTGATGTCCCAGGGAGCCTGCATCTCCTCTGTCTTCACTATTCAGCTGTGAGCTCCAGCTAGGAGTAACTGCTCCTTCTAGATGAAAGGTGCCTGTCAGGGAGTCTGGTGCCACCTCTTGATCTCTAATGCCAGGATAATCATAGTGGTAGATAAACTATAGCTTCCCTGAGTCTCTGCAGCAGGTATGTTGCGGGGGTGGAACAACATGTAGGGAGCAGTATTACAGTGCATATGCGGAGAGCTAGAATCCAAGGATTCATCTCAACTCATACACTTCCATTTGGACTGCTGTGGTTCCTCCTTCAGTAGCTGGCCGGGTAGCACCAAGAGGACAGGTGATGGGCCTCCTCTGCATGATGGTGGTCCCTGCTTAGCGTTACAGCTCGAGGCCTGGTCCTCTGCAGGTTGCAGAGGGACAGCGTGAGATTCAGTGCTTCTGTTTCTAGGTTAGATCGCCAGACCCAGGCAACAACTCTGGTTCACCAGATCTTTGGTGGCTACTTGCGGTCCCGAGGTAAGTGTGGGCTACAGACTCTTTGGATCCTGGTTCCTGGGTCTCTGACTTCAGGAGCTAAGCTGATACTACCCTGAGAGCCTTGCACTAAAAATCTTTTGAGAAAATTGCTAAGCATGTGTAAATTATCTGGAGCTGCAGTTCTTCACAACATTGCTGCTCTTAAGGGTCTACCCCCTCTTGTGACAGTACAAAAAGCTATTGGCTGTGGGTCCCCGGCTCACTGTCATCCTGTAAAGAAACCAGTGTTTGCAACTATCCAGCAGCCCTTTCATTCCCAGCATAGAAGAGGGGAATTGTCAGCCTTTCCCCTTGGCTCTGAATGCATGGCCAAGATCTTGGTGCTGATGCTCTGGGACCCAAACCTGGGAGAGGAGGAACACTTCAGCTGCCTCCTGGTGTGATGGGATGGGAATAAAACAGCAGAGATAGTGGGATCAGACCCTGTGTGCTAGGGTGTGCTCATTGCTGTGTTTGTTGCAGTGAAATGTTCGGTGTGCAAGAGTGTCTCGGACACCTATGACCCTTACCTGGACGTGGCGCTGGAGATCAGGGTACTTTTGCAGGGTTTGGGATGGGAAAGGTCAAGAGCTCTGTTTTTGATGGGCAATGTTTCTGCAATGGTGTTATTGCTGTTCTCAAGGCTTTGCAAACTGTCAGTATTAAGGAACAATGTAGGCAAGAGAGAAGCAGCTTCTGTTGCTGTGCCATCTTCTCCTCTTTATCTGGTGGGGCAGTGTCCATTGTCTGCATGTGAGCCATGACTCCCTCAATGAAGCTCTTGGTGTCAGTGGCCCACTTGTGCTTGGCTAACTGTCCCTCTGTGCCAGCTTGGGTCATGCTGGCAGCAAACAGCTGACATCAGGCTTACAGGTCTGATGTGGTCTGTGCCCCATCTGCAGTATGTCTCTTGGGGCTAACATCCAGGCAGGGAGCCGGCTGTAGTGTGAACAGCCCACGTGTGCCCTGACCCCTTCTCTATCTTTGCAGCAAGCCGCAAACATAGTGCGAGCACTGGAGCTGTTTGTGAAGTCGGATATGCTGAGTGGGGAGAATGCCTACATGTGTGCCAAGTGAGTGCCTGGGCCTGCACACGGGAAGGGGCTTGTGGGTCCACTGAAGCACACAAAGCCTACTGCAACATGGAGGGGCTGCTCTGCCCGCTCCGGTGCTGCCTCAGCAGCCCTAGCAGAACTGTGGCATGTGTGGCTACGGAAGCCGGTGATGAAGCCTTCCCCTCCTGTTCTTCAGCATGTTCCTCCGCTCATGGAGAGGGTCAGGGCCAGCAAATATGGTCATGTGTGAGCAGGTGCCCTGGATTGGTGTGTAGTGTCAGCACAATCGCTTCCACGGGGATTGCCCCTTGGCCAAGGCTAGCAATGATCTAGGTGGTGTAGTGGCATGAGTTCTTCCCATACAGGTGCAAGAAGAAGGTGCCAGCCAGCAAACGCTTCACCATTCACCGAGCCTCCAATGTCCTCACGCTCTCACTGAAGCGCTTTGCCAACTTCAGTGGAGGCAAGATCACAAAGGTGAGTGCTCATTAGCCCAAAGCTGGGGCTGTCTCTAGCTCAAGATACTGCTGTCCAGAGCAGGGCAGGAAATAGTCCTGTGCAAGCTCTGCCACAGTTCTGCAGTCTTTCACCAGCTGTGCTGTGGGGCAACTGTGACTTGCTGAGATGAGCATCTCAGCATCTTTCTGCATCTTTCTCACTGTGATCTTTTCGGCATGGGGAGAGGCTGGGTCCCCCTCCCCGGAGAGATGGAACTTGTAGGACAGCTGGAGCTGCCTCTGCTCTAGCAAATAACACAACTTCTGTGCAGGCACTTGAGATATCCTGTTTCTGCAGGACGTGGGGTACCCAGAGTTCCTGAACATCCGTCCTTATATGTCCCAGAATAACGGGGACCCTGTCATGTATGGACTCTATGCAGTGCTGGTGCACTCGGGCTACAGCTGCCATGCAGGACACTACTACTGCTATGTGAAGGTGAGGCCATGGGATGCTCTAGTTGGCAGTCCTCTTTGAGCAGGGAGCTGATGGGTGCTCCTGGGTCTCTGTAGTGCATGGGAAGGAGAGTGCTTAGCAGATGTGCATGATGTGGAGCTGCAGACGGGATGACAGCCTGTGTGCTGCCGCAAGAAACATAGTAATCTCCCAGTTCAGAGTCCCATTTCTTCCCTTCGGCTGCGTGTGGGTTGTGTGGAGAGGACCTCTGCTGAAGGGAGATGCTCCTGAAGTTCTTTAGCTGTCCTTCAGACTGGGCGGGTTCTTGGACAGAGCCTGACCATGTATTGTTTTCCTTCTCAGGCCAGTAATGGGCAGTGGTATCAGATGAATGATTCCCTGGTCCATTCCAGCAACATCAAAGTGGTTCTCAACCAACAGGCCTATGTGCTGTTCTACTTGAGGTGAGATATGACCTGTGTTGTCGTTTCTCCTCTGCCTGCTGCTCTTCAGCACGTCTGTTGCATTTTGGGATAGGGCTGGTAGCATGTGCCTGGAGGTGGGAAAGAAGCTTGGCCCAAGCAACCACAATGCTTGTCTGCATGCCCCGGCTGGGAGGAGGGTTGCTGGGAGAGAGGTCTGCCCCCTTGTTATGGTTTTGCTGTAGATTAAGGGGACAGCAGCTTCTGTCTGAGTTTGTCTCCTGTTTCTTCTGTGCATCTCTGACAAGATATAAAATTCCAATTGATCAAATTCTCCTAGTTAATATGTACATTTCTTTGCCTTTCCCAGAATCCCCAGTGCCAGGAAGAGCTCTGAAGGGCCCATTGCCAAAGCCGCCTCCAGCCTGCCTGGCTGTGCTGGTGTTGTCTCTGATCAGATCAAGAAAACTGTGACCAATGGGCCCACATCTTCACCACTGATGGGTCGGGTGAGTCCTGAAGGCTGCTCTTGGCCAATGCTCCTGAGAACTCAGAGCTGCTGCCCCTCTGCTCACCAAGGGGACGTGGGCTTGTAGCATCATAATGAGAGATCTGTAGGGTGCAGCGAGAAGGAGAATGCTCTGTTGGAAGGATCCTGCTGTGCCAGGGACTTCCATGTGAGATGTGAGGAAGGGGAAGAGAGCTAGTATTCTGTGTTCTCCTCAGCTCCCTGACTGCTCTCCCAGATGAACTTTCCTTTTCGCTTTGTCTAGAGACCAGACACGCTGCAAGGGAAGAAGCTGCAGGGACCAGAGGAGATAGGGGTTCCTGTGGCCCGGAGCATGTTCGGGACTGTGCCAAAGCTGCATAATGGAACCACTCAGCCGAAGCTGCCTGCTGGGTCCCCTTCACCCAAACTGGCCACCAAATCCATTCACACAGCAGCAGCGCTTCCAGATGACATAGCCCAGAAGCCTAAGAAGCCGCTCTCCTCCCCTCAACAGCCTCTTCCACCCAGAGCAGTTCAAGGCTTCTGTGATGCCAACAATGCAAGTAGGGCTAAAGCTGAATTCCTCAGGCAGAGCTCCTGGGAGAGCAAGGAGCCACCTACCTCACCCAAACTTCTGTCACAGCATGCCCCCAGTCAGGAGCTCCAGGGCAACAGGGAGAATGCTGAGACCCCAGAAAGGGTCTCCTGCAGCAGCAGTTCTGCTAGTCCAGCGCACAGCAGAGCGGGAGAGCTGGCCAAAGTGTCTCAGAAGGCCGGGAACAGAGCCAGCGGCCTCTGCACCCCTCAGGAAACTGACTGTGGCACAGACCTCCCTGCTGACCATGACACTGATCCGGCTGGCCCTGAAGACTCCAAGTTGTCAAAATTGAAATCCTCCTTGTTGGGCAGCACAGCTTTGGAACTGAACAGCACCATGTCACCACCACCGGCCAAGAAACTGGCGCTTTCTGCCAAAAAGGTAAGTCTGGTCTTTTGTCCTGAGATATCGCTGGGTACCTTGTGTTGTCTTGGGATGTGTTCATGGTCGGGGCGAGTGCAGTGATAGTGCTGGGTATCTTGCTGTGTCAGAGGTGGGCTAGGAGAGACCCTCAACTACAAGATTGTAGCAGAGTTCTGCCCTCCCTCTGGGCAGGGGTATGGAGTCAGGCCCCTGCTGTTATTTACTCTCTTATTCCCAGGGTTGTTTGTATCCCTGAGTGATGCACGACAAATAGTTTTTGCTTTCCCACTTAAAAGTTTGAGTGTTTGTTGTGCCAATCCCTGCAGTGCAGGGGCAGGAGGACTTTCTAGCCTGTTCAGGGAGCACAGGCCACAGCCGTGTGAGCCCTTGTCCCCTTGGGTGAGTGGCAGTGCGTGAGCTGCAGCAGGAAAATAGCAGCATTGCTGCGCTTCTGCAGCCAGGGGTGTGTGGGAATCTTGCATGCAGTGTGGGACTGGCCTTCTGGGTGCTGCCATACAGGTGCAGAGCCAGATCTCCCCCAGGATTGTGTTCTAGGACTTCTGTTCTTTAAACTTCCTTCCTTCCTTTTTTCCTTTGTGCTTCTAACTGAAAACACTTCTGATTCTTCTTCTACCATCCCCCACTTCCCTCTCCCCATCTGTGTCTGTTCCCCTCCCCATTCTCTGGGCTCCCCTTTTTATTTTCTCCTCTTGGCTCACGGAAACCTCTTTTTTTAGACCACCAAGTTTTTATTTATGTCAATAACTGCAGGGCAGCACCCCGCGGAAGGCGAGCGGAAGTGACCGCCATGCACAACCTCACCCACAATTTGCTGACCACACCTACCCCACGACCACCACCCACCCTGACTCCACTTCTCCCTGGTCTTTCAGCAAGTCCAGGTAAGCAGCACAAGCAGTTGCTAGGCTCCTGCACTGCAGCAAAGCCAGTAGCAGCCCTGGAGTAGTCCCTGAGGCAACTGTCTGGCATCACAGCTGGCTTGGGGGGATGATTTCAGCAGCCAATTCTCTCCATTTTTTTTTCTCCCCTCCTGGGCTGGCATGGCTTTCTCTGGATCCCAGAGGCAGTGCAGTGTCTCTGATTGTGGACATGAGGTGGGGAGGATGCTCTACAGGATTTGACCCTATTCTGATGTCCCATGGGATCAAGAGGCACCAGCCTGGTCCAGATCCCATTTTGGCAGTGTGGTGACTGGATTCCGGGAAGGGTAGTTCAGTGCCTGCTGGGCAAGGTCTTCTGGACGGCTGTTTGTGCTGGGCTGGATGGCACCACAGCAGGAGATAATATGCTGTGTTAGCAACACCTGGACCCCAAGCATCTGGGCAGGTCTCTTGGGGCTCTGTTCTGTGAAATGCTTTGTGCTCTGTGAGCAGCCCCTCTCTGTCCTGTCCTGCTTTTCCTGGTCTCCCTTGTAACCTTTGCTATGCAGCAGCAGCAGCACTTGTTCTTTGCTAGTCTGGCGTGGTGGGCGCTGTGTGATGCTCTGCATTGCTGGCATGGGGCAGGTTCAGGGCCACTGCATGTGACTGCAGCTGCTGCTCTAAGAGCAGGCTCTGATTCAGATTTCTAGGTCTCCTGGCTGAGATCATATCAGCTGGGTGCTGTGCCCATGCCCTGCACTGTGGGGAGAAAGAGGGGACTCTCCGCCCTGATGTGGCTTTCAGATCATGTCAGCCTCTTTTCCTGTCCTCTAGGTTGTCCTCGTCTGCTCTCAAACTGCCAAATCCTGAAAAGCCTGCCTTCAGCTTCGTCCTCAGCTCAGCCCCTCAGCTCCCAGCCACCCCCCTGACCAATGGCTCCACTCCCTGCTCTTCGCACCACCTTTCTCCCTACAGCAGGGAGAAGACGCCCAGCCAGGTTATGCCTGGTTTCTCCAAAAAGAAGCAGCGAAAGCAGCAGTATGAAGCAGAACGTAGCCCCTGTGCTGCAGCTGTGAATGGCAAGGACGAACTCTGCAGCCCCCCAAAGAAGAGGAAGCATCTTGCTCAGGAGGACTCGGTGTCCCCTGCAGGAAAGGGGACAGCAGTTAAAGATCCCAGTGGTGGCAGAAAGGGGCTGGGCAGTCAGGATCTGGAGAGCAGGCCCAAGCAGCAAGCATCAGACCCCAGCCGTTTCCCTAGCACAGAGCCCATCTCCCCACTCAAGAAGAAAAAGAAAAAGAGGAGAATGCAAGAGACAGAAGAGCACTGCTTTGGGATGCTGCCCTCAGGCAGGTGAGGGGCCAGGCAGGCACCTGAGTGCCCTGAACAGCTCAGCTCTGTGTGAAGTCAGGCTGCCCTTGAGGTGCTGACCTGGGTCTGCAGTCAGGTGGCTCTTGTCTCTCTGGTGGGACAGGCCTCGCTCCACCAGGCAGTGAGCCCAGCTAGAGCTGTGGCCTGCTGGAGGTAGCTCCACCTGTCCCTGTTGGCTCTGCTGCCCTCCCTGTATGCAGAGCAGCAGGGACACTGCTAGGCTGTGGGTTTCCTCGGGCCCCTTCAGGAGGTCACCCTCTAGCTTTCCTCTGGTCTGGCTAGGCCAAATTAACTCCTGCTGATTTCTCTAGCTTTAGGAGAGCTGAAACAGAGCCTTGGAGGGCAAAGCAGCAGCCCAACTTGGAAACTCGGGCTGGAGAGAGTGAGCACCGGAAGCGTAAGCGAAGGGAAAGCCTCAGCAGTCCAGCTGTGGAGCAACCTACTGCAAACGGTTCCCATGCCAGAGACAGCACTCCAGGTATGGCCTTGGCACCCCTCTGCCCTTGTACTCCCCACGCCAGGTGTCCCCTCCAGCTGCTGGGCTGCTTGTCTGCCAACAGGGCCAGCCAGAACACCAGTGTCCAGGTCCTGGTGGCTGCCAGTCCCCAAAATTACCTGTCAGTACCTGTCGTCTTGACCCCGTGCCCTGAGCCCCTGCAAGTTCTTCATGGTGTTTACAGCATTGCAAGAGCAATGCCAGGCTGTGCTCTGGATGAGGCTGTGTTCCTCTCCAAGCTCATGGTGATGAGCCCCTCTCTAGGCGGGGGAAGATCTACCCCCAGTCCCACTGCCTAGGACAGGCCACAGTTTGCCCAGACACACAGCTGCCATTGGTCTGGACTTGGAGCTCAAAGATATCTTTTTATGCCTGACAGTCTCTCTTGGGATGAATTCTGTTTTGAGGATTGCACAGCATAGAAAATCTTTCTGCTCCTTCTGACTTGTCCTCCCCCGCTCCTGTTTCTGCAGTGGCAACCTGTGACTGGGACAGCCAGGTCAAAGATGGGTACAAGCACTGCTCAACTGCCACGAGCCTAGAGCCCAGACACAGGAGCCAAGAAGAATCCAATGTGGTGAAGGAACTGCTCAGGAACTCCTTGGACAAGGCTTATGGAAAACAAGGTAATGCCTGCTGGGTTGGGCTAGCAGGCTGGCAGGAGCGTAGCTGATGGCTCCCTGCTGCCTTGAGCCCAGACCTGGCTCAAGCCATGGAGCCCAGAGGCTGCCATGGACCTGAGCTGCAGCGAGCTCCCGGGAGCCAGCCAGAGACACCCAGCTTAAGGGGCTCTAGGAGGTGCTGTTGAGTCAAGTGCTGAAGTGACAGACTCCAGCAGCCTTTCTAGCTTGGGGGTGTGGGCCCTGCTCAGCCAGGGGGCTGGTGAAACAGGAATGTGGAGGAGCACAGCCCTGTGGCCTCTGCTGATGACTCTGCTTTGTAGTTTTGACCTGGGATGGTGAGATCTCAGCTATCAGCCAGGATGCTGTTAGAGATGCAACTTGGGCCCAGAATGAGACCGTCATTGATGAATGGGATGAGGAGTTTGACAGAGGAAAGGTGAGTGCTGGCTCTGTTTGCGGTTCAGGCTGCTGTGGAAGGGCAGGGAAATGCTTTGTTTCCTGACCTGAGTGTCTTCCTGACTCTGCACAGGTGAAAAAGTGTAAAAAGCTGAAGCGAGAGCGAAAGAGACACTTCAACCCTTTCCAGCAGCTGCAGAGCAAGCGCAACTTCTGGTCTGTGACACATCCCGCGAAGGCGGCCAGCCTGAGCTATCGGCTCTGAGGGTGAGTGACCCTGGAGGGGCTGGGAGAGGGGCAGGTACCTCTTCCAGCTGCTAACACTGCTCCTCTCATCCCAGGGGGAACGGGCTGCATCCTGCAGTCAGGAGTGAGTGGAGCAGTCCCGAGTCAAGGATCGTATGAAGAGCGCCGTTCCTTGGAGCTGCGGTCCAGTGTCCTAGGGAGGAAGAGAGCAGAGGGGCTGCATGCCCCGCCATGTTCCCCACTTCCGGGGTGGACAGATACCTCTGTGGGAAGGACGATGCTTGCGAGTGTCCGAGTGTTTCCGCAGGGCTCTCGGCCCTGGCCGCTATATACTGTCCCAGGGCCGAGCCACGGGCTTGGAGCGTTTGAAGCCTTTTGTGTTCCCCTCTTTGGGAACTGCCATCCTTCCAGGCCCACGGCTTCCTGTGGTATATGGGTGCTTCCCTCCACCTCTTCTTGCCCTTGGCAGTAGCTGAGGAAGAGCCTGTCAAGCTCCAAGGGTGAGGGGCAGAGGGGTGTCCTCTCCCCTGCCCCAAGCGAAGTGCTGGGGCTCTCCTCTGGGCGTTGCTGTATCCAGCTGCCCTGGCGGCTCCCCCATATGTGCCCTGGCCTGGAGCTGCCCACACTCCTTCCGTCCTTGCTGTCTTGTGCAGGCATGCAGAGACAAGGTAGGATGTGCAGCTCCCTCTCCTGTCAATGCTGGTCTTTCAGCATGCTCATCCTGGGGCTTGAGGCTCTGGGGGGGCTGTAGTGGAAAGTGCCTGCAACTAGTCACTGCTCACCGTGGTGCTCAGTGGTGTCCGTTTGCCTTGTGGGGAGTGGGACGCTGGCCCTGGCTTGCACAGCTGGGAATGCAAGGGCTGCTGTTAATGCCTCCTGGGCATACTCTGGGATGGGGCTCTTCCCCAGTGCTGGAGCTGCTTCTTGCCACGGGATGTGAGGGAGCCCCCAGCCTTTCTGGGCCCCTTCCTGTCCCCTTCTTGTCCCCGTGCTGCCCTGTCCGGCACAGGGCACAGCGCTGGGGCGCTCTAGCCCCCCTGCGGCTCAGCCCGTGGCCCAGCCTGCCTGCCCCTCTTGGGCATGGAGGGGCACGAAGGGGGGGCAGAGCTTGCCCCAGTGGTGCTGGGAGCAGGCTATGGGGCAGTTTGCTGCTGCTGAGCTCATGTTTTTAATTACCGCCCTCCCCTTGCTGACGGTACGTCTGCCTCGCACAGCACTGTACAGCCCCCCGTGCAGCCCCCCCGAGGTGTGGTGCAGCCCCTCAGCCTTCCGCGGCCGGGCCCTCCCCTCGCTCTGCCCCCCTTGCTCCGCGCGCTGCGGAGCGGCCCTGCGCCCTGCTCCAGCGCGCCGCCCCCATCGCGGCCCGCGAGCCCTGCGGGCGGCGCCGGGAGCGGGGCCCGCGGGGCTGCGAGCTGCGCCGGCCGCCGCGGCGGTGCAATAAAGCGACGGAGGTTGTGAACGCTGCCTGCGCCGGGGCCGGGGGCGCGCGCCGGGGGCGGGAGCGCGCGCTGGGGGCGCGGGGGGCCGGGGGCGCGCGCGGGGGGCCGGGGGCGCGCGCGGGGGGCCGGGGGCGCGCGCCGGGGGCGGGGCCCGCCCGCTCCGGTGTCACGTGCCGCCGCGTCACGTGCCGCCGCCCCATGGCCTCGCCCGTGGCGGCGTCAGCGCCGCCCCGTCACGCGGGCGGCGGCGGCGGAGCGGCGCGGCGGCAGCATGGACGAGGAGGGCGGCTACGGTCAGCGCGGCCGGGGCGGGGGGCGGCCGCGGGCCGGGGGGAGCCCCGGGGCGGCGGGGGGCCGGGCCGGGGGAGCGCCGCGCCGCGCCGCGCCGCGCCGGGCCGGGCCGGGCCGGGCCGGGGGGAGGTGCCGTCGGGGGGCCGGCGCGGCGGGGCCGCCTGCCCGGGGCAGCACCGGCGCCCGCGTGCCCGCCGTCGGGGCGGCGATGCCGCGGCGCGGAGACGGCCGGGGCCTCGCTTGTGCCGCCGCCTCCCCGACGGGGCCTCGGCTGCCGCGGGAGCTCGGGGGCAGCAGAGGAGACACCGGCGAGGAAACGGCTACCGGAACCGAGAGCCGCGGGCGCGGCGGCCGGCCTCGACAGCGCGGCCGGAGGCCGCCGGCAGCGCTGCTCTGCTCTCCCCGCGCGGCGCCGCGTCCCGGACCGGGGCCGCGGCGGATCCCGGGCGCCGGGTTCGGCTCGCGCGGCGCCCGCGGGACGCGCCGCGGCAGGCGGCAGCCCTGCTCCGGCCGCGCCGCAGCCTCCCTCCGCCCTCGCTGCCTCCCGGTGCCCCAGCGCTGGGCCGGCCCGGGGGGGCCGCCGTGCCCGGACAGGAAAGGCTCCCGCCGGCCGGCCAGCAAGTTTCCCTTGAGCGAGGCCTCTGCGGAGGGAGGAGGCTGCTGGGGGCCGGCTGGGTAGGGCCCCGGGCGAGTCCACTGAATCCTGGTGCTCCGCGCCCTGGGCCGTGCTGGTGGCGGCTCTTCCTGGGAGTCGAGGTCGCCCCGGGCTCTGCTCGGGCTCGGAGGGTGGTTCGGCCCGTGCTGGCTCCCGGGCCGCTCTTCCTGCCCGCAGCGCTTGTGCAATGCAGATTAGGAGGCTGCTGCGTCCCGCCCTGGGCGGCGGGGAGGCACCCCTTGAGATAAGGTACCAGCACTTGGCTCTCCAGATGCGCGGTGTCTCGAGGTGCCTGTGCGTACGGGCGTCGAGCGCAGCCCGTTAGCAGGAGAGCGCTGCAGGGAGGGACCCCGAGAGCAGCCTCTTGTTTCTTCCTGGAACTGGCTGCAAGATGACCTGGGTCGTTTTTCAGCGTCAGAAACCGCCTGCTGACCGAGCTGCTCGGGCCTCAGGGCAATGCGCGGGATGGGCAGCGCAGCTGCCTCCGAGTCCTCGCTGCTCGCCTCTCCAGTGCCATGCAGGGCATCGTGGTTTCCCTCTTCTGTAGCAGATCCCAGTGCTATCCCAAAGCCCTTGAGCTCTGTTAGTTTTGGATGATCTGCCAGGGCCTCTTGACGTGGTGGGAACCCTCGGGGTAGGCTCTTGCCGGTGGGATTCTGCTGACGCGGGTTTCTGCCTCGCCGCCCGCACGGTACGCGACCTCTCTCCAGCCGTCTGCCTCAGCAGAGGGCAAATCCCTGGATAAGCAGCTGACGGCACAGATGTGGGCTCTCTCCGCCTTCTCCCTGCCGGGGTGAAGGGCTCCGCTCCTACCCCCTTCTCTGTATCTCCCCCATCGAGAGCTGGAAGCATCCCTGGGTCGGAGCGGGCGAAGCGGTGGGGTAGCAGGTGGCGAACACGTCGGAGCCGGCGGAGCTCCTCGCGGGTCTCGGGAGACACCACGGTGTCCGGCAGGAACGCTGGCGGAAGGAGGTATCGTGGCAGGGAATCACCCAGGCCGAGGCAGCGGTAGCTGCCGGCGAGCAGCCTGATCCCATCCTGGCTCTGCGGGCACCGGTGTCCTGAGCTGGGTCGCAGCTCGGCTCACGACTGGCCTCAGGATGAGGGGGACTGGGCAGCAGCAATAATCCTGCTGCACCCGAGAGATTACTGCTCGTTCTGGGCTGGGGGATTAAGGGATTTCTCTAAGCAAGGCTGATGCAGCCTCTTGCAAAGCGGCTTGTGCTTGGAGGGCCTTGCTGTCTGGGGTGGTGGCCGGCACCAGGAGGTGGTGTAAGGCGCTGGAGGCTGCTGAAAGGAGGGCAGGATACCAGGAGCCTCGCTGGCAGGAGGGCAGGAGCTTTCCCAGCCTCCCCGTGCCAGCCCTGCTCCTCTCCCTGCTGCCGGCTCGCCGAGCTCTGTTTCCCGGAGGGCCGGGCAGGCCCTGGCACGTCCCTTGGCGCGGGCTCAGCGGGGCTTCTCGGAGGCGGCCCGGGTGCCCGCAGCTTGAGCCTCTGCACCAAGGAGACCGCGGGTCGTGGGAGACGCCGCTGGAGCAGGGAGCCCCGGCACGGTGCCGGTGGGGCACTGGGCCCCTGCGCGCTGCGGGGCCGTGCGGCCGGCGCGCGCCCGGTTGCTCTCCCTGCCCGGTTCTCGCACCGGCGCGCAGGAGAGGGGAAGGTGCGTCCAGGCCCTTCTGCGGCGCGGCTCAGGGTGAGCCGGGGCGCGTCGCTGAGCGGGGCCCGGGCAGCGGCTCCCCGGCAGCGCGCGGACGAGCGCTGCGGGGACCCGGGCCCGCTGCGGCAGAGCGGCACGGCAGTCCCGACCGGGAGACGGCAGCGGGCTCCTGGCAGCGCAGCACCGCGGGAGAGGCAATTAGCTGGTTCCTCCGTTCACGTCGGCGTCGGGAGCGCGAATAAGCTGCACTGCTGGCGCTCTGTAATTACACGTCACGGGCGCGGGCAGGGCCCACGTGTCTCAGAGCTGCTTTTGGGGCTGTCTGTGGCTTTGGGCACGTCCTGCCGAGCTCCGAAGCTCTCGGTCCGGGCCTGAGGCAGGGAGTGCAGCTTGCAGGAGGGCAGCTTGTTTCCCAGAGCCCAGTTTTCTGACGGGCCGGAGCAATCAGGGCCTGGAGCCGGCGCCACCGTTAGCGTGACAGCGGGGACGTTTCCAAGCGCTCCCCCTCACCCGGGGACCGTCCTGCAGGCAGCGCTGGAGGGGCGAGCCAGGCCCGGCGCGGGGAGGTGCCGTGCCGCGTGCCGGGGCTCTCCGCTGGGAAACGCTCGCTGGCCCCGCTTGAAGCCAGCGGCGCCTCCGAGACGGCGCCGGGCTGCTCGCAGCCGCCCGGCTCCTCCTTGCCGCAGCTCCTCTCCCGTTGCCCGTTCGCCTCCCGGTCGCCGGTGCTGCCGAGAGCGGCTGCTCGGCAGCGCGGCAGCGGCCGCGGGGCCTCTGGGGACGGGGGAGGCGGGCGGAAACCAGGAGGTCGGTCGCGTGAGCCGGACAGCGCCGCGCAGCGCTCGCGGGCAGCCGCCGCCGAGTCCACGTTTCCCCTCGGTCGGCGCGGAGGCCGCGTGCCGCGGTCCTGCCGTGGGTCCCCGCGCCGCAGTCCTGCTCCGGCGGCTGCCGCGGCGCTTCCCCGGCTCCGCTCGGCCCCGTCTCTCCTGCAGCGGCTCCGTTTTCCCGTGGCTCCGCGCGTGCCGCCTGCGGAGTTGGTTGTCGACCGAGGCCGGCGGCGCTCGTGGCTCCTTGCGGCCGAGGGCCGGCAGCGGGGCCGTCCGCTGGGCGCTGCCTTGTGCCCCGACGAGCTCTGGGGTTCGTTACCCGGACCCCGGCCGCGGGAGCACCCCGGGACCCCGAGCGGGAGCGGAGGCGAAAGGGCCTCGGGCCGCGGCGCGTGCAGGGCCAGCGCCGGGGCGGCGCGTCCGCCCGCAGCCTGCCACGGAGCCGCCTGAGCCGCTTTGCCGGGGGGCCGGCGGGAGGGAGGCAGGCTTGCCCGTGCCCGTTGGGGCTGCGCCTGGGAGCAGCCGCGCGGCTGGCGCCCCGGCCCCGGCGCCGAGCCGCGGCGGAGCCGGCGAGCCCACGCGGCACCCCATCCCCCTGCTCCCCACTTATCGCCTTAGCCCGCGTTGTGGCTTTTTATGCACCTTCCTTTATGCAGCGACAGTTGCTACGCAACCGCCGGCTCGCTCGATGCTTAAAGCTCTAATACGGAGGGATAAAACCGCTCTAAAAATATCCTGCTGCTGGCCGCCCCTGGGGGGCAGAGAGCCCGGAGCAGCGGGGCGCTGAGGGAAGTTCCCAGCCAATTGTGCCCGGGGTGGCTGTGGCCGCTCGGGGCCACGGCGGCAGAGCGCGAGCGGGTCCGCTTTGCAGCAGGGAACTGGGATTGGCTGCGGTTGGCGTGTGGGCTTCTTCAGCCGGGAGCTTCCAGTTGCCGGAGTCTCGTTCCTCCTGCTCCAGCCAGGCCAGGGAATCCTCCGTCTTGCCCTGCGCCCCTGCCCTTGCCCGGCGCGAGGAGGCGTCTGCTGCGGCGCGAGGAGCCCCCGGCACCAGGGGTCCGGCGGCTTGGGCTCAGCGCCGGCAGGCCGGGGGCTGCCGGGCGCAGCGGGTGCCTGCCGGGCCTCTGCCTGCTCCTGCCTCCCGCGCTGTCCTGCGGAGTCGGAGCCAGCAGCCTCCCGCGCAGGATCCCCGGGGCCTCCGCAGCATGGGGACGGTCAGCGAGCTCTGCGCCTCCAGTTTCCAGGCCTTCCTGTGCCCCTCTGCGCTCTCCAAGGCAGGTAGGCGCTTTGTCCCCTCCCTTCCCCTCCATCTGTGCAGCATCCCTGGCTCCCCGGGGAGACGTGCTGGTGCCCGCGGCTCCAGCTCCGGCTCCATATGGCTCTCGCCAACAGTGGCATGGAGAGTCCTTGTGTCCTCATCGCCTCCTTCCTGCGCTGCCCGGCCTCCCCAGGCCCCGCTGCCAGGCACCGGGCCCTCGGGAGGACGGCCGGTGCTCGGTGCCGCTCCGGCACCAGGGCCAGGCTCCCTGCGGGGACAAGGGTGTTCGGGAGCCTGCAGCAGCCGCCGGCAGGGCAGGAACAGCCCAGTGCCGCTCGGCAGGCGTGCGTGGCCGTGGCGCGTCCTGTCCCAGCTCCTCGCCCCCCCGCCCCGAGCCCTGCCTTGGGTGGCAGGTTGCTGCTTAGCAGCCCTCGCTGTGCCCCGCTCGAGAGCCAGAGCAGGCGCGCGTGGGGCTGCGAGGACAGCTCTGGGAGACGTTCTGCTCCTAACCCAAGTCACAGGGCAGCACGGCGCCCGAGCACTGCTGCGCGTTGGGGCTGGGAACTGCTGAGCTCTGTGGGTTCCTGCTGCTCAAGCGTGGGACCAGCGAGGGCAGCTGTAACGTGAGATCTGGGGGTGTGAGACCAGCGCCTGCCAGTCCTGCGCCTGTGCCAGTGGATGCGGCCGAGCAGCAGGCTGAGCGCAGGAAATAAGCGCCGGGGCTGGCGTGGAGAGGCAGCGAGGTGCGCGTGGGCCTGGTCAGCGCGGCTGCGGGGCTGCGGAGGGGCACGGCCGGGCTGGGGTCGGTGGCGGCTCCCCGCAGCCGCGTTGTCGGCTCGGTGAGCGCGGCCGAGCTGGTGCTCGCCTGCAGCGCCGCGCGCCCCGGCTGCGCCCTGCAGCCGGATGCAGCGCGAGGGCCCTGGCTGCTCTCGGCGCCGGGGCCCGGAGAGGCGACGGGGCCCGGCCGCCTGGCAGGGTCTTGCCTGGCGCTGCCTGTCCCTAGACTCTTCTCCTAATGTACCTTGTCCGTCTGCGGGGAAGGACAGTGCTGACGCAACCCAGGATGTGCAGAGTGCAGTGAAAACAGGATGTGGTGGCGCAGAGACGGGGGCAGGAAGTTTCTCGGGGCCCCGCGTGCCCCTCGTCGGCACTGGGGTGCAGCGGGTGCGAACGCTGCGCCCCGCTGCCCCGGCTCCTCTGCCGGCTCCTCCCTTCAGCTGTGCCGCCTCCGGACCGCGGTGCTTCCCAGGGGCTTTTGCTCCTCCGGCACAGCCAGGCTCCCAGTGGGGGCACGGCGTGAGCCAGAGCCCCTGGCCTGCGGGAAGGTGGGCTGCAAGCGTGGCTTTGGGCTGAAGGGCTGTTTGGAGCCTTTTTAAACCGTTCTCCCTGGCTTTCTGCGGGGGTCTCGAGGAGAGACAGGCCCGTCTGCAGGCGGATTTGGGGTGCTAGGCATTATCAGGTGCTCTTTTCCCATCTCTCGTGTGGTGGAGCAGGATTTAGCTGAGTCAAGGTAGATGAGATTCCTGCAGCCTCTCCAGGCAGCTGGCAGTGGGACAGGGAAGGGCCGAGGGTTTGCTCCTGCTCCAGGCGCTGCCCAGCTGGCTCCTGGCACCCCGCCGTGCAGCGGTCCCTTGCGGGGAGCTCGGAGGGGAGCTGCCAGGCCTCAACCTCCGTGGCAGGGTGCTTGGGTGTGCTGGGAGGGGATCTGCCTGCTGGCTGGTGCCAGGCAGGGCCCGGGGGTCCGCTGGGCTGGCAGAGGGGAGGGGAGGAGAGGGGGCCCCAGCATGTGCGCAGCGAGTCCGAGCCGTGCCGGGCCGGGCCGTGTCCTGGCAGCCCCGCCAGGCTCGTCCCAGCGGCAGGAAGGAAGGGCCGGGCTGCTCCGGCTCCCGCTGGCCGCCCGCTTGGAGAGGCGGCGGGAGGCAGGGACCCCGCCACGTCTGGAGCGATCGGAGCTGACGCGTCTCCCGTCCTGCCTGCAGCCTCCGGCCGCCCCCAGGCAGGACAGGGAGGGGAGCCCGGCCGCGGGGCCTGGGCTCTCACTGCTGCGCCCGTCCCGGGCGGCAGGAGCAGGGCGCCGCTGGTGCCGGCTCCTGGCGAGGCTGGGATGACGCCCGGCTCGGCCCCGGAGCTCGTTGGCCCTGCGCGGCCGTGACTCACTCCGGGAAGCACCGTGGAGGCAGGTGTCCGCGCCCCAGGGAGCAGCGCCTCTCCGGAGCTGCGGGCAGGCGGGCGCCGTGGATACGGACCGCGGACCCGGGGTGCAGCCCGCCGGGATGGTCCTCAGGGTGGAGGGCAGCGGTGAGTCCGGCCCGGAGAGGGGGAGGCTCGCGGGGACGGGGCGGCGGTGCAGGCGGGCAGGGCCGGATCCTCGTGTGCTGCGGTCCCAGCTGTCACCGGCCACATGTAGCGTCGATGGCTCGGGGTGGGGAGCGTCCCAGCGGCTCCAACGCCATTGCGGGGAGCCGGCCCCGGCCCTGCTCTGGTGCCACCCGCGGGTGTCCGTGGGCAGGCGTGGGAGCTCAGCAGCCCGGCCTGCCGGCTCGCGCTGCTGCTTGTCCCGAGGGCGCCGGGAGGGGGGAGCAGGAATGCGGGCGAGCGTGGCCGGCGCGCCCCACGGAGCGGCTGGGCTCTGTGCCCAGCACGGAAGGAGTTGGGGACGCCTTCCTGCCCTGCGCAGCCTCTGCCAGCCTCCCCCGGAGCCTGGGACGGGCAGGCAAATGCAGCCGGGGCCCCTCGCTCCCCGGGGGTGATGTGCGGGGGGTTCGGGGCCTGATGCAGCAGTTCCCCGTAAGCGGAGGGTGGGGAGTGCGCGGTGCGCAGTCCTGAAACCGTCGTCCGTGCTCTCCGGCTTGTGCAGGAAAGCCTCCAGCCTGCGTGCGCCGGCCCGGCGCGTGGGCTGGGTCCCCTCGCACCGCGCTCCGGGCCGGACGCGGCTCTGGCAGCAGCGGCTGTTCCCGCTGCGGGAGCGCCCGGCGCTCGCGTGGAGCGGGAGCGCGGCGCTGGGCCCGGCTCCCAGCGCGGCTGCCCGCAGCCCGGCCGCTCGCTGCGCCCGCCCCGTGCGCGCCCGGACAGCCGGCGTTTCCCCCCTCCCTGGTAGCCGTCTGCAGCACGCGGGCTGCTGAGACGAGGCACGTCGGCCCCTCGGGAGCCGTCTGCTCCGCTTGGCGCTGCAGGCGCCCTGCTCGCGGGCGCCTGGCGCTGTGCGGGGCTGCCGGGGAAGGGTTAACGCCCTCTTCCTTCCCCGAGAAAAGCAAAAGCACTGCAAAAGCACTGCGTCTGGTGTTTCTCTTCCTCTCTGCGGTGCTGACATGGCTGGGCCTGTGTCACGAGGGTGGCGGGGAGGGGCGAGCCCTGGGCTGCCCTGCGGCGTCTCCGTCCCGCTCGGCTCGTCCGCGCTGCCCGGCACGGCGGGGTGCGCGCGGCGCCTCGGCCCCGACCGCCCGCGCCGCGGGCTGAGCGCTCGGCGCCTTCGCGAGGGGCTGCTCAGGGGCTCTGCGAGCGCAGCTCGGGGAGCGCGGCCCCCGGCCGCCTCCGGGGTCTCGAGGTGCCCGCGGCGCCGGCGGAGCCGCGACAGCCCCGCGTGGAGCGCTGCGCCGTCCGCTGAAGCAGAGCAGGACTCTGCCGACGGCGCGCGCTGCGCGGGCGCCCCGGGAGGACCGGGCGCTCCCTCAGCCGGCGCCCCGGCCTCTCCCTGAGCTGCAGGCCCAAAGCACGCGTGGGGAGACGGCTCCGTTCCACCCGGTGACGTGCTGCAGCTGGAGGACTTGGGGTTTCTTGTGTCTGGCAGCTACCGTGTAATTAAGCTCAGCCCTCTTGGAGCAAGCCTCATCTTGCTGATGAGCCCGGCTGCAGCGTGGGACCCGGTGCCCGGGGATCGGGAACGCTGGGTTCCCGCAGCCGCCTTCGCCGGCTGCGCTTCTGCTGGCAAACGGTCCTGCTCCCTGGTGATAGGAAGAAACGCTGGGAAGTGGCGTGAACCTGCGGCAGCTCGGACAATGCCCCCAGTATCTTAAGTTTAAGTAACTTCTAAGCTGGTCCCATGACTTGGGGGTCTGATTCATACTTCCTAGTGTGTGATGCCAAAGATATTGGGAAGCGTTCCAGTTGAGTCGGAAGGGATTGTGTCGCAAGCTTCAGGGTGACACTGACCTTTTCATGGGAGGACTTTTGTAAAGGAGGAAGCTCGTCAGAAAAACCCAAGCAGAGCAAGGAAACGGTGCTGAGTTCAGAGGTGCAGTTCTTCAGATCATGATTGCCCCAGAGGCTTGTGACCCTCAATGAAGAGAGAAGTGGCTCAGGGAGCTGCTTGGTTAAGAACAGTGCTGGTCCAAAAGGACATGGTGTCAGCTGGATGCGAGCAAATCTGAAAGGGAGAGGGGGCTTCTGCATCCCAGACAGGAGAGACTCGGGAACAGCCTCTGTGGGAAGCACTGCGGGTGAGTCTGAGCCTGCAGGTAGCAACTGGGAAGAGCAAATTGGGCAGAGACGGGAAGCGACGGCGTAGGGACCATGTGCCTGCTATTGTGGCCCTGATGGTTCCTGGGGCCTTGGCGAAGCAAACGTTTGGACAGGGGAAACCGCAGGTCATCGCAGACCTGCCTGACTCCTATCAGGCAGCTGCTGTTTGGAGCAGGGGGGTTGGTAGCTCACGTTGGACCTGGTGAATGAGACACAGGGTCTTTGGCCCCCGGGGACTGGTCAGGAAGCAGGGGGAGATGGATGTCCATCTGTGTCGTGGGAAGGCCAGGACAGGTCAGCAGATCCTGCTGGTAGGCATGGCCAAGCTGTGGGGAAGCCTCTGCTGGGTTTGGGTTCTTCTCACCTCGCTCCCTGGAGGGACCTTGTTTTGGTGTTTTCACGAACGACCTTGATGTGGAGTACAGGCGAGCTAATGAAACCCGCTGACAGTTGGGAGGCGTAGTCTGTTGACAAGAATTGGGAAAGCTGCAGGAGTAGCGGGGTGACCTTGGGGACAGGAATTAACAGCAACGGGATGCCATTTAACTGTGCGGAGCGAGGGGTCACGTGCTGGAGAACACCAGGATTTTCTCCTGCGAGCCGTGGAGCTCGTGAGCTGGAGGCGACGGAGGAAGAGCGGCACGCAGTGCCTGCCGGCCCCGGGCCTGAGCTCGCGGGATGACGTGTCGGTGGCGGAGCGGGGCACCTTGCCTCGCGCGCGGGCTGGTATCAGTGCCGCCGCGCGGATGCGGGCGAGCGTTGCCTGGAAGGGCGCGTTGGGCTCCGTCGCCCGCGGCGGAGGAGGATGGACGCGGGGGGAGCCGCCGCGCAGGAGGGCCGCTCGGGCGGGCCTCCCGGGGCAGCGGGGCCGGCGCGGGGGGGAGAGGCGGGCGGTGCGGAGGAGAAGGCAGGAGCGGGAGCAGGGCGGGTGAGGAGCTCCGGCGGCCGCGGGGCTTTTCCGGGCGCCGGGGCAGCGCCGCGGGGAGGGGCGGGGGCGGGCCGGGCCGGGCCGGTGGGAGGGGCCGGGCCGGGCCGGGCCGGGCCGGGCCGGGCGGGCGCAGCCGCCGGGCAGCGCCGCGCTGCGGGGCGCGGGGCTCCCTCGGGCCGCGCGGCGCCGCGGCCCCGGTGAGTGCGGGCGGGGGGCGCGGCGGGGGCGGGCGCGGCCGCCGGCGCCGGGAGCGGAGCCGCCGCGGGGCGGCGGCTGCGGCGGCTGCGGGCGGGGCGGCCCCGGGGCTCGGCTGCTGCCCGGCCTCGACCCCAGCGCCGGGTCGGGGTCCTGCCCCGGGCTCCTGCCCAGCCCCGGTTCGGGATCCTGCTTCTGCCTCTGGCTCCTGCCCCAGCTCGGGGCTCCTGCTCCAAGCTCCTGCCCAGTCCTAGCTCAGGGTTCCTGCTTCTGCCTGGCTCCTACCCCCCGGGCTCCTGCCCAGCCCCAGGCTCCTGCTCCGAGCCCCTGCTCCAAGCTTCTGCGCAGCCCCAGCTCAGGGCTCCTGCTCCGAACTCCTGTTCCTGCCCCAGCTTGAGGTCCTGCTTCTGCCTCTGGCTCCTGCCAGCCCCAGCCCGGGGCTCTGGCTGCTGCCCCAGCTGCAGGCTGCTGCCCCAGCACGCAAGCTGCAGCACAGCATGAAGCTGCAGCCCTGTTGTTTGGTTTTTCTTTCCAGGCAGTGGTACAATGGGCCCTTGTTGTGTCCAGAGCTCTCAGCCCTCCTCGGGACCGCCCGTGCTGGACTCCCACTGCTGCCCCTCGGCGCTGCCGGCTGCTCTCTGCCAGGGCTGGGCGCCCCTCCACCCCCGGCTCCAGCGCTGCCGGGAGGGCTGGAGCAGGTCCCCGGGGGCTGCATCACACCACCCCGCTGGGCGGGGGTGCGCGTGGTGGGGGAGAGCAGCCAGCCGGGCTTCGGCAGCCCGTTCCCTCGCGCTGGCCCTGGCGGGCGGCGGGGCTGGGCTTGCCCGTCCGGCGTGTTGTCCCTGCGCCCCAGCCGCGGCTGGCTGAATCAGCAGGAATCTGGCAGTGCCAAGCTGGAGCACGCTCCCCCGCCGTGCCGCAGCTGCTCGCTGCTTGGCGATAGGAATGCGCGTGGCCATTGCATTCCTCGCGTGCCGGCAGGGGCACTTGGCAGCCCCTGCGCTGCCCTACGAGGCCTGGAAGGGGCTGTCGCTGCCCCCCGTCCTCTGGTGACCCAGCAGCTCCACATCCGCGCTCATGATGGGCACCAGGCTGCCTGCTGAGAGCAGAGGGCAGCGCGTGGCCACGAACGCGGAGCCCGGCGCTGGCCTGGCTCACTGCCTGGCTGTGACCGGGGAGGTTTCTGCAGGCTGTGCGTGCTAACCTGACCGTGTCTCCTCTCAGTGCCCAGTGACCTGACCCCGGAGGAGTGCCAGGAGCTGGAGAACATCCGGCGCCGCAAGCAGGAGCTGCTGGCTGACATACAGGTATGGATGCTGAGGGCCGTCGTGGTGCCTCCTTGTGCACGCCCCTGCCTTGGCAGCCTCTTGCTTGGGGTTATCTCTGTGGGAGGCAGCATGTGTCACTGGGCAGGACCATGTACAGCACCATTTGGGGTCTTTTTCCTGCTGCTTGGGAAGGGGGAGGGTGACAAACCACTCGGGGGCCCAGCGGGTTGTTCTCTGCCCTGCTGGGGGAAGATGCCAGCACGCTCAGGCCTGTCCTGCCCGTACCTGTCGCGTTGCAGGAGTGACGTGGGAAGGGATGGATCGTGGGGCTGGCTGCTCAGTGGGACCCATGTGGCCCCATGGCATAGTCCAGACCGAGGATGCGCTGGCCTGGAGGACCGGAGCTGTGGGGAACCCCTGCTTTGCTCCCTCCTTCCTTCATGCTGGCTCTGGCTCTTCTCTGTGGTATTTGCCAGCCACTTCTCAGCCCAGGGGACGATACTGAGCTGGGACCTGAGAGCGCTGCAGCCCCTTCCTCCTCCTTGGGAACGCTGCTGGCGGGGCTCTCGCTGCTGGGATACCCCAGCCCTGGCTTTTGGCGCTCAGCCACTGGAGCGGGACCTGGGGGGAGCGTGGGGCTACTGGTCCAGCCCACCTGAAACAGCTGGAAGGGTCTGGGCCTCGCTTGCTGCCGGGTGCTGGGGACCTGCAGAGCCCTGCGGCAGGGTGCGGGTCGGCTGTAGCTCCCGTTCGTGCTCCTGTCGCCTTGCCTCGCCAGCTCTGCTGCTCCTCTCAGCTCGCACAGGCTCTTCTAGAATTTCTGAGGCAGAAAATTGGAGCCATTGAAAATGCAGGGCAAGGAGGCCTGGGCCCGTGGGGTGGATTTCAGCAGCTGCTGCAGGGATCCCGTGGTCTGTCCCCCTGCTTCCTCATAGCGGAGGCTCTCTGCTGCAGGGCCCTGGCAGCCTGGGGAGAGGATCCCTGCAGGGGACGTGGGCCCCGGCTGGCAGCCAGCCTGTCCTTTAGGGCAGAGAGAGTCGTGGCTTTTCCTGGTGACCTGCAGAGCCCTGGGCTTTGCGCTTCCTTGTGCCTTGCCTTGTGGCATTGGTGTCTCCTGTGCCATCCCCTCCCTGGCACAGCCAGGGGCTGTGGTTCTGGGCCAGGCCATTGCCCTGGCAAAAGACTGCGGGGTCAGTGCTCATCTGGGACGCCCGTCAGTCATGTCTGTGATTAAGGCAGCAGAGGCTAATTACTGCCATATGTTGGGCATGATCTGAAGGGATTAGGAGATAATTTTATTAACCTCTGAATCTCTTCCTTCCTGCATGCATGGAGCATGGTGGTGCTGCAAGGGGATTAGCGACGGGGTGCAGCTGACTCCCTCCCTTCCAAATGTTCCAGGAGCTGGTTCAGCCACAGGACAGTGCTTGGAGCAGGAGGGAAGGAGGGTCTTTGTGGGCCCCTGGATGGAGAATGGCCCTAGGACACCTGTCTCAAAGCAGGGATGCCTGGCCTTCGGATCCCTGAGTCTTATTGCCCTTGGGCTCATTCCTGCCTCCATTGAGTCCTGGTCCATGGGGAAATCCTGCCTGCTCTTGGATGTGGGAGGGAAGGGAGCTCCTGGGCCCGCACCGCCTTCAGAGCTTGGAGTGGCTGGTAGGTTTGTGAGGGGTAGAGCCACGTCCTGTCTCAGCACACATCTCTTCCCCCAGCGGCTGAAAGATGAGATAGCAGAAGTGACGAATGAGATCGAGAACCTGGGATCCACAGAGGAGAGGTGAGTGCTCTGCGGGAGCACTGCAGCAGCTGGCTCCTGGCAGCCCGGGGGTCTCTGCCAAGCCCCGTGCCCTGCCCGGAGCACCAGCTTGCCACCAGCAAGCCAAGCAGTGCACCCCCATCCCGTGCGTGCTGCTGCGGGCGGCATTCCCAGGCACTCTTAATTCCTGGATGGCAGTAACAGGATCCCACCCTGAACTGCTGCTCCGGAGGTCTGTTTTTCCAAGCCTCAGCCCCTGTCTGGCCACAGAGACTGTCTGACTTTGTTATTCTGAGCTGGTGCCGGTGGTGCCAGCGTGGGATTAGGGGGCCCGACAGCCGATGGGAGCTGACTCGCAGCGTCATTTCCAATCACCCTTACGCTGGCCCCGGTGGGCCATGAAGGCCGCTCGCCCCAGAGCGCTGTTACACCGAGCTGCCAGGCTTGTTCAGCCTCTCCCCATGCGGAGACGTCCTGTGGGGATGTTCTCTGTGCCCAGCACCCCGTTCTGCACGTGACAGCCCCAGGCATGGCGTGGGCTGGGCTCGGCAGCTCCTTCGCTCTGAGGCCCAGCAGGCTGGCAGCAGCTCCGTGCTGGCCTGCCACGGAGCTGGGCAGAGGTGTGCGGAGCGGAGTGTGCTGCCTTCACCTGCTGCAGTTTGTGCCCGGGTTTGATGCTGGAGGACCAGGGCCAGCTGAAGGAGCTCAGCGTACTTTCATGTCCGCGCTGACCGTGTCCCTGCAGCGCTCTGCCCAAGGGGTGAGGGAGCGAGTGGGAGCCGGGCTTTTCCTGAGCACTCAGAGCTGGTCTGTGCCTTGTAGGAAAAACATGCAGAGGAACAAGCAGGTGGCGATGGGCAGAAAGAAGTTCAACATGGATCCCAAGAAGGTACTGCTGGGGTCTGCTGGGCAGAGTGGAGTACAGGCTCCAAATAGGGCCACGTCGAAAAGGCACTCGCCTGCCCGTCTGGGAACGGGGCGCTCCTGCGGGCTCTGCTCGCTTCGTGGTCCGGGCGCTTGGCCGTCTCCCCGAGCTGAGGGCAGAGCCAGCGCGCGGCAGCAACGCTGGGGAGGCGGTGAGCGGGTTGGCGGGGTCAGCAGCAAGGCCCAGAGCAGCACCTCTTGCACTGCTCCAGGGCATCCAGTTCCTGATCGAAAACGACTTGCTGAAGAACACATGCGAGGATATCGCTCAGTTCCTCTACAAGGGGGAGGGCCTCAACAAGACAGCCATCGGGGACTACCTGGGTGAGAGGTACGCTGGGCCAGGGACGGGTCTCCCGAGGGTGTCCCAGGGTCAGGATCTCAACGTGAGAGAGGAGACTCGGCAGCTTTTGGAGCTTTATGAGCGGCCCTGCCGGCTGAGCGCGGGCACAGGGCCGGGGGCATGTCCTGTGAGCCACGGGGCCTGGGGCTGCCTGCAGGTCGCTAGCAGGATGTGGGGCTGCTGGCCTGCTGTGGCACGAGCCTGTCATGCCAGCCTCTTGCTGAGCACTGGGGCTGGCTGGTGGGCTGTTTGATCCGTAGCTGGCACTTGCAGATGGCCTGTGCAAGCAAACCAGCCCAGGACTAGGGCTGGGGCGGAGCTGTAGGTTTCCCACCCGCAAATGAGCCGAGTGTGGGACAGAGCAGCGGGAGATGGAGCCCTTGTGCATCTCGGCAGTCACAGGACTGACTGATCATGCGTTCCTCATACCCTGGCTTTTTTCCCACAGGGATGAGTTCAACATCCAAGTTCTGCATGCCTTTGTGGAGCTGCACGAGTTCACCGACCTCAACCTCGTGCAGGCCCTGCGGTGAGCGAGGGGCTGAGGCAGGGGCAAGGGCAGGGAGCTGAGCTGTGCCCCGCCTGGCACTGCCTGCACCCCGGCTGGGGAGACGATGAAGGACTTGTGCGGGGACATAGCAGTGTGAGCAGGGCTGGAGGGCATGTGGGTCTGGAGCCCCTAAGGCAGTGTGACACCTCGCTGTTTGCAGGCAGTTTCTGTGGAGCTTCCGGCTGCCTGGGGAGGCTCAGAAGATCGACCGCATGATGGAGGCGTTCGCCCAGCGGTACTGCCAGTGCAACCCCGGGGTCTTCCAGTCCACAGGTGAGAGGCTGCCCCAGCGCCCTCTCCCCAGCCGTCCGGCTCTGCAGCTGACTTTCCCCCTCTGTTCCTGTAGACACCTGCTATGTGCTCTCCTTTGCCATCATCATGCTGAACACCAGCCTGCACAATCCCAACGTCAAGGACAAGCCCACGGCAGAGCGCTTCATTGCCATGAACCGAGGCATCAACGACGGGGGGGACCTACCTGAGGAGCTGCTCAGGGTGAGGGACGGTGCAGAGGGCCAGGGGCTGGGGTGCGGAGCTGGCCTCTCCCAGGGCTCCCAAGGGGCAGAGGTGATGCCGTGTGTCTTTGTATCAGAACCTCTATGAAAGCATCAAGAACGAACCTTTCAAAATCCCCGAGGATGACGGCAATGACCTCACCCACACTTTCTTCAACCCCGACCGGGAGGGCTGGCTCCTGAAGCTAGGTGAGTGCTGGCAGAGGGGAGGATGTGGCCTCGGGAGAGCAGACTCTCCCCTGGGGAAGGAGCTGGGCCGTGCGTGCAAGCCACCTGCCTGGAAGCAGGAGCTGGCGCCAGGGCTGCCTGCACCTAGCCTTCCGGCCCAGCTCCGGAGCGTGGCTCTGCGGAGGGGTGGGGAGCTGCAGACGTGGGCTCAGCTCACGGGGAAAGCGTCCAGACGTCCAGCAACCGTCCGTCTTCCCTGGGCTTGTCGGCAGCACCGGAGCCGCAGCTGACGGTGCGGCCGGGCAGGCTTCCCGGAGATTCTGCCTGCGTTGCCCGCTGTAGGATGGGCAAGTCCTGGGGTGCAGAGCTGGTAACAGGGTCTGGCGTCAGAGCACAGAGACCACGAGGCCCTTCTCGTCACCAAGTCACAGCCGCGTCCTGCTGGAGCAGGCCCCAGGGAGCGAACGGCGAGCTGCCCCCAGGCTGCGTGCGTCCCCCTTCCATGCCACAGCCCGGTCCCTGCCTCACCTTCCCACAGCATTATCACCTCCGCATCCCGGCTCCACGTGCAGGCAGCATGCATGGCATCCCCGCGGCCCCACTGCAGAACCCGGCTCTCGCAGACCACGAGCCGTGCCCCACGCCTTGGCTCCTGTGGCTTCTCACCTCGGCAGCTGTCAGGGAATTCTCCACCTGCATTGAGCAAGGAGGGGGGGAGGGAGGTGCTGGCAGGAGCAGGTTCCGGCAGCGGCCTATTCCTGGGGCTCTTGCTAGGGTTGGGACTCCAACCCCAACGTCCTCTGATTGGGGAGTGTTTCTGCTGTATTGCCACCCCCTCGGGACTGGAAAGGGGCGACTAGAGCAGAGCCAGGCAGGGCTGTGCTGGGTGTTTAGGCAGGAGCTGCCCGCCTCTCCGGCCCTGAGCGGGGAGGACGTGGGGGGCCTTGGGGAGCCCCAGACCTGCCTCTCCTGGCCCTGAGCCAGCCCCAGTGCTCACTTGGCAGAAGGGACTAGTGCAAGGGCAGGTCACCCCCCCCCCCCCCCCGCCCCATGCCAGGGCCGTTTGCCGCTGGGGAGGTCGGAGAAGACATCGGAGCATCCGTGTGCTCGCAGCCGCCCGGCCGCAGCCCCGCTAGCGGGGCGGCGAGGGCGATGTGCCGAGGGGACGGCCGGGGGCCCCCCGCCCCGCAGCCGGGAGCATCGGGCTCCTCTGCCCCAGGCACGGCCGGCGCCGGGGGGGCCGCGCGCCCTTGCCCCGTGTCCCGGCGGAGGGGGGACCGGTCCCGCAAAGCCACAGCGAGCCAGGGCGCGTCGGCCCCCGCAGCGGTGCCAGCCGCCCCGGCAGCCCCCGCTGCTTCCCTGCTGCCGGCCCGCCCTGCTGACACCACGCGCGGCCTCTGCACGGGGCCGGGGGGGGTTGAGTTCTTTGGGGTTTCCTTTTTTTTTTCTTTTTTTTTTTTTAATTTTTTTTCTCCCTCATTTGTATGTTTCCATGATTTTGGCTCTTCCTTTCCTTCCCCCAACTCCAGGAGGTACGTACCCCTCTCCCCTTGCTCTGCTCATGCTGCTGGGGCTTCATTGATTTCTTTCTTTTTCGTTTTTAATTGCTGGTGATTAGTCTCATTGCTGCTGCTGCTAACCGACCGCACCGCCTCGGGGACCTCGCCTGCCGCAGGGGAGCAGCCCCGCTCCCCGCGGCCGCCCAGGGCAGGGACGCTGGCTGGTGGCCTCCGTGGACGCCGGACGCCCCCAGCCCCACGGTGCCCCCCGCGCCCGGGGGGCCGCGGCGCGCCGGGAGGGGGCCGGGAGGGGCGCGGACGGGAGCCGGCCGCCCGCTCGCAGCTCGCAGCGCGCCGCGGCCGGCCGCCTCCCCGCCCCGGGCCGGAGCCGCCCGCGCAGCCGGGCGCCCGGCGAGCGCCGCGGAGGGGGGCGGCGCCGCGGGGCGGGGAGGGTCGCCCCGGGGGGGCGGCCGGGCGGGGAGGCGTGGGGAGCGCGGGCGCTGCCCGGCCCTGGGCCCTGCGTTCGGGCTGGGGCAGCGCTCTGGCCGGGCTGGGGGGCAGCAGGGAGGCAGGGGGTCGTGCAGAGGGGGCTGCGGCGCTGCAGCCAGGCTGGGCGAGGGGGGGCGAGCGCGGCCCCCCGGCGCGGCCGCGGAGGGGGAGCCGGGCTCTCCCTGCGGTGACGGCCCCCCCGGGGTGCCGGGGCAGGGCCCGGCGATGCCGCAGCCCCCGAGCCGGGGGAGCAGCCGGCTTCTCCTTTGGGACGGCGGCTGCGGCGCTTGCTCGAGGCGAGCATCCGCGCGCCGCAGCGCCGGGCCGACGCGCTGGCCGCGAAGCAGGAAGCCTCCGCGCTGCCTCGCCGCGGGGCCGGCTCGTTGCACCCCCCTCCGACCGCGCTGACGTGTTTCCTCGAAGCGCGCTCACTTCTGGGGAATCAGCACTGTGGGGGGAAACAGGCTCAGCGCGCCCGGCCCGGCCCGGCCCTCCCGCCACCCGCCGCCGCCATCCTCATCCGTCTGCTTTCCGCTCTTGCTCGTGCCCTGCCCGGCGTGGTTTGTGCTGCTGCTGCTGCTGCTGCTGCCGCTGCCGCCCCGGCGCCCGCGGGCGCCCGCGGGCCGGTGCCTCTGCTTGCGCCCGGGTGCTTGTCTGTGTGCGTGTCCTTGTCGTGGGCTCCAGCGCTGCCGTAGCCTAGATGTGCCCGCGTGCTTCCCGCGCCGGGGCTGCGCCCAACCCGCCCCTCTCTGCTCCCAGGCGGCAGGGTGAAGACGTGGAAGCGACGCTGGTTCATCCTGACCGACAACTGCCTTTACTACTTCGAGTACACCACGGTCAGTAGCCCTGGGGCCGGTGCGCGCCGAGCTGGGACAGGAGGGACGTCAGTAGCCCTGGGGCCGGGGCGTGCCGAGCTGGGACAGGAGGGACGTCAGTAGCCCTGGGGCCGGGGCGCGCCGAGCTGGGACAGGAGGGACGTCAGTAGCCCTGGGGCCGGGGCGCGCCGAGCTGGGGCAGGAGGGACGTCAGTAGCCCTGGGGCCGGGGCACGCCGAGCTGGGGCAGGAGGGACGTCAGTAGCCCTGGGGCCGGGGCGCGCCGAGCTGGGGCAGGAGGGACGCCGGGTGCGGGATCCGCTCGGGGGGCTGAGCGCCGGCGTGGGCTGCGGGTCCGTGCGGCCACAGGGCTGGCTGCTGCCCACCGGGTGCCGGTGGCCACGTGGGCGCAGACGCAGACCTCGGGGCCAGCGGCGCTTGAGGGCTCTGCCCAGGGATGTGTGGGGAGAGGGGCTTGGGCAGCTAAAGCCCCCTTCTCTGCTTGGCCCCCATCAGGACAAAGAGCCCCGGGGCATCATCCCGCTGGAGAACTTGAGCATCCGCGAGGTGGAGGACTCCAAGAAGCCTGTGAGCATCCCGCAGGGCCCCGGGTTTGGAGGTGGCAGGAGCTCGGGGCGGCAGAGGAGGGGACGTCGGAGGTGCCGCAGCTCCCGGGCGGCAGGGCTCCGGCAGGGCCGCCTCGGCGTCCCGGCCTGGTACCGGGGTGTTTCTCAGGGCCGTGGGGTGCTGGGTGCCGGCGGCAGCGCGGGCATCCGCGTTCAGCTGTTGGGGTGCCTGGCGCCGGGGAGCGTCCGCAGCCCCCGCTCGGGCTGCGTCGGAAACGTCTCCTCCCTCCCCAGAACTGCTTCGAGCTCTACATCCCCGACAACAAGGACCAGGTGATCAAGGCCTGCAAGACGGAGGCGGACGGGCGGGTGGTGGAAGGGAACCACACGGTGTACCGGATCTCCGCGCCCACCCCCGAGGAGAAGGAGGAGTGGATCAAGTGCATCAAGTGAGCGCTGCCCCAGGGAGCGCCGGATCGGCCGGGCGGGGGCCCGCGGCCGGCCGCGCGGCTAACCCGGGCCTCCTTCCCTCTGCCAGGGCAGCCATCAGCCGGGACCCCTTCTACGAGATGCTGGCGGCCAGGAAGAAGAAGGTGTCCTCCACCAAGAGACACTAGCAGCCTTTGCCGGTCCCACGAGACTGGCGCGGCGCGAGCGTCCGGAGATGAAGCGAGCCCGCCGCGGGCTGGGGCCTCCCCGCAGCCCGGCCCCCCGCGCCCCGGCCCCCGCTTCAGCTTCGCAGTTTCTTTTCCACAGGGCGCGGGCGGGGGGAGCCCGGGCGTCCCGGCGGCTCTGGCCCCCCGAGCAGCGGGGCTGGCGCTGGGACGCGGCTCGGCCGCGGCCGGGCAGGGCGGTGGGCGAGCGCTGTCCTCCGGTCCCGCTCCTCCCCGCTCCGGGGCCGGGAGGCAGTGCGGGGAGCCCCCGGGCTCCCCCCAGCACTTGGCCCGGGAGCCCTTGCGCAGACGGCGGCTTTGGGGGTGCCGGGGTGGGGGGCGGCCGGGGCGCGCTGGGGAACGGCCCCACGTGGGCACCGCTCCCGGCCCTCGTTGTAGAGGGCCGGGTCCGTCCCGGGCTCCCTTCCCACCGGCGCCGGGTGCCGTGCTGAGCGGCACGGTCCCGTGGGGTTGGGGCCGGAGCTCGTCTCCGCTGTGGCGTGCACCGGCCGCGGGGCCCGACGGGCAGCACCCAGTGGAGGGTCGCGGCTGGCCGGCGCCAGGCTCGGCGCGCGCTTCCCGCCGGAGCGATCCGCGGTCCCGCCTGCGGCACGAGGAGCCGCCGCGGCCGGCACGGGGACGGCTGCTCTCCCCGGCGGGCGGCTCCGCGGGAGCTTGCGCCAACCGCCGTGTCTTGTCCCGCTCCCCCCGCCGCTGCGCACCGGGCCTGGAGGGAGGCACCTGGACCAGTATTAGTCTATTTATCAGAGGTGTAAATATTTCTGTATAGTTTTCTCCTTTTAGATTATTTTGTATGTCGGCGTTGTTCCGTGCAGAGACCTCTCTCTGGGAGGGCGGCGGTGTGGCAGCAATTTTTTTATTCTTTTTTTTTCTTTCTTTTCTTTTTTTTCTTTTTTTTTTTTTTTGCCATGCCTTGTAAACTAGTCCTGAGGATCTGCAGCAAATAGACACTGAACCTGCGCTCAGCCTCGGCGCTCGTGTGGTCTCTGCGTGCGGGCCGGGGCAGGGCGGCGGCGGCACGGGGAGCGGGGTGCCGCCGGGGCAGCGGGCGCCCGCCCGTGGGGCAGGCCCCTCGGCCAGCCCGCGCTCGTGGGGCGGGTGCGGGGCTGCCGGATGAGCGAGCACCGGGCATGGCACGGGCCGGGCGCCAGGGTGAACGCGGAGGGGTCGACAGGCGCGGGGCGGGCGGTGCCGGGAGCCGCGGAGCCCCGCGGCGGCGGCGGTTGCAGCGCGGTTCCGCGGCGGTTGCAGCGCGGTTCCACGGCAGTTGACTGCAGCCAGCAGCCGGAGCCAGCTGGGCTGCAGACGGTGGGGTTAATGGTGGGGGGGAGGGTGGGGTATAGGGCAGGATGGGATGGGGCAGGCTGTTGGGGGGTGATGGAGCTGGGGACCGTGGGGCAGGAGGGTGATGGGGCAGGCTGGGGGCGGCGGGGCAGGCAGAAGGTGATGGGGCTGGAGACCATGGGGCAGGCTGCCGAGGGATGATGGGGCTGGAGACCATGGAGGGGGGCAGTGGAACAGGCTGGGGGTTGGAGGGCTGAGGGCAATGGGGCAGGCAAAATAGGGGCAGGCTAGGGGGTAATGGGGCCTGCAGGGCTGGGGCTGAGAGCAATGGGGCAGGCTAGGGGGCAAAGTGTCTGGGGAGCACAGGGCAGGGGGCGATGGAGCAGGCTGGGTGTAATGGGACAGGCTGCTGGGGGGTGATGGTCTGGGGACCATGGGGCAGGGGCAAAGGCGATGGGGCCGGGCAGGGATGCTCCCGTCAGCCCCTGCCACAGCTGCCAAGCACGGAGAGGGTGGGAACGGGGCCGGGTGGCGAGGAGGGAGCCGCCGGCGCTGGGATCCGAGCACCCGGCGCCTGTTACCCCTGGCTGAGCGACGCCTGCGGCCCTTCCCGCCTGGCAGAGCGCGGCCGCCCCGGCGGAGCCCTCCCGGCGCACGGCCGTCCCGGTGCAGCTGTCCCGGCGGAGCCGTCCCGGGGCGCAGCCATCCCGGTGCTGCCGTCCTGGTGTGCAGCTGTCCCGGTGCAGCCGTCCCAGTGCACGGCCGTCCTGGTGCAGCCGTCCCAGTGCACGGCCGTCCCGGCGCGCGGCCGTCCCAGCGCGGCGCGGGCAGCATGGCGGCCCCGGACAAGCGTCATGACTTCCTGGAGAGCTTCGCCACGCCGCTGCTGCGGCTGAAGCCGGACAAGTGGCCCAAGTTCGTGGGCAGCGAGGAGGCGGCGGCCGCCCTCACCGAGTTCTTCGAGAAGCCGGACGCGCTGGAGCTGGTGCTGGCGCTGAGCCCCGCCGGGCAGCTGCAGCCCGCCGTCTGCTTCCCGGCCGCCCTCAGGGGCAAAGGCGTCTACTTCGTCAAGAGGAAGCGGGAGAACATCACCCGCGAGAACTGCGAGGCCGCGCTGCTGGTGGGCGACCTCAGCCCGGCGCCCGTGGAGCAGCTCGTGGCCGTGGTGGAGGAGGTGGGTCCCCGCGCGGAGGGGGCTCCGTCTCGCCCACGAACGCCCCTCGCCCGCCCAAGCGCCGCGGCGTCGGGCGCGCGGAGCCGCGAGGTTCGCGCTGACGAGCCCCCTCCCCAGGTGCTCTACCCGCTGCTCCTGCGCCAGGAGAACGTGGCGGGGTGGCCGCGGGTGGTGGTGGACGACGTGGTGCGCCAAGCCCGCCGGCTGAAGAACGAGATGTTTGTCATGGGCGGGAAGATCAAGGGGAAGCCCTTGCTCCCGCTGCCGGAGCACCTGGAGAGCGTGGCCGGCTCCGGCACCGCCCTGGACAGGTGGGCGCTCCGCGGGGCGCCGGGGCGGCGCGAGCCCATCCCGCGCCGGAGCGTGACCCAGCTGCCTTGCAGCCCGGCCGCGGCCGCCGACAGCTCCCTGCTGCACTCCATCGAGACCATCATCATCGACTGGTCCCACCAGATCAGGGACGTGCTGAGCAAGGACTCGGCGCAGCCGCTGCTGGAGGGGCTGCACTCGCTGCCCCGCGCGGAGTTCGACTTCTGGCGCAGGCGGCTGGAGAACCTGCAGTGCATCAACGAGCAGGTGCCGGCCGCGGCCCCCGCCGGCCCCCCGCCGGCCCCGGCCCCGGCGCTGAGCACCGCCCTTCCCTCCCAGCTGCTCTCGCCCCACGTCTCCGCCATAGCCGACATCCTGCGGAAGGCCGATAGCTGCTACTGGCCCGCTCTGGAGGCCGCGTTCGGCGACGTGGCCGCGGGTACGGCCCCGGCGCCCGCCTCCCCCGCCGCCGGAGCCGCCCGGCCGCTGAGCCTGCGCTTCCCCTCTGGCCCAGGTCTGGAGGAAGCCCACGACATCTGCCTTCACCTGCGACCACTGCAGATCCTGCTGGAGGACATGGAGCAAACCGACTACGGCCAGGTCGGTGCCCCGCGGCGGAGCAGCCCCGTCCCGGTGCGCCGTGCCGAGGCGCCGGCGGTGACGGGCGCCGCTCCGCAGCTGCAGCCGTGCATCGAGCGGGCGCTCTACGCGCTCTGCCTCGCCTGGGCTCGCTCCCGGCACTACAACACGCCCTCCAGGGTCATCGTCATCCTGCGGGAGATCTGCAACCTCCTCATCGAGATGGTACCGCCCGGGCCGGAGCGGGACGTGGGGCGGGGCGGGAGAAGCTGGGGCGACCGAGAGCCCCCGGTGACGAGGGGCGGCGGGGGTCACCGCGCAGCCGGGGCGCCGGGAGCGCCTGCCCGCCGCAGGGCCGCGGCTGCACCGCTCTTTTGTAGACCCGCAACTTCCTGAGCCCCGAGGAAGTGATGAAAGGCTTGCAGGGAGAGATCGAGGAGACCTTGGGAGGGATCAAGCTGAGCGTGGCCACCGTGGAGCGGCTCCGGCGCTGCTACAGCGCCTGCCGCTCCGAGCTGATGCCGGCGTTCTTCGCGGTAGGCGGCGGGGGCCGGCGCGGGGCCCGGCCGGCGGCTCCGCTCCCTGACGGCCCCGCTGCCCCCAGGACGGCGAGGAGCCGCAGCCCTGGGAGTTCCCCCCGGCGCTCGCCTTCGGGAGGTTGGACACCTTCCTGCACCGGCTGAGGACCATCGAGGTGGCGGCGCCGGGCGCGGGAGGCGGCGGGCGCCCCGGCGGGGCCGGCGGAGCCGCGCGCCACCGGCGTTTCCGCTCGCCAGGAGCTGTACGAGACGGCTATAGAGTTTCTGAAGCTGGAGAAGGTCGAGCTGGGAGGAGTGAGAGGAAACATCTTCGGCAGCCAGGTCTTCCAGATCTACGAGGAGGTCTCCGAACTCGTCAAGGGTTTTGCCGACTGCAAATACGATCCCTTAGATCCCGCAGAAGAGGTGAGCGAGTGCTGGTACGAAAATGTATGCGTTTGCTAAGGAAAAATATTGCTGCCAGATGGAGCCAGAAAATCCGCATGCAAAATTGTCGCCAAGGCAACTGGCACGCTCGCTCTAGGAAAATCACAGCATCTCAGCGCCTTTCGGATTAAATCAGCGCCGTTCTGCAAGGACGGGGGGGGGGGGTGAAATGCAGATGCTACCGCTGCTTAAATCCTTCCTTTCTTGTTGACAGCAATTGAATAAAGATTTTGCAGAGTTCCAGACCAAGATTCAGGATTTCGATAGGCGCCTGACGACCATCTTTTGCCAAGGGTTCGATGACTGCAACAGCATGGCATCTGCTGTCAAGGTACACGTGCGCCGCGGCTCCACGTGTCCTCTCCCCGGGCCCAGGCGTCTGGGTGAGGTCACGTCAGGTCAGCAATAACCAGCTGAAATAGGGGGGTTTTTGCACAGTGCTTAAACACACAAATGGTGGCCAAAAGATGTTAAAGAGGCCAAAAGCCTCAATGTGCAAATCCCGATCTGAGTGACCAGCTCAGAGGGACAAGGTGGGAGTCCCGGAAAGCTGCAACCCGAGGATGTAAATACAGGAACTGGTTGCAAATGGGTCCAGGAAATAGTTTTCTGCCAGAAGCAAAAGTAATTGACATACATAAAAACCAAAATGTTTTCACTTCTTAAAGGTTAATGGTTCAATTATTTTTAAATTCCAAGCAAGTTCTTCCATGGGAAATGCTGAAGGTCTTGTGTTTTCTGCCATTTAAAAAATAAATCCATATTTTGGATTTTCTTACCAGTTTGGTATTCACCTCCACAAAGGAGGATCCACCAAACAAAAGTGACCGTGGAGGAAATGAGCTTCTGGGAGAAAAAAAAAAAATCACCAGTTCCCTGAGCCAACCCCTCTGGAGTTTAAAACCCCTCAAATGTTTTGTTGCTTAAGCAGAGGAGACAGACGTGTCTTTTCTGCAGCTAAGCACAGTATACCCTAGTGCTTGGGAATGGCCATCAGCAATATCAACAGAGTGAACCAGCAAATACTCTGAAGTATGAAAAATTAACACGTTTCTTTCTTCTTTAGTTGGTGCACATGTTCTCATCGCTGTTGGAACGACCTTTGATAAAGGCAGAAGTTTCCCCCTATTACTCAGCCCTGCTGGAAATGTTTAACACTGAACTGGATAATGCAAAGATAATGTACGACGCCCAGATAGCGTCCACGAAGTCAACGGGGGGTATCCCGCCCATCAACAAAAACATGCCGCCCGTAGCCGGGCAGCTGAAATGGGCGCTGGAGCTCCAGGAGAGACTGGAGGGGCCGAGGAAGGACCTGTTCGCCATCGACCACCCGTAAGCAAGGCTTGATCGCACCAGCTCGCGGGAGATGGGCCCCACACAGACCTGCCCCAAGGTGGGTCTCGTCCCATGCCGCGTTAGTTTATTAGTTTATTTGTCACGGCTTGGACAGCGTCATGGCCAGTGCTGAAGCTCAGCTGGTGTTGGGGAAATACGACGAGATGATAGAGCTGCTGCGAGGTTACCGTGAGAAGACCTACGCGGAGTGGATAAGCAGAGTAGACCAAGACTGCCAGTTCAACCTGGAGCAGCCCTTGATCCTGAGAGATCCTGATTCGTCCCTCATCAGCGTGAACTTCAGCAAAGAGGTTGGTGCTCTCGCGCTTTCACGCAGCCTGGTCCGGAGGAGCTGCTGGGGAGGAGGTCCACATCTGCAGCAGATGCTGCCTGAGCCCAGCGCCCTCTTTATTTCTGGTGCTCTTGTCGAGGCAAAACCCTCGCAGTTACCTGAATGCGTTTGCATGCCGTTTGGAGCTGTGCTTTGGACAATGCTGACAATAATTCATCTGGATGTAAATCTGCCTTTCTTACAAGGCTTTTATGAAATGTTTCAATTTCTATTTACAAATCGTTTCCGGTCATCGTGTCTTGCAGCTCGTTGCGGTTCTACGGGAAGTCAAGTACTTGAACTTCCAGAACCAGAAGGATATCCCTGGCAGTGCGGAGAGTGTCTTTGCTCAGAACGAGATGTTCCGAAAGTTTGTGGACAACCTGGACCTCATTGTCGGCTGGTACAATAAGGCAAGTTCTGCAAGGGGAGGTGGCCTGGAAAAGCAGTAAATACCCAGCGCCCGGAGCACTTGGCCTGCTGAAAGCCAGGCTCGGACTCACTGGGGAGCCCCTCGAAGAAGGGGGCTGTGGCGAAGCAGGTCCTGATAGCCCAGGGTGGTTTGAATGCACCAGACACGTCCCTGGCATGCCAGTGCATGCCCGTCCTGGGGACTGCGCGAGCGCCTGTTGCTAGATGCGATTTCTGCCATGACACCGGCATCCTCGCGCCCTTCTCGTGCTGCATGGACGGAGCAGGGACCCCAATTCCTCTGCAAAACCTACAACCAGAAGAGCGCATCTCAAAGGGCGGAGCATGGTGCCCTCCCTGCCCTGCAGGACCAACCAGGAGGGGCTTTTGCTTCCTAGATCTGCCTGACGGTGCTGTCGGTGGAGCTCCCACTGATCACCGGGGAGCTGGAGGCCATAGACGGCCAGCTGGAGAAGGCAGAGCGGACCTTGTTTTGGCACCACGAAGGTACGAGAGGGTCCCACCTGCGCGTGGCACAGCGGTTGCACCCCAAATGCAGGTTCTACTGCCCAGATGCATGTAGCTGGACCAGGTCTCGGGGCGGCAGCATGTCCCTGCCATGGGAAATAGCCCTGAAGTGCTTGTGTTCTGCTTGCTGTGATTTAGCCTCCCTGGCTTGAAGATAATCCATCTCAAACATATGCGTGAATTTTCCTCACAGGTGTCATGGAGTACATTCAAGAGATGAGAGATATCCTGTATAATTTAGAGACCAGAATCCAGAAAGCAAAGCTAAACGTGGAAAATGTCACCCACCTTATGGAGGTAACATGCACTAGCTAGTCAGTCTAAAAAGAAGCTTCCTTCTGGGAATTTCTCTTTTCCCAGTGCAGAAAAGAAGCATTGCTGTCTTTTGCTTGCAGGAGTGCTCAGCCAGTCCCTTGTTTGAAAGAAAAGACAATAAGGAGACAGCGCTCTTGGACCTGGATGGGAAAACGAATCACTTAGACAAGCGCTACGCTGCCATTAGGGATGTAGGCATAAAGATTCAGGATATGGTGATGGTGAGAAACATCCCATGATGCTTTAATCAGAATTGTTTTAAGAGAAGATTGCATATATAGTGTACATGCTGCACTACTGTGAAAACTAGTGTTTTCATGTGGTTTGTAACTGGCACTGCTGGGCTCAGGTTTGGGGTACAACCGTCTAGTCTCTACTGAGATAAAACTCCTGTAAAAGATCATAGAATATGTTATATGGGTTGCAGGAACTCGCTGCCCTCTGAGGGTGAGATCTTTGGCAGCAACCGCTGGCTGTTGCACAGTGGACATGAAGAGAAGGGCCTAAATAACGGTCACACAGGAGAAACCCCTGACTTGCCCTAGGCGAGGACTCATTTGCGGAGTGTTGGGCAGGAATGGGTAATATGCTTGATATTTATTGATAAATATTAGCATACTTTTTTTCTGCTTGCAGGAAAACGCAGACCTGTTTAAGGCTGATAAATCGTCAGAGAAATGGCTGAACTATGTAGAATATATAGATGAAATAATATTAGATGGATTCTTCAAACTTATTCACAAATCTTTACAGTTCCTGCTCAGCAACATGGTCCCTGATGTACGTTCAGGTTTATCTTGTGACTATTTACTGTGCTTAGGGATGTGCCAGCATGTTGGTCAGTCACACAGGGGACAAACCGCTGGTTTCTCCAGGCATTTAATAAGTTGCTAGATCTGCCCGTCTCAGCAGCCCCTGCAGAATCCCTAGGTAGAAAACACCGGCGTGATGCTGGGGTCCCCACTTGGCTGGAGCGTGGGGCAGGGGACTGGGGCAGGTTGGGGACAGCAGCCACACAGGTTGTGCCAACATGTTTCAGGTCAGCGTGGCCCCCTTGTTCGAGGCACACATGGAGCTGTACGACGACCAAGTGAGACACCGTCCACTGATGGAGGTGGGAGAAGACAACAGTTTCTTCGAGCTGGTGGAAAACCTGCTGAAGGATATCTACAAGTCTGCGAAATTCATCCCTCGGCTGGTGGAGGGAAAGCTGAACTACAAGGTCAGTCTCTCTCTATGGGTCAGCCTCTCCCTGGCACATGCAGAGGTGGGGTGGAGGATGCCCTGGGTCCACCATGGGTTCAACGCCACGTGGAGAACACCACAGGTCCATTGCCGGTTGGAGGATGCCATAGATCTACTGCCAGGTGGAGCATGATGTGAGTCCCCTTTGGATCCGATCCCAATAGCTCTGCCCATCCCTGCAGACTGACCTGGAGGACATGGCAGACCTCAGCGAGATGCGGGAGGAGGTCATTTCCTTGGTTGTCAGCGTCATGAAGCAAGCGAGCGAGTACGAGGCCACCTTTGAGACCTATTCCTACCTGTGGCTGGATGACCCCCAGGAGTTCCTGCAGCGGTTCCTCACCTTCGGCCGTGCCCTCACCCCTGATGAGCTGGAGTCACATGCGGAGGAATACCTGCCCCACGTGCCCCCAACTCTTGGGCAGTTCCAGCAGCAGGTGAGAGACCCCTGGACAAAGCAGTGTAGGCACCCAGGGACAGAAGATGCATCCATGCAGTCTGGGAGTGCCCTGGTGTGCCCAGGACAGCCCCAGCCATGGGCTGTTACCAGCTCTGGTCCCCAGATCGACTCCTACGAAAAGCTGTACGAGGAGGTGTCCAGGTTTGAGAACAGCAAGGTCTTTGACGGCTGGCTGCAGAGCGACTGCCGCCCCTTCAAGCAGGCGCTCCTCAACATCATCAAGCACTGGAGCTTCATGCTCAAGCAGCACCTCAGTGACCATGTCACCACCAGGTAGAGCAGCTCCTACCATAGCGTTTTGCTGGGAGTATAAAGATGGCTCCACGTTCAAGGTAGTTAAGGAACGGGTTGGAGCAGGTTGTCTCATGCCTTGGGATCTTCAGTGCAGAGGTCTGGGCACCCCCAGCATGGTGAACCCCTGGAGAGTGTACCCAGCAGCACTAGCCCCTGAGTACGAGCTTCTGCTGGCCGTCTCACCAGTGTTCATAGGGGCTGGTGTTAGCAACCAGGCTTTGGCTTCTTTTCCTTTGCACTGATGCGTGGTCGCGTGAACAACCCGATCCTCTGTCTTTCAGTCTCCAGGAGCTAGAAAATTTCATGAAAGAAGCAAACGCTGGCTTGACTAAACCTCTCAAAGAGGGAGATTATGATGGGCTAGTGGAGGTGATGGGACATTTGATGAGGGTCAAAGACAGGCAGGCAACTACAGACAGCATGTTCGAGCCCCTGAAGGAAACAATCGCACTGCTGAAGACGTACGGGGAAGAAATGCCTGAGGAAATCCACCAGCAGCTCCACGTGGGTGGTGCTGGGCAGGGGCCGGGCTGGGCGCGTGCTGGCTCGTGGCTGCACGGCGTGCCCGGTGCTCACGGCTGTCCCCGCTGCAGGACCTGCCCGAGCAGTGGAACAACACCAAGAAGCTCTCCTTCCAGGTGAAGCAGAACGTGGCGCCCCTGCAAGCCAACGAGGTCAACATCCTCCGCAGGAAATGCCAGCAGTTCGAGGTGCCCGGTCCGGGTCCAGGAAGGGGCAGGGGTGGCAGGAGGAGCCCATCTGCTCTGCACCAAGGCTCCCCGGCCTCAGCAGAGCCCCGTGCTCTCCCCGCGGCTGCCTCCCCCCCAGCCCCTGCGTCCCCCGCAGGTCCGGCAGCAAGGATTCAGGGAGAAGTTCCGGGAAAACGCACCCTTTTCCTACACCGACCCGGACCCGTACAAGTCTCTGAACAAGGTAACGGAGGGGAGGATGCGTGGGAGAGAGCTGGGCCCAGCCGCCCCATGGAGGGCAGCGGCGGCATGCCGCGTCCCAGAGTCCGTGCGCAGCGGGGTGCAGCCGGCCGCGCGCGGAGAAGGGCGGCCAGCGCGCCGGGGGGGACCTGGCCCCGCAGCGGTGGCTTTCCCGGACCCCGCTGTGCTGCAGCGAGTGCCCCGGTCGGAGCCATCCCGGGGGTTGGAAGCACGTTCCCGGCACACGGTTGCCGGCAGCTCGCCTGGGACGTGCTTCCCGCCCCGGCGTGGCCGCAGCTGGGGCTCTCCCTTTTTCTCCCTCTAGCAACAGAAGAGCATCGCCGCGCTGGAGAGCGACATGGCAGCCCTGTCCACGTCGGCAGGGCTGTTTGAAGTGTCTGTCCCCGACTACAAGCAGCTCAAAGCCTGCCACAAGGAAGTGCGTTTGCTCAAGGAGCTCTGGGACATGATCGTCCTGGTATGTGCTGGGGTCTGCACAGGGAAGGAGCAGGAAGCAGGAGCACGGGTGGTTTTGGCGTGGCGGGTGCACCGAGTGCGCTGGCACTGGGTAGCGTGGGTGGTTTTGGCGTGGCGGGTGCACCGAGTGCACTGGCACTGGGTAGCGTGGGTGGTTTTGGCGTGGCGGGTGCACCGAGTGCGCTGGCACTGGGTAGCGTGGGTGGTTTTGGCGTGGCGGGTGCACCGAGTGCGCTGGCACTGGGTAGCGTGGGTGGTTTTGGCGTGGCGGGTGCACCGAGTGCGCTGGCACTGGGTAGCGTGGGTGGTTTTGGCGTGGCGGGTGCACCGAGTGCGCTGGCACTGGGTAGCGTGGGTGGTTTTGGCGTGGCGGGTGCACCGAGTGCACTGGCACTGGGTAGCGTGGGTGGTTTTGGCGTGGCGGGTGCACCGAGTGCGCTGGCACTGGGTAGCGTGGGTGGTTTTGGCGTGGCGGGTGCACCGAGTGCGCTGGCACTGGGTAGCGTGGGTGGTTTTGGCGTGGCGGGTGCACCGAGTGCGCTGGCACTGGGTAGCGTGGGTGGTTTTGGCGTAGCAGGTGCACCGAGTGTGCTGGCACTGGGTAGCGTGGGTGTTTTTGGCGTGGTGGGTGCACCGAGTGCACTGGCACTGGGTAGCGTGGGTGGTTTTGGCGTGGCGGGTGCACCGAGTGTGCTGGCACTGGGTAGCGTGGGTGGTTTTGGCGTGGTGGGTGCACCGAGTGCGCTGGCACTGGGTAGCGTGGGTGGTTTTGGTGTGGCGGGTGCACCGAGTGCACTGGCAGTAGTTATACAGCAATTTGTGGAGGGGAGAATTGTTCATAAATGCTCCTAGTGATTTTACAGCCTGAGAAAATGCACCCCCAAACACAGGTTAACACCAGCATTGATGACTGGAAGACGACCAGATGGAAGGATATTAATGTCGAGCAGATGGATATCGATTCTAAGAAGTTTGCTAAAGACATTCGGAGCTTGGATAAGGAGATGAGAAGCTGGGATGCGTTCACAGGGCTGGACAACAGCGTGAAGAACATGATCACGTCCCTGCGCGCGGTGAACGAGCTGCAGAACCCGGCCATCAGGGACCGGCACTGGCATGAGCTCATGCAGGCAGCCAAGGTGCTCTGGCCCCCGCGCTGCTCCCACGCCAGCCAACCCCACCGCCCCTGGCCCCAGGCTCAGCTCCCGGGGCTCTTGGCAGCCTGATCCAGGCAGTTCCCAAGATTTCCAAGGCTCTCAGCCTTGACCCTGCCTTTTCTGACCTTTCAGATAAATGCTGTATTTTCAGTTCTAGCCATGAAATCACTTGGTTGTTGGCAGAGGTATTGAAGAGGGATCTCTTCGTATGCCCCAAAGCACAGGAAGCTGTTTGGGAGAGCTCAGCCTGCGGGCGCACAGCTGCACGCGGCTGCAAACGCCAGCTCCCGGCTCCAGCTGGGAGCCCCCAAGGAGACGGGAACGGGGGAGTCTCCGTGCCCGTGTGCCGGCACGCACAGCTGTCAGCACTCTGCACAGTTGCTCCTCGTGCTCTTATAAAGCAATCACTAAAGTAACCATGACCCAGGTGGACTCGTGGGCTAAATAATTTAGTCTTTAAAAGTTAATGGACATTGAAATGACATTTAAGAGGTGGCCCTAACGAGTATTTGTATAGGCGCTTTGAATGTAGGTGTTAATGAGAGAGTTGGCCGGGGCGAGCCTTGGGCGCCTCTCCGCAGGGGTCAGTGCCCCTGACCACGCCGCTTCCGCTCCAGGTGAACTTCACCATGTCTGAGGACACGACCCTCGCCGACCTGCTGCAGCTGAACCTGCACAAGTTTGAGGATGAGGTTCGCAGCATCGTGGACAAAGCCGTGAAAGAGTCGGGCATGGAGAAGGTATGGCAAACACGGCTCAGTTTGTACCCACCATTGCTGCAGATAAGCCCGTGCTCTGAAACTGCTCTGCGACTTTCAGCTCTTGTGTTTCTGCTGGGGGGGGCTGGAGACCACACATGGGCTGGCACCCATGGAGCCTGTGCTCCGGAGGAGGCACTCGTATTGCTCTGCTCACCTTTCCAGAGCGGCTTCTGTAGGATTTTCCCACTTTGATAGCCGCAGAATTCAGCTCATTTCTGCTCATGCTCTGCCTGCAGGTGCTGAAGGCCCTGGACACTACCTGGTCGACGATGCAGTTCGAGCACGAGCCCCACACCAGGACCGGCACCATGCTTCTCAAGTCGGATGAAGCTCTCATCGAGACACTGGAAGACAACCAAGTGCAGCTGCAGAACCTGATGACTTCCAAGTACCTAGCTTTCTTCCTTCAGGAGGTGTCCAGCTGGCAGCAGAAGCTGTCTACCACTGACTCTGTCATAAGCATCTGGTTTGAGGTGCAGCGAACATGGAGTCACCTGGAGAGCATCTTCATCGGCTCTGAAGACATCCGCAATCAGCTGCCGGAAGACTCCAAGCGTTTTGACTCTATTGATAAAGATTTCAAAGCAAGTAACCTGCCCCTTCCTGGACCCCTTCGAGAACTCATTGGTGGGTTTGATTTAACTGAATCATTTTTCCTCTTGCAGGAATTAATGGCAGATGCAGTGAAAACTCCCAATGTAATTGAAGCAACAAATAAACCGGGTCTCTATGACAAGTTAGAAGCTTTGCAGAAAAGGTGAGGTTTCATCCCCCATGAAGCATTATGGAGAAACTTCCAGCGTCTGTTTTAAGGCCAAAAGAAGAGCTTAATTTCCCTAACAGCCAAAGTGGCATCTTCCTCAAGGTGACAATTACTTTGCAAGAAGCAAAAAATAATGATTTTTCTTTTAACTGCAGCTTTTCTTCCTTGTTTTCTGTTAGATTGGCACTTTGTGAGAAGGCTTTAGCCGAATACCTAGAGACAAAACGCTTGGCTTTTCCCCGATTCTACTTTGTTTCTTCTGCAGACCTGCTTGACATTTTATCTAATGGAAATGAGCCCGTTGAGGTACGGTCTGAATGTAAAGCGCGGGGATAAAAGTTCTTTGCCTCTTGTGTGCTAACTTCATTGTGGTGGTTTTAAAATATGTTTCATGGTTACATTGCTGGTGCACTGGTTCTCAGGGATGCAACAGTGTAAAAAGGGTGCAGTCGAAACTAAAATACTCCTTTGCCGTCAGTCGGCAGCTCCTGACCCTGCTGTCGTGCCTGTTCCAGGTGTCCCGTCACCTCTCGAAGCTGTTCGATAGTCTCGCTAAACTGAAGTTCAAAATGAGTCCGGACAACAAGCCCCTGAAGATCGGCCTGGGGATGTTCAGCAAGGAGGAGGAGTACGTGGATCTGGACAAGGAATGCGACTTATCCGGGCAGGTCAGCGAGGCTCCGTGGAAGCGTGCGCCTGCGGGAGCCGCGCGCGGGCAGTCTAAGCCTCTCGCTGCTTGTGTGTAACAGTCTGGCTGCAGCTGGAGAATGTAACTGTGATGCCTTTCAGCCGAAAAGGCCTAGAAACGGGGTCCACACCTCAGCTGTGGAAAGCTATGCAGCCTTACAGCCGCTCAGGGTCTTCCTCTGCTCGCCCTGGGACCACACGCTATAAGCTGTGATTTGAAGCGCGCTGTGGGGCCGTGCACCGAGGTCTTTCACGCAGCACGGGGCAAAGCTGGAGCGTCCGCAACCGGCACGGAAAGCTGCTGTAAAACACCAGGTTCTCTGGGCGTGACTGTCCTTAGGTGGAGATCTGGCTAAACCGCGTCCTGGAGAGGATGTGCTCCACGCTCCGGCACCTCATCCCCGAGGCGGTGGTGACCTACGAGGAGAAACCGCGGGAGCAGTGGGTGTTCGACTACCCGGCGCAGGTGCGGCGCCGCCGGGGACGGCGGGCTCAGCGAGCCGGACGGGGCAGCGCCCAGGCGGACGCGGACGCAGTGCAGAAACCCAGGGAGGCTGCTCGGAGCGCGGGTCGCCCAGGAGAACCGAACCCCCCCCTCGATGGGGAATAGATGCCCAGCAATGGGGGGCACCAGGGAGAGGAGTTCCCGTGCAGACTGCAGTGCCCCTCGGGGCATGGGAAAACAGATGCTGCACATTAAGGCTGAACTGCTGAAGTCTGATCCCTTTAAAACTCTGGATAAGAGCAGAATTAGTAAATAACCACCATAAAATTCAGGTTACCTGCCTGCAGTCCCAGAGGCAGAGGAGCACAGAGGACGGGGAGCCGTAAGCACCAGCCCTCAGCCGTGTTTTCTCCATGCGATTTCTTGCAGATTGCTCTGACATGCACCCAGATCTGGTGGACTACAGAAGTTGGCATTGCCTTTTCAAGACTGGAGGAAGGATATGAAAATGCAATTAAAGATTATAACAAAAAGCAGGTTTGCATCCCGCAGTTCTGATTGCAGCCGTGCTGCAGGCACCTCTCTGCTCTTACCAGACTCGGTCTGGGGGTGGTTCACAGAAAGCTAGGCAAAGTGTGAAGTCATTTTTCTATGTTAATCATTTCTTTCCTTCTTCAGATTAATCAGTTGAATGCACTGATTTCACTGCTCCTTGGAAACTTATCTGCAGGGGACCGAATGAAGATCATGACAATCTGTACCATAGATGTGCATGCCAGGGACGTTGTGGCTAAAATGATCCTTGCAAAGGTAGGAGTTACACAATCTTATTTTCATCACTTTGTTTATTGGTACTTCTGAGCAAAGCTTTTACTGTTACTCTATTATTTTCAAAATATCTGAATCTCTGAGGAAGTGTGAACAAAAAAAGTGCAAATTTAGGGGTACACGGGAGCCAGGGAGGTAACACGGCAGGGGTTCGCATGAGGCTGAGCTGTGCCTCGTCCGTGGCACGAATGCAGAGGTCTGGGAAGACGACGGGGGTGAACTGGCCTTTGGCCGAGACGCCGCTGTTCGCCGCGCTGAGCAGATAACTCGCAGAAGGTCCCGGTGGAGTCACGGCGTTAGTTCAGTACCTAAAGCTGCCGTGATGGGACTATGGATCAAGGCACTAACTTGGTTTGGGGAGAAAAAACGTGTTTTTGAGATCGAGGCAAAGCCAGGTGAAGGAGCAGCTTCCCTGGTTCCTGCCCCGCTCGGTGGGAGCTGGCGCCGGGCGGACGTGCCGGCAAGGCGCCGACCCGGAGGCCGCGGCAGGCTGGGCCCGTGCGGGCGCTGCATCTCGGCCCGCCCGCGTGCTTCGGGCATGCGAGCAGGCTGCAAGCGGCGCCCGCGCGGGTCGGGGAGCGGGCGGCCCCGGGGGCGGCGGCGGCGGCGGGGGTCCCGCCGGCTCCGCAGCGCCTCGCTCCGCAGGTGGAGAGCTCGCAGGCGTTCACCTGGCAGTCGCAGCTGCGGCACCGCTGGGACGAGGAGCGGAAGCACTGCTACGCCAACATCTGCGACGCCCAGCTGCAGTACTCCTACGAGTACCTGGGCAACACCCCGCGGCTGGTCATCACCCCGCTGACCGACCGGTAGGGCTCGGAGCCCCGCGGGCGCTGCTGCGCCCGCCGGCGCCCGCTGAGCCCGGCCCTGCGCCCGCAGGTGCTACATCACCCTGACGCAGTCCCTGCACCTTATCATGGGGGGGGCCCCCGCCGGCCCCGCCGGCACCGGCAAGACCGAGACCACCAAGGACCTCGGCCGCGCCGTGGGCATGATGGTTTACGTCTTCAACTGCTCCGAGCAGATGGACTACAAGGTAGGGCCCGGGCCGGCGGCGCCAGGACCAGGGAAACCCCCAGCTCGCGGGCGCCGCTGCAGTTCGCGCCCGCTCCCGCGTTAGGCTGCGCGCCCCGAAATCAGGCCTGGAAGATGGTGCCATAAGCGGCGCTGGTGGGTGGGAACCGGCACATTAAAAGCTTCAGCAAGTGGCTTATGCATAAGCAAATGTCTTCATGAAATGCATTTCTGTAAACACTGCATTTTTGATGCCTCTGCCCGCCCGCCAGAGCAAGACCGGCGGCTCCCAGCGCCGTCCCATGCCGCAGCTCCCTCCGAGCCCCCTTCCCCGCGCACGTCCGGGGTGGCCCTGCTGGCACCCAGCTTTCCCTCTGGGAAAAGCCTAAGCACAGGAGCTGTTCCTAACAGCTGCGCTTTTCTAGCAAACCCCCATCTTGCAGCCCCCACATAAAAGTTAGGCATGTCCAAAGCGTTGCCTTGCTTCGCTCCGCAGTCCTGCGGCAACATCTACAAAGGGCTCGCTCAGACCGGCGCCTGGGGCTGCTTCGACGAGTTCAACCGCATCGCGGTGGAGGTGCTCTCCGTGATCGCTGTGCAGGTGGGGGTTTCCCGAGCTCCCAGCTGTTCCGCATGTCTGGCCAGGGTGCGGTCCTGCCCGTCGGACTCCCGCTCTGAGTGCCCTGATCCACGGGCCGAGGGCCGGGTGCTATTTCGGGGTAAAACCTGACTTTCGGAGGGTCTGTTTGCAGCTATCACTCCCTCCGCCACGTTAGGCGGGAGGCGGAGGGCTCTCGGCAGCGCCGCGGCTCCCGCTGCCTCCCGTCCCTGCGCCCTCCGCGCCCTCCCCGCAGCGTGTGCCAGTGCCGGGGCCGCGGTTTGGGCGGTCGAGCTGAGGGGCCCGCGGAGCAGCGCGCTGCAGGGCCGCCCGCGCTGACGCCGCTGCTCGCCCGCCTAGGTGAAATGTGTTCAGGACGCAATCCGTGCCAAAAAGAAGAAGTTCAGTTTTCTGGGAGAGATGATATCTCTGATCCCGTCGGTCGGGCTGTTCATCACGATGAATCCCGGCTATGCAGGACGGACCGAACTGCCGGAGAATCTAAAAGCTCTGTTCAGGTACCGTGGACAGATGTGTCCCCCGTTAACTGGCACCTTCACAGCATTATGCTCCTGCTGTAACAGTCGTGCGCTGCGTCCCATAGCATGAACGAAGCCTTTGCTCGTGCAAACGAGGATGTTTGTGTGTGCTGGCAGCCCTGGTGTAAGAAAGACCTTGATGCCACGGTGACGGTCGTGCTCAAAGCCGCCGGGATGGCCAGAGGCTGGGGAGCCCCTGCTCCACCTGGAGACGAGGATGCTCCAGACGTCTCTTTGCCATCCTCAACCGCCCAGTGAGGGTTTGCGGAGAGGTCAGAGTCAGGCTTTCCTTGGAGGTGCCCTGTGAAAGGATCAGAGACACCTGGAACAAGCTGCAGCAAAAGAAAAATCCAACTGAGAAAAAGGGGGAAAAAATTCCACAGAGGTGGTCAAACACTGGAAAGGGTTGCCCAGAGAGGCTGTGGGATCTCTCTTATTGGAGGAACTCAAAGCTCAACTGGAAAAGTCTCAGAGTGACCTGCTCTGGCTTTGAAATGCACCCCACCTGGAGCAGGAGGTGCTCCATGCAGGATACCTCCAGAGATCCCATCCACCCTAAATTATTGTCTGATGCTGATAGGAATACTGCAGGATTTGTACTGAAAATCCAAATGCAGATTCTTACCAGCTGCAGGAGGGTGAGGACGCGTGTGGGTGCACGTGCACAGGCCCTGCTAATCCTTCACTGCTCTTCTCCAGACCCTGCGCCATGGTCGTCCCGGATTTTGAACTTATCTGTGAAATCATGCTTGTTGCAGAAGGTTTTATTGATGCTAAGCTCCTAGCAAGAAAGTTCATTACTCTATATACGCTGTGCAAAGAGCTACTGTCTAAACAGGTAATTTAACATTGTTCTGTGGTTCATGAAGATGAAAGAGTTAATTTGAATTTAGAACTTGATAGATAGTTTAAAAACCTCTCAGCTGGTAGTAACATGTTGGCTTGCATTCTGCGTAGTTCAGGGTCTATGGCTGGACAAATTCCACCCCCATGCTGGTGTATCATATGGCATATTTCTGCCTTCTGGAAGAAATAAAGGCATTCAGAAATAGAACAGAATATAGCCTATTAAGATGAGAGCATCCAGATGTTATTCATCTCAACATAAGTGATTTACAAGCAAATAAAAATGTGCTTCCCAGGAAACAAGACAGACTGCCATTCATCTCCTGGCTGAATAGGGTTTGTCTTGTAAATAAACTCACTTTAAGACAAGTCTGCTGGGTGCTGTGTTGACAACCTGGGTTCAGGGCAGTAGTGGGCGTATTCTTCTCTACTTCTGTTTAAAACAGTTCTCTTTCACCAAAATTAAATGATAATATTTTGCTGCCTGTTTGATAGGACCATTATGACTGGGGTTTGCGGGCCATCAAGTCCGTGCTGGTGGTAGCAGGCTCCTTGAAGAGAGGGGACCCTGGCCGTGCTGAGGACCAAGTCCTCATGAGAGCTTTACGAGACTTTAACATTCCCAAGATCGTGACAGACGACTTGCCCGTGTTCATGGGGCTGATTGGAGACCTTTTCCCAGCTCTGGACGTCCCCAGAAAGCGTGACCTGAACTTTGAGAAGGTGCGAGCATGGGCAGGTCTTCTCATGCAGCTCTGAGCAGCCTGAGAGAGGCTGGGATGGAGACACTTGGACCAAGAACCAAGCCAGGGCAATGGCAGCCACCTGGCAGCCGGTCCATTCGGCACATCTCTGCAGTCCTTGCCAAGGCAGTGGTGGCCATCTCCTGCCTGCTCAGTGCCTGCTTTCCCCGGCAGATCATTAAGCAGTCCATGCTGGAGCTGAAGCTGCAGGCAGAGGAGAGCTTTGTGCTGAAGGTGGTGCAGCTGGAGGAGCTGCTGCAAGTCAGGCACTCCGTGTTCGTCATTGGCAACGCCGGCTGCGGCAAGTCCCAGGTAGGGCCGGTGTCAAGCCCTGTAACCCAGTGGCAGCAGTGTGGCAGCAGGTTTGGGGTATCCCCATGCTGCTCCACAGGTCATGCTGGTGCCTGGGGCAGGCAACCTCCCCGTGGGTGATGAATGGAGCCGGTGACACTGGGGATGCCAGCACGGGACTCCTGGACTCACCGTGCACCCATGAGCTGGCCAGGAACCGGGTCCACTGAAGCATCCCCAGCAGCTCTCCAGGCCCTGATGCCAGCGGCTGGCAGGAGCGGGCCACGCTGTCTGGCTGCAAACGCCCTGGCAGGACCCGAGGCTCAGCGGCACCGTCCCTCCCTCCCCGCAGGTGCTGAAATCCCTCAACAAGACTTACCAGACCATGAAGCGGAAGCCGGTCGCTGTGGATCTGGACCCAAAAGCTGTAACCTGCGACGAGCTGTTTGGGATTATTCACCCATCGACCCGCGAGTGGAAGGATGGTGAGATGCCCCAGCTTGCGCGCACAGCCACGTGAAAGGTCGCTCATCCCAAATAGGAACCGGCACATAAAAAGCTTCAGCAAGTGGCTCATGCATAAGCAAATGTTTTCATGAAATGCATTTCTGTAAACACTGCCTCTTTGATGCCATCGCTGAAAAGACCTTTCCTTGGGGCTTTTGAATAGTGTGTGAGGAGGGGAAGAGAGGGGAAGACAGATGTGCTTGGGGGAAGCAGCAGTCCCGTGTGTTCCTCCAGGAGAACGTGCCGTGGGCAGAAAGGGGTGGGAAGGAAAAAGCCTCATGTCTCTGCATGGGCAGGTCTGTTCTCCTCCACGATGCGCGACCTGGCCAACATCACCCATAAGGGGCCCAAGTGGATCATCCTCGATGGAGATATTGACCCCATGTGGATCGAGTCCCTGAACACGGTCATGGATGACAACAAAGTCGGTGCTGTCCCACCCCACGGAGCTGGGCTGGCTTCAGCACTGGGGTTGGCCGCCCCGGCGGACATCCCCGAGCCCGCAGCACCCCGACACGCCGCATCCCCCCCAGGTCCTCACCCTGGCCAGCAACGAGCGCATCCCCCTCAACCCCACCATGCGGCTGCTCTTCGAGATCAGCCACCTGCGCACCGCCACGCCGGCGACCGTGTCCCGCGCGGGAATCCTCTACATCAACCCCGCCGACCTGGGCTGGAACCCGTGAGTCCGCGCCGCGCCGGGACCGGGACCTGGCCCAGGGCGAGCATCCGCCGGCGCCCTGACCTGCGCCCCCCACCCCGTCCCCTGGCAGCGTCGTCACCAGCTGGATCGAGAAGAGGACGGTGCAGTCCGAGAAGGCCAATCTGATGATCCTGTTCGATAAGTACCTGCCTACGTGCCTCGACAAGCTCAAGTTCGGGTTCAAAAAAATCACGCCGGTGCCGGAGATCACGGTGATCCAGACCACGCTGTACCTGCTGGAGTGCCTGCTGACGCCGCAGCACGCGCCGCCGGACTCCCCGCGGGAGCTCTACGAGCTCTACTTCGTGTTCGCCTGCGCCTGGGCCTTCGGGGGGGCCATGTTCCACGACCAGGTGGGCCCCCGCGGACACGGGCGGACACGCGCCCGGCCGCGCGCCCGCGCTCTGACCCTCCCGTTCCCGCCAGCTGGTGGATTACCGCGTGGAGTTCAGCAAGTGGTGGGTGAACGAGTTCAAAACCATCAAGTTCCCTTCTCAGGGGACAATTTTTGACTATTACATCGACCCAGAAACTAAGAAATTCATGCTCTGGACTGAAAAGGTGCCAAAATTTGAACTTGATCCAGAAGTCCCTTTACAGGTATTTCCTGCAAGCTGTCTTTATTTACATGTTTTAATTTGTTCATTAATGAGTGTGTCCCGTCCTCCCCACAAGCAGCTATGGGCAAGGACAGGTCTCTGGAGTGGGGCAGACACTCAGGCTGCGCCTGCCACCGAGACGCCGCAGACCGACGGCACCAGGCGAACCCCGCGGCGCTCGATGGTTTCGCTTCACTCGACACAAACTCAGCGAGAGCCGCAAGTTGCAGCTCTTCCTTTTTAATTTCAGATGAACATGTGGCTTCACAGATTCTCATGAGCTAATTATAATTATTGCCTGACTGCAAGTCATACTTTAGAATATTATTTGCATATGTCTTTTCAAATGCCACTCTAGGAAGGGTGGGCTTTACTGAAGATGTCAAGGGAGGGGGAAAGTGCCTGTCTATGTGTTGTCTAAATGGAGACATGGGAAGAAAGTTTCAGGAGCTGTTTTGTTTTGTTTTAATAATGTGGTTCTCTGACTCTTACTCTTACTTTTGGTTGGAAAGCCTTTTGAAAAACCCGACATCTGAGACCTTTTGTGTTAGAGAGGGACCAGATTTGCATGTGGAGATAATATCTTTCATTAGACCAGCTGGTATAGCTGCAAAATGAGACCAGCCTTGGGGCATGTCACCTGCTGCTCTAATGATAGATGGTGCCTCTGCCCATACCCTCATCCCAACGTGCCCTCGGCCTTTGCAGCAGGAGACATGTCCTATTGGGTTTGACACCAAAATCTCCTCCAGGCTTCCATGGTGCACACGACCGAGACCGTCCGGATCCGCTACTTCATGGACCTGCTGATGGAGAAGCAGTGGCCAGTGATGCTGGTGGGGAATGCGGGGACCGGGAAGTCGGTCATGATGGAGGACAAGCTGGAGGCGCTCAGCACGGATGACTACCTGGTGCAGTCCGTGCCCTTCAACTTCTACACCACCTCGGCCATGCTGCAGGGTAAGGGCCAGAGCTGGCAGCCAGGCTGGCCAGGCTGCACTGCTGGGCCCCGTGCTGCGGCGCTTCCCTCCACTCCAGCCCCTCTCTTCCACTGCAGCCATTCTCGAGAAGCCCCTGGAGAAGAAGTCGGGGAGGAACTACGGCCCCCCTGGCACCCGGCGGCTCGTCTACTTCATTGATGACATGAACATGCCAGAGGTGGACAAGTACGGCACCGTGGCCCCGCACACACTCATCCGGCAGCACATGGACCATGGGCACTGGTAGGTATACAGTGGCAGCGGCACTGTCCCTGGCATGCGGCCATGTCCACCAAAGCCCCAGCTCAGCCCACATGGTGGGGCCAGTGCCTGGTCTGGGTGCATCGGCGTGGAGCCCATCCCACGGCCATGGTGCACCAGCATGGAGCCCATCCCATGGCCATGGTCAATCGGCATGGAGCCTGTCCCAAGGCCACAGTGTGTGCCGCGCTCCTGCCCTGGCACGGTGGCATCGCCTCTGTCGTGGGCACAGGCAGAGCAACATGGCCTGGCACATGAATGCTGGCACCTCTCCTGTCCCCACGGCACCGGAGCCATGTCCCTGCCTGTGCTGCCTCCTGCAGAAAAGCGCCAGCTCTGCGTCCCACTGCCGGGAGCAGCGGGGAACAGCTGGGAAAGGCTTTGGCACAGAAACGGGGAAACTCTCCTCCTGGTTCCCAGACCCACCGATCAGTCCAAAGCAAACAGCCCTGGCTCCGGCCCCGAGGCTTGGTCAGGGAAGCCCTGCAGAGGGGATTCTGCTCCGGGCAGAGCAGCCTGTGCAGGCACCGGGGAGTGTGGTGGGGACGATGCAGGGCTTTCCTGGAAGGGAGGAAGAGCCCAAGTCCCATTGGCTGCAGCGAGCGTTACGGCTGGGTCTGGCTGCGGGGACGGGATGGTCCCAGCGCTGTGAGCATCGCCCGGAGCGGTGCCGGGCTCCTGCAAGTGCCCAGGATGTGGGACACACCAAGGCAAAGCCATCTGGGGGACATGGCCCCGTGGACAGTCTGTCCCTCTGCCCGGCGCAGGTACGACAGGAACAAGCTGACCCTGAAGGACATTCACAACTGCCAGTACGTGGCTTGCATGAACCCCACCGCCGGGTCCTTCACCATCGACCCGAGGCTGCAGGTACGCGGGGACGAGGCGCTGGGGAGCCGGGCAGCACCGCGCCGTCGGCTCCGGCAAACGGCACCCGGCGCCCTGGGCGGCTGAGCACCGGCTCTTTGCCGCAGCGACACTTCTGCGTCTTTGCGGTGAGCTTTCCCGGCCAAGAAGCGCTCCTGACCATTTACAGCACCATCCTCGCCCAGCACCTGGCTCAGCGCAAGATGCCGCTGGCCGTCCAGAAGCTGCAGGCCCAGCTGGTCACGGCCGCGCTGGGTGAGCCCTGGTCACGTGCAGCGGGTCGGAAACGCAGCCAGCGCCGGCATTCGGCACCCGCGTGTGCTGCAGCAGGATCCCCAGGCAGCGCGGGGCAAACCAAAGCCATGCCAACCCGTCACTGCCCCGGACAGCTCGGTGCAGCACCTCGAGGCACCGTGCAGCACAGATAAAAGCCCCGTTCCTCCTTTTCTCCGCTTCTTAGTCAAACTGCAGTACGGTGCACCTGGGAACGGTCAAACCAAGATTTCAGATTGGGTTCTGTCTGCCAAAGCTGGGAGGGAAACGGGCAGAGCAAGGCACAGGGACCCCGCGCCGAGCGCGGCGGTCTCTGCGACCCGCCTGCCCGCTCACCCCCTGTCTCCCACGAGCAGCCCTGCACCAGAAGGTCACGTCCACCTTCCTGCCGACCGCCATCAAGTTCCACTACCTCTTCAACCTCCGCGACCTCTCCAACATTTTCCAGGTACCGGGAGGGGTGGGGGGGTGATTGCCTTTAGACAACTTTCCTTTGCACCATGTCCTTGCAGTGTGTTGTGTCCTTGAGCTGCACCATGACCTTTTCCCAAAGCCAACGTTTTCACTCAGCTCTGAGTAGCAGTGAATAAAACCCCTGAGGCCCGACGGGTTCGTGTGTTTGCCAGGGGCTGCTCTTCTCCACGCCCGAGTGCCTCCGCGCTCCCCTGGACTTGGTGCGCCTCTGGCTGCACGAAGCCGGGCGGGTGTACGGGGACAAGCTCATTGACGACAAGGACCAGGAGAGCTTCGGACGCATTCTAGCCGCCACCTGCAAAAAATTCTTCGATGTAGGTTGTGCCGATAAACAAGAGAGCGCTGCAGCCTGGAGGGCTGCGTTTCGGGGCGTGTGGGGCCAGGGATTGCTGCACCAGCTCGCTTCGCCTCTCCGCAGGACCTCAGGGAAGACCAGATGTTCGCCAAGCCCAACATCTACTGCCACTTCGCCCAGGGCATTGGGGAGCCCAAGTACCTGCCGGTGCCAAACTGGCCATCTCTGAACAAGCTGCTGGGGGAAGCCCTAGACAGCTACAATGAGGTCAACGCGGTGATGAACCTGGTGAGGCCCCACAAGCCGGTCTGCAGCCGGGCAGCCCCCGCACCGCGTGGACGGCCGGGCTTTGCACTGCCACCGCCCTCGCTCAACTTTGCATGCTCGGAGGCATCCACAGCTTTTCCTGCTGGGAAATGCTAAACCCTTCCCTCTGGTTTTCTCTAGGTGCTGTTTGAAGATGCCGTGTCCCATATTTGCAGAATTAGTCGGATCTTAGAGTCCCCCCGAGGCAATGCGCTGCTGGTGGGAGTCGGAGGCAGTGGGAAGCAGAGTCTTTCACGGCTGGCAGCCTATATTAGCGCTCTGGACGTGTTTCAGATTACACTGAAGAAGGGATATGGCATTCCAGACCTTAAGGTTAGTGCAGCTTTTCCCATCCAGCTCCTGGGGCAGCTCAGCCTGCTCGTGGAGGGATCATGCAAACCATGTAAGCGGAGCCAAAAGCCTCCTGCTGGCGCTCCGCCTGCGAGCCCCAGGGCCGGCACCTCCGGTCCCTCCGTGTTTTCGTACCCTGCCATCTGCACCAGATGCTTTCCAGACACCCTCGAGCAGGGTTTCTCCAGCTTGGGGATGTGCAGGAGCAGCCTGTCCCCAGTCCATCCCCTTTGCAAGGGCAGGTCCATGCGGCAGCTCCAGCATCTTTGCCAGGGAGTTTTGCCGTGGTCTCATGTGCAGCATCACCCAGCACAGAAAAGGGAAATGCCAGCCCAGCCCTGCCTCTCCCCGCTCAGCCGCTCTTGTTTGAGATATTTCCCCGACCTCTGAGCCAGGGCAGCCACGTCGGAGAGCTGCTCAGTCCGAGGGGCTGAACAGAGACGGGTTTGGTGGCTTCTCTCCTGTCCAGCTGGACCTCGCCTCCCAGTACATCAAGGCCGCCGTGAAGAACACCCCCACCGTCTTCCTGATGACTGACTCCCAGGTCGCCGAAGAACAGTTCCTGGTCCTCATCAATGACTTCCTGGCATCTGGAGAGATCCCAGGGCTTTTTCAGGATGATGACCTGGAAAATATTATGAACTCCATGAGGCCACAAGTGAAGTTCCTTGGATTGCAAGACTCAAGAGAAAACTGCTGGAAACTATTTATAGAAAAAGTCAGGCGACAGTTAAAGGTAGGGGCTCACCCCAAAGTGGTGTCTGCTAAGTGCTTCTGACTTGCTTAATCCAAAATCTATTTGCAAACAGCACACACAGCATTGTGGTAATGAGTCCAACCAAAAAATGTGCTCGAAGGATCCCTGGCCAGCTCAGTGCCTCCTGCTTCAGGGCTGCAGCTCTTGCCACCCACGTGTTGTCCTCCCTCGAAGCGGGGGCGGGCACGGAAGCAGCCCGCAACCCGCCCCGAAGACGCCAGCGCGGCGCCGCGGCTCCGGCTGCCGCCGCCAAGGCGGGGGCCCGGCTCCGCTGGGAGAGGCCGGGTGCTGCTGGGTGCGCGATGGCAGAGCCTCTCCCGGCGCTGCAGAGGGGATGCAGTGGGCGGGGGGTGCATTCTGGATCTTCACGGAGGAGAAGACGCGGACCCCGCGGCAAGGCTGCCCTGTGCCGGGGCCGCGCCAGGGCCGTCCCGCCGCGCTCACCGGCACGCTCCCGCCCAGGTGATCCTCTGCTTCTCGCCCGTGGGCTCCACGCTGCGGGTGCGCGCCCGCAAGTTCCCGGCCGTGGTGAGCTGCACCGCCATCGACTGGTTCCACGAGTGGCCGGAGGACGCGCTCGTCTCCGTCAGCAGCAGGTTCCTGGAGGAGACAGGGGGCATCGAGGTGAGTGGCTGCGGGCACAGGCAGACATGGGGGCAGGTGGCCGGGCACGCCGCGACGGCAGGGCTCGGGCACCCCGCCAGCTCCGAGGAAACCAGCAAGTGTCCAGCACTTCCGCATCTCACCTCATTGCAGCGAGCATGGGGACTGGGACCCGGGGCGGGTCAAGATGCAGCAGGACGGGGACCTGGGGTGCGTTGGGATGCAGCAGGGATGGGGAGCTGGAGTGGGTCGTTATTTACGTTTAATACTTGTGCTGCCTCAGTGTTCGGTTACGAAGTGGTTTGTGTTCCCAACGCAGCCAGAGATCAAGGCCTCCATCAGCCAGTTCATGTCCTTCGTCCACACGAGCGTTAACGAGATGTCCAAGACCTACCTGGCCATGGAGAGACGCTATAATTATACCACACCAAAAACCTTTCTGGAGCAGATAAAGCTTTACCAAAATCTGCTATCCAAAAAAAGGCAAGAACTCATCGCAAAGATCGACCGGCTGGAGAACGGCCTGATGAAGCTGCAGAGCACAGCGTCCCAGGTGCGTGCTCTGCCTCACCAAGAGCTCACAGCACCCCTGCACCTGGCTCTGGGCTGGGGGCAGGCAGCAGCCAGTGGGGAAGAACCACATCGGTATTTCAGTTCTGCTCATCCCACCCGCTCCTATGTCTCCTGCCATTCAGGTCGACGACCTGAAGGCCAAACTGGCAATCCAGGAGGCAGAGCTGAAGCAGAAGAATGAGGATGCGGATAAGCTGATCCACGTGGTGGGCATCGAAACGGAGAAAGTCAGCAAGGAGAAAGCCATTGCTGACGAGGAGGAGCTGAAGGTCCAGGTCATCAACACGGTATGCAGCGCCCGCCGCTCCCGGGCAGCTGCTCGGGTTGGAGCAGCGTGGAGGCGGGAGCCGTGCCCCGCACCGACGCTCAGCCCCGTCCACCGCCTCGCCGCCCCCAGAACGTGGCAGAGAAACAGCGCGCCTGCGAGACCGACCTGGCGAAAGCGGAGCCCGCGCTCGTCGCTGCCCAGGAGGCCCTCAACACCCTCAACAAGGTAGAAGGCGTGGGGTCTTCAGGGCTGCAGTGGTGCCCAGCGTGGGGAGGGCTCCTGGGTGGCAGGACCCCTCGCAGCAGCCCAACCTCATGTCGGGCAACGCAGAACGACCATCTTCTCCCATCCTAGAACAACCTGACGGAGCTGAAGTCCTTTGGGTCCCCCCCACAAGCGGTGGTGAATGTCACGGCAGCCGTGATGATCCTGACAGCGCCGGGGGGCAGGATACCAAAGGATAAAAGCTGGAAGGCAGCAAAAATCATGATGGGAAAAGTAGACACCTTCCTGGATGCATTAAAGAAGTTCGACAAGGAGCACATCCCCGAAGCGTGCCTCAAAGCGTTCAAGTGAGTAAACGGCTGGTTCCTCCCAGGCAAAGTCTTCCCCAAGCTCAGTGCCACCATGGAGGGATCGGCAAAAGCAAGGGAGGTAACTCCACTCTAAGTCTCCAGGTTGCTACAGAAAGTTAAATACTGCACGTAGGAAGTCTATAGCCCACGAGGGCTCCAGGCCCCACGGGGAGCAGTGCTGTGCACCGGGTAACGCAGTGGTGTGTGTCCTCCCTTTCCAGGCCCTATCAGTCAGACCCGAATTTTGACCCCGAGTCTATACTGTCGAAGTCGACAGCCGCAGCAGGTCTGTGCTCCTGGTGTTTGAACATCGTTCGCTTCTACGAGGTCTACTGCGACGTCGCGCCCAAGAGGCAGGCGCTCGAGGAGGCCAACGCGGAGCTGGCAGAGGCGCAAGACAAACTCGCTCGTATTAAGAACAAAATTGCAGTAAGCGTGTGCTCCCGCCCGGGCCGTCCCCAGCCAGGGCCTGCTGCGGGAGCCGGCAGCTGTTTGCGTTGGCCGGCGTCCACCGCGGCTGCAGAGCAGCCTCAGACGATGCAGCTCTGGGTCGCAGAAAGGAGCCAAAAGGGAATTAGACAGATTCCTATCACGTGTGTAGCCTGGAGCCCAGGTGGAAGAGTTGCATCTTCACACCAGGGCTTGCAGACTCATTAGTGTCTGCGAAGCTTTCTCCAGGCTTGCAAACTTACTGCAATCGCGTTTTGTATGTGTAGGAGGTAAGTGTAAATGTGTTGTCTTTTAAAGGATCTGAATGCCAATTTGGCAACTCTCACGGCGGAATTTGAGAAAGCTACAGCTGAAAAAATCAAATGTCAGCAAGAGGCTGATGCCACAAACAGAGTCATCACATTAGCAAACAGGTATCGTGCAAATATTGGCTCCAGAAGTGCTGGGGCTGCAGGGGGGGGACCAGCTGAGATCATCGGCTGCTCCCTGGGATTGCCTGGTGGTGGGAAGGTGCTTCAAAGGACACGGAGCCATGGGAAAGCAGACACACACACACACACACACACCCTCCAAACTGAAACTATCCTCAAGACTCGCGCCCGGGCGCGCGAGGGGCAGCCGCCGCCGCGGCAAGGCACGGCACAGCGCTGAGCTGCCGGCCGGGGCGCCGGGACCGGCAGCAGCACCGCGTCCTCCACGACCCAGGCTCGTCGGGGGGCTGGCCTCCGAAAACGTCCGCTGGGCCGAGTCCGTGGAGACCTTCCAGGCGCAGGAGAAGACTCTGTGCGGGGACGTGCTGCTGATCTCTGCCTTCGTGTCCTACGTCGGCTACTTCACCAAGAAGTACCGTGCCGAGCTGATCGACAAGCACTGGATCCCCTTCCTCGGGGGGCTCAAGGTAGCAGCGGCAGCCAGAGCGGTGGGGGCCGCGGGCACCTTGCCGGCGGCGTGCCCACCCCGGCGTCCCCCCACGCCAGGTGCCCATCCCCATCACGCCGGAGCTGGACCCGCTGAGCCTGCTCACCGACGACGCCGAGGTGGCCGCCTGGAGCAACCAGGGGCTGCCCAGCGACCGCATGTCCTCTGAGAACGCCACCATCCTCTGCAACACCGAGCGCTGGCCGCTCATCGTGGACGCCCAGCTCCAGGGCATCAAGTGGATCAAGAACAAATACGGCGAGGAGCTGAAGGCCATCCGGCTGGGGCAGCGCAAGTGGGTTGGCCCCCCCCCGGCCCTGCCGCCCGCGGGCGCCGCGCCGTGCCGCGCCGTGCCGCGCCGTGCCGGGCGCCCCACCGTGCCCACGCCGGCCCTCCCACCGCAGCTACCTGGACACCATCGAGCAGGCGGTCTCCGAGGGGCACACGCTGCTCATCGAGAACATCGGCGAGACCGTGGAGCCGGTGCTGGACCCCCTGCTGGGCAGGAACACCATCAAGAAGGGGCGGTGAGCGCGCCGGCCGGCCGTCCCCGCAGCCGGGCCCTCGGGCGGGCGGCGCTCAGAAATTAACGTGTCTAATTAACGACGCAGCTACATTAAGATAGGCGACAAAGAAGTGGAGTACCACCCGCGCTTCCGCCTCATTCTGCACACCAAGTACTTCAACCCCCACTACAAGCCCGAGATGCAGGCTCAGTGCACCTTGATCAACTTCCTGGTGACCAGAGACGGGCTGGAGGACCAGCTGCTGGCGGCCGTGGTGGCCAAGGAGCGGCCGGACCTGGAGAGCCTGAAGGTGCGGGGCCGGGCGCGCCGCGGGCTGGCGCGGGGCCGCGGGGGCCGGCGAGCCCCGTCGGGAGCCCCCCGCCCCGCCGCGCGCCGGCGCCTCCGCGACTCCGCGAAGCGGTTCGGCTGTTTTTCCGGGGACCCTCGGCTCAGCCGATCAACGCGTTACCGTGTCGTCTGGGTCGTGTTTATAAAGTTTGTATTAACAGCGAAGACGACGCTGCTCATCGGGGAGCTCCCAGCACAGATCGCGGCCGCCGCCCCACGAGATTTAACCCCTGCAGCCGCTCGAACGACTCGTGTCGCTCTCGTGCATTACAGGCGAATCTCACAAAAAGCCAGAATGAATTTAAGATCAATCTCAAGGAGCTGGAGGACTCCCTGCTTGCCCGGCTCTCTGCTGCCTCGGGGGATTTCCTGGGAGACACGGCGCTGGTGGAGAACCTGGAAACAACAAAGCGCACAGCCATGGAAATTGAGGAAAAAGTGAGGGGGCCGCCCCACGGCTCCGGGCCGCTGCGCCGCGGGCGGGCGGGCTCTCCCGGGCCATGCCCGGGGTGCCCAGGGCAGCAGCGGGAGCTGGGGGCTGGTTCACCAAAGGTGCCGTGATAACCCCCCCCCCCCCCGCCCCATGTGTGTGTCTTGAGGTGAAAGAAGCTAAAATCACTGAAGGCCAAATAAACGTCACGAGAGAAAACTACAGGCCAGCAGCAGAAAGAGCCTCGCTGCTGTACTTCATCCTGAGCGACCTCAACAAGATCAACCCCATCTACCAGTTCTCCCTGAAGGTAAGCGCGGACGCGGGAGCTCGGCGGTCTCGCGGGGCCCGGCGCTTGGCGTCGCTGCACTTGCCCGCGAGCCGCGTCTGCCCCGGCCGGTCCCGCAGGCCTTCAACGTGGTCTTCGAGAAGGCGATCCAGCGCACGAGCCCCGCCGACGATGTCAGGCAGCGGGTCATCAACCTGACGGACGAGATCACCTACTCGGTCTTCATGTACACGGCACGGGGGCTCTTCGAGAGGGACAAGCTCATCTTCCTGGCACAGGTTGCCTTCCAGGTAACGTGGGCAGACGTCTGGGGCCGCTGCTGCGACTTGCCGGTGCCCCACACGCGCCGGTCCCCATTGCGGGGACGGGCGCATCGCGTCTCGCCTCCCCAGGTGCTGACCATGAAGAAGGAGGTGAACCCGGTGGAGCTGGACTTCCTCCTGCGCTTCCCGTTCAAGGCCGGCGTGGCGTCGCCCGTGGATTTCCTGCAGTCCCAGGGCTGGGGCGGCATCAAGGTTGGGGCGGCGGGAGCGCGAGGGGGGCCGGCGCCGGCCTCCGCGGTCGGTGCGCGGAGGAGGTGTAAGGGATAAACCAGGAAAGGGGCTTTTCCAGCCAGAAAAAGCGATGCCTGTGGCAAAGCCCGTTTTCTCGCGGTTCGAGACCACTCCCGCGGCGCCCGTCTCGGCTCCGGGGCGTCCCCGGGACGCCGGTGGGACCGCGGCGCTGCAGCCGCGGACGAGGAGGCTCGCGGCAGCCCACCGGGCCCCCGCCGGCTGCGGGGCCACCGAAACGCCCCCCGCAGCCCGGGGGTCCCCGCGGGTCGGCGGAGCCGCCTGGGTGATTGCGCCCTTCCCTGCGGCTCCCAAGGTCCTCTCGGAGATGGACGAGTTCAAGAACCTGGACAGCGACATCGAAGGTTCGGCAAAGCGATGGAAGAAGTTTGTGGAGTCCGAGGCGCCCGAGAAGGAAGTGTTCCCGAAGGAGTGGAAGAACAAGACGTCCCTGCAGAAGCTGTGCATGCTGCGGTGCATGAGGCCGGACAGGATGACCTACGCCGTCCGGTGCGGCCCCCGGCGCGCCGCCCGCGGGACGCGAGCCCCGTCGGCCGGACCGGCCCGCCGGCAGCTCCCGGCGAGGCTCCTGCCCGCGGGGGCACGCCAGGCCGAGGCGCCTCGTCAGCCGGCGCGCTTGTTCCCAACTGACCTGTATCCTGTTATGTTTCCTCAGAAACTTCGTGGAAGAAAAGATGGGAAGTAAGTTTGTGGAAGGGAGAAGCGTTGAATTTTCTAAGTCGTACGAAGAGAGCAGCCCGTCCACAGCGATATTCTTCATCCTCTCGCCTGGGGTTGACCCGCTGAAGGACGTGGAAGCCCTGGGTAAATTGGTGCTGCCCCCTGTTCCTCAGACCAGCATCGCTGGGTCTCGGGTCATAACGCCCTTCTTGCTTGGTTGTTTCATTAGTAAAATCAGGAGCTGCAAAACCCCCTTTTTCATGCCACTACTAATAAAAAAGGCAGCTTATACCACAGCTCTTTCTCTCCGCTTCCCAGGGAGAAAGCTGAACTTCACCATCGACAACGGGAAAATCCATAATGTGTCGCTGGGGCAAGGCCAAGAGATCGTGGCAGAAGAGGCCCTGGACGTGGCCTCGGTGCAAGGCCACTGGGTCATCCTGCAGGTATTGGCAGCTGCTGCGTGGCGGCAGCGCCCAGGCGCCCGCGGCTCAGCCGCGCTCTCCGGCCGGCCGCAAGCTGCATCCCTGGCCCGCGGCGAGCGGCGGCCGCTCCGCAGCCCTCGCCGGCCCTCGCTCGGTGGCCTGGGGTGGCGTTCAGCCCGCACGGCGCCTCCTTCGGAGCGGGACTGACCGGCCCCGAGGACATGGGGTCCCTCTGCCTTTAAATCAAGACGTGGAGTCCTGGGCAGGGGAGGAAGGGAAGGAGGAGGGAGGGAGGCTCCATGCAAGCAGAAGCTATGGCTGGTGCTGTTCTTGTGGTTAGACTGCACGATGATTTCTGGCCCTAAATATCCATTAATCTCAACGCAAAAGAACCCAGGCAGGTGGCGACTGACCAAGCTTTTTGACGGTAAGCTTTAATTGCGCTTGAGCCTTTCTATTTGACTAGCTCACCAAAAGCATGTTTTTTTCCCGTATACCACATACCAATGTAACGAAACAATAATGATTGATGTGGCATCGCCAGCCTCAGCAATATAGAATAGCGCCACATCTGCCATCACAGCAGGTCACACCAAAAACAATTAAGGAGGAATATGGTGAGCTAAGATTAAAATTTAGAAGCAAGAAATACAGTGAAGTGTTCTGTTACAGAATATCCATCTGGTCGCAAGGTGGCTGAGCACACTGGATAAAAAGGTGGAGCGATACAGCACTGGCAGCCACGCAGATTACAGGGTCTTCATGAGCGCTGAGCCCGCCCCCAGCCCAGAAGCACACATCATTCCTCAAGGACTGCTGGAAAACGCTATTAAAATCACCAACGAGCCCCCAACCGGCATGTACGCCAACCTGCACAAAGCGCTGGACCTCTTTACGCAGGTAAAGCGGACCGCTTTCGCCTTTACCAGCTGGTGCGCCTGCGGGGTTACAGAACTTGTTTCTTTTCATGCATTTTTGTATCAGTGCTTCTACTCTGCACCCTCCTGGCCAGGCTGAGCACTCCAGTTTGTCGTGGTGCGCCTGAACCCTCCGAGGGTTACTAGGATGGGGACCTCCCCCTGCACTGCTAGTGTCTCTCGCAGAGCGGAAGCTAAAATCTCTGCTGCTTGGTGCCCTGGACCACCAGCCTCTAGGGGCAGAGCTATAACGTGTGCACATTCCTAATTTGCTATGAACAACTGAGCACAGAAATTAACCAACTCCTTAAAAACAGAATTTTATGTATTGTTTTAATAAATGACTTTCAGTTCTGCTTTGCCATTACCTGTTAATTTTCATTAATAGGCTGATGGACAAGGCGACACTCACTCTTGCCTGCAAACCCACTCTCAGTTTTCTTCCACTACAGGACACTTTGGAGATGTGCAGCAGAGAAATTGAGTTCAAATGCATCTTGTTTGCACTCTGTTACTTCCATGCGGTGGTGGCTGAACGGCGCAAATTTGGAGCACAGGGATGGAATAGATCTTACCCCTTCAATAATGGTGACTTGACCATATCAATTAATGTGCTGTATAATTACCTGGAAGCTAACCCAAAGGTAAGGGCACTTACTAAGCAATCATGTCAGCATGACCCCCATTATGACAATCAACATTTTTTTTAAAAAATTGATCAGTTTACTGCACATACTCTTCCTTTTAAGAAAACATAGCCTTGCCAGTAAAATTCTTCCCCTCCGTGCCCTCAGGGAGCTGACTGCAAGCTTTAGCATGTGAAGAGATGCAGTCCTTAGCACTATGTGAGCTGCATGGAAAGCACGAGGCTCAGGATTGCCTGCTGCCTGCCCTGGCTCAGGCCTGACTCATTCCCCAGTGCTCTTCTCTTGTAAACATGACCATTCACCTGAAAGGCAAAGCCCACACCAAGAAGGAAGGTGCGGTGGCTAGGGCTGGCCGCTCTGCTGCCGGGGAGGGTGCTGCTCACCCAGGGCCTTACAGACGTGCACCGCAGCGACCCGAGTACAGATGGGATGAAAAGGGATCAGACGTACGATGGCTGTGCCTGTACAGGGACAAAGTGAAATCTGTGGGCAAACAGAAGAGAAACCTTAACGGACAAGGCCTCGTCTTTTCCCTGCCCCCCCCCCCCACACACACACACGCACGCACGCACGCTACACCGCTTGCTTCTGTCACCGTGCTTCAGCAGGTCCTGAACCAGACGGACGCTGGGCAGGAAAACCCGGCAGAAATTGTTTCGTGGCCCCCACAGTGCTACGGCAACATGTGACATTGCCTAGAGCTTGCTGCATGGGGCTTTTAGGGAGCCACACAGTGTACAAAGACCTTACAGTGAGTGTCTCCTGCTAGGTACCATGGGATGATCTCCGGTACCTTTTTGGTGAAATTATGTATGGTGGACATATCACAGACGACTGGGATCGCCGGTTATGTCGCACTTACCTGAGTGAATACATCCGGGTAGAGATGCTGGAAGGTGAAACGTACTTAGCTCCTGGGTTTCTGATCCCTCCCAACTTGGATTACAAGGTAAGAAAGGGCTGTCTCTCTCTGTGTCTCGTTCTGTCTCTCATCTGAGGATGTGGAATTAGCATTACAATTCCTATGGGACAAACACTGCTCTGGATTAGTATATGCTAGTCAGTGCTCCCTCATGCAAACCGAGAGGGAGTGTAGGAAGAAGGTGTTTTTTTTTTTTTTTTCTTTTTTTTTTTAAACCTTTCCAGTCCAGCGGCAACATGCAGAATCACTGGAAAATAATTCCTGCAGCTCAAGTAAAAATACCTTTAATAAACAAGATCAGCTAGCTATGAAGCACCGTAACTAGAAAAGCTACAAAGTATTTTCAAGGCAGAAGCAAAACTAGCTCCTGTATGTAAGTATCTGCTAAATTACTGTCATTATCTGTCCTGTGGTTAGGGTTACCATGAATACATTGATGAGAACTTGCCACCAGAGAGCCCATACTTGTATGGCCTTCACCCCAACGCAGAAATTGGCTTCCTGACTGTCACTTCAGACAAGCTTTTTCGGACAGTTTTAGAAATGCAACCCAAAGAATCAGATACTGGAGGAGGCTCGGGCGTCTCCCGAGAGGAAAAGGCAAGCAGCGTTTCTACTTCTTCACATTAAACAATGACACTTCAGCAGCCTTGAGATGGCTAGTTGGGAGGGCGGGACATGCATCCACACCTAATGGACAAGAGAATATGACAGAGTTGATGTCTTTCTATGACCTGACTTGATTTCTTGTCAGCGTAGAAAGTACAGAGTTGTAATTCCAGCATGGTACCTAATGATACAAGTTGTCAGCCTAGAGAAGGGGGGGCGGGGGGGGAGATTTGTTAGCTCACAGCTCATGAGAAAGACATCAAGTCTGCAGTTTCAGCTGTTAACAGTAGGTGCTGAGCTGGACACTCCTGTCAAGGAATTTTTATTTAAGTATGTTTGCACTTGATGTCTCTGTCACCAGCCCTGCTTTACATTTTATTATCATGTCTTCATTAATATAATTACACACTAGCAAACATTTCACTATTCTACCACTGCTGAAAAGGCAGAAGTACTACCTTATCCCAGAGGACTATAGCAAGGGTATAGAAGGTAATAGTGATGTTTGCCTGCTTCTTTCTTTCCCTTTCTCTGCCTTGACCTCTTCCTTGGGCTCACATCAATCTAGATACCAGGCAGGCAGCTACTCATGCAGATCGTAAGACCATCATCAGCTGCTCTCTTCCAGCATCTCAGAGAAACCTATAAGCATACAGCTAAAGTGGGACTGAAATGATGCCCAACCTCTTTCACTGTGTTTACTTGCTCTGGACACACAGTACAGTTACAAAAGCAGCAGTGTTCAAAATGATTACTCTCAGAGGGGGTAGAGATGTGCCAGCGGCAAAATGTGGCTCACATGCTGCATCTTCAGCCAGATGGCGCAGGCTTAGTAATTTCCATTGGTGATGACAACTACTAAAAATACAGATGGTTTTTAAAAAAAAAAAAAAAAATCTTCCTCCTGACTCCTTGGATTTTACACTTGAATTCCACATCCTCTTTGGCTTCAGTCCCTATCTTCCTAGCTATCAACAGAGCTACAGCTTTTTAAGAGCCAAGAGCACTTACTAAAAGAACAGAGTATTAGCAGGAAAGGAAGAAGCATGGCAGGAAAAAATATCATACTAACTTAACTGTTAACTCACAGTATTGTTCCTTAGATAAGAACAATTTTCTGGGTTGTTTTATCCAGGTGAAGTCAGTCCTAGATGAGATCATCGAGAAGCTACCAGAGCCATTCAATATAGCAGAGATCATGGCAAAGGCAGTGGATAAGACACCGTATGTCGTGGTTGCCTTCCAGGAATGTGAAAGAATGAACATCTTAACCCATGAAATCAGGCGCTCTTTGAAAGAATTAAATTTGGGACTGAAGGTACATGTTAGGTAGCTGTTTAGAAAGGTCCTCTCCTTACCACGTAGTTTCTCATGATTTGCCAATGGGTCTTGCTTTAGTTTCAAACCTGTGTTGTACAAACTGCTTGGTCACCGTTGTTCACTGTCCTGCAACTTCCACTGGGCTAGGAACAGCCAAATAGCATAAGTCTTGTGCTTTACAGTGGAGTTGAGACTGAGTACTTCAAACATCAGTCTTGTTTTCTTCAGATAAAACTATCCAGCCTTTTCTCTTTTAAAGGGAGAGCTAACAATTACATCAGATATGGAAGAGCTGGCAAATGCTCTCTTCTATGACAACGTACCCGAATCCTGGACACATTTTGCCTACCCATCTCTTCTTGGCTTAGGAGCCTGGTATGCAGACTTGCTGCTCCGGATTAGGGTGAGCAATTTTTTTTTTTTTTTTTTTTTTTTTTGGAGGGGGGTATAAGTTGCTAGGGAGCAAGTGAATGCCATAGAAGACTAGAAATCACCCCCATCAGAGTAAGGAGTAGTAAACTGTTTTATTTTTCATCATTTAGCTTATGCAGGTTGAAGTACCTGAAATGGCCTGTTACCACAACAATTAAAGCAGTAGTCTGAAAAGAGCAGTTCACCGTTAGAGTAAATCACCGTTTCAAGAAAACATTAGATAACCTAATCACAACTTTAAATGTCTCAGGCAAAAAGACATATAATAAAGCCATGTATTTAAACTGTGGCTTTGTTAAAAAATAAATAGCAGTATGTACAGCAATCCAGATTAACAGTTGAAGTTCCACTGCTGCAGTGGAACCTGACACTCATTACAAACTAGTCTGCCCATCTGGAAGATTTTCCAAAACTTGTATATTAGGCACAGTGAAAGAAGGGCTGTTTGTCGCTTCATATTTCAAAGCCACATTCCATTGCCTGAAGACCACGCTTTCCTCCAAAGTGCTTTGCCATTTTATTTTGCAGGAACTAGAAGTCTGGACAACGGACTTTGTGTTGCCTGCAACAGTGTGGCTAGCAGGATTCTTTAATCCTCAGTCTTTTCTCACTGCTATCATGCAGTCTATGGCTAGAAAAAATGAATGGCCACTGGACAAGATGTGTCTTTCAGTGGAAGTGACCAAGAAAAACCGTGAGGATATGACAGCTCCACCCAGAGAAGGCTCATATGTACATGGACTATTCATGGAAGGTAAAAGGCTGCATCTTTTATGAGACGTTTTAGGAACAGATAAAGTCCAGTTCAGCCTTAAAAATTCTTGCAAATGGAGCAAGCAGTAATATCCACTAACTTATTAAATTATTAAATTGGGATTTAAACAGAATGTGCAAAAACTCCAAGCAGTGAGACCAATTTTCAAACTATTAGACTCTTAATTTATTACTTCTTGTCTTTAGCAAAGCACTGATTTCAGCTTTTCTCCTGTTTCTGAATCGGTTTGTTTTCATGCAAAAACATGTCTGCTTTGGTATCTCCCCTTCCCCTAGTTTCTTCTTTGCCAAACACTACACCAGCTACAATTGAACTGAGAAGTCTGAATCTGACAACATACTGCATATTGCAACAGCAGCTCAGAGTCTATTTCTTCTCTGTAGATGTCTGGATGAGCCTTCATTTAAACTGCTACTGTGTAGCACAAAGACTACTTACTGCCCAGATTCCACTATGGGCACCATTCAGATCCCCCATCAGGTAGAAGCTGCCTTTATTCCATACTAGTGTCAAACACACCACCTGAGGGCAGCACTCATCCACTTTAGAAGCAGAGTTTTACAAACTAGAAAATGTTTTTTTGAAATTCAGACTGCAAAATATGAACCTTAAGGATTGGGTTGTTTGAGGCTACGTGGAACGGTAAACAGATATGCCTTTATTTGATGTGTGAATAAGATAAATCGAGAAACTTAAAACCCAAAATAATCACTGCTAAAAAACCAAGGAGGAACGAGATAGAGCACCAGGAAGGTCCAATTAAAGCAAGTAATAGCAGAGACCACACAGGATAGCTTACTGAAGTTCCCATTGTGGCCAAGTTGTACTTTCAGCTATGCAACTTCCATGCAAATCTGGAGTGGAGGAGGAGCGGGATCATAATTTATTTAGACATCCCACATTTAGTAAGGCAAAATGCATTCATGAGTCACAGTGAGACGATAGCATGTTAGCCCTAAAGAGTACTAAGCCATGGCTACCTAACTTATACACTTCATCCCGGAACTGTACTGCTACAGATCAACTCCTTCCCACCCTTTAGTAGCTACTGAAAACAGCCCTTTCCAAGTGAAAAGAGCCATTGGGTAGCTGGTACACTGACAATTTCATAATATTGCAGGTGCTCGATGGGACATCCCCTCTGGTGTTATCGCAGATGCTCGGTTGAAGGAGTTGACGCCTATGATGCCAGTCATCTTCATCAGAGCCATCCCTGTGGACCGTATGGACACCAAGAACATCTATGAATGTCCTGTCTATAAGACACGGATGCGAGGTCCCACCTATGTCTGGACCTTTAACCTGAAGACAAAAGAAAAGGCAGCTAAGTGGATTCTTGCTGCTGTTGCTCTGCTCTTACAAATCTAGACTTTTTTTTGGCAAGTAAAAGCATTTGGTGTTTTTCACAGTCTTTAAAGTTGTGTTACTTAAGTGAACTTCCTTTGTCCCAGAACTATTTTAGCAAAGTATCAATAAGAACAGCGTTGGAACGGCTGATCAGTTGGGGAGTACTCTTACAGTATATGGAGTTTCTCATGACAGATATTGTTTTCCAATTGGTGGTTTATGATAAAGTGCTGGTTAAGAGCCAGACCACTAAAGGAAGCCAGTATTACATAAATCAGCAGTACCAACTACTAAGGAGATCAGAACTGCTTTGGCCTCCATATGGAAGCCAATGACTCTCCCTTTTGCATAAAATAAATCTCCAAAATCCTCCCATACCATAAAACATTTGAACAATCAGTTCTATAACAGACAACTGCACAAAGCAGTAGCTTCTGCTAACAAAAAAACAAAAACGCAAGCAGAAACAAGTAAAGCTGCTTGCTTCTTTCTAAAGTAGTAACATTTAGAATGAATTACCTCCTGGCCCTACACTTACCTTTAGCCTTTTCAAGTACTAGAAATCCCAATTGCTGGTAATAAAAGATCAAAACATACTACATACACTCCAACAGTAAAAACTCATAGGTAGCCAAAATTTGTGCTCTACCACATTTTTACTTAGCCTCCAAATGCCTTGCTTGCACAGCTCAAGACACACATTATAGTTCGGACTTCCCACTTTCGGCTAGTAGCATATAAAAAGAAAAATCACATTAGCACAGAGAGTCCCTTAACGCCCTCTCCGTAACTGGTGAGAGAGGCTCATAGCACATGTCAGCATGAAGTAGTCAGATATATGACCTCAGAGATGGAGGTCATACTTATGTAAATAAAACCAATGTGTGAACGCTTAGCATCAAGAGAACACACTTTGGTGATAACTGAATGGATCATATGCACAGCACAGACAAAATCTGAGAGTGATTCCATGAAGTTCAGAGGTACTGCAGCTTCTGGGCAGCTGAAGAGCCAGGCAAATCCAGGATGCTATACAAAGCAGAAAAGCAAGAACAACTGCCCTGATTAACCGACGTTTACAAGGTAAAGCAAAGCACTTCTCTAAATACACTATGAGGTATATGAGGATATGAGGCATATCCTTCTTGCGTAGAAAATGCTGTTAAGATTTCCCTTTTATGTCCACCATGCTCACTTCCCATTACATATCAGGTAAAAGACAGCAAACATTTTAAACACTTTCAGTGTTTTCTATCAGTTAGTCAATATAAAATATACACTGACCCTTTCTATAGGATTTTGAAAGGGACATTTCAAAAGTGGAAGTTTTATTCCTATGCATGGGAAATACCCTTATATTTGTTCTCTTTCATTGTCCTTTCCAGAAATGTGTGTAGACTAAGACCAGTATAGACCTCAAACAATGATTCAAGTTAAAGTGACAGGTTCCCCAGTAGAAAAAAAAAGGAAGAGATGCTTGTCTTTTCAACATCTTTTTCCATCATTTATTTTTTCCACATCACAGAAAAGAGCACTGCACTAAAAAAGTGCAGTCATCTCTATATAAATCGCCCCCCCCCGCAAAGTGACAAAAAGAAAAAACCTCACCCAAATCAGCAGCATTTCTTCTTTCAAAAGAAATTCTTAATCAGAGGTGTTACCAGCTTCACCCACAGTTTCACGTAACGATTTGGCTGTTCAAATGTTGATGATGAGACTACACCTGAGCAGAGATAAAGCTGCTCCTGCTCCTATACAGGGTAAGAAATATCATCTCAGTAAATCCTAAGACCTAAATTCACCTTTTTTCTAATATAACTCTTTAAGAAGAGGCAATTCTGAGATAAAACTCACCATGGCTCCTGCCAGAAGGATGCATCATTTCTCCCACAATTCTGAACATAAGAGTCTCATTTCCATGCAGTGCAACTCACAGAGCAACTAAACCACCAAGGCATTAGTTAGTACAGGATCTGTTCTTCAAACTTGCCTACTGCTGCAATCCACCTTTGGATAACTATCACTGTGCTAAGTGAACCCCAAGAATCCAGCAGTTTAAACTCTACAAAGTACAAAGGTGGAAGATCTTACTTTTTTCTGCCCTACAGCTATTACAGAGGTAAACTTCAGATTCGGAAAAATCCTAAATCCCTAGCTGTAATTGCCAGCAAAGGAAACCTTATCTTAATCTCAAGAGACTGGTTTATGCAGCTCTTTCTAGACACAGCTCAAGTGCTGTTTTCAAATGAATATGCAGTCATGATTTCAACTAAATTACCAGAAACACTTAGGCTTCTTCAGTATACACACAATTATTGCTGAAGTAGGAAATGAACCATCATAAAGATAATACATGTTCGCATAGCACGTGAAAGCAGCTGTTTGATTGAAGGTAGAAGTGGTTTTCTTAGCAAATCTAGTCAGGTTTCTAGTAAGACAGGCAAACAAGGACCAGACCATCTACTGTAAGTCTGTTCTTAAAACTTTTCTTCCTTAGTTAAGCTGTCAAAAATAATAGAACATAAGTCCGCACTTTTAAAATTCAGAGTGGAAGAGGAAACCAGGAACCAAGCACTAGAAAGGAACACCAAAAATGTGAACCAAGACCAGAAGGAAGATATTTGTATGTCAAATCAGTCTAATTATAGAAATCCAAAATGTTTCAACAGCTATGATCAACTGCTGCTGTGAAGAATCTGCACCACAGTCATCTGATACAGTGATGGTCTCACTTCCAGAGAGTTATCCGGACTGAAGTTCAGTGATTTTTAACAAAACATTCAGTTCGTTCAGTTAAGCAAAGACACCCAGACCACTAAAAACTTTTCCCAAACCTTATGAACATTTTTAAAAGGAACCAGAATCTTGTAGACAAAATGATTCCATGGCACCGTATAAGTTTAGTATGAAGAAGTGACTTTTGCACATTATCTGAAAAACTGAAAGTTCAGTTATTAGTAAGCAGGCCAAAAGCTTAAAGGCCCCAAAAAGAAATGAAAAATAAAAACTCAGAATATACTCTTACATGTCATGATTGTTTGTAAATTGAGCACTGGAAAAAATAAATATTTAACCTGTTCACATAGCTGAAAATGACATTTCAGCTAGACTGCTGAATGGAGTTCTAATTTGCATTGAGAAGGAAACATACCACTCTGTTAGAGGCTTTATCACCTTGGCATAAAAATAAGCCTTCTAAATGAAGATCACAGAATAGTAAACAGACAGGCAATCTCAAAGTCAGCTTCCAGCAAATGGCAACAGTTTAAAGTCCTTTTGTTTAGATCACTCCAGTACTGTTTGACAAAAATCCTTTGTTATATTTTCATTGATTCTCCTTTTCCATTAGAAACAAGTAAGGGCAAGATATGAATTGAAATATTCAAGCAACTCTTCCAGTAATAGAATTGTTTTTGATAAGATATGGTCTGACTCATCAGTGGAAGAGCTCTGATGCAATAGGGCAATTCCCATTGATCTTGAAGACAACTGAGCCTTCTTATGCCAGGACTCAGTTTAATACAATACATTTTTCAGATTCTTAATCACAGACATAAGCATGAAACCAATTTACTCTGTATCAGAGTACTACATCAGAAATTACTTGGGACAACATCAATTCCAGAAGAAGATTCAGAGTTAAGACTGCTGGAGAACCAGTCAGAATTTAAAGAAGCAGCCGAAGTACTGAACAGTCCAATAATAAAAACTGATAAACTGGAACGCTGTAACATTAAACCACTGAAAAATATGTGTAGTCAGGATTAGCAGCTACAGCCTAGAAATCCTCTTATTGTAGGAACCACACTAAGGTCTTCTGCCCCTTGTTCACTGCCATAGCATACAGGTAAGTCACCAAAAAGCTAACTGATTAGCACCTATGTTCCTACAAAGGATTTCTCAAACACATGAGATGCAAAGTGATCCAGAAGTTTAAGATCAGCAATTCAAAACGCCTAATCTCATTATCCCAGAACTTGGTGCTACCTTCGCAATGCCCAAATACTGGTGATAAGGCTAAGAATGTGCTATGTGATCAGTAAACCAGAGGACAGTCAGCAGATCTTTTCTGAATGCTGTGTCTCTTTCAGCATCCAATGCCTGAGTACTCCCAAGACTTGAGTTCACTGGGGACACATGTTCTTTCCCGTTATGGCCTCCATTTCCCAGAAACAGGCACTTGCAGCAGGCAGCTCATCAATAGTCACTTAACTGACAGCTCCTTGAGACTTCCTATGCTCAAGAAGGTTTTGAATTATTGTAGCTGTAGGTTTTTATTGCAGCTGCATCATCACCATTCCTTATGTGACCAAGCACAACATCCACATTATCCCCATCTTATCAGCCACTTACCTGATGGAGTTGTTGCTGCAAATCTTTATTTTCTGTCACTATTGCAATCTGAGCTTCCAGGTCACGATGAACAGATCGATACCCAAAGTTCGGAGAGCCAATCAGAGTTAGGCAGGGAAGATTGCTTCCTGCCAGGTATAGCCAGAGGCCTGCAGGAAAAATGGAAGAAGAAAGAATATGTGGAGACAAAGGAAATGACTGGGGTAGCCTCAAACAATTGCTTTTAGTTAGCAGAAATGAATTAAACGTGTTAGATTTACAGTAACTGTAAACGGTCATGACACAAAGCAAACTGTGAGCAACACGCTTCCTCGTGAACAGTCTGGCATGCCTTGCAGTATGAACCCTAGGGTACACTTGCACAGCTTGCATTGTCCAAACTTCTGTGCTCTTAACAGGGTGGTGGTAGCATGCTCATCACCGCCCTAGGAGACACTTTAAGCAAGTATACTACACAAAGGTCCCCCAAAATAATTCTGTGAGTCATCATCATCGTGAAGTCAGAGGTCATTTTGCACCAAGACATCTCAGAAACACAAATAAGATGGTTTTGGGGTACTCTGCAGTAAGTCAGGGAAAATCTACACCAAGCAACAGAGCACCACATCAGTCACTTCCAAAACTGGAAGCAATATAGTTGCATGGTGACTAATCCCTTTTCCAAGGCCGCATAAAACAGTGATATGAGGAGGCATCTCCCTGCTCTGACAGGTGAATTAACATGAAATACTAGTAAGAGAAGTACAAATTATTACACCCACTCACTTCCTGTGAAGCCTCCAGAAGATGAATTCAGACTGTTGCTATTCATTAACGTAGCACCACATAGGATGCAAGGCTCCCAACTGCACTCACCAAAGCAATTTAGAAGTCTCAGAAATGCCAGTACAAAGGCAAGAGCATGTGTGATACAACCCAGTACTGTTTTTAAAGCCCATGATGGAAACATCCTATTGCTCACAAGCACATCACTGTAACATGGTAGAAAAGAACAGCTAGGGATGCCATGGGAGAGCCAAAGCTCTAGCTGGGGAGAACCTCAATGACCATTCTCTGCACCAGGAACAGTTTGCTCGATAGTTAACAAGACACAAGCACTTACAACAGTGCTGGGCAGGTCCCTAACGGATGGCTTATTCCTACTGCCAGTCACACAAAGACTACAACAAAGAAAATGCAGATAAAAACCACCTAGTCTCTAAAATAGAAGCAGGTTTCCTAACTCAACCCCAAGGCAGTTCCAAGAATGCCTTGAGTAAGAAGCTGCCGATTCACCGCTTGTTCCTGTAACCTCCTCCCCACCCCCACATCACCACAGAGTCAGCAGCTTCTGGGCCACTTTCAGTTACACCTTCTGGCTCACAACTGGCACTGCCCATAAATTAGTAAAATGAAAGACAGTTCCACAGGCTTATCCCCACCCACAGAAGGGCAGGAATGCCAACACAGGGATCTCCGAGAGCCACAAAAAAAGCCTCTGAATGTTGCAGAGATTCAGCAGTCCCTACCAGCAAATGTGACCAAGTACAACAGCCTGCCTGGTGGCCAAACCCAACAGCAGCTGCTCAAAGTTTGGCCAGAACTCTGCCAGGGCAGCAACAAATATGAGTATGCTTCCTTTCTCTTTCTGCGCAACCAGAGGCACCCCTAAAGTCTTTACTATGCTTTCAGCTTTATGGCCCTCTGGAAGAATTTGCTCAAACAGTGACTCACCTTCCCAGAAAGGTGAAGTGCAGTTTCCTAGTCACCATTCAATAGCAATAATGCAGGTTTATCTCAGAGCAAACAGCCACCTGCCTGGCATTTTGTCACCTGATACTTGCATGGAAGGGTCCCTAATCCTAAAGGATATGCCTATGTCACCCACAACCACCACACCTTGAAACGCAGCAGCAGACAGGTAGATTTGCACTTCTGCAGATGTGCTTCATGATGTTAAGCCTAGGAAAGTCTCTCTCTTCACAAAGGTCTGTATTTCCTATCCACGCTCACCCTATGGCTGTGCAGCATTCTGAATTGGACTGCTGTAATTGCACTGAGCAAGGCTAAGGATAGTCACAACCCTGGTAGGAAGATACTCTGTAGGAAGCTGTGCATGAGATTCTAAAATGTTTTTAAAGAGGAGCTGAAGGGGGTTACGATACAGCAGTCACAGCACGATAGCATTTAGCACTAGTCAGCCAGATCCTTCAGGAGACTAAAGGTGTCTTTTGTCTTAGCCTGAGAAGGAACCAGTATCATACACTATTTGCTGCTAAGGATCTCACATCCTCTTCCAGAAGCCAGACTTCATATACAATTACCCTTCAACTGTCTCCAAGGTTTCCTCCTTTTCCCCCTTCTATCCTACGTTCTGTCTTTCACACACTCAAGACTTCTGTAAAGGAAGTCAGATGAATCAAACATCTGCCAAAGGGAAGAGTATGCCAGAGAAGGGAGCTACAAGTTGATTCCTTCAGCACTCCAAAGAGGAAATGGAAACAGGATAGTGAACATCTAATAATCTGTCCCTCCCACCAAGCACTGGAACTGCTGAACTCCTGGACAGTCTCGTATTCCTCTAAGAGAGATCACCCCATAGTAGGCAGAGCCTAAAGCCTTTCTATCAGAAGGTACAGCCTGCTCAAAAGGGACTGATTACCAGGTGAGCTTAGGTACCTTGGAAAAGGAACCCATGCTTTCCTAGCTCAATACATGCCAAACCACAAATTCCCACTCAGAGTCAGCAGTGCTCAGCAAGAGAAGGAACCTGCAAACCACAGAACACTTGAGCCTGTACTTCCTGGAACACAAATCACATACCACTTCCCAGCCAGGCAGGCTCCTCCTTAAAGGTACCTCTACACTAAGATAAGGATTTTATTGCATTAGAGTTACCAACATCACTGCGGTAGAGGTACAGCACTGGTTAGAAAAGTTCGTAGTTACAGTGTGTAGGCAAACTAGTAACACTTACTTTATTTAGTCAAGGGAAGGCCTGCTCAGCAGCTTTCTCTCCCTATCACCTCTGAACCTTCTTCTGAACAATCCTGCAGGAAGCAGGGTAAATAGAGGCATTCCTACAATCATTAACAGCTAATATCCTTAAACAAACAAACTTAGAAGAACCACAGTCCATGGCCTCTGAAATAGGCCTATGTTGGCTTAGGGGGTGCATCCTTCCACTATTCTAATCAAACACATGCCGCAAACAACAAAAATGTCCCTCAGTACATTGCCAAAGTCAGTTGTAGAAATATGCATGTTAATTAATGCCAGATGGGGTAAGCATACAGCAACAGAGTTGACACATTGTCCTAGGGGACCAGTGAGCCATCACAGGAAGTTACACAGTGGATTGGACTGCTTTCAGCAGTCCAGAGTAACAAAAGATGCTGTGGAACATAGCAAAGAAGCATCTGCTCAGCTCACGCTCACATTCTGTGAAGTGCTCCACTGTTATGGTGGGGACTGTAAGAATCTAAATATTTATAAAGATGTGAGCTCAACCTCGCATGCGTCAGACTTAATTATTTATCTCTTTTTTTTTTAAGTTGGCATCCTAAACTACTCCCATTATTAAAGCCAATGATCAAGTAATCAAATATTTACTATATATATAATAAAGTAGGTTATAAAGCAGGAAGAGCAAAGGTTGAGTTATCTGGAAGGAAAAAGGAGAGCTGTAACAAGCAAATAACCAGTTAGGGGAACAGACCCATGTCTAGGTCAAGGCAGTGCTGAATTTATGGAAGTCAAGCAAGAAAGCCTCTGAGGTCCTCTACAGAAGACAGTTTCCCCTCCAGCTGTCTCCATCTCTCAGAAGGCACATTAGTGCATTTATTCACTATGCTGACCTTTCCTGAATACTGTAAACAGAAGCTGTTATAAATCCCGTAACACCTAGACCATCCACACAAAGGCCTACTGCCAGGCGAACCAGGTGTCCAGGACCACTGGGGTGTCAATACTAGTTACCACACTCAGGTTCTGGCTTCTGTTGCTGATCCTGCACTAGGGTCTCTTCCATATTCTTAGATAGTTGCCACTTCTTGTTGAGTAAACTAGTAAGAGGAATATAGGAAACTGATAAACTGAATCACAACTGCTATTGCTGTCATCAGTCCAACCACATGCCTCTTTTTCTTTCACATCAAGAGGGATTTTTCCAGCATTAAGGAGAGGGATAAAGCAATTTGGTTAAAATACCTTGAATAATACAGTACAAGATGAGGCCATCTCAAGCTAGAAGGGAGCTCACCCTTTGCTAAGATGCTTTCCAAACTGATGTATTTCAGAACTTTGCTGACAGTGTCCTACTGTCACCATAGGGACCAGCCTCGTATAATCCCTGGGATTATATTTGAATCAGGAACCCAGAGGCAAGAGATCGCTTTGCATGGTTGTCCCCTGAGTGATACAAATCTTCCAAATATATGCGGGTAAGGTGCTTTGAATCTTGGGTGAATATTTTGGAGGTTAAATCTAGACTCGGCACCCAGCCTTCCCTTCACTAGTTTCACAACCCAAATACATGTAAACCTCAAATGCTTTCCAAACAAGTTCTCTTGGGAAATGGCCATCTTACCTTTAGCATGGAAAGTCCATCCAGTCCTGGAGTACTCCTGCAGCTGAACTCTCTCCTGCTGGTGAAGGCAGCAGACCTCACTGTAAAATTGATGTTCAATGTAAACATATGCAGCAGGAATGGCACCTGCCACCCCTTTGGCACCAAAAAAACCATTCACCTCTGGTGAGGCCAGAAGAATCCGATACTCAGCCCTAGTGCCTAGAATGAGGTCCACATAAGTGTGTGTCAGGTTGAAGTAGCCAGTGGTAAGATATATCCTGGCACCCCGTTCAGCCTCTGTCAGCAGTGTCTCTGTGACCATCTCATCTATTTGAATCCCAAAGGGTTTCATTTGGATTAAAGGATAAATCCAGGTATCATGTTCTGGTTTTAAATCCCCAGACGCTTCAGAGTCTTGCTGGGATAACAAGTGGCTGTCTTCCTGGCTACTGTGGAAAGTCTTTGCATGGAGAAGTTCTTGACGCGTCCTGGCAGAGTTGATCACTTCCATGACTCTCTGATTTGCTATCTCACAGTAAGCCATCTTGTCTCCTGCAGGAGAATCACAGGAGATTGCTTTTAAAACCTAAAGGTACAGAGGTAAGCATCACCTATCACATAGCAGAAAAACACATTAACAGGACACCGATACCAGAATAAAAGGAGCTAGTACAAAGATCACACTGCTTTCTTTCCTAAATCTCAAAAGCTCACATTTCAAAAGTAAACACAGCTATATGACTGAGGAACATCATTCAACCCTGAGAAGAGTAAGAAACTTGACTAGAAGCAGCTTCAAAAATCCTGAAAAACAGAAAGACCCAGACCAAGGTGAAACAGCAACTCTTGAAAACTCCACACTCCATATTTCAAGAATGAACTGGAAGGCACAAAATAAACTACTGCCCTCAGTGTAAGCTTACATCACACAGCAGTGCACAAGGCCACGACAAAAACCTATTATGATGCAATCAAGTTGACAGATAGATCCCCTTCTCTGCCCCACTTCAACACCCGTGCTCAGTCGTCCTAATTCAATATTCATTTGAATTCCCAGAACAGACTCAACTACAAAGTAATAATTACCAAAAATAGCAGTATATTCATAAAACTTTCAGAACAGGTACACATAGAACATCTAGAATTATAGACCTCAATAACTGAAAAATAAATAAGAACCTTGCAAGGTATGTAAGTTCTCATTTAATGTTATAAGTAACAGAAATAATAAGCAGCAATGAGATGGTTTTGGAGGAACTTCTACACTTTGCATTTTCCACCAGATTAGCTGGTGCCAGCCACTGTGCTAGGAAGACTCTGGACAGACTCAGTGTTAAAACTCAAGTAAACTTGTTTTTAATAGTGGATTGCACAGAAATGAGTCTCACCACAGTCAGTAAACAACCATCAAGCACTTCAGCAGTTTAAAATGGAGGGAGTTCATGTTATCCTTAAGAACACCTCTGCTGTTATTTCCCTACTCCTCTGGATTGTATCATCTGACCAGATAAGGAGACTCCCTCCCACCTTGGTATGGATGCACCATCCCCTCCATCATCTGAACTGTATCATCCTCCTGTAATTGCAGAGACACATCTCCGATAGCATCCACTAGTTCTGTGAAGAAGTCTGCAATCTCAGGAGAGTCCTGCAGGAGAACATAGCGATCCTGACGATTGGTGAAGTACAAATCACTCAGGTTTGCACTAGGAGAGAGAAAAAAAAAGAGTTGAGTTCCAGAACAGAGCACAGGCATATGATCCTGAGAGCCCCAACCTATTTTACAGGTATCATTCCTCACACAAGGCTGAAGTACAAACTGGCCATTTCCTTTTGAATACGGACACCAGAACACTTACCAGAATCACCGATAGGATCACTATGGTAAGACCAGATGCAAACAATGAAGACCAGACAACATCAGTGGCACACGTATCTTGCATCAAAATCTCAGCTAAATGAATCACAGAAAAGCCTAAATAGGCAAGACTTACCCACTTAGGATCACATTATCATCAAACAGATAGACCTTGATGTGCTGAAGCCCAATAGTCTCATTAAAACGTTCTGGAATCAGAAGCCTGAGTAGTCCACGCAAGTTTGGAGTGTGGAAGAGGGATACACGGACTTGCTTGGGGAATCGCTGCAGTAATGGAATTAGCATTGTTCGAGAATTCTTCCTGCCTGGGAGACAGAGCAGGGTTTAATACATAGAATCACACTGGACACAGGATACGTTATGACATGGAAAAATAGCTCCTCAGCTAGAGGCTGGTTTCAGAATCACCTCCTGCTTCATTTGCTGGTGCTTAAGGCTTTCTTTTTTAAAAAAAAAAAAAAAGGTTGCTTTCATTTGCTCTTACGTCACTATTAAAATCTACATCCAGAACCCCAAGTTCATTGATGAATGAATGAGCTTTGGAAATGATTACTAGGCAGGACTGACACCATACAAGCTTCTTAAGCAGGTCACACACAGTACTAGTAACATATGCTCCAAAGAGTCACCACAAAAGTTTCAGGTTAAGTGTACTGCTACCTCTACCAGTTCCCACTTTGCTTAAAAAAGTAAAAGTGCATGATCAATAAGGACAAACGCACTGGCAAGAGAACTAAGCAAGCAAGAAAGCCCAAGTGAAACAGCAGAGTTGGCCCCCAGAGTTGGGTTGGATCTTCTGGCTCCAATCACCTATTTTCTGAAGAAACGATGCTCAGCTTGGAGATTTTGGTGGGGAATATGTAATCACTGGAATTAAAAGGGATACGTTTTGAAATGAATGTGATTTAAACCTGCAGATCTAATCAGACAAGATGGCCTCTCTCTGAAAAAGCAATATATCCAGCCTGACCATCAAAATAAGCCTTTGAAGTAAGCAAAAATACTCCTAGTATCTACCTCGAGACCCTCTGGTGAAGTCAAGAAGAATGGAAACTCTGAGGTCAGAAGATCCTTTTGCTTGCAGTGATTTTTCCAGTGCTTCCTCTAAGCAATCCACCTGCAAAGAGATTGTACCACTCATTACAGAAAAAGCAAATCAAGTCTTAGAGAGTGTTCAGAAGCAGGAGGCCAGTGGCCATGAAAGTTTCCATATCCTAGTATAAATCTTTCTTAGTTAAACCAAAAGGTGCTGGTTTAGGCTTTGCATCTTTCAGACTGGTACGCTATTCTACCAGTTTAAAGCAACGTATAAAAGGGCATTGATTTTATACATGCACATAGCAATCTTCAAGCGTCTGAATAGAAAATAATTTTAGTAGAAAAAAAATCCCAGCTCATCCCAAAATCACGCAATTCCATTACCAAACAAAAACCTTGAGAAGAGTTCACAAATGATGCACAGGTAGTTTTATTCCTTAACTGTAAAACTGTTTGTGATATGCAAATTTAAATCTTGTATACGTGCTCAGGCAAAGCTAGGCACAAAATATTATGCAGAATTCTGTCCACCTTTACCCTGCTGTGGAATTTGCATTCTAACGTAAGAATTTGGCCAAGGTCAGACTTATGCTTTTGTTTCTAGAGGGAAAGACAGGAAACAAAAAAGGTAAACAATACGAAGCAAAACTGACCTCTGTCTTAAATGCAAAGAGCTAGTATTGCATCTGTATACAGTATTTGCAGGACAAACATCACTGCATACTACAACTTTAATCACGTTCAAGAAAAATTCCAAGATAAAATAAAATTATCAGTGTTCTCACAGTTCTGCAAAAACTCTTTGAATACTATGTCAGCAACTTCTAACAGTCTGGAGGATCCAGGTTCACTATCCTGTGCAATTTTTTTAGTAGTTCCACAGTTTCGTACTAAGCTTATAATTAAAATTCTGTATGCCTCCCTTTCAAATTCCTCCCCCTACTTCACGCCAAGCCCCAAGTACAAGTGCACAAATGCAGCCAGGAACCATGAAAATAACTCCCAAGGAGAGAAGAAAATCAAATCAAGTGAATCCATATATGAAAGTGTTAACGACATTACAAGCTCACAAATTGCACCTCACATTCACCTCTTGTACCTGCATGAACAGAATGTTTTTTTGCAAAGGTAGGTATTTTCTGTATTCACTTTCTTCCCCTCCCAAACCCCTTCTACACTTACCAGCTCCTGTTCAAGGAGCCCTGTTCCCAGGTATAGTGAGGCCATCACCACTCGCTGTTTTGCTGTTTTTATCTGCATCTGAAAGCAGCAGAAAGTAAATTCAGGTTCAGCCTTGGTCTCTGCAACCACTAGAAGCTAGAAAACCTTGCAGGTTCCCCTCAAGAGAATCACTTCAGCCAAATCAGAACACTATCTCCCTTGCCTTGAGCCTTATTTGGTTCATAAGAGTACAAGACAAGAGATTTATGCTTCTGTGCACCCAGGACTCATACAGACCCATTCAGAGGGAAGACCAAGGGAGGTGTCAGATACAGATATTTGCTTCTTCCCTTATTCTGTCTGCAGGTAAAAGGAGACCTTCATTAACAGAATTCTCTCCTCTTTTCGCCTTTGCTCAGCACAGATGCCAGAGAGAGTGGTAGCTAGTATTAACTTCTGCTGCCCTCATGGCCCATCCAAGTCTTGTTCTCTATCAGCTTACTGTAGCAATCTAAGATATTTCAGAAGTACTTCAACTTACTTCAAATATATATAATGTAAAGATTCAAGCAACTGAGCTAAAAAAAAAATCACACCTTTCTCCTGCTACATACCTAAGAGATGCAATATTACAGAATTCTAGAAGTAACAATCTAGAAGACCGTATGGACAGGCTGAGGGAGCTGTGTTTGGTTAGTCTATCACACAGGCTGCTGAGAAGTGATCTGATAAAAGCCTACAACTACTGAAAGAGTAGTTACAGAGACAACAGAGCCAAACTCTTCTTGGTAGTTACAGCTGAGCAGCAGCCACAAACTGTGCTTTGGAAAATTCTGGTTGGACATCAGAAAGAATTTTTAAACTAATAAGGTGGTACAGCACTGGAACAGGTTGCCCAGAGAGGTAGAATACCCATTCTTAGATGTTTTCAAGACTCAGCTAGGCAAAGCCTGGATGACGTAATCTGTTGCTGACAACAAACCTGCTTGAAGCAAAAGGTTGGACTAGTGACCTCCAGGTGTCCGTTCCTACCAACTCGTCTATGATTCCTCATAGCCACTGCAATCACCAACCTCTAGAAAGCATTAATGCTGGAAACACACAACTCACCCTCAAGAGTTCGTAGAATTCAGCTGGGGATGAAAGAACCTTCACATGAGAGCTGGAGATCCCAAATTCTGGAACCAGATTCCTGATCCACTGGAACCTGTGCGCTCCTTCTGGACAAAGGGAGCAAGGGGGGGCTGTGATCACAGGAACAGGAGGGGTGAGCAATGGGGCTAGAAGCAGCCATGATGATCTGTGAAAAGAAAGATTGAGGAATGGTATGTGATGGAGCCTTAGCTTCCCACAAACTCCGAGTACATAAGAAAACAGCTCCAACTAGGGCTGATGCACTGAAAGGATCTGCAACGGCAAGAATGCCTTTCTCTTTCAATAATCCCTGCAGAATCTCCAAAGTCAAACCTAGAAAGAGCAAACTACAAACAAAAGGTAGGAGAACCAATCTTACATCAGTAGCTCCTTTCCCTATAGGTTGGGGGTAGGGAGGAGGGAGAAGTGGCACAGATGATTCTTTCAACAGAACCGGAGAACAGGAGAGGAAACAAACTAGAAGTTGAAGAAACAGAGAATGTTAACTCTTCCAAACAACCACAAATCAGATGTTTGATGATGTTGCTGTTGTATCAGCTATTCCTGTGACCGACTGCTTCCTAATTCTGTCTTTATTGCACGTGCACCAGCTTTGCCATGGCCAACAGCCACTTTCATTTCTAATTTAGCCTCCAGCTGGGCTAAAAGATAGTTATTTGTATTTCAAGTAAAGATATTTAAAAACTCCAAAAGTGCATTAATGAAACAACAACAAAAAACACAACCTTTAAAACTTATCCAGACAAAAATCTAGAATGTAAAAAGTGCCTGAATCCAAGTCCTTGCAAAAGCAATTAAGTCATTATACCACAGGATAAAGTACATTTCAACAGGTATAAGAGCCAAGAGTCAAGATTGAGAAATATCAGATACTGCTCTACGCCGATGCCATTCTCATTTCTGCACAAGTACTAAAAGAAGGTCAAGATTTCTCTCACAAACTACTAAGTAAGTGTAACAGCCGGAAGCTCATTCTTTAAAAGGAAATTTCAGAACAAATGTAACTGCTTTGAAGTCATTTAGAGAAGAAAGCAACTTACTGCTAAGAGTCATGCTTAGGGGGAAGACAAGAAGCAAATGGCATCCTTTCTTCTCCGGAAGCTTAGCATGCATGCAAAACCATCAAGTCATGCAATAACCATTGGCAGAAGTTTATTCACATGACAAAACCACATTTCAGAACAATTAGCAGCAGCAAGTCCCATGAGGTCCAGGAATCAAAGAGCAAGTGACTAAACTATATTCCCAAACCTGAGGGAAAAAAACATTCTAGTCAGCAAATCCTACTCACAGGAGTTGAACTTCTATCAAGACAGAACCTAGGTAGCTGGTCTCATCCCTGAGGAATGCCAGGTCCCGCAGGCCAAAAAACAACCATGTTGTGATCCATACTGATGTATTCTGCCATGACTACATACCGAGAAGAAACTTGATTATGACCTTTACCAGAATTTGTTATGAGGAACTTTAAGTTTTACCACAATCCAAAGCCCAAATGACCACAGATTCCAGGAAGATGATTTCACTCATTTGCTTCATGATAAAACATTGGATCTTCACAAGGTTTCTGAATACCCTTACGCAGAAGCCAGACAGTTTGCAGTTGCATTTCCTGGAAAATCCACTAGTTTGTCACGGCCTATTCATCGCAACAAAAAAACTGAGTCAGTTTGTGCAAGAATTCCTAGGATGGGGTTTTTCAACAGATCATGTGGACTAGGCTCTAACTTGACAACCAAAAGCTATGTAGCTTACAAATACAGGTTGTTAAAAACAAGGGAAATATTCCATCAATGACACTAAAATAAATTAAATAAATGTACTTCTCTAAGCATTTTTTCAAAAGTCACCTAAAAGAAATATTTTTTGACCTCATTCACATGCGTCTTGTCAGAACCAAGCAAGACCTTCACACTTCTTTGCTGAATTTCTGTCTTAAGACACAAGTCACATATTGGGAGCAGAGACCCATCATTACATAAAATGGTTATTATCATTCAAGTAAGCACAGCAGACAAAGAACAAGGAAGACTGAGCTACATGAATTCAGACTGTCATTAAAAACATCTTCTTTAAAAAAACTACATGGCTTTCAGTGCAATTACAAAGCCAGGACTATAACAAAGCCAGATTATAAACTACGTTCTCTGGAATTATTCTCACCAAGATAATGATAGCAAGTTTTATGCATTATGTGACAATAATTAAACGAGAGGATAAATATTTTCCTTATTAGTCCATTGGTCAAACCTGGTTGATTATATTTCTGGAAGCCAATACAGTGGCCTAGAATCCACTTTCCAAAAACATTTTTAAGATTCCAAGAAGCCCTTTTCTGGTGAAGAGTATGAAAGCAGTAGGTTAAACTGCATCCTCACTCTACACGACTTAACGTTAGGTTTATGGATCAACACACTCCTCAGGGAGCCCTTTCCCAGTGCTGCCAAAGGAGCAAACTTGATCTGTGTTACATGCATAGAATATGAACGCTAACCAAACAATGCTGGTATTACTGGGCACTAGTAACACCTTCTGGATTTTTTACTGCCTCCAAGATTTACAGTATAGCTACGCTCTTTCATCTTTTAATCCAATACTGAAATTTTAAAACTTACTAAGCATGGAATGCCTCATAATTTTATAATTTTCAAATATATCAACATTTTGCACTAGCCAACAGTAAAGACGGCACAGTGAGAGTCTTCTGAAGTAGCAACTTCTACCCACAGGTGACTGAAAACAGCTTAAGTGATTACCTAGGTATAATGCATATTCTGCAGTAATCGGAAACCAAGTAACATTATGAAGAAATTATCAAAATTCCACACTTCAGCAAACCAGCTTTCAGAGAACCAGAAAGTGGCAGTGCAGGGGAAACCCTTCCCACATATTCCACATCACTGAGTTAACCTGAAAGAGAAAACAGAACCAAGAGGAACCACCTCAAATCTTTTCTGCATAAAAATCTGAGCCTAAATATAAATAGGGGATTTTTTCTGTTGTTGTTCTATTTTTAAGAATTGTGGGTTTGGTACACACACTCATGAGGGAGCTGAAACACTCCACTTCACCGTAAAACCTCATCTGCAGCAAGAGAGGTGAAGTGAAACTGCAGCATCCAGCTCTGTCCTTTCACCCACGCATTGGTCACCACACAGGGGGATCTACAAACTGCTTGTCTTTGAATTCAGTTTATTCTTTCCAGGGCTCAGTCTAGTAATTCATCTTTGGCAAAGAACAGCAATGAACCAACAGAGAAGTTTGAAGACAACTTTCTTGAAGTACCAAGAATATATAGCAGAACACTAGGTAACAAAAAACCATAGAACAGCTAGCAAGACCATGGCACATCAGCTATCCACAGGAAAAAGGACAGTAAAGACATGCCAGAATATTACGTACGCCACCATTACAAAACTAAAATCAACTCATGTAGATGCTTGTATTAGCCACTGCACTATCTAAAACAAAACATAGAACCCCTCCGGTGCTCTCTTATTAAGAAGAATAAAAACATCAGTGACGCCCAAAGACTGGAAGACCTTTTTCTATTTCAACTTCTTCAAAGCATTTTGTTTAATCACTTCTGATTCCAACACATGCTTCTACAGATATATGTGAAACCCCCCCCCCATTTTTAATGGTTTGTTTTTTGCATGGATTGTATTCCTGACTGCAGCCCCTGAAAAGCAGTTGCATCAGCAAAACTGAAGGAACAGAGCAGTAGCAAAAATAAGTAGAGGGGAGATGCTGCTTAAGGAAGAGCGGTTGTGGAAAGACTGACTAGAGGAACCACAGTCTGAGGTTGCGGCTGTACATTCCCTCTAACATAGCATAAAACCAGTATGGTACCAAAAAGGGCAAATCTACCTCCCCCAAGCTAACTGCTCCCTCCCCTTCCCTGGGGATCGCTCCCCCCACACACCCTAGAAGAAGAGGGTGGGAGGAAAAGGCGAGTTTGGACAGTTTTCAGACAAGTCAGTTTCTGGATTCTGATTACTGCACAGCTGTCCAAAGGAGATGCTGGGAACAAGGTGCAGGAAGGAGAACGGAGGACTGTTCCTTCCCAGGGCAGCCCACTCACGTTCATTTAAAATGATAGTGAAACACACCCTCTGCATGCAGCTTGATAGCTTAGTAACTCCAGTGCGACTGCAACTGCTCCTGAAAAGTGTGGCCCTCCTCTTCATTCATCCGTCTTGAGTAAGATCCAGCCATAGCACAGGCACAGACCAAAGCCTGTTCTCATTTGTTCTTTGATGGAGAGCAGCGGGATCTCATCTTTCACGGACAACCCACAATCCCAACAGGTCAGGCAGAACATGGAAACCCTGGTCAGTCCTGGCCAGAGACTGATCGTTACACGTGCTAACTGAGGTGGGAAGTTCACCTTATAAAATAATTAATATAGTTTAGTATGAGAAAGACAACAGAAATAAAATAAAGCAAAAGCAAGAAGAAAAGGACACCCCCTTGCCCGAGGGCCGAGCGGGCAGCTAAAACCCACTGCTGGCCTGAGCTAAGGACCGCGACAGTCCCCTCACCCGCCGCGTCGCCGCGGAAGGAGGCGAGGGGACCAGCACCTGCGGAACCGCCCGGCTGCAAACGGGCCGAGGGCCCCTTCCCACGTCTCCGAGACGCTTTAACAAGCGGGAAAGAAGAGGCGGGCGCAGGCGCCGGAGGAGCCGCGAAGCCGCCCCCGCGGCGGCCCCCGCGCGGCCCTTACCTGCGCGAGCGGCGGTCGCGGCCGCGGGACAGGCGGTCCGAGAGGCGGCCGAGCAGCGCGGCCAGGCCGAGCCGCCCCCGCGGCACCAGGGCCGCCAGCCGCCGCCACAGCGCCGCGCCCCCCGCCGCCGCCGCCATCAGCCCCGCGCGCCTTCCGCTTCCGCCCGCTGCCATGGCGACGCGCCCCCGCCCGCTTCCGCTTCCGCCCCCGCCCCCGCCCCGCGCCCGGGCGCCCGGGCCCCGCCGCCCCCCACCCCCCCCGCGCTGTCGGCGGCCGCGAGCCCCATGGCCGCCCCCCGCGCTGCATCCGCCGGGACCCCCCGGACCCTCCCGGGACCCCCGGCCCGCAGAGCCCCGCCGGCCCCCGGGACCCTCCCGGGACCCCCGGCCCGCAGAGCCCCGCCGCCCCCCCCGGACCCTCCGGGACCCCCCAGCCCCTCCCGGGACCCCCGGCCCGCAGAGCCCCGCCGCCCCCCGCGCTGCATCCGCCGGGACCCCCCGGACCCTCCCGGGACCCCCGGCCCGCAGAGCCCCGCCGGCCCCCGGGACCCTCCCGGGACCCCCCGGCCCGCAGAGCCCCGCCGCCCCCCGCGCTGCATCCGCCGGGACCCCCCGGACCCTCCCGGGACCCCCGGCCCGCAGAGCCCCGCCGCCCCCCGCGCTGCATCCGCCGGGACCCCCCGGACCCTCCCGAGACCCCCGGCCCGCAGAGCCCCGCCGCCCCCCCGGACCCTCCGGGACCCCCCAGCCCCTCCTGGGACCCCCGGCCCGCAGAGCCCCGCCGCCCCCCCCGGACCCTCCGGGACCCCCCAGCCCCTCCCGGGACCCCCGGCCCGCAGAGCCCCGCCGGCCCCCGGGACCCTCCTGGGACCCCCCGGCCCGCAGAGCCCCGCCGCCCCCCGCGCTGCATCCGCCGGGACCCCCCAGCCCCTCCCGGGACCCCCGGCCCGCAGAGCCCCGCCGCCCCCCCCCGGACCCTCCGGGACCCCCCAGCCCCTCCCGGGACCCCCGGCCCGCAGAGCCCCGCCGCCCCCCCCGGACCCTCCGGGACCCCCCAGCCCCTCCCGGGACCCCCGGCCCGCAGAGCCCCGCGGGTCCCCGGGACCCTCCGGGACCCCCCAGCCCCTCCCGGGACCCCCAGCCTGCAGAGCCCCGCTGTGCCCTGGGACCTTCCTGGGCCCCCCGGCCCACAGAGCCCTGCCAGCCCCCCGGGACTCTCCCAGGACCCCCGGCCCACAGAGCCCCGCCCCCCCCGGGACCCCCCGCCCCCCCCCCGGGCCCCGGGGCCGGCTTCCTCGGCCTGGCGGCTGCCCCGGCACACGCCGCCCCGCGCACCGCCGCGCTCCTGCCGCCGGCAGAGCTCCAGAGCTCGTTTGCATTGCAGAGCAGCCGGTGCACCGCAGCCTCACTTCCCAGAACTGCTCTTCTGGTGTTTATTCCTGACTGGCAGCGGCGGCTCCTCCAGGGCAAATTAAACTATTTAAAATAAAATCCTCTGACAAAGTCTGTGTTGTTTGCAAGGTCAAGACTGACAATTGCCAAGCGAGAACGTGAAGGCTGCATCCGAGCCTGGGCAGAGGCGGCTCCCGCGCTCCGCACGGCTTGGCACTCGCCGCCACGGAGCACAGGGCTCTGCCCCGCGGCCCCGCCGGGCACCGCGCGATTCCCGACGAGGCTGCTGGCATCGCGGCCCTGCCGGGCACTGCGCGATTCCCACCGAGGCTGCTGGCAGCCCCGGCTGGCGTCTCCGACTGCCGGGCCGGGGGCCAAGCGGGCAGATGAGGAAATCCCTCGGGGGCACGGTCCCGGTCGTGCCAGCGAGGAGGCGTCCCAGCGGCTCCCCGCGGGCCCAGGGGCTGCTCCGCAGACAGGCGCCTCATGCTCTTCCCCGCTGCCGCGCGGGTGCCAAGTGCCAACCGCGCGGAGCATCCCAGGGGCTCCCGGAGCCAGCACGGAGCCCGGCAGCCGCCCCGAGGGCTGCCAGAGCCGCCGCTGCCCGGTCGCCCCCCACTGCTGTCCGGGCAAGGCGCTGGGAGCAGGGCTGCGCTGGGCGCGGAGCCGGCCCGTTCCCAGAGCAGCGGAGCAGTCCCCCCTTACGGTGCCCAGCTGCTTAAATGGAGGGTGGTTTTCTTCCCTGCGGGTCTTCTGGGAAGTGCAGCCGAGGGCAGCAGCAGCCTGGAATGTTTGTACTCGAAATAAACCCCGGAGCCGCATGGACACCCGATCCGCCCGGATGCTCCCGGCGCCGCCACGGGGAGCCGAGAGTGGCCCCTGGGCTGGGGCAGAGCCGCAGACCCCCCCAGGGCCAGGGCCACAGCCAGGGGCACAGCTGCGGACCCCCCCCGGGGCGGGGGGCACAGCCCTGGGCACAGCCACAGGACCCCCCCCCTGTGCCGGGGGCACAGCCCTGGGCACAGCCGCAGACCCCCCCCCCCCGGGGCAGAGGGCACAGCCCTGGGCACAGCTGTGGGATCCCCCCCCCCCTCGTGCCGGGGGCACAGCCCTGGGCACAGCCGCAGACCCCCCCCCCCCCGGAGCAGAGGGCACAGCCCTGGGCACAGCCACAGGAACCCCCCGGGGCGGGGGGCACAGCCCTGGGCACAGCTGTGGGATCCCCCCCCCCCCGTGCCGGGGGCACAGCCCTGGGCACAGCCGCAGACCCCCCCCCCCCCCCGGAGCAGAGGGCACAGCCCTGGGCACAGCCACAGGAACCCCCCGGGGCGGGGGGCACAGCCCTGGGCACAGCTGTGGGATCCCTCCCCCCCCCCGTGCCGGGGGCACAGCCCTGGGCACAGCCGCAGACCCCCCCCCCGGAGCAGAGGGCACAGCCCTGGGCACAGCCACAGGAACCCCCCGGGGCGGGGGGCACAGCCCTGGGCACAGCAGAAGAAACCTCCCCCCCCCCGAGGCCGGGGAAACAGCCAGGGGCACAGCCGCGGGACCCTCCCGAGGCCGGGGGCACGGCCGGAGCTACAGCCGGGGGCACAGCCGCGGACCCCCCCCCCCACGTCCCCCGGGGCAGGGCGTACAGCCCTGGGCACAGCCGCAGGACCAGCTCTTCCCCCCCCCCCACCCCCCCCGCCCGAGGCCGGGGAAACAGCCGGGGGCACATTCGCGGGACCCCCCGGGGCCAGGGGCACGGTCGGGGGCACAGCCAGGGGCACATCCGCGGGACCCCCCCCCCGGGGCCAGGGGCAGGGGGCAGGCGGGCAGCGGCCCTCGCCCCTCTGCGCCGCCGGGCAGCCCGCAGCAGCCCCCGTCGGGGCCGCGGCGCTCCGGCCCCGGCGCTGGCCGCCCGCGGCTGCGGGCCGGGGCGGGCGGGGCCGCGGCCCCGGGCTGGCCGGGGACTCACCTCTTCTTAGAAGGAAAGAGCATGAATGAGGAGCGGGAGGGGGCGGCCGCGCTGCCCGGAATGGGCCGGCGGTGCCTGGCGGCGAGCCGAGCCGGGCCGAGCCGGGCGGGGCGCGGGAGGGCGCCGGGGAGCGTTACAAGAAGCCGCGCAGTTCCAGGAACCGGAGGGCGGGCTCTCCGCCCGCTATAAGAGGCCTCCGCGGGCGGCCCCGGCAGCTCCGCCGCCGCCGCGCTCCGAGCCCCGCGCCCCGCCGCCGCCGCCGGCTCCGCGCCCCAGGTACCGCGCACGGCTCGGCTCGGCTCGGCTCGGCACGGGTCGGGGCGGACACGGGGCCGCGGTGCCCCCGGGAGAACCGGGTGTCTCCAGAGGGGCGGACACGGGGCCGTGGTGCCCCCGGGGAGCGGATGTCCCCGGGGGAAGGGGGGACACGGGGCCGCGGTGCCCTCCAGGGAGTGGGTGCCCCGCGGGGGGGACGGACACGGGGCCGTGGTGCCCCCGGGGAGCGGATGTCCCCGGGGGAAGGGGGGACACGGGGCCGCGGTGCCCTCCAGGGAGCGGGTGCCCCGTGGGGGGGACGGACACGGGGCCGCGGTGCCCCCGGGGAGCGGATGTCCCCGGGGGAAGGGGGGACACGGGGCCGCGGTGCCCTCCAGGGAGCGGGTGCCCCGCGGGGGGGACAGACACGGGGCCGCGGTGCCCTCCAGGGAGTGGGTGCCCCGTGGGGGGGACGGACACGGGGCCGCGGTGCCCCCGGGGAGCGGATGTCCCCGGGGGAAGGGGGGACACAGGGCAGCGGTGCCCTCCAGGGAGCGGGTGCCCCGCGGGGGGGACGGACACGGGGCCGCGGTGCCCCCGGGGAGCGGATGTCCCCGGGGGAAGGGGGGACACGGGGCCGCGGTGCCCTCCAGGGAGCGGGTGCCCCGCGGGGGGGACGGACACGGGGCCGGTGCTCAGTGCCGTCTCTGCCGCAGGTGATGGTGTAGCAGCCGCTGCTCCCGGCAGAGCAGCCCGAGCGCGCAAAGCTGGCTCCCTGCGCCATGGTCACCCACAGCAAGTTCCCCGCCGCCGGGATGAGCCGCCCCCTGGACACCAGCCTGCGCCTCAAGACGTTCAGCTCCAAGAGCGAGTACCAGCTGGTGGTGAACACCGTGCGCAAGCTGCAGGAGAGCGGCTTCTACTGGAGCACGGTGACGGGCGGCGAGGCCAACCTGCTGCTGAGCGCCGAGCCGGCCGGCACCTTCCTCATCAGGGACAGCTCGGACCAGCGGCACTTCTTCACCCTCAGCGTCAAGACGGAGTCGGGCACCAAGAACCTGCGCATCCAGTGCGAGGGCGGCAGCTTCTCGCTGCAGAGCGACCCGCGCAGCAGCCAGCCCGTGCCCCGCTTCGACTGCGTGCTCAAGCTGGTGCATCACTACATGCCCCCCGCGCCCTGCGCCGTGCCCGAGCCGCCGGGGGCGGCCCTGCACCCCAAGCGCACCTACTACATCTACTCGGGCGGCGAGAAGATCCCGCTGGTGCTCAGCCGCCCGCTCTCCTCCAGCGTGTCCACCCTGCAGCACCTCTGCCGCAAGACCGTCAACGGGCACCTGGACTCCTACGAGAAGATGACCCAGCTGCCGGGGCCCATCAAGGAGTTCCTGGACCAGTACGACGCGCCCCTCTAAGGGGCCGCGGAGGGCGGTTCCGGGCGACAAGCACAAGAGCAGGGGCAGGCACAGCGGGGCGCTCCGGCGATAGCCCTCTTCTGCCGATGAGAGAATAAAAAGCACTGGAATCCAGCTAGTGCCTGACGGCTTTTCCTCCGTTTTAAGGGGAAAGCGTTTTTTGCCTGTACTGTAATTTACCTCTTGCTGCCTCCTTGTGGGTGGAAGCTCCTTTCACACCAGGCCCCAGACTCGGAGGTCGCTGCCTTTTCCCCCCTCGTTGCCGTTTTCTGGGGGAGTAAGCCTTAAAGTTCTTCCTGGCCCGCGGTCTGGGTCGCTGCACGTGCCTGATGACGCCGAGCGGTGATGGTCCTGGCGAGGAGTCGCGAATCCGGAGGCGAAGCAGCGCGTCCCGACGCCGTCGACAGCAAGTCCCGCGCCGGGCGCCCGGGGTGCGTCGCGGCCGCACCGCTGTTCCCCAGCGTTGCCCCCCGCCAGCCTCTCCAGCGGACTCCAGCCCGCCGCCGCCGGGACCCGGGCGCCTCGGGCAGAGGCTGGCCACCCGCCGCGGCGGCACCGACGCCGCCGGGAGCGGAGCGACGGAGCATCCCCGGGGACGCACCGTCTCCGAGCGCTCACCTGCGTCCGCCTGCAGAAGCAGTTGGGTTCTTCTGGTCTTGTCTTTTTTCTTTTTTTTTTTTCAAATCAAAAGGGATGTTTACAGGCCTACATGAATCACTGTCTTTTATAAAGATTCCATCTTCACCTCCAGCCTCGAGGGCTGAGCAAAACCATGCTTGAAAAAATTCAACCAAAACAAAACTCAGACGAAACTTTGCACATATTTATATTTATATTCAGAAAGGAGATGTTTCCATAATTTATAATAAAGAGCACTATTTTTTATTGAAACCCCCCCAATCTGGTCTGTTTCCACCCCTGCCCCCTCGCCCCCGCCGTGCCGACGGCGCTCCCCTCGCCGCGAGAGCCGGACCGTGTTTACATCACGTAAGCGCTGGCTTCCTGGAGCCGCTCTTCCTGCTGGGGTGATTCCTGCCGGCCGGTGACTCACCGCCCGGCGCCCCGAGTGCTGCTCCGCCGCTCAGGTACGTCTGAGCGCCGGGGGCCGGGGGGCTCCGGGCGGGAGAGCGGGACGCGGCCCCGGAGGCGCGCAGCCGCCCGCTGAGCCCGGGCGGGCGCGGAGGCCTCTCCCCGGCCGCGGGAGCGGCGTCCGGACGGCGGCGCGCTCCGGAGCAGCCCCTCCTGCCTCCCCCGCCCCGGGCTCTGGGAGGGGGCGGGCGGGGGGTGCGGCGGCGCCAGCAGCTCTGGAGCTGGGGGTGGGGGGAGAGCCGGGAAACGCCGGAGCAGCGCGGGTGCGCGGCGCCGCCTCGCCCAGGGCTCCCGCGGGAAGGGGCGAAGCGGCGAGGCGGGGGCCCCGCGCACCCCGCAGCAGGGTCTCCCCGGCACGGTCTCCCAGCCTGCAGCAGCTTGTGGCTCCCGACGCTCCCGTCCGTGCGCGGCTGCCGGGAGGCATCGGTCCCCGTGGCGCAGCCAGGCGTGGGAACGGAGCGGAGGGCCGTGCTCCCGGCCAGAAAGCCGTGCTCCCCGAAGGGCAGTGCACAGCAAGGCTCCCGCGGGAAAGGGCCCCGGCACCCTGCGCCCTCCGCCGGGGCTGCGGCGGTGCCCCCGGCACCCTGCGCCGCTCGGCCCCTCCGCCTGGCACGTCCCACAGCGCCGCACTCCTGCTGGGGCCGGCGCGGGAACCCAGCTGTGGGGAAAGGTCTCCCCTAGGAATCGCCCCGGAGCGGGGCTCGGCGAACGTGCCGGCTCCAGCTGCACTCACGGCGCTGTCTCAGTGACTATTTTGGTGCTCTCCGGCAGGGCGGCTGCTCGCGGGCTGCCAGGAAGCGCGGCGCAGCCTGCCCAGGCACCCCGCCGGAGCTATGCGAGGAATGTCCAGGCGCGCGCGGGTGGCCACCTGCCAGGCCCTGCTGAGGCACATCCCCAACGTCAAGCTCCCAGGGCCGCCACACCCCCGCTGTGCCGTGCTGCACCATGCCGTGCCCCGCTGTGCCACGCTGCACCATGCCGTGCCCCGCTGTGCCACGCTGCACCGCGCCGTGCTGCACTGCACCGCGCCGTGCCCCGCTGTGCCACGCTGCACCGTGCTGTTCCACATTGCACTGCACTGTGCCCCGTTGTGCCGTGCTGCGCCACGTCGTGCCATGCCGCGCCGTGCTGCATCATGCCATGCCATGCTACACTGCGCCGTGCCCCACTGCACCACACCATGCTGCGTAGTGTCATGCCCTGCTGCACTGCAATGTGCCGTGCTGCATCACGTCATGCCCCACTGCACCATGCCATGCCACGCTGCACTGTGCGTGGCCACACTTCAGCCACGCGGTTTGCTCCCAGCCGGTGCTGGAGAGCTGCTCCAGCAGGGAGCATGGGGGAGGCATCAGCCCCGCAGCTGGACTGGCAGCTTCTGGAGCGCCCTGGTGTAAGCAGCAGCCAGGGAGGGATCGGGAGCATCCCAGCCCCCGGGAACCATCTGCGCCTCCGTTCCTGCCCTCCCCGGGTCTGGGGGCAGAGGATGCGACAGCAGCACCGCGGTGCGCAGAAATGTGCCATTTCCCTGGAGGATGCAGCGCTGCCTGTGCCCAGGCGGAGCGGAGGGGTGGCGGCGCTCCCGGGGCGGAGGGCAGCCCTCAGGAAGGGCGCCGCGGGGGAGCGGGGTCCCGGGGGCTGAGCAGGGCCAGGAGGGAGGGGGCTCGCAGCGCTCAGGGCAGAGCAGGGAGCTGCTCTCCAGGAGGGAGGCCGCGTCCCTGCCCGGCGCCCCGGACAGAGCCCCCAGCCCTCGCCTCCCGTGGGAACTGCCCCGGCTTTGCAGCTTCCCAGCACGGGCCCCAGCGCGTCCTCGCTGCTGTGCAGGGGCCTCTTCCCTCTTGCTTCAGGCCGCGGCTCGGTGCTGCAATCCGCAGCTGACTCGGGGAGTCCGGGAAGCTCTGCGAGCGCCACCAGTTTCTTGGAATATACCCAAGCTCGCAGCAGCGGTGACGCGTGGGCAAATCCCTGCCGAAGGTTTCACAAACCTCTCGCCTTCCCCAGAAGAGCTGCGCGGACTTGGCCCTGCGTTACGTAAGCGGCTGGCGGAGTGTGTCACGGACAGTCAGTTCCCCTCTGCCTCCCTTCTGCTCCTGGAGCCGGGCCCAGCTCGCCAGCGCGGTGATTTCCTGGACGGGGGAGGCGCGCTCCACGGGGATTAGACCCCCGCTGCGGCACGCACGGAGCGGCCGCTCCTGAGCGCGAGCTGCCCCAGAGCCAGCGTGGCCGGGCCGGCAAACGGCGCTGCAGGGAGACCCTGCTCCTGGCTGCACGCGGCGCCGCGGGGGATTTCAGCCCCCGGTTCCCAGCTCCGCTGCAGCCCTGGCTGTGCTCTGCGCCCAAGCCAGCAGCCCTGTCACCGTCACCGCGCCCGCGCTGCCCTCGCCTGCACACGGGCTGCCCCAGCCGCAGGGACCCCTCTCGTCCCTGCCCCGTCCTCATCCTCATCCCCATCCTTGTGCCTGTCCCCATCTCTGTCCTTATTCCCCATCCCCGTCCTGATCCCCATTCCCATCCTCATCCCTATCCCCATCCCGCCCCCATCCCCATCCCTATCCTCCTTTCCCATCCCCGTCCTGGTCCCCATTCCTGTCCCCATCCCCACAGCCTCTCGTTAGGGGCTCCGTGGGCACTGTGGCCGCGTGGCCCTGTGCCTCGCGCGGCCTGGCCAGCCTGGCCCTGGGAACCAGCCCCGACGGCTCGTGCTCTTAGTCAGCGCGCTTCCTCCTGGCGAGTACAGCGGCCGATCATGGGGGTACAGGATGCCAGGAAGTTGTGCTGGGGATTACTGCTTCTGCTGGCAAGATCCAGCAAGGAGAAAGGAGAACTGGCCTCCTGGCACCGCTCACCTCGGCACACGAGCCACGGGACCGCGACCGCAGGCTGGGAACCGGCAGAACTCGCTGCAGCTGGGAGCTCAGCCCGTGCCGCCGTCGCTCCGCGGCGCACCACGGGCCACGGCACGAGCCGGGCTGCGTGAGACCCGCTGCTGAGCGGGGACGAGGCGCCGTCCCGCGGCCCCGGGGGTCCCAGGGACCCCTCCTGCCGACCAGCCCGGCCCGCCGCCCCATGGGGCAGCCTCCTGGCCAGGGCCAGCCACGTGGGCCACCCGGGGACGCTTCCCGCCATGGCCGGTTCCTGGCACAAGAAGGAAGTGTCCGCCGGGACGGCGAACCCCGGCCCCGCGGGTCAGAGGGTGGCAGGAAGCGAGGGCTGCGGTGTGGAGCGGCACCGGCAGGCCCAAAAACAGGAAACAACTGCAGCCTGCGATTGCTGCAGTGCGACTGCCCCGTGGGGCAGCGGGGGGGCCTGCGGGCACCGCGGCTCTGCCGGGCACCACGGCTCTGCCAGGCACCACGGCTCTGCACAGGGAACCACAGCTCTGCCAGGCACCACGGCTCTGCACAGGGCACCACAGCTCTGCCAGGCACCACGGCTCTGCACAGGGAACCACAGCTCTGCCAGGCACCACGGCTCTGCACAGGGCACCACAGCTCTGCCAGGCACCACGGCTCTGCACAGGGAACCACAGCTCTGCCAGGCACCACGGCTCTGCACAGGGCACCACAGCTCTGCCAGGCACCACGGCTCTGCACAGGGAACCACAGCTCTGCCAGGCACCACGGCTCTGCCGGGCACCACAGCTCGGCACAGGGCACCACGGCTCGGCACAGGGAACTACAGCTGTGCCAGGCACCACAGCTCGGCACAGGGCACCACGGCTCTGCTGGGCACCACGGCTCTGCACAGGGCACCGCGGCTCTGCACAGGGCACTGTGACACTACTGGGCACCACGGCTCTGCCGGGTACCACAGCTCTGCTGGGCACCGTGGCTCTGCCGGGCACCGCAGCTCGGCACAGGGCACCGCGGCTCTGCCGGGCACCGCGGCTCTGCACAGGGCACCGCGGCTCTGCACAGGGCACTGTGACACTACTGGGCACCACGGCTCTGCCGGGCACCGCTGCTCTGCCGGGCACCGCGGCTCCGCACAGGGACTGTGGCTGTGCACGGCTGAGCTGTGCCCCCAGCCTCCTCCCTGTGCCAGAGGGGACCTTCCCTGCCGGAGCCCCTCTGCCCGAGCCGGGCACACGCCAGCCCATCTCCTCTCCTTGCGCCCCAGTGCTGGGGAAGGCGGCAGCACCGGGAGCATCCGCGGGGATGCAGCGCCCCGCCGGGATGCGCACGCCCCGGCCCCACGGCCCAGCCCCGCGCACACTTCCTCCGGCAGCCGCGCTGCAGCTCCGCAGCGCCAGCACGTTCCCACGTCCGCCGCGGCGCTTCCCAGTAGGATGCAGGAAAGGGCTGTGCGGCAGCCGGGGAGTTACTGTAAATGGCACCACCTGCTCCTTACGTGGCAATTCCTCCGCTGGGGCCGCGGGGCCGGTTGGGAACAGGGATCGGAGACATCCGCTCCCTGGCGCATGCGGTGCCGGGAAGCGCCCACTCGGCCCTGCACCGTGGCCGCGAGCCGCCCGGCCCCCGGCTCGGGGCAGCGACAGCCGCCCAGCGCCCGGAGCTGCCGGCAGCGCCGCGGGACCCTCCGCGCCCGGCCAGCGTGTATTTTGGGAGGCAGAAGTCAGCGGGCCGGCCCGCGTCCGTCTCCATAGGAACCCGGCTCTGTTGCTCCATCTCCAGCGAGACCCGCGGCAAACTGGCGGAGGGAGCCAACAGCTGCGGATTCCTCACTCGTTCCATCAGCACGGCTCCTCGGAGCCTCCGCTGCCCAGATTCCCCTCGGTCCCAGGCGCTTCCATGAGGTCACCGGCTCCCCCCGCCCCCGGCGTCCCGGAGCCACGCTGAAACAGGAGAGGAGGCGGGTGAGGCCGGCACACGGGCCGGTGCCGCGGGCGCTGCCGGCCATGGGCTCCGCTGGCTGCCGGCGCTGCCGGCAGTGCCCTGTCCCCGTCCCTGTCCCTGTCCCAGGGCAGCCGTGCCCGGCAGTGTGCAGCCAGGCAGGAGCAGGGCTCGGCCCCAGCCGGCAGGCGACGGAGGGGCCCGGCTGCTGGGCAGGGCTCGCACGTGCCGGCCCTTTGCCCTTTGCAAGCACGTGGTGGGAGAGGCCATCCCGGCTGTCCGGGCAGCACGGAGCCTCTCCCGTGGCACCAGCGCCTCTCCCTGCCGCGGGACACGCTGGGCGCGTGGCGGCACGGGCAGGGGCAACGTCACCGGCCGCACCGGCATGGGCTCCCGCCGGCTGCACCTCCCGGCGGAGCAGCGCTCCAGGGCGTGCGGAGCCTCTGGAGGCCCCGCGGGCGACGGCGGAGGAGCGTGCGTTTTGCCTGGCTCAGCCAGGGCCGTGGGGCCTCGTCCAAACCCCGCTGCAGGCAAAAGAGCCGCAGCCGCCTTTGCGCGAGCCCCGGCGCTGCAACGCCTGGCGCTGCCCTGGGCCCACGCGGGCCGGGGGGAGGCGTGCGGGGCCGGGACGGCGCGGGGGCCTGGCGGCGGCACAGCTCGGAGCGCGGCGACAGCCCCGGCACCCCGGGCAGTCTGCACATCCCGCACACCCTGCGCACACCCCCGGGCCCGGGCTCTCTGGGCACCCTATGCACCCACAAACCATGTGCACTCCGTGCATCCCACACACCCTATGGGCCCAGGTACCTGAGCGCCCCGTGCACCCCACGCACCCCAGGGGCCCCACACCAGCCCTGCGGAGCTGGGAGCGGAGCATCCCGGCAGTGTGTCCCTGTGCGCAGCCAGGGCACAGCAGCCACTGCCCCAGGCTGAGCACTGGCAACTGCTTACAGAGGCAGATGTTTAGAATGGAAAAAACCCTCCTGCTCCGTTTCCACAGCAACCGAGGAAGTTTTCATCCCGGCAGCAGCCGCTGGAGCCTGAAGAAAGTCTTGACATTTCGGATGAAGGTTTCAAACAAAGCCACGTTGCTGTGGCAATGGCAGCTGCAGGCTCCCCGTCACCCGCCCGGCCCGCAGCACCTGGCCAGGGATGGGGAGCAGCAGCCAGCGCCGGTGGTGCCAGGCCACCCGGCCGGCAGCAGCACGGGGCCAGGTCCTGCTCGGGCCAGCAGGCATCGCCGCGAGGCCGTGCCGCAGGGCACCGCGCACCGCTGGCACGTCCCCGAGGGGCTGCGGCGCACGGGGCAGACGTGGCCGTCCCGGCCGGCTGCCTTGGCGCCGCGCAGCCCCGCGTGCCCCCGCTCACCCTGCGGCTCCCGGCCGGCGGCCCTGGCCCCCCTGCGCGCCCGGCAGCGGCCGGCCGTGGCAGCGGGGTGGCTGCGGTCGGTGGCTGGACCGCGGTGCCACAGTGCTGGCAGCCTGGCGCGGGAGGTCCGGCGGAGGCTGCAGCAGGAGGCTGCCGGCTGCCTCGCCGTGTTTGCCCGGCTCAGTGCGGAGTCCTCGGATGACCCTGGCAGAGCAGCGGCATGGGCAGGTGCCAAACCCAGCCCGGGAGCATCCCTCGGCCCTTGCGCCAGCCCTGGCCTCCTCCCCGCTGCGACGCTGCACGCGCAGCTCAGGTCGGGGCTCCCGCCGCCGGGGCTGACGGACGTGGGACTCTGCACCCGCGCGCTGGCCCAGCTGCAGCGCTGGCCAGGCGGGAGCTTCCTGGCTCCGAGGAACAGGGGAAGCAGCAGACTGGGTGCCTGCAGGTGCAAAGTCTCCCTGCGCGTGGGGCGCTCGGTGGTGCCGGATGGAGACCCAGGCTGCAGCAGCACAGGCACGGCAGCTCCGGCGTCCCTGCGGCACGGAGCCGCTCCAGCCTCCATCCTGGCCGGACACGGTCTGAGCTTCGCACAGCGACCGGGCCGCGTGCAGCCCCCATCCGCTCCGTGCCCTGGCGCTCGGCGCTGCCCCTGCACACAGGGAGCAGCGTCCAGCTGGAGCAGACGCTCCCTGGAAGGACCCGAGGGCCCCGTCTCAGCCCCGAGCGAGTGGGAATGGGAGCACTTTACTGTAATTCCAGCAATTACATTGTTCATCCTTGGCAGCCGACACCGGTTGGTGTCCAGCGCCATGGGATCACGATAAGCCACCTGGCAGAGACGCCTGGCAAGGCGCCTGCCCCCGGGCAGCCAGCCCAGGCTGGGGCCGAGGGGCCGGTCGGCGAGGGAGAGGTGCGGTCAGGGCCCGCCCGGGGAGCTCCTGCCCCGGCCCAGCGCGCCGCAGGTGCCAGCGCCTGGGAGCCCGCAGCTGCCTGCTGCGCCGGGAGCCAGGAGCCAGGAGCCGGGAGCCGGGCTCTCCTGCCGCTCCGCGCCCTGCAGCCCGGCGGAGGCTGGCCGCGGAGCCTTCATCCCGGCAGCCCTTCCCGCAGCCCCTCCGCCGGGCGGCGCGGGAGCGGGGCACGCTTGGCACCGCCGGGCGGGAGCGGGAGCCTGCTGACTCATCACTTCGCTGTTCTCGTTTTTCCATGGTGCCGTTGTGCTGTTTGCTGGAAGCCAGCTAAGGACCATGACTAATCTGTTCTCAAAACAAGCACAAAGAGAGCAGAAAGGTTTGTGCAAAGCCCGCGGGAAGGGGGGCTGAATCACAGCCCGGGGCTGCAGCAAGGCAAGCAGCCGGGAGCCGCCGGGAATGCCCAGCGACGGAGCAGCGCCCGCCCGGCGGCAGCACCCGCACGGGCACGGGCTGCCGGCGGCGGCACGCAGGGCAGCGCGGCACCCCCGGCCGGGTCCCCGCCGCGCGGTGCGGCATGGCACGGCGCGGCACGGCGCTCCGCTCCGCTGCGGGGGCCCCGGGCACTCCGAAGGGCAAACGCAGTATTCGGGGTCCACGCGCTCAGCCCGCGCCTTTCCCCTCTGCAGGGAGCCGGCCGGCCCGGGAAGCCCGGGAAGCAAGCTGCGGGGGTTTGCTCTGTCCGGAATCGGGCATCCATTGATTTGCTGTTATTAAAACCAGAGCTGCTGTCGGGAACTCCGCAGGCTGGCTGCCCTTGCACGCGCTTCCTGGAAAGGGCCGTCCCGCGCGTCCGCCCCGGTGGGGGAATGGACCCACCGAAGCACCTGGCCTGGGCGGGCGCTGGGGCTGTGCCTGGGGGGGCGCAGGGCACGCGGAGCCCGCGCGGGGACCACAGCGAGGGAGCGAAGGCTCCCCTCGGCTCCCACGCCTGCTCTGCGCCCGCTGCCCCAGGGCCAGCAGCAAGGCTCAGCCCTCGGCGGCGGCCGCGCTGCTCGGCCGGGCGCCCCGCGCCGGCCCGGCCCCCTCGCCCCGCGTCTGCAGCTGGCGAGAGCGGGGCCGCGGCAGCACTCGCTGCCCTTTCATCTGCTCCGCCAGGAGGGTTTACTGGAGACGGCGCAGTCATTGCTTCCAGCTTGGCGGGGATGAATCACTGCATTGCAGGAATTCTGCCCAGGGGCTTTTCTGTAAGAGTGGTGGAATTTCGAAACGGCCAGAGGGAAGTTGGGCTGCTCGTGCCCTGCCCGGGTGTGCGCGAAGGAGCGGCGGGCGGGCGGCCCTGCGCCTTGCACAACCGCCCGCCCGGGAGCTTCCCCTTCCCGTTCCCATTCCCGGCCCAGGTGCCAGCATGCAGGAAGCCCCCGGAGGTCCCCTGCGCCGACAGCGGGGATGGGCCCGGGGGCACCCGCAGCCACCCAGGGCCACGGTGCGCCGGGCACCCCGGCACGGGGCAGGGGACCCCGGGCAGCAGAGCCCGCGGGTGCCACCGCCACGAGCAGGTCCTGCTGTTTCCACCAGCTGCAGAAATGCAGTTTCGGAGCACGAGCAGAGGGGTTTCTTGATAAGGGGGGAGCACATGCAGAGCGGGAACTGAGACGTCACCTCCAGGCTGGCGGCTCTTGCTCTAACGCGGCTGCCGAGCGCGGCCGGCACCGCTCACCCAGCAGCTGCGCAGCAAGCGGCCCCGCGCCGGGCCCGGCCCCCAGACACCCTCCGTGTCTGCCCCAGCCGCGGGGCAGGGGCTGCCGGCGGAGCCGTGCCAGCGGGAACGCAGCCCCGGTGGTGCCGGGAAAGGGAGGCCCCGGCCGGCTCCGAGGAACCGCAGCGGCGTCCCGCCAGGGCCTGCACAAGTGAAAGTGAGCGGCAGCCGGGGCTGCGGCCACGGCAGCTGCACCGCGCGGCGAGCGCGGCCCCGGCGGCTGCTCCGGTTCCCCGAACAAAACAAACCACAGCGAGGAGAGCAAAGAGCGCCGGCTGCCCCCGGGCCCCCGCAGGCCCGTGCATCGCTATGGGAAACCAGAGATAACAGGTCCCACTTCCTGGCGCCTCCTTTCCTGGACGAAGGGCTGCAGAGAGCAAAACTTGAGCCGAAACCGTCTTCCGAGAAGGCCCTTCTTGATGCAAATCTCCTCCGGCGAAGCCCGCCCGCGGCCCGGCTCCGGGTGCCCCAGCCCTGCCCGCGGCCCCCGCGCTCCCGCCTGGCAGGCAGCGCCGGCGAGGCTCCCGGCAGGGCGCGGTGCACGGACGGTGTGCCGCCTGCGTCCGGCCCCGCGCCCTGCGGGATGCCCAAGGCAGGCAGAGCCAGGGCTCCTGCTGCCTGGGAGGAGCAGGGCAGAGAGCGCGGGGCAGGGCCCCTCCTTGGGGGGGGGACAAGCCCAGGGCGCGGGGGCCGGCTGTCGAGGCGAGGGCCGGCGGGAGCGCGGTGCACCCGAGCTGCAGGCGTTGCAACCTTTGCAGCCTCTCGGACGCGCTGGCTGCAGCCAGCTGCTGCTGGCAGCTTCGGTGCAAAGGGTCCGTGTGCAGGCTCCCGTGACCACAGCGCTGCTTCCCGGCAGTGGCCAGCTGCTGCGGTCGTAGGCCACCAGCCACAGCAGAAATGCTGCTTCCCGGAGGGCTGGTAATTTGCCTGCCCTGCTTTGCATGTCTGACGTGGGCAGAGGGCCATGGGGCAGGGGGACACGGCGTGCGTCACGCATGGCAAGGGCGAGGGGCCCGCTCTCTCCCCCTGCAGCACGCCACCCCCAGCATGGGGCAAGGCTGCCCACCGGCACGCTGGGGCTGCCCAGCCGTGCCACACAGAGCCGGGCAGCTCTCCCAGATCTGGGGAAAGGAAGGAGGCAGGCGAGGGGGGGATCGGGACATGACAGGCTTGGCCAGGCTGTGGGGAGCTGCATTATTTTGCTTTACGCTTTCTGCCGTTCCTGGAAACAAACCGCTGCCGCCGCCCCTCTCCCTTTCCAGGATGCTCGGCGCACGTACAGGGCTGCTCAGCTGCTCCCCAAGGAGCTGCCGCTTGCAGCCTCAGGCTGCTCCAGGCCCCATGGCAGCCGTGGGGGCTGTGGCTGCGAAACCAACCGCCCCCGCACTGGGGAGCGGCTCACCCAACCACCCCGAGCTGGGGACAGCACCGCCACGTCCAGCCCTCTGCGCTGCGGAGCAGCCCCAGCCCCGTGGGACGAGACGGCTGCATGCAGCCTCCCGACTGCTGCACGCGACACCAGCCAGCCTGCAGGCTGCAGCCCCAGCGTGCGGTGGCACGGCTGCTCCATCCCAGCGCCGATCTGCCGTGCGCTGCAACTCCCAGGCACGGCGGCACGGCTGCTCCATCCCAGTGCCGACCCGCCGTGCGCTGCAACTCCCAGGCACGGCGGCACGGCTGCTCCATCCCAGCACCAACCCACTGTGCGCTGCAACTCCCAGGCACGGCGGCACGGCTGCTCCATCCCAGTGCCGACCCACTGTGTGCTGCAACTCCCAGGCACGGCGGCACGGCTGCTCCATCCCAGCACCAACCCACTGTGCGCTGCAACTCCCAGGCACGGCGGCACGGCTGCTCCATCCCAGCACCAACCCACTGTGCGCTGCAACTCCCAGGCACGGCGGCACGGCTGCTCCATCCCAGCACCAACCCACTGTGTGCTGCAACTCCCAGGCACGGCGGCACGGCTGCTCCATCCCAGTGCCGACCCACTGTGTGCTGCAACTCCCAGGCACGGCGGCACGGCTGCTCCATCCCAGCATTGAGCAGTCCATGGGCTGCAAGCCCCATGCATTAGCACCAGGTTGATTTATAGAAATCCAATGGCTGGGGCTGCCAGCACCTCCTGCCAAACCTCATTAACAGCTGGCCTGGGAGCAAGGCAAACAGCTCATGCAGCAACAAGGAAATCCTTGTTTAAGCATTTCTGGCCATGCTCAGCCCTTCCCTTCACACCCAGGGGAGGAGGAGGAGGTGCAGGCCACGAGCCCCGGGCTGGCACCACCATGACAGCCACAGGGAACAAGATGCAAGGAGACACAGCTGGGCTAGGAGAGGGAGGCAACCCCGGGATGGGCTGCGAGCCAGGAGGGAGCGTGGGACCGTGGGGACAGAGCAGGCTGCAGCACTGGGGTCTTTCCCCTTTACACCACTGTGGCTACACTAGTGACCACTGGGGACACCAGCAACAGGTGCTGGATGGGCTGGCTCAGACGGGCAGCGTCGCTCAGCCAAGGGCTTCAGGCACCACAGAGGCTCCGCAGCCCCGCCGTGCCATGGGACAACGTGATGCCAGAGCTGGATCTGCGTGCAGCAGGTGGAAAAGAGATTTGTGAGGGGCTGGAGGGCAGGAGCCCTGCCTGCTCCCATGCACCTCGGTGTGCTCCCCACGCAGCCCTGCCTGCTCCCCGTGCAGCCCTGCCTGCTCCATGCAGCCCTGCCTGCTCCACATACAGCCCTGCCTGCTCCCTGCATAGCCCTGCCTGCTCCATGCAGCCCTGCCTGCTCCACATACAGCCCTGCCTGCTCCACATACAGCCCTGCCTGCTCCCCGTGCAGCCCTGCCTGCTCCATGCAGCCCTGCCTGCTCCACATACAGCCCTGCCTGCTCCCCGCATAGCCCTGCCTGCTCCATGCAGCCCTGCCTGCTCCATGCAGCCCTGCCTGCTCCACATACAGCCCTGCCTGCTCCATGCAGCCCTGCCTGCTCCATGCAGCCCTGCCTGCTCCACATACAGCCCTGCCTGCTCCATGCAGCCCTGCCTGCTCCACATACAGCCCTGCCTGCTCCACATACAGCCCTGCCTGCTCCCTGCATAGCCCTGCCTGCTCCATGCAGCCCTGCCTGCTCCACATACAGCCCTGCCTGCTCCCCGCATAGCCCTGCCTGCTCCATGCAGCCCTGCCTGCTCCATGCAGCCCTGCCTGCTCCACATACAGCCCTGCCTGCTCCATGCAGCCCTGCCTGCTCCATGCAGCCCTGCCTGCTCCACATACAGCCCTGCCTGCTCCCTGCATAGCCCTGCCTGCTCCATGCAGCCCTGCCTGCTCCACATACAGCCCTGCCTGCTCCCCACACAGCCCTGCCTGCTCCATGCAGCCCTGCCTGCTCCGTGCAGCCCTGCCTGCTCCCCACGCAGCCCTGCCTGCTCCATGCAGCCCTGCCTACTCCCCACGCAGCCCTGCCTGCTCCATGCAGCCCTGCCTGCTCCGTGCAGCCCTGCCTACTCCCCACGCAGCCCTGCCTGCTCCATGCAGCCCTGCCTGCTCCCTGTGCAGCCCTGCCTACTCCCCACGCAGCCCTGCCTGCTCCACATACAGCCCTGCCTGCTCCGTGCAACCCTGCCTGCTCCATGCAGCCCTGCCTGCTCTGTGCAGCCCTGCCTGCTCCCCACGCAGCCCTGCCTGCTCCACATACAGCCCTGCCTGCTCCGTGCAACCCTGCCTGCTCCATGCAGCCCTGCCTGCTCTGTGCAGCCCTGCCTGCTCCCCACGCAGCCCTGCCTGCTCCAGCGCAGCCCTGCCTGCTCCCCACACAGCCCTGCCTGCTCCATGCAGCCCTGCCTGCTCCCCGTGCAGCCCTGCCTGCTCCACATACAGCCCTGCCTGCTCCCCGTGCAGCCCTGCCTGCTCCATGCAGCCCTGCCTGCTCCCCGTGCAGCCCTGCCTGCTCCACATACAGCCCTGCCTGCTCCCCACACAGCCCTGCCTGCTCCCCACGCAGCCCTGCCTGCTCCATGCAGCCCTGCCTGCTCCCGCGCAGCCCTGCCTGCTCCATGCAGCCCTGCCTGCTCCCCGTGCAGCCCTGCCTGCTCCACATACAGCCCTGCCTGCTCCCGCGCAGCCCTGCCTGCTCCATGCTGCCTTTCCCATTCCACATACCCTCCCCTCCCACCCATGGCAAGATTCCCACATGGGAATTCCCTGGCTGCAGTGGCTGTGAGCCCCGGGAGTGCGGGGGCCGGGGGAGCTGGGTGCCCTGAGTTGGGATGGGCCACAGGCACCACCAGCCCCAGCACCAGTGAGCCCGGCACAGCCTCAGCGACCTGCATCCATCTGCCCCCACATGTGGCTCAGGATCTACTCCATCATCTGGAGAAAAGCATTTACTGCCAATAAACGGGCTAATTAATTCTCCTCAAAGACCTCTCAATTATTCATCTTGGGCCACAGAGAAAACAATTACAGCACTTACCTCAGCCCTGGCTGGGCCGGCACGGGGCCGGGCTGGCGGCAGCAGGGCACAGCCAGCCCGGACCCGCGCGCTTCCCGGCGGAGACCCGCTCCCGGGCCCGGCCGGCAGCGGCTCTGCCCGGCCCTCGCGCCCCGGCCGCAGCGGTGGCCTCCCCGCGGGCCGGGGATCCCGCGATGGTGGCGAGACCCAGTTGCAGCTCCAGGCTCGGCCCCGCGGCGTGCAAGGCACGCAGTGCCGCAGCCACTGGCTCTCGCCGCGGCGCGTCCCGCTCCCGGGCTCCCTCCCCTGCCCGCACCGCGGGACACGCGGCCGGCTCCGCAGGGTGCAGAACCCGCCGCCTCTGCCTCAGCTCTGCCTGCAGCACCGAAGCCGCTTTCACCGCAGGCGGCAGCCACCCGGGTCGGACCGGGACCCCGCGTGCGGTGACCCCTTCCCATGACGCAGCTGCGTGTCCATCCCCAATAGATTGCTCCCGGGTGCCCGCGGCACACGGGTGTCCCTGGAGTGGGGTCAGGCATCCCGTGCATGGTGAATCCCCCCCGCCTGCAGCACAGCCACGGATAAAGGCAGGGATGCTCAGCACGGCCCCCGCCGCGGGGCATGCTCAGCACGGCCACGGCCGCAGGACACATGGGGACCCTTGGCACGGCCACCGCCACGGGATGCCTCGGCACAGCCACGGCCACCCTCGCCGCCGTGCCAGCTGCTGGCGCGGGGCCCCACGAGCGGCCAGCACCTCCTGCCCGGGTGGCGGGCCCTGTGCCGGCTTCCCAGCGCTCGCCCTGTGCCCCGGCGCCCGGCGGGGAAGGGTTAAGCGTGCACAGCTGGCCCCCACCCCCCCAAGGCGGCCAAGGGGCGGGCCTGTCGGGAAGCAGGGATTTCTGCAGTGGTTTTACTGGAAAAGTTGTTGCCGGCGGAGGGAGGGAGGGAGGGGTCACTCGAGCAGCGGCAGGTTGGCGGTGGGCGCCCCACACGCCGCTGCCGGCCCGGCGGCCGCGGCCCCTCCGGGCAGGGTGCTGTGCCGGGCAGTGCAGCATTGCCCGGGATGCGCTCCCCTTCCCGACCGTCCCGCTCGGAGCCGCCTCCGAGCAGCCTGGGCGAACAGGACCCGCGGCTGCAGCACTGCCGGGCTCCCCGGCCGCGGTCTCCGGTGCTGTGCTCCCTGCAGGAATAGCGGGTCCGAGGCAGTGCAATAGCCGGGATGCCTCCCGCAGCCGGGCGCCCCGGGGCTGCTGATGGTTGAGGCCTGGCTCTGCAGGACCAGCGGCGCAGCGGCACGGCCCCCGGCACGGCCCCCAGCACACCGTGGGGCTGGCCATGCCCCGGCGGGCTGAGCCAGGAGCCCGGCACATCCCAGCGCTTCCAGGCATCGCTGCACAGTTCCCGACAGAGTAGGAAATCACTTGGCTCCACGGCTCCTCCCGCACTGGGGCGGACTGGTGTTTGCTCTGCCCCAGCCCCGGCGCGAGCGGGGCCCTCCGGCCCCAGCCCCAGCCCCAGCCTGCGCGATGAGTTATCCCCCCACAGAGCAAACAGCGAGGCCACAGGGGCCAAGGCGAAAACACCCCAAGCCAAGCGCGTGAAGAGCACATGGGAGTCACCGCCCAGCACCGCGGCCAGACAGAGCCACCGCGCACGGTTCGCCCCATGGCGCCTGCATGGCTGGTCCATGGCACCTGGCCGGCCAGTGCGTGCTCCAGCTGAGCCCCTTCCACTGCTCCAGCAACACCAGTGCAGACCCCCAGCACAGCCAGGCCCCCCAATGCAGCCAGGTCCTCCAGTACAGCCAGACCCCCCAGCACAGCCAGACACCCCAGCACAGCCAGGCCCCCCAAGGCAGCCCAGCCCCCCAGCACAGCCCAGCCCCCCAGCACAGCCAGGCCCCCCAATGCAGCCAGACCCCCCAGCACAGCCAGACTCCCCAGCACAGCCAGGCCCCCCAATGCAGCCAGGCCCTCCAGTACAGTCCAGGTCCCCCAATGCAGCACAGCCCCCCAGCGCAGCCCAAGACCCCCAAGGCAGCCAGGCACCCCAGCAGAGCCAGGTCCCCCAGCACAACCCAGGCCCCCCAAAGCAGCCAGGCCCTCCAGTACAGCACAGCCCCTCAAGGCAGCCCGCCCCCCCAGCAGAGTCAGGCCCCCCAATGCAGCCCAGCCCCCCAGCACAGCCAGTCCCCCCAGTGCAGACAAGTGCTCCAGCAGAGCAGCAACCCCAGACACACACACACCCCCCCCCAGCTTTTGGAGCGGGGTCATTCATGAGCTCCCCAAAAGCCCCCGTCCCCATCAGCCCTGCCAGGGTGCCGGGTCCCACCAGCCTCCTGATGCTCCGGGGCAGAGCTGCTCCCCGCAGCTGCCCAGCCCCGCGAGCGCAGCCCTGCCTGCACCCGGGCACCTGCCCCCTGGTCCTGGGCACAAGTCCCCCACGTCCCTGGGCACCCGGACCCGCAGCCCCGGGCAGCCGGCCCAGCCCCAGTCCCAGCCCGCTGCCCTGGCGCCGGCACTGCCCCCGGCCCCGGCACGGGCCCCTGCGGACAGAGCCGGCGGGAGGACCGGCGCCGCCAGAGCCCCAGCCGCCAGCCGCGGGGGGCCGGGAGCAGTGGGGCCGGCTGTGCCCGGGGCCTGACCGCCGCGGGGCCGAGGCAGAGGGTCCGACCCTGCTCCGGGAATCGCCCCAGCTGCTGCCAGCTCCTGCCGGAGAGGGCGGCAGGGAGGGAAACCCGATCCTCCCGGACCCTCCCCGGACCCTCCCAGCGGGACGCGGGAGGCCCCAGCAGAGCCGCTTACAGTAGCCGTGGGGAGGCCACCTTGGCAGCGCCATCCCCGCCGCCTTCGCGGGAGCCCCAGTGAGTCCCCGGCCCCGGAGAGCCCCCTGCCACCGTGAGCCCCCAGCCCCGGTGAGCCCCCTGCCACCGCGAGCCCCCAGCCCTGGCGAGCCCCTGGCCCCAGTGAGCCCCCAGCCCCGGTGAGCCCCCTGCCACCGCGAGCCCCCAGCCCTGGCGAGCCCCTGGCCCCAATGAGCCCTCAGCCCTGGTGAGCCCCCAGCCTCGGTGAGCCCCCAGCCCTGGTGAGCCCCCTGCCACTGCGAGCCCCTAGCCACTGCAAGCTCTGGCCCCAGCGAGCCCCCGGCCCGCCGCCCCTGCCACCAGCACGTGCAGCACCACGAGGGGCCAAGCCGCGGGGACAAGCGCTGCTCCCCTCCGTGCGGAGCGTGGGGAACATGGGGAGCGCAGGGAGCAGGTCAGCACCAGCGCAGGACGGGATGGGACAGGAATGGGCTGCATCCTTCTCTGGCCTCTCGGCCGCCGCCTGCCCCACGGCGCCCAGCGCTTACTGGCAGGGGAAGCGGCTGGGAAGGCAGCACGTGCGCCGGGGCCGCTTCGGGGAGGCGAGAGGCGGCCGGGGGAGCTAGCGGTGCACGGCCAGCCCCGCTCCCAGGTCCAGGGCCAGTAACGGGAAGCGCCTGCTCTCAGTGACGGTAAATCAGATCAAGGAGATTAGAGGCCTTTTTGCCTAATCATGAGCAGCTTGAAGTTGGAGGACAAGTTCCTGGAACAAAGAGGAAATGGAGGCAGTAAATAAAGAAAAACTGTTAACATGTGGCCCTGCGTGTGAAAAACGTCTCTGGGAAGGACTGTTTATGGCTCCCGCACCAGCAGGGCTGACGGCAGAGGCTGCGAGGGCGGGAGCAGCATGGGGCCCGGGGCTCTGCGCCCACGGCGCATCCTGCCCCATGCAGCCCCAGCACCCGGGGCAGCCAGGCCGAGAGGCAGGCGCAGAGATCTCACAGGAACGGCAGCCCCGGGGCGCTGCTCGGGTTTGAGTCAGGAGCCACGCAGCAGTGCTGAGAGCTGCGGAGCTGCCCCGCGCCGGCACTGCTGCGGAGCGCCGCTACCCGCAGTGCCGCAGGACTGCTCATCGGCCGTTTCCAGGGCCGGCTGCAGGCAGAAGTGGGAGCTGGATTCCCAGCAGCAAAGGTCGGCCTCGGCGCTGCCGCCTGCAGCCGGAGCAGCATGGCAGGAGCCGTCGCCACTAGTCGATGCAGCAGGAGCCCGTGCACGTGCGTGAGGCTTGGCGATTGCGCGGCAGGGCTGGGCGGCCCACGCCTGCCCTGGTGCTCCGAGAGCCTGACGCTGCCTGCAGGCGGGATGCCTCCCAGCAGGGCCACCGGGGAGCCTGGAGTGGTCCCGGGAGAGGGCAGCACCCGCTGCGGCCCCCAGCGCCTCCTCCCCTGGGCGGGGGGCCGGAAAGGCCCCTGGCTGCCAGGCACCCGGTTCCAGCGGGGCAGCTCTTGGGGGCGGCTCGGTGCCATGGGAGTCCTGGTTCTCCCAGGGCTGCTGGGGAGACGCTGGGGACCCGGGGCACCCTCAGCCCCACGGCCCGGGGCACGGCCGGGGGCGGGCAGGGGAGCACGGGCGGGGATGGCCGGGCAGGGGCGCACCGCGGGGGCGCACGGCCGGGGTGCCCGGGCGAGGCGGGAGCCCGGGCGGGGAGAGCCCCGCGGGGGCGCACGGCCCGCGGAGCTGCCCGGGCAGGAGGCACCGCGGGCGCGCACGGCCGGCGGCGGCGAGGCGGGGCCCGGCCGCGGACTACGCGCCCCGGGAGGCCTTGCGGCGGGCGGGCGGGCGGGCGGGGGCGCGGGCCGGCCGCGGCGGCGGCGATGCTGACGGCCCGCGGCGCGGGGGCTGCGCTCCGCGGGGCCCGGCCCGGAGCGGGGCCGGGGCCGGGGCCGGGGCCGGGGCCGGGGCCGGGGCCGGGGCGGCCGCTGCGGCGCGGCCCCGAGCGGCAGCCGGCGGGCGCTGCTGGCGGGCGGCGGGCCCCCCCCGGCGGCCCTGCCCGCACCGGCCCCGCTCGCGGCCCCGGCCCGGCCCCGCTGCGCGTGCTGGACCTGCGCAGCGACACGGTGACCCGGCCGAGCGCGGCGATGCGGCGGGCCATGGCCCGCGCCGTCGTGGGGGACGACGACTACGGCGAGGACCCCACGGTGAACGGTGAGCGCGGCGGGACCCTCCGCGGGGCCCCTCGCTCGCCCCGGCGCCCTCGCGGCTTCCCGGGGGCGGGGGGTGGCCGGGCCGCAGCCACTCCGGGCGCGGGCACCGGGCACGGGGAGCCCGAAGCAGCCGCGCGGGGCGGCGGGGAAGGAGCAGGCGCCCGGGAGCTGGGGCGCGGGGCGCGCTGGAGACGGCAGCGCAGAGCCCTGCTGCGCCTCGCCCTCCGTCTGGCCCCCCTCGAGGGCCAGCTGCAGTCGGTCCTATCCTGGCGGCGGCCCCTGCACCTCGCTTCCCTGCAGAGCTTCAGCACCTGGCCGCACAGATCACGGGAACGGAGGACGCTCTCTTTGTGCCGACGGCCACCATGGCGAACCTCATTGCGGGTGAGTGCCCAGGGCTCGGCGCAGCCCCTGCCCTGCTCTCCCGCCCCAGCGACCCAGGAGCAGCCGAGTCGCATGCTGAGAGGGGTCAGTTTACACCTCAGTCTGGAGGGTACTGAGGGCAAGGGAAACCCCTTGCTCCTTGCTGCTCTCCAGGATGCTGAGGAAAAGCCCCGCTTCTGCTTGGAAAGCTGCAGGTTTTTCATGCCCAAATGGCTGCAGGGGAAAGCTGCTAGAAACAGGCAGCTCAGTCCTCTCTTTTCAGACCCAGATGCATTTCCTTGTCCCTTCCTGGGCCCTGTCTTCAGCAGTGCAGCACAACATGCAGATCCAGGAGTTGGTCTCCTGCTTCATGCTGCTGCTGAGCATGTGCCTGTGCTTGGATAGGAGGGAGTCCCGTGCTCAGCCTCGAGCAGAACTGCTCCATCGACCTTTACCCAGGTCACTTGTGTGCCCTCCGCAGCGAGTGAGGCTCGGCGCTGCATGGGAGGGTGGGCTCAGCTCCAGCTCTGGCCACGTGCGCACACACGACAGGGAGGAGAGACAGTGCCCACCCCATCACCGTGCTCGTGCCTGCTACCTCCCCTAGCTCCAGCCACCGCTGGCAGGCCTCAGTGAAATGGAGACACGGTCCGGCTCGGACCAGCTCCAGCACTCTTCAGGGGCAGAGCTGTCGTCCCTGCGTTGTGCAGGAGCCAGCCCTGCCATGGAGAGAGACTGCAGTGGAGGAGGGATGTGGCACATGTCTTTAAGCGCTGTGTGCTCAGCCTTCGTGCAGTGGAGCCCTACAAACTGCCAGAGCTCACCCGGCACATTGGTATCACCCCAGCCGAGTCCCTGCCTCCTCTCCCCATGCTCACAGTGCTGCCCCCACACATCCCACGGTGCCCCAGCCTCACCGCTCCTCCCCTGTCCCAGTGATGTGCCACTGCCAGCGCCGAGGGGCCCAGCTGCTCCTGGGGAGGGAGGCCCACCTGCACGTCTACGAGCATGGCGGGGTCGCTCAGGTAGGTGCTGGGTGCTGCCTGGCTCACTTGTCTCCAGTGCTGTAGACCTCTTCCTTGGGGGGCAGCAAGGTACAGGGTGCCCACACCCTGGCCCTAGGGAGGAGAACCCAGTGCTGGGCTGCCCCTGCGCTGCCCCAGGCCCTGAGCCCATGGGGCAGGCACAAGCTGTGCAGGGCGGGCTGGAGGGAAGGACCGCAGCTTGCTGCTGCCCTCCTCTGGCTGCGGGGGACTGGGCTGGGGGGAAGCTCCCTTTCTGGTGCGTAAGGGATTGCATGGATCTCCCAGAGAGCACCAAGATCATGCTGAGAACGGGGCAGGGAAAGAGCAGGGGTACAAGGGGGAGAGGGGCTGGGCCCCCATACACTGCCATCATCCCTCATCAGCTCTGCTCTTGGCACTGCCCCGGGCACAGGTCGCTGGGGTCCATTTCCAGGCACTGCCAGACCTGCCAGACGGCACCTTCGACCTGGACCAGTTGGAGCTGACCATCCGTGAGGCCCACGGCAGCCGCTACCACCCCCGCCCCGAGCTCATCTGCCTGGAGAACACGCACAGCTCTGCAGGGGGCCGGGCACTGCCCCTCACCTACCTGCAGCAGGTAAGAGCCGCGTCCCAGCGGCTGTTGGCCAACCCTGCCCTGGTGCAGGCAGGCTTGGCTCTGCAGGACAGCACAGCAGGACGCACGAGCCCTTGCCGAGCAGCTTGGAGCACAGCTCACGCTGCCGCTCCTGCAGGCTCCATCTGTCCAGTAGTTCCTACCAGCCCAGCTGCTCCTTTGCCTCCTCCCAGGTCCGCCTGCTTGCTGACCGCTATGGGCTGCGGGTACACATGGACGGAGCACGACTGATGAACGCAGCTGTGGCTCAGGGCGTCGAGCCAGCACAGATCACCCAGCACTGTGACTCTGTCTCCCTGTGCTTCTCCAAGGTGAATTCACACGGGGCACCCTGGGGGGGCTGCCTTTGTGCAGGGGCGTGCTGCATGGGGTATGCGCCCAGCTTGCCGGCTGGGACAGGGGAGAATCCCCAGAGGGATGCGGGCAGCTCCCCGAGACAGCTCTCAGATCACCTCTCTCTTGGATCTGCAGGGCCTGGGCGCCCCGGCTGGAGCAGTGCTTGCCGGACGCAAGGAGTTTGTGGCTGAGGCCTGGCGCGTGCGGAAGCTGCTGGGAGGGGGGATGCGACAGGCAGGCGTACTGGCAGCTGCTGCCCGCATCGGGCTGCAGCACGCAGAGACAACACTGCGCAGAGATCACGACAACGCCCGCCGCTTTGCTCAAGGTATCTCAAGGCCCCTCGGTGCCCTGGGATGTACAGGTGCTTTCTGCAGAACTCCGCTATGCAGGTTTCCACATACTGCCACAGAGCTGGGTCCTGCCCTGCCTGATAGCCAGACACCCAGGCATCAGGACCCCTTTGCACCCCACAGCAGCTCTGCTCTGCGGTGGCCCCAGTCCTACCCCTTCTCCCAGCCCTGGGCTGGGCTCACACCACAACTTCCAGTACAGTCCTGCCTCAGAGGGCTGATGTTGATCCTGATCACTGGGGGACAACGGCACATTCCCTCAGCTGTAGTGCTGGATCTTCAGCCAGGTGAGGATCCGTCTGGGGTTCCTGCCTGGCTAGATGACATCCAGGGACGATGCATGGTGCCCACAGTAACCCTGGTGCTGCTCAACAGAGAATGGCAAAAGGCCTCTCTGTTAGCCCGGGAGCTGGGTGGTGCCTCTGCAACACTGCAGCCTCCCCTCCTGGGAAGTCCGGTGCCAGACCCACAGCCTAATGGCACATACCTCCCCCAGGCATCCAGGAGCTGAACTCGCCCCTCTGCTCTGTCAACCTCACAGCTGTGGAGACAAACATCGTGCTGGTGAGAGTGAAGGGGGGCTGGCCATCTCCCACAGAGCTCTGCGAGCGCATGCAGGCAGTGAGTGAGGAGGAGGTGGCTGAGACAGGCCACGCTGTCAGTGTGCTGCTTTTCCCCTGGTCAGCACGCTCTCTGCGTGCAGTCTGGCACTGGAACATCTCCGCCCATGACACTGAGCTCGCAAAGAACAAGCTGGACTTTGTGGCCAGGAAGTGCCAGGAGAGGCTGTCCCTAGGACTGGATACTAGTCCTTGGAGCACAGAGGGAGACTAAACTGAGATGCAGGAACATGCATCTTCCTGGCCTCAGCCCTGCAGCTGACCCTACCTGGCTGCTGCAGGCAAGTTTGCAGGCTGGGGCAAATTCCCATCCTTATCCTCCTGGTAGCCAGCAGTAAAGGGTCTGGGACCAGCCAGAACCAGTCCCTGACAGGCTGCAACAGAATAACCACTCTCGCCTGCAGGCCTGCAAACCAGTGCGAGAGCCCAACCCTGCCAAGACCACTGCTCGCACCCTCCCAGATGGGAGCTCTGCGCCTCTGTGGGAGGGGGTTCATTTGCAGATGTGTCTTGAGGGACAAGAGGGGAGTCCACATCTCACCCCACCAGACCACTCCAAGACAGCTTCCCCACCTCACTAGTTACCCCAGCAAACACACGATCAGATCATCCTCTAGTCCTCAGTCCACACAGTTCTCTGCTGTTCCTGTAACCCAGTTGCTGGAGACACTGCCCAAAAGCAGGGCCAGATACCCACTCCCAAGGCCACACACTTCTCAAACATATGCACACTGAACATGCATACAAGCTGCAGCAGGAAGAAAGATCATGAAGGATGCTCAGGGCACAGCTGGGCAGCTTGCTCACCACCACACAGTGTGAGGCAGCAGCAGCACATATCACGAAGCCAAAGAGAGGAAGCAGTCCGAATCAGGGGCCTTTGGGTTGTGCTACGCTCAGCTCTTGCTGTTGTAATGAGGCAATCGAGATCTAAATAAAAAGTTGTGGTAGTGCTGTGGCTGTGCAGGATGTTGTCTCCCAAGAGTGCTCCTCCCGCGCTTGCAGCATCACAGCCCAGTGGTCCCTTTTAAGGGACAGGCCTCCCTGAGGACATACAAGGGCCTCACAGCCACAGGACCGGACCACTCACAGGTGCGTGAGCCAGCCTGGCCTCTCCAGGGGGCCCAGCTGCCCCCAATGTCTGTTCCCCTCACCCACCCAGGCTTTGCTCAGACCCTTTCCAGGCCAGCCCTTGAGCTGGCTACTGGCCTCCGTCCAGCTCCTGAACACACTCTCCCATTGCCCCTCATTCCAGTGCCCTGTGTTACCCAGTCCAACACAGTCTCTCTCTGTGGCCGTGAGTCTCTCTCACTGCCAAGCCTGTCACTTCTGGGCCAGAGATTCCCTGTACTGTGCCTGTGCACGCACAGCACAGCCTGTTCATTGCTGCCAGCCCCAGGAGAGTCCCGCTTCAGGACCAGAGCTCCAAGGTGGGAGAGGAGATACTTATGCATCAGTTTAAGTCTGTACTCGATGGCTTAGCACAACACTGTATCCCCAGGAAGAAGATTTATACCGGGCAGCAGTTATTCCTATTTATTTTTACATTTGCAATAAGTAATTTAAAGGAAGCTGAAGGAACAAACTTCATCATCCAGTCTTCCAGACAGACCCACTGCAGGCCCGCCAGCCCTGCTGCAAGAACAGACAACACTCAGAAAGCACAGAAACACCCCCGAAAACAAATGTCAGCGTAGGTGAGAGTACTGATAATGACTTTCCAGCTCCAAACAGCCCCTCTGCCTCAGTGTAGACTGGGAGGAGTGGAAGAGGCACATCTGTCCCAGGCAGCACACACAGAGGTGCTCAGAGACAGCAATCACCCTGTGCTGCAGGAGGAGACCCAGCAGGCTGGAACGGGGCAATGAACAGGGTGCATCTCATCTCCAGTTTGCTCCCAACATGCAGTCAAGTTCTGGAAATCATGTTCAGAATCACCTGGAATGAGGAACCAAACCCTGCAAATGGTGCCTGGCCCCTGTTCCTCCCCATCCAGCGGGGGAACCAGTCCTCTCTCTAAGCCTCGAAAGGTGATGACCAGACCCAAAGCAGCAGCCCCACACCCATCCCACTGTGCAGGGGAAGCACACACCACCACTGCCCTCCTTCTGGCCTTGTAGTCAAGACAGCAAAAGATGGGGGTTGCACAAGAGTTCTTCCCCTTACCTGAGTCAGGACATAGCTGTCCTGGGATAACTTCTCAATGATGTCAAAGTGATCCACACCAGCAAGGTCCAACAGTGAGACGGTCCAGCCAGCCAAACGCAGGGCCTGCGAAGAGACCAGCACTGGCAGGAGGGGACAAGTCAGATTGCCTCCCCTTCTCTATACTAGGCCCCAGGTAGTGTGCAACAAGAGCAGCTGCTCAGCAAGGACTGGCATCCTCCCTAAGCAGACACCCACTTCAGATAACAGCCATCACCACAGCAAGAGAAATACTATTCTGCTATAACATACGGGCTCTTCACTCCAGTTTAACCTCACCAGAGCTGGGCCTGGCAGCAAGCAGGACTCCTTCTCAAAGTGGAAGCCTGTACTTGTTCATCCACAGAGAAAGCAGCTGCACACCACAGGCAAGGAGTCACTGCTCTGTAGCCAGCCCAGCTCTCTCCCCTTTGCTGCTCTGGGTTGCCAGCACAGAGCTCTCGAAGCCAGAGCCCACTTATCTTGTGCAGCTCACAGAGGCCCAGGGCAGGTCAGAGCAGGACAGGTTTGTGCAGCTGCCCCGCAGAGCTGGGCACAGGGAGGCAGAGGCACTGCCGGAGCTCACCTGGCAGTACTCCTGGGACTGCCGGCGGAACTCCGGTGAGTCGTGCTGGGCCACGGCCACAAGCACTTCGCAGGCCACAGCTGCAGGCACCGCTCCAGTGACACACAGCATGGGGCTGTTCCTCTGGGCAGCTTCCCTGGGGAAGGAGACACCACAGTGACAACCAGTATGCCTCTCAAACCTGTTAAGAGGAGGGTGTTCATGTGCAGAGTGCTCCCATGTCCTTGGCTGTGTGCACGAGTAAGGCAGAGGCTGCAGGGCCTGCGCCTGGGTCAGGTATGGAGGCTGCCAGCACGCTGTGCATGGTACACTTCTGTGCAGACAGGCAGAGCAGAGGCCAGCAGAGCAGGTGCAGGGCAGGATTGTGAGTGCCACAGGCTGTGCTGGCCAAAGACATGCCCGCATGCCAGCTGCCCATGCCCTTTCCCTGTCACTGTCACTACAGCATCCGGACTCACCAGCTCATGTTCAGCACATCGTTCACGTAGATATGCAGAATGGGCTCCAGGTCGTACACACCGCTCACCAGAATGGCTCCTGGAGGCAGAGACATTGCCGGGCGTGAGCAGCCTCGCTGTGCAGGCCACTGGATAGCCTTGCCTCTGGGAATGTTCCTGTCTGCACCCACATCCCATGTCTTCTGAGGCCTCAGCCCTTGGCAGCACTGCTGAGCTGCCTGGCAGGCATGGACACTACACCCACATCGGCACCCAGTCCTAGGAGCCCAGATTCTTGTATTCCCAGCATCTGTGGGCTGCAGTCAGCTGAGGCAAGTCATCTGACACAGCTTCACACACTGCAGAACTGGCCAGCTTTGACACTCTGAATAGTCAGTAGAAAGACTGACAGATTTGAGGAACAGTTCAGCAGTTCTCCTTCAGTCCTCTGTACAAGAAGAGTCACTCTCCACAGATCCCTTCTTTGCCAGTGGGCATGCACATGGTCAGTCACAGCTTTGCTGCAGAGGAGGCACTGATGGAGCAGTGCCCCACTGCCCTTGTGTCTTAGCAGCCCAGAGTCACACAGCTGAATCAGGAAAGGAGGAGATGCCCCAGGACAGTGTCCTAGCCCCAAGCACCAACTTTTCAGAGCGCATGGAAGCAGTGGGGTCTCTGCGAGATCAGGCACTACCTTTGATGTCAGGTGTCACTCCATACTCTGCCCAGTCCATTGACAACACCATGGCTGCCAAGTGAGCCCCTGCTGAATGTCCACACAAGTAAACGCCGCTAGAGAGAAGGAGCCATGAGTGAGTGTAGGAAGGGACGGTACAGCACATCCTGCCTGGGGACATCTTGTTCAGAGTGGAGGAGGCAGGACACTCCCAAGGGCTGCAGCCCAAACATAGCAGCTCAGACATACCTTCCAGTCCATCAGCTGATCCATTGCCCAACAAGGAAGGAGCACAGACACTGGCTTGGTGCAGTACTCAATCCCAGGCATTAACGCCTTTATTATACCTCAGGGCTTGTTCACCCCATCCTGTGGCTGCTGCAGACACCTCCGTACACTAAACCACTCAGGGAATGACACAGGCACAGCTTGCCTTGAAGGCCAAGCAGTGGCCATGGAGCCTGCTGATGCCAGGGGTAGGGGGGAAAACAGGCACACTGCAGAGCTGCGTGCTACCCACCTGATCTGGGAGTACTGCTGCACCAGGAAGGCGAGGCTGCGCTGCACCTGGGCCACCATTTCATCCATGTTGCCTAGGCAGAGAGCACAGTCACTAGGGCCCTGGGTCTGCAAGCGGAGTCACAGCTACCCCTGGAAATCACCTACCTTTGGGAGCTATGTTGTAACCCACAGCCACAACTGCGACACCCTGTGACACCAGCGCAGGGGCTGCAAAACCCGATACATCCTTACTGGAGAAGGAAATGCAGGTTAACCATGCACTGTGGGGCAGGCATTTTCCTGGGGCTGGCTGGAGCATGCCCGGTCCAGCCACCCAGCTTTGATCAGACCCAGAACAGGGCAGTTCTAGGCTCAGTACTGCTCTCCTAAGAAGGGGGATGGTAAAGGCAGACCAGGTAATTCCCCTCCCAAGGGTCCCCCCTAAAAAGGTCTGCCTCACCTTAAGCATTGCCAGTATCCACCGTGGATGTAGACAAGGACTGGGAAAGCTACAAGGCACAACACAGGGTTAGTGGGAGGCGCAGCCTGTGCCCACCCCTCCCTGCTGCCACCCTGCCCATCACCTACTTCCAGAAGGGTCTGTGGGCAAATAAATATCAAGCTTCTCCCCATCACTGTCCCCATAGGGGACATGCAGCAGGGTCTGCGTGGCAGCCTGGGCCCTCCGCGTCCCTGCGGGGGAGGCAGGGAAGGTCAGCGGCTCCACGGCTTGGACAGGAGCCACTGAGGTCACCCAAGGGCTGCCAGGGCCTCAGCACCCACCGGGCAGGAGCTGGGCCCTCGGCTGCCCGCTCCCACTCCTCACCGGCCGTCACTGCTTCCTCGTGGGCCGCGACCACGGCGTCGGGGTGGAGGCGAGGGGACCAGCGGCTGGGGGAGTACTGCTCCTCCAGCTCCTGCGGGCACGGGGCACTGAGGGGCACGGGCCGCGGCCCGCGCCCTGGCGGCAGGACGGGCCGCACCGCCCGGCCGCCGCGGACCCTCCCGGCCCCGCCTCAGCCGCCGCGGATCACCCCTCTCCGGCCGCCGCGGATCCCCCCTCCCGGCCCCGCCTCAGCCGCCGCGGATCCCCCTCTCCGGCCGCCGCGGATCCCCCCTCTCCGGCCGCCGCGGATCCCCCCTCTCCGGCCGCCGCGGATCCCCCCTCTCCGGCCGCCGCGGATCCCCCCTCCCGGCCGCCGCGGATCCCCCCTCCCGGCCGCCGCGGATCCCCCTCTCCGGCCGCCGCGGATCTCCCTCTCCGGCCGCCGCGGATCCCCCTCTCCGGCCGCCGCGGATCTCCCTCTCCGGCCGCCGCGGATCCCCCTCTCCGGCCGCCGCGGATCCCCCCTCCCGGCCGCCGCGGATCCCCCTCTCCGGCCGCCGCGGATCCCCCCTCCCGGCCGCCGCGGATCCCCCTCTCCGGCCGCCGCGGATCCCCCCTCCCGGCCGCCGCGGATCCCCCTCTCCGGCCGCCGCGGATCCCCCCTCCCGGCCGCCGCGGATCCCCCTCTCCGGCCGCCGCGGATCCCCCCTCCCGGCCGCCGCGGATCCCCCTCTCCGGCCGCCGCGGATCCCCCCTCCCGGCCGCCGTGGATCCCCCCTCTCCGGCCGCCGCGGATCCCCCCTCCCGGCCGCCGCGGATCCCCCCTCTCCGGCCGCCGCGGATCCCCCTCCCGGCCGCCGCGGATCCCCCTCCCGGCCGCCGCGGATCCCCCCTCCCGGCCGCCGCGGATCCCCCCTCTCCGGCCGCCGCGGATCCCCCTCCCGGCCGCCGCGGATCCCCCCTCCCGGCCGCCGTGGATCCCCCTCTCCGGCCGCCGTGGATCCCCCCTCCCGGCCGCCGCGGATCCCCCTCCCGGCCGCCGCGGATCCCCCTCCCGGCCGCCGCGGATCCCCCTCCCGGCCGCCGCGGATCCCCCCTCTCCGGCCGCCGCGGATCCCCCTCCCGGCCGCCGCGGATCCCCCTCCCGGCCGCCGTGGATCCCCCCTCTCCGGCCGCCGCGGATCCCCCTCCCGGCCGCCGTGGATCCCCCTCTCCGGCCGCCGTGGATCCCCCCTCCCGGCCGCCGTACCTCCCTGGACATGTCCTGCCACCTCCCCATGATTCGGTCCCCCTCGTGCTCGGCGCCGCGGCGGCCCCGGTCAGCGCCCGCGGAGGCTCCGCTCCGCTCCGCTCCGCTCCCATTGGCCGCCCGGGGGGCTGGGCCGAGGGCACCGGGGCAGGGGCCACGCCGGCGCCCCGAGCCCAGGCCGCCCGCCAAGGAGCCGGGCCGCGGCCCCGGGGCCACCCCGCCAGGGGGCGCCCGTGCGGCTGCAGCACCGTGAGGCGCGGGCGCCCCCCGCGCGCGGGGCACGCCGGGAAGGCGGCGGGCTCGCGGCCGGCCACAGGGGCGGAGCGTTCCCTGTGGAGGGAAATAAGAATTTTCCCGCCTCTCCGCCGATTGGCGGGCGCGGCGGGGCGGGGCAGCGGCGGCTTCGCGGATTGGCGGGCGCGGCGGGGCGGGGCAGCGGCGGCTTCGCGGATTGGCGGGCGCGCCGCGCGGGGCGCCGGCGACTCGGCAGATTGGCGGGCGCGCGGCGGCACCGGCACCGGCACCGGCACCATGAACTGCCTGACGGTGCCCGGCGTCCACCCCGGCTCGCCCAGCCGCCCGCGCGGGCAGATCCAGGTGCGGCGCCCGCGGCCGCTGCGTGAGGCGGGACTAGGCCGGGACCGGCGGGGGGGGGGCGGCTGCGTGAGGCGATGCCGGGCTGGGACCGGGCTCGGTCGGGTTGGGCCGGGACCGGTGCCGGGACCGGGCGGGGCGCTCAGGCCGCGGGGACGGGGCTCAGGCTGGGCCGGGCCGCGCGGGAGCCGTGCCGGGCGGGACGTCAGGGCCGGGCCGGGAGCAGGTGGGATCCTGGCGCTGCACAGACTGACAGTGGAGCTGGAGCGGGACCGAGTGGGATACCGGGGCTGCGGTGGCGATGGTGAGGCTGGGCCGGGACCGGGTGGGATCCTGGGGCTGCAGGGTGGGGTCAGCACCAGGCAGGACCCCGGGAGTGCACAAGGCAATGGCCAGGCCTGTGCCGGATGGGACGGCAGCAGTGCCGGTGTCAGGCCTGTGCTCTCACTCACTGACCCTCATGGTGCTGCCCACAGGTGATTTTTGGACCCATGTTCTCCGGAAAGAGGTAGGACCACATCAGATGGGAGGGCGGGGAGCTGGCAGGTGCCCAGGGCCTGCTGACAGCAGTCTTTTGCAGCACGGAGCTCATGCGGCGAGTACGGCGGTTCCAACTCGCTCAGTACCAGTGCCTGCTGGTGAAGTATGCCAAGGACACACGCTATTGTGCCTCTGGTGTTTCCACACATGACAGGTAAGTCCCATGGGCAGGAAGAACCAGCTCTTGTGGGCCTGGGTGGCCAGGCTGCCTGGCTCACCTCCTGTCCTCCACAGGAACACCATGGAGGCACTCCCTGCGTGTCTCCTCAAGGACGTGTACCAGGAGGCACTGAGCTCGGCAGTCATCGGCATCGACGAGGGCCAGTTTGTAAGTGCAGGGCTAGGGCAGGTCCTGGAGTGCTCTGCATGGGGCAATCTCTTCAGAGCATCTCCATGCAGAAAAAGATCTAAATCCTCCTGGGCTGGGGGGAATATCCCTCGAACAACTTGGACCTGCTAGACTGTGTTCCTGAGGTCAAACCCTTCCCTTAATCCCTGCAAGTTGAGGACAGTGGGGCTGGAGTCCATCTCCTGGGTAGGACACATTGTTGTAATTTTCTGGTGCCCTGTGCTACTGCCTGGGCATACACTGCAGGATCCTCAGTTAAGTGCTGCCCCCTCTCTCTGCTGACGCTAATATTTCTGTATTTCTTCTAGTTCCCAGACATCGTGGAGTTCTGTGAGATGATGGCCAATGCTGGAAAGACTGTCATTGTTGCTGCTCTTGATGGGACCTTCCAGAGAAAGGTAAAATGCTTTCCTTTAGCTACTGTATTAAGAAGCTCATAGATTCCAACCAACAGAACTGCTCCCATCTTGGCACAGGCTTTTGGAAACATCCTGAACCTGGTCCCACTGGCAGAGAGCGTGGTGAAGCTGAATGCTGTGTGCATGGAGTGTTACCGAGAAGCCTCCTACACAAAAAGGCTAGGAGCAGAGAGGGAGGTGAGTTCCCCCAGAACACAATGCAATGCAATAGCTTTTCATCTTGCTGGCCATGCTCCTCTGGGAGAAGGGACCTCCTTAGGTGAACTGAATTCTGCAGGGTCACTCTTCCAATCTTTCTTGCCAGGTTGAAGTGATTGGAGGAGCAGACAAGTATCATTCCGTCTGCCGTGCCTGCTACTTCCGGAAGAGGCCTTACCAACCTGGGTCAGAAAACAAGGAGAATGTGCCCATAGGAGCAAAGCAGTTGGACACGGCTGCCTCCCGAAAGATCTTTGCTTCTTGACTCCTGGGCTCCAACATAGGAACAAAATGAGCAGGGCAAAGTAAAGGCTGTAGCTTCCAGACTTCAGCATTGTCTTCCCCTGCTTTTAGCAAAAGTCAAATGTCTCAGCTCTACTTGCCAAACAAGCTGCTGCTTCTCTGCACCATGTGCCAAGAAAGAGGATGATCAACTGGACCTAATGCTGGAGGGAGCTGAAACAGCAGCCTGACTAAAAGTGAGTCCCTTTCCCAGAACACTGAAAAGAGACAGATGTAATTACTGATGCACCACACAAGCTGGTACTGGAAAACTCCATCACACTAAGTTGGACTGCAGGGCATTAACAGTTTGCAGTACTTCTAGTCTGTTCTAGATTTCATGTGTTCAAACTGGCCAGTGACTGGTAGAAGTCCTTGTACTTGCATATGAACAGGATTGTTTTTTTAATCTCGTCTACTGTTGCTGAAGTCCAGGTTCCCTAGGACAATGTACAGTAATTTAGTATCTGGAACCCACTTCCTTTTTAACATAGTTTGAGGAGATACTTCTTTTCTTTTACCTAGAGCTGTGGCCCAACTTTTCAACTGAAATATATATATCATTCCCTAGCCCTACTTACAGACAGCCTTTTAACAATTGTGCATGGCCTGTCAGCTTGCTGTTACACTCATTTGCTGTAAGTTTTTATTAAAACAGAATGGGGGAAAGACAAGGCTCTACTTGACAGCTCAAGTTTTAAACTCTTTTTAGGCTTGAACTTAAAAGTGCCTCTGCATCTAGTAGTAGTCTACCTATGAAGACAATGGTGTTGTCACTTCATTTCAGGAAGTCACTTCTCCAATATCAAGGTTTTTTGCTCAAGTCCAAGCTTGGTGCTGCCACTTCACAACTCTTAGGCTCAGGACTTGATCTGTGTAAGACTAGGCTACTGTTACTGTGAAAATCCAGCTACTTGGAAAAGGGTGTCTGCTTTGAGTGGATGGTTCTTGATTATAGTCATGTCTCTTGCTCCCTCCTGAGCCTTCAAAGAATTCTTGGGCCTGCTGCTTCCTCTACTATACCTTGGCTGAAGCATCCTCTTCCCTTTTGCTTCACTTAGCTTCCAGAAGTCTTTTACTCCTTGCAAAAGTACTTTTCCTGTAGGTCAGAGTCCACAGGCTCCACACAATCGTTCCTCATTCTGTTCAGGCTGCTTTGGTCGAATCTCCATGCTCAAATATTGTGCTATCAAGCAACACCTGTCTAGAATGTTTTAAGAGCTGCCTGAAAAAAACTGCCTATACCTGCATTACTTGAAGTCATTACAGCTGTAGTATTCACAAGCACTTCACTGCCAGGCCTAGGCTTTTCCCTTGGAGGCTGGGGGAAGGTAGTACTGCTACTGTTTTAGGTTAATAAATAACTTAATGAAATTGCCTGTGTGTGCTCTATACCAGACTGCTCTGACAAAGATTTGCTCTCACTTAATAGGCTGTGCAAACAGCGCAGGCTGATCTTTCATACAAGCAGCAGCATGTGCTAGAAGGCTGGTCACATGGGTGTTGTTTGTGAGCTGGCTACGCAAATCCTCTATCAAACAGTATCCATAAGGAGCAGTAGGGAACACTTGCTAAAAATAGGCACTAGCCTAAGTGTGCTGTTTGTGGAGCAACAGAGCTGATCAAAACAGTGCTCTGCACAGCTTCCCCTCTTGGAAACTCTGGTCTCATCCCGCAGGAGAGGGAAGAGAAAGGAGAAAAACCCAACTTTGCTTCTTCAGTGAAGAAAGGCCCATGGTGGCTAAGTGAAAAAGTTTATTCCATCTCTACAGTGGCAAACAAAGGAACACTTCAGTATCAGCCCCAGCAGCTATAGTTCACATACCTCATAGTGCTGCCAGGAACAGGTGCAGCAGAAAAATACAACCTGAGACAAGCCAGTCTGCATAGCCCAAATGCAGAGAGGCACAACTCAAAGCCTGGGGAGAAAATGAGCTGCTGAGCAGAGCTTTGCTCACAGAGCAGCATGTAGCACACAGGACTACAGCTTGGCTTCTCTGGACACACCACGCCTAGTGGAAGGCAAGTGAGGAAGGCAGGCACTACTGCGGACTGAGTCAGCAGTGGAGATGCTTCACGAGGACCTTCCTCAGTAGCAGGTGGAGCTGTGGACAAGATTGGGCCATGGCCCTGCTGTAAGAGAGACCAGGGCTTGCTGCTTCCAGAGATCCCAAACCCTTTCATGTGAGCACCAGCAGTCATAGTGCAGGCTTTAGGGGGAGGCATGGTACAAGGAAGTTAATAAACATAAGGCTTTGGCATCAAGCTCCCCCAGCAGCAGCAGCTGAGGGAAGGCAGGAAGGCACAAGAGCTCAAAGGCAGGCAGGAGCTGGGCTGCATTGTCCAGCTGCACTGGGGGTTAAGACACTCACTGAAGAAGTAAAAGGTGGCACTTTAGGGAATCAAAGCCAGCAGGACTGGCAAAGGCAACAGTGTAAGGACAGGTCAGGGCAGCAGTCACAATGGCACTGCCGAAGCCAAAACTAGGGGCCAGGCCTGGGAGGATTGAAAACCACACACCACTGCTTCCTCCCACAGCTGCTTCCCCAGAGGCACAACAGAAAGGAAAGGAGCTCAGCCTCTCCAGAGCCAGGAAGGAAGGCAGAGCAGATACTGTGCATGGGAGTCTGCACATGGCATCTTCCCAGGGAGAGTTCACTGCAAGCAGCAGGTCTGCACCCAGCACTCACATATCACTGCTACACATTACACTCCCATTCCCAGCTGGAAAGCTTACAGCTCCACAAGGACCAGGCGGTCTCTCCTTCTATATACCAGCACCAAAGCCTAGTGACCTTAACATAAAGCAGCCACCACCGTCCTGCCCCCCCACCTTCCCCATTCAAGTTACAAGACCTTCCCCACCCCATGAAACACAATTGCACTTGCACAGGTGTCCCTGCTGGACTGCCTGGCACGGGGCTCAGTACACCGGCGGCGGCTGGTAACCCCCCGAGGTGTCCGCAGTGTGGGTGAAGGGTGGCTGCTGATAGCTGTCGTGGCTGACGTTCGGGTAACTGGAGTAGGGAGCTGAGACCTCTGGGGTAGGGTCGACGTAGTTGTGAGCAAAGTCCTCTACCCCCATCTTGTACCTCTTGTAAGCAAAGGCAATCAGGAATCCCTACAGAAACGAGAGGGGCCATCAGAGCTAAGCAGCAAGGCAGAGGCCAGCACCAGCCCCTGGGACACTGGGACCACATGCAGCCACAGTGACAGTGCCTGTCCCAGGCTGTAGGGCTCGCAGAGCCCTTCCACATCACCTCCCAAGCATGGCTGGGCCAAGTGCCCACGCTCCACAGGAGCACAGCTCACCCATGAGAAGATGGAGAAGAAGCTGAAGGTGATGGCAGCTCGGGCAGAGTCAGCCCCAACACGCACATCTTTGGCCGGTGTCCAGGCCCACTGGTTGGTCAAGAAACAGAAACCAATGAACCACAGGAACGTCCAGAGCCCTGGGGGAGGAAGTGTGTGTGAGGGGCAGGGTCTGCTTTTTGCTGGTGCCAGGCAGGTCCCCCACCCGTCATAGGACGGCCCAGAATCGCTGGCGTGGCCCAGCTGGCCGGTTCCTGCTCCCATCAGCCCACCACAGCCACTGGGACCACCGTCGGCAGGCAGGCCCTCGCTCGGTGCCTGGCAGCACATGGCTCGCAGGCGCCGTGCCAGCAGATCAGAGCAGCTCCCGTCGCCAGGCACGGCAGCCACGTCACCCAGGGAGTGGGACAGGGCAGCCGCTGCGCGCCAGCGCCGCGAGCCTGCATGCAGCGGGCCGGCCCTGCCCGGGGCACCTGCTGCGCTACCTGAGAAGCTGAGGTCCGCCAGGACCAGGTACTTGCGGTCGGTGGCGTTGCTGATCTGGTGGAAGTAGATGTCCACGAGGAAGAAGAAGATGCAGGCGAGGAAGGCGAGGACGCCGATGCCGATGCCGTAGCGGCAGGCGTCCTCGTTGTGGTTGAAGATGCAGAAGAGCTCGGAGGAGGTGGGCACGTTGGTGTAGCCCTCCCCGATGAGGCAGCAGAACACGATCAGGGAGAAGATCTGCGGGAGCCCGGGCCGGGGCGTCGCGGCGGGCGGCACCGGGGGCCGCAGCCCCCCCAGAGCTCAGCCGAGAGCCCTGGCCGCGGGCTGGAGCCACCACGGGCCAGAGCCGGGGAGGGGGTCAAGTGGGGGGGAGGTCACACAGGGCCCCGCAGGGGTCACATGGGGGCCCTGGGGGGTGACACGGAGCCCTGCGGGGTCACACAGGGTCCCCGGGGGGGGTCACACGGGGCCCTGCGGGGTCACACAGGGTCCCCAGGGGGTGACATGGGGCCCCGGGGGGGTCACACGGGGCCCCAGGGGGGGTCACACGAGGTCCCCGGAGGGTGATACGGGCCCCGGGAGGGTCACACGAGGCCCCGGGGGGGGTGACACGGAGCCTCGGGGGGGGCCACACGGGGTCCCCGGGGGGTGACACGGGGCCTCGAGGGGGTCACACGGGGCCCCGGGGGGGGTGACACGGGGTCCCCGGGGGGTGACACGGGGCCCCGAGGGGGTCACACGGGGCCCCGGGGGGGCGGGACGAGGCCCGCGCAGGCCCCGTGGCGCACGGCGCGGCCCAGCCCGGCTCAGCCCCGCCGGGACCGGGGCCGGGGCCGGGGCCACTCACCGCGCTGGCGATCCGCGCCACGACGTGCGGCTGCTGCACGAAGCGCCCCACGTCGAAGGCGCCGCCGGCCTTGGCCGCCCCGTAGGCGCCGCCGCCGCCCTCCATGGTGCCGCCGGTTCCGCTGCCGCCGCTCCGCCCCGCTGCTGCGCGGCGAGACGCGGCCCCGCCCGCGCCGGGCCCCGCCTCCCCCCGCGGGGGTGCAGGCAGATCAGGCCCTGCACGGTGCAGCAGTGCACGGTGCAGCAGTGCACGGTGCAGCAGTGCACACTGCAGCGCTGCACAATACAGGTTGTGCAAGGTGCAGGCCGTGCGCGGTGCAGCAGTGCACGGTGCAGCAGTGCACGGTGCAGCAGTGCAAGGTGCAGACCGTGAACGGTGCAGCAGTGCACGGTGCAGCAGTGCACACTTCAGCGCTGCACAATACAGGTTGTGCAAGGTGCAGGCCGTGCGCGGTGCAGCAGTGCAGGGTGCAGCAGTGCAGGGTGCAGCAGTGCAGGGTGCTGGGTTCTGTCGCGCACTCGGTCCCCGCACAGGGGACGGGCTGGCTTGCGGTGCTGAGCGCTACAGGGAACTGCTGCCTCCCGACAGGCAGCGGTCGCGCAGCCCTGCGCACCCCGACGGCGTGGGGGCCCCGAGGGGAGCCCCGTGGGGCTGGCGGGTTTCCTGGCCCAGCACAAAGCCCGGGGCGGGGGGCGCCCCGCCCGCGGCAGCCGCCCGCGCTGGCTGCCGGCCCGGCCGCGGCGCGGGGGGAGCGCCCCGACGGCGCCGCCCGCCCCGCGCCGCCCCCCGCGCCGCGGCCGCCCGGGCCGGCAGCCAGCGCGGGCGGCTGCCGCGGGCGGGAGCAGGGAGCCGCCGGCAGCTCCGCCCGGGGGCCGCGCTCCGCCCGCGCCTCTTCCTGTGCAACGGCCGCGGCGGGCGGCGCGGGGCGCCGTCGGGGCGCTCCCCCCGCGGCGCGCTCGCAGGGCTCCCGCCGGCAGCCCGCGCCTCGCCGCGCTCGCCCTCGTCCCCGCTCCCTCCCTGCCCGCCCTCCGCACGGGCGGCTGGGCCGCGCCGCCCCGACGCCCTGCGCGACGGGCTCCGGCGGCCCCGTGCTCCCGCCGGCCCGGCTCCGCCCCGGGGCGGGCAGGGCCCCGCCGGCCGTGGGAGCCGGGTGCCGGCAGCGCCTGGCGCGGGCCCGGGCTCGCCGACATCCGCCGCGCTGCGCAGGGCGGCGCGACGTGCCCGGCCCGGGCAGCTGCGAGAGCCCCCGCGATGGCCGAGCCGCCCGCCGTCTCCCTCCAGCTCCCCGAGGACGCCGAGAGCGACGGGTAAGCGCAGGCCGGCTTAGTCCTCCGCACGCCGTCCGCCGCAGCGCGGGCTCGGCCCGGGCTCCTGCCCCGCTGCCGGGGCCACCGCGCTCCGGCACGGCCGGCACCCGACGCCCACGTCACAGGCAGCGCAGCCCGGCCCCGGGCCGGACTCGGGGGCTTTTGCCCGGCTCCGGACCCAGGCCCGGGTTGGGCACGGAGGCTGCGGGGGCTCGGCCCCGCTGGGGCCGCTGCACTGAGCTGTACCTGAGCCAGGCAGCCTGGTACCGGGTCCGTGTGCCCACAGGCAGGACTTGAGCCCCTGCAATGAGGGAGCCATGCACACCTCCTTCCGCGAGCTCATCCAGGAGCAGAGCAGCCTGGTGGAGGCGGAAGCGGTCATGGAGTTGGAGATGCAGGCGAGGGGCAGAGGTAAGTGCCGCTGTCGAGGCCACGGGCCGCCTCGCGCCTCTGCCGCAGCCGACGCGCTCGCGGGAGCCTGCTGGCAGCTCGGCGGGTGCCAGCAGCGTGGAGCAGCCCTCGGGGGGGGGGGGTGAGGAGTGTGCCTGCAGCCCGGAGCGCGCCGGTCCCGCCACCCTGCATCCTGCCGCCTCTCCGCAGAGCCCCCGGCGCCGTGGGCCACGGGCTGGCCGGAGCCCGAGCTGGGCGAAGAGCACGCCGCGTACTCCTCGGCCACGCTGCGGGTCCTCGCCAGCATGCCCAGCCGCACCATCGGTGAGCGCAGCCCTGCCGCCGAGCCCGGGCCGGGCGCGGGGCCGCCGGGGCCGCCGCTCAGCCCGCCCTCCCGCCGCAGGGCGCAGCCGCGGGGCCGTCATCGCCCAGTACTGCAACCGCACGGCCCAGCTGCGGTGCCGCAGCAGCCGCCCGTCGCTGCACCAGCTCGTCCGCGTCGCGCGGCCCAGCCTGCAGCAGCGCCACGTCGACCTGGCCACGGCCACGCTGGACGGTGAGCGCCCCGGGGCTGGGCAGCGCGCGCCGGGCAGCGTCCCCGCTCTGCGCCCCGCCGGCTCCAGCCCGCCCTGTGCCCCCAGAGACGCGGAGCCTGCTGGCGAAGGAGCTGCGGAGCCTCCCGCCCGGCCAGCGCAGCCGCGTGCTGCTCTCGATGCCGCTCAGCCTGGCGGAGAAGCGCACGCTCAGGTGGGTCCGCTCCGCGCGCCGCCCAGCAGCCGTCCCCGCCGAGCCGCCCCTGACGCCCCTCTCCGCCGGCAGGCGGGAGCTGAACGGGCAGAGGGGCTCCCCGAGGGACGGCGCCTGGTGCGGGGTCTCCTGCTCGCCCTGCGGCCGCTGCAAGTACCACATCATCCTCGTAAGTCGGTGCGCACGGCTGCACCAGGGCCGCCAGCCGCCAGGGCCGCCGGGCCGGGCTGGGGCAGGAGGCGGCAGGGGCACTGCGGGACGGGGCGAGCGATGGGGGGGCGCGGGAGGTGGGAGGTGGCGGGGGGACATGGGAGGTGGGAGGCGACGGGGATGTGGGATGGGGCAGGTGATGGGAGGAGGTGGGAGGCAGCGGGCAACAGGGCCCCACGGGACAGAGGAGGCGATGGGGGCATGCAGGACATGGGCAGGTGATGGGGGGATGTGGGACGCAGGAGGCAATGGGGGGACATGGGGCACGGGCAGGTGATGGGGGGACACGGGCAGGTGATGGGGCACCACGGGAGGGAGGAGGCGCTGCGGGACGCGGGAGGCGCTGCGGGACGCGGGAGGCGCTGGGGGGACGCGGGAGGCGCTGGGGGACGCGGGAGGCGCTGCGGGACGCGGGAGGCGCTGGGGGACGCGGGAGGCGCTGCGGGGACGCGGGAGGCGCTGCGGGACGCGGGAGGCGCTGGGGGGACGCGGAAGGCGCTGGGGGACGCGGGAGGCGCTGCGGGACGCGGGAGGCGCTGCGGGACGCGGGAGGCGCTGGGGGGACGCGGGAGGCGCTGGGGGACGCGGGAGGCGCTGCGGGGACGCGGGAGGCGCTGCGGGACGCGGGAGGCGCTGGGGGGACGCGGGAGGCGCTGGGGGACGCGGGAGGCGCTGGGGGACGCGGGAGGCGCTGCGGGGACGCGGGAGGCGCTGGGGGACGCGGGAGGCGCTGGGGGACGCGGGAGGCGCTGCGGGACGCGGGAGGCGCTGGGGGACGCGGGAGGCGCTGCGGGGACGCGGGAGGCGCTGCGGGACGCGGGAGGCGCTGCGGGGACGCGGGAGGCGCTGGGGGACGCGGGAGGCGCTGCGGGGACGCGGGAGGCGCTGGGGGGACGCGGGAGGCGCTGCGGGACGCGGGAGGCGCTGGGGGACGCGGGAGGCGCTGCGGGGACGCGGGAGGCGCTGGGGGACGCGGGAGGCGCTGGGGGACGCGGGAGGCGCTGCGGGACGCGGGAGGCGCTGGGGGACGCGGGAGGCGCTGCGGGGACGCGGGAGGCGCTGCGGGACGCGGGAGGCGCTGCGGGACGCGGGAGGCGCTGGGGGACGCGGGAGGCGCTGCGGGGACGCGGGAGGCGCTGCGGGACGCGGGAGGCGCTGCGGGGACGCGGGAGGCGCTGCGGGACGCGGGAGGCGCTGCGGGACGCGGGAGGCGCTGGGGGGACGCGGGAGGCGCTGCGGGACGCGGGAGGCGCTGGGGGACGCGGGAGGCGCTGCGGGGACGCGGGAGGCGCTGGGGGGACGCGGGAGGCGCTGCGGGACGCGGGAGGCGCTGCGGGACGCGGGAGGCGCTGGGGGACGCGGGAGGCGCTGCGGGGACGCGGGAGGCGCTGGGGGGACGCGGGAGGCGCTGCGGGGACGCGGGAGGCGCTGGGGGACGCGGGAGGCGCTGCGGGACGCGGGAGGCGCTGGGGGGACGCGGGAGGCGCTGGGGGGACGCGGGAGGCGCTGCGGGACGCGGGAGGCGCTGGGGGACGCGGGAGGCGCTGCGGGGACGCGGGAGGCGCTGCGGGACGCGGGAGGCGCTGCGGGGACGCGGGAGGCGCTGCGGGACGCGGGAGGCGCTGGGGGACGCGGGAGGCGCTGGGGGACGCGGGAGGCGCTGCGGGGACGCGGGAGGCGCTGCGGGACGCGGGAGGCGCTGCGGGGACGCGGGAGGCGCTGCGGGACGCGGGAGGCGCTGGGGGACGCGGGAGGCGCTGCGGGGACGCGGGAGGCGCTGCGGGACGCGGGAGGCGCTGGGGGACGCGGGAGGCGCTGGGGGACGCGGGAGGCACTGCGGGGACGCGGGAGGCGCTGGGGGACGCGGGAGGCGCTGGGGGACGCGGGAGGCGCTGCGGGACGCGGGAGGCGCTGCGGGGACGCGGGAGGCGCTGGGGGGACGCGGGAGGCGCTGCGGGACGCGGGAGGCGCTGGGGGACGCGGGAGGCGCTGCGGGGACGCGGGAGGCGCTGCGGGACGCGGGAGGCGCTGGGGGACGCGGGAGGCGCTGGGGGACGCGGGAGGCGCTGCGGGGACGCGGGAGGCGCTGCGGGACGCGGGAGGCGCTGGGGGACGCGGGAGGCGCTGGGGGACGCGGGAGGCGCTGCGGGGACGCGGGAGGCGCTGGGGGACGCGGGAGGCGCTGCGGGACGCGGGAGGCGCTGGGGGGACGCGGGAGGCGCTGGGGGGACGCGGGAGGCGCTGCGGGACGCGGGAGGCGCTGCGGGGACGCGGGAGGCGCTGCGGGACGCGGGAGGCGCTGCGGGACGCAGTGCTGCCGCCCTGGCGTGCTCTCCCCCGCTCTCTCGCTGCAGGGCTGCCGGGGGCTGTGGTACGGACTCCTCTCGCTGCTGTCCGCCGCCCGGCCGTGGCATCGCGCCCTGAAGCAGATCGGCAGCCGCTTCGGCTCCAGCGTCCTCTCCTACTTCCTCTTCCTCAAGACACTCCTCATGTTCAACGTCTTCTTGTTCCTCCTCCTCCTGGTCTTCGTGGTGGCCCCACAGGCCGCCTATCCCCCCGCCCCGGCCAGCCGCAGGCCCTTCACCGGCCTCGACGTGCTCACCGGAGCGGTAAGCCCGGCCGGCGCGGCGGCGCCCGCGCTGCCCCGTGCCTGCCGCGGGCTCGCCGGGCTGGTGGCGGCACCCCGGCCCAGCCCCGGCCCGACCCGCGCTCTCCCGCAGGGCTACTTCACCCGCTCGCTGCTCTACTACGGCTACTACAGCAACGACACCCTCAACGAGCCCTGTGCCGCCCGCCCCAACTGCAGCGCCGCGGCCCCCGCGCACCCCTACAACATGCCGCTGGCCTACGTGTTCACCGTCGGGGTCTCCTTCTTCCTCACCTGCGTCCTGCTGGTGTACTGGTGAGTCGGCAGCGCTGGCGCCCGCCTTGCCCCTCGCCGCCCGGCCCCCTGCCCTGACGCCGTCCCCCTTGCTGCAGCTTGTCCCGCTCCTTTGGGGAGAGCTACCGCCTGGGCGGCCCGGCAAGGGACCTGGGCATCAAGGTCTTCTACGCCTGGGACTTCAAGGTGGTCCAGAGGCACTGGGTGAAGCTGCAGTCTGAGAACATCTGCACCCAGCTGAAGGTGAGGCGCGGGGCGGGCCTGGGGCTGCAGCCCGGAGGGCGACGGCGTCTGCGGGCGCCTCTCCGCCCCCCAGGCTCAGCGCCCCGTGCCTGCGTGCCACACCGGCGACGGCTGCGGCTGCAGACGCGCCCCGACCGTGCGTCTGCCCCCGCGTCCCTCCTCGGTGCAGCGGGATGAGTCCTTGCTCCGGACGCGCTGCCCGGGAGCCTCCTCCCGGCACCCCGGGCTGCCGGGCAGCACTGCTGACGCCGGTGTCTCGCAGGAGCTGCTTGCAGAGCAGCAGTCGCGCTCCCGCCCCCGGAGCTGCTGCTGGCAGCTGGAGCACGTCGCCGTCCGCCTCCTGGCCTGGGGCCTCTGCCTGGGCACCGTGCTGGGCTGGGTGGTGGCCGTACGCTTCTTCTCGGAGCACATGCACGCGGTGAGCACGGCCCCTCGCCCTGGCGTTGCGGCGCCAGCCCGGCTCCCCCGGCGTTGCCTGGCAGGGAGGGAGCAGGGAAATCCCTCCGGGCAGCGCCTAGCACCCCTGCTCCAACGTCGTTATTCGCATCTGCGGGGCACGGGGGCTGAGCCTCTTCCCCCGCCCATGCGGGACTTGCGCTCACCCTGGGACCCGATGCCCAGGTTCAGCAGGACGCCCTGGCCCGTGCGGTCAGCGAGTGGCAGCAGGAAGCCATCCTGCTGGTCCTGCCGCTCGTGGTGTCGTTCATCAACGCGGCCATGCCCCACATCTACAACTTGCTGGCCACCTGGGAGAGGTGGGATTCCCCTGTGCTGGAGGTCTACGTGGCCATCTGCAGGTAGGCTGCCGTGGAGGGGCTGGGGGAGCCTCCTGCGCCGCGGGGCTGCGCAGCCCAGCCGGGGCTCCCGCTGCCGCTCCGCTCCCCAGGAGCCTCTTGCTGAAGATGGTGGTGCTGGGGCTGCTCTGCTACCAGTGGCTCAGCCGCGAAGTGGTCTGCGCGTCGGAGGCGGTCAGTGCGGACGGGCGGGAGGCGCAGGGCGCCGGGCTCTGCGCGGCAGCAGGTGCCTTTGGCCTCCGCCTCCACCGCCTCTGCTCGCCCTCACAGTGCTGGGAGACGTGCGTGGGGCAGGACCTGTACCGCTTCATGGTGATGGACTTCATATTCACACTGCTGAACACCGTCTTTGGGGAGCTGGTCTGGAGGTAACACGTCCGGGAGGGCTCCCAGCACGGCACGGCCCAGGGTCTCCGCAGCGGGGACGGCTCTGCCCCGGGTGCCGCGTCCTGGCACAGCCCAGCTCCTCTCCCTCTCTCAGGCTGGTCTTGGAGAAGAGGCTGAAGAGGAGGCGGAGGCCCGAGTTTGACATTGCCCGCAACGTGCTGGAGCTGATCTACGGGCAGACCCTGACCTGGTGAGATGTCCCCAGCCGGGGACGGCTCGCTCCTCCGCTGGCAAAGGCCTCGCGGTGCTCCGCTCACCAGTGCGAGCACGCCGCTGCACGCGTGGTGCTGAGGGGGACCGTGGGGACGCCCAGTGCCACGCGGGAAGGACGCGGGAAACCGGCAGCTCGGCAGACCTGGGCCCCAGCGCTCGGCACGACAGAGGCCGCGCGGCCAGACCCGGCACTGGGCCTCCCGCGCTTGCTCCTGGCTGCGCAGAGCCCTGCCTGCAGCTGGCCTTGCTGTGCTGCCGCCCCCGGCGCCTTGACCGCCGTGCGCTCGGGGCCCAGGGCAAACGCCTCTTCCTCCCTCTCTCCTAGGCTGGGTGTCCTCTTCTCGCCGCTCCTGCCGGCTGTGCAGATCGTGAAGCTGCTGCTGCTCTTCTACATCAAAAAGGTGCACTGCCCCGTACACTCGGCGGCTCCTGGCTGCTCCCGGCAGCGGGCAGCACCACGGCCGTGCTGCGCCCTGGCGAAGGGCGTAGAATCAGTAGGGTTGGAAGGGACCTCTGGAGATCATGTAGTCCAACCCCCGCTGCTCAGCAGGGTCACCTACAGCATGTTAGACAGGGCTGCATCCAGGAGGGCCTTGAATATCTCCAGAGAAGGAGACTCCACCACCTCTCTGGGCAACCTGTTCCGGTGCTCCGTCACTCTCACAGTTAAGAAATCCCCCCTCACGGTCAAGTGGAACTTCCTGTGGTTCAGTTTCTGCCCATTGCCTCTTGTCCTGTCACATGGGACAACTGAAAAGAGTTTGTCCCCATCCCCTTGACCCCTCCTTGACAACACTCTTCCTAATGCACCCCAGGAGACCGTTGGCCTTCTTGGCCACAAGGGCACATTGCTGGCTCATGGTCAGCTTGTCATCCACCAGCACTCCCAGGTCCTTCTCTGCAGAGCTGCTCTCCAGCAGGTCAGCCCCCAGCTTGTACTGGTGCCTAGGGTTATTTTTCCCTAGGTGCAGGACTCCTGTCTTCTTGTTGAACCTCAGGAGGTTCCTCTCCGCCCAGCTCTCCAGACTGTCCAGGTCTCCTTGAAGGGCAGCACAGCCCTCGGGTGTGTCAGCCACTCCTTCCAGCTTGGTATCATCAGCAAACTTGCTGAGGAGGCACTCCGTCCCCTCATCCAGGTCACTGATGAATAAGTTGAACAGGATGGGACCCAGTACGGAGCCCTGGGGGACGCCACTAGCCTCAGGCTTCCAACTAGACACCACACCACTGATGACAATCCTCTGAGCTCTTTCAGCCAGTTCTCAATCCACCTCACTGTCCGCTTGTCTAACCCACACTTCCTGAGCTTATCTAGGACGATGTTATGGGAGACAGTGTCAAAAGCCTTGCTGACACAAGGGACACAACGTCCACTGCTCTCCCCTCATCTATCCAGCCAGTCACTCCATCATAGAAGGCTATCAGGTTGGTTAAGCAGGATTTCCCCTTGGTGAATCCATGCTGACTACTCCTGATCACCTTCTTTTCCTCCATATGTCTGGAGATGACCTCCAGAATGAGCTGTTCCATCACCTTTCCAGGGATGGAGGTGAGGCTGACTGGCCTATGGCTGCCTGGGTCGTCCTCCTTGCCCTTCTTGAAGACTGGAGTGACACTGGCTTTCTTCCAGTCCCCAGGCACCTCTCCAGTTCTCCATGACTTTTCAAAGATGATGGAGAATGGCTTGGCAACAACATCCGCCAGCTCCCTCAGTACCCGTGGGTGCATCCCATCTGGGCCCATGGATTTGTGGATGTCTAGCCTGCCCAGAAGGTCTCTAATCCTTTCCTCCTCAACCAAAGGAAAATCTTCCCTTCTCTGGACTTTCTCCCTCACATCCAGGCTGCAGGATTCCTGAGCCTTGCCCTTAGCAGTGAAGACTGAAGCAAAGAAGGCATTCAGTAATTCTGCCTTCTCTGCATCCCTTGTCACCAGGGCCCCCGCCCCATTCAGCAGTGGGCCCACATTTTCCCTAGTCCTCCTCTTGCTGCTGATGTATTTGAAGAAGCCCTTCCTATTGTCCTTGACATCCCTTGCCAGACTCAATTCCAACTGGGCCTTAGCCTTCCTCGCCGCATCTCTACATACTCTGGCTGCATTCCTATAATTCTCCCAAGCAGCCTGTCCCCTCTTCCACATTCTGTGTATTTTTTTCTTCTGCCTGAATTTGGCCAGGAGCTCCTTGCTCACCCATGCAGGTCTCCTGCCCCTTTTGCTGCACTTCTTACTCATAGGGATGCACCGCTCTTGAGCTTGGAGAAAGTAATGCTTGAATACTAGCCAGAAATGCTGCACCGTGCAGCCAGCAGCCCCATCACGCAGGGGCAGAGGTGCTGCAGGTGCTGCATCCCTGAGCTGGCTCTACCGCTTCTAGAGGGGGCGGGAGGCAGTGGGGGGAGCAGCCTTCCTGTCCCACGCCTGGGGTCACTTCCAGCATGTGACACTCTGCTTCATGTCTGCAGACCAGCCTGGTGCAAAACTGCCAGTCCCCTAGCAAGCCCTGGCAAGCGTCTCATATGAGCACTGTGTTCATCACCCTGCTGTGCTTCCCGTCCTTCCTGGGCGCAGCCATCTTCCTCTTCTACACCATCTGGTCGTGAGTACCGCTGGGGCCCAGCCCAGCAGCGCAGAGCTGCCTGGGGCAGCCGGGCGCGGAGGGGGGGGGAACCCCGGGGATGCAGTGCCTCCTCCGGAGCGTGTTGTGCCTGGCACTGCACCGGGCAACGCTCGCTCTGGTGGCAAAACACTGGCCGTTGCACAAGGCGCAGCAGCAGTTGGGTTCTGCCTGCTTTCCCAGCTGTTGAGGCATTTCCAGATGTTCCCCACTGCAGGGCACAAGGGTGAGAACGCCTTGGTCCAGCTGCTGGGGACGGGCCTGGAGCAGAGTTGGGCTTAGACCGTGGAGTCCTGGAAATGTGGGTCAGAGCCGTGCCCTGAGCTAGGGAGAGGGCTGCGTGGGATGTGTGGAGCCCAATGGTCCCCCACGCAGAGCAGCACCTGCTGACTCCTGCGCTCTGTCCACTCAGGGTGAAGCCATCGGAAACCTGTGGTCCCTTCCAGGGGATGGAAACCATCTACGAGTCAGGGAAGACCTGGGTGCACTTGCTGGAGAAGTCCAGCCCAAATGTCACCTGGTTCACCTGGATCCACCTGTACCTGGTGGAGAACACCGCCTTGCTCTTCCTCACGTCTGGGGGGCTGCTGTGAGTAGGGAGCGGAGCCAAGGCTGAAACCTGGGCCCACATTTTGGGGGGGGTCCCACTGTCAGTGCCACAACCCTGAACAGGGCTGGAGCTGGGGTGTTGCCCTGGTGTGGGGCCAGGAGCGAGAGTCCTCCAGCCCTGGTGCCATCATCCCACTCGTGCCTGTCGTTGCAGAGCCATGATCTACTTCAACATCCAGGTCATGAAGGGCCATCGGATAATCATTAACTTGCTGAAGGAGCAGATCTTCAAGGTGAGTGAGCTCCACGTGCCGCCCCGCGTCCCCGCGGCTCCCTGCTGCTCCGCGCCTTGCTTGGGAGCCCCAGGCACGGCTGCGTTCAGCTTTGACCCCGTCGGCCAGCGCTGCCGCTTGAACGATGCAGGAGCGCATCTGCTGCCCCTGCTCACCGTGAGCTGTCTGCTCTTGTAGGAGGCAGAAGACAAGAGGTTTCTCATTCAGAAGCTTCACTCCATTTACGAGCAGAGAGAGAGATACAGCTGAGCCCCAGGTGAGGCGCCGGGATGCTCCTGGGGGCTCGGAGTGCAGGACAGCGCTTTGGAGCCCCCGGGTAGCCACTCCAGGGACACAGAGCTGGGTGCGAGGGCAAACCCTGCTCCGGGCCACCCCAGACACCAGCGGCCGGACAGCCCTTGCTTTGTGTGCAGCTGCTGCCAGCAGAGAGCTGTGACCTTCCCATGCAGCCAGGAACTGGGACAGGATATTTGCTGTCCAAAGGGAGGGAGCTTGCAACGTACTCGTACTTGCAGCACCTGGCAGCAGCGTGGCCCCGTGCAGGGTCATCCGAGGTGTTGACGCAGCTCTGTCCCCTGCCTGGCACAGCAGCACCAGCTCTGCTGTCACGCGGATGAGGCCAGGGCAGGAGCCCCCAGCGCTGGCAGATGCCTTCCCGCATGCGGGGCTGTGGCAGCCCTCCTTCCAGGCAACCGAAGATCTGGCCTGCCGGACTGGGAAGCACCTAGTACTGCTGAGAAGCCTGACAGCTTCATTTTGGGACCAGCACCTGTTTGCCTGGCTGCAGCTAGAACAGCCCATTAAAAACTCACTCCGCAGCAGAGCCCTGGGTGTCCGCCTGGTCATCAGCACCACATTCCCCTTTTGCCAGAGCTTTGCAGCACTGTGGTCTTGCTGGGGCAGGACGGGACGGGATAGGATGGGGTGGGAACAGACAGGACTGGATGGGCTGCTGGGGCATGACGGGAGGGGACGGGATGGACTGGGTGGGATGGGATGGGGTGGGCTGCCGGGGTGGGTGGTCCTGGCCCCCAGGGCAGCCCCGGCCCCAATGGCAGCTCCATGGCGCTGGCACAACTGGAGCAGGAACTCTGTGCTCCCCTGGCCCCAGCCAGACACACAGTCAGTCCCAGCCAGGCAGTGCCAGCACTGGGGTTGGTGCGTCTCTGCCCGTCCAAAACCCGCGGAGTTCCACATCGGAAGCTGAAATTTGGTGGCTGCGCGAGCCCCTGAGCTGCCCTCAGCCCTTCCCATCCACCCGCCACTCTTTAGGGCACCCGCAGCAGCTCCGCTCCTCACCGGGCCGTCACAGGGCGAGAGGAGGTAGCTGCCTCACGGTATTGGTTTCTTGCATGTTCCCCCCCCCCCCAACTTTGAGGTTTCTGATCATGTAAAAAGACCCAAAGGCCAGGTAATTCCCTTTAGGATGCAGCCCCGCTTCTCCCTGCAGGTTGGCATCCTGGAGGGGACATTCCACTCAGCCAGGAGCTGAGTAACCACTTCACCACCACACTTTGCCCAGCCCAGGAGCCAGTGCACTTCCCCTTATCCTTTCACCCTCTGCAAGACACAGCGCGAGGCAGCAGCCACGGAGTCCTGGAAGCACACCGGCTTGTACTGCTGTGAACACCCTGCTGCTGGTGCTCGCCCCGCTACCTGTGAGCGCTGCGACAGCCTGTCCCATGGGGCCCCAACGTGGCTCCAGCAGACACGCGGGAGGCCTCTCTCCCCTCCTTGCCTTTATGCTGCTTCCAAACTCAGGCTACAAGCTCATGTGAACGCACGTGTGTTCACATGAAACAGAGGATAAGTGCGCAGCTAAGTGTACACCTTGGAAGCATCACTAGCGCAATGGAGGCCAGCTCCCATGTCCTTGTAAGCAGTACAGTGCTGGGGATATCCATTTGCCCCTTGTTGGACACTAGTACATAGGACTTGGGTTGCTTTTAATCTGTGTAAACATGCTTACATAGTATTTCATTATGTAGCTGCTGATTTGCAGCAGAGACTGTGCCTCTGTGAAGCCTTACCTTTCATCTTTACACAGATACAAGACCTATGGTTTTCTATTCTTGCAAGAGACAGCACTACACCTGGAGAAAAGAGCTGTATTCTTTTAACTGGCCACAGTCTTTTGCTCATAGGTAGCAAAGCCTCAGCAAGTCTTGCTTGCAGAGGGACTCTAGAATCTGAGACAGATGGGTGAAATGCACAGCCCACTCCAGCCCCGAAACAAGAACAGGGCAGGGTCTGACCTGATCCACCTGTCCCAGAACCCTGCAGAGAGGAGTCCAGGAGCACTGCAGCACTCTCACCAGGAGAGCTTGAAGGCAGAGTTCTGCCTTAGAAGAGGCTAAGGATGGGCTATCGTGGGAAGGAGAGACTGACCTCCAAGATTCCTGGTCATTCCTTCCCACGAAAGGCAGGGCTTTCTACCCAGTCACAGGATAACCGCCAGTCTGTACAGTAAGTAGGAAGTCTGGAGGCTTCACAGTTTTACTGTGACATCTCAAAGAGCTACTTCCTACCATCAGTCCACCTCACTGCCCTCAGCTCTACCCACAGCTCCGTGCAGGCAGCTGTTCCAGCCACCTTCTTTACTCCCTTGAGCCCCATCTGGGTGACAGGCTGTGTGTGAGCTGCCACACAAGTCCCTTGGCCCAGACACCCGGGGCAGGGCATGCCTCAGTGTCAGCTGGGATCTCTAAGGGTGGCCTGAAGCCACTGCAGGACGTCAGGCAGGCCGGTGCCATCACGGGCGCTGGTCTCCACCATCGTGATGGGCTGCGATGCGCAGGAGACAATGTCCTGCATGCGGAACAGTGACTTCATCTCCACCAGCGACATGCAGCAGGGCAGATCACTGCAGCCAGCAATGAGGAATGGGGAGAGGGAGGAAAAAGGGGAGGCTGCATTAACCCACTGCTCATGACTCCCCTTTCCTGCCCAACCCAGTCATCATGCTCAGCTGGCCTGAAGGGAGTGCAGCAAAGCCAGGCTGCCACCCCCCAGAGGTGCTGGGTTTCCTTGGGTGTCACTTGTCTAGAAATGGCATAGGAGCCATGATAGGCCCTCAGTGCTCTGACTGTGGCTGCCCCCCACCTGGCATCTTCCAAGCAGATGCCTCTCCTTACATCTTATTGAAGAGGATCAGCACAGACACAGACGCGAGCTGTTCTGCAGAGAGGAGGGACAGCAGCTGAATGCAGGACGAGGAGATCTGGGTGGGGTTGGCAGCATCAATCATGAACTGCAGGAACAAAAGGCAAAAGCGCTTGTGAGAGATGTAGGTGAGGATGCTGCAGCAACTGGAAGACCATCACACCAGCCCAGGTCCAAATCATAGCATGGAGAGGAGGAAATCGCAGCACAGGACAAAACCAAGGGGTGTCAATCCCCACAGCAAAGCAGGGCCCAGCCTGGAGCCCCCAGACACAAGGTTGCCCTTCCCCAGCACCCTCACCCCTTCCTTGGATGGATTCTTCCTGTGGGGCCGTGACTGAGTGCAGGGCTGCTGCAGCACACCTGGTGACAAGGCCACGCGCCAAACGCACGCGTGGGGGATGCCACTCACCAGGACAGCACTGCAGTCTCCATAATAACTGGGCCAGATGGGGCCCATGCAGCCCCCCAGCTCTCGGATCGTGATCTTTCTCTGCAGCAACAGGTCCGTCAGATTTGTGCCCACCTGCAGGGTTAGGAGACACCACACCAGCTACATCCCTGCTGACAGCCAGCTCCAGGGCCCAGCCGAGCCCCAGCCAGCAAACCATCCCAGCCGGCTGACCCACCTTACCGTCGGCAGCGTGGCCGGGGGCTCACCCAGGCCCTGGGCCCCCTCCTTGGAGCTCAGCTGTGCACGCAGGTTAAGGACCAGCCAGAAGGGCACACGGCTGCGCCTGCCACGCTGGGATCTGTAGGACACGCTGGGCACCCCGCACCTCCCCAGGCATCCTGGACACCCCGCAGCACCCGCAGCCCCCGCAGCCCCCACCTCCCGGGCGTCCCATGACCCAGACGCCCCCGGCACCTGAGCACCCGCATTCCAGATGCCCCGGGTCCTGGATGTGCCCCATCCCAGGACCCAGACGCCCCTGATCCCGCACAGCCCGCAGCCGGGACACGGCCAACCCCGGGCCCCAGGATCCCGGACACGCCCCACCCCGCCTCCGGCCACCCCATACCCCGGGTACCTCACCGGGCCCCGGACGCGCCCCTCGGGCGCCCCCCGCCAGGGCGGCCCCGGATATTCTGGAGCCGCTTCACCAGCAGGCTCTTGCCGACGCCCGCCGCCCCCAGCAGCAGGCACGGAGGGCGCGGGCCCGCCATGCGCCCGCCCCGCCCCGCCCGCGGCGGAAGGCCCGCCCCGCCCGCGGAAGCCGGAAGCGGGAGAGCGGAAGCCGGAAGCGGAAGGGCGCAACGGCGGCGGCTGGAGGCGGAGCGGGCCGGTGGGCCGGGGACACCATGGGGCGCGGCGGCGGCACCTTCGAGAGGCTCCTAGGTAGCGGCGCGGGGCCGGGGCCGTCACTGTCACTGCGCGGGGCGGACGGGCCCCCGTCGGGCCCCGTCCACGCTCGGCGGCCGCCCGCCGCGCCGGGCCCGGAGCCCCGGCCCGGCCTGCCTGGGCCGCACCAGCGGAGCAGCTCTCCCGCCGGGGGCCGCGGCGCTCGGAGCCCGGGGGGCCAGGCCCGGTGGCACGATGCGAGCCGGCGGCGGGCGGCCCGCCGGGGCGCGGGGCGGGGCGGGGGCTGGCCGCTCCGCGGGGCCCGGCAGCCCTGCCCGCCGCACCCGTGCCGGCTGCGCGCCGGGCAGGGGCCGCGCGGGCTGGCGGAGAGCGGGCAGGCGGCCGCTGGAGCGCCCGTCCAAACCAGCGAGGTGCTCTGCGCCGAGTGGCGCCGCAGCAGCGCCTCGGGGAACGCGTCGGGCACAAAGCAGAGTTCGTGTGTTTAGCGCCTGAGTCTGGTTTATCCTCAACAACGTCCCGGGAGACATTTGTCATCCCAAGAGAGCTTTTCTGCAAGTGTGTCAGCGGTTGTGGAGCAGAGCAAGGTAAGCATAACAGCTTAAAGTAGCCTAACAGATGTTGCAATTCTTTGCAGATAAAGCTACTAGCCAGCTTCTGCTGGAGACAGACTGGGAATCCATCCTTCAGATATGTGATATGATTCGCCAGGGAGATACCCAGTAAGTGCTCTTTCACTTTTTGGTATGCTGTCAGCACTGGTCTCCTTATCTGCCATGTTCTTGGGCATTTGTCAAAATGCAGTAGAACGCAGTTTGTTATCCTTTTTTGAAAAGTGGTAGAAAGGCAATATATCTTGTTTTTTTGAGGTACTCCTAATCTTAGGAGCTGCAAGTTATATCTGGCCTGAAATCCAAGAGAAACTCAAGCTTGAATGTGTTTATTCCTTCCCTTTCCAGATTACCTTGGGGGAACTGTATATGCTTGAACTAACTATACCATTTTTTTGGTTGGTGGTTAGTGGATTATCAGTAGCAGCTGAAATCTTCTTACAGGTTCTTGCTTGCCTGAGGGCTTGTACTATTTTTCCTTTGTCCAGAGCAAAATACGCAGTCAATGCTATCAAGAAGAAAGTCAATGACAAGAATCCCCATGTGGCGCTCTACGCTTTAGAGGTAACTTCAGCCCAAAACTCTAGCACTGTAGGACCAGAGAATTTCACATCTTTTATAAGCCTGCCTTCTAGGTTGTGCCATCTGCTCAGCCTTCTCTCTGCCCTGCCCTGGGAGTGTCAGAGTCATGACTTGGAATTTGCCTTCTCCTGCCTCTGTTTGAGAGATTTTGTGCTTGACTGGCAGACTAGTTGTTTCATTCTTTAGTTCTGCATCAAAGCTAGAAACAGAGAGCTGCTAGTACTTCAGATGCTGTCCTTGGGGTCTATCTGCTTGACCCTGCGTTTCTAAATAGGAAAGATATAAAGGCTACCAATGACACTGAAGTATGGGTTGCTCTCCAGAGTGATGGTGTGGATTTCTCTGGCTTGACTAACACTTCCTTAAGGATTTGAATTGTCACTTAAATAGTGCCCCCTTCTTAATGTACTGGCTGCAGTAAGCTGTAGCATGTACTAAGACCGGTCTTTTTGTTTATGCACTGTAGGCCATGGAGAAGAAGGAAGGTGTCAAGCTAATATTGTCCCTTGCCCTTGCAGGTCATGGAGTCTGTGGTTAAAAACTGTGGCCAAACAGTCCATGATGAGGTAGCCAATAAACAGACTATGGAAGAACTGAAAGAAATACTCAAGGTAAAAATATCCTTTTTTTTTTTTTTAAAGTTATAAGAAAAGTAATGAAAGGAGTAAACATACATATCCTGTATTTTATTCCCTCTGTGCTAGAAGGAACAGATAGGTGTGAACTACATGTTTCATAATGTTTTTCAGAAAAGTGTAATCTATATTATTTAATATGAGGAGATAAATGTAGGGAGCTGAGAGGAATGCATGACAGGCAGAGAGGTTACCATGAAAGCAAAGATAATGTTTGGCTATACCATGAACAAGGGCAGGAATATGCTGCAAAGGACTAGGCCATTTCATGCCAAACACTCCTGGGTACAGCACTTTACTTGGCCAGAGACAGCAAAGGAAAACAGAGAAGTTATTTGGATGTGTGAGACCAACAATTCGAACAGCAGGAGGTGAATTCTCTCCCTATAGTACAGTATAAGACAGCCAGCAAAGATAAGCAGCAAAGTGAAAACTGACAGAAGCTTCCTCTGCATTTCACTGGCCTGCAGAATTGTTTGAGGAACTTTTAGAAGATGTAGACCTGCCTGTTTTCACTTGCGTGGTTTCACTGATCGGTTTGGTTTGGTATAATGTGATGCCTCTGGAAGCCCCTTATCTTCTAGGTTAGACTTTCACCAGTAAGAAATTGTGTGTTTGCTACCCAGCACTTAGAATAGTAATGTGCTGACAGGAGCATTACAGTAATACTGTTCCTTTCTGATAGTCTCACTCCCACAGAAACAGGCAACCAGATGACCTAGGTATTTGTTGAGTGAGATCTGCTAATCCTGTCATCTCACATAATGTAGCAGAGTGTCTCTCTTTTGTCATCTTCCTGTCATAGGCTTACTGAGCCCTTGCACAGTATCTCTTATTGAAATAGAAATAATGATGCAATGTGAAGGCCAGGTATAGTAGTGCAGCCACTCCAAGCAGTGAGGAGATGAGATAGGAACAGATCAAGAGATTTTGTGATTCTCTCTATCCTTATCTGCCTTAGTAATCTGGTAACTGTCCCAGACCCATTTTGCTCCTACACTTGAAACCTTACTGCTTTTGAACTCTTGACTGTTGGTAAAATGATTTTAGTTCTGATGGCATTCAGGTCTGACGTTTGTGGAAAGCAGGATTTTGCCAAATCTTCTAGAAACTTGGAGCTCCAGGATCTATCGCTTAAGTCGTACTATTTGTGTGGGCTGAGCTGAAGTAGGAGCTTGACAATGCTTCTCTGCTTCCTGGGGGTTTCTGGAGCAACCAGTCATGTGATACATGATGACTAGATGATGACAGGGCTGCTCTTGGAGGCTGGCTGGGATGGGAACAGGCTTGCCAAGTTTCCTCCTACTTCCTGAACTGTAATACAGGTATCCCTGCTTCCAAAGGGCAAACTGCTCAGCAATCTATTGCATCATATCCTGAGGTAGTTTTGGATGTTCCTGGACAGGAATGTTTGAGCTGAAGTTGCTGGCTGCTTGGCACCAGCACCCTCCAGCTTTGAGTCTGAGGTGCCCTGTTAAAACTTGAGTGAGGCAGATTGTGCTTTTCTGTCTGGGTAGTTGTAGCTCTTGCAGGTTCCTCTTGTGAGGAGGTGAACAAAGGTACTGGCCTGGCTAGTGCTCATGCCTGACTTGGGAAGCAACTGGTGGAGTCTCTAAGGACATTTCCCCAAAGCACCTTAACTGCACTTCTTTTCAAGTTGATGTGTGCTGCTCTGAAGGATGTTTTCTTGTTTGTACTGCAGAGGGAAATGTGGAAACTGAAGGAATATGTAGTCCTTCTTGCTGAACAGACCTGTTTGCAGCTTTCTGAAAGCTGTTACCTTGTACAAGTATTCTGAAGTCTCCTTCCATGAGCACTATTTATGGCTTATCTTCTGGGTGGCATGCATCGTCCCTTGGGTTTTGGGATCTTTTTCTCAGACTTTTTTTTTTCCCTTCCCTTTTCTGTGCAGAGGCAAGTGGAGACAAGTGTCCGCAGTAAGATTCTGTACCTTATCCAGGCCTGGGCTCATGCCTTCCGCAATGAGCCCAAGTACAAGGTGGTGCAGGACACCTATCAGATCATGAAGGTTGAAGGTGAGGACTCGGTGAGCAAAGTGAGGGTGGGCATTGGCCAAGCAGCTCCACTCAGGAGGAGCTTTACAGGAGAAGGAATAGGTGTTCGGACCCAGAGAGATGTTAGTGAAATTTGGGCATGTAATACTGGGCTTTTTCTTAGAGCCTAATACCAAATAAACCTCCTGGGGTGCCTGAATCTCCCTTCTGAGAGAGGCTTTTGTCTCTGTTCCAGGATTAGGGGGCTACCCTGCACGGGGCCTCCAGCCCAGCTAGGGGTTGAGGGTTGGCAGCAATACCTGGACAACAGGAGCTGGGAATGTTCTACTGGAAACTGGCAATAAATCAGCATGTCCTCTGGATAGGATTTACTGTGGGGTAGTTCCTTCTTTTCCTGGTTGGGAAACATGTAGTTCTTGCTTCCTGGCAGAGGAGTGTCAATAGCACACTTTCTCTCTTGTTCCGGGGATGGCAGTGTTCTCCCATGAAGGAAGGGATGTGTTTCTGCCTCTGTCTTTCTGTGCTAGAAGCATTTGGAACTTCCTCAGAGGGTGGCAAAACCTGGAGCTCCCAGTCCCACCCTGAGCACATGTAGCAACACGGCTTGTCATTCGAGCAGTGAGACTCCAGAGCCCAGTATTCCCACGCAGTGTGCTTCTTTCCCCATGCTGAGTTAAAGGTCTTGAGAAATGTGCCTTATTGAAAGGGGCGTGATGTCTGTTATGGGCAGATGAGAAACCCACAGAGGATTGTAATGTGCATTCAAAAGCATGGCTGAGAGCACAGTACTTTAGACAGGAGTGAGTGCTGCACAAGCCCAGGCCTCTGGCCCCCTGCAGGAGGAAAAGTGCCTTGTATCAGAATAAGCTGATGGGCATGGTGGAAATGCAGAGCTGGGTTTGATTTGTGGGGTGCAGAACCTGCAGCACTAGGTTAAGCCCTGCCACCAAGCCCCCCGGAGCACCTTCACAGCGGAGTGCTGTCACTTCTCCCACAGGTCACGTGTTTCCAGAGTTCAAAGAGAGTGACGCCATGTTTGCTGCAGAAAGGGTGAGCTCTGCTGGTGGGGAAGGTGCTGGCACTGTGGAACAGACCTTGCTGTTGTGGCCCTTTTGCTACTAAACTTTCGATCCTTACATTCCTCCATTTCACTGTAATTAGAGAGCTTGCTGGGTGCCTGTCTCCCAGCTGGTATGTAGTCAGTTATGGGATGGTGTACAGCACCAGGAAGGATTCTCCCTCCTGCCTAAAAGTACCAGAGGAAGGGAGAATTGGCGGAAATAGAGCCCATTTTCCTGAGTGGAATTTGATCAGGAAAGGGACTTAGTCTCATCTTGCTAGGTGCCCTGTAGACGGGGCCTGCTCAGTGGCTTTCCAGCAGCATGACAGTCTGAACAAGGGTATTACTAAACTGGTTGCTATACAAGCATGTTCCTAGAAAATCTCTTGCTGACTGGAAAAGCATCACAGTCTCTAGTAACATGAGAAGTGACAATTTGCAAAGAGCATTTCCTGTTGAGCTGCAAATGTTTCCTGCCTCCCCATTCATGAAGGAGCCTTGGTTAGCCATAGGAGCTCCTCAAAGGTTCTCTGAAGGCACTGTCCCTGAGGCCTTTTATCTTCCTTACTCAAGTTTCCTTAACCTTGACAGGCTCCAGACTGGGTAGATGCCGAGGAGTGTCACAGATGTCGAGTGCAGTTTGGTGTTGTGACAAGGAAGGTGGGTATTACCCCTGCCTCTGGGTTCCCTTGTCCTGCACAGCTTCCCCAGGACTTGCAGAGCTCCCTGAGCCTGCATGGAAGCATGTCTGGGCTAGACCATGTTCTCTGACCACTGGTGGGGAGGGTTTGAGTGATATCATCTAATGGTGAAAGAATGTCTCACTACCACATTGATGTCTCCCATCCTTTGCAGCATCACTGCCGAGCCTGTGGGCAGATCTTCTGTGGCAAATGCTCCTCCAAGTATTCCACCATTCCTAAGTTTGGGATTGAGAAGGAAGTGAGAGTCTGCGAACCCTGTTATGAGCATCTCAACAAGTCAGTACCCTTTGTGGCTCATTACTTTGCCTGCAAAAGCTGAGACTGCGCGGGGAGAAACTTGGTGTGGGACCATTTTTCTGAAGAACAGAGCAAGGGTTTCCCAAGCTGTGCAGACTGGACTGAGTTCCTTTCTTTTCTGGGAACATGGGTTACAGCTGTAGGGCTGTATGGAGCTGGGGCTCCAGTGCTATGAAAGGAGCTTTTGAGACTTGCCCAGTCCTCATTCTGCACTGCTGCATCTTTCTGACTGCAGGAAAGCTGAGGGCAAAGCTGCTGCCACCTCCGAACTGCCCCCCGAGTACCTGACCAGCCCTCTTTCTCAGCAGTCCCAGGTGAGTGGCTGCCCTGTAGGTGACTCAGTGATTCTGTCCTGCTTATTGATCCCTTTAGTGACCCCTTCTCTTCTTTTGCTTGCAGCTGCCTCCAAAGCGTGATGAGACAGCTCTGCAAGAGGAGGAAGAGCTCCAGCTAGCTATTGCCTTGTCTCAGTCAGAGGCCGAAGAGAAGGAGAGAATGGTTTGTGCCCTGCTTGGCAGCTGGGGATGGTTGTTGCTGTAGAGCCTGGATGTGCTGGGCATCTCCTAGCTGTGTGGGCATCATCCTGTGGGATGATGTGAAAGTGGAGCCAGGCACATGCTGTGTTGCAGGTCTAGTTGATACTGTGAGTGTGGGATGCAGCTCGGTGTTCTTCCTAAGAACAGTGAGGACCAAATCCTGGGAAAAGGCTGCACCCAAGCTGCAAGTCCTGTGGCCTGTTAGCATGCATGAATTGGACACATCATGAGGCTGGTTCTGCTGACCATGCCTGGCCAGCAGTAGGAGCTTCACCAGCTGTAGGCTGGCTGAGTTGGAGGAGTTTTGCCAGTCCCTGAGGTGTTTAGAGGGTGGGAGTGATGTTTGTTTTCCTCTTCTGCAGAGGCAGAAAACAACCTACTCCATGTACCCGAAGGCTGAGCCCATACCTGTGACATCGTCAGCCCCCCCGGTCAGCACGCTGTACTCCCCACCTGTGGTACGTACGCAGCAGCCCCTGAACATGGAGTGGCTGGACACCTAACAGGCCAGTTCCCTAGCCCAAGTTAGACCAGCTTGGGTTGGATTTAATCCCTGTTCCAAAAGAAAATCTTTGCCCCATTCAATCCATCATTCTTCCTCAGCACTGCAGTGTGTTCAGCAAGGTCTGCATTCAGCCGGCTTTTAGATGCCCCCCCACCCCTGCTGCTGCTATGTGGCTCAGGTTGCAGCTTCTAATAGCCACAGCATGCACCTAACTAAAGGAGTTGGCCATCCTCTTCCATTCTCTCCTGTTGGTGCTCAGCCCCTGTGATTGTGCATGCCAAGGTCTGAACAGATCTTTGTGGGAGTTCTAATTCTCTGGTTTGCTTAGACTTCTCTCTCTTTCTTTCCCCCTCCCCCCCCCCCCCCCGCCATTTATCTTTTTCCAGAATTCATCTGCGCCATTGGCTGAGGACATTGACCCTGAGGTAAGGGCCCAGGCCCTACTAGTCCATGGCTCAGGTTTGCTCCCAGCTGGGCTATGGTGCTCATTATCTCCAATTCTTTTTGTGGCAGCTGGCTCGGTACCTTAACCGCAACTACTGGGAGAAAAAACAAGAGGAAGTTCGTAAGAGCCCCACCCCATCGGCACCTCTGTCCCTTACAGAGCCTACGGCTCAGCCTGGGGAAGCCCACCCCGCCGCGCTCAGTGTTGTTGAGGTAAGAGGGAGCCTGGGCCTGTGTCTAGCCTCTGGCAACTGGGGCCCTGGGGAGAGGGGCCAGCAAAGCGCCCGACTCCTTCATTTAGCCCAGTCACCCAGTGCCACAGGAGTGCTGCTGGCTCTTGGCATGGGAGAACTGAGACTGACTGGCTGCTCTGTCATTCTAGCAGCAGTACCAGAACGGCGAGTCTGAAGAGAACCACGAGCAGTTTCTGAAGGCCCTGCAGAATGCAGTCACCACCTTTGTCAACCGCATGAAGAGTAACCATATGCGTGGTCGGAGCATCACCAATGACTCTGCAGTACTCTCCCTGTTTCAGTCCATCAACAACATGCACCCCCAGCTGCTGGAGCTGCTCAACCAGCTGGATGAGCGCAGGCGTACGTGGGAGCTGGCAAATGCTGCCCTGCCATGGGCTCAGGAACAGTGTCTTGGGGAGGAGCAAGTGGCTGGTGGGGCTTTCCCCAGAGCTAGTGTTTGGCATTCCCATGTCACAGCCTGTCTGGGGAGAAGCCAGTGCAGTGTGCAGGGATGGTAAGTGCTAAGCCCAAGTGCGGTGCCCTGGAAGGTTCCCTGAGACTGTATTTTCTTTCCTAGTGTACTATGAAGGCCTGCAGGACAAACTGGCCCAAATCCGAGATGCACGTGGGGCTCTGAACGCACTGCGAGAGGAGCACCGGGAGAAGCTGCGCCGTGCAGCAGAAGAGGCAGAGCGCCAGCGCCAGATCCAGCTGGCCCAGAAGCTGGAGATCATGAGACAGAAGAAGCAGGTGAGTCATGGAAGCATTTCCGGGGGTTCTGGGGCCACACCAGGCAGCAGGCTCTGCCTGCATCTTGGGCCAGCTTGGTGTTGGCAAGGATGCGCTGTCCTGGCAGGAGGGGTTGCTGCTGTATCCTGGGCTCTAACTGTTGTGGCACTGTTCTTGCAGGAGTACCTGGAAATGCAGCGTCAGTTGGCCATCCAGCGACTGCAGGAGCAGGAGAAGGAAAGACAGATGCGCCTGGAACAGCAGAAACAGACCATCCAGATGAGAGCCCAGATGCCAGCCTTCTCACTGCCTTATGCCCAGGTATGGCTACTGTGCCAGAGACCTTCCTGCCAGCTCCCTGGGAGCATCGTCTAAAGCTTGCTTCTCTTAACAGCTCCAGGCGATGCCAGCAGCCAGTGGGGTGATCTACCAACCCTCTGGGCCCACCAGCTTCCCTGGCACCTTCAGCCCAGCCGGCTCAGTGGAGGGCTCTCCCATGCACAGTGTGTACATGAACCAGGCAGCACAAGGAGGCACAGGACCTTACACAGCATTGCCTGTCACAGGGACAGGTAAGTGAACAAGCTGATCTCCTGTGGGTGGAGGCTGAGCACAACGTGTTTGCATCAATCTGTGCCCTTTCTGCTCCAGATCCCAACATGGTGAATGCCTATATGTACCCACCAGGGGCAGGCAGTGGGCAGGTGGCTCAGCAGGGGCAGGCGGTGCCCACCACAACCCCAGCCTACTCGTCCTACCAGGCAACTCCAGCGCAGGGTTACCAGGCAAGTGAATGCTGCCTCCATGCCCCCAGCTGTACCAGAGCATCTTGCAAACAGCTGAGGCAAACTGCAGTGGTGGGAGAGTCTGCAGGGAAGGCAGGCACAGATGATCCTGTCTCAGTGACTTGGGGGGCGGGGGGACTGAGCCAGAGAGGATGGATGCTGATTGGTCCCAGATCACTGGATCTGCTGCTGCTTTTCCTGTGGGGAGTGGAAGGGGTTCATTCTGGACCGTGGGCTCCTCATTGTGTGGAGGGAAGATGCGTCCTGGCTTCTCGGGGAGCAGGGAGCCCTGCTGGTCCTGGTGCTGCTAGGGTGTTTGAGAGCAGCCATACCTGCCCTGTGCCACTTTTCACCAGCATCTCCTCCCCAGAACGCAGCATCGCAGTCGCAGAGTATCCCCACCATCTCGCAGACTCCCCAGTCAGGCACCATGGGCTACATGGGCAGCCAGTCGGTTTCCATGGGGTACCAGCCGTACAGCATGCAGGTGAGCACCCACTGCCATGTGGGCCATTTGACAGCTGCTTCTGGTGTCCTGGGTACTGAGAGAGGCAGATACTGGTTGCCGTAGGGGCTGGTCTCCAGCCAGTAGAGCCTTGCTGGGCCTTTGCTGCTAGTACTTAGGGATGGGAAGGGCCATCAGCAAGTTTGCCTGCCCAACAGGCTTGGGGGAACTGCCTGCTTTGGGCCTTCTCTGCTGCAGTGCTGTGAATCTCTGCTAGCTAGTCTGACGGCCCTCTTTCTTCTCCCTGCTGCTAGGGCCTCATGTCCACCCTGCCAGGTCAGGAAGCAGCGCTGAGCAGCCTGCCACCGCAGCAGTCCTACCTGCCTGGACAGCAGCCCATGTACCAACAGGTGAGTGCTGCCTGCCCCAGGGGAGGCCAGGCCCCTGGGAGAGGCACATCTGCTACCTGGGCTGTCCTCTCTGTTCCAGATGGCACCTGCTGGAGGGGCCCCCCAGCAGCAACAGCCCCAGCAGGCACCTGCCCAAGTGCAGCAGACACAGGGCAGCGGAGAAGCCCAGCTCATCTCATTTGACTGATCTCTGCAGAAGGGAGTGGGGGGGAATCCAGTGCAACACTATTGTTCATCCGGAATCACTTCTGTATTTCAAGTAGTCATTTCTGTCCCCTCAGCTCCTCCCTGCGTATGCCTCTGCTCTAGGGGACATGGGACCACAGGGTCCTAGCATTGACTCTGGGGACCCAGCAGCAGGAGAGCAGCCTCTCACCCCAGCCCCCTCTGGCTGCTTTCCTGCCTCACCCTGGCTAGAACACTGCTATGTCCTGGAAGCTGTGCAGCCCCTCGGGCAGGTCAGGAGCAGGCTGGGAGCCTGGCCTGTAGGACAGCCTGGGGGGAGAGGAGATGCAGATCCCTCAAAGTTTGCGTAGGCAGGAATGTGGCCATGGACACGCTGAGCACCTGCCTGGCCTGGCCGTCCTCTGCCCAGGAGCTGGAGGACTTGAGGAAGGTGAGTAACACTGATGAGACAGCTGATCCCGCTTTGTGCTGCGTAGGGCTCGTGTGCTTGTCCTAGCGCCAGCTCTGCCCGGGCCCGTGCACCAGCAGCCCCGCGGTACCCACACCGAGTCCTGAACTCGGCAAAGGCATGGCCTGCGCCCACCTTCCCCGCCCCCTCGCTGCCCCCTCCCCAGCGTTGGTCCCCCAGCCCCGACCCTCTGCCGGAGCCCGGGGGAGGGGGGCGCGGCCGCCCTCCGCCCCTGCACAGCAGCCCCGGCCCTCCCCGCTTTCACCACTCGCCTCTCGTCGTGGTGTCGGAGGAGACCGAACACCGACGGTGATAATAAAGAGTACGGACAGAGCTGTGGCCTCGGTGTGCACCGGAGCGCGGGGGGCAGGGGGCGGCCTGGCCCCGGGCGGGGGCGGGGGGCCCGGGGGAGCTGGGCCCGGGGGCCAGCGAGTTCTGGAGGACCTGGCGGTTAGAGCGCCGCCTTCTTCCATCCCCGCCCCGCCGAGCGGCAGCCGGCTGTCTGTACCACCGAGGCGAGGCGCCGGGCGGCCTAGAGCGGCCGGCGGGCGCCAGAGCGCCGCCGGGAGCATAGAGCGCGGAGGGCAGAGCGCCGCGGTGTCCTCTGTGGCCGCCGCCCGCGTGCTCGGCCGGCGCCGCCATGCTGCCCGCCGCCCGCGCGCTGCCGCCCGCCCGCGCCTGGGCCTGGGCCGGGGCCGCCGGGGCCGGGACCGGGGCCTGGGCCGGGGCCGGGGCCGCCGGGACCGGGGCCTGGGCCGGGGCCTGCCGCTGCCGCCCGGGCGCGCTGCGGGCGCTGGGCACGGGCCGCCCGCGGCGCTCGGAGGCGCTGGCCGGGGCGCCGCTGGATACGGCCGCCAAGCAGTACTCGCCCAAGGTGCAGCAGCTGGTGCGGGACATCGCCGGGCTCACGCTGCTGGAGGTCTCCGACCTCAACGAGCTCCTCAAGGTGGGTGGCCGGGGCGGCGGCGCGGCGCGGCCCGGCCCGGCGCGCCGCGGGCCTGACCTCGCTCTTCCCGCAGGAGACGCTGAAGATCCCGGACGTGGCGGTGATGCCCGCGGGGGCCGCCGGCGCCCTCTCGCCCGCCCAGGCGGTTCCGCAGGTACCGCGGCGGCCGCGGGACCGGGGCGGGGCCTTCCGGGGCCGGGGGGGGCTCCGAGCCCGGGATGCCGGGGCGGGGGTGGGGACTCTGGTCCCGGGATGCCGGGGACGGGCTCTGGGCCGGGCGGGGAGCTCCCGGCCAGGGGAGTTCCTGCCGGGGCCTCCCCTCGGGGCGGGGGGTGCGGTTGGGCCGGGCAGCTGGGTGCCCTCGCTGAGCCCCGGCCGCCTCCAGGAGGAGGAGGAGGAGGCGGTGCCCGTCAAGAAGGAGAAGACGCATTTCACCGTCCGGCTGACAGAGCTGAAAGCTGCTGACAAGGTGAAGCTGATCAAGGAGGTGAAGAACTTTGTGCCAGGAGTGAACCTCGTGCAGGTGAGTAGTGGGTTGCCCCGTGACTCCGGGTCCAGATGCACCACCCTGGGGCTGCCCTCAAATCACCTGGCCCCTCTCTTCGCTCCTGTCTGGGGCCCGACGTGCGTTTCAAGCTACTGTCCTTATTTGCATGTTCAAAAGAAAGTTTGTATGTGTATGCCTCAGTGCTTCAGAAATAAGGATGAGATGTGCAGCAGGAATCACTTGCATCTGTGTGTTTGGCCTTCCTTAGAGAAGGCTCTTTCTTTCCAGCGGTGCACTGTGTCTGATTCCTGAGCCACAGTAGACCTGATGAAGTGAGAAGGGAGGCTCAGCGCAGACTGCAGTCTTCCATGCCAGTCCAATTATCCCAAGGATAAGAGCTGCTGTGAGCTTTTCTGCTGGGCTCAAGAGTACCCAAGCTTCCTCACTATAGTAGGATTTGGCCTACCCTTTCTGTGAAGTTTTCACTTACTCTAGGACGACATCTTTCTGAATTTAGATGCATTTCTCTAATTCGTGTGTATCTTGTAGTCCGTGTTTCTAGTCCTCCTCAGCTCTTCTTTTTGGAGGTGATACTTTCTCTTTTTTCTCAGAAGAGACAGGCCTTCTACACTTCAGTGCAATGTCTGTGCTCATGCCCTTGGCTAATGATATTGTACAGGTGATTTAACGGTCCTTTTGGAAGCACTTAATGTGCTTCGGTTCTAGACTGGATTATGCTTTCATACATTAGGGACAATAGTATTTTCTGCTTACGTAATTGAAAGAAAGAAATGCTAAGCATTGTAAAATCTGCTTTAACTTACAGCCCGGAACATCAGAAGGATTTGTAGAAAATCCTCTGAACCATTCTTATTGGCATATTATAAAGGAAGTAATTGAGTAACAGAGAAACTGGTGGCATAGGTGTGAGTGTCATTCTTAAAGGGCAACTGGGATAATTAACTTACTATTGGCATGGTTGGTCTGTCAGTTGTCGGTCAATTATCAGTCCAAGCAAATATTAAAAAAAAAAAAATGTTTAATGGGGCAATCACTGGCTAATGAAAAGCTGTTTGGAGAACTAGTGACTTGCTAGCTGAATCCTGTCAAACAAACTGTTTCTGACTTCGATATTGTGACAAGCTTGGTAGATGAAAATTATTGCCAGCAAATTTCTGTAAAGTGTGACTTACCCCCATGTGATGCTGTTTAAAAATACGCACAAAACAAACTACTGCTGAAAGTTAATTCTATCCATAACAATTAGTTATCAACCAACTGAAGTGTCTTTAAATGAGATTTGCAGAGAATATTTCAGTTGTAAGGTTGTCATTAATGGTCTGAAAGAAAGTATTGCTGGTAAAATGTGCAGATGTTGCCTACTGATAGAAATCCTAATGTGATGTGAGCAGGTTGATTCTGCAGAACTGATGAGGTAGACTTGAGTATGTTTGCGTCTCTGAAAGCCTGTTCAACACACATTTATCTCATTTCCTCACCTACCTTTGACTGGAATTCTTTCATGCTCAGGCTGGGATTTGGAACCCAGTTCCCACTCCTCCTAGTGGCTGTTCCAGTGCAGGTCCAGCTGGGTTAGAGTCCCTGAACTTATTCCTTTGGGGAATTCCTTTGTTACTAGCTGCTTCCTTTGACTGAGGTTGCTTTAGAACAGGAGCTAAGCATTAGGGAAAGATCCCTTTGTATGTGTTGCCTGTCTTCATCCCGGCACATTAGAACAGGCTAGCTGGAACTAGCATTTTCTGTCAGCAGTGATCAATCTATTAGTTTCTAATGCTGCAGTCCTAAATAGCTATAGTGCCACATGGTAGATTACGGATAGCTGCTCTTCAGCTTAAAAACTTCTTTCTTGGGGCTTTGTTTTTAAGAAGCAGAACAAATGTGTTTGCTGCTGCTTCGTGTAAGAGCAAGAGCTCTCTGCAGCAAGAGATTATCCTGCCATGCCTCATTCCTCTTTTTTTTATCTTTTTTTTTAAATTTTTTTTACAGTAGTAGTGTAGGAGGTTCCTTTAAGCTGGTTCTCAGACTTTAAGCTACTTATCAAACTGAGTCAAATACTGTGCTACTTTTGTGGCATCAATATTTTTTATATATATAAGGTCCTGCAAATTGCATAGCCTGCACTGGAACTTTTTTTTGCCTGGAATAGCAGATTTTCTCACTTGCCTAGAATAGCTGTGTACAAAACTTGAGACAACTACTCCTCCCTGCTGCAGAAGTATGTGAACCAAAACATTCACCAAAACATGCAAAAAGTCAACCCAGCACAGTAGCGGACTACTGCCTGGTCGCTCTATTCACGTCCCATGCATCTGTCAGACTTGGGCTGTACATCTAGGAACACAGTGCAGGTTGTATCCATGCAGTAGAGGAATATACGGGCAGCTACTCACTGTAGAAGGTCCTCTAGGTCTAGAGTGGATGAGCCACCACTTGAAGTCAGGTTTAGATGTGTTCCAGCAGGATATACGATAGTTCCAGTAGAAGTCTGGGGCTTTAGAGCATTACGTTGGGGTCTCTGGTCTGTTTGTGCAGAGGTCAGGATAATGGCTTTAAATCTGTTAATCTGGTTAGTGAAAGCTGGTTTACAGCTCTCATACTTTGTTCCTCCTGCAGGCGAAGAAGCTGGTAGAGTCCCTTCCACAGGAGATCAAGGCTAATGTGTCCAAAGAGGAAGCGGAGAAGATCAAAGCAGCGCTGGAGGCTGCAGGAGGGACTGTGGTTCTGGAGTAGATGCCCCATCTCGTTTCAGAGGGACTAGCACGATGGCAGCCCACTGCTGCCTGCCTGGGGCACTGGCCCCTGACTGTACCAGGGTTCGGGATGTTTCCACGCATGAGAATGTCCCATAGCTCTGTGGTGGGAATGCTCCCGTGAAGTGGTCCAGTGCAAGAATGATGTACGGTTCGGAGGGGCTGCTGTCTAGTTCCAGCGTCACAATGAACTCTGCGTTCATAAATGTCAAGTGGGTAAAAGTGTGCAGAACCAGTAATCTGTAAAAGAGGAGCCTGCCCAGACTCTCCTGCGGGCTCCGCGTGCGTGCAGCGGCGTGCCTGGGTACAGGCAGCGGACGGCTTGCGCCGGGGTCCGCCTGAGCGCGCGTCGCGCAGCGAAAACGGTGTGTGTGCACGTGCGCTGGCCTGCTCGTCCTCTGCGCCACGCCACCGCCCTGCGTGGCCACCGCCCTGCGTGGCCACCGCCCTGCGTGTGAGCTGCGTCCTGGCGCGGCTGGGAGGTGCCCCCCGCTCGCCCCCGCCTCGGCCGCGCCGCTGCTGCCGGCAGTCGGCTGCGTCAGGCTGGTTTGACCTTCCAGCCTCGCTCCGGGTGATCTCGAGCTCGGCTCGGGTAAATAATTTACAGGCGAGCGGGCGTGGGCCCTGGCGACCGAGCCCCGGAGAGGGGCGGGCGGGCGGGGCGGGGCGGGGCGGTGGGCCCCGGGGCGGCGCGGGCGGGGCGTTGCCCGTTTAAGCGGGCGGGCGGGGCGGGGCGCGCGGCGCGGCGCGGCGCGGCGCAGAGCGGCCCCATGGCGGAGCGGCGCGTGTCGCGCTGGTACTTCGGAGGTCTGGCGTCGTGCGGCGCCGCCTGCTGCACCCACCCGCTGGACCTGCTCAAGGTGGGGCGGGGGCAGCGCCGGGGCTGGGGGCCGGGGGGCAGCTCCGAGGGGGATGGGAGATGGGGGGGCAGCCCGCTGGGGGCTGGAGGTGACGGTGTGGGGGCCTGGGGAATGAGGGGGGCAGTTCAGTGTGGGGCTGGGGGACATGGGGGGCAGCTGTGGGGGGGCCTGGGGGACGTGAGGGGCAGCTCCGTGGGGGGCAGCTCGCTATGGGGCTGGGACAGCTTGATAGGGGGCTGGGAGACGTGGTGTGGGGGGCAGCTCGGGTGGGGCTGGGAGATGTGGGGGGGCAGCTCGGTGGGGGGCTGTGGGTCATGGTGTGGGGCTGGGGGGGATGTGATATGGGGGGCAGCTCCATGTGGGGCAGGGGGTCATGGGGGCTGGGGGATGTGGTGTGAGGAACAGCTCAGCGTGGGGCCGGGTCTTGGCAGGGGGCTGGAAGATGCGGGGGGGCAGCTCGGCGTGGGGCCGGGGGACGTGGCCGGGCCGGGGCAGTGCAGAGAGCCGCGGGCAGCCTTGCCCTGGCGCTGGGCACGGTCCACGGCTGCGGCTCGGGGGCCCTGGGGCGCCGGAGGCGGCGGTGCTGCTGTGGGGCGAGCGCCGCAGCCTGCCCGAGCGGCTGCCGGCCCGGCGGCCCGCGTCCCGCTGCGGGGCTCCGGCAGCCCTTGCTGGATGCGCTGGGAAGGAGCTCGGAAGGGGAAACAGCCTGGCACGTGTCCCCGGGCCTCCCTGCCCTGGAGCCAGCGCGGTTGCCCGCGTGTTTTGGCCTCGGCGTGCCCTGCAGGCGCGGAGCTCCGCGGGGCCCAGAGCCTGCGAGCGGCCCGGTCGGCCGACGGGCCTTGCCCAAGGGGTCGCGTCTGAGCGTGGAGCTGGAACGTCCCTTTGGGCCTCAGCTGCCCGCAGCAGGGAGCTGCTGCCCAGCACGGAGAAGCGTGAGCAGGGCTCCGGAGGCCTGGCCGAGGGCAGGGGCCAAGGGCGCTGCTCCGTGCTCCTGGACTTTGGTTTCTGGAGGGGGCAGCCGCCACGGGCCTGGGCCGCCCGCCCTGCAGGAACCTCCGGGTGGGAAGCCGCCCGGTCAGCCGCAGCGCCTGGCCGGCTCCCCGCCGAGCCTCCGCCTGCCCTTCCTGCAGCCCCGTGCCGGGGCGTGCGGCGCAGGTTTGCAGGTGTGGGTCCATGCCACCTGCCTCTCTGCCAGCCCCCTGGTGCGCTGAGAGCTCTGGTCCCTGCTGCCAGAAACCCGCCGTGGTTGGAGGCCAGGGCCCCTTCCCTGCCTACCCGCCACTTGCTGTGCTGCCCCACGCAGAGATAAAGGCCGTGTTCCTGCTGTGCTGCTGTGTGTCCCACGCCCCGGCTGCTTCCCCGTCCCTGCTCTGTAACAGGAGCCAAGCCTGGTGCCTGGCCAATGGCCCTGTGCTCGCTTTAATTTTATCTCTTTTTGACCCACATTTGATCTTCCCAGTGTGGAGCTGGGCGGACGGGCTCAGGCCGTGCTCAGGCGTAGGCTGACATGGGCTCCTGTGCTGCAGGGCTCCATTCCCACCAGGCTCCCTGGGGCAGGCCTGCTCTTGCTTCTGCCTTTAACGGTGGGAAATACATTGCATGGCTCTGGATGGGGCATGGACCTGCTGGCTTATGTTTCTAGCCATGGGAAGGAACAGTTCAGAGCTAGTAAGCAGGACAACAAAGTCCTCTTTCTGCCTCTGTGCTCTCTGTGGGCTGGGGAGGCCCAGCTGGAGAGGCCTGCTGTTTCATGAGGCATATTTGGAAGTCCTGTTATACTCTCTCTGATCAAGCCTGCACCGGCTGCACACTGGCTGCTCACTGGCTCAGACACCTCTGGACCCTCCCCCTTGCTGGTGTAGTTCAGGGCTTTTTTTTTGAGGAAGAGGCACCAGAACTTCATCCTGAGCTATGCCATTGAGACCACTCCGAGCTGGGCAGGCAATATGAGAGGGACCTTGTGCAGGTGCCTTAATGCTCCTCCTCCTGGCCAGGCTCCAAGCCTCTGATGCTGAGCTGGGCTGGGCAGGTCTCCAACTACTACTTAGGTGCAGGAAGCCTGGAGCTGTTGCTGTTTGCAGGGAACCTTCTGCATGAGTGCTAATGAATTACCCCTAAAAAGCACTTAAAATTGTCATCCCTGCTGTGCTGGGCTGCAGCTGAGGAGGGCTTGTGCCCTGTGCTCTCCCATTCCTGCCCAGCCTCATGGATGGAGGGGCGAACTCTCGAGCAAGCTGGGCTAGTGCACTGACACTGCTGGACTCTGCCCCAGGTCCACCTGCAGACGCAGCAGGAGGTGAAGATGCGCATGACTGGGATGGCGCTGCGTGTGATCCGCACCGATGGCTTCCTGGCTCTGTACAACGGGCTCAGCGCCTCGCTGTGCCGGCAGGTGAGCACTGGCAGCCTCTAGTCCCCCTGCGGCCAGCAGAGAACCTCCTGCTGCACAGCTGCTTGCTCTCCCCACCCTGTGGCTCCTCTGCCTGTTTCTGAGCCTCTTGGGAGAGCAGCTGAGCTGCAGGCTTGTCTGGAGCAGACAGGCTGCCCTGAGATATGGTGGCCTCGGGAGGCAGGCATCCCAGCATGATTCTGAGGCTTATTCGCCCTGTTTTCCAGATGACGTATTCCTTGACCCGCTTTGCCATCTATGAGACTGCAAGGGACCGCTTGGGCCAGGGCAATCAGGGGCCTCCTCCTTTCTACCAGAAAGTGCTGCTGGGTGCAGTGGGAGGTGAGTGAGGAAGAGAGTCCTTCAACCCTGGGCTTCTTCAGGCCAGAGCAGCCCTCTGACCCCAGCTCTCCATTGGTTGTAGGTTTCACTGGCGGGTTTGTGGGGACCCCAGCAGACATGGTGAATGTCAGGTCAGTTCTGACTGTGTCCCCAGTGCTCCTGGTGAGGGAGGTTTGTGGCTGGCACAAGGCAGCAGTTGGGATGGTGGGGCAGTCCCTCGTATTCCTGACTTCTCTCCTGACCAGGCCAGTGGTGCTCTGTGCCTAGTGGCTCGATCTGGGGTGGAGAGCCCCATAACCCAGCACATGCAAGGACCAGCACTGCTCCTGCCTTTCACCAGGGCAGCCCAAAGCTGGTGCCCAGCCCCACACCTTGTTCTCCCAAAGCATGTGGGGCAAGAGGCAGGCTTTCCATGCAAGTGCAGGGTTGTGCCATTTGGAAACAGTCAACACAATCTATCTGCTGGGCCTGTTCTTTGCTGCTCTGAATGCAGGAGCAGGGCCCTGTCCCAGGGTCTCGTGGCATAGCCAGAGAAGACGCCTGTGTGCCTGGTCTCTCTGCCTGCCTCACCTCCCCACGACTCTGTGCGTTTCAGGATGCAGAATGACATGAAGCAGCCGGCACACCTGAGACGGAAGTGAGTGCTGATGGAGTAAGTGAGGGTGCCTGGTCGGGCGCGGGGCCCTGCCCAGGTGCAGCAGGGCCTGGGGTAGGTGGACGCCGGGTGCGTGGCTCAGATCCCCGGCTCCAGGGGTGCTTGGCATGCCTGGAGCCATTTGTGCTGTGCAGCTGTGGGGAAGCAGCACCATGCCAGCAGTGGGGGCACATGTCCGTGGGGCGCACAGAGGGTTGCCATGTCAGCAGCTGCCCGGGCTGCAACACTCCATGTTGGGCCTAGCTGCAGGGGCTGGCAGTCAGGATGCTTAGGAGTTTCAGACTCTGACATCTTCCCTCTTCTCGCTCCTTCCAGCTATTCCCATGCCCTGGACGGCATATACCGCGTGCTCCGGGAAGGTGAGGCAGTGCCGGGTTGGGAGTAGGGTTAGCCTGTCTGGCGTCCTTGACACTGGGAAACCGCAGCAATGGCTGAGGGGGCTCCCACTGGGAACCATCATGGGTGTCCTCTCAAGCTAGGTGGGGAGAGGGGACAGAGGATGGCCGCACTGCCGGTGGGGACAGAGGAACCAAAGGGCTGGGCAGTGCCCAGCATCTCAGCAGTGCCTGGCTAGTGACAGGCCAGACAGGGCACGGCAGCCTGCCCTTTCCTCTGGTGGAAAGGAGGTACCTGCCGGGAGCAGCTATTAAAAAGAGCAAGAGGCTGGAGCAGCTGGGAAAGGGAGTGAATGACAGCAAGGAGGAGACAGGGCTTTTCTGAGGGATTCTCCTTTCCTACAAGTCCAGCATGTTTGCTCTCGTGGTATGTTGTGAGCACTGTTGCCTGGGAAGTCTGGGACACAGACTGTGCAGGGAAGGAGCCTCCTTGCTGGAGGGGAGTGTGATTAACGTCCCAGGACTGTGCTGATCCCTATCTGTCTACAGAGGGCTTGAAGAAGCTATTCTCAGGGGCTACAATGGCATCCAGTCGAGGGGCCCTAGTCACCGTTGGACAGGTAGGGCAGCTCCACTGGGCTGTAGGTACTCTGGGCGGAGGGAATACTTGGCTTAGGAATGGGAAGAGATATGTCACTAACGCACTGTGTCTCTGCAGCTCTCCTGCTATGACCAGGCCAAGCAGCTGGTTCTCACCACTGGGTTGCTGTCAGACAACATCTTCACTCACTTCCTGGCCAGCTTCATCGCTGTGAGCAGGGCTGGATGGAGGGCTTGCAGAGCTGGGCCTGGGTTTGTCCACTGCTGGCTTCAGGGCCCCAGACTGGGGCTGCCAGAACTGCATACTGCGTCTCGGAGACTGATGAAGCCAGGCTGGGCAGGGAGGCTCCCTGCATGGGGTTGATCTCAGGCTAGACTGAGGACCTGGCCCTCTCTCTTGTCATGTGGGTCATACCAGTACCAGCACCCAGGTCTCCTCCACGGGCCAGAGTTGGTGACCTGTTGACTCTCCCCAGGGTGGATGTGCCACATTCCTGTGTCAGCCCTTGGACGTGCTCAAGACCCGCCTCATGAACTCCCAGGGCGAGTATCGGGTGAGTAGCCATCCTGACCAGCTCACGGTTGCTCGACCTGTCCCCTTCGTGCACTGGCCTCTATCATCTGGCACCTTGCACATCTCTGTCCTTTCTTTCTAGGGTGTTTCCCACTGCGCCATGGAAACTGCCAGGCTTGGCCCACTGGCCTTCTACAAGGTACCTAGATGGAGATGCATGGGATAAGATGGTAGGAGGGAGCATAGGGTGGCTGGGCCAGCCTGGGAGCAAAGGTTAGAATTCAGTGCAGTTCTGGGGCAGGAGCTCTGCTCCGGGGCTTTGCTGCCTGGAGTCTGATGGCTTCCTGTGTTGGTCCTTCATCTGCGGGTCCCTGGCTTGGCCCTGGTGTACTGCAAATCTTGGCCTCTCCTGGACTTGTAGCCTGCGTCCAGGCCCCACATCAGCTGCAGGGTTGTACTCATTGGGTTGTCTATGAGAATTCAGGTATTTTTAGTGATGCAATTTTTGGATTTTACTGATTATTGCAGACATTGGTCAGATCTTGGACCCTGTATGCCTGCGCTTGGCACAGTCACCAGTGTGTTCAGTCTCGCTGCTGGGAGGGTTCCTGAAATAGTCTTTCAAATCCAAAGTTTCTTCCTGATGCTGCCAGTCAGGCGTTTTCCCTGTTACAGCCTGTCTGCTCATCTTCCCCAGGCAGCGTCCGTCCCCCTTCTGAAACAGGGCTGTGGGACCTGACACTGGCTTCTACTGAGACTCTGGGCCTGCGTAGTGGTGATGGCAACACTGATGTGTTTGGGGGCAGAGGGATTAATGCATGATGCTGAGATCTGTGTGCACAGCCATGGCTGCAGTGCCTCTCTCACCACTCTGGCAGTCTCTGTCTGCCACTGAGGCCCCAGCTCCCTGGAGCTTGTGCTGCATGTCCAGCCAACTTGTCCCCAGCGCTTGCGAGCTCCTGCTGCTCTCCACGGGTTGGGCTGCTGGGTGCCACTGGCCCTGACAGGGAAGCCCAAGACTAGGCGCAGGCTGACTCTCCCTCCATTCTCACTGTCCCGTTCCAGGGCTTTGTTCCTGCGGCCATCCGGCTCGTTCCTCACACCGTCCTCACCTTTGTCTTCCTGGAACAGCTGCGCAAATATTTTGGGATCAAAGTGATCACCTGAGTGGGAGGGTCGGGACCCTACCTCGCCCCGCGGGCTTCCCCTGGGGATGAGCGCGCGGGTCGTGACAGATCCCAGAACTCTCTGTTGTCTGGGGCCAGGCTGCCCCCATCCCTTCATCCTGCTCCCCCACCTTTCCAGTGCCTGTGGCCAGCCAGTCCCAGAATCTGCTTTCCCCTCTCGCCCCAGTTCTCCTATCGGTTACTGCTGAGCTATTGTTAGGCCCCTTGTTTGTTCTGCACCCCAGTTTTGTGCTGTCTTCCACGCGTGGTTCGCAGCCACAAGGTCCATCCTTACCTCCCTCCTGTGCAGGCTTGGAGAGGCGGGCGCAGCAAGGGGCCCTTGCTCCTGTCCCTTATGAGCCCCCCCTGGAGCAGGAGAAGGGAGGAATCAGTGTTCTTCCTCTGTGCCTGGTCACTGAGTCTCGAGGAGATAGGGACTGGGCAGGGGCCAGTTTCACTTGTGAGCATGCTGCAGCCAGGTCCTGCTGCAGCACTGGCAGTGTGCGCAGGGCTCGCTTGCTCCCAGCCTCTCCTGCCATCAGCAAAGGGAGGCACAGGTTTAGGGCACCGAGGCGCTGCCCCCCTTTCAGCACCTCTGGCCCCGCTTCCCCTCGTGTCCCTCCGCTGGCCGCTATGCAGCTTAGCAGGTGCCTCCCCTCGTGTGCTGCTGTGCTTTCCTGGCCTGCCCACACCCCTACTTTCTCGGCCAAAACTCACCGGCGTCCAACGGCCGCTGGGCTCTTCAGGGATTGTGCCTCATACCAATGATGACAGGGATGGACCCAATGGGCGAGGGGCAGCCGCTCGGCCGTGCCGCCCTGGTGGCCCAGTGCGGGCTGGGGTCATCCTCGTGGGGCCTGCCCCAGCCTGGGGTAAGGCCAGCAACTTCACCACCATCCTCTGGCTCCTGCCTCGAGCCAGGTGCAGGTAGATTTGAGCTGCAATGGCTGGAGCTGAGGCAGTGCCAAGGTCCCACAAAAATATCTTGGGCAGCTGTGAAGGAGCGGGGAGGTTTGGCCTAGCCTTGCCTGTGCTTGCTGTGGGGACAGACAGGTGAGGCAAGGCTGCGCAGCGCGGAGCCGGCCCTGGCTGCAGGGCTGTGCCGCGGCATGCTCCGGCATCCTTGTGCGGCCCGCTCAGCCGCTCTCGGACCCGGCCGCAGTGGAAGCATCATTCAGTGTCCCTCTGCGACCTTGCCGGCCCTGCCAGGGCCACTGCTGCTCCCAGCGGAGCCAGGGCGGCCCCAGCCAAGTGCTTCCCAAGCCTCCTGCTCAGCACCACTGCCTCACCGCCACCCTTGCCCCTGCACGGGCACCAGCCCCTCCACCACATGCAACCCTGTGCAATGCAGCCCCGAGGGATCAAAGAACTGAAATATCTGTGACCTTAATATATAATAAACAGCAGTGGAACAAGCCCAGGGCCTGGTGTGTTGCTGTGTGGGGAGGGGAGGGATGCACAGCAGGAGGGCTCGGAGCTGAGCTCCCGCAGGCCAGGAGTGGCAGGCGCAGAGCGAGGTTCATTCCTGCTCGGCCAGCGCACCTGGCAGGGACGTCTTCGTCCTGGACAGTGCCCCCGTCCCTGCTGCAAGAGGCAGTGGTATCGGCACCTCCTGGCCCCACGCTGCGGGGAGCCGTGGGCTCCCCCGGCTGGGGTCCTGCCTGAGCTGTGCCTGGTCTCAGCTGAGGGAGGAATTCCTGCCGTGCCGCTGGCATCTGCCCACCTCTGCCTCCTCGCTGGAGCGGCATCCTGGCTGTGGTGCTAATTGGGCTCCAGGAGGTGGAACAGAGCCAGCCCGGGACAGGCAGAGAAGTGAAAGCTCGTCACCTTAACGAAGTCTAATGATGCCGGCTGGCATAGTTGCTTTGTTCCTGTGCCCGACCCCGTGCCAGTGCAGCAGGGCAGGTGAGTGTGGGCGAACCTGGCCCATGTTCCCCAGGAGGGGTGGGGGCTGTGCGGTGTCTGGACCCCAGGCCTCTGGCACTGCTCTGCACCAGGCGTGAAGGCCCACGCTGAGCAGGAGCGCGACAGAGCCTGCGGGGCCGGTCCCTGCCAAGCAGCAGCTCTCAAGGGCTACGAAGCCCTGCTAGAGCCTGTGCTGCCCTCGTCCCCCAGCCCAGCTGCAGGGAGGATGCTCCGGCTGGGGCCGGGCCCCGCCAGCCGCACCAGCCCCACGCTCCTGGCACTCCCGTTCCCTCTTCTCACGTCCCCTCGCAGCAGGCTGAGCTGTGGCACGGCCAGGCCGGCAGGACAGCGTGTGCCAGACGCAGCATGGAGCACGGAGTGTCCGGCAGCTGCGTGAGAGTGGGAGCGCTTATCTCAGAGCATCGGAAAATAAGAGGCCTCCGGTCTGTCAACAGCCTCTTACCGGTAGTGTTTGCGCTTGCCATAACCAGCCCCCCCCCACACACAAAGGTCTCACCTTGCCCCAGAGGGCAGGGCCAGGCCTGCGCCTGCCCCCCAGGGCAGTTTGCAGAGGCCAGGCCTAAGTACAGACCAGGATCCCCCACCTGTGCCTCCCCAAGCAGGGCTGGGGGCTGCCAGTCCTCCCTCGTGCACGGCCCCAGGGGGCACAGGGGCCTGTCCGAAGTCCTCTCTCCCCACGCTGCCCCCCGGAGCTGGGCCGGGGGATGCACAGTGTGAGGCCTGGGCGCTGGCTGGGCTCCAGGTGGGAGGACGCTCCGTGTCTCCCGGCTCCCGCAGCCTGCGTGGCTGCCACAGCCAGCGGTCCAAGGTAAACATGTTTATGCCCTGCCGGCAGGGCAGGGCAGCGGGTCGACGCTGGCTGTTCCCCTCAGCTGGGGGCTCTGCCCAGGCTGAGCTGCAGCGCCGGATTAGGGGGCTCGGGGGAGCTGCGGAGGGAGTTTGCTGCCACTGCAGGATGTGTTTACCTGAACATGCTCCACCAGGACAGCGCGTGGCAAACACAGAGCCGCCGCCACCGGCAGAGGCCGGAATGAGAGAGTCCAGGCAGCTGCTGGCTGCACTGCAGAGGTTGGTCTGGGTGTTGGGGGGGGCAGGGGGGGCCGTGAGCCCTGGACCCTCGGGCAGGAGCTGCTGGTTCCCAGCACAGGCAGGACCAGAGCTCGGAGGCGACAGGGCCTTCGCGTCCCACGAAGGGGCCAGGGCTGCCGGGGATGCTGCCAAGAAGCCCCCTGAGAAACACACCGGAGCCGTCAGGCCCTGCAGGCCCCCGCTCCGCCCCTGGCCGGAGCCCCCACTGCACCGAGCGAGAGGCCGCGCCGGCGGCTTCCCGCGCCCCTCGGCCTCGGGGGCATCGCTGCCGGCGAGCAGGGCTGCGCCCGTGCCCGTGTCCCGGCCCCGGCCCGTGTCCCCGCCCCGCCGCTCCCGCCGCTCCCGTGGCCGCAGGCGCGCGCGGCGGTGATGCGCGGAGCCCCGCGCAGCGCCGAGCACCGCGGCCGGCCGAGCGGGCAGCGGCGGCGGTCGGCGGCGGCGCCCCCCCGCGCCGGCGGGCGGAGCGGGGCCGGGGCAGCGGCTCCTCGCCCGCGGTCCCTCCCCCCGCGCCGGTCCCTCCCCCCCGAGCCGCCACCGCCGCCGCCGTCGCGGCTCGACCAAAAGTTTTCACCGGAGCGGCCGAGCGCGCTGGTGCCGGTGCCGGTGCCGGTGCCCGCGCCCGCGCCCGTGCCCGCGCCCGCGCCCGCGCCCGCCTGCACCGAGATGCGCCCGGGAGCCGCTGCCAGCCCAGCTCCGACAGGTATCAGGCGGGAGGGGGGAGGCGCAGCGCCTGTCCCCGTGGTCTCGGGGCTCCGCGGGGCGCGGGGGGCCGCCGCGGGGAGCCGGGGCCGCGGGGGGCCGGGGCCGCGGCGCGAGCCCGGAGGGTCCCGGGCAGCGGCTGCGGTGCCGCTCGGCGCCCCGTCCCGGCGGCCGCCGCCGGGTTCACCCCGCTCCCCCCGGCGCGGCCAGGGCCGACGCCGCCGGCCCTGGGAAGGGCTTTGCTGCCGGAGCCTCGGCCCCGTGACGGCGGCCCCGGCGGCGGCTCCCCCGGCGCGGCCGGCCGTGCCCGTCGGGGCTAGCGCGGGGGGGCGCGGGCCCTCCGCAGCCCTCGCGGGCCCCGGCGGCCGGTGCCCTTTGCGACTCTGTCCCCAGCTCCGCTGTGTCAACACGGTGTTGGTAAACGGCTCTGTTTAACCAGGGCAGGTTGGGTATGCGACCTCGCCGCCCCGGCGTCGCACGCGCATCTCCAAAGCGGCTGCCCAGAGCTCGCCGCCGCCTGGCACCGTGTGCCCGGCCCGCTGCTCCTCGCGGGAGGCCGGAGCTGCTGGCAGCGCCGCCGCCGCGGCGGCACCCGGGCTCCCCGCGCGCTCCCCTCCGGCCCCGGTAGTAGGGACCAGGCGTTCGCGGCCACCTTGAGCGTTGCCCCTGCAGTTGCTTTGGCTTTCTGCGTGCGTGAGCAGGAACCGAGGGCCCGCGGTGCCCCCGTGCGTCGCGTTAGTGCCGCCCCAGCCACGCACTCCTTGCTCGCCAGCAGTGCCTGCTGCCACCGCGCTCTGCCGCGCAGAGCTTTCCATGCTCTGTTGCCTGGAGAGGGAAAAAGAAAAAAAGGCTGAGTGGAGAGAAGACAGAATATGGATTAAAAATAGTTAATGAAAAAATGTGACCGCAAGTCCTGATCAGCAGTGCAGGGCTGAGAGCAGCCTCCGCTCTGCGCGCAGCACTGCTCCGCGCGCCGCACCAGCGCCAGCAGCGGGGACTGGCCCGACGCGGGCAGACAGGGGGGCCGGCGGCGCCGCTCTGTCCCCCTGCGTCCCCACGCCACCCCGCATGGCCGGGCCCCTGCCAAGGGCCAGGCGCTCTGCGGGCCGTCTGCACCAGCCCGGCCGGTTGGGCATCACGTCGGCAGCCCTGGCAGAACAGGGCTTTGCGCTCGCCCCGGCACGGTACCACGATACAGGGCCTGGCTCCGGGGCGGCACCGCGCTCCCGGTGCAGGCGCATGTGCTCGCCCGCCTGCCTGCACTGGCCTTTTCCAAGGCTTCCCCCGCTCCCGCGCCTCCCGCTGACATCCGACCGCACGTGTCGCCCGCTGCGTCGCTAACAGGCGTCCTCTCACCTCGCGTGGGCTGTCGCAGCCCGGCTCACGCGGCGCGGTGCGCAGAAGCCCATTTCCCCAGGCAGGTCCGGAGCGCCGCGGCACTGCGTGTCCCTCCCTCCGGGCCTTGCCAGACGGCCGATTTGTGCTGCGCGGCTGCGCTTGCAGCCTGCACACCGGCCGCTGGCTCGCAGGGATGCGCAGGGCGCTCGTCCTGCCAGCACCAGTCCGTGGCCGTCTCTTCACACCCTGCATCGCCGCTGATGGAAACGCTGTCAGCATCGCTCCGGGTTTTCTCAGTCCAGAGCAATGCCAGGTCTGATGGTGCCAGGGGACGTCAGCTCTCCGCATGCCGCTTGCCATTTCCAGCTGCACAGACCAGTTGCAGTCCCGTAGCACACAGGTGCTGCATGTGGCTTGGCAGCCGCTGTGCCACAGTCTCTACTGCCACTTTGCCTCCTCGGGCCACGGCCCGTCCTGCTCGCTGCGGTCTGTCTGGGAAGCATAAAGCATCCGCAGGGCCAGGCTGGTGCTGCAGCCGGCCTCCACCGCCCCCTCCCCTGCCAAGCGCCGTAGTCCCCGCTGTGCTGGCGCCTAGCTCGGAGCACAGTGCCAAGCCAGCCGTGCAAAGCGCTGTGTTAGCGCACCAGGGGCTGGTCCCTGTGTCTGGGCAGCGACAGCATCCGCCGCCACCTCCCCAGCATGGGAACGTGCTGCCGGGCACAGGGCCGTGCTGCTGGGCTCGGGGCTGCACTGCGGGGACAGCCGCTCTGTCCATGCCACCTCCTCCCAGGCTGCTCGTGCAGGGCTGCTGGGGTGCCGTGAGGTCACTTTGCAGATGCCCACGCGTGTCCCCATGGAGGTGTCTCCGAGCCGCTGATCCGTGCAGCAGCGAGCCGCCGGACTCCCAGATGCGGCGCCTGTTGCTGCGCACACGTGATGGGGGTCAGGAGGGGCCGAGGCCGCGTGAGGCCCCCGTACTGGGCAAACCCCACTGGAGAGCGCTGCCATACCGCGGCGGGCACGCGGCTCGGCCGGGACGTGCGCCCGGCAGGAGCTTTTCCCCACCAGTTCCTCCTGGCTCGGTGCAGCGGTGGTGCTGCCACACGCAGCCCCTCAGCCCCAGCCCCCCACGCCGCTGCTCCCATCGCAGGCGCCAGCTCCTGCTCTGCAGAGGTGCTGCACCAGGGTCAGCAGCCGCGGAGCCATGCCGAGCCACGTTGCCCAATGCCAGAGCGGGGCGAAAGTCCCCCAGGTGCCTCATCTCTGGCGGAGGCACATGTGTGGCAGGATCCCGGCACCGCCACCAGGTGCAGGAGGTAGTCCGCTACTGGGGCCACGGAGCCTGGGCCAGGCCGGGCCACGGTGCCACCTCCGGCAGCCCGGCACCACGTGCAGCCGCTGCTCGGCACAGGCCACCAGAGGCGCTGGGCTGCAGCCGGGGACGGGGCCGTCCCGGCCGGTGGGGGGGGCCAAGCTGGGGCAAAGGGCCTGGCGGGGCCAGGGCGGGAGCGCGGCCGCCCGGGCCAGCACCCCTCACCCAGTGCAGTCCGCCCTGCTTGGCCACGGCGGCTGCCAGCCGGGGGGGTCTGGGGCAGAGGCCTCCCTGCTGCGAAATCCCATTGCAGGCAGCTAAAAATAGCAGCACCTCTGCCCCAGAGCTGCCGAGGGGCCGCCGAGGGGCTGGTGCTGCCCAGAGCCACGCAGGGGGCTGGGGCACAGCCAGCAGGGCCATGCTGCCAGCAGGGATATAGGCGTGGGGCTGGGGCAGTTATGCCAATGGGGATGGTGGTGTGGGGCTGGGGCAGTGATACCGGCAGGGATGGTGGTGTGGGGCCGGGGCCGTGATGTCAGTGGGGATGGTGGTGTGGGGCTGGGGCCGTGCCACCGACAGGGATGCCAGCGTGGGGCAGGTGCGCTCCGCCGGAGCAGCGAGCCCCTGGCGCAGCCCCGCCAGCGGCGTCCACAGAGCCGGCGCCGATTAATGAGCCTCTCCAGCAGCCGGCGGCAGCTCCGAGCGGAGACGACTTTCCCAGGGATAAAAATAGGTGCGGGGCAGTGCAGCGAGCCCTGGGAGCGCGGCAGTGCCGGGGGGCCGGACCGGGGGCCGCGCCATGCCGCGGGGCGCCCGGAGAATGGCCCCCTTGTCAGCAGAGCCCAAATCCCCCTCAGCAGCCCTGTAACCGGCTTAGGGCAGGAGGCAGGGAATTAGGGCTCCTCGTGAGCCGGGTTTGCGTGGGAGCGAGTGGGACCGGGCGGCAAACACCCACCGGCGCCAGCACGGGCCTCCGGCTGCCCCCGGGCCAGGCATCGCGGGCGCCGGCGCAGGGCCCCGGGGTTCTGCGGCAGCGGTGCCGGCGGCGTCCCCAGCAGCCGCCTCTCGCGCAGGGCCGCCCACGCGCCCGAGCCTGCACCTCCAGGGCGGAGGAGCCGCCCACGGCCCCTAGGAAGCCGGCACCCCGCGCGGGGGGCAGCCCTGTGGAGAGATGCCCCGGACGAGCCTCCTCGGCCTCCTGCTGCTGCTGCTCCGCTGCCAGGTAAGGCCGGGCCCTCCCGGCCCCCCTGCCCTGCTCCCAGCCCACTCCCTGCTCCCGAGCGCCTGGCGCGGGGCAGAGCTGCCCCTGCCCACTGCAGCCCCTCGCCGCGCCACGCTGCCCGGTGGCTGCTTTCCTGCCAGCCCTGTGGCACAGTGCAAAACAGCACAGTGCAGCACTGCACCATGTGTCATGGTGCTGCATGGCATGGCACGATGCTGCACAGCTCGGCATGGTGCAGCATAGCATGGCATGGCGCAGCACTGCAGGGTGCAGCATGACATAGCATGGCATGTCGCAGCACGGCACAGTGCAGTGCATCATGGCATGGCTGGCCCCGAGTCTGCCCCAGGCTGGTGCCCCGTCCCCATGGCAGCCAGGTGTGGGGTGACTCTCCACGGTGCCCCCAGGGCCCCTCTGCCCAGATCACGGATTCCCTCTTTGAGAGCTGGAAAGCCTACAGCGAGGAGTGCCACCGCAACATGAGCCGGCTGCCGGCGCCCACCGGTGAGCACAGCCCCGCGTGGCGGGCACGCCGGGCAGGGCCGGGACGGCGGGGGGGATGCAGAGCCCCGTCCCACCGCTGCCCTTGGCTGCGCCCTGCAGAGCTCGTCTGTAACCGGACATTCGACAAGTTTTCCTGCTGGCCAGACACGCTGCCCAACACCACCGTCAACGTCTCCTGCCCCTGGTTCCTGCCCTGGTACCGCAAAGGTAACGGCAGGCTGGGCCGGACAAAGGGGTCCGTGCCTGCATGTGCCCCGGGGAGTGTGCATGCACAGGTGTGTGTGTGTGTGGCAGTGCACATACCTGGATGCACAAGCATGTGCATGGGAGGATGCACGTGTGTGCATGGGGTACACGTGTGTGCATGCACAAGCCTGTGCATGGGGTACACGTGTGCACACGCACAGTGTGTGTGTGTGGGGGGGGAGTACACACGTGCAGAGGCGTGGGCAGGTGCACGTGCTGCTCGGGCACTCGTCCCCACGGCCGGGCAGTGACGGGCCGGCGCTGGCACCTCCCCACTCTGCTCGCAGTGAAGCACCGGCACGTGTTCAAGACCTGCGGGCCGGACGGGCAGTGGGTGACGGGCCCCGGCGGGCAGTCCCTGCGCGATGCCACCCAGTGCCAGATCGACGCTGAGGACCTGGCGGCGCAGGTGGGCCGGCGAGCCCGCGAGTGCGGGGCGGCAGGGCGGTGCAATGGCGCCGGGTGGCCCCTCGGGCCGGGTCCGGACCGGCTCCCGGCCCCTCACGCACCCGCTCGCTTCAGGAGAGATTCGCCTTGACGTACGGCAGCTTCAAGGTCATGTACACAGTGGGCTACTCAGTGTCGCTGGGTGCACTGCTCCTCGCCCTGGCCCTGCTCCTGGGATTCAGGTGCGGGATGGGGCAGGTTGGATGGGATGGAGTGGACGGGATGGGGCGGGCAGGGCAGTGTGGGATAGACTAGGACGGCTGGGGCATATAGGATGGGACGGAGTGGGTGGGATGGGGCTGGATGGGACAAGGTGGATGGGGTGGGCAGGATGGGGCAGACAAGACGGGCTGGGACAGAGTGAATGGGATGGGGCAGGTGGGATGGGATGGGCTGGCTGGGGCAGATGGGGTGGGACAGGGTGGGCGGGACGGACTGGGCCACTGGTGCCAGGCAGCCAGTGCTCAGGGTGCTCCCCCTCCGCAGCAAGCTGCATTGCATGAGGAACTACATCCACATGAACCTCTTCGCCTCCTTCATCCTCAAGGGTGTCTCTGTGCTGGTCATCGACGCCCTGCTCAAGACCCACTACAGCGACAAGATTGATGACTACAACGTGGGCGTGTGGCTGAGCGACGAGGTGAGCCAGGGCTGGCGCCAGGCTGGGGCCAGGCGCTGCGAGAGCCTGACCCTGCCCCACCACAGGCCGCCGCCGGCTGCCGGGCTGCCACCGTCTTCATGCAGTATGGCATCGTGGCCAACTACTGCTGGCTGCTAGTGGAGGGCATCTACCTGCACAACCTCCTGGTGGTGGCCGTCTTCTCCGAGCGCAGCTACTTCACCCTCTACCTGTGCATCGGCTGGGGTGAGTGCCGCCGCAGCCCCCGGCACCCCAGTGGGGCCGCCAGTTCCTTACCGCCCTCGCTGCCTTCCCCAGGTGCCCCCATGCTCTTCCTCATCCCCTGGGTCGCCGTCAAGTTCCTCTTTGAAAACATTCAGTGAGTACCGGGCGGTGGGGGGGCAGTGCACGGTGCAGGAGCATGGTGCGTGGGGGGGGGGCACGATGCATGGGTGTGCACAGCACGTGGGTGTGCACAGTGCGTGGGTGTGCATGCACATACTGCATGTGTGCGCGGTGCAGGAGTGCCAGCCTGGCTGGGCACGGCCCCTGTGCGTGCCAGGGCTCAGAGAGCCCAGCCCTGGTGGCCACAGCCCCTCTGCCCCTGCAGGTGCTGGAGCACCAACAACAACATGGGCTTCTGGTGGATCCTCCGCTTCCCCGTGTTCCTGGCTATCTTGGTGAGTCCTGCTGCCCCACAGGGATGGGGCCAGCATCCCGCCTCCCAGCATCCCTCACCGCCTCGCTCCTTTCCAGATCAACTTCTTCATCTTCATCCGCATCATCCAGATCCTCGTCTCCAAGCTCCGGGCACACCAGATGCGCTACACTGACTACAAGTTCCGGTGCGTGGCTGTGCATGGGTGTGCATGGGTGTGCACAGTGTGTGCATGAATGTGCAGGTGCGTGCGGTGGCACGTAATGCAAGGGTGTGCACAGTGCATGCATGTGCATGGGGGTGCGCGCACAGCCGCCGGCGCTGATGGCCCCTCTCCCGGGCAGGCTGGCCAAGTCCACGCTGACGCTGATCCCGCTGCTGGGCATCCACGAGGTGGTGTTCGCCTTCGTCACGGACGAGCACGCCCAGGGCACCCTGCGCTACGTCAAGCTCTTCTTCGACCTCTTCCTCAGCTCCTTCCAGGTGAGGGGGCCCCACGCCCGAGCCAGCTCCCGCGGCAGCTGGGCCGGAGCTGTGCCGGGCCAGCCGCGCGCCCTCACGCCGCTGCTCTCTGCAGGGGATGCTGGTGGCCGTTCTCTACTGCTTCGTCAACAAGGAGGTGAGTGTGGGGCTGGCATGGGGCCGCGGCGTGGGGCTCGCCACCGGCTCACCGCCGCTGGGCACAGGTGCAGGCCGAGCTGCTGAAGCGGTGGCAGCGCTGGAAGCTGGGCAAGGACCTGGCGGAGGAGCACAAGCACACCTGCAGCCACGCGCCCAGCGCCCGCAACGGCGCCGGCGGCGAGGAGCACAAGCTGGTGAGCGGCTGCGGCAACGGGCTGGGGCGCAGCCCGGCTGCCGCGCGCCCCGGCGCCCGCTACCTCGAGCGCCCTGGCCGCGGTGCCGCCGCCGAGCACCTGGCCCTGGGCGGCCGGCACCACTGCTACGAGTTCCCCGAGACCACGGCCGAGAGCAACTTCTGAGCCAGACCCGGCGGGCTTCCTCCTCCTCCTCCTCCTCCTCCTCCTCCGTTCCGGGCGGGGGGAGGGGGGCTGTGTGCTGCACAGTGCGGACGTGCAGGGGACGGTGGCCGTGCCTGGGACAACGGCCAATGGCCATGCACGGGGCGACGGCTGCGCACGACGTGGCCGTGCGCAGGACAATGGACGTGCAGGAGAATGGCCGCGCACAGGACAATGGATGTGCACGGGACAATGGCCGTGCACGGGACAACGAATGTGCACGACAGTGCCCACGCGTGGGACGACGGACATGCCTGGGACAATAGACGTGCTCAGGGTGCCAGAGATGTGGGACGATGGACATGCGCGGTGGGGTGGCAGGGGTGAGGCACGCCTGGGGAGGGGCTGGGGATGTGGGGCTGGGCCGGGGGGGGCTGGCTGGGGGTCCATGCTGTGGGGCCAGGTGCGGGCTGGGCCATGGGGGGGGGGAACGGGCCGGGAGCCAGCGGTGCCTGACCCCACACCCCAGCAGCAGCTTTGGTGACCACGCGGGTGCTGCTGGGACCAGCCACAGCCCTGCCCCGCTCCAGGCGCCCGGCCCGTGGCAGCCCCCCGGCAGCCCCCGAGCTGCAGCCACCTGGCAGCAGTGAGCACTGCAAGGCCAGGGTGCGGGGGGAGGGAAGGGGAGCAACAGGCACCCCGGGGCGACTGATGCCCCTGCACCGGGGCTGCACAGGGACACGGGGCGGGGGGGACGGCGGGGAGCATGGCCAACCCCCCCGTCTCCACCTGGGCTGGGGACACTGTGGGGTCATGGGGATGCTGGTGTCCGCTGGGGGTGGGGACACTGCAGTGGGGCACTGTGGAAGACACAGGGACACTGGGGGAGGGACAAGGCTGTCTCCAGCCCACACTAGGGTTGGGGACACTGCGAGGGACATGGGGACGCTGCGGGGGGACATGGCCACCGGTGTCCCCGCTGGGGTTGGGGACGCTGCAGGGGACGCGTGGCCACAGGGATGTGCAGCCCGACCCGTGGCTGTGCCCCGGCGGCGCGGGAGCGAGCCTGGCTGTGGCACAGCACCAGCACCGGGGCCACGCGGGTCCCAGCGGTGCCGCCACACGGCCCAGACGCGGCACCCGCAGCCCCACACGTGTGCGTGCACGCACAGACATAGCCACACGGACACATGGGTGCGTGCACACGAGTGCACGCACACACGGGTACATGCACACACATGCATGCACACTCACCCAGCACACGTGTGCATACACACACGCATATACGCACACACACGTAAGCATACGCGCACACATTCATGTAGGCATGTACGTGTGCATACACACACGCACACAGATGGACATGGATGTGGACACACGGAAATACGTTTTTATAGTGTGTGTGTGTGCGCGCGCGTGCACGTGTATAATGTATACACACAAGCGTGTATAATGTATATACATGCAAACACTTTATGCACACACATATATTTATATTTATAAATATTTATATATATTTAAACATACCTCACAATGGCCACCAGGACAGGACCTCCAGACAGACACAGATCTGGTCTGGCCCCATGGCGCAGCCCACCCCCAGCACAGCCCCACGCTGCTGGCTGCCAGGAGCAGCCCCTCTGCTGTCGTGCCCTGAGTTGATGCTGGAGCACCGAGCATGTCCCACCCTGGCGTGGGGCTTTGATCCTGGTGGCACCGGAGCTGGGATGCTGGTGGCACCAGAGCCAGGACGCTGGTGGCACCTGAGCTGGGCCAGTGGCAGCCGTGGCTGCAGCCACCGCAGCGGGGCCAGGCCCCAGCTGCCGGCGCTCCCTGACCACGAAGGGACAGGCCAAGCCCTGCCGCCCTAGCCGCAGAACAAAGGGACTGTGATTAGTCCTGCATCGCCCACAGGTTCCCTTGGCAACCAAAACTGGACGGGGACATCTCGTGCCAGGCTGCGAAGGCCCGGAAAGCAGCCCGGCCAACACGAGCAGCTCCGGGTCCGTGCTGCTGCTGCCGGCACCGGTGCATGCCCCAGCCCCAGACCCGCCACTGCTCCTGGGCCTGGCGAGCTGCTGCGGCCCACGGACTGGCTTGGCAACAAACCGCCCTTTGGTGATTGCTTCAAACAATTTTTTTGCGGGGGACTGTAGCAAAGAACAAAACAATTAATTATAGAACTGGAAACAACGTTAGAAAATGAGGGTGAAATAATAACCCACCTATAGGTGGTCAAGCCCTGCTTCCTCCTTGGGGACGAGGCCCGGTGGCTCCTGCAGGTCCCCGCAGAGGCGGCCATCTCACCCCTGCCATCTTGCAGTAACGCTCCTGCTTTATCAAGCTGATCGTACACTGCAAATTGGTCTCCTAAGTAGATTCTGTCTGTTACTGTTCTCTCTTTCCACTACTTAATTCAATGATACAACACATACCTCTCTTCCTCCTCTGATTTAATCTAATGATAAAAACCATATCCCAGTCAGAGTGAAAATAAACCATTGCTAAGTTTGTTTTCTATAAATAAACAGTCTGATTTCAATGGCCTCCAGCTTCACCCCCTTCCACAGGGGCTTCCCACCCCGCTGCTCCATCAGATGGATTTCACACTTCTTTTCTGCTTTTTCACTGCATTGACCCCTGCGGTCTGTTATCAGTCTTTATAAAAATCATGAATTTATAAAATGAGTTGTGTATGCTCTTTCATTAGGACTTGAGTTGCTGGATTGCCTCCAGCTTTGCAGCACCCAAACACCACAAAAACAAGACAAAGGCGAGAGTCACGCGCAGGTGACCTGTAGGTGCTCCCCTCCCCGCAGCTCAGGGACCAGCACAGCCTCCAGCACAGCCCTGAGATGAAGGGCGGCTGACACCGCTGCAGCTTCCCACAGCGCACGTAGCTCTGTGTGCATGCACACGTGTGCACGTGTGTGTGCATGTGTGCTGCCACCCTGCCCCTCCGCGAAGGCCCCAGGCCCAGTGCCCCAAAGGCAGCACCGGCTCCATGCGCTGCCAGATGAACCTCAGTGCCACCTTCCAGCTCCACGGCACAGAGGACAGCAAGGGCCAGCAAGGGCCAGCTAGGGCCCCGGGGTGCCCTCGGGGCCAGGGAACACACCAGGCACGAGCAGGGTTTGGCTCCCGCCGGCCCCAGGAAGGATGAGCACAGCCAGACCTGCCGTCAGGCAGGAGCGCCGAGTGCAGGGGCAGCAGCGGGCTGGCTGCGGCCGAGGTGCTTGGCCGCTTGGGTTTCTGCAGTCAGACCCACACACCAGCCACCAGCACACAGAAACACTGTACCTAGCAGATGCCGGATGCCTGCCTTGGGCTCAGACTCTCAAATCTATGCCCTCAGAATGGGGAAAAAATGCAGCTGCAGCCTATCTGCATGCTATAGCAAGGAAGCAGGGGCAGCAAAGCCCTAACGGTATCAGCCCAACCGCCTCCTCAGAGCGGGACACTGGCACCTGCCCTGTAAGGCAGAGCCTTCCTCTAGAGCTGGCAGGCCGAGGAGAGCCCTCTCCCATCTGCTGCAGACACAGGGACCTAGGACAACAGAGCTCTGCGCATGTCTCAGGCTTCCAGCGTGAGAACAGCCTCGCTTGAGCGCTGCACTGCCAGGACAGACCATACAGAGCGAATCCCCTGGCACTTCTGGCTTGCTTCCTGGCAAGCACCTGGAAAAGCCTGACAGCACTGCTGTTAGCGAGCCATCCTGAGATGCTGCAAGAAATGCCCCATCTCGCAGAAAGTCAAAAAAGTTAGGCCATAATAGCTAACAATGTTATTCTTTTCCTTTTGTTCCCCAAGGAGGACCCGTGGTGGAGTGCGTGCTGCGACGTTAGGGGTATCAAAGTGGACTCAGGCCCCTTCCGATGGAGTCAACAACTGGGACTGAATTGAGACAAGCTGAGGCAACATGCTCCTGTGATGGGAAGCACAACAGGGGCAGTGCATGCCCCAGCGTGTTACCCTAGCCAGAATATTTTGGTGGTAAGAGATAAACAGGGTCATGGCAAAGTGTAAATAGATGCACTTGAGAAATTCTGCCAATGCTAAGTATAGGTTAAATGCCATTAAAGCAGTAGAGGGAAGAGGATAGGAGTATATTAATAGTCTCAACATTTAAATCTTTGGTCCAGAGACAGCTCCTAGGATGCTGGCTTGCAGGAGGGCTGCCAGAGGCCAAGGGCATTGTGCTACTAGCACTCAGTGCCAGGCAGTGGATGCCTGGAATGAAACTAAGAGTTCAGAGCAAATAAAAGGACAAGATCTCTTCTGGGAAAGAGAGAGAGAGTGAGAAAGAGAGAGAGAGAGGTGGCCTTTGCTCTCTGCATTACTTCTTGGGATTTGGTCAGGCCTGAGAAGGTACCCACAAAGTCCTGACATAAGTCTAAAACTAGGACTTAAGTCTAAAATAGAAAGTAGAGGATTTAAACAACAAAACAGGAAAATCTGAAACTCTAAAAAAGGGAAGAACAAGGGCACTGAATCAAACAGGCTATAGGCCAGCCCTGAGAGGCCAGCATGCACATACAACTGCAAGGCACAGACAGTGCAGGAACTAAGGAAAGGTCTGGCAGCACCCTGCCCTCCAGGCTGGGCCCAGCGCCTGCAGTGGCAACATGGACGAGGTAACTTTCTAGCTGGGCCTTCACAGACCCAGATGGAGGCATCAGCACAGCCACAGAGTCAAGAGTGAGCCAAGCAGTTCCCTGGACGTTGCTCCTTCAACTGGATACAACCTCAGCAAGCAAAGAGCAGACAAATCAGCCCCATGTCCCACAGAGGCAACCACAGAGCAGGTGTTGTGGCAGGTAACCTAGGTGCAGGCAGATTCACAGAGGCAAGCTCAAAAGGACACCAGCTTTTATTTACAACACTCCTCAAGTGACAGACAACAGAAAAAAAAAGGAACAGTAATAGCTCAATGACTCAACGAAGAAAAGGTAACAGCAACCACAACTTCCCCCTTCACCATGCACACATCACAAGCCACTCCTTTGTGCTGGGCAAGGCCCTGGCAGCCCCCTCACTCCCGGTGAGCTCTAGGAGCACATGCAGGCAGGCAGACAGCTGCTCCTCTAGCTCCCCCATGGTCTTCTGAGACCACAAAGCTGCTCCATGGCTTGTTCCATTCACAAGAGTATGAGGATGGTACTGTCGCCCTCCCTTGCTCACAGGTAACCATGCAGAAACCACCTGAGCTTTCCCCACAATGAGGGTCCCAAGAAAGCCAACCCCGAGATGAGTTAGACTGGATCGGCACAGCCTCCACACAGTGACATTTCTGCCAGCTGTGGAGACCAGCTCTCTTTAAAGGGATCATCCTTTCCTGTCCTCCTCCCACTCTAAATGTTGTTCCTGGGAAGTAAGAGGGTATGTTTGGAAAATGGTGTTAGTACTGAAACAGCAGGACGTTGCTCAGACAAGGGTGCAAATAAGCATCTTCTCATAGAGCCAGCACTAACCAACCCATTGCTGCTATCTCTCATGGAGCTGCCAGAGCGCCCAGGCCAGCGGGGGAAGCAAAAAACAGCCCAACGCTCCACCTCTGAGCATCTCTCAGATGCTTGGGGCTGGGGCCAGTGCTGACACCCCATCTCTCTCCATCTGCAGGGAGAGAGGAGCAGCTCTATCTCCAGCACCACAGGGATCTGGCCCAATCTAAGCACAAGGAAAATCTGGCCTCTGATATGGACCCAAGAGCTTTGGCAGCACTGACTAGTCCCAAGCATTAGCAGCCCAGGTACCACCTGAGTCCTCCCACAAGAAAGCAAGGAACAGGCACAGTGTTACCTGCCCATCAGTCACTTGCAAAAAGGGTTGCTGTACTACCTGGTGTTGGACTGGGGCTGCCTGTCTTCTCAAGGCACAAAGAAGGAACTCACTCTCCTTCCTTCTCACCTCGGCCTACTCCAGCTACTGTGGATCCTTGGTACACAGAAGGAAGCAGAAAACTAGTGCTGTCTCTACTGACAGACACAGCTGCTCTGCTTTGCCCTGCCATGTACCAGGCTCCAGCAAGCCTAAGGACTTGACTCACCAGGGACAGAGATGAAAGGAGAGCAAGTGATTTGTGAGCCTGGCATGAAGTAGGAAAGGACAGCTTGAGGCCAGAGAAAGCTATGGCTGAGGGTCAGGAATCCATTACAACAGGCTCTGGGCATCCTCACTGAGCCTCTATGCATGTTTGAATTCAGGCAGCTTCAGAGCCAGCCCCAAAGCTGACCAGCTCTCCCAAGGGCAGAGTACAGACCAGAGGAGGAAAAATCAACACAAAAAAATCTCAAATTAAATCTGCTTGAGGACCTTAGGAGACCAGCCAAATCCGCAGGGACAACCTGCCTTAGGACTTCTTGGCATCCTGTGTGTTCCTCCTCTTCAGATCCCCCAAGTCGACAGGTTTAAATGCTGCAGGAAAGGCAAGGAGATGCTCTGGCGACAGAGGCCTGCACAGCGGGGCCCCCCTGCCGCCCCAGCCCCGGGGGAGCTCCCCGCTGCCCCCTTCCAGCCAGGGAGGGCGGGAAGAAGCCGGGGAGCGCCCCCCCAGGCGCACGCACCTTTGAGGCTGGGGTTCGGCATCTTCTCCACGTACTCCTCGACCAGGCCGCGCTCGGAGCCCATCTGGCTGCGCAGGTCGCGCTCCACGCACTGCCAGGCTGGGGGACACGGGTGAGGGGGGCGGCTCGCCCCAGGGCGCCACGCGGGCCGCGGCGCAGGCCCAAAGCGCCCCGGAGGCCGCCCGCCGGCCGCGGCCCAGCCCCGCCGCCTCCCCCCGCTCACCCTCGTAGATGAAGCGCACGTTCTCCTCGTGGGCCGGCGTGAAGATCTCGCTGCCGGTGCCGGGGGAGCGCGGGCCGCCGCTCCGCTTGCCGTTGTAGACCACGCGGGACACGGGGGAGCTGCAAGCGAAGCGCAGGGCTGAGCCGGGGGCTCCCCGAGGGGGCGCGGGGGCCCCGCGCTGCGCTCACCTGGCCATGATGGCGTCGTCCGTGAGGCGGCGGCGCGGCGCGGCTGCAAGGGAGAAGAGAGAGCGGCGAGGCCGGGGCTAGGCCGCGCGCCGCCCCCCGCCCGTCGCCATGGCAACGCGCGCCCCTCACCTGGGCCCCGGCTCCCGCCTCCGCTCACCGCCAGGCCGCGACGGAAGCGCCGCCACGCGCAGGCGCCGCCGCTCCCCGGCGCCGGGCCCGGCCCCGCCCCCGCGGCGCGGCCCCGCCCCCGACGCCCTGGCCCCGCCCCCGGCGGCGCTCCGCCCCGCTTCCCTCGGCCCCGCCCCCGGCGGCGCTCCGCCCCTCTTCCCCTCGGCCCCGGCGCCCCCCGCCCGGCCCCGCCGCCCCCGGCCGCCCGGCGCGCAGGGACCGGCGCAGGCCAGGTTCGAGGTGCTTTATTGGAAAAGTACAAAGCGCCTCCCGAGAGGCGGCGCCGAGCGAGCCCGCCGCCCGCGCCGCCCGCCCGGGCCCAGCCCAGGCGCCGCCGCCCTGCAGGCAGAGGCGCGGCCCCGCCGCCGCTGCTCAGGGCCCGGAGCGAGGCCCGCTGCTCCCCGCGACCCCCGCCCGGCCTCAGTCCATGGTGGCGGCCTCGAAGAGCTCCACCAGCTCCTTGTACTCAGGGTCCACGAGGTCCGCGGGCTTCTCCCCGGCGTCGTTGGTGGCCTCCGGGCTGGCGCCGAGGGAGATGAGATACCTGCCGGGAGCGGGGCCGTGAGCGCCGGCGGCGGGGCCGTGAGGGCCCCCGCCTCTCCCCGGCCCGCTGGCCGGACGCCCCACCCAGGCGGCACGTCGGCACCGTGCCGGAGCGGGGCCTGCCGCCGGAGCGGGGGCCGCGGCCACCCCGAGCCGCGCCACTCCTCACCTGGCTATGTCCGCGTAGCCATCGCTGCAGGCCATGTGCAGGGGCGTCCAGCCGTTCTCGTCTCTCTGGTGGATGTCGGCACCGTACTTCACCAAGAGCTTGACGCAGTCCAGGTTGCCCGTGAGCACGGCTTCGTGGAGGGCTGCCATGCCTGGGGAGAGGGGGCTTGTTAACTCCAGCGCTGTGAGCCTGCACCTTGCCCATGCCCAGGAGAGGGGCACTGGCAGATCCCTGTTAGAGGGGAGATGATGGTTTGGGAAAGGGACAGGGACCATCTGTTTGGGGCAGCAAAAGGATTCGACTCCCCTTTTGCAGTGCAAATGCCCCATCTCAAAACGGGCAGCCCCATGGCCCCTGCCTGGTGAGGCAGAACCGTTGAGGAGAGGGAGCTGCACCAGACCCTGCCCCGAGCCCCTGGCGGCCTCAGGGGTGAGCTCCAAACACGTCTCATGTCCTGCTCCGTCCAAGCGTTGCAAGTCCCTTGCAGAGCCGGGAATGAGGTAAGCAGTACAGCAAGGAGGGAGCCTGGGGCCTTCTGAGACAGTCTCGAGAACTGTGAGAGCAGAAGCCAGAAGCAGAGGCCACAGCTCAGGAGAGGGACGAATCTAGGCTCACACTAGCCAGGGTGGATTGAGGCATTCCCTAAACAGTTTCTAGTGAAGCTGGGTGTAAACATGCTGCAATGCCTTCTCCTGCAGCATTTATTCCTCAAGTCCGCAGATCCATGCGTGCACAAGAGATAGAACAGCATTTGTGGGAAACCAACAGAACCTGGCTTTTCCCAACTCTCCAAATCAGGACAGAAGACAGGAGTCCCCCAGTGTCATCTAGCTACTCACCTATGCTCCCTTTATCATTACCTTTTTTTGCCTGCTGCTTTTCTAGGTCACATGATACTGTAGGTGCAATGCCATGCTTTGAAAAGACCCAGATGGTGAGCTTCCCCCTTTCCTGCAGCCTACGCTGGCCATGTGGGTAAGGGGGCATGCCAGGGTCCTGACACGGGGCTCTCCTGGGCCCTATCTGGCAATATCTGTGGGTGGTATGCCTCACTAGGTAGGAAAACAACTTGGTTTCAACCTGTCACCCTGCCAGGGGTGGCCCACAGCTTGTGCCCAGCCTCACCCTTCTCTTTCTTCTCCCCTGCAGCCCAGCCAAACCATGCTGCCATATGGTTTTCAGCTGTGCCAACCCCAAGAGCACTCACCAGAAGGGTAGATGGTGTCCAAAGTGACCTTCCTGGCACGAATAAATCTGCCCACCTGTTCCAGGTCCCCCTGCCTGATGTGGTCCTGAAAGACGACATCATTGGGAAAGTGCACAGTGCGAGAGGCTCTCAGTCTCCTGGCGTACCGACTGTACCGTGGCATTGAGACTGGATAATAGTCCTTCGTGCTGATACCAGCCTTAAGACACTGGGAAAGAGGAGGAAGGACAGAGGCATGGAGGGGCAAGGCGAATAGAACAGCCGGAGTTGGTCACTGCTCAGCCCTACCACTTGCTGTCCTTGAAGCACTGCTTTCCCCTCTTGAACCTTTCAGGTCAGTTCTTCATTAAGTTAGGTATGATGGAAGCTACGCCTCTGCTGATCCGCCTGCTCTGAAGCGTGGTTCCTTTCCAGCAGCTGCAAACAGGGAAGAAGCAGAGTCCCCCAGGCTCTCAGTATACTCCCATGCAGCACACAGGAGGTGGCGCTGGGTGCACACAATTCGCTCGCAGGCTCTTGGGCCAGGACTGATGGTTCTCCAGGGGCATCTCATTATATAGTCTCCTGTGGGCTATTTTGAGGATATGCAGCTCATGCTATTTGCCATGATACTTTGTAATCGAGCCGCCTCAGCCTGCAGCCTCCCACTTTTGGGCAGAAGTTGGTGTCTCATCTTACCACCCACCTGTTTGTGTGCCCATCCAAGGGTCAAATCTGTTGCTTGTGTATGGATAGCCCTTCAGAAGAGCCTAAGGGCCTGAAAACAGGACTTCCCAGCAGCAAGTTCTGGCTCCCCCTGACAAACCAGGAAAAGACGCAGCCCCTTTATTATCAAGCAACAGCAACCAGCCACCACATACTGATTACCTAAAGTAACACAAATATGTCAGAGCTATAGTACCGAATACATTCAGAGATAAGTCATTCTTCAGTAGTTGCATCAGATGACCTGAAAGGGAGCAGAATGAGCCATGCTGGCCAGCACAATTGCAAGGCAAGAGTACAGCAAAGCATGGAGCACACCACTAGCCTGTTGGATATCATCAGTGATGCAGAAAACAAAGTCAGAGGAGTAAAATGCAAGACTATGAGGTTCAATGTTGTAGTCCTGCTTAAAATTTTGAACTCTAAGACTTTAGGTGCAACTGCTGCACAAGGGTAGGCTGCTGCAGAACAGCTTCAGAAGAATACCTGAGGAATAGCATCACCACCAGACAGTTCCTGCACTTGTTACTCCCCAGCTCTAGCTGTCAAGGAGCTGAAATGGGTTGTCTGCTCACTGAGGAGTCTTTCACACCAGCCAGGGATTCAAGCAACAACTGTTCCTCCATCCTTTCTGCCCCATCATAGGTTTGGTCATTTCAGATACGTGAACATAATGTGCTCTGCTTCCTACTATTGCAGCCTGTTCAGTCAGAACAATGACATATGCACATATATAGCCTGTCAGGAAAGAGTCATAGAAAAGTCATTCTGCCACTTTTACAACTTAACTTTTTCCTGAACGCCCACCAGTGATAAGTCTGACAGGTAGGGATCCATTCACAACACCTGAGAACTGCTTGCCACATTTGTTCATCCTCTAGTAGATTGTTTGATGTTTTTGCTAAGCATCTTCACTCAGCTGTGCTTCAGACACATAGAATATCATGCAGTGGGAAGCAGAACACTTATGGAGAGAGAACACCTTCGGCCTGTTTCCTTGGAACAGCAATTAGCTGTGTGCAGATGACTCAGAGTCCTACTCTGACAGAGCAGCCTTGCTATATGAGAAAAGCTGCTTCTTTTCTAAACTGAGTATGTCAGGACCCAGACTATTACCAGAGGACAATTATAGAGCTTAATCTTATTTACACTTTAACTGGCTGCACAAAAATGAACCTTTTTGAGCTGATTCCTAGCCAAGAAATTCCACTGGAAGGCTCTTAAGAACAGTCCTCCTTCCTCTCCACCTCAAAAGCAAAGCAGCTTTGCTTACTCAGAAGCAAGTACCAGTCATCAACCCCAGTTCATAAACAGGAACAGCTAGGACTGCCTGCTCTGTTTAGGTACAGCATTGACAATTGGGCTACACTAGGAACAGGTCTATTGCCCACCTTTAGACATAGAAAGTTGTAGCCTTGGACAGACATCTTCAAAGATCCTTCTCCATCTAGCCACAGATAGCCAGCATACAGAACATGACTAATTACTAGAACAGGCAGCAGTTAACACTGTTCACTGATCCCATGGCTCAGTAAATCCTGTTCAGTACAGGTCACTACTTCTAACCTGAATGTTTGTGCACATCAAGCCAGGACTCTCCATTTCCAGGGGGAACCACAGTAGCAGGTAGGAGCTGGCATAACAGCCAAATGGTGAACAAGCCCTCTATTCTGCAACTCCAGTGCACACACATCAGGTGACAGGAGTCAGTAGGCTCCTGAATTGGCCTCCAGGTTCACTATTCCCTCCCCATGTGACATTTATAACATATTTCCTTACAAAAATATTTTCAACAGTAAGTGACCAGTTTGGAAATAGCAGTATAGCTCACTGGATCATGTGAGCCTGAAGAGCAAAGCTGCAGGCAGTCCCAGGTTTCCCTGAATGCAAATTCCTTGGTTAACTGCTTCACAGCAATGAGGTCTTACCACCTTAAGCCAGCTGGCAAACAGAGCTGCTTATTCTCAAAGCCCAAGCCAGCGTCCTCCTCTTGCTGCTACCAGAGCTGTTAGTTGTCTGCCTGCACAAGCTGATTTGGTCTGGACATTAGATGTTTTTCCTTTATAAACTGAAGAGGCAATCTGAAAGAATTTGTATTAAAGGCATCACAAAGCCATCTAAAACTGCAGGTGTTCAGAAATTCTAGTTTCTCTCAAAGCCTGGTATTTACTGCAAACAGAGAAAAGCTGATAATCTCTTCCAACATTTTGACAGAATCTTCTGAGAATCATCCTAGAATCTTAATCCACTTTAAGATCAGATCTGAATAATATTAGTTCTGTTTTGAAAAAGGCAAAGAGACAGAATAGTATTAAAATCTCAACTTTATTTGGCCAACAAATTCAGTTCCAATGTTATTGTAGCAGAATGCTAAGAACCAGCCTGATTTGCTCAGGCCTTTGGGGCACTCCCCTGTTCAAGTTCCTCCCCAATACCCAGTAATCTTAAGTGTCCTGTTTGCCATACTTTTTCAGGTCCTCCCGCACCACCCACTGGCCTGGTCAACCCATTCAAAATAATGCAAGGAAAGTGAGTGCAAGACTGTTTTGTATTTGATCAAAGGGGTGGCCACACAGCTAGGTCTTGTCTAATGCTGGTGAGCCAGTCATCTCCACCCACCAGAGCCTGCCACAGCCAGTGCACAGTATTCCACCCTTCTAGGTATTTGGAACAGTCATCTGCAAATGTCTTAAAGTAGATGGAAAAGGAAACATCTGGCCAGCATGTAGAGAAGCATCTTCATATCCACCTTTCACCAGAATGATGCCATCAGCCTACTGCCTCTCCCCACTACATATACTGAAGGCTGACTCCAGGGAAGAACAGCTGAGACAATTAAGGACTCTGCCAGGTGGAGAAATAAACTATGGCCTTTAGATTTAAAGGAAAAAAGCTTTCATGGAAGAGTTTAGTGGCAAGGCTCCAAAGTGTTTCGCAATTAAACTCATGTTACCACTTCACAACCTGTTTCTACCCAGAAGAACAGAATACTTGAAACAAAAGCCATGTACAAAAAAAGTACATCACAATAAAAAAAATGAGCCCAGCTGGCTGGAATGGCTACCTAGTGACAGATCCCTTCTCAAAACTGAAAAGAAAAGATAGTCAAGTGTACAGACAAGTGAGGGTAAAGCGTTACTTTAAAAGCCAATCCCTGGATTTCCAGTCACTCGCCTTCTGCTTTAAATCTTAATGGGTTTCTGGACTCACTGGGCTGCATCACAGCAGCCAGTTTAGTGTCTGATTTTTGGGTGATGCAGATCAGTCTTCTCTTTACAATTCATCTTTTTGGATTTTCTGGTCTTCATCATCATCACCTTCCTCAAGGTCTGTTTCTTCATCTGTCTCCAGGTCCTCCAGATCCTGTATAGAATAAAAAGATAACTGCTGTTTTCTAGCACCTTAGACAAATCCAAAACTAAGCATAGAATAGTTTCTCTGATCCATCTACTGTATCCTCTGCTGCCATGTTAGCAAACCATCCAGAGGCTTCAGTCAAGAGCTCTGAATTTGAGAAAAACTAAAGATCAGGAAACCCTAAGCCCATACCAACACGCTCTCCTCCAGAAAGGGGAGGAACTTCCAACTAAGTATTTCGTGGTAACATTCATCATGTTGCCGAAGTTCCAGGTGCTGGGCAAGATTTCTTAAACAAAAAAAGCAAGCCTGAAGTAGTTTAGCAGTTTGCATGACAACCAGCAGAGACAGCTTGTACAGGGTTTAGGGGCTGCAGTACCAGTGGTTTCCATGTGCTTGTATTTATGCCTCAAGAGGCATGTTTCACACTCAACCCAAGTGTTCTAAATAGTCCATTACAGGCTAGTAGCTAGCAGGGTGCAACTGATCAGACAGGTCACAGTTTATCACCACCAATATCCTTTTCCACCACACAACTGAAGATCTTATTTAGGACTCAGGATTCATGCAGCAGCAGATCCAGCCCACACTCTGCATTCTCCCTGCCCAAAGCACTGTGTTTGTTCACATTACTCACATCATCAGCAGCTGCACCATCCTGACCTCCACTCTCCAAGAATTTTTTGAAGCCTTCTAGTGTCCGCTCCCCATTATAGTCAATTACCTACACAAGAGAAAACATCAAGATAATGGTTATGGGCACATAGGGAACCACACCCCTGGAGAGGAGAATTCTCTTTCTGAGCAACAGTTAACATGCCAAGCAAAAGGGAATTTAAAAATTCACCTTCACCCATATGAGACGAAGGAAAACAGCTCAGCCACTAGACTTCAGAGATCACTGCGAGGAGAGAATAGCCTGCAGATGAGCACACCGTCCTCTGCTATACTTCCCTCTTTTCCCCCATTCCCACTTCCCCCCAAACTTTCCTACAACCCAGCCCCCCAAAAGGGTCTCAGATGTCCTGTAGACTTGTTCTGATGTGTTTCATCCCTACAAAACAGAGCCCTCCCACAAGCCTTTCTCCAGAACAGAGAACAAAAGCAGATCACTAAACATTTCTAGTGCTCCCTTGTTATATGATTTATAAGGAGATCAGCTGCCTTACATTTCTGCCAGAACCTGCAGGGAAGAACTTGAGTGTGGGGAAGCTGTGGATTTTCACTGCCTCTACTTCATTGGCTGTTGAATCCATCTTGGCAATGACAATATTCTCATGGTCCTTGTAGGTCTCTCCAAGCTTGTCCCAGATAGGAGCGAGCTGCTTACAGTGGCCACACCAGGGAGCATCTGTTAATTAAAAACAGAGCTAGCACCAAACAACCTAGTTCACATGCTAATATTTTCAGCTGATGCATTCCCTTGTGGTTTGGATTCCATCATAAGATGTTTTCTCCCTAATTGTAGCCCTGCAAGTTTCTTGGCACCCCCTTCACATCAGTTACTTGGCACCAGCTGTTGAAAGATACTTACAGAACTCTACAAAGACATTCTTATTCTCATCAAAAGCAACATCTTCAAAATTCTTCCCAACTAGAACTTTGACAGGCTGGCTGTCCCAGTCTTCTGGAAGATCCTGGCTCATCAGGTGAGGCTAGAATAAGAAGCTGAATTTAAAGATCCAGTTTGCTATAGAACTGCTTGGAATATACAAGCAGTTACACATCAAAGAAAACACCAGTTTATTCAACCCCCTAACTTGCTTATAGCCTATGACTGAGACATCAGATGAATCAGTTGCTTCCTCTTTCTCTTACAGAAAATCTACTCCCCACCCTGAACAAGCACGAACAGGTGCTGATGTGGAAAGAACTACAATTTAGCTCTGCAGAAAGGAAACAATTGCTGACTATGTCATTCACACATGATTGAGTCTAGCTAAACAGTCACTACTGGACTACAGTTACACACAGCTACCTCCCAGGAGGTTAGAGCTGAAGGCTCTTAAGCTCTTTCTGCCACACATCTACCTCCCAGGAGGTTAGAGCTGAAGGCTCTTAAGCTCTTTCTGCCACACAAAAGTTAAACACCTTCCACTGCTGGCTAACAGAAGGAACAGCTGGATAAACAGCACAGTTCCTCTAAGCAGCAGAAAGAGCAGACTCTGGCTGTACTCAGGTATCAGTATATAACTGCTTCCCTACAGCCTTCATGCCTCTGGGGTTTTGCCCTTTGTTTCTCAGCACAAAGCCTGCTAGATAATCTGCAAGGTAGTTGGAAGGATTTTCTCCAGATGACTTGCATATTACACAGTTCCACACAATTTGTTTGCTAGGAAGTAGGAATATCACCAGCATTCATCTTCATTACCTTTATCTTGCCATCCAGGAACTTATTACAGAACTCTTTGATCTTGTCTGCTGTGAGGTCTTCTGATTCAGGTTTGTATTTGGTCATTTCTTCCTCCAGTGTGATCAAACGTACAGCAGGACATTCTTCCTTCTTTAGGCCAAAAAATTCCAAAATCCTCTGGTTGTCACTGTGATCACTATCTATGAATATGAACAGGATCTTTGGAGAAAAAAATCAAAAGCAGTATGGTGAAGACAAGTTCCACTTGGTTATACTTCTGTAAGAACACCTGCACAGATAGCAGCTAAACTGCCCCAATCCTTCCTTCTCCAAGCTGACTGAAAAGGCATCTTGTCAAGAGTACAAACACTGGTACTGCAATGTTTCAAGCAGCATGCAAGCAGACCTGGCACCAATGTTGATTGCAGCACAGTCATATTTACATTCACAGGAAGGAAAGTCAAGAGTTGACTGCTTTTCCCATAAAAACTGGCTTGTGCAACTGTTCAAGCCAGTAAGTGATGCAGTCACCCACTATCAATGGACATAGAGCTAGCTTCCACTACCAGTAAAGTAGCTATAGGCAGGTAGTGTTATAATACTCTGCAGGAGGTGGTCACTGAATTCTGAATTCAAGAAATCCATCTCACCTTCCCTTTGAAGCTTCCAGCTGCAGTCTTGAAGTTGTCCAGTTTCTCTTGATAATCAGACACACTTTTTGGTAAGAACAGCAGAATATGAGTCTTAATCTCTCCTCCAAAGATTTTAGGAGCAGTCTGAAGAACAGAAGATAAAGCTTATTTTTGGAAGGCCAGCAGGACTCTGCCATTTTGACTAGATCACAGAAGTCTCCAACAGTACAGGACAGCTTTGAGCATCAAACTTATGCCTCCTTTTCCCTGGTGTTCTTCCCTTATGCAATATAGATCTAAGGAAACCTACATAGATATTAGACCCCCTCCACAACCCCAACCTGCTCCAAGACAAAACAAGACAATACAAACTACATTTTTCAACTAAGCTATAATCATACCATGGCTATAGAAAGACTGCTGACCAAATATCTGAAGACCTACCTGTTCAGTGAATTCTATGACCAGAGGCAACTGGTTAGACTTGATGAAGTTTAGTAAGTTCTCTTTTGTGAGATCCCCTTCAAAGTTGTTACGGCCTTCATCAAACTGCAAAAAGAAGGTCATTTTAAATTGAAAGAGTGTTTTTAATCATAGAATTGGTAAGGTTGGAAGGGACCTCTGGAGATCATCTAGCCCAACCTTCAAACAAGTGGCCCACACAGGGATCAAACCCTTGACCTTGGCATTATTAGCACCACATTCTAAATTAGATGTATTCTTGCATTAAAACATGTCACCCTTCTATATTCCATAGAATTTCTTTCAAGATACATTTACACCAGAATCACTGCTTCAACAGATCCCAGCTGCACTTATTCAGAACAGATTTCCATCTCTTAATAAGGTCACATTTCCACATACAATCTGGATCAACGTACTCATTTTCCACACAAGCAAGGTCCTAAATCACCCTGAACAGCAAAAGGTGTACAGCAACAATACAGACATTCAACTCAGCTCTCTGCATTGATCCATGTGATCATGAAACCACTTGCTAGGTGGCTCACCAAGGAGGGTTAATTTAATAGCTGCCTTACAAAATTGTAGATGGCATTAGGTAGACCAGTGAGAAGCTAACACAAGTGCCAGTTAGTGTCAGAGCATGGGCAGCTTTCTGCCTAGCAGGAATCAGCAGTGTCAGCACAGAGGCACACAAATTAACCAGACAGTGCTATCAAAGAAGTCTGACAGCAAAGTCCACACCATGCAGTGGAAGTAAATAGCAATTTACTCAGCTCTGTGGGTTTGTTTCAGCCTCTATTGTTGGAGAGGCAATAGCACATTTAACATGCACATTTGTTAGAGATTCCAAATCTCCTAACATATTAGGACAACACCTGTATCACTGACCAGGATTGTCAGAACCATCTCTGGTATCTTGAAGACAGAAAAACAATAGAGGAGCATCAAGATTAAAGAGAGGATATGCAGGACACCACGATGGTCCCATGGCAGTGCAATGCTGGAGTTACTGGCAGAAGCAAGATAGTGAACTCAAATAACCCCAGGTTAGAAGAAGCGTATCAGTCTCAGTTGAAAAGCTGAGCAAAACATTTAACGCTGGAAGAAAACTTCATAAATACTTTAAAGAATATTGACCATCTCCTTAATGCCCTTGAAATGGTGGCTTCGGGGTCTGTGCAAGTCTGGACAACTCACACAAAGAATGAGGCAAGAATGACTAGCCAAACACTCTCGGTGTAGGCATGACTAGTTGCAGGAAGCTGAGCCAAATTCCAGAGACACAAATGCTGTTAAAACAAACAGCAGACTGGTTCTTATGCACCCATATTTGATTACCATTGCTGTTCATTTTCACCTTGGGTTGGGGGGGGGCAAGACTGGACATATTTGCTCTCATGGCACTACCATTACACGCACTGAGACAAGAACAAGGAGTTTCAAAAGGCTGAAAAGCATCCTGCCTTCTTTCTTCCACAGGGCATGTTACTTCCACAGCACCTTATAGCCCATCTTCAGCTTATGAAATGCCTTTCCAGACAAGGCTCTTCCCTTCCTAATGCTTTAACATAAAAGTTGCCAGGAATAGAACTGCTTTTAATTCCAAATATGCTCAAGCTGACTAAAATTATGGAAAATGGCTTGAGAATTTCTTTACTATTATAGAAGAGTCATGCCATTGACTCAGTTCTTCCTAAGCAGGGAAAACAACAACCGAGCTTACAAGCACTTGTGCTAGAATATAGCACATTAAATGAAATCAATCAAGTCCTTTTAATTAAACATAAAAGTATACATGTAATGTACAAATAAAAGACAGTCAATAACTTATCAGTGCTGGAAGTCATAGCTATAACCTAGCTACTTCAAAGCAGTTGTGTTGCCCAACTCCAGATCTGACAGTAGCACTCCCCACAGCTGTCAGCAAAGAGAATGTCAGTTCTAGAGAAATGTTTCTTTTTGGACTTGAGCATTTGTCAAATGACAAGAGCAGAAGATAAGAAAATCCCTGCAAACAGTTATTTCAACCCAGCATTAACAATGAAGAGAGTATATGAAAAGATTACATACGCACAGGTATACTACCTATATTTTGTTCTCCGGCATGTAAGTCGTTCAATAACTAAATACTGTTTGGCTTGTCATCCTCACTCCCAATACTATTCTGCTTGGGAGATCCTAGCATTTGGAAGTCCTTAGCTAGAGAATCTAACTTGCATCCTCAGTCTGGTCTGAGAAACCTCAGACAATTTCAGGATACAAACTCCTAAAACTGTAAGAACTAAGCTACAATTTTAGAGGAGTAGTGAAATAAAATAAGCTACTTTAGCTGAATGAAGAAAGTGAAATAAGAAATCATGAAGTCCTTTAGGTTGTCTTAGCTCAGATAGGTCAGACTGATCTTTGTGCTTACAAGTTTAATCAGTATGAACCCAAAGCAGCTTTCTGTCCTGCCTTACTGCTCCCCATATAAGCAGTAGCATCAAGTCTAAAGAGCCTTTTGTCTTCCCCAATCTAGAATTTCACCTGATAATACAGATTTTAATAGGTAAAGAGCATCAATAAGTTTGATTGTATGGATCATCAGCACCCTTTTGCACACAATGTAACTGCCCCAACCTACTCAGCTAAAACTGCAAATCCTCTTATAAACCTTGCTGTAATCACTATGCTGTGGAACCCACAGCAATTTCTAAAGACATAGAACACATGCCTCTTGGACATAGCCACCAACTGACTGCAGCAGAGGTAAGTACCAAGTACTTCTAAAGCAACTTTGTTAAAAGTCACAAGCAAACAGAATATCATGGGAACTTGGCTGTTGTTTTGTTTAAGACCTTCAAAGTTTGATAAGAGGCAAGGGAAACCTCATTAGTTATGGTGATAAATATTTCAAGGATCGCACTGACCATTTCTGCATTGCAGACAGATATCTGAGAAACAGAAAAGCAAGACTGAAGTAATACTTTGGATCCAACACCCAGGCAGCTCTGGGAACAGAGGAGATGAGCCAGGAGAGCAACAATGCTGCCCTCTGCTGACTAAGCCCTCTGCACAGGAAAGCTGGGCTCTGCAGCAGCATCACACCCCGCAAGGAGGCTGCAGGCTATGTTCCTCTCCCTCCCCCCAGGCCCTCAGGGTGGAAATTACCAGTTTGACTGTTGAGGATCTTTTACAGTCTTATACAGCAGGGGATCACTGACCTCATTTGAATCTAGTTCTCTAATTAGAAAAAAGGTAAGAACAGGCAGAAAAATCAAGCTCAGTCTGGTGTTCAAACTGCACATGAACCCATACCTTCTTGAAGAGGACAACTCCATCTTTGCTTAGCTCATACTTGAAGAAGACATCAGCACTGGAAGAGATCCCAAAAGGAATATCATCAATCGATTCTGCTGCCAGCAAGAACTCCTTAGCAGCATCTGATGCAAAATCCTAGAAAATAAAGAAAGGTTTTTCACTTGGGATACAACAAGATGAAGCAAGAAGTTCCCAGGGTTTATTAGCCAGAGAACTTGAAGATCAAGTAAGGCAGGACAGTAAGTGTTTCACAACTTAAGAGCCCCAGCTCCCAGCTCAACCATATGAGGTCAGATCCTCAGTATGACAGAAAGCAGAAGAGACTAAACATACACAAGAGCCTCTCAGATGTAAGCAAACTCTACCTTAAAAAAGCCAATCACAACCACTTCATTGGAATCTACTAATGTCTCCGCTGCAGCAGCATCTGTCAAGGTAGTTGCAGCTGGACCAGTGCGTTTCTTCAGCCAGCTGACAATATCATCTGCTTCTCTGCCAGCTACACCAGAAAGATAAGAACACTGATTCACTTTCGTGTTCTTATACCTCAGAAGGAAAAACATTTTGTATTTTTAGACACTGTTCAGCAGCTAACCTAGAGGTTGGGAAGAATCAAGACATCATTTATGCAACTCTTTTCCTTCCACTCCTAGTGTAATTAAGCTCATTAATAAACATTAACTCAAGGTACAAGGGCTCTTAAAAATCCATTCTTTTCACATCTAATCCAGCCAGTACACTCTTAAACTTTGATCAGCATTATCATTAATACAGCACTTCTCCAGCTTGTTGATAACTTTCATGTAAATACATCACCTTCTCCTTTCAAAATCAGTACTCTGCATCTTGCCCTTAAGAGTCCAGCACACTGTGCCTCAGTTCAGCAACATTTTGTTACACATTCAGTATTGATCTTGGTAATACCACCTTTGTCTTAAGGTTTCTCCTGGCTACTGTACACAACTGCCCAAGCACTTTTCCTCAATTCTTGGTGATATGTTGCTTGAGTAAAGCCAAGCAGCAACAAAGCAATTCAGCTGTGTTACTTGCCTGCACAAATATTTCATCTGTTTTAGTTCCAATATAGATTTTTCCCAGCTTTGGGTTAGGAAGTCTGTTCAGCATAGACTTATGTTCTGACCTCATTTGTTCCTTAACATTTTCCTCACTGGACCATAAGGCAGAGTTCCTCATCACATTAGTGAAATAGAGTTAGAAGTGAACATTTACAATGGGCACTTTAAAATTCCTGTGCTGAACATCTTGCTGCCCCTGGCATTTCTTAGCTAAGGCAGAGGCTGCCTCCCCAGGGCACGAGCCTCACTTTCACAGTGGACCTTGTCCAGCCACACAGTCAGAGCAGCAGCAGCCACGTATAAGCACCAGGCTACATGCAAGGACCCAGCTACCATGTTACCCTCAGCACCTGGGCTGTGGCAGAACGAGCAGCAGCCCAGACTCACCAGTGTACTCCTTGGGAGCAGCCTTGTCACCGTTCTTGAAGAACTTGATGGTGGGGTAGCCACGCACGCCAAACTGTTGTGCCAGCTCCGACTCCTCTGTGGCATCCACCTTAGCCAGACGGATCTCAGAGCCCTCCTCCTTCAGCTTCGCTGCCGCCTTCACGTACTCGGGCGCCAGAGCCTTGCAGTGCCCACACCATGGGGCATCTGCCGGACAGCGCCCATCAGCACCGGCCCCCGGCACCCCCGAGCTCCGCAAGCAGGGGCCGCGGGACAGCGAGGAACGAGGCCGGGCCACCTCGGGGGCCTCTGCCCCGGTCGGCCCCCCGCCCGGGACACGACTCCCCAGCCCCGGCCTCGCCCCTCAGCGCCACCCTCCCGCGCCCCGGGCAGGCCCCGGCGCTGCAGCCGCTCCCTCCCCGACGCGCCCCAGGCGCTTCCTCGGGGGCGAGCAGCCCCTCACCCCCCCGGCCGGCCCCCCACACGGCCCCCGCGCCCCGGCCCAGGCCCCAGCCCGGCGGGACTCACAGAACTCCACCAGCAGGTAGCGGTGGGCCGCCAGCGCCTGCTCGAAGGAAGCGGCGCGCAGCACCAGGACGCCGTCCTCCTCCTCGGGCTCGGCCTGCGCGCGGCCCAGCGGCAGCAGGCAGAGCAGGGGCACGAGCGCGCGCAGCACCCTCATCGCGATGATGGCGGCGGCGGCGGGTCGGGCCTGGGGGCCGCGCCGCGCCCGCCTCCCTTTATAAACCCGCCTCCTCCCCGCCGCCGCCGCGCCCCATTGGCCGCGCCGCGCGGCGTCGCCTCTGCCTGCCATTGGCTGGGCCCAGCTCCCTGGCCTCTCCCCGCTTCCTATTCGCTGTCGAGTTAGGCACGCCCCCCTTCCGCCGCTGCTGGTTGGCTGAGCGCCTCGCTCTTCTCTTGTGCGCCGGGATTGGTCTCTTCCTCCGCCCTGTCGTCTGCCATTGGTCGGCGCCGCCGTCCGGGCGCCGCTCGGCCCATTCCGCGGCCGCCGGCTCTCGAACGTGGCACTGGGGCGGCCCCAGCGGGGGCGGAAGCGCGCATGCGCCGTGCCTGCGCCGGCAGTCCTGCGTGGTGGATTCTGACTGGGCCGCGTCGGCCGCTCCGTGACCCCGACCCGGAAGGGAAGGAGGGCTTCCAGCGGCGCGCGGGGCTGCACGTCCCCGCTGGAGGGACCGTCCTGGGGCACGTGACCCTGGACACGTCACGGCGCGCGGCGCCGCTGGCCGAGGTCGGTGCCAAGTCCAAGGCCACCGTGACGTCACTGTGACACCGCTGTGACGCCTCCGCCATGACACCCCGCGGCCATGACGGCTCCGCCGCCGTGATGCCATGGCGCCTCTGCCGCCGTGACGCCTCCTCTGCTGCGACACCACTGCCTCCCTCACACAACTACTGTGACACCTCCTCCGCCATGACACCCCGCGGCCATGACGGCTCCGCCGCCGTGATGCCATGGCGCCTCTGCCGCCGTGACGCCTCCTCTGCTGCGACACCACTGCCTCCCTCACACAACTACTGTGACACCTCCTCCGCCATGACACCCCGCGGCCATGACGGCTCCGCCGCCGTGATATGACACCCCACCGCCATGATGCCACGCTGACACCACTGCTACATGACACCACCGCCACTGCAGCACCACCACCGTGACACCGCTGCCACCATGGCACTGCTGCCATGACGCAACCCTAGCAGCACTGCTACCGTGACACCACCATCGCAGCACCGCTGCCATGACGACACCACTGGTGCCCTGGGCACAGCCAGCCTGTTCAGCAGCCCCCACAGCAGCTCCCTCCAGGTCTCTGTGCTCTTGCTGCCTCCAGGCGCTCCTAAGGGGTCGTTGGTGTGAGGAAGGGGCCAGTGCCTTGGACCCGAGGATGAAGGTGGCTCCCTGCCCATTGCTGGGACCAGCAGGGCTCAGTGGTGCTTGACAGCAGCAAAAAAAAAGAACTGCTGGTGCCAGGAGTCATCATGTTCAGCAATTGCACGGTGTCATCACAGTGGAACTGCCTGGTTGTCTGCCCTCACCTCCACTGCACACGTGTATCCTGTCCCCATGCTCCCTAGAGCAAGGCCGTTGTCTCACTTGGAGCATCAGTCATACTTGTAGCTCCACAGAGCAGGCGGCTTCGCAGCATGGACACAGCTAAAGGAGACTATTTCATTTTGCTCAGTCCCACTAGCCCCCACAAATGGATTGCAGAGAACCAGCAAACTGAAAGCAGCAAGCAGAGATCAGTGAAGCCCCGCAGTGAATCCCAAAAGGGCCCAAGTACGTGCTCCCCATTATAGAGAACACAGTCATGCAGCAGCATGCTGGCTGGCAGTATGTGGGGATCCTTGCCAGGCTGCAGCACTCACTCCCACTAGTGCTCAAGAGGAAGCCTTCATGACAAGTTTGCTGATGATACCAAGCTGGAAGGAGTGGCTGATACACCTGAGGGATGTGCTGCCATTCAGAGAGACCTGGACAGGCTGGAGAGCTGGGCGGAGAGGAACCTCCTGAGGTTCAACATGGGCAAGTGCAGAGTCCTGCACCTAGGGAAAAATAACCCTAGGAACCAGTACAAGCTGGGGGCTGACCTGCTGGAGAGCAGCTCTGCAGAGAAGGACCTGGGAGTGCTGGTGGATGACAAGCTGACCATGAGCCAGCAACGTGCCCTTGTGGCCAAGAAGGCCAACAGTATCCTGGGGTGCATTAGGAAGAGTGTTGCCAGCAGGTCGAGAGAGGTGATCGTGCCCCTCTATTCAGCCCTGGTGAGGCCTCATCTCGAGTACTGCGTCCAGTTCTGGGCTCCCCAGTACAAGAGAGACATGGAGCTACTGGAGAGAGTCCACCGTGGGGCTGCGCAGATGATCAGAGGGCTGGAGCACCTGCCCTATGAGGAACGGCTGCGAGAGCTGGGCCTCTTCAGCCTGGGGAAGGGAAGACCGAGGGGGGATCTTACCAATGTGGATAAGGATCTGAAGGGAGGGTGCCAAGGGGACAGGGACAAACTCTTTTCAGTTGTCCCATGTGACAGGACAAGAGGCAATGGACAGAAACTGAAGCACAGGAAGTTCCACCTGAATGTGAGGGGGGATTTCTTAACTGTGAGAGTGACGGAGCACTGGAACAGGTTTCCCAGAGAGGTTGTGGAGTCTCCTTCTCTGGAGATATTCAAAACCCGCCTGGATGCAACCCTGTCTAACATGCTCTAGGTGACCCTGCTTGAGCAGGGAGATTGGACTGGATGATCTCCAGAGGTCCCTTCCCACCTTACTGATTCTGTGAGAAGGTTCTGGTTAGAGCAAGTTGTTCTGCAAAATATCTGCTAGGTCACCCATGAAAAATGAGTCCCATGGTATGGGGAAAAAAAAAATCCTGTCCTGCATCATGCTTTGGTTCGCTCTTCCATCTCTCTGATGCAATACAGTATTCAGGAGTCAGGTTGCAGATCCTTCAAGAGCGCCTGCTTAACAGCAGTTAGGAGAGCCTCTGGTCCCTTGGGGAGAAAGCAGCTGGCCTTCAGCTACAGTGTTTGCACTGCTAGCGGCCAGGATATCAGCAGGGTTGCCAGGGGTATCTCCTGTACATGCAGGCTGCCATGCTGATAAGGGCCTGGGCTGGGGCAGGTTGTGCAGGAGTCCTGCAGGCTCCCCTGCCAATTTGCCAGCAGAGTGACTGCTGGCAAAATAGATCCGCTGCTCTTCACTTTCCTCCTCCTTTCCCCCCTGCAGAGGCTGGGTGACAGGGCACCAGTGGCATTCAGAACAAGGTGCCTCACTAGGCCTCTGTAGATAACATGATCATGCCTTTAAGTGCTATGAGGAGCAGTTGTCCATTCAGAAGCTTTGACTGAGCACAGAACTGTATTCCTTTCTCAGACCTGCTGGACAGTAGGGAAACAAGTCCAGCTGAGATTAGAAATGAAGGAGACACTGAGCAAAGCGTGTAGCTGCCATTATTAGAACATAGCTGCACAGGGCTGTGCATGCACAGGTACGTCCGACTGCTGGCTTGAGGGATTGGTGGTTGCCAGAAAAGAGATCCTGCTTTGATGCTTGGGCCCCTTGAAGCCTGACTATGCCCCACAAGCAAGAGAGCATTTGGGAGCCATTATTCAGAGTAAAACCGCTTCATTACCCTGCTGGGGCACTCTACAAGTGAAGCAGTGCTCTTTGCTGAAAGGACCAGACTGAATCAAGGCAGATCTTGCCAGAAAACCCTTATCTGACATCTTGGCAGAGGCAGGTCTAACCAGCATCAAAGGGAAATGGCTTTTCCATTGCCAGCAGGTCTGTGGGGCTCCAGGCAGTGAGCTGCTCTTCCACCTCAGCAGAGTTGCCTCACATCAGCTGAGTGACTGGGGCCCATCCGCGGTGCCACGCTACACGGTATGTTTGCTCAGCTGCTCAGGCAAGACAGACTATGCTAGCTAAGATCTTGCTGGTGTTGCGTCTCTCTCTTTTTTGGTGCTGGCTAGCTCTACACAAGGGGGCATCTTCACTGTTGAATGCAGCATCCTTTTGCCTGCCAAGTTTTTTTTTAGTTGCTTGGGGTCATTACAGCTTCTCAAGTGGTTTGAGGTAAACTTTGCCATGACTTTCTCCATAATCTGAACCAGAAAGAGATGGTGAATATAAAAAGAGCTATCCTGGGCCACACCAAGGATCCATCTAGTACAGATGCCACAAGCAGGACCTAGAGAAGAGTTAAGAGCAGGGCAAGCGCATATATACTTCATAATTGGCTTGGAAGTCCAAGGCTAGATAGCAAGAGGGTGAGGAAGAACTCTAGTAGTGTTTATCTGATTTCTCCACATGTATTTCCAAGGGTTGGCCTGAAGTTAGGAGGATAAGGAAGAAGCATCCTACTTTACAGTGTTTTCTAACTGGCACAGATCTCCTTGTGACCTTGGTACCAGATCTTTAGCTAGAGCTAGTCACTTCCAACTCAAGAGCTCCACCTCCAATTCTCAATGCTTTGCTTCCACTGGTGAATTTAGGTTCCCACTCCAGACAAAGCCAGGGAACAGGCATGAGAGTCTCCCTGTCAGATAGGCAGAGGAATAACAGAGCTGGGAAAGAAACTGTCAAGGGTTCTGGGACCATCAGTACCAGCCACACTGGCTTTCACAAGCCAAGTGCCTCTCCTTTCCGACCTTTATCCTGAGCATTGCTTTGACCTGTGTGCTTTTCGCCCTGCCTCACATCCAACCTTCATGTCTTCCATAGTTAAGATTTGCCACCTTGCACCTGCCTCTTCTATACTGTCCGCCCCTGGCAAATGGAGTCCATCTTCCTCATTGCACTTCATGGTGCTGCTACAAATACCTGTTTTCCTTCCCCACACTGATCTTTTTTTTTCAACTTCTTTTTTAACAGGTATCTCTGACAGCTGTCATCCTGCCCTCCCCAGGCAGAGCAAACAAGCCTCATCATCATGTCGATGCCTTGTTCACTATCAACACATCATTCCCATCTTCAACTAGCTCTTGCTACTAGACTGTCATGCACTTTAGTAAGGTTCAGCTCAAAACTTCCTCCTATCCTTCACCCTTTTGGCACTCCAAGAAGAGAACTGCAATTCTCTTGCTTTTTACAAACCCCTTTAAATACCCCTGTGCTCCAATGTCTACAAAAAAGAAAGACAGGTGGGGCACTGTCTGCCTTGTGTGGGCACAGTATGTTTCTTCTGATGTCTCACTCCCTCATGGGACTATAAACTGGGCAGAGCATCATTTGAACTCCATACTTGGAGGTCATTTCCACAGTAGTTCCAGGCCCATAATGAGGGCTCTCAAGCACTATTAGTGTGTTCACTAACAAACTCTCCTCTTTCTTTCAGCCTCAACTCTTCCAAGCTGTCTTTTGAACAGACACTTGTGAAACCCTGCCACACTTGAGGAGCTGCAGTTCTGCTTTTCAAGGCAGCTATTATGTCAGAGGGATCAAGTCATTATTCAGCTGCTGCAATACAAACAGCCACCTAACTAGAAAAGCAGCCCAGGTCACTGTTACTCAAATTTGGATCCTGGGTTTATGAAGCGTATCTCCTGGAAAGGGACGAGGCTTGGAAACAACAATCAGTGAAAAATGGATTCACCCTACCACTGTGTCCTGCTCAGTCCATGAGCAGAGCTGTGCATACCTTGGACTGCTTGTGCCTGTGAACAGCCACTGGCTTGGCTGCCAGGAGGGAGAGCCATGCTCTCGCAGCCATCTCAAGGACAGCAGGAGAAAGGGAGAGCGGAGCTGTGGGTCCATTGGCCAAGGCAGAGCTTCCACTACAGCTGCATGGCTGGGGCATCTACTGCCATCCTCACCAGGGAATTTTTTTGCTGCAGCCTAACAGAGCAGCAGAAGCACTCACAGGACAGCAGCCACTGCACGAAAGCAAAGGGTGAATTGGACACAAACCGAGCCAGTTATCGTGAAGCTGGTACCACATTCTGGAGAGAACACACAGGGCAAATCACCACTGTAGCTCCTAAGGCACTTGAGCTGCAGCAGGTCACAGTAGTCCTCTTCCATGCCCCTCCCCAGGCTTTGCACCTAGTCACTGCCACCATCACAGGAATGATCTAACAGAAATACCAACGTCCCAAATTTGGAAAGACTTGCCTGAGAGTTGAAGATTGCATCAGACAGGATCTAACCCTGATGCCAACTGCCCACAGATCGACCGTTAGGGGCCAGAACAAGGAGGGCTTTTGTTCCTTTTATCAGCTCCTCTGGCTTGCCGCTGACAAGGCAGAGGGTGATACGTGCTCAGAGTCTGGGCTCTTGCGCTTTCACATCCTCACATCACAGGAGGGACACAGGAACCTACCAGCACGGCACATTCTAGAACAGGAAGGAACACATGCACCTTCTGGGAGTAGGCTAAATAGGGGCTGATGGCACTTTTCCAACTGCTCCTCAGTTGTGTGTGGAGACAGTTCCCACCCTGCTAAGGAGACTTCACTTTAGCCCTTCTTGTGGTTTCTGCAAGTTGTACCACGTCCTTCAGCTGCAGCATCTGGTAAGTGCAGCAGCTTTCATGAGACTTCTGAGAAGAAGAAAGGGAGCCTTTGCTATTAGCACACGAAGTTTCCTCTTGTATTCAAGGTTCAGAGTGCCTTTGCAGGGTAAATCTTTTAGTCTGGGAGCAGGGTTTAACCATCTCCTCTCTACAGCTTCTCCAACTACAGATTATTTAAAGAGCTTTCCATGGCTACAGTTGTTTCTTATCCTTAAAACAAACATGCTGCATGCTTTGTAAACATCTGCAGGCTCTTATCACACATCACCTCTCCTAAATTCCGTTCTGCCTCCTATTGCCTTTTTTATTGTTCTCAACTGCAGAGTAATCTCATTTTGTGCTTGCATGCTGGCGTAGGCATGAAAGAAGTGGGCTAGCACTCAGAAGCTGTCTGCTTTTAACTGGCACATTACCCTCGACTTTATTCTCTCAGAGACTCACCATTTTCTCTCCTCCGCTCCCTTCTCAGTCTTCATACACTGCTGCCCTTTACTGCAGGCCATACAGAAGAGAGTGAACAGCAAAGGTTAGCTCTTGGCACGCAAATCCTCGGGAGCAGCAAAGGGCACACTGCAGCAGGGGCCTCTTGCCTTTCTCCCCTCCAGCAATGACTATCCCTTATCCTCTATTACACTACACAGCGAGGCAGGGATTCTGGTCTTCTCTCCACCCCAGGTGCTTGCAGAGATCTCCTGCTGAAGATCCAGAACAGAACCAGAATGGACAGCAGACAGTCAGTTCAAAGTTTTTTATTTAACTGTCATAAAAGGAGAAGCAGACAATGATTCCAAACCTGTTAACTGGGTCTAGGATTTACAGACAATATGCACCAAATCAAATTAACAAAAATCTCTCCAGGGCAGGGCAAGGAAGAGTTAGAGGCAGAGATGTAGCTACGAGAAAACCACGTGTACTTGGTCCCAGTTCTAGTACAACCTCAGTGTGGGAGGATCTGAATAAGGGGGCTGCAGAGCTGGAACATGCCTGTCCAGTCACTAGGGGGTCACAGGCCCCAGAGGGCTGCTTCGCCCCACTGCCATGTCAGTGCGGCCTTGGGGGTGGCAGGCTGGAGTGCTGCAAGGGGTCTGCTCTGGGCACCAGGGAGGAGGGAGTCTAGTGTCAAGGCAATAAATACTGACAGGCCAGGCACAGATTTTAAAAGGCAGAACAGATACATAAGGCATTAACCGCTCTGGAATATTTGTCCATTGCAAGCTCTTTGTTGATCACATCAGGAGAGCAGCTGCAGAAACAGACTAGTCCATCCTCAGCCCAAAAGAGTGAGGAGGGCTGGTGCTCCCCTGGTATTTCAGTGCTTTGCAGTTACTTAGGCTGCAACAAGCAGTCTGAAGTGATGGCAACACTGGTGACTCCCGCACCTACCTGCCTTGCAACCCCCTCCATGCCTTGAAGGCGCCGGGGCTGCCCAGAGAGTTCGGAGCTCTACATAAACAGGACCAGGGGTTCTGCCAGGCCAGCTCTCTGGACACTGGAGGGATGGCTTGGGGAAGGGGCTGGGTGTCATCCAGGATGGCACATCACCCTCCCCTTGGGAGATGTCCAGTCTCGGGTGAAGAGTGGACCAGCAGCAATGTGGGGAGTTGTGAATCATTCCTAATAACCGATGAGGGGGCGTGACCAAGATGAGTGCCATGCCAACAGACACGGGGCGGGTGAGGGGCATTTAAAAAGTGTAACAAGGGCAGGGCCCCCTCCCTAGAGGATACATGTTACACATTAAGGCATCATGGTTACAGGGAACATCCACAAATGAAGCTGCCAGTGTTCCCAGGACACTGGGTGGAAGGGGCAGGCCAGACATGATTTTAGCCAACAGATTCAATGGCTGCCTGGCATCAAAGTTCCTCAGCCACCTGGAGGCAATAGCTACCCTGAGCTGCGCACAGGAAAGTTAACAACATCCTCTGATCTGCTTCCTACACAGAATACAGGAGTCTCTCCCCTTCAGCACCTACCAGAATAAAGGAAGGTGAGAAGCAGCTAAGGGCTGGGCAAAGGAGCAAGCACTCCGACCTCCGTGCTGGGACATCATGGCCCTGGGATGGGCAGCTGAAGGTCAGATGCAGACAGCATGGTTTGGTCAATTCTCTTCGGTGATTCTCTGGGGAGGGGGCACATTCCAAAACTGAGCTCTCTGGACAACTTAAAATGGGGTGTGGGGGTAATAAAAGGGAAGAGGGTTCCAATGTCAGCACTTTGGTACAGGGAGGGGTTTCTACGGTAGCCACTGTCTGATTCGTGCTCTCTGGGGATTGGCCTTGGGAAGGGCTAGTCCTTCCAATCCTTCTTAATGGTCAGGTTCCACTCCCAGGACAGATGGTCAGTCTTATCATCGTCTGTGAATTTGGATTTGATGTTGTAGCTGCCCCGGGCCAGCATGCCCTTAGGAGCTTCTTCCATGGGGGTCAGAAACTCGTACTCTTCTGCTCGGGGGCCATAGCTCCCAACCATGTATTCAGTCTTGTCAACTAGAAGGAGAAAGAGATGGATGGAAACTGTAAGAGCCTCTCCTGCATTTGCGGCAAGGCTAAAGCATATGAAAGGTCTGTTACTGCTACAACAATCCAAAGAAACACACAGAAGCTGTGAAAACCACGATGTCCCCTACATTAACAGCTTCACTCATTCCAGAAACTGTTCCTTCAATGGGATGTAAGACTCCCACACTAGCACTGCTGCCCACACAGAAGTGATCTGTTCGCTTCTGAACTCCAGCAGTGACTACACATCAAGTGCAGAGGTTCAGATGCAACCAGGACTACAGGTTGCCACACTGTAGCAGGCCCAAAACAGCTTTCACATTCCCACAGGCTCAGAGGCATGACAAGCATGCTTCCAACTAAAGCCTGTCTCTTCCCATTAGCAACTGTTGGGACACTAGTGGCCAAGTTCCTATCACAGTACAGGAGAAAGTCCTCACACAAAGCAGTACCTGAGTCATAGTAGAAGCACTTACTTTTCACTCCTTTTCGGAACGTGTGCTGAATATACTTCAACCCTGACACAATCTCCCTGTTCACCTGCAGGGAGACAAGCAAGGACTGTAGAAAACAGAGGGATCCTACACACAGCCCTACCCACAGTAGGAGACAATTTCCTTCCTCACACCATAGTTTTGGGGGCTAAGGCATTCCCTGTGCTGGGATTGCAACAATCAGATGTTCCAAAGTTCATTGATTCTTCAGTTTTCAGATCTAAATTCTTACCCTAAAGGAGATTTTTATCCGGTATTCCACACCCTCCTTCAGCACAAATGCTTGCTTTTTGTAGCTCTCCAGGTCACCTGAAAAGAAAGGAGAGGGTTGCTCAGAATCCAATGGATGGATCAACTTGCAAGAGGTCATTACAACAGGATCTGCAATAGCAGGGGACTGGACTGGACCCTTACTGGCAGTACCAAAGTTTATCCTTCCATTTTTGCAAGTCAGGACCTCCCTTGCTACCTTTCCCGAGCTACCTGAGGCAGGCAGATGATACTGTGTGAAAGGACTACACTATCACACAGCAACACAGTTAACTCAAGGATGCCCCTTTGTAAACAGGTGCGCCAAGGCTGTCACCATCTCAAAGCTGCCACTGGTGTGGTTGTGCAGGCTGGAGGACAGCTGGCTCCCCCAACTGGCAATTTACACATCTACAAAGCTAGGGCCAGGCAACCTAGTGGAAGCAGAAAGGCCTTTTTGCTGAGGTAGCCACCAGCCACTAGGCTTAAAGCACTGGAATCCTTTGGTGGCCTGGGCACCTTACACTGCAGCCAGGAAAGAGGCATTTCTGACATATAAGAAAGCTGCTCACTACTCCCATCAGTGCTCTTGTAGGACCTTCTGAAGGACGCTGCATCAAGTCAGCTTTGACTTGGAAGATGGGCTGGTATTCCTCCCTTGCTCACCTGTCAGGTCCAGCTCCAGAGGGCCAGGAGCAGTAGCACAGACCAAAGTTAGTTTGGTCACCACCACATTTGGAGCATTAGGATCTAGGAGACAAACAAAAGAGCTATTAAACACCCATCCCCAGTGCCAACCCATGCAACTCCTCACCTTTCCTTCCAGGGCAGTCTCTGAAAAAGCAAGGAAACCACTGAGGACAACACTCACCTCAGCAGAGGTCTGGGCTCTCCCTTGCATTATGTCCAGCACACAGTCCCTCCCAGAACAGCTCCCTCTAGATGGAAGGAGGATGCAATTCCCCCCGCCCAAATCCCATTGCTTTATTCATAGGGCCACAGATCCAGCACTGGGGGAGCATAGACATGTGCCTTTAAGCTCCTGGCTGCAGTCATGCCCAAATGCAGAGACCTGGGAAGAGAGCAGATCCCTGACAGGAGCAGGGACAAAGCTGGAGGTCACAGGTGGAGCTGTGGCTCTCATGAGCCCTAGGGCTCACCTGCAGTCACAGTGACAGCACCAAGCAGCGCCTCCTTGTACTTGCGCAGACTCTCATCATCCTTGTCCAGCTCCTGGATCTCCTGGATGCTCTTCTGGGCAGGTGGCTTATAGTTGACTGAGTGTTCATCCTCCTCATTCTCAGCTGCAATCTGAGCCAGCTGTTCTGCTGTCGGCTCCTGCTCTGCCATCTCCACGAACGCAAGTTACACTGAAGTGGGGAGGAGAAGTATAACTGCATCTGCCTACTCCAAAAGCACAGGCCTCTTCCCAGCAGCACAATTCTGTACAAATTGGGCGCCCCCACGACTGCTGCACCCCAGTTCCACAGGCTCCCTCTCATACTTAGGCCTTCACAGGCTGTCCCCAGAGGGACCTTCAAGGGTACATGTTTGCCAGGGGCTCCTACCCCACTGTGCATGCAAATTTCCTCCAGCAGATCAGGTCTCATAAGCAGCCCATTCAGGCCCATGCAAGAGACTGGGAAAAATTCAACCTCCATGCTTTGTTCATAGAAGAGGTAAATAGCCTAAGCCAGAGAGAAAACACTCCCCTCCACCAAAACAACTGGGTGAAGCTTTCACTCATAACAGACCTGAGCTCAGAATAAACCCCACAGTTCTGCTTCTCTACAACATACAATTCCAGCTAAGAATAGGCATCTGCCCCACCACTGGCCCAAACTCAGAAGCCTCTGCTACAGTCTGGTGGCTTATAGCTTGTAATTCAGATCAATCTATTTTGTGCTGGATGCTTCTGAGGAGTGGAATGAGGCACCTGGCTCAGCTGATCTCCTGTTCAGACCTTTCCAAAGATCTGTATCACACTAGGCCAATGAAACACAGTTAATAGATTAAAAACATTTGTGTAGTTTGGCTCAGCTGTTCAAGTCCCCAGATGCACTCTAACGAGGGAAAAAGCAGCTGCACACAAAGGGCTGGTGAAAGGTGATGCCAATACCCCATTAAAAACCCAAGTTAAAGCCAATGATATTCCTGAATAACTCTTCATATTCCATGGTGCACACTGTCCTAAGGGTGATCCTATGCCAATACTAACTTGGACTGCTCCACAGACTTCAAGAACTCCTTCGATAGTAACAGCTTTTGAAAGGCTTTTGGTATAAGCACATCTTTCACAAGTGATATTTTTACCATTACCTAACATTCCCCTATCCTGTTCGATATTCCTACCTTGAATTTTGCATCAGTATACACAACTCAGAAGAGACTGCAAAACTGCACTCTCTGTTCTTGCATCTAGCTTTCAAATAAAGCAAAAGCAATCACTACGCATACAACATGCATGCTGTACACTTAAATGCTAGCTTACGATCTAGACACACATCCACAAAACACAAAGATACATCTAGAAATGACATGTTAACGAAAAGCTAGGTCAACAACTACAGCCTGTCATACAGGTCACGCTAACTAAGCTAACCATCACCTTTGAACTAACTGACATAATAAAACAGTTCAATTATTCCTTTTCTGTCCAATGTGCCAACCAGAGGAGGAAAGAAAAATCTTAGGGCTGACATTAATCACACACAGTTTATAGAGCACATTTTACAGTGACGCAAGGCAAGTTATGCAGACGCTGGAGCCAGTCTGACTCCATCTCCAGTTTGAGCCCAGCAACAGTTGTAACAGCAGAAGGGTGGAGATGCCATCTGGACTGCACTAATATTTTTAACCATAAGTTTTATGAACATTTTGTTGGAGAATGAGACAAAGGAGACAAATTCTACTGTGGAAAGTGAAGCTTTTCTCATCTCCACTACAAGAGAAGACTACAGCAGACCCATCGGCAAATATTCAAAAGGAAAAAAAAAAACCACTCCATCTGCCAAGATCTTTGGGTTAAGCACTGGTGTCAACTTCAAGGGAGCGTGCAGTCAATGCCTGCAAAAGGGGCACTGCTTCTCACCCACTGCCAGACCTGGAGCACAGATTTTCTGACTTACCCTGGGCTGGCCCTGCTTTCCTTGGAGAGGGTGACATGCCTCTTCTGGTATACTGAAGATAGGATACTTGTAATGGATGTAATTGATATTTCTGTGTTTTAAAGCTTGACAGCATCACAGAATAGTTGAGATTGGAAGGGACCTGTGGAGATCATCTGGTTCACCCCTGCCTGCTCAAGCAGGGTCAACTAAAGCAGGTCACCAAGGTCTGTGTTTCGTTGGGTTTTCATTGTCTCCAAGGACGGAGATTCACAACTTGCCCACCCAGCTTCAGAGTAGAGTGTTTTCTTGTGCTCAGGTGCAATTTCCTGTGTCTCAGTTTGTGCGCTTTGACTAAGACCATATCACCAGACAAGGAAATAAAGAAAAAAGATGCAACATACTTGGGGTTATTTAAAAGGGCTTTGGCCTTGGATGGGTGCAAGCACATCTGTGCAGAGGAGCTCTTCCCATTATCCCTCTGCACTTTTAACACCCAACAGTCACCTGCATCAACCTGTACATTTTACGGTGAGCAGCTGGCTTTTCTGCACAGGACTGTTCAATATTCTTGCACTGAGTAACATAGAATTTTACATTCAAAAGGTCACTTAATCCTGTCATATATGCAATGCTGATATGCCCATGTCAAACCCGGTCACTTGCTTTGGACTAGTCTCCAGAAATACCTCCAGCTTTGAAGACTCCCAGAGGTGGCGAGCACACAGTCACTCAAGCATCCATTCTAATGCTTAATCTCCCTGTAACAGTCCTTTGCCTTGCCTTCTAGCTAGATTTCACCTGCCAAATGCTACAGCTTGTCCTTTCTCCATACACTGAAGAACTCATGGACTTTCCTCCTCCAACATCTGTAGCTTTCAGGAAATAGAAGTGACTGACTTTCAGTGAGAGCCTGGAAAAACAGAAGTCTCAAGTCACTGATTTCTACTGACCCCTAAACACACTGTACCTGAGCCCCTTTTGAAAAGGATGCATATAAAAAACAGATGCCGTGCTCCAAATTCACCTCTCCGAAGCCAAACACATGGCAGACAATCCACCAATATCTACACAACAGAGACACTACTGGGAATCCTTCCGCAGCACTATGGTAGCATTCACAGGTGCTTATTATTCTGTATTGTCCTTCAATTTTCAGACTAAGCAGAGACAACTAACAGCCTTCCTGGTCTGTCACTTGCAAGTGATGACCAGCAAGAGTCAGCCAGACAGCCTCTCCTGTAACTACCAAAGGTCGCCAGAGCCACTACTATGCAAACAGCTGATGACTGACGCGCCAGGTTACACAGAGCAGCTCCAGACTACAGTACAGTTCACTCCAACAGTAGGGTCAGGTCTGGAAGACAGCTGTGCTCTGCACAGAAGCAGCCTTCGGTTTTAAACATTACTGAAGAAGAGCAACTGATTTCTAGGCTCAGGGATCCTGCCTTGATCAGAGTTAAGAAATGCATTACTTGTCTCACCCAAGCACAGAGCTACCATTTGCTGTATATTGACCTTGAGATACAGCAGATGGGGCAACAGTTTTCTCCTACACATCACTAGCACCCAAAATTCATCAGCTCCGTTACAGTAACCCTCCCTACAGATTTTCAGCAACAACTGTGCCTTAGATGGCACAGAAAAAAGATAGTCTCTCAGTTGCTTTCCTCTGCCTCTAATCTTAATTCTATGACCAAAAACTAAGTAAACCATCATGACTTGCACAGATTAATTAAGAATCACCCCAGCCCCCACACAATCTTAAAAAAAACACGGCAGTCCACCAAAATCAGAAACTAGCTCGTCAAATTAAACCAGTCACCTGAAAAGGCAAGAGATGTTACAAGCAGCAGCTTTGGCCAAGGCACGATCCAGCTCTCTAAGGAAGCACTGGAAAAATATTACTTCAGCTCTTCCAACAAGCTTTCTCAAATGCAACAGTAAGGAGAGAAACATCGTTGATCGGGTTGTGTCAAAGCCATGCTGCTGCCAAGCTCCAGAGAAGCAGGCTTGTGTGACCCTGGCCGGATGTAAGGGTCAAGAGACACACTGCAATACACCCAACTGGGAGCCGGGCTTCAGCAGGCAGCCTCCTCCCAGCACAGCACTGCGTTTCATAACCTCAGGTCACAGTTCCTTGGCTACTTCTTCAAACACTGAGCCAGAAAGGAAGGAGACTCCCAACAGCATAAAACTTTTCCAAGCTCCTCAACCTCGCCCCTTCAGGCACCTAAGACAAAGCATTTCTTAAAGCTCAGAATTGGTAAAATAGAGCTTTTCCAGGTACATGAAAGACCAGCGATCAGACTGTCAGACAAAACAAAGCCAAAGGATTCAATTGTATCTCAGCTCCCAGGAGAGAAGTGCACTCACATATCCTACTCACACACTGCTGCAAGCTGCAGCAAGAATGCAGCACTGACATGTAGAGTTTGCTTCAGCAGAGGCAATAACTAAGGTGAAGGGACCTGCAATCTCAGTTCCTTCAAAGGGCTCAGCTCCTCCTTAACCAAAGCCATTCTGATACGCTGCTGACCTGCAACTGGATGTGGGTAACCTTTGTTAACTCAAGAGGTCAAACCTAAGGCATTGCTCTGAGGTGCTTAGAATGGAATTCCTGTTCAGCCTGTTTTAAGACTTATGAGATGCTCACCTGCCCTTCAGTATCAATGGCTCTCTGCATCTTGAAACACAACTGACTCATAGTACATTAGCAGCTCCTTGGAGGCCTGCTATTCTGGAACAGACAGCTTATACCTGCTGGGAACTGTACTAGCCACCAATGGGAAAGGGGGTGCCTAGCCTGCTCTCGGCCTGAAAGCAAATTACAATGAACAGGCTCCAGGACAGCCCTAGATGCTTCTCAGATCTTTGAAGATCTCAGAAGCCTGCTAGAAGACAGCAGAAAACTGAATCATTTCCCACCACAGAATTCTTACTCAGCAGCCTTCACTGCTCCCTTAAGTCAGCAGTTTCTCCTGGATTCTCTTGGTATTTGTACAGTGCAACAGCAAATAGCTAGCAGCACTCCATACAAGAGCCCCACCTTCTGCCAACTGGAAAAACTGCTAGGAATATAACCCTGTGTCTGTTTTCAGATGGGCAATGGTAAATATTGACTTCTTCATACGCCAGGGTCAAGATCCCAAGGCACTAGTGAAACAAAAGTTAGACTGAGTCCTTCAAATGAGCTTATAGGCTTGGGATGTCCCTCAGGCTACAGTGCAGCCACCACCACACAGCAGTGCCAATTCAAGCAGCCCCCACCCTTCCTTCATTCCTTGTGCAGAGAAAAGCTTGTACGGCCACACAGTGAAGTCAGTTGGCAACTGATTCAGTTAATAACCATTTCTGCGAGATCAGATTCTCGCCAGATCAGTTGACTGATCTGGTTCACTATGCAGCTGCAAAAGCTGTTATGCTGTGAAAACAAGGAGCAAAAACTGCTTAAACCAGTTCAAGTGGCACTGCTGCTCCACATGCATAATGACAGCTTGAGAGGCTGAATCAGAAATAAATTGGGCTCAGCTCTGTTCCTATGGCAGCAGTACAGGAGGGAGGGTACATCAACCGGCAAAAAAGGAAATAATGATTCACCCTTACTTCCCAGAAGCTGCGTCCTGCCCTCTGACAACAATACCCACAGGAATTCGGAGGCAGAGGGAAATTCAGATAATGCTGCTGCACCAAGTCACTTTGTAAGAGCATCCCAATGAATTCTAATCTCATCTGGGGACTAATCCTCACCATTAGGACAAAGCTCTGGAATGAAGAACTCTGCAACAGCCTGCTGCCTTTCAGGTACTTTGCAGTTTGAATATGCATTTTTTGTGTGTGTGTATGACCTAGCCCTAAATTGCAGTTCAGATAATATACTACCCTGCAACAGAAAAACCAAAGTAGCTAGCAGATTATTTCATACAGCCTCATAATTAAAAAAAAATTAAAAAATCTTGCTTTCCTGCATGTAGAATGCAAACAAGTTACCATGGGAAAGCATGCTGCAGCCTGGCTGCAGCCATGTGTTAACAGCAATGTAATGCAGACACTGTCAGGAGCATGATCAACTTGTAAAAATTGCAAATTGCTTCCTTGATTGAACACTATGATGGAACGGCCTCTGCTCAGCTGTTCCAGTACAAGAATAGCTGCACTGCAAGAGCTCTGGGGAAAACAGCATTCAGGACAAGACCTGAAACTCTCAAGGCAACAATACAGTTGCTTAGTGAAATCAAGAATTCTTCTCATTTTAGAAAAGGAAGTTACAACTTTTATACTTATTGCAAATGACCTATTGAGCAAGGGAAGACATCACCATCCCTCCAATGTGGACTTTTATTCAGAAAGGAACAAGGAGATCAGATACCATGCACAAGAACCAGGCCACAGCCTTCATCCACATTTCCCCAGCTGCCCTGAAACGCACCCTGCCTGCAGCATTACAGGGGTAGAAGAGGCTCTTTCATTACTCTAACAGGGAAGGAGATTAGCCCTGAGGAAGTCACTTCCAGGTTCCTCATTTCAAAACTAGGAACCTTTTACAGAAAATCTGTCTGGAGACAAACGGGGGTGCCGGCATCTCCTTGCAAGGCAAAAAGGGACGCGGTTCACGTTCACCGCCGTTCCCAGCACGGCCCAGAGCGGCGGGAGGGCCGAGAGGAGCCGCCGCCGCGAGCGCGGGCCGAGCGGAGGCGCCTGAAAACCTTCCGCTGCCGGAGCCGCGCCGCAGTGAGACCCTGCCAGAAAAGCGCTGCCGCCGCCGCACCCGGGAGGCCGCGCAGGGGCGCCCCGCCCGCCCGCCGAGGCCCTGGCCGCCCCGCCCCGCCCTACCGGCCCTGCTCGCCTCTCCGCGCCGCGCCGACACCGCCGCCGGGATCCGCCCCGCCGTCCGCGCACCCCCGCACTTCCGGGAGACGCCCGTCACTTCCCGTTTTAGGCCACCGAGCGCGGCGCCCCACTTCCGGCCGCGGCCCGGCGCGCTGATTGGCCGCCGGGCGAGGCGCGCGATGGCGGAGCGGGCCATAGAGCTGGGTCGCGGGGCAGAGTGCCGCGGGCCGGGCGCCGCGCGGGCCGGGCGCGGCGGAGGACCCGGGCCGGGCCCGCCGCCACACGAAGCAGGCGCGCACAGCTCTAGACACGTTTCTATTTTATTACGGCAAAGGTGAAAAAGCCACCTCGGCCAAACAGGCAACCAGTAAAATTTATCCCAAAAATAACTCGGTACAAAACAGGTCTGCTTCAGAATTAAAAAAAACCTTTACATGAGTTTAAAACCTATTCCAAAACATAAAAGTAAAACAAATTCCATCCTTGATATTAGTAGCCACAGTCGCACACCCCTCCCTCTGGAGAGCATGGAATGAGATGTCTGGAGTCCGTTTCCATGCGCCGCTGCTCGCTGCTTTAGCTGGTGTCCATCTGCAAGGCAAGAACAGCACCATCAGGCGTCGACCCGGGCCACGCGCGGCCGCGAGAACCGTGCTCCAGTCAGACACGGAGCTTCAAACCCTCAGCGTAAGGTCCCTTGGCTTCCTATTCTAGAGAGCTCAGCTCAGGCAGACCACTGCAACTCACTGGCTTTACTGGATAGAGATGCAGAGATTAACATTCAAATCTGTCTCAAGCACCAAAACGCTCACTAGGTGATACTTTCTGATAAGAGCTGAACCACTGCACTTTGATATGCTTAGACAAGACCATGGGCCCCTTACACTACACTTCCTACTCTTCCTACTCCTTTTTTTTTCTCCTTTTTTTTTTTTTTTAATATTGTTACTTACGCATCACTAATTCCAAAGACTGTTCTAAAACACAGCACACGTCCAAACCAATTTTTCTAGCTCCTTACATACTGACACCTCAATTTTATCCCACACCTACAGAGACCAGCAAGAATCAGATTACAATACACATGCACAAACCTTGATTCCCTGTCAACGAATTAACCTTGCTGTGGCACAAAGACACCTGAGCCAGTTTTGAATGAAGCTTTATGGACTTCTACTCCATCAACAACACTACTGACCTTTTCTCTATTAGCATACAGTGTCATTACTCCGCATATGGTTTTTATTTTTGTTCTTAATTTTTCCAGCCTATAATTACTGCTGTTTTGTTAGACAACTATTGTTCATACACAGCTACTTCAGCTACAAAAGAGATCAGCCTACATGGGTCCTAGATAGTCTGGGAAAGCTGGAAAAGAGGCTACTTCTCAATGATGAGTAAGGAACAGCATTTGATAAAGTGTTTTGGAAAGTTAAATTAACTGCAGAAACAAGGCATTTCTCAGCTATAGAGGAAGGCTATTTTAGTCCAATGATCCGAGAAGTAATCCCTTTTCTGCCAGCCCTGGTCTGTTAGTTTCCCAGCACCAGATGCAGCAGGGTGCACTGTTCTGTAAGCAGGAGCAGCACTTACCCTGGCATTGTAAGCATCCAGCTGTGCATCTAGTTCTTCTGCAGAGAGTTGCTGTTTAGAAGTTCTTCCAGCTCCTCTGCCTCTCCCTCTGCTCCCACCACGACTACCTCGTCTGTTGCCACCTCCACCACCAAATCCTCCTGTACCACCACGGTTTCTGGTCATGCCACCTCTGTTTACACTGTGATTTTTAAAAAGCAACTGTTATAGTACATTCTAGTTAACCCAAACAGCCACTCAGAAGTTTGCAGAATGGAAGATGGATCCATGCTTCCTATACAGAGAGAGGCTATGCAAATTTGCTGCCCATGCTGACCAGGCACAGCAACTCATGTGGCAGTACAGCTTCTCACCTCTGTGCTGGTCTCCTCTGTGTGTCTATCTGTGACGTAACCAGCTGAATGTTCATGGGGCGCCCTAGAAGAAAAGAAGCTAGTAAGTCCATGCAGGGGTGGACATGGAGACTGGACTCCTCCAGTCATCACGACAAACAGCCAAGCAGGCTCACCATCCAAGGGGACTCCATTGTACTGCTTCATAGCTTTCAGAGCGTCTGCCTTTCTTTCAAAATGCACATCTGCTGTCCCTAGACTGCGGCCAGATCTGTCATAGTGCACTGCTGCCTTCTTCAAGGTCCCAAACTCTGCAAAGAGTTCCTGAGAAACAGAGGGAGAAGAGTGAGCACACTTCAATCCGCGCTGTTAACGCTGAACGGCTAAGACAAAGCACTGGCCACTTCCTATATGCACCAGCTTTCAGCAAGTACAGGTGTTTTCAAAACATCATTCACAATTTAGAAGAAGAATCTATGAAAAGGGGGAACACAAATCCATTAGAAGAACTTCAGGAAGCAGCTATACACAGCGGAAGTAAATAAGACATTCACCATTGGCAGGCTGTGTGCCTACAGCCAGTGGAGCAGGCTCAGGGGATGTTGACCTGCTGCTTCTCCCAAGGAAGCTGCATGTCTTTGTGCTGAGATTGAATGTACAGGGCCACTATTTAAAAATAATTGGTTTCACAGTGGAAGAATGACCTTTATTTCCATGAATGCAGCGATTTACAAGGTGATCATAATTTCTATGTGCTAGACTTCTTAAAAAAAAAACACACACACTTTGCTAGATTAGTTGCAATTAAAAAAATAAATAAAATAATCCATTCACTTGCCGTCTTGAATGGTGGAAATGAGAAGAGGCAGCAATAGAGGCACTAGTTTTGTCCCTGGCTGATTTACTAGAAATAGCATGCACAAGACATCTCACTGCTTTGTGAATTTCTAATACAGCTAGTGCCTCAAAAAAATCTATACCAGAACTGTCGGATGTCCAAAAGGAGACTGCCTGACACCTTTTATACCATCCACTGCAAAGCCTGAACATCATTCCTACTGTCTCCAGGAGCTACTGTCCAAGTATTTGGAAAGAGCACTGTAAATGTTCTTTCACTTCCAAAGCAAGCAGCATTCCAGGCAATACAGCATGCCAGCTTCTACTTTATGTTCATTTAACTGACATACATGCTACCACAGCATTCCATGTGAGCTGTCTGGAATACGGAGCAGCATACATGAAGAGTTGCTCAATGACATCTTCAGAAACAGCCTCCCTCACTGCGCTGCAGAAAACCCAGGTTCTCCAAGAGCAGACCTTGGAAGGTCAAGGTACAACACTATATATGTTTCCTCCAAGAATAAAGCTTGTTTTAGGTTCCTTCCAGTCACCCATTCCTGCTAATACAACTCAGGGCTATACTGTACCTTATTAACAACATGATCAGCATAGAAACAAGGAAGTCAATCAGCAGAGTTTAGAAAATACTGAATTATGAGATAGGTAGCAACAAATAGGTGCACCATATTACAGTCAGCTTTGCTGCTAAATAAAACACTTGCGGAACTTCATCGGCCCCTACAGTCCAAACCAGCAGTGGGAAAGATATCTTAACTACCACACAGCATAAGAACTAGTTGAACTGAGGCGACTTTACAGGCTCACGCCTTGTACAGTGGGGCCTGACTACAACAAACGAACTTACTTCAACCAAAGCTAACTCCAGATAGGAAAAAAAGTGGCTTAAAGTGCATTACCCAATCAAATGTTAACCAGGTGATCTAAAAACAAACAAACAAAAACAAAAAAACCCACACGCTCACTCACATAGCTAGATTAACATATAAGGTAACTGAAATGAATTAATAGATAAAAAGCATTTATTTCCTGGTTGGGTACATCAGGACCAAAAGCCAACTTAAAAGTGTTTTGCAATGTAACCAAACTAGCAAAGCCCTCTAGTGGGGACACACCTTACGTTTGCAAGTGTTTGTGGCTGTACAGTTTAATGCCTGTAAATTATAGTACCCTTATAGCTAGGTGAGTGCACCAATTTCAATCCCTGTTCTGATCAATTCAGCTTGGCCTGAAATACCTGGCAGATTTTTAACCAAAGCAGAGCTGAAACAAGTGATAAAACCACGACGTGGTAACTCAGCTAAACAAACTGAACTGTAAGGAATTTAAAGGTAACGCAGATATTACAGCACAAGTGGGAATGTTCTTCCTTACAAATAAGTCTTCCTAGTTTCACTGATTGATGCTCCCATAGGAATACATTTACACTTCATAGAATATGATTTTAAAACAAAGAAGCTATGCAAACAAGCCCTATAAAAACAAACTGATGTACTTACAGTATAGTTACTGAATTTATGAAGACATATGTAGGCCTTAAGTGTTTACACAGTTTATACTAGGTTCTCAAGTCACAGGATTCAGCCAAACACTAGCATTTTCCCACACAAACACTCTTGCAGTCATTTACGACGCAATTAGAAGTTCTTAAACTGCAGTCTTCTTCCCATCATCAAAACAGCTGCACAATAAATACGTATGGCAACCACATCCTGGAGTGAAAGGGCCTAGAGATCACCGCTCCAGGCTACAGAGAAGAGCAGGACCTTGAGGGCTACAGCATCCCCACGAAGCACCCGAGGCAGATGCTATGAATGAAACCCCCCGTGAACGGCGGCCGCAGGTACAATGGGGCAGTTGGAGCCGCTCACCTGGATGTCTGCATCTGAGACACCGAAGTCGAGATTGGAGACAAGGAGCTTCCCGCCGGTCTCCACGCCGGCACCCGCCCCGAAGCCGCTGTCGAACAGGTCGTGTTGCCACTTCTCGGGGAGCTGCTTCGGCTGCAACGAGAGCGGCACCTCGCTAACCGGGGCCGGGGCCGGGGCTCCCGCCGCCCACCACGCGCGCCGGAGCCGCCAGCGCGAACAAAGGGCCGCGGGGCGGGCCCGCCGCCGCCGCCGCCGCCGCCCCCCGGCACGGCACAGATCGGCCCGGTCCGTCCCGGCGCCGCCGTCCGCTCTGCCGCACCTCCGCTGCCGCCGCCCCCCGGCCTGGCCCGCCCCGGCCCGCCGCCCCCGCCCCCGGCCCCGGCCCCGGCACGCGAGCGGCTGCGCCGCCGCTGCGGCCCCGCTCCGTACCCGGCTGTAGGGCGCGGGCCGGTTCCTGCCGCCGCCCCGGGCCATCACCGGCCGGTTCCGCACGGGGCCGCCGCCGCCCGCTCGCCCGGCTCCCACGGCGCCCCGGCCGGGCCCGCCGCCACGGGTGGCGCCGCCGCGGCCCCGGCCGCCCCGGCCGCCCCGGCCGGCGCCCCGCTGGCTCCGGTTGAGCTTAATGATATCGTCCAGGGACATGTCCATCTTGTCGGCCATGATGGCGGCTCCGCTCCGGGGCCTGCACTTCCGGCCGCGCTGCGCCGACGCCGGAAGTGGAAGAGGCGGGACAGGCGGCGAAGGCGCGGCAGTCGCGCGCGCTTGCGCGCGGGGCCTTATGGGGCGGCGGCCGCGCTGCCGGCGGGGCGGGGCGGCCGCGCTTCCGGCGGGGCGGGCGGGACTTCCGGCGGGGGGGGGGGAGTGGGGCGGCGGGCGGCGATGCGGGTGCGGATCCGGGGCTGGAACGGCGTCGCCTCCTGGCTCTGGGTGGCCAACGACGAGAACTGCGGCATCTGCCGCATGGCCTTCAACGGCTGCTGCCCCGACTGTGAGTACGCGCCGTGACGTCACGCGCCGCGCCGTGACGTCACGCGCCGCGCCGTGACGCAGTGTCTCGTCCTAGGCAAGGTGCCCGGCGACGACTGCCCGCTGGTGTGGGGACAGTGCTCGCACTGCTTCCACATGCACTGCATCCTCAAGTGGCTCAACTCGCAGCAGGTGCAGCAGCACTGCCCCATGTGCCGGCAGGAGTGGAAGTTCCGTGAGTGACCGCGGGCGCCGGGGCCGCCGCCGCCGCCCGGCACTGCGCGGGCCACCGGCACCGCTTCCATGCCACAGCCGGGCTGCTGGCGGCAGCGGCCACGGGGCCCACGACGTGCTCACTGCCCTGCAGCTCCGGGCTCCGCTCACCGCTCCGTCAGCGGCCACAGTCAGGCTCCAGGCTGTATCGTCCCTACCTGCGCTGCTGGCAATAAACTCCTTGCTGTGATCTGCTCATCCCGGTGTCCCATGCACTTCCAGGCTCCAGAGATGCTCAGAGCGGTGCAGAGCCGCTGGCGCCTGCAGCAGGGGAGGGAGGGAGGGAGGGGTGGATGGGGGGCGGGGGTGCAGCTGGACTCCGTTCCCCACGGCCAGGATCCGCTCCCAGCCTCACCCAGTGCAGCAGGGCCCAGCAGGGCTCTGGGGGCCTGGGGCAGGTGCTGGGAGGCACTAGCAAGTGGGGCCAGGGCGAGCAGCTCCTTGCCCGTGGGCAATGCCGCTCCGGGGAGGCGGGCTGACGGCTGCGGCGGGGGAGGCGCGGACGGGCTGGGCGCAACACACCCCCCACCTGCCTATAAAGGCAGCAGCGGCAGCCCCGGCGCTGCTGCTGTGATCCTGCCAGCACCATGCACACTGCCCACTGGCTGGGACTGGCCCTGGCCCTGGCCCTGCTGTGCCACCCCGCAGCACCTTGGTACATGCAGGCAGCTGGACCCAGCTATTACTCGGTGGGCAGAGCCTCAGGGCTGCTCTCCAGCTTCCGCCGCTCATCCTACATCCGCCACTCCGACTCTGACAGCGCTGCTCAGCACAGCCCCCGCGCGCGGCCACGCAGTGCGGTGAGTACTAGGCTGCCCCACGGAGCTCAGGCGCAGTGGGCATCCCCACGAGGCGGCTCTCCAGTCCTCCGCAGGGCTGTGCGCTGCAGTGAGCACTGGGACCCGCAGCAGGACCCCGGGTGTCCCATGGGGCTCCGTGCCTTAGCAAGCAGCAGGATCCCAGTCTGCCCATGGGGCATGAGGAGCTCCGGGGCTCCTCGCGTCCCCAGCGAGGCTCTGGGCCACGGTGGGTGCCAGGACACCCCAGCTCTTCCAGCAGGGTTCCAAGCGCAGCTATGTATGGGCACCGGGAGAGCTACCACGCTCCCCAGGTGCCCCAGCGAGGACTAGGACCGGGGTCACCCGCCCGCAAGGCCCTGAGGCGCAGAGGGCTCCCTGCTCCCCGGGGACACCAGTCGCACCGCTGACGCTCTCTCCTGCAGGTGCTGTGCGTGATGGATGTGTCCTCCAAGCTGCAGAGCTGCCAGGCACTGCCCAGCGTGCCGGGCACCCTCCAGTGCAAAGCAGACGTGACTATGTCCTTGGACCCCACAGCATGCACGGATGCATAAGCCAACACCAGCACGATCCTACTGGGACTACAGCTCTGACAATAAATGCACCCAGACTGGATCTGTCTCCTGTGTCCTTCGGGTGGCGCTGGGGATGGGCCCGGGGGGAGGGGGCTGCCACAGAACAGCCTGTGGGGTAGGGGAGCACACTGGGGGTCTGGGAGGCACCTGCCACACCAGGACCCACATGGGGCAGCGGCAGTGGCAGCCTGGGCTGCGCCCGTTCTGGAACAAGGGACAGAGCTCCAGGACCTGCCGTGGGGCCAGTGCAACAACTGTCCGGGCCGGGAAATGGCCCTCACAGCCCCGGGGGCAGCGGGGCCCGAGCCTGGCACGCCCCAGCTCCAAGCATGGCTTGCGCCAGCTGCTGCACATGTCGTGGCATGCAGCCACCAAGAGACCACGACAGGAGGGGACCAGCCCCTGCCCTCCTCAGACTCCCACACCAGCCCCATGGAAAGTCCCACGCTGACCCCAACTGGCAATTAGCTGCTGCACTGCCCTGAGAGCTGCCGCGCACGGCCACAGGGTGCAGCACAGGGGCTGCGCGGGCGGGCGCAGATGCGGCCGAGCCACGAGGATTAGCAGAAACAGCCTGGGCTTTGCTGGGACGGCGCCAACGCGTCCGGGGTGTTACTGGCCAGCACTGCCCCTGGCAGAGCCCCTAGCCCGCTCTGTGCCTGCAGCGGCTTCGCCCACTCAAGGAGCGGAGCTCAGCCCACACCGTGCCCCATGCCGTGCCGCTCAGCCTCGCTCACATCCAGCTGCTGCCCACGCCAAGCCAGCTGGGCACCATAGGCAGCCCAGGTGACACCAGGGAGGGCGATGCTGCTGGGACATGCAGTGGCGGCCAGCATGGGGATGAAGAGGCCCAGCTTGTCCCTGCCCAGCGTGGCAGGAGCAGCGTCTCCCATCTCCTCTCCGTCGGGGGCCGCGTGCTGCACGAGCCTCTCGCTGCCAGCAGCTGCCAGGCAGCAGCTCCGTGTCGGTGCCGTTTCCACCCTTGTCTCCCTCCCAGACCTGCCGCACGTGGCTGCGGGTGCAGCTGGACATGGGGCTCCTGCAGGCTGTGGTAAGGAGCCTGTTCCGACCCTTCCAGTACGGGAGAGCCATTGGCACGCACCGCACAGTGCAAGCACGGCTGCCAGCGCATCAGCTCAGGAAGCAGAGTCTAGCTCTTCTGCAGTTGGGGTAAAGAATAAAAAAGAACAACGCAGAAAACAAACTTACAAACTTGAAATTCATGAGCTTTCCTCTTACATCACCATGCTAATTTTAGCCCCTTGGGACTCACAGAATGTCAGGGAACGCAAGCGTGGTGGGAGCAGGGCCCAGAGGCGCTTGGAGCGAGCAATTGCAAATGCAGAAGATTTCTGCTCAAAAATGGCAATAAGGCCCCAAGGAACTTCAGCTTCACCAGGCAAAATTACTCCATCTGCTCAAGCAAAGCTGAAGTTTCCAGGCAAAAAAGTGACACCAGTAGGCAGGCAGCTGAGCACGGAGAGAACAAAAATTAAATAGTTTTGTCATTTTTTAATAACTGCACCTGTGTGCAGCCCAGAGGCAGCTCCTCTACATGGAGACTCTCAGCCCAAGGTGGATTTGTTACCGTGACTAACTTGTTTACTTTTAATTACAGACGCTTCCACAGCCTCTCCTTTTCACAGCAGGAGCAGGGCCCCGCGCCCTCTGCTGCCCTGGGGGCTCCAGGTGCGGGGCAGCACAGGGAGCTGCTGCTGCTCTTCTCAGGGGCAAGAAGCAACATCTGCAGCCCCAGGGCAAAACCCAGCCGGGGGGGGGGGGGGGTAATGCTGCAGTGGCCTGGGAAGCAGCCCAGCAGGGACTTGCTGCCCCCCTCCCCCCAGAGGGCAGCATCCTGCACCCACGGACCATCACCAGTGCACAGGGAGCCCCGACAGAGGCTTTTTGTGTCACCTCTGGTGCTGCAGGAGGCCAGCAAGGGCAAGGCCACTGTATTTCTCCCGGATGGGGCGGAAGCATCACCCCTCTCCCCGAGCATGGCAGCAGGAGCTGGTCACTTGCCCAGTCAGCACTGCCCTTTCCACTCCTCTTGGCAGAGCCGCAAAGCGCAGCACTGGGCTGGGGCAGAGCCCTCTCCCTGCTTGTCCCAGCCCCGCGCAGCCTAGTGGTGCCCCGCGTCCCATGCCTCCTGGGGCAGGAGCCCAAGGTCCACGCAGCAAGGGCCTTTCCTTGGGCCCCCTTGTCCCACCCGGGCCTTGGCAGCAGCTCTCCACCCAAACTCCACCACAGATCCGCATGCCCTGCTGCCACACCAGAGCCACCTTCCCAGGCAGAATGGACCCGACGTCCATTTGCCCCCACCAGCTGAAGTCACAAGAGACCTAGTTCACAGTATTCAAACCACGTCCCCGCACCCTTCCTTCCCCTGGTTTATACGACTGCCAAACTGCAGCAACACTGACCTTCCCATGCAAGGTCTGCTGCAGCTTTAAAGTACAGGAAATATAAACACCCCAAACATGGCAGAGCAAAGGTCCCCTCACCCTGTCTAGCTCAATTCTTCAGTGAATTCAGCAAACACCTCCTCACAGGGAAAGAACAAATGGCTTCTGGCTCCACAGTGATCTCTGACCCACGTGGTAGAACAAATTTAGCACTCTCCCAGAGCTGAGGCTGGTCCATCCAAGGGCAAATAGTTTGTTTTCACAGCTCTAGTGAACTCTAGCTGGAATTCAGTAGAGCTCCTATGGAAAAGCTTCCTAGGAAGCCAGTTCCACCCAAAGGCCTGACAGCTTTCTGCTGCCTGGACTCAAGGCCCAAAGAGACTGATACACAATTCTTTAACATTTTATTGGTGATCAGCAACAGAAGTGTACAACAGAGAGGAAAGAAAAGAACCATCTTGGAAGGACTGCACAGCACAGTGCAGGGAGTGGCTTGAGACCCCCAGCACAGCACCCTGGAATGTAAGGGGCAGAAGAGGGCTCAGCCTAGCCCTGACTTCTCCCAGGCCCATCCTCCTCAGGCCCTGTCACTTCCCACAGGAGGTGAACATGCTGCCTTTCAACCTTAAGAAAAGCGACATGGAATTTCAGCTCACAAGGTAACTCCCTTAGACACAAGGTGAATTCCAGCAGCAACAGCCAGCAGAGCTCTGAGCATACTCTATGCGTAGAATTGGGTCTCCTGCATATCTTGCAACAGGAAGAGCCTTTGGCTACCCTGCCCCCCCACCAACATTTCCACTCCTCACACAGAGAAATTAATCACCAGGGAAACCACTAGCATTGAGGGTCCCTCACCCTTCAGCAGATGCTAAGCTGCTGCCAGTTACTGGGGAAACAAATGATGCACTGGTACCAGTCACAGCTGGAGAAAGGCTTTTTCCAGTTAAACCAGAAGTAACATTGTGTCCGGTATTTGTACAGACACAGCAGCAGAGAAGAGTCAACGTGGGGAATCTTACAGCACAGGACACAGTCAGCATCTCCAGCAGCAGTCACACTGATGGCCTAACATCCCTAACCAACAGCTCTCAGGAGGAACTATGAGCGCCAGATCCTTTCCCCCGAGAAGGTTGTTCTCTTCAGTGTATAAAACAGCCCACACCACGAACCAAAGGGCTGTTCTGAAATGCAGACTCCAACCAGGACAGCAGAACCTGGAACGGGACAGAAGCAGCCCGGGGAGCTGCTCCACTTCCCATCTACTAAAAGCCAGAAATGGCAGAAGGTAAAAGCACATCAACATGTTAAAACATCAGTTAGAATTAAAACCATTTTCTCTTTTGTCAAATCTCCTCTTGGGAAAGGGAATAGGGGCTGATTAACGGAGGAAAAACTAGGCAGCAGGATCCCAACCCATTACATCTGTATAATTAGTGCAAGAGGAGCTAGGACAGACGAGGGTGGGATAATACATCCTGTGCATGCCAGTAGCAGTGTTCTTCTTTAAGGGTTCTCTCTGCAAAAGTTCTTTGCTCCTCCAGAGGAGGGTGATGCTGCAGCATTTTGCAGCCCACAGATCAGTTCCCTGCTGGCCTAGTGCTTCTCTTCTTCCAGTTTCTTCATGGCTTCCAACACAGCCAGCTCTTTTGCTTCCTTCTTCTGGTTCCTAGCTTCAAACTCCAGCCTGCAAGAATCAGGAAACTGCATGAGATTCTCATCCATCCATATCTCTAGGAGACTATAACCAGTTCAGAGCAGGGGAACAACTGCTTTCTCCCATGCTGCTTTATTTCAAGAGCATTTCAGAAACCTCATCATTAACCCCCATACGCCTCTTCTAGAGCCAGCATCCAGCACATTCCCATGACTGTTATAATCACTCCAGAAGTGATAGATTCCCATGCTGTACAAACATTGCTTATTTCCCACTCTGCAGAAGATGTTGCTATACTATACTTAGTCCATCCTGGGACAGGCCACCTGCTGCTGCAACACCAAATTCAATTTTACAATTGGCCTGAGCCAAAGTCATTGAAAGTGAAGGTCTCAGGCCTAAAAGAGCAAAGCTCTGAGTGTAACAGAATGCTGTATCCCCAAGAATACAGCAAGGAAATTCTATCATTAATGGAGGGAGAGTTAAAAACAATAAAACACAAGTGGTGAAGGACATTTTGACATGGTACAGTGTAGCTATTCCTTGTCCCATACAGTCTGGTAAATCCACATCTAAGCAGCCCATCTAAAGTTTTAAAATAAAGCTGTGGAAAAAGGAGGATCTGTCCACTGAGTCTCTCTCTTCTGTGCCTTTAGGTAACTCTTTCTCTTCCTATTCAATCCTGTTAATTAGCCCTCAGACAAGCTACACTAAAAAGTGTGTGACAGAACTGGAAGAGGAAGAAAGCCAACCTGTTCTTGATGATTCTTTGCACAATCAAGTCTGTGGTGAGATTGCTGCCACTGTCCACCAGCTGGAAAATACCACGTCTCTTTGGTTCCTGTGAACAAACACAGCAGGCTCAGCTAGGAAAAGCATGCAGGACCTCTGGATTTACAGCTTAGTAAAAGAAAGCTGAGCAGAAGTCACAGCAGGTCCTGTGGGCACCCAACCAGGCATGACACAGAATGATCTCCGAGGAAGCAGAATAAATCACTGCCAAAAGCAGAGCTTCACATATATGGAAACTGAGCATGGCTGCCTAGGGCTGGCACAGAGTAAAGATTAGAGGATTTCTCATTCTGCCATGAAGGCACTAGAAACAGGCAAAACAAAGCAGTGACTAATAGAATGGAGTAGTTGTGAATGATTTAGAGGCTCTGTTCCAAGTCTCTACCTCGGGTAAGGATGAAAAGCAGAATCACCTGCCAAGGACTTGCTTAGGTAGCATCCACTGCAGTATAGATTCTCAGCTCAGGAGCACGACTGAAGCCATGATTTATCTATCACAAACACAGACAATGGCAGAGAGCAGGAAGCATGGATAACAACAGCTGGCAGCTTACCTCATATGGATCAGAACCATCCTTGTCTGGCACCACCTCAGTCATCCCATGGCACACAAGCGTTACCTAGAAAGGTGCACAAAGTCATTGCCATTATCATGTTCCCTCCAAAAGATGAAAAGAACTTTCCCCACTGCTGCCCTCAATGCAGTGTAGTCTGAACATCAGCAAAGCCAACCCTCATGTGCTAGGCTTGATGATACCTCCCGAGATCCCTGTAATCATGCTGAGCAGGACAGTCTCTCTTCTGCACCCCTGTGTTTTCCTGCACCACTTCAGTTCCCTCAGTGCAGCAATGACCGACATCTTCAAGAACACCTATCTGTACCCAGAGACTCTCACCCTGAAGTGATCCAGCAGATCAGCAGTGACGGCATAGGGGGCTCCAATCACCACTTCTGAGACATACTAGAAAAGAAACCAGGTAAAGTGTCCAGAGTCAAAAAAACTTCAGCCACCTCATCTGGGTATGACTTTAGGAACTCAAACAAGGGAACTGGAAAGTGAGTTTACCACCCAGAACTTGTCACACAGTACCCTTTTCTACTAGAAAGTAATTTTTAGTAGAAATGTGTACAGAGTAAATCCAAAAATTAATTGCTTAGGGTAAGCATTTCTGGGGCTCCTTACATTTGTTTCTCCAAAATTTTCTCCCCTGCTGCAAAGGATTGGATACCTTTCTGCAAGAACACAGTCTTTAACGTAGTGCAGAGCAGTCCTCTGCAAAGAATTCTGCCTTTTTGTTGCCAGTGGAAGAAAGCTAAAAGGGTTCTACAAGTCAGGATATCCAGGATGCCAGATGAGCCCAGCAGCTCCTCACAGGAGCACATGAGGACCTCTGGTAGCCAAAGTGATCAAAGGAAGACAAAGGACTTTGCCTTCTCAGTGCACATCAAAGAAATCATGCAAGACTGTTGGCTGCTAAGTGGACCACACTAACTCCCAGGCAATTTCTAAAAGATTGGAGAAGTGACAGACCTGTAGACACTTACCCTACAGGCTAAGACACTGAGTGTTCTTTCGTGGATGTTCATGATGGGATAGTTCTTCCCTTTGTAACGGTTTACTTCCTACAGCAAAGCACCAGTCACCATTAGAAGAGACACAAAGCAACCCCCTCCACCTCACTTTCTCCCAATACTGAAATCCCGTATCGACCACTACATCTCTTCTTGGCTTCCAGAGCACAGTATGCTTATTTCAGAAAGAGGAGATGACAAACCGTTCTGTCACTGAGGTAATGTAGTCATGGGAGCCAATGTTTTTGGCAATGTCATGTTCACACCTGGTCAAAGTGCAGCCCAGCAATGATGTAGGGTCTTTCTGCCAACTGGTGAACCTTCTCCAGGAAATCCACATGCCCAATATCTACAGACCTGTTTAAGGAACTAAAGCTAACAGGGAGAATGAGATAGAAGAAGTAGAAAACAAATATACTGGGAAGCCACAGTGGGAGAGAGGAAACCCAAGGATTTTATATCACTTGCTGCCTGCATGCTGGGAGCAGCTGTTCCCTTCCTCCTCTGGTTCCACAGGTTCTGGGTAAAAGCCAGAACTTTTTAGCTTCAGCTTACATAGTTTTAGTGCTGCCTTTGTTCAAAATTTCTATGCATTTCAGGTGCTCTGGCACAATGCCTCAAACACTGTCTGGGGAGAAAGTGTCTACTCAAAATACCCTGCACTTTCTAAACCGCAGTTACCTGATCCATGACAGCCAGTCCTTAAAGGGGACTAGAGTATGATCTTAAATCATTTTCTTTCCTCCAACAGCCAGAAATCCTCTCTACAGAGAACCTGTAGCTTTTTTCTCAGCATCCTGTGACTGACTAAGAAACTGCCAGTAAGAAGTCCTGTTTTCCTCCTCACACACAAACTTCCAGGAAAAAGAAAAGGAGAGGTAAATATCCAAATCCGGTGTCAAAAAGCATGAGAATGTCAGACAACCAGACCAGCACTACACTCTCTTGACAAAACAGAGTCAAGGATACGGAACAGGTCGAAGGCTCCAGCCACGTAGATGATAGTGTCTCCTGGCTGTGGTTCCTTCCCAGATGCAAACTGGATTATCTTCTGAGATGTCTGTAGGAACTGTGAGACTCCAGTCCAGGGACTGCGACCTTTCGGCCCCTAGGAAAACAGACTTCAGGAGGTAACTTGGACAATACAAATATACCCCCCCAGAATACAGCTGTAGGTAGGGCTATATCTTAATTTCCTAGAAAGAATCACAACTCTTAGCAGCTTGTACTTCCTACATTCCTGGCATTAAATATTCGAGCAATTTCACAAACACTACTTCCCACTTTGTCAGATACAGTCTAATCATCTGCTAAGCAGGCAAGTAAAAAGATGCTGAGAAGAAAGTTCAGAAAGGAGGAGGGCTCCAGGACAGTCTAGGATTTCCAGGAGAGGCAGGGCTCACTAACAGAACTGACAATGCATAATCTACCCATGTCCTCTTAGCAATATGCTCTTTCTGAGCTATAAGGCTGCATACCTATTCACCTGCACAGATGGCAGCCAAGCTGATTACTGGAAGGAGATCACCCAGAGCTCAAGAGCCAGATCCTAGCTCCAGCGCGGGTGCCACAGCAGATGGAGTTTTAGCTCCACCACGTGGCAGTTTTGGAAACAGCTACTGAGTCACCTGTTCTGACATCTGCTTCATTCCCCTGATGTTAGCAGCTCTAAAAGACTTAAGAGACTGAAGACAATTCAACTAACACCAGAGCATGCCACATAAACAGCAGTATATAGAAGCGGGACTCAACTGACAGGAACCCTACTTGGTGTCCAGATATGTCTCCACACATCCAAGAACCAGAAAACATACCACCTAGAGCCTGCTGAAAATAATACAACACGTGAAGAACTTGCTCAAGCTATAGGTCCAGGGTCTTGTTAATCAGGGACATCATACACCCAGGGAAAAAAAAGAGTCTGATAGCTCTTTAGAGGCAGCCCAAGACACAGGCTGAACACAACTGCAGAGAACCCCAATAAGAGTGCTTGGCTATTTGAAGACCAGGCATGTGAATTCCGTGCAGAATTGCATGCTAGTCACATGCATGCTGCATAAACACTGCCCAGACTTGATGCACAGCACTAAAAGGAGTATCCACAGAGGCTGTCCCTGGGCTGGAAGAACAGGGAGCTGGATCCCAAGGGAAGCGGCAAAAAAAAAAAAAAAATTTACAAGCAAGCCAGAGAAACCACAAAGGCTCAACGAGTGCAGCAGGTCTACAATGCCACTAAAATAGTTCACTCCACCAGCGTGCTGGCCCTGTGCAGACCCCATCTGCCTACTTCACCAACTGCAGTAGCTACTTTAGAGGGGCAGCAGAGATTTACTGAGGTTACTACTAAATGTGAAAAAGCCAAGACTGCAATACAGGCCAGAAAGCACATTTGGAATCCTTCTCAGGCCAGGAGTGGAACAACCAGATATTCAAGCCCAGAACTCACACAAATTACCTTCCCAAAGTTGTCAGTGTGTTTCCGATAGTCTAGGTCCTCGTCCTAAAGGGAGAGTAAAGAACAAAAATATTTAAGCACTCGTATAACACAATCGGACAAAAATATGTTTGCATGTGGCACAAATGCTGGAAAGTCCCTACTCAGGCTGGACATCATTGATATCTGCTCTAAATGATAAGCTAGTTAATATCTAAACCACAATCATGTCCTAGCATTAGTTAGATGGACCCTGCCCTTATTTGATCCCAGTCTGGCACCACACAGTGACAGTGGTTCTTGCCCAATCTGCAGAGCTGATAGTTGAGGGACATAGGTGCGCAATACTATGCAGTCCCCTAAGAGGGCAATGTCCCTTCCTCCTCCAAGGACATGCCACTGGAGATGGGCTCAGATCTCTCTGCAGACAGCTTGTGGAACTTCATCAATTCTTGGTGTGAATTTACATAACACAGCTAAGCCAGTCTAACAGCTTAGCACACTAAAAGAAGGATCTCCTTCACCCCCTAAATTCTCTTGTTTCTCCCTCATCTTGTCCCTGTATTATCTAGGTGTTTCCATCCCCTTCCTTCACACAAGCAGTTCACTGGATTGTACACAGAATCGATTCCAAGTTATTAATCTAACAGAAAAATATTTTTTTTCCTTTGGTTAGGTTAACTTTCTACTGTGTAGTTAGCTGAGCAGACTCAAGAAGGGTCTGATGAGATTTAAAGCCAGTAGTCAGCCAAAAAATGCAGCTCAACGGTAAGAATGGGACTTTCCCATTCTGAAAGGAGTGAGGGGTTAAATCAATGTGGCTGCGCTATGTAATTTCACTCTCAGAGAAGCCACAGGCTAGCCTGTATTTCCCATAACATTCCTGAAGCCACATCAGTTATTATAGACCACAGCTTTGGAGATCTACATCATAATCTCAGTCAGGCTTAAGCAAATGTAAGCAAAGGATCCTGCTGCCACTGCCCATAATCAGCTTGCTAGTTCTGCATGCACCTGGGAGCCAGACCTAGGAGCTCCACTGCCATTTGGGACAGCAAAAGAGAAGAGATGGATTATGTCCTAGGCTCCAAACTTCCATCACCCACAGCCCTCTGACTCACTATGTTGCTGTGGTGAGCCTTAGTCATGAGCAGCATGCGGCCAACCAGGTCAGTAGTAGACACACCCTGGGTGCGTTTGCATTCCCTGCAGGGAGATAAGCAAAGGATAAAGCAGAAGCTGTAGGAGTATATGCCTTTTTCGTACCCCCATTACCACAGGAACATCTGAGAAATCTGATAAATCCAAACCAGGGAGTGGCCTGAGGAAAAGGAAAAAAAAAAAAAAAAATCTTCCCACTATCAGTTCTCTGTATAGAATAGAATATTTGTTTGCTGAGCCTCTGCAACTTTTTCACCCCACAGAACTAGTCATATGAGGAAAATCTGCCTTGCACAGCCTTCCCAACAGAACTGACTCCCAATGAGGCTTCAAGATGAGAACTGCCATATGCCAGTGACAGGTAGGCCCTGTCAGTCAGCTGCTAGTCTGCACCACTTCCTAGAAGCCAAAACTGCGAGAGCAACTAAAGCTCTGATACATTACTGCAAATGAAAATGTGACCCAGAGACAGCTGTCTTTCATCTGAGGCTTCTTCAGGACAGAAACTCCCAGAAACTCTGCTCAAAATAGGATAAGAAATTAAAGTGGCAATGGCTTACCTGTATCGTCCAGCTGCCTTTACTTCTTCATAGGTATCCTTGCCATCTATTGTTAGTGTGATATCATCTACAGAGAGAGAAAAGCCTCAGAAACACATCCACACACCTTCCTGCACAAATGCTATCTTGGAAGTACAGCGATAGCTTAGTATGCCCAGCACACAAGCCAGACAAGAACTCCTGCAATCTGAACCCCAGCCAACATCTTGCATTCCATGGAAGTGGCAGGGGTTTGCAAAACTTCCTAACTGTGGAGAAAAGCATATTCCTGGATGCTAATGGCCATTAGCCCATCTAGTCCACTGTCTTTTATATAGTCCAGCAAATCTGATACGATTGCCTATGCAGTGAGTTCAATAGCACACATTACTGAATTATTGCCCAAATGACAACAAATAACAACAATTAACTTCGGTGCTGAAAAACAACTCAACCTTATTTTCTCTAGCACTGGTTTCAGCCACTAGTTCATGTTACAACTTTCCCAATTAAACAGTCCTTCAATACTCAGTGCTGTCCTTCAGCAATAGCACTTCTATAGTGACATCAGTAGACCTTTTGAAGTTTCTAAACTAAACAGAGTGGGCTTTGTTTCACTGTAAGACTACACTAGTACTGCAGAGTTAGTTCTGGTTCTTACTTGGGCATGGTTCCTAACTCATCCTACAAAAACACCTCTCATCTGAATTTAGCAATAGTTTCAATTACTCACAAGTGAAAACCTAAATAGGCTTTCATTTAGCAAAATACCCAGTATACAGTGCAAGCACTGGTAACTCACTAGTACTACTCTTACATAATTGCTGCAGCATGCTCAGAAAAGCTGTTAAGTTCTTCTAAAATTCCACACCTTTACCTCAAGGTACACAGTGAAGGGAGGTGGGGAGAACATATTGCAAGTACTGCTCTATGTGCCAAGAAAGAGGCAGAAACACTGGATTTGCTGTCTGTCATCTTCCCAGTTAAGCTCAGCTATTTCAAAACTTCTCTTCTGCACAAACACAGTCTGGTAAAACTGCAGCACCTAGGAGTATGATCCACATAAAAGCATGGCATGTTTTGGCAGAGGGGATAAATGCAGGATAATTGGAGCAAAGGCCACTAGAGCTTCTCTGTTGTCAAACTCTCTCTCTGAGACTAGTTTTGGGTACCTGACCCCTTACACACTTTCAGTGCAGGCAATTACCATCATGTCTAGTCTCAAAAAAGCACTGGTAGTGAGGCTCCAAGTGTTAATGCCATATAAAAACAAAAAGCATAATAGCATTTTACAGGCATTATATTCAAGGATAAAGTTCCAACACATTTTTTTAAAAAAAGACACATAGGAAGTTAACAAGGAATTTGATAATCATTCTGTCAGGTGAAAAAGCATTTCTATCTTATGGAAGAATAACGACTTAATGTGAGTTAACATACAGTATTTAACGCAATACTTGAATTATTACTAGCAGGGAGCTGGGATCAAATGAGGAGAAGTGAGAAGAGCATAAAGACTACTCCTAATTAACAAAGTACCTTTGAAGGTAGAAGAGAGAAGGAGCTAAAGCTGAATGAACCCAAGAAATAGCCCAAGGAAGGGGACAGGGTATGAAAACAAGAATGTTTCCTCAGAACAGTTTCTCCTCAACGACTGTAAACTGAAAGATGTTCATACAAGAACCAGGCCTCAGACCACACAGTTAGCTAAGCACTTATCCAGCTTATGAACTGGATAAAGAGAAAAAAGCCCTTCGTATCTGATCTGATCTCAGGATGAATAAACATGATTGTATTTCTGCACTCTTACCTTTATAATGCTGCTTTTCACTGTTAAATAACTATTTACAAACCCTTGCTTGTACCAATGTCAATCTCAGGATAATTGTCAGACAACGCATCTCATCTTTCTAAGCAAAAGGGATGCCTGAAACCAGGGGAGCTGAGCTGATCACTCTTACAGCGCCTATTACACAAATGTCTTTCTCCAGAATATCAAACAGCAGTAGCTGTACTGACCAGTGCAGGTGCTGGCAACACAGAAGTCTGTGCAAATAAGGTATTTTCTGATCACAAGTGCTAGCCAGAACGTTCCTTGGTGCGCAGCAAGAAAAGTAAGCACACGCAAGCCCCATGGGGGCTATAGTAATACAAATATCACCTTGGAACATCACTCACCACCATGCACACAGAAGTCACAGTTATATTTGTCCAAGGTTTCCAGTGTGGTGACGTAGGGAGCTCCTGGAGCAATCTCATCCACCCACTTGATGGCTTGTACCATTTTGTACCTCTCCTCCTGCGTAAAGACAGGGGGGCCCTTGTGCTTGGCAATCTCCTCTGGGAGAAACAGAAAATCTTAATTAGAAATATATGCTACAGCTACAAGTACTTTCACCTACAGGAGCCTTACTCAGTTCACGGGCAGGTGGGCTTGACTATGGGCCCAAGCTCAGCTTGAAATTGCTTAGGAGTAGAGACAATAGCCCAAGCTAGATCAGAAGAGGTTTTAATTCAGTCACGTTTCATAAATGTGTAACAAAAGGCCCCGGAATTAACTTTGAAGGTAAAAGGAAACAGTGACTCTCTGTAATCAGACGTGCTGCCTTAATGAGGAGATCATCTTGGCTTCCTAGCAGACCCCAAAGAGAAAATTTCCTTTTTATCAATAGCTTCATGCTACACTTGGTTTATGTTAGCAAATATGCACCAATAATATAATCAAATTGAAATCCACCTTCATATGCAAGAACAAATTCCTAGTATGCATACTTTCACATGCGCTTGAAACCAGTGCTCTCCACACAGAAACGTGATCTGGGGTATCATTTCTGCAGTTCGCACCAGGGTAACTGGATGGGTTTTTTTAACTGATTCAATTATTTGATAACATAGATGACCCCTGCAAAGAACCTTGCAAGCTCTGATCTACCCAGCACTGAGGAAAGAGTGAAAAGGACAGCTCCACTCCCTTACCCAGGGAAGATATGGTTTTCTTTTGGTAGCTGCTGCTCCTTGAGATGCAGGGAGGAATCTGTTCTGCACCAGGGTCTTCGCTGTCTCGGGGCTAACGCTGCTGGGTGACTCTAGAGGTAGCAGGAGGTGAAAAGCTGAGAAAACTTCTTACCATCTGTGTGGACTCCAACGATCAGGTAGTCTCCCATGGCCCGAGCCTGGCGCAGCTGATTGGAGTGGCCATAGTGCACCATGTCATAGCTGGAAGGCAAAGGCCGGGGTGAGCCACGGCCACGGCGCAGCTGCCGCCTGCTCCCGGTGCCGATCCGAGCCCAGTGGACTACCGACAGCGGCCTCCCGGGGCACCCGGGCCGAGCACACCCGCGGCCAAAGGGCTCCAGCACTACCCGCACCGGCGGCTCGACTGACTCCGGCGGCGCCGGGCTCCCGCGGCTGCGCGGGGCCGCTCCCAGCACCGCGGTGAGGGAGCGGAGCGCAGGGCCGTCTCGGAGCCGGTCCCGGTCCCTGCCGACGCCAGGAAGGGCGCCCCGCGGCCACCCCCCGCGCCCCGGCGGTCACAGACGAGCCGGAGGCAACACCTCAGCAAACTCCGTTTATTGCTGGCCGCGCCCGCCCCACTCACCATCCGTCACACCAGACGCGCACGGGCCGGTGCGCCGCGCCGCCCGCCGCCGCGCCGCCGCCGCCCGCCGCCGCCCCGTTCCGCAGCATGGCCGCGCCGCTGTCAGCGGCGGCGCCGCTGCGCCCCGCCCCCGCCGCCATCTTGGAGCGCGTCACCGCGAGCCGCCCCGGGCCCCGCCCGCCCGCCGCCATCTTGGGGAGCGGCCCCGCGGCCCCGCCCCGGGCCCCGGCCCCGCCGCCATCTTGGGGAGCGTCACCGCGAGCCGCCCCGGGCCCCGCCCGCCCGCCGCCATCTTGGGGAGCGGCCCCGCGGCCCCGCCCCGGGTCCCGCCCGCCCGCCGCCATCTTGGGGAGCGGCCCCGCGGGCCGCCCCGGGCCCCGCCCGCCGCCGTCAGTTGCTCTTTCTGCGCCGGGCGCCCTTGGCGCAGCCGCGGCCCAGCCAGCCCCCGGCCCGGGGGGGCGGCGGCGGCGCCTCCTCCTCCTCCTCCTCCTCCTCCCGCGGCGCCGCGGCCGCCGGCGGATCCGCACTGCGCAGGGGAGCCACCGGCTTCCGGGAGTGGGTGCCTTCCTCGCCGGGGCGCAGCGGCTCGGCCAGCGTGAAGATGGGGTCTCGCGCTCTGCCAGAGACAAGGGGGTCAGCGTGGCACGGCCACAGCTGTGCCGCGGCTGCACCTGGGGCATGGCCACCCCCTCACTCACCGGTCATAACTCGGGATCTCCAGCCCGAGCTCCTCCATCAGTAGCCTCATGACGTCGTCGCACCTGCCATGCAGCTTCAGGGCAGCCAGGTCGTCTTTTGGGGTCCACTGGAGGGGCAACATAAGACCCACCACTGCGGGAATCACCAAGCGCAGCCCCACCACCCTATGCTGCTGCTGGGGCCGTCCCCACCAGCCCAGGCGGGGAACTCCTGCCCGGATCTGGCCCACGCTCCAGGCTCACTCCAGGCTCCACGCTCTCCGGGGCAGACAGCCTCAGCAGGTCACCCCCATAGCACACACCAAAGTCGCCTTTGCCCAAACTTTCAAACTCACTTCAAAAAAGGCTCTCACCTGGAGATTCACAATATATAATTTTGGACGACGAGTTGGTGGCTTGCTCATGCACCAAAGATGTGGGTATTTTTTCAAAACCTGTCACAAAATAGAGATTATCAGTATAGCCAAAGGTAGATGTAACTATGAACCGTTTTTCAGCGAGAGGAAAAGGAATGTATTACCAGGAGGGGAAAGAGGGAGGAAGAGAGACTATCACAGTTGGTGGGCGAATCCTGACACCAGAGTTTATAGTTGTCTGTTTGGGAGGAGACTGCTCAGCACCAAGGTATCTCACCAAGAGGGAATGCTGCTAACAATCTTCACCGAGTCTCTAAAGTTACCTTTAAACTGGAACCCAGACAAAGAATCACATCTGCTTTGCTTGCAGCTTCTGTTGCTGCTTCCCAGTTCAGGGGCTGTCTCAACGTCCCCTTCTCCCCAAAGTGGACGATTGTGTCTCTCAACTGTGCCCCACACTTGTGGCACATCCTGCCAGTATGATGCCTGTGCAGGGCTGTGCGTTCTGTCACATCAAATACTCGCACATACTCTCTGTTGGGTGTACAGGAAGTGCAGACCTGGTACAGGGAAAAAAAATAACTCCTTAGCATCTAGCCATTTAAAGGCCAAGAGCCAGTTACTTCTCAGAGGAAAAACACTTTAAGGACAACAAATTGAAAGCAATAGAAAGGATCATTGTGGATCAGATGCTAACGGGGAAACATTTTTTAAAATCTCGACTAGCAAGTGAAAATACAGGAAGCAGGTTGGCTATGCTATAGGAGGGATTTCAGGAAAAGTCTGAACAAGAGTTGTCAGAAGCAGAAGGCTCTAGCAAATATGAGGAAAAGCTACTGAATCATACAGAATGCTGTTTTGGAGCTTGCTAACTAATTCACCCAGGGAAAAAAAAAAAGATGATCTGAAAAATAAGGGAACTAAATAGAGACTAGCCACATTACTAATTCTTCTTGAGCTGGGGAGAGACAGAAATAGTTTACATTATCTTCTTGTGAGGCTACTAAACAATAAATTTATCCTGTTATGACTACTCACCTCTATGTACATGTTTCCATGGAGCTCAGATATTGCTGTTCGGGGTAACCCACTCCGCAAGTGCAGCCCATCACAGTTTTGAGACACCACATGCTGCACCTTGAAGAGAATAAAACACAGAGCTAACACACAGCAGACAACTCTGAAAGCACTAGTCAGATGAAGGTAACTGGTACATCTCAATATACAGCATTTAGCTCAGTATATCACAGCAGAACTAACGTAAGAATGGTACACAGAAGAGAGATTCATGAAAGCTAAGTGAAAAGACTCCTACCACTGAATATAGCTCTACTAGGTCTGGATGATGTGGTTGTGCCACAAGACTAGGAGGAAAATACAAAGTATTGTAGAAAGGCACCAGTGGAAAAACTGCCAGAGCTAGCACCTGGCAGTGCAGCCAGTCTAACAAGACTCAGTTGTATAGGAGCACAGGTACTGTTTCCTCTATGGGTGTGTAGCCACCTGAGTAAGAACAGTGATCAGGTAATCTCATGGAAAGCTTTTCTTCTGTTTTGGGGGTTTCATTTTATTCAGACCAGGGCAGCAGAGCACAAGTGAGATAAGGAGAAATCTTACCAGATTGTGCTTGTGTAGGCAGGCAATGCTCATATGAGTGAGTGTGGGCTCTGCCTCACTCATATCTGTAGTCCTGACAAGAAGGGGGGAAGGAGGGGAAGAAAAAGAAAAAAGTAGAAATTGTCATTAATCTCTTTCAGTTTCAGCTTTCTGCTTGGCAGCTCAGAATTTGTCTCCTGAGAGGCTGCAAAACTGCCACTCCAGGAAAGAGGAAAGCAAAGAAGTTCGGTGAAGTCACTCCATACCTTACACTCCTGCCCTTCTGCAGTAACGTCCATATGCCATTAGGGCCTCTGTAGTCTGGGATTGAAGCTGCCTGTGTTATCAAGAGAGATGAAACAAGGCCTGACACGAAGGTTCGTACCTCTTGTCCAATCTCCGTCTTACAAACACATCAGCCTTGTCTCGCTCAGACAACCAGGCAGCTCAGTCACTAGTGCTTTTTTGTTCACTCCAAATTTTCCAGACTAGTGGTTCCCTCATCACTGGGTAACCATCTTTTAATATATTTTACTTCTTTTCCTTCCTTACAGCCCTAGCATTTTTACCTCCAGTACTTATTTTCCTCCAACTTTACCATTATGAAATCCCCCCAGAATTCTCTCTTTTCCTCAGTGCTTTCCATTTCCCTATACAAAACTCATTTCTTGAACCTCTCCTTATTTTCATTAGACTTGGTGACTTCTGGTAGCTTGTACACAATGTTCTTCAGCAAACATATTTATGACATTAGTACTCAAATACCCTGCCAAGAATTGTGCTCCAACTCAGCAGAGACTAAGGAAAGAAAAGATAACGTTCCTGTCTCAGAGTTCAGAGAAAAAGGGTACATAACACATCAGAAGAGCCAGCACCAGAATTCCAGTCTCACAACAGGCACCACAGAAAACAGCCATTTTTTAACCACTGTTTATAATTTTCAATAAACACTAACTATACCTATTTGTCCAGTAACATAGCATTAATTAGCTAACTTGGTTTAGACTCCACACCAAAGCAGCTGAAGAAAGATCTGAATGAAGTAAGACTAGCGATCCTCTTGTTTACGAAGAGTATTCTTCCCACTATTACATAGCTGATACCGCCTTAAAATCTTCTGGGCAACAGGTACAACCCCAAGATGCAAACTAGCAAATGCCTTGACCATGAGTTGCAGCTCAACAGTTCAAATATAGCATCATAGGCTCATAGCATACATACATCAGATAGCCATTTAGAAACCAGGAAAAAAATCCATTCAACATTGCAAAACTCCTGAAGGAGCTCCCAAAGCTCCAGCCACTCACCCCCAAAGAATCCTACCGTACTGATCCCTGCTCCTGTGTAGATAACAAGGTGCTTGGCACTCCGGACAGCTGCAGCCAGCTCAATAGCCTTTCTCTTCAACTCCTCTGGTTCGTCGCATACCTGGAAAACACAACTGAGCAAGTTCACATGTTTCTGAGGAACCGTGCATCACTGAAACTGAGAACAAAGATTGCTCCTTGCAAGTTTCAGTGTTAGCCTAGCCGACAGAAAAAGCTGTGCATAAGCGTCATTCAACACAGTTTTTAAACGAAAGAGTGCAAGTGTTGTTCATGTTATCTGTGAAAGATCAAGGGAAGAAGTTTCCCAGATAGCAACACACGCAGAGTCATCCCCCCTAAGACATGGCACCCACTCAAAAGCGAACGCATTTTGGAAAACGTGCACGTTCGATAGCCCCCTGCAAGACGGGCCCGAGGGCAGAGGCAGGAGGCCGGGACTTTCCTGCCGACGAGGCAAGGCGGCACCTCAGCCCGGCACCGAGCGGCCGCCGCAGCCGCCCGGCGGCCCCGCCCGCGCGAGACGCCCGGTGCCTCCCCCCGACCGCGAACCGGCGCCGCGGCAGCCGGGGCTGAGCCCGCGCCGCCGGAGCGCGCCGCCCACCTCCTCCTGCCGCCGGCGCAGGCGCTCCCGCCGCTTGCGGCGCCGCTCCAGCTCGCGGACGACGTCTTCGCTCTCGCTCAGCACCTGGCACTCCGCGGGGCTCCGCTCCGCCGGCGGCTTCCGCCAGATGCGCGACACCTGCACGGCACACACAGGCCGTCACGGGGCGCAGGCGGCGCGGCGCAGCCCGGCGGCGCGGGGCGCGGCGCACCTGCCTCCGCCGGTCTCGCAGCTCCTCCTGCTGAAGCAGCTCGGCGCGCGCCGCCGCCTTCCGCTCCGAGCGGCTCAGGCTGCCGCCGGCCGCCATCGCCCCGGAAGCGCCCCGCTTCCGCTTCCGCAACCGGCCGCCGACGCGCCGCCGGCACTTCCGCCCCGCTGTGAGAGCGGCCCAACGCCACTTCCGGCGACGCCATTGCCTCTTCCGCCCCCGCCCCGCCCAAGGAAGCGCAAGGCCGCGTCTCTTTAAAAGGTGTTTATTGGTCATATACAAAATAAAGAAAGCTCATATCGACAAACATACACTATGTACAGAAATAAATAACGCCCGGCGGGCCGCGCGGCCGCCCCGGCACGCCAGGAGCGACAATAACTTAGCAATAAATACGGGGGGCCAGGGCTCTGGCGGCAGCGGGCCACAGCGGCCCCCTCCTGCAGCAGCCCCTGCTCGCTCCCGAGGGCGATGCCTAGCCAGGTTGCATAATCCAAGAGATAACTGCACACAACTCACCACGACACAGAAACGCCCGCGCGCGCCAGGCGGGGCAGCGGCACCCCCAACACCGCGAGGCTTTGCTCGGCGGCCAGGCTGGGAGCGGAGAGCCCGCTGCTGCGTCAGAAGGGCACCAGGGAAAGGAGAAAGGAAACACGACACCCTTCACAGCAGGAAACCAAACGAACGAGCACCTTAGGAACAAGAACTGTCACACTCCAGCTATACACGAGAGAGATCAGGCGCAGGCTGGGGCAGGGATGGCCCTGTGCGGCAGGGAACCGGCTGGCTCCCTTCCTGCGCGGCGGGAGGGTCCCGGACACAGCAGAACATGTTATGTGGATCCCAATACAGAACAAAATCGAGAACTACACATGAGTATGGGGGAGCAGAGATCAGGCAGGGACCGGTTCCCACCAACACTCCGGGGCCAGAGCATCTCACCAGTGCGGAAACGTCCCGCACGCAGCACCCGTGCTGCTGCGGGGCCCACACGCCCCAGCCTCCACCCAGCCCCTGCCTGCCCCCACCAAGCCTCACCCCAGGCGCCAGGCCAACCTGAGCGGTGCTCCCGATGGGTTACTCACGCAGGCTGGCTCCACAAGGGACAGCGCTGGGATTTACACCCAGAGCCAACCAGAGGATTCTGCATTTTGGAATTTCCCATCCCTTCCAGACACCACCAGAGCAGCTGGAAGACAAAGATCCACAATTCCCAGGTGTCAGAGCTCAGAAAGCTTGTGCCAACCCTGTCTGGCAAATGGCTGGGAAGCAGCGTGTCGAGCACCTCAGCTCAGGGAAGAGCGTGCCAACCAGCCTGGAGGAGACACTCTAACCCTCTTGTGCAGAAAATCCATGGGGAAAAGCAACCTAAACAGCTTCTCCCAAAACTCACCATCAGTGAAGACCTCCTCTTCCAGCAGGAAACCCTCACCAATTGCCTACTCCTCTCCTGCCACATTGTGGCTTTCATCAGGTTTACCTTCTCAGCCATTAGTGAACTCCTTTGCCCAGAGAAGAGCAGCATAAGTTCAGCTATGCAACAAACACATGACCAAAAAACATTGAGTATGGCAAACTATGCCTCCCCACAAGACTGCAGCTTCACTTGTGCCATCCTTATCTGTCCCCAGTGCTCCAGAGACCTTCTGTAGACAAGAAATCATTACATGGACTTCAGCCCCATGTCCTGCTTTTCTGACACAACTCAGTAATGAGCTCAAACCTTTGGGGATGCAGGGGGGGGGGTCAAAGTGTTTGCGAAAATGGAGTCTGTCCACGAATAGCTTCTCAGCTGTGTCACACAGCTGTAGTCTAAGAACTCTTCCAACACACACAGCCAGAAGCCGCACCAGGAAAGAAAGCAACCATGCCACAGCTTAATTTTCAGTAATATGCAGACACTCAGCACAGGAGACTCCAATTTCAGGACTGGTGCAGGTCCAGAGCTGCCCAAACAGGCAGGCAGACTTGCCTCTCTTGCCAGAGGAGCCACAGGAGCAACGCAAGTTCTGACCACAGGGTCCAAAACTGAACCCAGAGTTAAATCCCATCAGTCTCCTCCTAAACTCAGAAAATTCTCCCTTGTGTCAGTTCTATATCAGCTTTGTTGGAGGAGTAAGAGAGCAGTTCTGCTGGCAATATTTTTCCCCGTTAAGGTAACTGAGTTACCCAGTGTTGGCTGCTTACAGGAGGCTTAAGCTGTTTGTGCAAAAGGAATAGCTGCAACATCCAGGCAGAGAAACTGACCTCCTGCAACACACCTGTGCAGACAAAAGAAACATTTTCTGGACAGGCATGACTACTCAGTTGCACCAGCGATTCATTTTGTCTTTAAGAAAAATAGCAACTTTGCCTGCATGCCACAAACCCTCTGGAGACTTAGGAGGACTCCCAAGTCGATCTTTTGATTGAACCCAGGGAAAACGACGGAAGCATGAAAACGACACCACATGGCAAAGGCAGCCACTGGCACCAACACATTATAGTGCCACGCAAGAGCTCGGAGAGCACACACAGCGCAACGCAAGGGGACGCAATGGAAGCCAGCAAGGTCAAGAATAAGTCACTTTTGGTACAATTGCAAAAAGATATCAAACAGGACTTGCCTCTTTTTTTGTCTTTTTCTAAGTTTTATAAATAAAGTCTGATAACTCTTTATAAAAACTAACCTCAGAGCCACAAACAGTTTGCAGAAGGTTCATGAGAAACTTTAAAATTATTTATTTATTAACTTTTAACTAGCAAAGTCTCCGAGAATATTTCCCCATACATATGGTCAAATATTCTCACCCTCTCAGATAAAAAAAAAAAAAAAAAAAAAAAAGCTGACTATAAATACGCTCTCTCTTCTGTCTGATTTTACTTTTAAACTTAGATAATTTAATAATTCTTAAAATGATGTTTCTCTCTTTAAATAAAGGGCTCTTTAACCACATAAACTAGTTGTGTAAACCATCACACTAGAGACACTTGATACCCTCAAAACACGGGAACAACTAGTGATTTTGGTCTTGTTCAGTGCAACACATTAGGCACAAAACCGGCCTGCAGCCAACACAGTACCTTCCCTCCCTCCCCTGGGGTGCTGGGCCGCGCACAAGGCCCCTGTCCCAGCTCCTTCCCTGCTGCTAGAGCAGAGGCAATGGGGCACTGCGGCCTTTCCATCACTGCTAGCTTGCACAGCTAACGCTGAGGAAGTCTGAAGGAAACCCACTGCTAGAGCACGAGGCACACCTAGAAACGAATACAAAATCAATTACACAGAACACCCCAACCGCAACTACTGGTACCAAACGAGACAAAAAGCAGCAGGTTCAGGCACCCAGCACGCAGGCACCAAGATACACCACCTGGAAGCGTAATGAAATAAAGCCTTTGGGAAGTGACTAGAAATTCGGGTTCCCAACCTCCAGGAAGAAAGCCTCCCTTGAGATCCGCCTCCCCAAGCCCTTCCCTGCCGAGAAGCACGAGAGGCTTGCACGCCGTGCCTTCAGCCAAGCCGCGGAGACCCCCCATCGGCTAGGACACCAAGGTCTCGCAGTCTGTCCCACAGGCACCGGATGGGAGGTACTGTCTGCGCAGGACAAGGGACGCATCACCACTGCTCACATCGATCTCAACATCTCAACACAACAAAATAAAACCAGAGCGATCAGCAGGCCAGCCCTGGGCCAAGTGGAAGGAACCCGGACCCGTGTGGGGAGGGTTTGTGCTTTGGGGATTCCAGGCTGGTTTTGTGCCTAATTGCCCTGCACAGACAAGCTCAGGCAACACTCGCTTCACTAAGACCGGGCGTCCGTTTTGGATTTCACTATTGTGATGACACTAGTGGTAGCAACCTTGCCAGGGACGAGGGGCCCCATGCTGGAGGTGAGTGGCCCCCGCACGGGGGTCACGGGGCTCCGGGCCACGGTTCTGGCGAAGTTCTGGAGCGCCTCATATTTGGAGCGGAGAGCATCAAGTTCCATTTTCATGCTGGCGTTCTCGGAGGCCAGCTTCTCCACTTCCTGCTGCAGCTCTGCCTTTTGCTTCTCCAGTTCCTCCTTCTGGGTTACACGCTTCACTCTGCAGCTGGCTGCGTAGCCCCGGTTCTTCAGCGTGCGCCGGCGCTGCTTCAGCTGGATGATCTCCTCCTTTGAGAGGCCCCGTAGATGCTGGTTCAGCTCCCGCACGGACATGGTCACCAGCTCCTCATCTGTCAAGCTGGTCCCATTCTCGCCTGGCTCCCGCTTCACCTGGGGAGAACACAAGGATTCCTGAAGGCTGGAGCAGGTGCCTGCACCCACATCCAGCGCCCCTTTCCTCCACCTGCCGCTTTTTACCTTCAAGGCCTTGTTTCCTTTGTTGGGGGTCGTCATAACACGACAGCCTCGACAGTCAGCTTCTGAAAGGGAAGAAAAGGGAAGGAAGGTCAGAGCAGCTCCCCGGGCCAGGGTGGAGCAGAGCCCTGACATTCCCGTGGCAGAGCCCAGCAGCACTGCCCTTCACCAGCACACATCCCCACAGCCCTCCCCAGGCAATGCTCCACCTGCACCAGACCAAATCAGACTCACAAGCAACGGGCTCTGTCCTTGAGCAGAACTGCTGCCATCCATCTGCCCTTCCACGCCCCTATTCCCACCAAGCCCTGTGGCAATGCTGTTTTTTGCTTGGGGTGGGGGAAATTAAAACACTGGGAGGAGTCAGAATACACGGAAGCCACATTTGTAAAAATAGCCTGGCAGGCAGCAAGCTTGGTCCGGAGCACGGCTGCTCCAAGCCAGTCATGCTGACTCAGCAGGTTGGCAGTCTCAGGGCCTCCTACTCCCAGCCTCATCCTCGTAATTCCCAAGCATAGCAAGCCAACCGGCCACTCCAACACCCCCTCTCTGCAAAACGCCCAAGTATAACCCAGCACTTGGGAACTACCCAGGGAAAGTCTGACCAGATTCTAGACCTAAAGAGGTGCAGTTTGGAACATGTGACCCAGAGCGAGCTGCATGGGGGGAGCCTCTGCCTCCACCATGCGCCCCACAGAGCATCCCACAGGAGAGGAGACACTGCTGCTGTGCTCACTCCCATCCAGACCTTTCCTACTTCTCACATTCAGGGTGAAGTTGAAGTTCTGCACTCAACTCTCCCCAGCAGAAACAGAAGGACAACCCAGTCCTGCTGCGCAAGCGAGCAATAGGCACATTGGATTCCCTTCACAAATTCAGGTCAATACCTCAGCAACCCTCACTTCTCCCATCAGATTCTTTTTGAACAGGAGAAAGCCCCTACTGGTCTCTAGCAATGCTGGGGCACAGAATCACTTTTTCCCCTCCCTTATCTTCAGAGAAGCTTTACTGCCTAAGAAAACAAAGATTAAGGGAGACCAGAAGTAGAGGAGAGCAGACCTCTTCCCTGCCAGGGAGGACAGCATTTCAGAACTGGTGAGAGCAATTCTCAGGTCTGTTTTCATAGTGAATCACACCCAAACCCCTGCTTCTGTCTCTAGATACCTCCTCCCCTCAGGCTTTCAGTCGGGATGTTACTCTGCAGCCCAATGAATTGAATCTTCTCCAATATTATTCAGTGTCTCAAACACCCAGGAACTGCAGGCTTCCTGACACAGAGCAAGGACTCTTATACATATCCAGTCCACAAACACCTTCTTACTTTCAATCTCCTCAGTGCCAAACAGTCAACAACAAAAATTAGTTCTCCCACAGAGTCACTGTTTTGTTTGCTAAACGTAGAGGGACGGATAGCGGGCTATGGCCGAGGACCACGCACACAAGTCAGCAAATGCGAAGTTATGCTGTTCCAGCAGCTGTGGCTCAGGCTCTCTGCAATGCATCTACCACTGTCTGTTAGAGGTGAAAGGGGTTATAGCATTCCCCAGGACACCTAGCAGACAGGTAGAGGTCAGGCGTTACCAAAGCTTGCAGCCTGCCACAAGGCAGGCTATTTATATCCAGAGGACAATGCTCCTTCCAGTGAGATGTCTGCTACAACCTGAGAGTACTGGTGTGAAAAGGTCACTTTGCCAGCCAGGAAAGCCAGCTGCAAGGAAGCAGCTAATGCAGGATGGGCAGCACATAGGCAACTGCTTCATAAAAATCTATTTTTCCCTTTTCCTCATACCATTGCATTTCTTTCCTCTGTTCCTACTTGGCAGACAGCATGGCTGCTGGGAGGAGGGGTGGGAGAAAGCGATTAGCTGGGGAGATCAACACCACCACCCTGCAGCACCTCTCCATGCCATCCTCTGCAGAGTGCAAGGAGCAGAGGGCAGGTACGGTCAGCAGGACCCAAGAAGTTTGTCTGTCTCGCAGCTTTAAGCGGAACTCAGCTGCCTGGCCAGCACTTCCCTCGTCACAGCAGAGCTGAAAGCAAACCAGCACGGCCACAAACGCTGCAGCACCACACAGGCTCTGGGAAGGGACCCCCGTGAGGCAGACTGTGCAGAAGCAGCACTCGCACAGCCTGAGCCCCACAAGGTTGTTGCAGTTAAAGCCATAGAAACCCACAGAAGGAAATCCCAGGGAACAGGTTAACATGCGGGGAAGGAACCTGGATGTTAAAATTTAGGGCCAAACCTGCTCAGCAAAAGCTTTTATCAGGAGAACCAAGGGATCTATCAAACCTATCACAGGAGCCATCTAGAAACACTTCTATCCATATCACATAGCTGCAAACTGATAAAGTGAGGTGTTTTGTTTGTTTGTTTAATACAGACATTTGTGACTGGGTTGTCTGAATGAAGGAGGCTGCCAGAAGAGGCCTTCTAACAAACCCCACTGCAATTCCCAAACCCACACCTCCACTGCTTCCAGACCCAACTTCTGCTTTCAGGAAAGTCAATGCAAATGGGAACCAAGAGGCTGGGAGACATCCAACATGCTGCAAGAAGCTAAAGTCAGGATGTAGGCAGCAACAGAGCAGCATACAAGAGAAGAGACTGGTCCCAGTCCCTGACAACAGTAATTTAACTTTTTTTGTATTTTAAGAGTCAAGCATTTTTCAGCTAGAGGAATCCAGCTTTGTCTGGCCTCATTCTCAGCCCAACACAAGCCTCCCAGAGCAGCCTCCAGAGCTGGAACAAGACTCTGCTGGCAGCTCTTGGGTGACTTCACCTCTCCTTGCCCCCAGGCCCCCTTTCCAAAGGGGTCAAGGATAGAAACAAACCAGCGCACAAGTCCTCAGCAGAATGACCTAGACACACGTTGGCTATTTTCTGGCCTTGCTCAAAGGATCAGAGACCAAACTATTTGGCAGCTCCCTCAGAGGACACCCAGAGAACTGGCATCAAGACAGACTGAGCTGGGTCTGACTCCGCAGACTGCTGATTCTCAGCTTTCGATAGCTTCCTGAAGAAAGATCACGCTCAAAAGTGCCAAATACAACGACTGCAATGAAGAAAGTGCAGCCTCAACACATTTCCCCAGAGCTCGAAAGGCCTGAACTCAGCACAAGCACAGCCAATTCTCTCCTCAGCTCAGAGGCAGCACGACAGAGCTGACGGCAGCGCGCGCGATTCGACGCAGGCCCCATTCTCCACATTCCTGGTGACAGAACGGCGCCGGGAGCCCAGTGTAAACACGGTGACGTCACTCACTCCAGCGCAGGCTGGCCCGGAGACGGCTCCGGCCGCAGCGGGGGCCCATCTGCCGGGCCGCGGAGCAGGGGAAGGCGCTGCGCGCTACAGGGCGCTCCGCAGCGCAAGTGGAGAGAAGAGCCTGGCTTGCTAGCAGCTATGGGGCGCGCTGCAGGAAAGTTCTCTCTGTCCACGCAGGTGTCGAGCAAGTTGACACTGTTGTCCCAGGAACCCAAACAGAGCAGTTGTTTTCCCTGATTACACACAGATTCAGGGCAGTTTGTCTCCAGGGCCATCCCCACTTTCCCCTTGGTGTTCCGAGGTGAACTTGCATCCTGAACACATTCATGGCAATTATTCAGTGGAGAAATTTGCTCACGTGTCCAGTTTTAACAGCAGTTACGTGGATAACAGAGCATTCTTCTCCAGAGCCCCGTCCCTGCCCTGGCAGTGCCTTCCTGCAGCCGTGCACCCGGACGTCACTCGCTCTAGGCAGTCAGCGAGGCAAGAGGCAGCCCCGGCTCGGAGCAGCAAGAGCCTCCCCCTAAACACGCAGCTAGGCCCTGCCCCCAGAGGGGCAGACACGGGGCAGGGAGCAGAAGCCTCCCCGCGGCTCGGTCTCGCGGCTCGCTGCCCGCCGAGCCGTGGGCATTTGCCGCGCTCCGGGGCAGCTGCGGCCTCTCCCCCGGCGCCACGGCGGGCGGGAAGGGCCGGGCCGGGCCGTGCCGGGCCGGGCCCCCACAACAGGGCGAGCGCCTGGCAGGAGCCCGGGAGCGGCGGGCCGGGCCGGGCGGGGGGGGGGGGAGGGTCGCGCCGACACCCCGGACGGCGGAGGGGGCCGCGCCGGGCCCGGCAGGCCCGTGGGCCCCGCGCACCTGTTGCGCGGCCCCGCGGCGGGGACCGGGTCGGGCCGGGCCGCGAGCTCGGGGCAGCGCGCGCGGCCCCAGCGCCCCCCGCCGTGAGTCAGCGGCGGCCCCGGCGGCGCGGAGCCCCGGCCCGGCCCCGGGAACCGGCCCGCCGCCCCGCCCCGCGCCGCGCCCGCCGCCGGCGCGCGCCGCCGCTCACCTCCTCGCGATGCCGCCGGGACCGGGGCCGGGGCCGGGGCCGGGGCCGGGCGGGAGGTGGCGCTGGGAGGGACCGAGACGCCGCGAGCCGCCGCCGCCGCCGCTCACGGACGCGTCACGTGATGTTTGGTCACGTGGCTCCATTCATGAGGCGCCCGGCGCGGCCGCCGCGAGCGAGCGTCGGAGGCGACGGGCGAGGCCGCGCCTTAAAGGGGCGGCGCCCGGCCGCGCCCGGGCCCGCGCAAACCCACCGAGGGGAGAGCGAGGCCGGGCGGCGCCGGCTCCCCCGCGGCCGCGTCACGGCCCGCGCAGCGCCTGCCGCCCCGCGCAGCGCCTGCCGCCCCGCGCTCCCCTCCGGGAGCGCCCGCACGCCTTGCTCCCTCTCAGCAGCTCACCTGTTTCCACGGTTTCTCGGAGCTGCTGAAGCCGCAGGGAGCAGCAAGGTCTCCCCGCGAAGTGCTGACTTCAGGAAGAGGGCTTTGCAGCTGCTGTCCTAGGCACTAGTGGCAGGGCTGAAGCAAGTCTCAGCTGAAAAGCGTACAAATAGGGCTGGCTCTGACTGTGAAATGGAGCTCTCCCCCGACCGTGCCTGGCTTGAGCCAGGTACGTCCGTCTACACTGCTATAACCCTGTCACAGCAACATCCGTGCCTGCTGCATTTACTGCTGCACTACACCCAAAGCAGGGCCTCTGCCTGCCAGAGCACATCAGAGGAAGGACAAGGGACAAATGGAAGGTGCAGCAGTGAAACCAGGTGTACAGGAATTAAGCAACATCACAGAGAAAGCATAATCCTTAGGAGGAAAAAATGCGGGCCCCGGATACTCAGCAGCAGCACTGCTGTCCTCTGCCATGCATGCAGGGGACATACGAACTTGAGCCCCACAGAGTCCTTCCGTACGCTTTGATGGGCTATTTCTCTTCTGTGGTGAGCAGCTAAGCCTGCAAGCATCTGACAAGTTCAGCTCTAGTTCTTGCACAGCAGTGCTGCTCTGAGGCACACTGGGACAGCCCATATGCCTCTCTGGAGGGGAACAAACTCAGCTGTGCTACCTTTTACTGTGTTAGCCACCTGACTTGCAGCTTGGCAGGTCCCTGCACGGTTTTCACAGCTTTTGAATGGGGAAGGAGAGGAACATGTGGCACCAACTTGCTTCCCATCTACTCCTGCATGCAGTAGCAGATCTGCTAGAAAGCCTAAAGGTTCAGGACAGTATGACAGGAATTAACACTCAAAATCCTCAGTCTGATTTCAGCCAGAAGGCTTTTTTCCTTCCATTCTCTTTAAACCTCTGAATACTGGTAGCATAGGGCCCTAAAATAACCTTTATGTTATTGCTCAGGAACCACAGATGACAAGAGAAACCAACACCTTCCCAGTCCCATAGCCAAACAAGCTTCAAAGACAGGAGCACAGCACACCCTAAGCACACTCAGTGGAGTATCCAAATAAAGAGACCCGCCCCCCTCCACTCCAAACAGCTGGGACTAGCCACAGGCCTCAGTCAGAGAAGCAGTTTATTATGTAAAGAGGTAAGAGGAGTAACCGTCTCTAATAGTCATACCCTGCTACCAGCCTAAATCTTAACAGTGAAAAAGCTTTTCCATTATTAGCACCTTTGGCAGCCTCTGCACTGTTACCTAAATGCTTTTCCTGTATCTCCAGAATATCAAAGATTCCCCAGGAGAGAGACAATAAGCCCAGCACTCCCCCACTATATCCCAAGGTAGAATACAGTATGACATATTCATCCACCCAAATCCCTTCTGTCCCATCCAGTCTGCTGCTTCCACTGCAGTCTGCTAAAAGCAATGGGGGCAGCCTGCGTGCTTTGTACTGCTTTCTGGCTCAGGAGAGCACTCAGTGTCTGAGAAAAGAGTACACGCAAGGACGACAACCAAGGCTATTTGCTATTAGAAAAGTCATATAAAGCAGCAGATGAAACCTGGTCTTTGCTGCTGTTCTTGAGATGGTTCCCAAGACGATACCCGATTAACCACCTTTCTAGATGATGCGCTGTCATTCATCCAGTTGCTGAAAAGGGTCAAGCAGGGCTTCTCTCTCAGCTTGCTGCTATCTTAAGCCTGGCCAGATTTCCCCCTTCAGAAGTACTGAGTTTGATGAGAAGAAACCACTGCTTCCAGACCCTATTTTTCCCTGCTGTTTCTTGCTCACAAATTTGAGTCAGGCTTGAGAAATTCTTCAGATGGGAGCAGCAAGGGCCTTCTTTTTCTGCAACGGTGCAGTCATCCAGACATGTTTCACCAAACAACTTGTTGCACAGGCACCAGGCACACATGAGTACTCCCTTAATCTCTTTGGTGTCAAGCAGGGACTGAACCATTTTCCTCCTGATCTCGTGCAAGAGAAGCTAGATGAGATGGGACAACATCTGAGCCACAAGCCATACCAGATGATTTAGCGTTTCCCTTCAGTCTTGTATACTAAAGGACTAGGAATGCAACTGCATAAAACATCACCAGCTAGCTTCTAGGTGTTTCCCCTCTCAGCCATTAGCAGTGTAATATCTTCAAAAGAACAGGAAGAAAAAATAATAATCAGAAACGGGCTAGAAAATACCAACACAAAGGGATACTGAAGGCTGTTGTGCTGGAATTCATCAGCCCAACCTGGGGCCCTATTGGGGAAAAGTATTGTCTGGAAGGGACAACCAGCCTGTTGCAGCATATATAAACTGCAGGAACTAAAGCAGAGTAGCCCCTGGCAGCGAGTTATCAACACTGCAGACCAAGGAGACAAAGCCTGATTCAAGGAAAGAAGCCAAGGAGAGTTCTGCTGCCACTCAGTAGCCCAGCACCTGTGTACCAAACCCAACCAGATAAAGCCCACTTGAGCCTCAGGAAGCAGTACAGAAAAGGACTTCCTTTGAGGGAGGGTGCCCCTGACCTCAGCTCTGCTCCTTGCTGCTTCAGGTGTAGTGCAAAGAGCAAGGAGAGCATCACGAAGCATAGCAAACACTGAGGCATACCCATAGCTGTGTGGAAGCAGATTCTGCTCGTGGAGAGGTCAAGGGTGTCAGAAAGAGAACAAAGAGGGAGAACTTGCTACCCATCCACCTGCCTGAACACCCAAGAAGGCTAGCAGCAAAGGAGGGACAGTGAGAGTAGGTCATGGTCCCTAAACTATCTGGAGTAGGGAGGAGTTAGCAAAGAGAGATGGAGTGTGGTTCACGTACTTGGGCTGCTTGAAGGGCAGGGGTTCACATCACCGGGCTGTCAAATCAAGGCAGACGGGAAACAGAGCAGAGGCACTTTGATCCCTTTTGAGAGGTACATTAGAGCCTAGCCTCTAATGCAGTGCAGAGCACTATGTTTCTGCAGTAGTAGCTGTTCTAACTAATAGACAGGGACAGGAGACAAGCTCTGACAGCACACGCTGAGGCAAGAGGGATCCAGCCTGATTCAAACCACTGAGACCAAAAGGCATTCTGAAACCTCTCAGAAATACCAGTAGAAACCGTATTCACATGGGACACAATAAACACTGCCTGAGCTCTAGGGGTATCCAGGGCCTCTGGCCAAATGGGGTCCTTGATAAAGCTCTGGTGATATCACCTCTGCCCAACGGAGAACAGCAATGCTAGGGACAGTTTTCACCAATCCTACTAGAGGTTAAAGATCCTCTCCTACAGCCTCATGCTGCTCCACAGCTGCTGCAAGCTGAGAGTCAGGTATGGGGAACACCAACATTCAGAGCGAGAGTTTTTCCTTAGATAAAGAAGAAAGGGCATATAGAAGACTGATGATCTGCACAGCCAGACTACAGCAGTCTGGTCAGTTCTTCTTGATGCTGGGGCTCTTACTGGTGAACAGACTGACTTTGCTGGCAGATGCCACAGACAGAGAGGGAGATTCTAGCTTGACCTTATCCAACAAAGTCTTCTTTATGGCTGCTGGGGAGATCTTCTCTTGGTCTGCCAAATGCTGCAGCTCCCTGCAAGGTAGTGGGGGGAAACAGAGTTAGTCACAGCAAAAGGAAAAGACCCAGGAGGTGGGAAGCACAAGTTTTGTAGCCTCAACAGGACATCTTGGGTGCCCACCTTGTCCGGATGCATGAAGCCTCCACAGCATTGATGAGAAGTGAGCGAAAGCCGCCGCTCTCCAGAAAGTGCAGGGCATGGATGGTGGCTCCTCCAGGAGAGCAGACATTATCCTTTAGCTGACCTGGGTGCTGCTCAGACTCCAACAGCATTTTGGCAGCACCCTGTAGCGAGGAAGAGAAAACAGCCGCCATAAAACTCATACTGAGGACACCTACTGTCAAATACTCCTGTTCTTCACTGCATAGAGCAGTACCTAAATACTCACAGCAGGCAAAAGCAGTCTCCTGCCTCACAGCCATTAGCAGGCTGCTAGAGCGCTCTTCCAAACTGAAAAAGCCTGCAGGGGAATCATGCTTCTCCTGCCCCAGGCTCCTACAACACCATCAGCACCAGCAGGCATCTGTGAAACTTCATCTATTCCCTCACCAGGAACTTGTGCCCATTCAAATGGAACCCCTTTTTAACATTCAGTACAAGGACTGAGATAATTTTAAACTGTGACGTACAGAATACTCTGCACTGAGTGGGCACAGACTCAGTGTGGTTTGGAAGAAGAGATACTGACCAGCAACGCCTGAGCTCCAAGCCGAACAGCAAGCCTGCGGGGAAGTCCCATTTTCACTCCTCCATCCGCCAAAGCATCCAGGGCAGTGAATGCCTGAGACCACACAGAGAAAAAATGATGAAAAGTTGTTCTCTATTCCAGAACTAATGTTCTTAGGAAAGGGAGACTCCAGAGCTCTAGGATCACAATTTGACTCCTACTGCTTACAAGAACTTGGCAAAAGTCACCTCCAGTCAACCCATTTCTCAGATGAGACTGCTCCCCTTTACTACATGGGTATCATACCAGGCTTCCCTCCCATCAGTTCCAGATGAGCTGAGGGGAATGGGAGAAACTGAGTTTCTGGATCGTACTAACAACAGGCCCAGATTTTGCAACATGGACACGTGGACACTGCACACTGGCTATGGACTTCAGACTCATGAGACAGTTAATGGACTTTCATTGTTGACTCATACTGTTATAAACTGGATGCCTGGATTATGTGTCCCATTGCAAATATAAAAAAAACAAGAACTCACAAGCTGAAGTTGCACAGACTTTCACTGCATGCAAAGCCCACTTCTCTCCCCATGACTGTCACAAGTTGAGGAAGCAGCACATACATACGCAGGGCCACTGCCACTGAGCCCCGTGACAGCATCTATCAGATCCTCTTCCACTTCGGTGCAGAAGCCTACACTGGCCATGAGTTGTTCCAAGAGCTTCCCATCCTCCACATCTGCATGAGTCCCAGTGGCATAGACTGTAGCACCTTCCCGGACAATTACAGGGGTGTTGGTCATGCACCTGATCACTTTTGGTGTGGGGCAGAAGGTAGAAAGTTTCTTAGGGTAGAAAATAATCAGACGTAGAAAGAAAGGAGGAACAGACGGGGGGAAAAGAAAAAAAGAGCTTTAAAGTATATTTGCCATACCAAACAGGCTGCTTAGGAAAGAACGCCCAAGGGACAAGAGTAATGCAAGCAGAGGGAACAGAGAGACTTCTGTATCCCAGCTTTCCTGCTTTGAGCCAGTGGACAAATTTTAAATGTAAAGTCTATAGAAGTACCACCAAATGGAGAGCTGAGCAGAGCTGCTACTGGGAGTGAAACCTGCAACACCTAGCTCCCACCCAACTTGCAGTTCTCCACATACAGCTCCTGCAGACTCAGCACAAAGTCTGCAGGAACTCAGGAGAGGTGACCCACCTTTTTTGAGAGAAAGAAGATCCTACGGCATTTCACATAATAAGAGAGTTTGCAAAAATACTTTTTTAGCTTATTCTGGTAAGGATAGGGAAAGGTGGCCCAAGGAAGTTGGCTGGCTGCAGCACAGAGTTAGTCTTGCCGGGAAGCACAAGTACCATCTGCCCCAGAAATGGACAACATGCCAACTCCTGGGATCTGGGGGAGAGTGATGGACACAAGGCCAGCTCCAGCATGGTGCTGTGCTGCAGGGAACATCTCCCAGGTGCCAGGTGTCTGTTACAGCGTGGCTCTGCAAGGACACAGGCCCCATCGCGAGTGGCAGCACACAGGCCCATGACAGCTTGCGGTGGCCTATGCTGCACCTCACCTTCTCAATGGAGCTAATGGTGACACCAGCTGCACAGGAGACCACGATGTGTCGAGCCTCGATGTCAGGGCCGACTTCATCCAGGACGAAGGGGATGATAGGGGGCTTCACGGCCAGGAAGAGCACGTCGCTGCTCTTCACCGTGTCCTTGTTGCTCACCGTGAAGTTCACGCCTATTTTCTGTGAGGATTGGGATAAGCGAGAATGGTGCTGTCCTGGCCCCCGCGGCGCCCCGGCTCCGGCCCGACCCCCGCACTCACCCGCAGCCCGCTCACGGTGGGCAGGTCGGTGTCCGGGGAGCTCGCGGTGATCTTGTGCGCCGCCAGGATCCCTGCGGACGACAGCCAGGCTGAGCGGGGCTCAGCCCCGCCGCCCCGTGCCCGGCCGCCCCACGCCCCAGCCCCACGCCTCGTGCCCGGCCGCCCCACGCCCCGTGCCCCGCCGCCCCACGCCCGGCCGCCCCAGCCCCGCCGCCCCGTGCCCCGCCGCCCCGTGCCCTGTGCCCGGCCGCCCCGTGCCCCGCCGCCCCACGCCCGGCCGCCCCAGCCCCGTGCCCGGCCGTCCCACACCCCAGCCCCGCCGCCCCGTGCCCGACCGCCCCACGCCCGGCCGCCCCACGCCCCGTGCCCGGCCGCCCCGTGCCCCGCCGCCCCACGCCCCGTGCCCGGCCGCCCCGTGCCCCGCCGCCCCACGCCCGGCCGCCCCACGCCCCGTGCCCCGCCGCCCCGTGCCCCGCCGCCCCACGCCTCGTGCCCGGCCGCCCCACGCCTCGTGCCCGGCCGCCCCGTGCCCGGCCGCCCCGTGCCCCAGCCCCGCCGCCCCGTGCCCCAGCCCCGCCGCCCCGTGCCCCGCCGCCCCAACCCCGTGCCCGGCCGCCCCACACCCCAGCCCCGCCGCCCGGCCGCCCCACGCCCACCTGCCGCCGTGAAGCCCCGGGCCAGGGCGAAGGCGAGCTGCCCAGCTCCGATGAACCCCACGCTCATGGCGCCCGCGTGTCGGGTCCGCTCGGGTCCGGTGCGGCCCCCGCCGTCCGCCCGCAGCCGCGCCGCCCCACACGTGGCCGCGCACCGAGCTGGCGGCGGCTGCGACGCGTGGCAGCGGGGCGGGCTGCCGGCGACCAGCCAATCGGCGAGCGGTAGGGCGGGGCAGAGCCCGGCGCTCCGCCACTCAGGGAAGAGGGGCGGGGCCCCCGAATCAACCCTCGTCACCTATTGGGGGCAACCTGTGTTTGGTGTTGCATCATTCGCTGCCTACGGAAGCCGCCCGAGGTCAGCCCCCTTGCGGCCCGCTGGCGTCTAGGCAACCCTCGCTCCACTAGGCGGCGCTCGTCCCCCGCGCGCCCGGCGGCGGCGCCCGCGGTGCCTGCCGGGAGCTGTAGTCCGGCGCGCTCCGTTCTGGAAGGTTCGACGGCGCCGCGGGCGGACGGCGGCTGCGAAGGCGGCTGGGCCCCGCGCTTTGCGCTTGGCCAGAGGCCCGGCGGCCTCCCGGGGGAGGGTCGCGCTGCGTCCGGCCCTGCGAGCCTCGGGCAGCAGCTGAGTGCAGCCTGTGCACCCTGTGCCTCACCACTGCGGGACACATCGCACGTCCCCCCGCATGGGTGCTGCTGTGCTGCGCACTGATGCTGCTGTTTAACCTTAGTTAGCTCCTTGCAGACTTCCTTGTCTGCATGGGTCCAGCTTGCTCGGGGTATCCTCTCAGGGGCAAAGCAACCCGAGGTGGAGTAAATAACAGCCTTGCCTTGGAAGCAGCTGTGGAGAGCATGCAGAAATCAGCACACCGAGTTTTAAGCAGCGCGATGGCGTTGCCAAGGCAGGCTGGGCCCAAGGGACAGCACCAGCATTGCCGCAGCCACAGGGCTCATTCCGCTCCCTGCAGTCGTTCTCGTGGTGCGGTTGCATTGCCTGGTGCACTTGGGCTAAGGAGGAAACACAGAGGGATGCAGCAGGTGTCTGCAAGTGTTCTTACTTTCCGGCACATAGTTCTGTTTTCTGTTGGTTTAATGCATATTTTGCATAGAGAAATAAGTTTGTGGCATCAGCTTTACTGGTGCCAGTGGCTGCCTGCCAATAGCCTTAGCACAGCCAGTGCGACCCTTTGGATGTAGGACCAGAGATAAGGTGGTCCTGGGGCTGCCTCCTGGCAGGTCCAGGGTCATTGCTGGGAAGAACTGATTCCAGAGGGGCTTTTTCCAGCTGCTGATTCCAGACATTCCACAGATGTTTCTACCTCCTTTTGTCTGATTCAGCTCTGGAATTTTGTTACTGCTGAGTTTTTTTCTCCAGGAGGAATGTGTATGGTATATTTCAGGAATGACTGAATTTTTTACACAGCGGTGAGGATTTAATGGGCACAACAGGTGTGAGGAAAGGACTCTCTTAATCTCCATTTTTCTTCTCCCCCCCCCTTTTTCTGGTTGTTTTCAGTATTTATTTTTCAGTGTTCTTTTGTCCTGTTGTTGCCCTTTTCTCCTTCCTTCTGTCTTTGTCCAGCCTTACTGTTGGAGGTGGGTGGCCGGGAAACAGGTTGATGAACTGGTTCTGCCTCTCTGAGAAAGAGGGAGACCTCTGTTTTCCTGCCCATACAGATTCTTGTTTTGATGGAGAATGACTCATGCAATCTTTGATTCTGGAATGATGGTTTTCTCACTTTCTTGGAATTACCTGTAGATTCCTGAATGAAGAAATTTTCCTATGTTTGAACCAGGATGGAAATTTTATAATCCAGTAAACAGAAAAGTTATATTAGCAGGTTTAACAGATAGCTGCAACAAGTGTCCCAGCTGTCATAAAGGAGAAATAGAAATGTATGATCTTGCTGGGGCTCTCAGACTGAAGATGTGTTCAGCCCCGTCTGTGGCAGGAGCTGTAATGCATGCTTCGGAGAAGTGCACCCCTGTTGTTGTGGGTTGACTCAGAGGAAAGCTGCACAGTAACAGACTCTAAGGACACCAAAACACTTTGAAATATGTAACCAGACAATGTTTTTTCTCCTTAATGTAATCTTACCACACTGTTTTTTTTCCCTTCTTTGGCTTTTCTTGTGCTCTTTTATTGACAGAAATAAATCTCTGTCTTTCTCCTGAGGATGAATGTTCCAAAACATTGTCTTTGTGGGATACTGAATCCCAGAGTTCTTCAAAAAGGAAGGGGAAAAAAAGATTTTTTTTTTTTTTTTTTTAATTTCTGGTTGGGCTCCCGTGGGACCTTTATAGGTTCACTGCAAATACAAACCCATAGTTCTGAGTGAATTGAGGTACTTTCCTTCATTTAGGTACATACATTAGTGTATCAAAAAAGTTGAGAATGATTTGTCTGTTTTGGGGCAAACAAATTACTTGATCATGATTTATTACTTAAAGGGAAAGAGGAGCTCTGTAAATAAAGGGCTTTTTAAGTCAACTGGATTGGTTTAAGTCAACAGGATTGGTTCTTAAAATTGTGTTAGCAGATATCTGATGTTCTCTGCCCTAGATTGGGTAATCTCATAGTTTCCAATGGTTAGAGAATATTTTAACCACTCAAGCATGAGGTTTAGATTTTTTTTCCCAAAAAAAGAATGGATTGTTATCCACACAATCTTCCTTTGCCGTTTTGACCATGCTAACATTTTTTGCTCAGTCTTTGGCTGGCAGATGAGAAAGCTAAATCTGAACACGCTGTTCTTGGCAATGATTTTTCTTTCCACTCCTCCAGTCAGTGGTATCATGATTTCCATGTTAATTTCTGTTTCCTTGTTATTCTTAAGGCACTGAATTTTACCATGATAGACCCAACAGAAAAAGTAACTGTGAGACAGTCTTTGTGTCCTTAGTATTGTATAATTTGCATTAACAGGTGCAGATTTTATCATACTCCTGCTAATTACTCCTGTTCCTTGCAAAATCATCACAACAGAAAGCAAGCAAATACACAGCTAGAAAGAGTGTTAACCATCTGAGGAGCTTTGCAACCGGCTTTACTGCACACAAGATTCAGCAGTGTCATCTCTGGTGACAAGCAGCCCCTTCCTGCTGGGCACCTGTCACTGACATCTCTCTCCCTAGTCTCTATCAGCCCCTGAATAGCTACTCTGGAGCCCCAGGAAGATGCTTTCTTAAAGCAGTACTCCTTTTTTAGATTTTAATTTTATAAAACAAACCATGACAATTCACAGTCACCTATTTTATTTTTAACACTCAACAAAAATAAGTAATTTCAAAGTGTTACACAGCTTAATTTATCTAGGTTGACAAGTTTAAAAAAAAGGATAAATCATAAACGTTCAAGATTTCTTTAGTGTGCAATGACTTTATTGTACAATGCCTACTCTAATACAAATGAATTTCTCTTCCAAACTTAAAACTTCTTATTTATACAGTCCATTAATATGTTTGGGCTTGAGGGTGCAAGAAGAAAAAGCTCTCTAGTGCCCTGTTTTACACCTACACCAAATAATCTTGGTCTTGACCTAGAATGAGCTGGCCAGCCTCTTGCTGGACCATTATCTTCTGAATTTCCTGCCCTTAATGGGAACTTGTGGACAAGAAAAATCTCTTGGGAGGGTATTTTGTGCATTCCTTTTACTACAGATAGTGATTCTTGCCCTGTCTCATGGGCTAATAATTTGAATCTTTAAAGGCTGCTTCTAACCCAAAGAGCAGCAGAATTATCCAAAGCCATCTGTCCCAACATATTTTTCCGCTGTTTTTCAAACCCCACAGAAAGCCCTGATGAGAGATATGTTTTCTTGCTTTTTCCTGAGTGACCCTGCTACCAAGAATGGTAGTCAGAGCTCTTGGCTATACACTTTTTTAGGGCTGCATTCAGGCTTCATAAAATGAAAATATAAATTGAACTGTGCTTTCTGGCAGAAAGCAGAAGGACTATGTGCTAAAATAGTAGCTCTGTAGAGGATAAGATAAATGTATACAAATCTCTAGAGATGCAATAAGTCTGCCATTCAGCCTTATTTTAAAATAGTTAAGAGGGAAATCTTGCTTCTGACAGTCAACTACTTCTGGACTTTAATTAAACCTATCCAGTCTGCATACTTTCTGCACAAGTACTCAGACTGCTTTGGTTTTTTGCTGGATCAGAAATGAAGAACAGTTTTTCATATTAAGCTTGAAATCTGAGCCATGCTATGTAGGACTTCAAAGTCATTTTGTCAGGGATGGGTCAGAGAAATGCAGCTGTTTGGTGACGCAAAATGTCAGGAATACTAAAACCTGATCTAGTCTGAGGCGGTGCTCTCAATTGGTTACCATTATATGCAAGTTTTTTCCCCAGCAATTTTGGTCTTTTATGCAGAGCCGTGAGATCAATTCATCTTTGCATCCCCTTCCCTCCTCTGTTCCTCCCACTCCCCAAACTCATATTCACTTCAGACTTCCGGGGGGGGGGGGGGGGGGGATCTTGACATCAGTATAAGGAAACAGTAGGGTATGAACTGAGAAAGATGCACATGCCAAGCTACCTTCAGGTCCTGCTTGTGTGAAGATGTTAAATGACATGCTTATTTTGCAGCTTAGTTCCATTCTGCAGCCTGTAGCTTGGCAGTAGAACCCCAGTTTCGCAAAGCTTCATTTCTGTAATGACTCAGTGTTTGCTGAACAAGAATGTCCCATACTTCCCACCAAGGTACACGCTTAAGGATTTTCTTTCTCTGTGCTAAGCAACAAAGGAGAAAGAGAGGAAGGGCAAGGACTGTTAATCTTCAAAATAGTAATATGGCTGTGATGTTCTTCTCAGAAACATCCTGACTAGGGTTTCCCACACTTGCAAGCATTTCGTATCTCACCACATAGTACAAACTAACCCAAACTGTGAAGGATCATTTTTCATCCCTAGAACTGGTGTTCCTTGATGCAGCTTTTAGTTTTCCCACTTCCTGGGCAATCACTTGATTATAGTTCAGTGTTGGTAACAGTTTCAAAATCTTTCATGCCTTTCCTTAATATTTGGTTCAGGAATCCAGTAGCCTACAGACCCAGTACTGCAGCAAGCCTGTCTGTCTTCTGGAGATGAAAGGCTGTTTCACACATTTTGAACTGCATAATTTCTTTGCTTGGTACCAGGTGGCTGAAGCAGATGTTGAATGACTGGGGAGGTGGGTTATTTTTCCAGGATTGCCTGCAGCTTCCCCACACTACAAGCTGTTCATTTGTTGGTCCAGTCTTAACCTTCGAGTTTGGTTCATGTTTCTTATTGTGTGCCTGGTCAACAGCCCCCTCCACCACAGCCCAGCTCTTGCTGCGTCCCTAGTTGCATTTGTTCACAGAGCTTGGGTGGCTTTGCAGAAGCAGACCTGGGCCTATAGGTGGGAGACAAAGCGGATGCGCTGCGAGTAGGCCAGGTCCACGACATAGAGCAGCAGGTTCACATAGGTGAAGATGGCAATCACCAGCTGGCTATCCCAGGGGCACTTGCCCTTGGCACAGAGCGCGGGGCGCTGCGGGGAGCCGTACTTGCTGTCGAAACAGAACACTGGCCAGATGACCGCCGCGCTCACGTACAGCAGGACGGCCACGAAGGTGTAAACCACCACAGAGCGCTCAAAGGGAAACCACAGCGTGGCTGTCTTACCCGTAACGCTGAAGGCCACCACCACCACTGTCATCACAAAGCAAAAGCTGAAGACAGCTACGCACCACTGTGTCGCCACGTACTTGCTGTACTGGCTGTCATTCACCAGTGCCCCAAAGATGATGCATGCCACAAAAGCCTGCACAATTTTCAGGAGGCCAGAGACTGTGGCCATGTAGCTGGTGACTTGTCCTGGCTTTGCCCTGGTTAAGAACACTTCCACAGCGTACGCAACGAACAGGAGGCCTGCAAAGACGCTGGCTGCTATGCGAAAATCTCTCACCTCACAGCCGATCGGATAACAACTGAGCTGGACAAAATAGAGTGGGTAGATCACCGCAGCTGTGACAGACATGAGTGTGGCCAGCATGGCAAAAGCAGCAGTGAAGTTTCCCCACGAAATGCGCAGGCAGCTGTGCAGTTGCGTGAACTCGCAGGTTATGATAAAGACAGTGATGGCAAAACAGAAGGTCCAGACAAACATGCAGAAAGTGCCGTAGGCTGCACTGAATCCCCCTTGGTGGGCTACCAGGCTGAATGTGGTGCATCCAAATGTCATCTGCAGTAAACGAGCTATTCCCACCGGGGACGTCACTGCAGCTGGGTTCAGATATGGTCCTCCCGTGCTCTCCATCATCTTTCCAGTTCAGCAGATGCTGCACTTGCAACCCTCAAAACTTCCTTTCAGGCTTTTGCTTCTTTGTCCTGAGTCACACCTGATACCAATTGGATAGAGCAGCAGCTTTAATCCACACTCGTCTCTGCCGGTATCACTAGGTGCTGCGTGTGACGCTGAGCATGCGTTTCTGGCAGGCTCTCGGTACAGGCTCGCCTGCTGCAGGGAGGTTACTGACTGGCTGTGCCTGCTGGCTGCATTCTCAGGGCACCATGACCAGCTCACTCTGCCTGCAGAGGTCTGAAAAATCGTCCCTTCTTCCGTCCTTTCGCTCTCTCCTTTCCCACATGGTGGCTAAAAGGGGAAGCTTCTGCCTGGGGGCCAACATTTATTCCATTTTAGCTCTGCAGCTGTAGCTCTCCACTCTGACGTTTGCAGGAACCTAGGCGTATAAATAGGCATTATATTAATAGTGCTGGAATGGAATGAGTCCTGCCCCCCACAACTCCCCAGCGCTGGTGTTAGTTACACCGAACCAGTCAGCTCCGTCGGCTTGGGGCTATCAATATTGTTATTCTGCTACAAACACTCAGGTTGAGCGCTGCTGTTCTCCAGGCGGCTGACACATATTGCGGAGGCTCCTTGTGGAAGCAGGCTGTGATCCAGCCGTGCTGCAGAAATAGGAGCTCAGTCCTGCAGGGCCTGTGGCCCTGAGCTGCTGTACAAGCCTGGAAGCATCACAGACACTTAGAAAGGATTTATACCAGAGGCCACACCAGGAACTGACTCACTTTACTCCATTTGATTGGGAGCAGTAGTATATTTACCTGCTGTGAAAGGCCATGCTGTGCTTTGGGCATTAGCGAGAGCATGTGACTGTGAAGATTGAGAATTACTTCTCACTCCATCTCCTTACACTCCTCCCTGTCTCTGTTTTGCTTATATATGAACAAGTTAATCTTGTATCTTTGAATACCAGAAATAAATAGAAGTGCCCACAAAGAATTGCTTTGATATTCTTAGCTCTGCTTTGGAATATAGATTTCAATGTGTAAGGTCAAACCCTTGTTGCTCAGTAAATCAAAGCTTTCACAGATAGTTATTTTCAGCCTAAATTTTTCCTGAACAAGGTCTCTACTCAAAAGTCTCTTAATTTTAATTTGAAGAGACCCGAATACAATTTCTGCTGTAGTTTCAGATTCAGAAAAATTAAAAATGCAATTCATAAAAAAAAAAAAAAAAAAGTTCCTCACCTACCTCTTTAGTCATTTCTCTCTTTTTTTTTTTTTTTTTTTTTTTTTTTTTTTTTGTTCTTAAAGCAAAGAACAAATGCACATTGCTAACTTCCCACCTGCAGACAGGCTCGCCCAGTGCTGGTCCTGGTACGAGGAACTGGGGGTCATCCCAGGAGCTCCTCACAGGTGCAGGCACTCAGCCTAACCGATGGCCAGATTAGCCCAGCCCTGACCAATAAAAATGTCCTGAATTGCTCTAAATAGCCATAAGCTGTGCTGATAAAGTCTGCAACTTCCCAAAGCAGAAACTACAGGAGTCGCTAGATTTATGTGGGAATTACATCAAGTTCATGCTTAGTAACAATATTAATTGCTCAATATTATTGTTTTTATATTCATATGTTAATAGGACAAATATGAGACCCAGCAATGGACTACCACATGCTGTGCTCCCAGTGAGCATGCTGCTACCCTGAACCCTTGCCCTTTCTTACTCTCTGTGATGGTAATTCTTCAGTTTTAGCAGAAATTCTCATTCTCCAGACTTCACTTACAATGTGTGTAACTGTCCGTATTGTAGCATGTCCCATCAAATAGAGAGCCTATGCCGGAAGGCAGAGGAAACCTGCTGTTGGGCTCTTAACCAGCCTCTCTGGGCAGCCTGGTGTGCTGTCCCTGTGCAGTCTCAGCACACCATCAGTGACACTCTGTTGCACCTACACACAGCTGAACTTACACTCATCGCTTTTCTCTTTAAGCCCTAGCAGAAGCTCCCCTCTCTTCCCCCCCCCATACTATAACATTCAGCTGCAGCTGTCCCACACTAGCTGTGTGGGCCCAGCGAGAACCATTTATTCAAATCTTTATTATACAATCATCAAGCAAGTGACTGTACTGAACCCCACAGTCACAGGAAAAGTACACTTTTCAGTTTATAGCACACTATGTCACTGCTTGTGCTGCAGGTCGCTGCATCACCTCCCCATCTGCCAAGGGGAACCATCCGGACTCATCATTTGTCTTGGAAAGGCAGTTGCAAGTGCAGAGCAAGGGGATGGTGCAGGCCATGCACACCCAAAGAGAGCTGCTCGCCAGGCCCAGTGCCGCACGCTGGTGACTGTGGGCCCTGTCAGGTGCATGTGCACTGTGACCGCAGTCAGTCGCTGAAGCCAGTCCTTGGAGTTGGCCTGGTCCTGCTGCCTGGCTTCCACTTCCTGCGAGAACTGGTGCTGCGCGGGAGAGGCCTCAGCTCCGTGAGAGAGACAGTGCCGGCAGAGGGCAACTGTCATGCTGCAAGCAGCACTGAGAGGTGCTGCACCGTATAGACTGCTGTCTTCTGCAGGAATATTTGGGTTTGAATGAGCAGGTCTCTGCCCCCTGTGCCGCTCCAGTTCCTCCATATGCTGCCAGCAGTCTGATTTCCCAGCATCACATGAATGCATTTCAAAAGCACTTGAATTTTATTTTTGCTTTAAAAATTTTAAGCAAATATCTGATAGAAGGTCCTGCATTAGAAGCCCACAGCTTCTTGCTCCCTGCCACATCAGCTTGTTGCACTGGTCCTTTGCGAGTTTTTTGTACTGGATGGGGAATAGTGCTGCCTGTACAAGTGCAGGTTTGCGCTGAAAAGAGCTCCAGCACCACAGACCTCTGCTGGTGAATGAAGTGGCAGCTTTGCAATTAAAATGCTTGCTGAGATGCACACCTACCTGTACATCAGGCCAGTGGCTCCAAAATGAGAAGTCAGCACACCTTACAAAGTGAGACATTGGTTGACACAGAGAAGACCATAACCCCACCAAACTGTCCAGATGTTTAGCCTGGGCTCCACACTGGAGCTGTACTGCCATGCAGAAGGCGCTGCAAGGGCCAGCACTGTGCTCAGGCTCAATCCACTGCTCCCTGGCTGCAGCAGGGCTGCAAAACTGAGGCAGCAGCGGCAGTGCTGGCCTAGCACTGCTGCTGCCCTCTTGCAGCATTTCCATAGTGACGATGCTGCCTCCCCATCACAGGCCCAAGGAATGGGGTGCCTTGCCCCACAGCAGCTGGGCTGTGCCTCACCTCGCACCAGTGCAGCACGACTCCTTGCAGCTGCTCTGCTCCTGGAACACTTGCAGGTGTAACTGCTTGCGCACCACTTTATCACAGCTGGGCTTTATGCACCCTGCCATCTGGGGTCTGCTGTCCTCCTCCACAAGGACTAAAAAGGGGGTTGCTGCTCATCTAGGTAAGAGTTAGTTTCTGTTAACAGGCCCCTGTGTTTTAGCAGTAATTCTTGCAGTGAGCAGAGGTATGGACTTTACCCTCCAGGTCACAACTGCAACCGCTGACGTGCCAGATGCCGGTGTCTGGAACTGTGGCCATGTTGTGCAGAAACAGACATTCTACTATCAACTTTTGACTTCTTAGTTGCATTTTAATTTGGGCTCAATCACATTATGTTTTTAGAAGCAAATTTTCAATGATGGCAGTTTATGAGGGAAAGGACGTCATCTAGTCATAAGATCTGAGAGTTCCCCTCATGGTGCCCAGTACTTTCAATCTTACTTTTTTTTTGCCATTGGTTTCCATGTAACAAATATCACAGCGGATGAACTTAGAAGTGCTGGATTTACAAAGGCTTGGGAAATTTGTATTTATTGCACAAGGACAATAAGAAATACAGAACTGGAAATTACCTCCTGGGTTACAGATTGCAGTTTCCAGTTACTACTTGCAACCACCTTATATAATCTAATAAATTTATCAGTGTCACCCCTTAAAAACATCTCTGAGAGCCTTGCTCCCTGCTATAACTTTTGCAGAGCCACACTAAGCTAAAAGTGTGATTCCTGATTTCTAGGAATTTTTTTTCTCTGTTTGCAAGAGAAACAGGATGTCTCGTATCCGCTCTCAACATTTTTCATCTGCTCTAAGATGAATTAACCTTTTAGAAATACAGGTAATCACCTCTGTATATACTGTTCCAAACTTCTACAGTGGCATTTATACTTTCCTGCGCCCTGTTGAAATACATGACTGGACACAGAGTGGAGCACTTGTCATAGCTACAGATGCATGATATTGTGTATAGTCACCCCGTGAGCAACTGGTATGGACAGTAGTTTCCCTTTATGCTTCCCGCTGAAAAACTCTTTAGAGAACAGCAGGAATTCTGGCTACTAGTCAAGTACCAGCACTTTGCACTGATTCACTCCATTTGACCCCAGCCCTCAAAGGAATCCAATTTTCCTGTATGCTTTTCCAAACTGTCTTGGTACTGAGGAAGCCTCTCAGTTTTGTGGCATGAAAAATGTAATTAGAACAGTGTTACTTTTATACCAAGCTCATTAAAATACAAAGAATATTAGTAGTCCCTAGATTAATCAGAGGGGAACTTCGGCATCTCAGTTCTGCTTGCAGCATTATTCATTTTCTCTTTAGCTACTTTTTATCTTAAATTGGTACTAAACCCCACCTTGCACAGCTGAAATGCTATTTTCATGTGTGGTACTGCCTACCTAACTATTGATTGTTCAAGCCCATCAGAAGTAACTGTATAGTATGGGTTTTGTTTTCATTCATTTATGACGAATTCTTACAAATAATACCATTTTAACATGGCAAGACCTCTTTTGGAAGTGATTTGTGTTTCAGCTGCCTACGTGTTGTTTAGCTATTTACACAAATGTAGGTAAATACAAAGCAGGTGTTAAGAACTTCTGCAGAATGGATATAAATTACTGCTACTTGTATGGGTTTGACTATACCAGCCGCAGTGCGTTACTGTGTAAAGCTTTTAGTGCAACTGTCTTTGTGCTTTCCTCACCCAAAGCAATGGTCTCTCACTCTCTCCAGCATCAGCCACCCATTCCTGTTTCCTCTCCTGTTCTCCTCCCATTAAAAACAAAGGGGATTCTGTATGTTCCCTGAGGTGATTGTTTGCAAACGTTTACAAGACTAGAAATATGTCGGTTCTTGTCTTGTGCTTGCTACCTTTTATGTTCCAAATGTTTCCCATTTTAAGATGGGCCAGACAATCTGATCAAACCAAACACTTATCTCATTAGAATAATGGCCTTTGCTGTAAAAATAGATGCCTCTCTGCATCTTAGAATGTAATGCACCAGAATACCTGATAAATCATGATCCTCAAGCTGGAGGTGCTTGGCAGATGAGAATCTCTGTACTTAGACCTCACATTACAACCTTTTCATTAGAGAAACAATGAAAAAACAAACTGCAAGGGGAACAGAGAAGTCTGATTTTTATAAAATGTCAGTACCACCATCAGCCCTTTCCCAGACACAAGTGATCATAAAGAAAACCTATCCAAATGAGCAGCACATACAACTTTACAAAGACATATGAACAGTTCTCTGACTAGCCCTTATAAATAGCATTTTACATATTAAAATAAATATGTCCATATTGCCAAAGTAGCAAGAGGTTTCTTTGTTATTTAAAAAAAATATGTTACAAAACAATATCATTTATTTTATATTTCTTGCTTATTTAAAAAAGTAATAAAAAGTCATTTTATAAAATAATACAAAAGTAAATTGAGTACAAGAGTGTCCACCCCTAGCACATGTCCTTGGTTTGTACATTATGACACATCATGAGACACTGACCTCCAGGAAGTCATGTAATTTCTTCACTTCTAGTTGGTCAAAAGAAATCCAGTGCTTGCTTTTTTCACCACTTGTATCAAGTCTATGATGTAAAAAAATCATGGCAAGGAAAGAAGTCCTAGATCTGGGGAAGGTTCCACTGCTGCTATTTATGGTTTGGCTACTTCCTGCATCAGATGGCCTTGTGTAACACAGAAAGAGGATGTGAATGCCCAAAACAGCCCTAGTGTGTGGAGGTAATGAGTTCCAGTCAAACAGCCGAAGGAAGAAACTGCTCTTTTCTTGACACGTCCTAAGCGTGCAAGATTTTGGGGGCATGTGGGCACATATGGGTTTGAGCCTGAATGGGTATGGGTATGCACCTGCCTGTATGAGTATGAGGAAGAGCAGAGAGTCTGGAAGAAGGGCTTAGAGTCTCCTCTGCCTGATCTAATCTCTCTGCCCCTCAGAAGATCCCTTCTTAGTTACCACTGCTGAGCATTCCCAGAAGTTTACTGGGCTCCAGGCCCTGCTGCTGTGCCATCTTCTGAACATCAAAACCCATGTGCATGAGGAACTGGATCACATTCATCTCCTGCCCTGTGAACTGGTCCCTGATGGTTGGGCATGAGGGGTTGCAGTGGGGCCACGGACAACTGTCAATCAGATGAATTGGGCAACCTTTTAGAGGGGTTTTCCCATTTTTGTTGCTCTCATGTAGGCTCCGATCCCAGCAGTGCAGGGCACGGGGTAATGAAGTCCCCTTCACCTGGATGTCTGTCCAGTGACTGAAAAGACAAACCATACAGATTGCATTAGAGGTCAGGTTGTCAGAATGGCCAGTTCCCCGGCGATTCCCCTGTTAACCTTTCATAGAATCTGCAAAAGCACTCACTTGCGTATAATGATCTCATGAGACAAGCAAGCAGGAGCAAAGCTAGCGCTAAAGGGAAAAAAAACAACAACAACAAAAAAAAAAAAAAACACACATGGATCAGGTCTTGGAAGGACAAAGTTACTCCTGTTAAATAAAACCTTCCTGACAAGCTAGAAAGTGGAAGTTTTGCTGCCCCTGGCAAGAGATTTAGAAACAGCAATGGCTGTGTTCCATCCTGCCTAACAGTGCACACGTGCAACAGGGACTCATGAATAGCTGCTCTTGCATGAAGCAAATAAGGCACATTAATAATTCCTCTTCTGCTGTCTCATCAACTATCTGGTTTACAGTCACTACCTTTCAACGCACCCCATCAGGTTCATAGCTGTGCAATGAATGGCAAGGCTTCTCAGATCTCACTTTGGAGGTAGGAAATGAAAAACCGTGTTCTTCCAGATAGTAACAGTTTACTGAAAATTGTGAATCTGGAACTTATTTTGCACTTATTCAGAAATGAAAAGGGCAATATTCTTGATACAGACTAAGTATGGTTACCTAATTTATGGTTTTTGCAGAGCTCCAAGAAGTGTTACTAGAATACTGGATAAAGGACTTCTCTTGGAAATAAAGACGCCAGCTTTTCTCAGTGGAAGACTTACGTTACATCCTTCAAGGTGTTTCTCAGCTCCCTACCCAGGTTCTGGATGTAGAGCCACTGCCCCTCCTGAACAGGCTGGCCAGTTAGGTGTACATTATCTACAGTAAGCTGGGCCTCGTCAAAGAGCCATTGGACAATGAAGACGGGACCTAAAAAGACAAAAGAATTGGGAAAGAAATACCTGTAGCTAGTCACAAATACAGAGAAAACTCTAGAATCCATTTTAAAACTCTTTTCTCATACTTACACCGAAGAGTAGGGTATATCTTGTATCCAAAAAAGCAATTCCATTCCTCTCCTTCTTTAAACTGCAGTTTACAACGCTCAGGAACAATACCATTCCAATACCTACAAGACAAAGAAAGCAGTAATAGGATGAAGGTCATAATGCCATCTTAACAACTGTCCTTCCACATCCTAGCCTATTGCTATTCTGGTTATAATTCCAACTTATTAATAGCAGAATTTTTCCTCAGCTGTCATGTCCTATCAACACATTTTAGGGTATCTGCAATTACACACATACTTTTGCATAGCTACAGTTCAAATAATTTTCTTTTCCAATAAAATAATCCAAGAAGCCTCTAACATAGGCAAGAAGTACTTTTTAAGTACCAAAATGCAGGAAAAACGAGAAGGAGGGCATCTCCTCCTCACTCTAATGTCTTACAAAAGGGTAGTTTAAAGTATCTGATTGTACCTTATTCCTCTCTTGATGGCTTCTGTTGGAGCGCACGTTATGGTATCTATACAGTCAGTTCTGCGATACTGTTTATTATCCAGGAACCAGCCAGAGTCTGCCAAGCCTCGAACCTGAATCCCGTGATAACCCATTTCCTCTAGCTGCTCTGCCACTCGATCCACATTCAGGAGCACTCCTGTCCCTCCAGCGCTGCAACAGCAATGTTAATACTGCAGTCATGAAGCACGCACAGCTATTACATGGCTGGCTAGAGTACAAGTCCTCTCACAGCAACAACACTCTAAGCAACTCCATCAGTCACAGGACAATACAGTCATTGGTCACCAAGTTATTTCCTTGCTTTGCAAAATACTGAGGAATAAAGCCAATGATGATCAGAAACAATCTGATAGCTCAGTAACCAAATCCCGTTCTTGTTCTTTCTTCTAGATGATGTAGTTGCAAGAATTTTGGGTGCTTAAAAATGGGAAGAATTGGAAGTGAGACCAATTCACCCTCTAACATCCTTATGTAACACATGCTGTATGTACCACAGCTTCGTGCAACATAACATGATTAAGAGCACCTATGTCAGGCAAGTCTGAACTTTGAATTCAAATATCTGGAATCTGCTCATAAGGGGCACGTGGTTCACAGTGCAGAACCACAGAAGCCAATATTCTTAATGCAGGGCAGAGTGAATATATCCCTGTCTCCAGCAAAACTTTTACTTTATTACTATTTTCTCTCAAATGTACTTGAACCAAAAGCTGAGGAACTATTTTTATATCATCCGCTATTGTACCACCCATAGGAGGAAACTGAGAACAGATTCAGGGTTTGCTGTGTTATTTTTCAGGAATTTTTCAAGATTTGATGAGACCTTCCCCCTGAAGAGCTGCTTTCTACTGTGGAAGCCTGCTGTTCTCATCACATGAAATCTTGTAGATACCTACCTGCTTCCTGCTAGCAGCAACACTTTTGCAGTGCTAAGACCTTTTCCCACCAGCTCCTTTATAACCTCCTGAATGATCAGTGCTCCCATGAAGGCATATTCATCTGGAAGAGAAAGCTCAGTGTCAACAAGAAGCTGTTTGCTGTGCAGGCTAAGTCTTTGCTCCTCTCCACAAATGCTTAAGAACCTTTTGAAGGAATCACATGCCTAAAAATAGGCACATTTTCCCAACCTATATCAATCAGGTCTAATAAAACATATTCCCTCTAATACAAAAAATGCTTCCCTGAAAGAACCCGAATACAGAGGGATTGTTTGTAGTGAAAAAAAAAAATCTACCCCCAATACACAGTAACACAAGCACACCTTTCTACAACCATGCTTATGAACTGATAAACTTAGAGAGGAAAATAACAGCATACCAGAAAGGCTCTGGGACCCTTTCTATGAGGAATATTCATACCTTTCTATAAATTAGAACCTCAGTTCCAACTTATTGCATCCCTTTTTATTCCAGTCCATAAAGCCAACTCAACCATGCAATATTTCAAAACACTACATTTATATAGACTACTACTTCCTTTGCATCACCAAAAAGCTGAAGTGTAACCATGTCACAGCAAAAATCATAAGAAGCTGTGAAATGAAAAGGCCCCTTACTATGACAAAAAGTATATTTTTGGCATCCATAAGTGGTCAGTTTTTCCATTTAAGAGTTTAGTGGAAAGAGACATTGAGTAACAAAGTGGGTGGCTCTAGGGCCATAATTCAAAGACCTACTCAGAGAAAAGCACTGGACCTTCTAACTTTTTGGTGTCATGTCCCAAAGCATCTTAGGCCTACTGCTTTCATTCACATCAGTGCACGTCAGGAGTAGTTCCATTCCAGTCAAAGAAAACTCAACATGAACTAAGACCTGGTGATTCTCTAAATAGTACTGCATCTAAATACCAGTCCTGCTTAACTTGGGAAATGCAATGAAGTACATGAGGTAGAACAATTCATTTGCATGAAATTTAGCTTAAACCAGAAGAGGACTCCTTTAAGCAGACTCTCAGAGACATGTTATTGTCAAAATGAGAGCTGATGTAAAACAAACACAAATTATGATGAACTACTCTTTTGTCTTCCAAGGCAATCTGCAGACAGCTTTAGCCCGACACATGATGGCTGTCTTCAAAGGCCAGATATCTTTCTGATAAAAGCTTGAAACTAAGTTCACTTCACTCGACTCTCAGATCAGCAAAGCCAAAGTCACATGAAACAAACCATGGCTCCTCAGCTACAACAATTAATTTGCTGTGTGCTGGATTCTGAAGATTCAGCTAAAAGGAATTCAGTGCCTCTAATCCTTGCATACTGCATCATTGTACATCTCTGCAAGCAGTGGCTCTGAACTATTTCAAAACAGGTTGGGCTAAAGAGATCAGGATGTTTTATCTGGAAGTTACTTGATATTCTTTCCTGTCCTTTAGCAAGAAAAAGCGCATTCTTCATTCACGTAATTTCACAGAAGTCTGGCCATATCCTTTAATGTGTGATGTCTGTGGCAGCAACAGCCCATCAGCAACACTCACTTTTCTCAGACTTGGAAGAGGCACCACTCCAAACATCACTTGAGCAATAAGGGATGAATCTGCAAAAGAAAAGTGTGTGAGAACTGATGTTCCTTTGACATCCAAAGAGGGGTGAGGACAGGGTCAAGTAACTGGAAGAAAAATAAACCCTGGCTGAGGGGAAAAGGAAAGAATTTCTTCTCCAGTTAGACACTTGCATACCTACCTGTGCAACAAGGTGACAATTATAACTCTCTTGGGATTTCTTCTGAACACTAGTAGTCTTAGTGAGTTAAATCAACAAATAACGCACCTTATTGATTTAACTGAAGTACTAAGCTCAGTGGATAGAACAGAAGGTCTAGATTTTGCTCTTGGCTGTCCCATTGGTATGATGGGTGGCTTGCCACAGGGCAACTCTCTGTGCTTCAGTTTTCCATGTGTGAAATGAAGAGACCTTGTCCATGCAGAGTAAGTGTTGAGCGCTACCACTGGAGGCTTATGCAAGAATACAGTTACCTTCACATTTTTGTCTCCAGCTTGTGGGATGCAAATTAACCTCCATGTCTGCTGCTATGCCCTGCTATACAGATACTTACATAAACTGGTATCTTTCCCATTTCTCTTCTCTGAACTGGAAGAGCTACTCTAAGTTCCTTTCAAATTGGCAAATGTAAGGCACACTATCAACTCACCACCCACAATAGTATTTCCCCTTGCAGACATTAGTTATATCTATCTCTGTAGCATTCTTGCTAGCCTAAGAGGCAGGAGATGCTGTTTTAGTATAAAGCTATTCCACATATTTGTCTGTTCTTACACCATGTTTGCATTCCACCAGTGGGGATTTTCTTCTGGTTGTGATGACAGGATCCCAGTTCCTGCAGATGAACACACAAAAACAAGAAATGTACACTTGCCACTCTGAGGTTTTAAAGAAACTCTGTCAGCCTAATGCAGGAAAACCATTGGTAAGAAAGAGGAGGAGTGAGGAACATTTCTAAGTTTGCCCTTTGATAGATGTGACTTTCAGAATTTAATTCATGCTACAGATGAAGGCTGTCAAGAAGACTGTGGTAGTATAAAAAGAAGCTGTGACACCTGTTGAGAGGTACACACTTCCCCAAACAGCAAATCCTAGCAGGTGAACTGTATTATATGAAATTACAGGATTTGTGTAAACGACAGAGGTCTTCATATACAGCAAGCTCTGAGCATAAGCAGTAAGAGATGAGAGCTCCATATTTCTGTGTTGACTCAGGAGCCTTGTGGTCCAGGGTGTGGGTATCCATGGTATTAATTCCACCTTATACATTAAATTAAAAGCTAAAAATACTTTTACATATATACCAAATGTATGCTTTCACACAGGCAGTCTCTGCTGTTGCTTAAGCAACATTACGCAGAAAGGGGATAACACAACTCCAGATAAGAGGCCCAGACAATTCATCTGATTTTTCTGTATGTCCATAGGGCCAGTCCTATTGTAGGCAAACAAAGGAATCCAGGGCATTGTGTAAGCAGGTATACGTGTCTTTACAAACAGTCTAAGAGGCCCAAGAACACTTCTCACAGGATTGAGAAGCACAGACTTTCTTTAAAGAAAACAAAAAGCAAAAACCCAACTCTGTAAAGCTCCCAAGAGGCTCTTCTGTATGTGCATACATTTAAAATAAAGAAAGTATATTGGCCATGGTTCAAAAAAGTAGCATCCTCTTACTAGTCAAAACCATACATCCAAGCACATGAGTACATCTGTGCTTTTATGATCTTTCACGAGAGTGGAGAAACATATTTATTTGCACCTATCCAGGCAGGAACAACAGTCTGTCTGCACCTGGACTGAGCAGGAGCAGCTACAAGGCCATGAGCAGGTGCTCACAGGGACACCGATGACAGACGCCTCGGCAGAGCCCCGGCATGGTCATGCCCAGCGTGCAGAGCAGCAACTCACCGACTCTGGTTACCGGCCACTCCTTGGAGCTCATGAGCCGCCGCATGGTGTCGAAACGGGTGTCGCAGTTCTCCCGGTTGAAGCAGTACCACCCTCCTGGCGAGGAGAAGAGACCTGTAGACCACTGCCCCGCCGGAGGGGGCGGCCAGGGCCTGGCGGCGGGGACGGCGCCCGGGACACATGGCTTGGCTCCGGCGGGACGTGAGAGGCGACGCCGCTGGCGAGGCGACGCCGAGGGAAGGCGGCCAGCACACACACGCCGCTGCCTTTGAAGGGGAACCTTCCCCCTGCCCGGCCTCCCACCCACCGCGGGATGAAACGCTCGGACTGTGCTGAAATAAAGAAGCGCCTGAGGCTCACCCTCCAGGAACAGCAGCCACCGCCGGCTGCCCTTGGACTCCTTGAGGTAGTAGCTGAGGACAAACAAACAGGAGGCGGCGTGAGCAGGGAGCCGCGCCCGACCGCAGCGCTTTGATGTCGCGGGCCCCGCAAAATATTTGGTTAAAGCGCCGGGGCGGGGGCGGAACGGAGGCGGGCGGGCGCCGCCGCCGCCGCCGCCCTCCCGAGCGCCTCAGGCCGCGCCGCGCGGGAGGCGCTCGCTGCACCTGTCGCGGCTGCGCCACGGGCCGCCGCGCGGTGGCGCCGCCGCGCCGGGCCGCGCCGGGCCGCGCCGGGCCCGCGGGAGCGCACGGCGGCCCGGGCCGGGCCGCGCCGCCCCGCGCTGGGCCGGGCTCGCCGCGGGCGGCGGCGGCGCGGCGGCGCGGACTCACCCGGCCGGGCTGCCATCGTTGCAGGTGACCGAGGCGTTGTGCAGGAGGTGGAGGCGCAGGTCGTGGGGCAGCGCCTGCGCCGAGCAGGGGTACAGCGACTGCGCCAGGCTCTTGATCTGCGCCATGAAGCTGTCCATGTTGCCCTCCACGGCGGTGAAGTCCAGCGGGAAGCTCTCGGCCGCCGGCGCCGCCGCCTCGCCGCGCTCGCGGGCCGCCGCGCCGCGCCGCCGCCAGCCTTTCCTGCCCTCGCCGCCCGGCCCGGCGTGCAGCAGCCCCAGCAGCAGCAGGAGGTGCACGGCCGCCGTGCCCATCGCCGCCCGCCGCCACCCGCCGCTCGCCGCGGCGGCAGCCAGCCCCCGGCGGCGGGCAGCGCCGCCCGCGCTCCGCCGCGCCGCGCCGGGCCGCCCGGGCCGGGGGTCGGCGGCGGGCGCCGCGGGCAGCGCCGCGGGCGCGGGCAGTGCCGCGGGCGGCGGCTCGGCGGCGCGGCGCGGCGGCGCGGCGCGGCTCCCGGCGCTGCAGCCCGCTGCCCGCTCCCAGGCGGCGAGCATGACAGAGGGGCACGGAGTGCGCGGGGAGCGCGCCGGGGGCGCCGCCAGCCCGGGCGCCGCGTGGGGCAGCAGCCGGCCAGCCCCCGCCCTGCCCTGCCCTCCGCCCCCTCGGCGCGAGGCGGGGGGAGCGGGGGGTCTGCGCCGCACCGCGCCGCGCCTACCGCGCCCGGGCACCGCCATCGCCGCCGGGGCCGGGGCGAGCCGCCGCGGCGCCCTGCCAGCCCGGCCCGCGTGGCGGCGGGCACGTGGGGCCGCCCCGGCCCCGGCAGCGCCGCGGGGGTCGGGGCCGGCTGCCGCCCCGACGGCGCCGCCCGGCCGGCAGGCCCCGCACGTGGCGGCCCCGGCGGCGGCGCCTCCGGGCCCGCGGGCGCTGCGCCCCCCTGCTTCCCCCGGCCCCGACGGCGGCTCCTCCCCTGCTCCCACGGGCGGTGACCCCCGGCGGCGCTCCCTCTCAGCCGCGCCGTCTGCCGCGGTGCTGCCGCTTCACCCGGCGCCCGCAGAGAGTCGGGGGCGGCAGGATGCTCCGGGACGAGAGACGCATACCGCTGCCCCGGGAACAAAAGGGACTGGAACGGCCGTGAATAAATTTCGATTGGAAATTAAGAGAGGGCTTTTCCCCAAACATTTGTGGAGGAGCGGGGACGCTGCGGGGGGAAGAGCAGGGGACCCAGCCGGGCTGGGCCACGCTGCTCTGTCCCTGCCGCTCCCCCCTACCCCCGCGAGACCTGCCTGAGGTTCACGTGCTCGGAGAGTTCTTCTAGGTCCTATTCTCAAACCATCGGGCTTATCCTCCAGTAGCTTCCCTGGTTATTCTCCAGAGTTAGGACATTTCCAGCAGTGAAAAAAAAAAAAAAAAAAAAAAAAAATCCTGGACCAAAACTATGTTAAGGATCTGTTACTAGAATGCTTGTCATGTGCGAGACCACAGGATGTTGCAGACATTTTGCAGTTATCTCAGAACTCAGCATTACAAACCCAAGAAATCCAGAGAAAATGTTACCCTTAAAATAATTCCAACTTTGTTTAGATACGGAAATGGACAGCCAATGCATTTAAAAAGCCCTCGAGAGGAACAGGGAAATAGTCTGTGTCTTTGACAGGCAATTTAATCTATCTGGGATCAAAGAGGTGAAAACAGTATAATCTCAGAATAGTACATTATTTTTCTATAGGGCAAGAGTTATGGTTGTTCAGTTGATGTAACTACATTTTCTACCTTAGCGTGTTTGGACTTTAAGCATATCCTCAACTCTGAATTTCCTACTCACACAGCATAGTTTTGTAATATGCTTGTCATGTTTTAATTGCAGTTACTCTAACACACTCTCAGTCTTAGCTCTGTCCTTAGTCAGATTTTTCCTTTCAAATGTTTTATTTTCCTTTCATTTAAATGCTGATAGTACCAATAGTATCTTTAAGATAGGAAAAGCCTAACATACCACACACATACAAAAGCCACTCACTGATATTTTGGGGTGCTTGGCACAGTTCTGTATCACTCTATCTTCTCCTACTCTGCCTTTAACATCCCTTCCTCACTGCCCATGATAGGTATAAGGACTAGTTATAGCAATTAAAGAGCTCACCTGACTGCCTGAGCAGAGGTGCATCTGGAAGCTGGTTAGTTTGCACAAAGTCTGAATAGATGAATTTGTAAGTCCTCAAGAACACTGGAGGCTCACTGAAGTAGCTGGTATTCACAGCTCCAGGGGCTCATGTACCACAAGATACCTCTAGAGAATTAGGCTGAAGAGACTGCTAAACTTCATCTGAATTCTTTTGAGAAAAAGGCTGCCATTCCTAATACCGATAAGCTTGTGTTCTTGGTTTTCATGCACCTTCACTTTGGGGAGGTCTAGCATTGCTGGACTCTAACTGCATTGTACCATCCAGTGCAGTAAGAGGTAACTGGATGTGAAGAGGAACCTTACTGCAAAGAAGAACCCTTGTTAATGCTGATCTTTGGGCCTTTATCCAAAGAGGTGAAGCAGTAATGCTTAAATTATACCTATTTTGGCTTCGCTGAGCTCCCTTCAACTTTCATATTTATCTTAATTCAGATATATCAGAAGGGTTTCCATCAGAGCACTTGTCATCCTTCAAAGCCCAGGAAAACATTCATATTACCTCTGTCATGAAGGTGTTAGGGGGCTATTAGAAAAGTGTGAGGCTGTGCAAGGGTATGGCATGAGAGACTTGCTTTCTTCTAGAGGTTTAAATTTGTTTTGATTTAACTCTTTGTTATACTGAGTTCTGGGAGAACAGAGTGCACAAAAGTTTCAAAGCATTTTCAGATATTGCCCTTCAGCATGAGAGTTTCACTAAGTTTTAATGTTTCCATAAGAGCCATCCTACACTGAATAGATTGGACTCAGTATGGTAGGAAACTCAGAGAAAGCTGGGAAAAAATTAGACTCCTGCTTCTGAAATTGAAGATTTGGCATTTTTATTTCAATAGAAGAAAGGCATGTAGGAGGCCAGCTAGATATTTTTAATTTTTGAGAGTAATGTAAAGGGAGATGCTGTTTCATTTTAATAAATATCAAAATGAATTAATCTGTACAGTATGTTCCAGTATGTCCTAATGTAATTCAGTATGTTAAAAGTATATTAGAGTACGTTGTACAATAGCAAATGAGCCAGTTCTGAAATTTCCTAATACCCTGCAAGACCAAGGTAGCTCCAAGACTTGCCACTTTGGTGTTTCTGTCAAGAGAGGATCCCACTTGCAGTCCTGTGCATGGACTCATGTCACAGGTACGTTTCCCCTTGGCAGCCAGTTCTCACATCTGGTTTAAGCAGCTCTGCAGCCCTAGCTCAAAGTTCCTTGGCACATTTCTGTTGATTTTGTATTAATCAAAAGCTGGGATGTGTTTAAGTTACCTGATAGAAGGCCACCAACCAGTGGATAAAATCCTGTTTTTGCACAGTCACTACTTCCCCACTATCTCTTCTACCAATGTGCAGCAGGGGGTGGGGGCAAAAGAAGCTCAGCAGATAGGACAATATGGCCCATTTATACTCTTGTCACAAATGTGAAGTGCTGTGTGATGCTATACTAGGAACCTCCCTCCTGGATGTGCCCAGGACTCAGCATAATCAGTAGTGCATACTATTGATACAAGTACGCAGAAGGAAATACTTTTCAGAATTGCCATTACTGTGAGAAATAATTATTTTCCTGTGTGATATTTTGAGATTGGTTTCTAAATATTCACAATCACTTTCCTATCATTTTGAATAAAAGAAGGGCTTTACCATGCTTTATCAAGAAGCAAATAAATGCACTATTCTCTGTGCAGATGTGTAACTGAATGCAAACATGCATAATGCTGGGAATATTTATCTAATGCAAAGCACCATTAGCTACCTAAAAGGTGTTTTAAGGTCATTCTGTAGTTTCATCACTGTAATCACAAACAAAACACAAAGGGTCTCTAGCATTTTCAAAAACGGTTTTGAGACTCACCCAGCAGATTTGTAGGCATGCTCTTGATCTTGACAGTGGCAAAAATCTGAATCATTAAAGAATTTTTCAGCTATTCCCTAATGAGTTCCTCTTTCTCTGTAGTATTTTAATGAGCTCCAGGTTGTAGTTCCCTCTTTCTTCCTTCTTTCTTGATGCTTCTAATTTCAGATAAATATTTGAGATTAAAAGTGGCTCTGGATGTTAAATGTGACCCTTAACCTCCGTGCAACTTTCTGATTATGACATGTCATTAAAAGCTAGATTCATCTTTCTCCTCCTGCAGCTTGGAAATGTTCAGCTCAAGTTACATTGGTGTCTTTTTAACAGGAGCAACATTTCTTTAAAGGATATGTCCTTTCAAATGCAAAATAGAAACAGCTGCATGCTTCAGGCAGCAAATAAGAGCCACCCTCCTATACAGAAATGAGACCAAACTTTTGGGTTCCATCAAAACCAAAAAGTATCTTTTAAAATTGGATGACTGCCAGCTAAGTAACCAGTGATGTTAATATTTTAATCCTTTTAATTCTGTTTCTTCTTTTGCTTCCTTCTATTAAGCTATTAATTGATGAAAGGATGGGAGATTTTCACTCCGTTTTAGATACCTGCAGAGTTTTGATCTCTTACCCCCCTCTGTTTTAAAGACTAAAGGGAATTGACAAGACACAGGTATTTGTTGGACCTTTTGTGGCCATGTGGAAACTTTCAGGACAATCTTACCCTTAAGTCCTCATGCCTCTTCAGATCATATTTTACAACAGAAGGCAATTTGAATGGTAGAGTATTATAGGAAATATGTCCACAGACCTGTGGTAACAAGAGAATGATCATTAATTGTAATTATTCTTATATTATGTGATACCAAATAAATTATCCAAGATTTGAGGAGAATGTTCTAAAACAAACACATTTAAGTACATCCATCTTAGAACAAAATTAAACTGTGACACTCATTGCCCAGTTATCTTGTGTGTGCCAAAAGCTTAGATGGGTTCAAAACACAGCTGGGTAAATTAATGTAATAAAAATCCATAAGCTTTATTAGATGTTAAGATACAACCTCTGATTCTAGAAGCCTGGAAGGTGAAGAGAACTGACAACTGGAAATTTATTCTGGGATAAATATAACTGTATATCCTCTTGTTCTGCTGCTGTTCCCAGTCACTGTCAGACATCGATTACTGACCAGACAAAACTGTTATGAACTGTTCCTATTAAGACAGTTCTAAGATGTGGGCCTCTTTCCTGGAAAAGGGAATCCTTGAAAGGACTGCAGTTCATAACTGCCTTATGCAGTGGTGTATTTCAGAATACAAGCAAAGTTCTCTGGTGTATAAGCTGAGAAATTATAAGTAAAAGGATGGTGGTAATACCTCCATATATAGATATAATGATTATACTCAGAAGTTCCATAGTTGCTTAGTTAAATCAATTAAAAAAAATGCATACAGAAAACTTACAGGATGTTGACATTACTGAAAATCATTTGGCTGATGTGGACTAACCAGTTACTTTTCTACGATAACCGGCCATATGCACACTCCCTGTCCATCCCAGCTCTGAAGTAAAATACATCAGTTTAAACCTTTTAAATATATCTAGGAATCACGGATACAAACTGTGATTCCAGTACCCTGAACTCTATAGCTGTATACGCAATATGTCAATGACACTTCCCAATAGAAAAGAGCAAATCCAAAACAAGGACTTAAAAAACTTTTTTAAGCATTACTTTTAAACAACATAATGTACACTAGGATGTCCTATATTAGCATTAGTGCATCTTACTGAGTAGCAATAATGTTGTGTGGACTTAGGAGGCTACATGCATAAGCAAGGAGATGTCCCTCCATCATCCAATTTCTCATTCTCTTAATCTCCCTTCTCTCACACTGCTGATACAGTGTTATCTATAACAAAAGTCTCTTCCCTTAACAGGATCTTTTTCCTTTTTAAACTAAGCGCAGCAGACATTTTTGTGGGAGCTGGTGGGGACTTAAGCTTAACATATATGATAAATATAGAAAAAGTAGAGGAAACATTTGGAATATAGTAACAACTTAAACTAAATAAATTCCAGTGGTTACTAGAACTAAAAGTTCTTTATGATAAGAGCAAACAGACTAGTTGCATCTCTTGAAAATGCCTTCAATGCTAAAACGGTGGTGCTGAGACTGAGGGGGAAGGCTCCAAAAGAAATAACTCAGAGCATTTTTGGGGAGGTGTCATAAAAATCTCCTTTTGTAGGCAGTGGCACACTCCCACCTGCCTTACCACCAGTGTCCTGGTCGCGACACTGTTCCGAGACCCATATGGCAATAGCAGCGCAGTCAGGTGCTCTCATCTTGTCTCTGAAAGGTGGCTATCGTGACAGCGTTTGCATTCTGCTAAGGAGCAGCTTTGCAGCACGTACAAGCATTTTCAGTTACTAGTCACTCTGCCATCACTGCTTACTAAAGGGTCAAGAGCTTAAATCTGGGAAGGAGATTTCTTGCCATACATTCAGCGTGTGACTGTGCCACCCCCAAGTGCATCTGTCCAGCTCGGAGTGAAGAGCCGTAACTGCAGAACGCCCGAACACTGCAAAGAGAAAGGAAAATAAGACACACTAGCAATAGCCACTGGAAACAATAATTGAAGAAAAAGGATAATTGCTTTGGAGCCCGTCGGCAGAGCAAGGGGATGAGGCCACGGTTGATGCCAGCAGGCCCGGCCCGAGGGCTCCAGCTCCGGCTCGCCCCGGGGGCCCCGGCTCCCCGCGCAGCGCCGCCGCCGCGGAGCCCTCTCACGCCGCCGCCGGCCGCCGCGCAACGTCCGCCGCGTCCCGCCGCAGCCGCCAGCCCCTCGCGCCGCGCAGGCCAGGCCGGGCCAGGCCGTGGCGGGCGCGGGGGCGGGGCGGGGCGGGGCGGGGCGGGCTGGCGGCTGGGGGCGGCCCACGGCCCAGCTCCGCCTCGGCCGCGGCGCGGCGGGAGGGAAGATGGCGGCGGCGGGCGGGGGGGGCTCCGCCGTGTCGGTGCTGGCCCCCAGCGGGCGGCGGGTCACGGTGCGGGTGGGGCCCGGCACGGCGCTGCTGCAGGTGGGTGCGGGGCGGGCGGCGGGGCCGGGCCGTGGCGGCGGCCGCTGACGGCTCGGTTCTCTCGGCAGATCCTCGAGGAGGTCTGCAGGAAGCAGGGCGCCAGCCCCGACGGGTTCGGCCTCAAGTGAGTCTCGCTACTGGGGTCGCTCTGGCGGGCGCGGGAGAGGCCCCGCCCGGGGATGGAGCCGCTGGCCGCCCTGTGGGGGCAGCGCGCGCCCGCTGCCCGCGGCCTGGTCACTGCCCCCGCCAGGGCCGGGCGCTCTCGGCCGCCTCCTCCCCCCTCCCCTCGGGGGAGGGGGAGGCTGGCTCCCTCCTCCTCCTCCCCTCGGGGTGGGGGAGGCCGGCTCCCCCCTCCTCCTCCTCCTCCTCCTCCTCCTCCCTCCTCCCCTCGGGGGGGGCCCGGCTCCCCCCTCCTCCTCCTCCCTTCGGGGTGGGGGAGGCCGGCTCCCCCTCCTCCTCCTCCCTCCTCCCCTCGGGGGGGGCCCGGCTCCCCCCTCCTCCTCCTCCCTTCGGGGTGGGGGAGGCCGGCTCCCCCCTCCTCCTCCTCCCTCCTCCCCTCGGGGGGGGCCCGGCTCCCCCCCCCCCTCCTCCTCCTCCTCCTCCTCCCCTCGGGGTGGGGGAGGCCGGCTCCCCCCTCCTCCTCCTCCTCCTCCTTCTCCCCTCGGGGGGGACCCGGCTCCCTCCTCCTCCCCCTGCCCACCTCTCCCCCCCCCCCTCCCCTCGGGGGGGGGCCCGGCTCCCCCCTCCTCCTCCTCCTCCTCCTTCTCCCCTCGGGGGGGGCCCGGCTCCCTCCTCCTCCCCCTGTCCACCTCTCCCCCCACCCCTCCCCTCGGGGGGGGCCCGGCTCCCCCCTCCTCCTCCTCCTCCTCCTCCTTCTCCCCTCGGGGGGGACCCGGCTCCCTCCTCCTCCCCCTGCCCACCTCTCCCCCCCCCCCCCCTCCCCTCGGGGGGGGCCCGGCTCCCTCCTCCTCCCCCTGCCCACCTCTCCCCCCCCTCCCCTCGGGGGGGACCCGGCTCCCTCCTCCTCCCCCTGCCCACCTCTCCCCCCCCCCCTCCCCTCGGGGGGGCCCGGCTCACTCCCCCTCCCCTCGGGGTGGCCCAGTGTGCTTTGATTGTTTATGGTCTCAGAGGAGCCTGAACTGTCCGCAGGCTACTGCCTGGAACTGGTGTTTGTTTTTGCCTTCACCATAGCTCTGTGGGTATTTAAGTGAGGATAGGGGAGGAAATCATTTGTACGGCCCTCGCGAGGGAGAGAGATCCATACGGTATGGTTCTGATTAATTTTGTTTATGTGACTGTGTGCAAATTTTCTCACCCAAAATTCCCTTCACTTGGGGATGGATCCCGAGATCCTGTGTAACTCTCATGAAAATACCCCTGCTCACACACTTCTGCTAGCTCACAGTTTGGTGAGACCCTTTCCCTCTTTTACCTGTTTTTTGGCTATTACAGGGTAATAATCAAGAAGTTACTGATTTGACTGTCAGTCAAATAAGTTTCATCTGTTTTAGCGTTGAACATAAAGCATGAATGTGTAGAGTTATTGTTTATCTCTTAAAGTCTGAGGATAAGCATATGTATGCCCATTTGTAAAATCTGTGACCTCTGTAAACTGTAGGTCTTTGGCATGCAGAATCATTTTATTGATGACCGTTTTCTGAATTACCACTTGTACATTGCAGACTCCATGGCTTTTGGTTGCCCTGAAGAGAGTTCTCTAGCTCTGTACCTGGACTTTGCACTGTTGCCCATCCCTGAAGTGTTCTGAAGGTGGCATGTGATGGTTCCCGATGTCTTCATTGGGTTCGTTGTTCTTTCAGGTTTCAGAGAAGTATGTTGGATCTCTCTCTGCAGTGGAGGTTTGCCAAGCTGCCCAACAATGCCAAGCTGGAGATGGTGCCAGTCTCTCATAACAGAGTGGGAGTGGGAAACACGGTATGTCCATTTCACAACAAAACCTGATTTATTTGATTTTTGGTCATGAGGGACATGATCTTGGAGGCGTGATGATCAAAGCATGATTAGGCTTGGTCAGTGCTCGAGTGGAAGACCACCCAAAGAATAGCTGGAGGTGGAAAACAATTTGGTATAATTAAGTAGCTGAAGTCTTTGCTTACAGGCCGTACAGTTGTGGAATTGCAGCTTTGTGCTAGAGGATGGGGGCATCTTTGGGGGAGATGAAAAAAATAGTAAATGTCTGAGACCTTAAAGTCTTGCTCAGGAGTTTACTCAGCAGCTGAGTTATTAAATTAGTTCTCTCCTATTTTTTATTTCAGTTGTAATAATCTACCTCTATAAGATTTAACTAAAATATCAAACTGTTACAGGCTTGTCTTTTTCTTCTTTCCCAGCATTGCTGTTCGCAATGTGTTCACACAGCTTTAGAGTTTTTTTTCTGAGGGATGCTTTGTTTAGCAGTGGTTGAATATGCCTTTTCAGTATAGTTTGCAAAGTGCTTATGGATACTTTGTTCTTTAAGAATTTTTGTCACATTTGTTCGTAGGAGATTTAAAAACCTTTTTATGCATGTCATTATAGCTGCTGGAGGCATAACTTTTAAAACAATGTGTTGTTGTTAATGAGCATGAACACTTCATTTTGTGTGATAAAAATAGTGTATGATCTTGTTTAAGTAGTCTGCAAATGAAGATTTGTCTATCACTAACAACAATCCCTCTTCTTAGTGACGTGCCTAATGTAGAGTTTTTCAAATTTAGGGGAAGGTTTTGGGGTCTGTAATACCAATCCCTTATGTCTGCTTTCTGAATTGTGTTAGTCTTTGTTTTGTTACAGGCAGTTGCCTTAGGCTTAGCAAAAACATTAACTTATACATATGATGAAATGTGAACTTCTTAATGCTATAAGAAAGTTTTGGGACCTCGGCTGTCATTCATTGTGGGATGCTGTGTAGTTTTTAGGATCCTTGCTGTCTATGTTTCTCTATAAAATCTCTTTATGCTTTGTTTTGCACTCTAATGTTTTCTTTTTCACATTGTGGCAGAAGGAAGTTTGAGCTTTAGATGACATATTTAATTAAAAAAAAAAAAAAAAAGAAATACCACAGGCTAGTAGCATCTGCTGTGGTTTTTAGTTGCAAAGGTTATGATGGCATCAAGTTTGTGTTCTGGAGGGAAGCAGTTCTGTCAAAACGGTACAGTGATGACTTTATCTTACATTTACATCCAGTTTGAGGGTTGTTGTACTTGTGGAAAAATTTTTTTTCCAAGCAGATATAGCCAGTATATCCAAAAGTATGAGAAGGACTGAGTATATGAGAGAGGCTGTAACTTGGAATCACTACTTAGATTGCAGAAGAGAAGCACTAATGAAAGTTTAAGTTGTTACTGTTTCGTTTTGTTTCAGCAGAAGAGCCTGCAAGAGTGAGGTTCCCCTTTGACTGTTTGTTGATGTTTTAGAGGGGGAAAAAAAAAAGACAGCAGATACCCTTGTTAAGGGTGCAGTCTAAACAGAGTTGCTGCCCCATAAACTCAGAACAGAGATCTTACTTGGAAGAATTTTATACCAAGGCAAGAAAATCCTTTGTACAAAATACAATTGACTGAAAGAATTGCCTGTCACAGGGAATCGGTGTCAAATAGTGCAGGAAGTTTAAAACAGCTGGATAAGTCCATGAATAGAATTGAGACTAGGGTTATGCCCTAATGTAAGGGTAGTCAAGCTGTGGACTCGATCTAGCAGGCTGGTTGTGGTCGTGGTGGGGTGAACATGCTTCTGTGCCTTTTGTTATTGGCTCCTTCATTGAGATAATTTGCAAATAAATAGATGTTTTTTACTGTGAAACACTTAGTAGTAGGAGATAGAATACAGACTTTGATAAATCATTGATTTGTTCAGCAGATTTGATATTTTTAAAAATAGAATAGTTTTAGATTTGCCTCTGATTGTAAAAAATCCTTGATTTCTGTAAGATATGTCTTTATTGAAAAGTTGAACAAATTCCTCTTGCAATGGTGGGAAGTGAACTGTACTCCATCAGTACAATTCTAGTGATGAAGCCATTAGCCATTTGCTTGTATGTTTGTGAACTTAGAAAATAATTGGCTCTAGTCTCTGTAATATTTTATATAGAGTTGGGGGTTTTCAAAAAGACTTTTATTTTCTAATTGGCTGAATATGATTTTCCTGACAAGCTTAGCTTTGAACTGTTGTCCCAAAACTGATGCAACTGGCAGTCTGAATTTCTGGTCTGGATTCATAGAGAATGGTGATGTCAGCTGTCATCACTCTGCTGTAGCTGAGAATAATCTAAGGCTTGTCTTCAGCATCGAAAAAGCAGGAGGTCATGTTAGTGATGGGATGAAACTACTTAGTTCTGTTGGCTAGTTGCTGATGATGCCACTGTTCCCCTTCATGCAGAAAAATTGCTGGCTCCAGCAGTTTGCAGTCCTGTGAATGCAGGAGTAGAGGTAGATGACACAGTCCACCAAGGCATCAGTGTAGATTGCTGGAGTGTGTGGTGGCTATTTTTTCATCTCTCTCTCTCTCTCTCTCTCTCAAAAAAAAAAAAAAAAAAAAAGATTTTTGCCCTGAGGTTGTTGGTAGTGTTATATTGTTATATGAATGAAAAGTGCTTTGCTATTTTCCTTTTCTTGGCCAGGTGCTAGATTTTTCTCCTTTGGAGTCGCTGGGAGTTTAAAGTTCTTCAGGACTGTCCTCAGTGTATTAGTGTTTTGGACTTTTTCCTCAGTTCTCAGGAGAATATGTAGAAGCTGCATGAGTATGTGCTCATGAATATGAATTTTCACTTTCTGAATTAGGAAAAGCTTATTAGAACAGGCAGCTGTCCCTTGCCTTTCATTCTAATGCTGTCTGCAGATGTTTAAGAACATGATAATTGAAAGCCAGGAATTATTTTTGAGATTTTGTTTTACTCTTAATTTAAGTTTTAAAATTTGGTAGTTAGGAAGCATTAGGGAGTTGCAAGTTACACGTGTAGTTGTTTTGAACTCAACAATAGTTAATTAGGTCTTCAAAATATTAAATAAAAAGGGTAGATTTGAACCGTGTTCATTGTTTCTCTGTGTAGATGTTCAAGTGTGCCACTTCTTCTGCCTCAGGGAAGTTCTTTCCCAAATCAGTGCTTAATCTGCAGAGCTCTGGTGTTGGTATTTTAGTTTATGCAGCTGCATCAATGAGTTCATGACCTCCTGTCTGGGTTATTGGAATTAGTTCTATATAGCTGTGAAATCCCTTGCTGTAAAGTTTCAGCTAGTGTAAAACAGAACATCTCAATTGCTTGTGAAGACCTAAGGTAGGAACCCATTATTTGGGATTCTTGCACTGATCTTTTTCTGAATAGGGTTCAGGTCAGGATCTGACATTTTAACCAGCATTCTCTGAAACTGAGATGTGTTGCATGATACTTTATTCTCTTTATTGGAGAGTGTGACCACCTTTGGCACATCCTCCTAAAACAGTGCACAAGCTGAGAAGTGCTGAAAGAGTGAATGAATGTTCAGAAAAGCAGATGTTACATTGTGGAACTGGCTCCTGGAGAGGAGATAATGATTCCAGCATCCATTTTATCCTGAACTGAATGCAAAAACTACTGCAGTGATTAAGCTTTCTGCCTGCTTCTTTGTTTTACCATCTTGACAAATGAGCAACTAGCAGAAAATTGGGGTAAAAAACCCACAGAAGTCTTAGAAAATCTACCTCTGTTGCCATTTGCCCCCTTCAGCTCTTTTATCTTAAGTTTACCAATGTGAGCTTTATCTGTAATCTTCAAATTTTGCCTTGGACTATTTTTTTTCCAGGATGAATCTGACACTTGCATTGGAACTGTTCTCTTCAGAGTTCCCAATGACTTTTTCAAAGCCAAGACTCATAATGAGTACTGTAGCCTTATTTCCCCATCAATTTGTCAGCTGCTTTCAATACTTTGACCACCATTCTGTGAATATGGTCTCTCTTGACTTAAGAAGTGTGTACGCTCCTATTCTCATTTGATTTTCTCCAATTGCTTGTCCAAAAGATCCATCAAGCTCCTGCTTACTTTCTTTGGAAGCTCCATAGACTTTGGCCTGAGTCCTTTGTGTTCTTTCTCTGCATCTTCTGACTCAATAATTGGCAGATATGCTTGCTTCCAATCTATCCAGAGACTCAGAATTGTTCTCTTCTATGCTCATCTCTCTTCTTTCTTTTGAAGCTAAAATTTTAGATTCTTCAGGCCCTCTGAGGATATCTAGCCACACCTCATTCTCAAAATTCTCTGTAAATATCTCTTTTACTGTGAATTTATGTGATTAAGGAAATGAGAATCTACTTTACTGAGCTTGTAGAGATGCTTTTTGGTCTCCACAGACATTGTGTTATTTGGAAAACATAGTGCAACTCTTCTGTCTTCTGAATCAAGAGAAGATTTCTGTATAAAAGCCTTTCCTTTCCCCTTTCCCCTTCTTTCCCCTGTCACTTATGATTGTTTGGAAGCCAGGAATATACTTTGTCTTAAAATTGTACTCAAATGGATGTCCTCTAGAATTCTTTGAGATAGTTCACAGAGAAGTGGAGTCTAGAGTGTGGAGGAGATGTCGTTGGGTAGCTATACTGGGCAGGCTGGTGGACATTTGAGTTGCAGTGAGACTTGTTTGTCCTGCTGCTTCTGTAAACAGTTAGTAACAATAATGAGCTATTCCAGCAGTTTGTCTCATCTCAATTTCTACATTTTGTTTACTCAAATTGTGAGCTCTTGGAACAGATACAGTATGTTTGTACGGTATGAGGCACAGTGGAGTTCTGAGTTAAATCCTGATGTATTAGATTGATACAAAATAGTGGTAAAGTTGCAGAGTAAATAGTTTTGAACTGCAATATTGCTCAGAATTGGATCAGGTGTGACATGATTTAATCAATAGACTATTTTCGTAGCTTAACCTCTTAAATATTTCCCCAAATACATGTTCTGTTATGAAAGTAGAATTAACAGCTCATTAGATTGTATATTTTTAATTCATCAGTAATTATGAAGAGTCTCTATTTTCATGATCTAAGCACTAAAAATCCAACTGTGATTTTTTTTTGTTTGTTTTTTCCCTTGTGGACTAATTTAATCTAGAGATTAAGCTCTGTATTTTTTGGTGCAATTTGCATTGTAGTTCAATACAAATGAGCAGGAGACTGGAGCTAAGAGATTTGAGTTCTAAGCCTTGTATTATCCTTGTATTATATTTATTTAGCTATGTAACTTTAGGTCTGGAAATATATAATTTTTTAAAATGTTGTCTGATATGCCCACAAATATTTCCAGTACCACGCAAAGCATCCTGCTGTCTGAGAATAAATATATTGTAGATTGTCCGGATGAGAGGAACGTGTCTCATGTGAGATTACTGAAGTTGTATTTTTTTACAGTGCTGAATGAGTACTATGGGCTTGGACTCAGAAAGCAACTTTGCAAGTCTTATTAACTGAAGTCATACAGTTATGTTAAATATTTAGTGATGTGAGAGAAGAGTAAAATGCTAATGAACTGCCCAAATGAGGATCTTTACTAGAGAATTAAAAATTTTAACATTTATATTTATGTTACAATAGAATTATTCAAAATACCAATTTCTAAAAGAATATATTGAATACCCTTCAGCACTTCTTAACTAATTAATCATTTGCAGTAAGTGTTGAGAAGGAGGTCCCATCTTTATGGATAACTAGAGGTAGTTGAAATATTTGAAGAAAAAGTTGTTGTGAGAAACATTTTCCTTCAATTTTCAGGTTAATTCAGTGTATTTTCCCTATAGGTTCGGATTGCATTACACTTAGATGATGGCTCCCGTTTACAGGACACCTTTCTTTGTCAACAGACTTTGTGGGAGCTTCTCAACCATTTTGCAAAGACCAGGTGAGCAATGCAAGGGAAAAAATGCTTGTTTGGACGTATTTCTGAGTGAGAGCAGCTAGCTGTCATTAGTGATCCAGATAAACCTGCAAATTTGTAGAATTAGCCTTTATTTGACTGTATTTTTCCCTTTACAACACACATACTTATCTTCCCTTGCTCTTTCAAATTTGACAATCCATAATTTCATTATTATTTTTAGATCCTGGAGTAGCATTCTGGCTTCAGGGCATAAACTGTTAAAAAAACTGCTAAGGCTAGGAAGAAACTATACCCAGATATGTTACTGCATCTGTCTTTTGCACAAACTTCTTTGAAGTGCTAAGTACTGCCAGTGTTGAGAAACTAGTCTCCATCAACTTAGTCACCCACTCTGCTCTGCATTTCAGCTCTGCAGTTCCATGTGATGAAGGGAGTTCTTTTTTAATCAAGATACTATGGCTTTAGGGATTCGTATAGGTCCTTCAAGGAAACCTGAAGCTCTCAGGAGGTTAATGTGGCATCTTCAAATGGCTGATTATATCCTATTTAAATAGAAGAACTTGTAATCTATTCTTGGTCTCATGTTCTACCTGGGTTTACATTTATTAAATATATATGTGGATTAGAAATCTTATTTGATCTAGTCTACATCCAGTGCTTCCTTTTGTTTTTAGTTTAGACTTAAAAATGCTGTATTATTTTGGAATGTCAAATGAATAAACTCTTCTCCAAAGTTTTTTTTTTGGTGTCTTGAAAGACAGAATCTTTAAGCTGTGACAGCTATTTTATTCTGAATAGAATTTCAACTTTTTAAATTGTGTTTACATTTATCTGTCTTATGATAAAATGTCTTTTCAATCATGTCTTTCTAGCTTGTTCTTTCTCTCACATTTCTCACCTTCTACCAATTGCTCCAGGCTATTTCTAACTTGGCAAAATAACTTCTTTTGCCTTTGAAGCTCTTACCTCACTGTACAGATACTGTGCAACAGTATTGTGTAACTAGGAACTATAAACTCAACCTTTTAGGATATAATTACAAGATGCAAAATTATGAGTTGTCACCTGGCAGCTGAGCCATAGCAACTGGCCACTTACAGGTATGTTTTCACCTACACTGCAGACTAATCTGTACTAGCATAAATTACTTCCACCGAAGTTTAAAGTTGCTTATTCTACACTGCAGTTGAACTAGCCTAAAAGCACAGGTGGCCAGGTAGTGGACTGGGTAGAAAAGTACCTCCTCAAATCAGAGTAGCAGTTGAGTTGTGTGCCTGAAGCTGTTCTGGAGCTGTTTCTGGGACAGCAAAGCTAAATCTTCCAACCTTCCATTGGTGAACTGCTAATTTTCTGCCAGCTTAGCCCACTGACTGGCTCATAACAAGATCAAAGGAGTGCCTAGTGCTGGCCTGAGGGAGGGGTTTGGGATCATGGGGTGGGAGGCAGGTCAGAAACAGCTTTAGGTGGCAGCAGTGGATTGAACAGTTACTGCCTTCTCTGTGCTGGTGACAGTAGTTTTGTAGCTTTATGTGGGTATTGGCTCAAATAGCTGATTCAGCTGAAAAATATTTTTCCTTTGTGTTATCTCTCAGGTAGATCGGTTTCCTCATCTAGTTCACATTTGGGTCTCAAAGACAGTTGTGAAAAGTACAGTGTATCTGAAACAATGGTAAAAAAAAAAAAAAAAGGGTAGCAGCATGAATGGTGGAAATGGCTTATGTCAGTATTGCTACTCAGCGTTTAGTATTAACCTTACCGATTCTATGATCCATCAAACCATAATCTGAGGAAATGCTTGAGGTAGTCTAGTGACCCTAGAACTATATAAATGTGTTTTTTATTCATTCTCCTCTTTTCTTTTCCTTAAAGGTTGGGGACCAGGTCTATTCTATAGCATTTACTCTTAAGTCAAAAAGGGCAATCTTCATGTAAATACTAGAGAGTAAGGTGGGGTTTTTTTTGTTCATTTGTTTTGAGTGGGAAAGAGAGAAGGAGTAGGCAAGACAGGAATGGGGAGAGGAAAGCCACATATAATAGCTGTTTTTAAGGCCTCTGTTGTACCTTACAACATTCTTCACCTTATGGGAGAAGTGCCTGTGGCAGTCTGGGAACTGCTAGATTGGTAGGGGAGTAATTGCGGATAGTGATAAATAGCCCTTATGTGGCTTTCTCACACATTATTAGTCAGTGTTTCTTTAGTTTATAATTTGAGCTTTCTTATATAATTTTGCTCCTTTGCAGTTTTATTTGTTATAGGTTGTTGTAACAGTACTAGTTAAAGTACATATCACTCTTTGAAGAATTATCTGCCACAGAGTGCAAAGCATTATTAGCTTCAGTTCATAAGATACAGCTGTTCTTTTCTGCCCTCTGGAAGCTGAGTTCAGATATCTGGATGGTATTTGCAGACTTATTAAATTCAGTGAGTGGCAAAGATGCTGGGGGTGACTTAAGCACATATGAGCTGGATCTGTATAACCATCCATACAGATTTCATGAGTTGTGCTGCTTTCCAGTGTGTACTGACTTAGGTGACTAACTAGTCAACTAGTTGTTGATTTTTGCTGAATTCTTCCTTGGACTTTCCAATTGGAGACATTTTCCTGGAATGCTCAGCTGCTGTAAGTGCGTGAGGGGAAGTATGCTAAATCCACTGGAATTTCCCCTGAGTCTCCAGCATCTATCTTGGCTAATTGGGTCTGAAGAAGGTCTGGAAGCTATTCTAGGCTGCTCCTCCTCTCAGCGTGCGGCAATCCTTGCACAAGATGTTTACAGTCCCTGTCAGATCACTACATGAAGGAATCTAATCTGCCTGCCGTTCCCTTTCTGAAGAACAGCACATCAAAGAAGTGACACTGTTTGATGTGTGTGCTTGCCTCAGTGAATGCATGTAATGGATTAGCAGCAGCTGGAGGAGGAGCCTACTGGCTTTCAAGAGTTACACAAAAATAAGTCTCTCGGGGATCTTTGCTTTGAGTCTGTTCTGCAGAGACTGGTTGAGGGCACAAGCAATGTACACCCTTTTAGCATCAGGCATGGGAGCATTGTTGCTTTTCTGTCTCACACTCTTGCCTGTCTGGCAGCTTCAGCTGCTTTGTAGACTGTTTCACATAGACAGTGGTTGCAGTCTGGACAACTGAAGACAATTTTGGCAATGACCATGACTCTCTGCTGTTTTTGAGATATTGTTCGCTATGTTCAGGTATTTTTCCACACGTTTTTAAAGGGTTCTTCAATCCATATTGTTCCTTGGATTGAAGCAGAAGAAGTTTTGGAAAGCTAAATGAAGTGAGGTTATGTAAGTCAAGTTAGTTTGCCCTCTCATGGGTGTATTTGGGGTGCATATTCCATTGTGCTTCAGCTTCTCTCCTCCTAAATGGTGATCATTCACCTTTCCTGATAGAGAGATGACTTAAGGTTTAAGTTTTTTTTCCTCTGGCTGTTTTTACCCTTTTCTGTGTTTCCAGAGAAGAACTCCGAATTATAAACTCTCTGTACTATTTCCTCCTTGTCTCAGCAGTCCTTTGTTTTGTGTGCTTTTATCTAGTTTTTCCTTTTGAGAATGTATCAGATGTTACTTCCTCAGATGCGGAAGGATTTCTGTCAGGATATAGGTAGTCCTACTTGGAAGCATCAATGCTAGCAATAAGGTAGGGATGGCTAGCTGTCCTGGATTGTGCAGAAAAGTCCAAGCATACACAGACAGCTATGGTGTGCTAATGGTAGTCTTAAGTGCTATTTTGTTCCAAGCTTCCATCTGGGATGCAAGATTTTTTTCTGCCTTTCCTCGTCAAGTGTGGGCCTTTAGAACTTACTGAGTTACTGCTGCAAATTGCCTGAACCTTGGGTATGAATCACAAGAACTAGCATGGGCTTGCGTAATCTAGCATTGGAGTGTGTTCCATGCTGCATGACAGTTTGCATAAAACAAAAATTTCAGGTCATTTTTGTATAAGGTTGGTTGGTTGTTGGTTCTGAGTTCCTAACCCATAAACTCTGAAATAATGAGGTTTCATTGCATAACTTGGTTTTTAAGGGGAAGTTTTCTGTGCTATTTGTCTCTGAGTCCTCCTTTGCTTTTTCTTCAAAGTTCTTTGCAGTAGTTTGTGCTCATTAAGAAATGCCCTAATTTTGAGTGATCTTTTCCAGCTTATCACAACAAAATGCTGGAACCCTGTAAATAGAAAGCTTTCTTCTACCTACAAGTATCTTTATTTCCTTCCTTCATATTTTGTTGTACTTGCATAACAGTTGTCTAATTTCACTCTTGTTTCTGTTCTACGGGAGTCTGTTTCTGGTTCAGTCTTTTTTTTTTTTTTTTTTTTTTTTTTTTTTTTTTCCCAGAGGGACTGCAAGTTTTGAATACTTGTTTTTAAAGAGCAAAGAACTGTAATATATGACACCAATGGGATGGCTAGGATGGATCATACTTTGCATGGGGCACTGCATGATAGCACAGGATATTGAGAATCTTAACATGTAGATGGATAAGGTAAAGGAATAACCAGAGTAGAGTGGGCAGGAACTGTCATATTTGACTGAGTAGGATTTTAGAGAGTAGGATTTTGGAGATGATGATAATCTTAAACTTGAAGACAGTGAATGGAGTTGAAAGTAATTCTGTGATTGAACCACATAAGCAAAATAAGTGATAATGAAATGCTAAATTGGGTGGACAAGGCAGAAGAGGGTAATGTTTTGAGGAGAGTGGAAAGTGTTTATGTGGGAATCTAGAGATATTATCTAGTTGCAGTGAGGAGGAATAAGTGATATTCCTGTAGGTGTAGAGAGAAAAGCATGAATTTTGGAAAAAATTATGAGTGAGTTGAAAATATAAAGCAGAAGAGAGTGAGAAATAAAAACATATTAATTTTTTTTTTTGGTTGTTGATAATTCATTCTAAATTAGAAAGGTAATTATTTTTCAAAAATAATGAAGCTTTGAATGAAAATGATAAAGGAGGAGAGGGTGAATTTACTCATGTAGTTTCCAATGAGGAAGAGATAGCCAAGAGGTGATGTCAGAGCAGCCAAGATACAAAAGTAGGTGGAAGGGAACAGGTTTAATGGTTGAGAGAAAAAATGTTCACATTAGGATTGGACTGATTACTGCAGCTTGTCCAGGAGATACTGTCATTTAGAGATTTCAGTTTAAAGTGAGGAGCCAAAGACTGATTGTGAGGGGACACGTTTTACTCCTGAGAGTGGAAGAGGGGGAAACGACAGTTCTCGGAAAGTGGCCAAGTAAACAACAATATTGGGAAAGTCAGGAAAGGCCAGTGACTTTGAAAGCTCAGGGACAGAGATAACTACCTAGAAGGACGGGGACCTGTTACGAGAGTTGACCAAAGAATTCTGTTATGTATCTTGCTCTTGGACCCTTCCTTGGAGTAGAAGACATCTAGACCTTCGCAGAATTTGAGCAGGTTTGTTTTTCTCACCAAAATGTAAGCAAAGCCTGCTCGTTGTTGAACTCCTGCTTCTTTTTTGTTTGATCTCCTGGTCACCTCTTCCTGAAGAGCATATGAGAGTAGTACTGCAGTTGGGTCTTTTAGGAGTCTTTTTAATACTCCTTTTCTTTTTCTTTTTTTTTTTTTTTAATATTTATTTATTTATTTATTTATTGTTCGTGGAATTAAAAACAGGCTAAGTGACAGCTGTTAAGTACTGTTTGAGACCAAAGTAACTTGGAGGTTTGTCTTAACCAGAGATTTGTCCTGTATGCTGATATTTTGCTGGCATTACTTTGAATAGGCTAGCAGCTGCAGGATTTATAAACACAACTGCAAGCAGGGTCTTCCTGATGTGTGGGAAAATGCCTGGGATAATGGAACCAGCTTTCCGTCTGTTTTTGGCAGTGTTTTCAGCTATTTCAGTGTCTTAGTAACAGTAGACAAGGGGTTATGTGAGAATAGTCACACTGGTACAGATAGCTGTTCATCTGCTCTAGTATCTTGCAGATGATACCTTTGGCAGACTAATGACAATTTTTCGTATCCACCTGTCAGATCCTTTCATGGATCTCGGTTTTGATGGTAGCTAACACAACTCTCCCGCTTCTTCCATTCCTGTTTAGTTTGTATTGCTCACCTTCTCTTGTTTACCTGTTATTTATGCTGTTCTTTCTCTGCCATCAGATTTGTGTTTCCACTATTTTCTTTCCAGCTGTCCTTTTTGCCCAGCAGTCTTTCAGCAAACTCCATTCTATACTAGGAGCTTGATCTCTTGATTCCTGTAGTGTTATATACAACTTTCTGTCCTTGACAGTGAATAACTGATGGCAGAACCCCAAGTCACAGCAGAGTTGTTCTAGTTCTTCTTCTTCTTCTTCTTCTTCTTCTTTTTTTTTTTTTTTTTTTTTTCTGGTTGTTGATGCTGAGTTAGGAAGATAATTGTTTTTTATACTCTGAACCTTGAATGTATGGATTAGGATGCTGTGGGTATGTCTGTCACTTACATCTTGTGGGAGTGGATTTGATGTGTTGGTTGGAAGAAATGTGTTCCAAAAACTGGTACTTGAGTAAAATCGCACTGTGACCTGTTGCAGCTAGGCTGGAAGTAGTTTTCAGCCCCTGACTTTGCCAAATCAGACCCATCCCTCAGGACGAGTTTTACATGTTGCTCTGTTTGCATTTGTTATCTCTGTGGAAGAACAGCAACTGGAGCTTGTCAGTTGTGTTCTGACTCACCTTGTCCCGGATCACTGTGCTGTTGCTTGCTTTATTTAGAAAAGCTAAAGTTTTAACTTTGAGATCAGGATTGAAGATAGACTGCTACAATTAAAACAAATAGGGATTTAAATTCTAGTCTGTGCTTAACAGGTTTGCTCCCCCACATCCCTCCATCTGGAACTCTTTGATGTGTTCTTGCTCTTAAGGATTGCTCAAGGATTTAAGTATCATGGTTTTCCAGGTGCCTGTCTCAATTCTGAATGACTTCTGGCTCCACCCACCTCACATTTCTTTGAAGCTGAGTTTTGAGTCTAAATGTAAATATTGTTGATTAGTTTTCCTGGAACTTCATGGTTATTTCCATTCTGTTTCTGCTTTATAGGCTGCTCGACTCCTTCCCTGCTCAGTTTGTTTTATCACTTTCTACTGGGCTAAATAGACTCTTGTTTAATGTTACGTAAGACACTGATTGGATATAGGTATGTTTTTGTGTATGTGTATATATGTATGTATATATAGTCTTGGAAACCGCTAATCTGTATGATACAGATCACATTATAGGTAGCCTTTCTAAGATGATATTAGCGTGTGTATATAATGTCAGGTAGCTTTGGTTGACCATTATGAAGATATATGAGTTTACTGGAGCCACTGCTTTGGAAGTAGTACAGTGCATTTGGGTATGTAGACTTTTGTCTACTACTGTGCATGCAGATTGCTATGATGCTGAGGATTATTTTCTTGTTCCTGCCTGGACAGAAATTTTTATCTCTGTCTAAAGATGGTCTTTCCATAGTGATTGTTAAAATAATCACCTCTGGGTTGGGTTCATTACGTGACTTTTTGTGACTTACCTGCTATGAAATAGAAGCCTTACTAACAGCAATAGTCAGTGTGGCTACAGCATAGCTATGCTATATGATGTGTGTGGTCACTCCAGAATCAGATACTCACTTGCCTGAATGAATTTTTTCTATCACTTAAGGAATTCTCCCATAAACCCCAGAAATAACTTTGTGTCTCGGAATATTGTGCCTGAAATATTTAGTGTTTAAATCATATGATACTGAAGGGAGAATGCTTTAAGTAATGGAACTCCATTCATTAAACTCCTTTCCAGAAGAGTTGGAATGAACCTAGCCTGTCATTAAATCCTTGTCTTATAATCTTCTCTTGTTCCCTCCCCAGGTGTGACACCCCAAAATTAAAAGAAAAGATAGAGAACAAGTCCCTGAAATTACAGTTTAGAGATACAAGGAATACCTTAGATGTAAGCAGTCAGAGTTCATACGTAAGTTTTGTGGCACTTGGACACCAAGTTGAGAAATGTTTTACAAATGTGTTCAGGGGAATGTGTGGCTATGACTGCTTCTGCAGAATTATGAACATCGCAGAGAAACTGTTGAAGTGCAAACACTTTTGTTTATGACAAATTTTTTTAGGAAACTTGTTTCCAGAAAAAAAATACTGTATTTTTTTTTCAAGCTGCCAGGGTCCTGAAGGCTTTGCTTTTTTTCTGTAAAGTTCACTGCAAAGACTAGAAGCAAAAAACGGAAGAGATTGTTAAGTGCGAGTGTTTACATAACCCTTTAAGTAAGCCACTTGCAAAGCTCTGCTTGAATTTAGTAGCCAGCACAGGGGTAATAGAGCATAAAATGTCAAGCTGGCTTCGGGGACTGGCTTCTGGCTCTCTTTTGTCAGAGGCCTTAGGAGCAGAGTGAGGATGTATCATTTTACTAGGCTGTCAGGTGCATTTCATTAGCTGATTTGCAGTGACATGTTTCTGGTAAAGTAGCAGGTGATGGGTGATTGCTTCCTGCTGGGGGGAGGCATAAGGGAAAGCCAGTCTTTTCAGGGGCTGGACTACAGAGAGTACTAAGATCAAGGGATTTTACAATGAGGAAGAATTTCAGCTGTTTTTGCTTTTGATGCTGGAACAGCTGTTGCAGTGCAGATGGTATATACTAGCTCATTACTAAGGGATGTTCTGGTCATAACTGAAATGACATAGAGCTTTGCATAGGATGTGTTAACAGTAACTGTTGAACACCCCAATGTTATGAAGAAGAATGAGTCTCATGAGTTCTCACTGTGTGGATGGGGAATATCCTTGGGCAACTCTTTCACCTTTTGTTTTGTAGTTTCCCCTGCTGAGTTACATTCAGACCGTCAGCCTAAAGCTTTTGAAAAAAGGATTTTGAGAATTCAGCTAGCCATCTCTCCTAACTGCAACTGTCCTCAGGATGGGCAGTGTTCTCCTGGTCACCTTTTGGCATTCACATGCTTGAGGGAGAGAAACAATCTATTCTTCTTCATCTGCTCATGTTTCACCACATTCTCAGCTGATTTCAGTTTGAGTTTCGCTCTGATCATTGAAAGGGAGACCAACATAAAAGAGATTTTCTCTTGTTGTTGTATCTGTATCTACTTCTCTCACTGATTTCAGTAATTCAGTGTAAAGTACTGCTTAATTCTGCAAGGCTTTTTACATTTCTACAAACATTTGAGGTTTTGTATTGCTAAAAGCGTTGCTCCATTTTTATTTTTTCATTAAGAACATTGTGTTGAAGAGTTTTCCACATTTGTTCCTTTTTGAAATTACACTTATCATATTAATTTTCCCTGAAGTTCTGACTGTGCTATATGTCTGTCCTTAGACCCCTTCTCTGGTTGCACTGGCACATGGTGTATGTCCAGAATATGTTGATTTGCAATATTTGGTGGAGATAAGTTTGCCCTTTTTATCATACTTTTCTTTCTGATGATACTCGAGACAGAATGATCCTGCTGGCTGCTCAGTTTTCTCTTGCTGTCTTTTGCAGCAGAGTAGAGTTTGGTCTCCATACTTGGCAGTCCACTGTTTACAGAAGCAGATAATAAAGAATTTACTTTTAACACTTGTCATTTTCTTACTTTATCCCATTTAATTTTAATTACTTCAATTTACTGCAAAGCTTTCTGATTGCCAGTTGTATCAAATCTCCAGGTTTCAAGCCGTATGCAAGCTTAGTGGTGGTGGTGATCGTGGTGTGTGTGTGTGTGTATTTTTAACCTTAAATGGATGAATATAATTGTTGCTTTTATTTGTCTGGATGATTATTCTGTGCTGGATCACTGCTTAGTGTGCAGATTCCCCCCCGCCCTCACAGAGTAATCCACCGTCAACACTTGTTATTGTTTGCTCTTGAAGGGGAGAATCAGTTTCAGAAGAATGCTGATTCCAAAGGGAAACATTTTTTGCTAATCCTATATGCCAGCCAGTAAGTGGGAGAATGTACTTCACAGCTTCTTGATTGGTAATGGAAAAAAAGAACTTGCATCTCTTTGATCTAACAGTTCTGTAAATATTCTCTGGAGAAACTGAATCCTCTTCAGTGAAGCTGGAGATACCTCAGGGTAGTGCAGATTGGATCATCATCTCAAAAGTCAATTACAGCCTCAAACAATCCTTTCTTGGAGTAGAAGGAAAGATTCATAAATTAATCCTAGACTCCAGAACCTGATTGCTCAGCCCAAATTAGAGTAGCAGACTGTATCTTAAATGCATACTGAGGCCAAGCTAACTGCACTATTAAAGGTTAGCATCTGCAATGGTTCTTTCTTAACTTGAATACTGAGACTGCTGGAACTATGTGCCAATTTTGGAGTTAGTTATTAAGGGACTGTCATTAGCGCTCTGACCAAAATTCTGGTCTGTAACTTAACCAATGTTACCAGTACTGTCTTTTTCAGTAATGAAAGGTGCAAAAAATGTGTGGCAGCTATCTGATTAGAATTTAAAGAGGCTTTTTTAACGCCAAGTTGATATAGAATAACTGATCTCTGATATAATTCTAAATTATTGAGGGAAATGAAAATAAGCCTGTACTCCTTTCCCATATATGCTTTCACAGTAGAAGAGGAATGCAAGAAGGCAGGTGGGTCTGCATAGGATGGACACTACTGAATGAGTGAATCATCTTGGACAGATGATGACTGAGACCTGCAGTAACACAGTGATTGTCTTTTTCCTGTCCATCTTCTCCTTTTGATCAAGTGAATATGTGATAAAGCTTCTTCAGTACTTCAGAATTGGTTATCTGGAGAAAAATAGGATAGAATCTCTTCAAGATTTTTCTTTGTAGTCCCAAGCTGTATTTTTTTTTCCCTTTCCCTGTGCTGTGAACCCTTCGCTTTTTAAGTTTTCCTTTGCAGATGGCTTGTCAACAGCTTGCATCATTATTGATGTATCCTACCTCACTAAAATTCCTAGCTGCACCTTTATCTTCACTTTGTCTACTGCTGCAGCTTTTTCTTTGGCTTTTTGTCCCTGGTCTCCATAATCTAAAAGCGTTTGCTGTTTTCTTTCTTTTTTTACTTGTTACTAAAACAGGCAGGTTCCTTGTCCTCATTATTGCTTTTGTACAGTACTTCATTCTATTAGATGCTCTGTATATACAGAAAGAAACTAGCCTTTGCCCAAAGAAAATATGGTTTAAACTCTAATAGACTAATTAACTTAGATAAAAGGTTAAAAAATCGAGTAGTAGTATATCATGTTAGACATTGAGTACTGAGACAGTAACAGTGGTGTTTTCAGATTTATCTAGTAAAATCAACTCATGTCAGAATTTGACTTGAAGAATTATTTCTCCTTTGTTTTTAAACTTTTTTCTGGGGCTGTGTTTAAGGAGCACTAGATGTGTTGGAGCAAATTCTTTACCTGATGTCCAATACCGATTTTGTGAAATGTCTAAGAATTCGTGCTGGAGTTACAGGGCAGAGAGCATAATTAGCTAATTTCACTTTTCACTCTTTCTTTACAGTGGTTTTGGAGGGGATAGATTACTCTACAGATGCTGCAGGTTATTTTGCTTTTTATTGCAGGGAGTTTATGGAACAGCACGGTGAATTCTCTCCGGTCTGTATTTACATGAGAGATGAGGTAAGTCATCCTGCTCTCCTTAGCTGTCTCTTTTCCTTCTGTTCCCCTTCTTCTTCTTCTTCTTCAAAAAAAGACACCCCCCCTCAAAAAAAAAAAACAAAAAAACAAAAAAACAAACAAACAAACAAACAAAAAACAGCTCACCCCCCCCCAACCCACTGACACTCAGCATTCAGCTTCATTTTCCAACCTGGAAAATGTTTCCTCTGAGCTTTCTTGAGAGGGGAAATAGAAAAACTTTGGTCTTTTCAAAGCCTGACATGTCTGTGTGGAAAAAAAGCTCTCTTGGAACGCAGCTGTGGGCCGTTTAGACCTCTGAGCCCATAAAATGAGCTCAATGACCTGTTCGTGTTTTTCTTTCCAACTTCTTTTAAAGCTCTAGAGTCAAAACAGTGGTTTCATTTTAATAAATATTTGCTTTTCTCTGTGTTTTGATCTTTTGCTATTAATGTTTTTAATATTTTTATGTGCATATTGTGGAATTTGCTCTCCCTAGTGTCCCTTTCGCTTCCCACTGACCTCTGTGGACAGGTTGTCTTTATTCTGGAACAGATCATGACAAGCAGATGGGAGGTGTATGTAGGGAAATCGGCTATCTTTCAGCTAAGATATATTGCCTGTAATTAACTTCTAATATAGAAATAATCTTTTGCTGAGCTTGGATCGTACTTGGATGCACATATGGAACAGAAATATATATGGGTTGTCTTCCATCAGAACGTTTTAATAAGTAGTGAATTTGGTAAAGCAGTACAGGTGAATACAAATGGATTGAAGTCTCATTTCCAAGTGCAGAAAGAGTGACTTTGAACTCTTTCTAATGTTGTATGATGCTTGTTTTGATGCAGACTTTTTTCTAGAAAGCGCTCTTTAACTGCTCTCTTAGGTAGGCAGTTGCATGAAGTGTTTCCTCTGTTTTTGTTGCAGATACCAGGAAAAGATGTCCTAAGGAAGACGACACTGAAGTCACTTGGCCTGACTGGGGGCAGTGCCATCATCAGGTTGGGAGGAGCAAAGTTTGAGTGTTTTATTTTTCCTTTACTCTAATGGTGAATTTGTTTTGTTTGAAGTACCCAAAAATGCATTGAAGTTCAAAAAGACAAACATCGCAGCATTCAGTAATTACTGTATTTGCCTGTTTATCTGAAACTGCTGCCCAGATGTGCTTCCCACAGCTGCAGATGCTGGCACTGACCAGTCGTATGCAGATTAAAGGGGCTTGTTTAGTTTTCTTTCTTTCCTGCAAGTGAAACAGACAACTCAAAGTTAGTCTCTCTGACTGAGAAGACAGAATCTACTACTTCATTCTTGCCTGCTTTGAATTTCAGACACTAAATTCCCAGTCCCTGCAGTGCCTCCTGCTGACTGGTTTGGAGGGTGAGGTGGGGGACAATGACAGCCTTTCTATGATCTTCTAGTGAGTGCTTTGCAATGTGTACAGGAGATGAGGATGATTAGAATGTGTGCTTTACAGCAGGTCTTCGTTTGGGGTCCCCCTTTCTCCCCTTCAGAAACTTCAGAGCAGCTAGAACTTGTTCTTTGCGAATGAATGGAAGAAGATGTTTAAGCTTAGGGGTATACTTGAGTCCAGCTGTCTCCTTTGTTTTCTGGTTGTATTGGAAAAGGGAGGACAGTTCTTAGGATAAATGATTTTGATTTTATTCTTTTTTGTATCTCTTTTAAGGGTTGTCATGAAGAGATGCGGCTCATCTGGTCAGGAGAAGGCTGTGGATGCCATGGCTCAATGTAATGAGCTGACAGTGAGGGCAGGCTACACCAAAGAAGCAGTGGATGTACCCCTGACTCAAACACACACATTCCCAGAGGACTTGGACCACAGTGGTGTGGCCTTGTCTTTACACAGCTGCAGAAACAAGCAAGATTTCGTTAGAGAATCCCATGCCAGCTTGGAGGATGTGTGGCCTCCCTCAGAGCATGAGTCTGCCCCATCCGTCCCTTTTTCCGGAGACGGACAATGTCTTGGGGGCTCTACTGTGGCTTCAGCATCTGCTGGATTGCCATCTTCAAAGCTGCCAATATCTTCCTCCAGCCCTGGAGGCCCTTCTAAGCCAAAGAAGTCTAAGAACAGCCAAGAATTGCTAAAGGAGCAAGAGCAGGTAAGGCAAGACTTACTTGCAATGAGAGCTTTTTCATCCTGCCTTGCCTTAGTCTGAGTGCCTAAGAAGAGAGAGATTTTTTCACCATTTTAAGATTTTTTCCCCCACCATGTAATTTAGAGTTAGGTGCCTTGGTGACATACAGTTCTGACAAGTTCAATAAGAAAGTATTACATTTTAGGCTGCTTGCTGTAGAAAAGATGAGGGGTGGGAATTTAGGAATTTGCATGCTGTCCAGAGGCAATCAAAGCTTTGAAACTCGAGGTATTTTTGAATAGTTCAACTGGAGGCAATATAACTACATTAAAAGTGCAATCCAGAAGAGCCTCAATTTTTGTGCCACAGATTCCATGAAGAACTAAATTTCATTACCCAATGCACCCTTTGTCATCTGGGTGCTTTGTCTTTTCTAACTGCTATTTACTGTGTAATTTTACTAAAATGAGCAGAATTTGGCTAGACTTGTGTATTCTAATACTCTGAACGTTCTAACTGCTTGTTGTGACTTACCTTCTGCATGATCTAGGAGATAAAACTTGGTAGAGTTCTATATACAGAAAGGGAAAACCTTTCTAGCTGGATGTAGGATTATGTCCTAGGAACAGAACTGGTCTTAACAGATTTGTTGCAACTTGATCCCATGCCTACCACATACTTCTAGGACAACAGGATCTGAGCAGAAGATGGTCACCATTTCTAACTCTGAGGTTGTAGGGTGTGCTCAGATTTCTTGTCTGAGCCTTTCTGTGCAACACAGAACTCCATATTCAAGCTATGCTAAAAGCAGTGTCCCATGCTGATGAATAGTTAACATTTACTTCCTCAGAGTTTCTTCTGACTGTTTTTGCTTTGACTTCTAGTTTAATTCTTTTGGAGACAGTGTGGTAGAATACAAGGGGTACAGATTATAGAAAAGGAATTTTTCAGTTAGTTGCATCACTCTTGCCAATTACCAGAGTTAAGTCTTTAAAAAAAAGAGATCTGAACCTCTTCCCTTCCCTTCAGTCTAATCCTGTCTCCTCTCTGAGTCTAATTTCTTAGTATTGCAGATTATGCAGAAATCTTCTGTCTCTTTCCTCTCTGTTTTGGCTTGCATCTAAAAGTGTTTTCTGTCCTATTCTAAATTCCTTGCTCTTTATTAAAGTCTACCTCCATTTAATTCTGCTCCCAGAAAGAGAAGCTCTACACTTATCAGTACTGTTGGTGTCTCTGAATTAAAGATGCATTCATTAAAGTTAAAAATGGTTTAGCTGACATAGAGGTAACAGAACTGATGAGTCTATAGTGCTGTTATGCCATCACAGGATGGTCTTTGAATGCTGTCAAGCATGCTTTCTTGAAGACAGCTATATGGAATTCATTGCCTTGAGCAAGGTTAGATATGTCTGGCAAGTAACCTAAAATGAAGTACAAGAGACACTGAATTCATAATTTAATGTGGACAAATTACTGTTTGTCAGAGATTGTGTCTCAGATTCTTCAGGATCAGTATTTTTTCCTTGCCCTCTCACTCTCTGTGCACATCACTAGGGCTGGCTTTAATGATGAGAGATCTCCTTCATTGTTTCCCGCTCTTTAATACCTCCTACAGTAGGGAGTGCTGTGCTTAACTTTGGTTCTGATCCAGCCAAGAGATTAAACAAAGGAAGGCCGTAAGTAGGAATAGAGGAAGTCTGAGGTTCAAAGGGAGCTTGATCCATCGGGAACTTAACAAGGACGTGTATATACTCTCACACAGATGCAGAGACTCTACCAAGGTTGACTTCTCTGTGGTGCGGTCTTTTCTTGGTGGTTTTCTGAATTGTTTAGGAACAGAAGCCAGACCCTAGAAGGACTCTGGAGCAGTTACAGATGTAGCAGAAAGAGACCATGTCAACCCAGTGGTGAATATTTGAGACACATGAGAGTCCATCTAATCAATGTTTTCTAACCTTTTGTAAAAGATTGAGTATAGAGAGTGCTAAACAGTAGGCTGGGCAATGTTTCCAGCCTAATGTGGTGTTCACTTCAGTCATGTTCTCATCTATAAGGGATTTGGAAAGATTGTGCCTGAAAAGGAGAAAAAGAAGAGTGGGAGGGTTTGGTGTTGCTCTTCAGCGGTCCTGTTGTTCTCACTTCTCTTGAACTGCTTTTATTGTTTTACTGGCTATTGCCTTATGTGAGGTTGTGCTGATGAGCATAGAGCTGAATAGTGGTGGCCTAGGGACTCTTAAGATCCAGTGTCTTTCTCAGAATTGTAGTCCAGTTCAAACCACTTTGAGGCACTTCTGGAGCCAGCCTCCCTTCCAGTTTGAGAGCAGCTTTGGAAGCAGCTGCAAATTCTGTTGAGGGGGTTCTGCCCTTGTGTTAAACAGCATGTGATTTTTGACTGCCATTTTCAAGCGCTTTGATCTGGTGCTTTTGCTGCTGATTGATTACATTTTGTTCCCTCCTCCATTCCTGCCATCCTTCGCTCTCCTTGCTCTCAGCAGCAACATAAGAGCAGAGCTGGCCACATGGCATCTGCTTTTTGTCCCTCTTCAGTCTGGAAGAAAAAACCCAAAACAAAACAAATTATTTTTAAACATCAAAGGTCCATTTTTGTAAAGAATCTTCCCATTAATGCTTTGCCTGTGTGTGGTTTTTGGAATTGAAGAGAGAGACTGGATAAAATCTGTGCCGGCGTCCCTTCGTTTCTTTGGCTGAAGATGGTTTACAGACAGCTGCATGCTGACTTTGATGTCAGAACACTAATTATTAGAAGGTAACTTTACGCCAGATTCCCCTGGAGATCAGAGCTCCCTGAGGTGGTGTAGAGGACGTGGGACTCCAGGGAGAGCTTACTGCTATGGAAGGCACAGTAGCCACAACTTTGCTAAAAGATAAAGACAAATTTTCCTCAATTTACTGCTTACATAGGGCTACAGTAATGACCTTAGAGTGAATTGCATTCTTCCTGACACCTGGCTTTATTGTGTAAGCTGGCATTACATAGACTGCCTAGAAGACACTGCTGTAAATAGATGGCTTCAGCCTGCTGGTGAAAAGTGCTTAACATTTCAACTTTATTAGAAGTAGAGACTTTGAAGAGTTGATATTTCGGGAAGGTGACAAACCATAATGCAGTGTCCTTGGCTCCTGAAAGATGTATAGCTTTCTCTTCTCCTGAGCTATATAATGGAAGATAGGAACTACCTGATAGCGGCCACTCTAGTATTAATAGAAAATTCTTTGTCACAATTGCAGAAAATACCAGATGTGAGGTGGACTGGAAAAGAGATGGTACATCTAGCAGATTTCTTTTTGTAAATTGCTATGGGAACGTGGTTTTCAGACTCTGTTTGTACTTTAAGATCATTATTGGTGCATTAAAATAAGGCTGTATTGACAGTGTTCAGACTAGGGAAGCCCTGTCAGAATACCTAAGTGAGTAAATGGTGCCTGGCCTGTGCAGGGCCAGTACAGATGTGTACCAGAGAACCAAACAGAGACATTTTGGCTGGATGCAAGATGGATGTCAAGAGCAGAGCATTTATGTCTGGAAAGTAGTTTTGCTTCACAATGCTTACATAGTTCTGATAGGCTGGAGAACGGCTTTAGAGGGATTGCTAGTTCCTGATTGCCAGTTTGTAGTGAAGACCCATTTGTCTGAATGGAGGCATCTGGAAAGCAGCACTTGTATAATAGTTCAAACATACAATAGCCCAGGCAGTCAGCTGGGAGGTGAGTGCTTAGAACTGGGGTACATGGCTGCCTTCTAGTATCCTGTGATTTCTGATGTCTTGGCTGAAGTCTTTAGCCACTACCCTGGTTTGACTGTTTTCTTGGGGAATTCTGTTACTGTTATGATTAGCTAAAGTGCTTGCTGGAGCCAGTAATTAAACGATAAATTTAGGATTTGCTAATGCAGACATTGCATTTTATTCCAGCACCTTTCACAACGTGCTGACATAGGGCACGTCTACTCGGTCTTTTTCTCTGGAAGGGGAAGTCTGTCTTCAGTAGCTTCGTATCCAACAAAAGTGTGCTCAGAGTGAAATGAAATTTAAGTCCGTTTGAGGAGATTGAAGTACATTGTTGGGGACAGCTGACTGATTCTCTGGCCTCTGACATTGCTCTGTCCTTGTTAGACCAGCTACCCACAGCAGTTAGGACTCTTGTGCAACAGTGTCTTTCCCAGAGGGTGGCTCTGTGCGCTCAGGATCACTTCTTTATACACACAGCTCAGGGAGTTCTGCAGCTCTGGGCATTCTTTCCCCCTGAGTCCAGGGAAAGCTGCAATCAGAGTCCTTCACCCTCTAGTTAGAGCTGACTCCACTCAACTTTCTAAAAGTAGCCAAGGGTCCCACCCACACAACCTCACTCTTTTAATTTCTCAAATTACCCTTTAGTTCCCACAAATAGAGTGAACATTGCCTTGTAATTTGTGTTGTCTCTTTTGACAATTGAAGGAGACTCCTGTTCCCAAGGGGGCTGTGCCTGGGGGAAGGGAGAATGGATGGAAAGCAGGGAGAAGGACATTCAGGCATTCCTTTGGATTGGAAGGGGTATATGAAGGAATGATGGGAGAAGAAATGAGTACAGGGAACTTCTCTTCTAGCAGCTGCCTACTTTGAATCACAGAGCAGTTGAGGTTGGAAGGGGCCTGTGGAGAGCATGTGGTCTAACCTTCCTGCTCAAAGCAGTCAGCTAAAACAGATTGCCCAGGACCATGTCCGGTCAGGTTTTGAATATCTCCAAGGATGGAGACTCCACAACCTCTCTGGGCAACTTATTCCGTTGTTCAACTACCCTCACAATGAAGTGTTTTCTTTTTTTTAGATAGAATTTACTGTGCTTCAATTTGTGCTCATTGCCTCTCATTTTGTCATTGGGAACCATTGAGAAGAGGCTGGCTTAGTTTGCTTTATGTCCTTCCATCAGATATTTGTGCATATTGATAAGATTTCCCCTGGACCTTCTTCTCCATGCTGAATAGTCCCAGCTCTCTCAGCGTCTGCTCATATGAAAGTAGTCCAGTTCCTTAATCATCTTTATGGCCCTTTGCTGGACTCAATCCAGAAGATCCATGTCTGTCTTGTACTGAGTGGCCTAGAAATGGACACAGTACTCCAGATGTGACCTCACCAGCGCTGAGTAGAGGGGAAGAATCATGCCCTTTAACTTGCTGGCAACATTCTTCCTAATACAAGCTAGGATGCCATTGGCTGCCTTTGTCATGAGTGAGCGTTGTTTGCTCATGTTCAGCTTACTGTCCACCAGGATCCCCAGGTCTTTTTCTGCAAAGCTGTTTTCCAGCTGGCTGACCCCCAGACTGTAGTGGTGCATGGGTTATTCCTCCCCGAGTGCAGGGAAGGCACATCCCTTTGTTGAACTTCATGAGGTTCTTCTCTGCCCAGTTCTCTAGTCTGCTGAAGTCCCTCTGAATGGCAGCACCACTATCTGGTATATCAGTTGCTCCTCCTAGTTTTGTGTCATCTGCAAACCTGCTGAGGGTGCATTCAGTCCCATCATCCAGGTCATTAATAAAGAAATTAAACAGTATTAGACACAGTGTCAGCCACTGTGAGATACCAGTAGTGACTGATCTCCAGCTAGGCATTGCACTACAGGTCACAACCCTCTGAGGCTGGAATTTCAGCCAGTTTTCAGTCTACCTCACTGTCCACTCATGTAGCCCATACTTGATCAGCTTAACTATGAGGATGCTTTGGCAGATGGTGTCAAAACTTTTGCTGAAGTTGAGATAAACAACATCAGTTGCTCTCCCCTTATCCACTAAGCCAGCCTTCTCATTGTAGAAGGCTGTCAGTTTGGTTAAGTGCAATTTCCCCTTTGTTGTTTACTCCTGATCACCTTCTCATCCTTCATGTTTCTGAAAATGGTTTCCAGGATTAGCTGCTCCATCACTTTCCTAGGGATTGAGGTGAGGGTGAGGCTGACCGTGCTGTAATTCTCCATACTCTCCTTCTGGCCCTTCTTGAAGACAAGGGTGACATTTGCTTTCTTCCTGTCCTCAGGAACCTCTTATGATCACTGTGAACTTTCAAAGATAATCAACAATGGTGCTGTAATATAATCAACCAGCTCAGCTCCCTCAACTCTTGGTGGGCGATGACACTTTCTTAGGTTCCATGGACTTGTGTATGTCCATGTTAGGTATTCCCTAACATAATCTCCTCCACCAAGGGAGAGTCTTCCCTTCTTCAGACTTCCCCTTTGGTCTCAGGGGCTTGGGATTCCTGCAGGCCAGTCTTACCAGTAAAGACTGAAGCAAAGAAGGCATTCAATACATCTACCTTTTCTGTGTCTTCTGTCACTAGGGTCACTGCCCCATTTAGCAGCCAGTCTACATTTTCCATAGCCTTTATTTTACTGTTTATGTACTTGTAGAAGTCTTTCTTGATGTGTTTCACGTTTCTTGCTAGTTTCATCCCCAGAAAGGCTTTAGCTTTTCTAACCCCACCCTTGCGCTCTTGGATAGTGTCTCTGTATTCTTCCTGGGTCACCTGTTTGTTTCCACCTCTTGTATACTTCCTTTTTTTTGTTTGACTGTAGTCAGGAGCTCCTCGTTAAATCCATACGGATGTCCTGCTGCCTGTGCTTGATTTCCTGCTTGTTGGGATGGACCGTTATTGACCATGGAGGAGGTGATTCTTGAATATCAAAGAGCTCTCTTGGACCTCTTTTCCTTCCATGACCAGATACCATGGGATTCTTCCAAGCGGGTCCCTGATTTCTGCCTGCAGCTAAGGCTGACTTCAGTGCTAGGTATTTTATAAGCACAAAACAAAAAAAGTTTTCACTGTCCAGAGGAGCTCTCTTTACTGGATGAGAGGTGATACATACCAGAAGCCAGGTTAAAAAAATTTAAATGTGTACAATGAAACTCTACAGCAAGCCAGTTCCAAGCACTCAACAAGCCAAAAATTAGTTTGCCAAAGCAGAGAATTACTCTCTAGAGTAAGAAGAATGCTCTCAAGTAAGAAGATACGGCATGGGCCCTGGTTGTGAACTACTGCAGCTGGTTCTGTGGCAAGAGAATGTGAAGGAAAGAAAACAGAAGGTGTGATGAGAGCCAAGGGTATGTGGCAGATGAACAACTTAAAAGGGCAGTTTATAGGCTATAGTACATATGATAGTACCTGTATTAGCTGTGTCCTGCCTGCAGGATAAGGAACTACTTACATACTGAGAGGTTTGGAGCAGGGTAGAGAGAGGCAGATGACTTTGGGAGAAGAGTCACTTCTGAGTACTTATAACAAGGTTCTAACTAGCTAGAGGTATGGTTCAACTGCAAAATATCTTTGTAATGTAAGTGAAGAGATCCCACAGGTACTCTCTGGAAAGGAGTTATCTGTCCGGACATTAGATGACTGCTGAGCTTTTTATCCTGGGCTGCTTATATAGACAGTTTAGAGTAGCTAGCTCTATTAGCTGTGTGACTCATCTGATAGAATATAGGCTTCTACTGCTTTTTGGGAGGAATTGTGCCCCAAGCTCCATTAACTATAAAGAGTGACTAGTTTCAACATTGGAAACTTCTATATAGTCCATATCTGTTCTTAGTGAGATGAATTCCATACAGTGTGATTGCATTTCAGTTTGCAAATACTGTCCTGCTTTTTGTCCATAACCTTCTAGCATTATAAAAGGAATGTATTTAAAACTAAACTGAGCTCACTTTTATTCTGTAGCTTTTAGAACGAGAGCCGCTTGTATGTCATCTAGACCTACTAGAACCGCTTCCTGCTGGCCCGGAAGACCTCCCTGATGAGTTTTTTGAAGTCACAGTGGATGATGTACGGAAACGCTTGGCACAGCTGCAGAGCGAGAGGCAAGTTTCCTCTCTGTTAGCAACTGAGAATGTTCCATACCTCTTTGTTAAGGAGAGTCATGCTATGCTCCTAAAGGTGGCTGTGATTTCTGGGGAAAGAGTTGTAGATTAATTAATGGATGTGGGATCATAGAATCATAGAATCAGTAAGGTTGGAAGGGACCTCTGGAGATCATCTAGTCCAACCTCCCCGCTCAGCAGGGTCACCTAGAACAGGGTTAGACAGGGCTGCATCCAGGCAGGCCTTGAATATCTCCAGAGAAGGAGACTCCACAACCTCTCTGGGCAACCTGTTCCAGTGCTCTGCCACTCTCACAGTGAGGAAATTCCCCCTCACAGTCAGGCAGAACTTCCTGTGGTTCAATTTCTGCCCATTGCCTCTTGTCCTGTCACTTGGGACAACTGAAAAGAGTTTGGTCCCATCCCCTTGACACCCTCCCTTCAGGTACTTGTACACATTGATAAGATCCCCCCTCGGTCTTCCCTTCCCCAGGCTGAAGAGGCCCAGCTCTCGCAGCCGTTCCTCATAGGGCAGGTGCTCCAGCCCTCTGATCATCTGCGTAGCCCTACGCTGGATTCTCTCCAGTAGCTCCATGTCTCTTGTACTGGGGAGCCCAGAACTGGACGCAGTACTCGAGATGAGGCCTCACCAGGGCTGAGTAGAGGGGCACGATCACCTCTCTCGACCTGCTGGCAACACTCTTCCTAATGCACCCCAGGAGACCATTGGCCTTCTTGGCCACAAGGGCACATTGCTGGCTCATGGTCAGTCTGTCATCCACCAGCACTCCCAGGTCCTTCTCTGCAGAGCTGCTCTCCAGCAGGTCAGCCCCCAGCTTGTACTGGTGCCTAGGGTTATTTTTCCCTAGGTGTGGGACTCTGCGCTTGCCCTTGTTGAACCTCAGGAGGTTCCTCTCCGCCCAGCTCTCCAGCCTGTCCAGGTCTCTCTGAACAGCAGCACAGCCCTCAGGTGCATCAGCCACTCCTCCCAGCTTGGTATCATCAGCAAACTTGCTGAGGAGGCACTCCGTCCCCTCATCCAGGTCATTGATGAAGAAACTGAACAGGTTGGGACCCAGTACTGAGCCCCGGGAGACTCCACTAGCCACAGGCGTCCAACTAGATTCCGTGCCACTGATGACGACCCTCTGAGCTCTGCCTTTCAGCCAGTTCTCAATCCACCTCACTGTCCGCTTGTCTAACCCACGCTTCCTGAGCTTGTCTAGGAGGATGTTATGGGAGACAGCATCAAAAGCCTTGCTGAAGTCAAGGTACACAACATCCACTGCTCCCCCCTCATCTACCCAACCAGTCACTCCATGATAGAAGGCTATCAGGTTGGTTAAGCAGGATTTCCCTTCGGTGAATCCACGCTGGCTGCTACTTTTCCTCCATATGTCTGGAGATGACATCCAGGTGATTAATGACTAGACCTGGAAATCTCTACCTTTTATGCAATCAAAGCACAAGGGCCAGGTCATACTTTTGTACCAGGACCTGTGTTTTTGTGTGAACCAGTTGACTATTTGTGTCATGGGATAATGGACTCGTTGGATGCTGAAAATTTAATCATGAAGTGTTTGTGATGCTTGTCTGGTGCTAACTTTTTCTGAGAAGTTCAAACCAGCTGGGCCCTCACTAAGCAAGGAATAAAAGAAAGATTCATACCAGTCTTCTGTGTTTCAGGGAGTTATTCATAGACACTTAACACCCTACCTCTCTTTCTTTTTTTTTTCTCTCTTCCTCTGAAAGAGAAGCCACTAACTTTATAATTAATGTGCCTGTATTAGTTAGAGGCCCGAAGTAGTGGTGAGCTCCTGCTCTCTGCGTTTTGATCTCACTGAACATTGAATTTTAGCAATTAAATGGCTAGAATTTGTAACGTGTGGTGGGCAAATATATGAACACGGTGATCCAGTTCCAGAGGAATAATTCCCAGTGACTTCAGTAGTAGCTAGTAGCATTTTCAGCCAGTAAAAAAAAGCCTTGTATTCTAAGTAATGGAATTATCTTTTATTTGACCTTATCATAAAAGACCAACTTTGAGGCATTATCCAAATGGGAATAATGCAAGATCAAACTTAATCAGAAATCAAGACATAAAGATGTTTGGGATGCTCCCAGAGGGAAGAAAGTAGTATGGGAAACTGGGCTAACTGTACATTCTGCTGTTCGAGTAGTTTGCTGTCAAATACTTTGACTTTATTGTACTGTTATTCCTGTTCTGAACTAAAACCTCAGCTTAAGTAACTTTCCCATCACAACAGCATTTTGCCATCTATATATTCCTTAATGAATTAACTTTGTGAGTATATTTAGTTTCAAGTAGATCATAGTATTTCTTTAAACATTACAATATTCTATGAAACTACGGGATAGTGTTATACTATGGCCAAGTCTGAGTAGAACTTTCTGCTTTAAAGTTGATTTCCACCCCACTGGCCCTTCCCAGGCCTCTGAAATCCACATGAGTACACAGATTGGCTTGGAAATTGTTCTGCCACTTGTGGGTCTGGAGTAGTTAGTGGTACAAATGTATGGTCATTTGGTCGGGGGTTACTGGAATACACCCCCCTCAAAAAGGTCCTCATTTCCAAATTTGCTGATGCTTGTAACCCTTTTTCCTCCCATGGTTAAGGATAAAAATAAAGGCAAGTTCCACAAGAAACTGGTGTCAGTTGGCTGCTGATCTCAGCTGGTGAATCTTGCCCAGAATTAGCTGCACACAATGCAATATTTTAAACGTGGTTAGAATTTAATTCCAGTTTCATGAAGAGCAGAGAATTCATATGATTCAGGAACTTGGTACACAAAGAAGGAATGGAACAGGTTAGTTTGCTGTTCACTTTTCAAATTTTTAATTGGTGCTTTCAGATCATTTTGAAATGTCATGTGCCAGCTGAGCGTTCTAGGTATGGTTGGTGAAGTAGCCCTTTAGTTGTTTTGTTCAGCATCTATTCCTGAGATACCTTAATAATTCTCAAATATAGAAAGAAATCCTTCAAACTGTGTAGACACAGGATGATTTAATAATAGAATGAAATTGCAATTATTTGATCCGATGTTTCACGAAAATCTATCCTGGTAAATAGGTTATTCAGAATTAAGAATTATTCGGAATGCTGAAATGAGGGAAAGGAACTGAAGCTGAACATGGAATAGAAAGGTATCTGCTAGATCTAAGTGTAGTTCTTTACTTAAAGGAAAATACATAATTATTTTTCTGAATTTACTGTGTCATCTTAAATACTGATAGATTGTTTTGCACCTGCTAATCCTTTTGAAAGACCAGTCCACAGCCTTGCTTCATTCATTGTCTGAAATGTCCCATTCCTGTTCTGTTTCCTTTGCGCTAATTAATACCCATTAGTTCTTATGCCAACATTGTTTTTTCAGCTTCAGTAGCTCTTTTTCCTCCCTAGAGTAATCGTGTCCCACTTCAGTCTCTGTTTTATTGGATAAATAAATCCAACTTTTTTGCATATAATCTCAGAAATATTCCTCTGATTATCTTTGTGGCAATCTTGGCATCTACTTCAGTAAACATACTTTTCTTTTACAGAGTAAAAATAATTTTAAACAGTATTGTAGATGATGCTCACTAAATCCATGTATGTGCAAGGCACTAATATTCCCTATCTGTATAAGTATTTTGCTTCATACAGCCTGGTAAATACTTCTTTCCAAGATCATCCCATCGTGTTGGCATGTTATAAGCCTTCTTATGATCAGCTTCTCTGCTTAGATTTTTCTCAGGTTTCCAATTTGTGAGCTTCTACCTTATAGTAGAAAAAATACTCTGTTTTGTTACTTCAGTTTACAGGATTGTTCACTTTCAAAATATTAATATTTCTCTATCTTGTAAGTGTCTCTTTAATTTGTATCATAAGCAAAGTTCATTAGAACACAGTAAGTTTTCCTGCAAAATTTATTAAATGTATCCCAAAAGGGATTCTAAAGGAGTTGCAATTGCAACATTACTCTAATCCTCACGGTTCTCCTTTTAACACAACTACTTTTTCTTCACTTTATTGCTTTCTCTTGCCTTAAAAATCTTTAAAGAATCCCTATCTTCTCTATCTAAACTGATGATTTTCCATGTGGATAAATTATACTTTTCTGATTTTATATAGATTAAAGCTTCTGTTTTGCCCTTGTCTAGAAAATAAATTACCTTATGAAAGAACATAGCAGATTAGCAGGGTACCTTCAGTACCTCCTCAGTTGCATTTTATCCATTGTCTATTTTCTTTTTCTTTTAAAATATGATTTAATCTAAAGCCTTTAAAGTCTTTAAAGACTTTAGAGAATTTGAGGATATAGTGCTGGTACCAAGCTGGGGAAACTGCAAATATAGGGAGAGTGGAATTTTGGAGCAAAGAAGACATCTAGAAGAACATCAGTCTGAATTTGTGGGTAATTGCATGCATGCATGCCTATGTATACACTACTTGTATACAGACCAGAAGTTTGCAATTCTTAGCTGTTAGAGCAACATGACCTGGGGGTAAAGTAGTGGAAGTTCTAAGATTTTGAGTGGAAAGCACAGCAGGTGGGGAACATACAGTGAGGGATATATGGTAAGCAGTTGTCATCTGTCCTGCTTGGGCAGGACATTTTCTTAATAAAAGTATATCTTAGAGTGGTGGGAGTTACACCCTGTCTTTTTTCCCATGTATCTAGGAAACGCCTGGAAGAAGCTCCACTGATGACAAAATCTTTGAGGGAGGCTCAGCTGAAGGAAAAGTTAGAACGTTACCCAAAGGTATCCTTTTTCTCTCTCCAATCCCTCTTGATAGTCCAAACTTGCAGCTTAAGTAGCTTTGGGAACCAAATGTGACCAACAGAATCTTGAGCTGCTTATAGGAAGGCTTTTCATGTTCCATTTCCTTTTAGCAGTTGGTAGCACCCACTGCTACCGTGTGAAATCAGCTGGCTTGTAATGATGTGGTTGGGCATCAGGCTCCTTTTATTTCCTTCCAAATGGTTGAAAACCCTTATGTTATACACACGTCAGTCTATGTGATTGAGCTTTCCTATCTACTTCTCCTCTATGGACTCTTAGTTTCAATAGTATCTCATTACACGTTAAATGATAAGATAATATGGACTAGAAAGATCTTAATCTGTAAATAGGATCCTAACACAGTTCTTGTCTTTGATGCTTCACTGCAAAGAAGTAAGAAATGAAGTTTCCAAATTAGGTGCTAACTGACCACCACTGTAAACAGAATGATGCTACCTATTTCAGCATATATACAGCATAGGGACTGTGTGACTGGGAGGCTTCCTACTACTGCGAACCCTCCAAGATGCTGTTTTATTGTCTATACTTGTCCATGTTTGGAACCTAGGGTGACTTTCTACCTTATCTGAGTGTCACTTAGCATGGGGAACTTGGAGCTTCTACTCTCTGAATATGTGCTGTTACACTGTACATAATACTGTTGTAATTCAGCTCTTAACTGTCTTTGGAAGTCAGACAGTCCATATTCTCTGAGGAGCTGCACAGTCATGGGAGCCTGTAGAGCAGAATAGCTCAAATCTCCCCATTTGTAAGAAACTTGCTATAAATTCTAAACCAAGGGCAAGCCTCACAGAATAGCTGTACACAATTGACCTAATGTGCTTTGCTTATGACTAGGTGGTGCTGAGAGTACGTTTCCCAGACCGTCATGTTCTACAAGGGTTCTTCCGTCCTAGTGAAACTGGTAGGAGCAATTTCTACTTCAGTCTCTGTGACTGCAGCTAACATCTCTCGTCACTGGTTATTGGCAGGGCGAAAGAGAGTCGCTCTGGATAGATCTTTCTGCTGCGCAGGAGAGTAATACTGCCCTGAAGAAGCAGCAATAGCTAGCTATGCCATTATTATAGGGCCCTGAACTTGATGAGAAAAGAGTCTGAGATAATACCTTAGTTAAAGGGAATTTATTTCCAAGACTACTTGATGGAGGCTATGTCAGGCTGCTTGATGGTGAAATCTTTGTGCCCAGGAAACTGTCCTACTTGATATCCCATTACTTGTGCTCAAATGGTATATAATTGAGTTACAGCTTATTTCAGACAGACTCTGTAAGAGAAGACTTGGTGGGGCAAGAGATGAGGTTGAACATTTCCTTTATTTTAAAGATTAAAAAGTAAAAAAAAAAAGAGGGTGGTAGCCTTCTGTACTATATTCATAGTAGCAGGGGTTGGATCATTCTTTAGTCATCAATTCACAAAAGATAGTGAGTCAGACTACATGTCAAGTAGCTCTCACTTGCTAATATAGATCCTCTCCTTATGAGCTAGCAATCGTGGTTACCCACACATTTTTATATGGAACAAGAACTGATGACTAGTGACTAGAATCTAAGCTAGCTTGTCTCTGCAGATCTTGCAGCTGTTACTGGATTTGCTAGGAAAGATTTCACTGGGATCCTTATATTTTGCCAAGGGACCAGAACACACAGGTTTGTTTTCTGCAAGATATTTGTAATAGTGACAGCTGTAGGGTTCATTCAGGGAAAGGGCAACCTGCACACATTGCAAAGGACAACTCTGCATATTCAGACTAGCCCTTTGGGCCAACACCTGAAGAAACAGCTGTCATCCAGGAAACCTTTCTACCCTCCTTTTTTTTTTTTTTTTTTTTTTTTACAGTTGGCGTTTTGAGAGAGTTTGTAAGAAGCCACCTTGCAGATGCAGATTTGCCATTCTACCTGTGTGAGTGTGCTGTTGGTAATATTTGGCCCTATTTTACAAAGCCTGTTCCTAGCTGTGATTGCTCTGATGTGTATGGGATTTTGTGATGCCATGAGATAAGACCTGAGGAGGGATTTCTTCTTCAAATGTGACCTCAAAGTGGAAAGAAGGTATAACTCTGGCCAGTTAGCCACATTATGCTTCTGCCTAATATGAAGCACATGTGGGCAGTGAGAACATGTCCCGCTTTTGAAAGGCAGCAATCCCTCGTGTATCTGCTGTATTTATTGTTTTGGTTGCTGGGTGGTCCTGTTTTGTAACTTGTTTTTTAACTTCAGTTATTGCACCTCCCAGAATCATCTTGAATGATGAAAGTTTGACGCTCTTTGAGGTAAGGACTCACGTGTGCTCTTTCGTTCCCTCTCTGACATGCTACTTCTTCCACTCACCCCAACATGCCTTAGTAGCTTTTAAAAGAAGTTGTAAAATGTCATGATCCCTGTGGATTTCTACGTAGCCAAAACTAATGGAACCAGGTGTTTCAGAGCACAAGCTCTTCACCAGAAGAGGTCCACCTTGTGCAGCAATAAGTAATTTCATGATGGTGGGGGTGGAGGGTTCATATTGTTGTATAGATAGACTCTGTGCCCTATGGAGCCTGCACTGTATGTAACCTTAAAGGTTATTGCATGAGCTGTGTAAATGACTTTGCTGTATTTGTGGTTGGCCCAGTATAGTAGGAGATGTGATACTGGTTTTGGATAGATGACTGTTTAACTTCTACAGCAGAAGCTAAATGCCATATTAGACGAAAATCTACCTTTTCGGTAGTCATTGTACAAGAGTTTACTATAAGCTAGCTTATACATTGTAAAACACATACTTTATGTTGTAATTTTTTCTCAGCAGCTGAAATTTAATTTTTGGAGATTATTTGCAAACGTCAAAGTGGTGATGAAATCTCTGATCAGAGACTGTTGGCTGCAGAAATCACACATCTCCTAAGAAGAGACTGACTGAGTGACTTTGCGAGTGACTTTGCCTCAGACTCACCATGTTTAATGGGAGTCATGCAGAATGTTGTGGACATTTGTAGAGTGATGGACTGAAGATCACTTGCAGGGTGAAGGGTCAAGCAAGTTGTAGTGAGAGTTTTTGATTGATGCCCCTGAGGGACAAGAAAGGGCAGAGTGGAGAAACAGTGAGAGAGAAAGGGACTTTTGAAACAACATACTGAATTAAGAAGGGATTAGAATGCCTCTGAAGTTGTTTGTAATAGAGCTTTCCAAATTCCACACAACTTCCTGGCCAAACCATGTGGAAGAGATACAAGCACAGCTGCTCTTAGGCTATTGCCTGTTCAGAGAGTCAAATAATTCAGGTCTCCATGTTCACACTCAGAAGTTTCTCACCTTTCTAATATGCTGTTAATATTTTTTTGCTAAAATTTGAATATTTGAGTTTGGTTTATTGATGTCCAAGTTGCTCCTCTTACTGTCACAGTGCCTGTGACAGGTGTGGCTTCCTAGAGAATCCTGAGCATATCACAGCCCTGTTTGGTTTTGTGGTTCAGGAATGGCTATGCAGTAGCTTTTGGCCTCCACCCAGCAGCACAGCGTGCGGACTACTGTTTCTATCAGCCTTTCTGCTCTCTACTTAAGCATTGCTTCTGTTTGTGTGTGCAGCATGCCTGGCAGCCTTTCTTCCATTTGACAGGAAAGGGACACTGTGTACTGGTAAGACTTAATGCCATCCTGGGTGGGGGAGAGGAGCCAGACCAGTGATTTTTCTCTTTAAACCTTTCTTTTTATATATGTATTTTAATTGATAACGGAAATACCACTGTCTTTGAACCAGGAGATTTTGCCACTCGGGCATGAAGGCAGGTCTTCCCAGCTTCCTCTGATTTTGGGGCAGTAGATGGGGGAGAGATGGCACAGCACTGTCTCACATGGTTACCATGGGGGGAAATGCAAAAGACCAAATTTGTCTTCAAATTTCTGGGAAATCCCAGGGAAAGGAAACTGGCTATGATTGCATTGCTATTGATGCATTTGAAAAACATTCATAGGATCAGCAAGTAATAAGAAGTATTCTGCTCTTGTTAGCTTTTTCTGAGGCCAGGGGTAGCCTTATAGCTGTGACTAGTACAAACTGATCTGATATTTCACATGCACTCTGCTCTCTGCTTTTCTCTTTTTTTCCTCCTGAGCTCTCATCTCTGAGCACATCCCTCACCTACAGCTCTGTGACATGTTTATTGGAATCCTTTTTTCACCCTTCCAAAGTGTGGTTTCTCTACTGTTCTTACCAACAGCTGTTTCCTGGATAAGATGGATGTTTTTCTGTCTTTTTCTAAGATCTGGCTGGAATACTTCCTGGATTTCCTGTCCCAGCCTTCTGACTTCTCTTGTGCCCTTACAAAATAAACTACTTCTTTTCAGTATCTCTGTGAGATTTTTTTTTCCATGCCACATTTCTCCTTAGTATCCAATGGACTTGCAGTTTTGACCTCTTTTTTTTTTTTTTTTTAAGATGTGCTTTTGTTTCTTTTTTTTTTAAGCACTCTAGATGTTGAAGACTCAAAATCTACTTCTGTTACTAACTTTTTTCTCTTTTACTGTTCATTTTCTCTTGGATATTTTGTTGCTCCTTTGAGCTCCAGTTGCTGCCTTTATGACACTAATTTCTTCCATCATTTTCTGTCACTGTTAGAAAATACCTTGTTTGCTCAGGTGCCTGTCCTTATCATCTCAAAATCTCCTTTTACATTCTCTTTTTTAGCTAGCTTCTAAACTCTTTGCATACTGTACTTGTTCCACAAAAAAAAAAAAAAAAAAAAAAAAAAAAAATTTTTTTTTTTTTGCTCTGTTTGCTCTGCCTTTTCAGCGATCTTGAATGCTGCAACATCCTACTGTCTGGCCTATATCTGCCTTCTGTTCATCCAGCTTCTTTTGCTATCTCTGTTCTTAGCTTTGGTCCATCTTCTGAATAAATTTCAAAATCCTTTGTCTATCATTTCTCCCTCACCCCCCAACAATATTGCTCCTTTATTTTCCCTTTTCCAACAGATATCAGTTGTTTCTCTGGATCTCTTTTGAAACATTACTTGTTCAATGAAACACCACAGACATAATGATTTCTTTGCTGTCTTTGGATCAGAAATTTTGTGGCAGGAATTTTGTTTAATTTGTGCTGTTAAATTCTTTGCTCATGACATGTTACCTGTGCTTCTTATATGGATAGCAATTTCCCAGTTTCCCAGTTATGACATTTAATTTGGAATTCATCGCTCACAGCAGCTTCTTGAAACATTGTTCTACTAAACGATCTCTAAGATCTTAGAGATTTTATAATTCTTAGAGCCCTAACCCGTGGGATTCCTCCAAGTAGGTCGCAGAAGAGGCAGCCAGAGTCTGCTCTCCTGAAGTCCATGGTTGCCATCCTACTTATTGCCCAGTTTCTTCCACTCAGGATCCTGAACATCATCTCATGGTTGCTGGAGCCAAGGCTGCCCCCCAGCCTTCACATCTCCAACGAGTCCTTTCTTGTTTGTTAGTACAAGGTCCAGCAGTGCACCTCTCCTTGTTGGCTCCTCTACCACCTGTGTCAAAAAGCTATCATTGATGCTCTGCAAGAGTCTTGTGTGCCTAGCTGTGTTGTCCTTCCAGCAGATATCAGGGTGCTTGAAGTCCCCCCATGAGAATCAGGGCCTGTGATTGTGAGGCTACTTCCAGCTGTCTGCAGAAGGTCTCATTGACTTCCTCTTCCTGATCAGATGGCCTGTAGTAAACACCCACAACAGTGTCATCCATGTTAGCCTGCCCTTTAATCCTTACCCATAAGCTCTCGACTCTCTCCTCATCCACCCCTGGGCAGAACTCAATACATTCCAGTTGCTCTCTCACATAAAGAGCAACTCCACCACCTCGCCTTCCTGGCCTGTCTTTCCTAAAAAGCACATAGCCATCCATGACAGCATTCTAGTCATGCAAGCTATCCCACCATGCCTCTGTAATTGCATTGAGATCATGGCCCTGTGGCCGCACACAGATCTTCAGTTCCTCCTGTTTATTCCCCATGCTGTGTACATTGGTGTACAAGCATTTCATAGAGGTAGTCATGCATGCAGGTTTCCCAGGAGGGGTGCCAGAGGATCCTCCGTAGCCATGTCTCATATGCACTTACCTGGCTGTATGCACCTGCTGGAGGCATCCTGACTTGAGCCATTTTTTGTTGACTACCCTGTCTCTATAACTCTTCCCTTCTCCCATCCTTCCTAGTTTAAAGCCTTCTTTACCAGGCTGGCCAACCTGTTGGCAAAGACATGTGTGCCCTGCGTAGTGAGATGTAAGTAAGTTTCTTGGTGGTACCATTTCAGCTGGAAGAGGATGTGTATCTGCAGCATCATGAAAATTTTTGCTCATGTCTTTGTCACCCACATCCTAGAAGAGTTTGCTGATATGGTTATACCAGTAGACCTGAGCAAACTACTTCTGCGGGATGGTTGCTAAAGTTTATGATGAGTTTAGAGGCTGACAGACCCTTGCTGTAAGTTTCATAATCTTTCTGCTTCAGTGGTTGAATGTAGAAATTTTGCCAAGTTTATATTTGTAGTGTAGCTTGTCCTCTTAGACCGACTGGTGGAGCAACCTCAGATGGTGGGAAATGTGTATGCAGCTATAGATATTTAACTTTGTAGAATTTTTTATCATGCATGTTTGGTGTGACATTTCAGAATGCCTCTAGCTCTTGTTTTCAAAAGCTTATTCCCCAAATTAGGAAAGCCCTGGTTCATCACAGCTTATTTGTAAAAGTGATTTGATGGTGAAAGGAGCAGGCCAGCATATTTTTTAGTGATTTTTTTTCTGTTTAAACAAAGAATTTGTTTTGTAATCAAATTCTGCCCAGGGAGGCTTTAGGCTCAGCTTACAGCCACTCTAAAGAATTGGAAGTGAGTGCATGATTTGACCTGAATGGCTTGGGTTAGCAACACTACTCAAGGAGGTGAGAGGGGTGTAGAGGTTTAGCAATAAGGAAACCAATGTCGCACTGGATTGGTGTGAAACACCAGTGGAAGTGATTTGTTTGAAGGGGGGAGAAATTCATGTATGTTTGTAGTGAGATATGGGAAGGGAGAAGGCTGTGAGAAACTTAGGTGACTTGAAAGGATTAAAGTGAAGTGACAGGAGGGAGCTTGAGGAGATGTATACCTGGATGGGATTCAGATTCCTCTGTCTTTAAAGTGATTTTGAGGCAACAGGGTTTGCTGCTGCCAGGAATGTGAGTTGGAGGAGGGGCGTCCTAGCATGTACATTAAAGCTTTCAAACTGCTTAATGCAGCTGTATGTATAGTAGCCCTTATATAAAATGGATTTGCAGATTGGAAGAGCTGTTTTTGATGCCAGTGGCCATGTCTCCTGTGTCCCATGCCTGGAGCTCTTCAGTCTTTTCAGGCTACGGTCTGATTGTGGCAGGAATTATTCTGTGTGTTTATAAACATTTTATTTGGATGAAGCATCAAAAGGGGGAAAGAAACGATTCCTGCTGAGAACTTGTCATACCATTCCAATTACCCATACTGCTTGCTGGAGACCACAGTGCTCTGACATGCTACGCTTGCCTTGTCCCAGTTTAGGTTGGCTGATGCTGGGCAACACTTTGCTCCCTGTTACCAGTATAAATCTTCTTTCATCTTTAACTCTTGCCTTGAGTCAGCGAAGGCTCCATGCTGTAATGTCTTCTGCTTGCATAGACTTCCTCAGCTGCTGGAGATCTGAGTGCTTGGCAGGGGCTGAAGGGGGCTTTCTTCTCTGGAAAGAAATGGGTGCAGGAGTTGCTCTGGCTTTCATGTCCTGGCAACTCTGTTATTGTTGGATGCCCTTTTTATAGGCAGCTGTTACTAATCAGGCTGCCTTGCCTCAGCCTCATACTCTTGGTAAAAATGAAACTGGCACAGAAAGGAGCAACAGAGGTGTTATTTCTGGTATTGGGCCAGGTGAGGCAGCACTGGGGACTGGATTTGCTCTCCACTTCTCGCTAGCTCTCGTTCTCTAGTATTGTCTTCCAGACAGTTAAATCTTCTGTCTGGGAAGATGTTTGTGCTGGTCAGTAGCCACACCTGCTGTGGAGCTGAGGGCTGAAGAGGAGACTACAGTGACTGGTCCTGCACTTGATGGGGTTTGGCTTTGTATGGGTGGGCTGGTTGAAGCCTTGGCCTCTTCCAGGCATCATGTGGCCTGGGAAAGGGAAGCCTTTCGTACTGGAGTCAGAGCCACTCTTCCATTTCTAGTATTTGGAAGGAAAGAGTTGAAAAGACAGAGCTGCTTTCTGAAGATGGAAGGTTAGGGTAACTTGTAAAATGTTAGACTTTGGGGCCTAGAGAAGAGTTCTTGTGCTTAGGGGACCTTGCAGCATTTTTACTTGGCATCTCCTTATTATGAGTGACTGTTCTTGAATTATACTGTGTTTTGTTACACTGAATGCATATGTGAATGAAGGAGTGTGGAGTGTGGGGTTCCTCTAGACCTTATAGGGAAGGGAGCTTGACCGAAGTAATTGGACAGTTAATTTTTTAGGTTTTATACTATCTGTTTCTTGGAGACTTTGTGAAAGAATGAGGCGAGGTTGTTTTGATCAGTAGTACTGCTCTTTAAATTTGTTGGATCGCATCCTGTAACTTCCAAATTTCACAGCTTTCTCTCCAGGTGTTCTGTGTCAGGGATGTTAGCAATAGCTTCTTAGAATGCTTTGCACCTAGTGCAACTTCCTATCAAAGATGCATGCCTGTAATCTGACACTTCATTTTAATAGGGTGTTTCTTAGATGACTTTGAAAATCCATGTTTTTTTTTCAAACTGGATCTTCCAAAACATGCGTACTGCCCTGGATTTTTTTTTTTTTTTTTTTTAATAATTAACTGTCATATTATCTGGCTGCTCACTCTTTCATACACATCTTATCTGAGCAGACAATAACATACCAAAATAAGTTCTTTTTTTAGAACTCCTCTGGAGTGTATATTCATATCAGGAGTAATGTGACTTTCAGAGGAAGCAAAGGCAATCATGAGGAAAACTACACCAAAATCTGGTTATCCCAGTGCCAGCTGAGAGCTGTAATTGAAGTTGTGCAGCCTTAGGGTTCCTTATTTTCAAATGTTAGATTTTGTCCAATTAGCCTATTCCATAAATACATTTGCATTTTTTGTGCTTTATTCTCCTTTTGCTCTCAGGGACTTCTTAGATGGATATTTCCCCGTAATGGTGCTCAAATTCTTGAGAAACAGAAGATAAGAAATAGTTCAGAAGACTGAAGAATGAAGGAGTAGAGGCTGGCTTACAGCTTCTCCACACCCATTCTTGGTTTTCTAGGTTGCCTCATGTCCTCTCCAAACATGTGATGCTATCATGTCTAAGCATCAATGAATTATTATTACTACTTTTAAGTAGGACTGCAGCAGAGAAGCATCCAATTACTTATTCCCTTCAGTTTAGTTATGAACTACTTGATTGCCTTCTGTTTTCTCCTTGTCTTTGAGAAACACATTGGTACACAGGGAACTCTAATAGTGTCCTCTGAGGATTTGGGAATTATCTTGAGGAACTTTAGAATGGGTTTCTAGAAACTTAAGGTAATTGAGACTGTCAGAGGCAAAGCCTGCTTTACCCCAAACACAGAGTGTTCTAGACATTGACCATTGCCAGCCTATATGTTTTAGGAGCTTGTTGTCATGAAAACTGCTTGATATCTGAATGTATCACAACCCCACCCTCTACTCGAGTAGAAAAATAGAGACATCTGTTATTGTTATCTGCCTGGGAACTGGGTGGTGAGAATCACTTGTCCAAGGTCAAGCATGAATCATGGAGTTGCGCTTAGGTTTCTGTGGTATGTGTCCATCTGTGATGGTTTTCCAGGTATTATGCCAGCAGTATGTTACCCTTCCACTCCTCAAGCTGCCTTAGTGCTGTATATAAGAAAAAGTAAATGGCATCTGAAGCAATGTGAGCATGTTTCAGTGTTTGGGTATTTATGAATAACTGAAATTTGTGCTGAAGCCGATAATAGGAGTCATTGCAGATGGTAGAGTACCATATTGTCAACACTTTCTCTCTCTCTCCACCCTCTTCCTTCAGCCAAGTTGATGAGATTGTTGGAACGACATTTGTTAAATCTGATAGCCTCCAGTAAAGAAGGAACCTTTACATTGCAAGCAAAACCAGGAAAAAAGACAAATATTGTCAACTTGTTTGCCAAGAAACAGAGGCTGAAAGAACTATGTCTGAAGTGAATTGTTCTGAAATATATGTGTATTTACAGTATAGTGAGCACACAGATTGGCAGCAACGTGGAGTTTTTGGAACCCATAAAGACTTCAAGGCATTGCTTTGGTATTTTGTTATTGCTATTTTGCTGGCTGTCTTATCCTTATGTCCCTTGAATTGTTTTATAATGTTCCGCTCTCCAGAACTGATCAAATGCAGGCTTTCCTGTTGTAGCAGTTGGCCTGGAGTTCCTTATATAGGTCTAGTTGTTTGTTTGTGCTTTTCTAGGCTAGTTGAGCTCCTTAGAGCTGCTTTTCCCCTTCATTTCTTTCAGAAACGTTTACTCGTGTAGTTCAGATCTTGAGCTTTAGTGGAGACTGTCATTGACTGCTGAGTTGATGCTAGGAAATAGTAGAGGCTGAGAATACCAGCCACTGGAAAAAGTCAACGCAGCAAAGGGGGCAGGAGGCCATTGTTTGTCTTCAGAGGAGCTAAAGGAATCCACACACTTCCACATAAATATTTAGATTTTCTAATCAGATCTTAGAATGCACCGAGTTTTTCCTCTGGCATCTACTGTGGGGCAGGAATCCAGAGGAGCTGTTTGTTCCTTTCTTTGCCTTCTGTTCTGTTTCCATATCCTCTCTGTTAAAGCCATTTTGGGCAGTGCATTTGGCGTTTTTTGTTCAGTGAAGCAGACTGTGACTTGACCATTGTGAAGCCATCTCTGCTCTTGGCAAGAGTCAGAATCCAATTTCAGAAAAAGTTACTTCATCTGAGTCAGTCCTTTGGAGGTATTTCCAGTGGCAGGCCTTGTAATTATTCTACTCACTAGCAAAGAAAATTAGAGTTAATAGTGGAATTCATCCTCATTCATCCAGCCCAGAACATGCTATTCAGCTTCCTGTGTTAAGTCTTAGTCCTTACTTACTCATTCAGGATTTTCTTACCTGGCGAGGTTTTGGTAACAATCTTACCTCCTATCTTACCTTATGTCCTATCTTGCCAGCTCTATTAACTGTGCTCAGAAAGGTTGTAAGTACTTGCTGCTTATGCTGACTTTTGAGTAGGCTGGACGGTTTGATCAGTATAAGGGCTTTCCTTAAATTCTGCCAAAAATGTTATCTCTTCTACTGTTAATTTTGGGGGGCAGATCTTTCTGCCCTCAGCTCATGGAGTCAATAAATATTCTTCACACCTAGATTCCTTCTTAAGTAATTGTCTCAAAATAGTGCTTTCAAATCTTACCTTTAACCTTATGAATCCTTTAAAGGTCCCCTTGTTCTGGTTGGATCAGATTGCCTCTGTATTAGCTACAGAGTATCCATCTTCTGCAGCAGTTGCAGTCCACATTGAGAAGCTTTGTTCTCAGGTTGTAAGCAAGAACTACTTAGTCAGTTTGCTCCCTTTCACTATGACTGTAGTGTTTATTTCTGTTTCAGAGATGCTTTGCAGTCTTTTTGCAGAAGCTTTTGATCCACCAGCTTTCCGGTTGAGTTTTCCAAGTGCTAGTTTATGTGTTTGGAGTGTGTGTACTTTGCAGTATTTCATGTTGGTAGCTTGAGTTTCTCCATCCATGAGCATTTCCTTTGAAGTGCTTGTTTTCTTATTCATCTTGTAACATCAAACTAACAGCAGACCTGTGGCACTGTAATCTTTTAAGATCATATAACGGAAAGAATGCTTCTTGTTCTGGCAGCTGCAAGTTCCCCCTTAGATAGCAGCCTGACTGATCTAAAAGCATTATTCTGTCAGTGAGCAGAGTAACTGTATGGAAATAATGTACAGATTCTGCAATATTCTGTTCTGGTTTTTTTGATACGGATATCTGGAGATGCCTAGTGAAGGAGGAAGTATTGTAACATTATTTGGGGAGGATACTGCCTGAAATCTTTCCTGTGCCCTGGAGAACAAGTTACTAAAACATGCAATAAAACAAAGCAGAAACATTTCTCTTGTGAATCGCAGCTGTGCTCACAAGAAAATGTTGTTCTAATATAGATATTTTTATCATGGAATGCAAGATCCAGTAGACCCAATATACCACTCTACAACCAGGATGCCCTGCTGTCATAAACCACGCTTACCACGGTGGTGTCTGAGTAACTTCACTCTGAATGTCTGAAATAAAACCTTGAGTTATGTAGCTATGCAGTTTCAAACTAAATGCAGCTTTATGAGTAACAGGCAGGTCTTCAGACTGGAGGCCCAAAATGGGAGGTTTTCATTTAAACTGGTTTAACTGTAACCAAAGTGATGAAGCTATGTTATGGAGCTCTTTTTAAAATGTGCGGAATTGGTTGTTTGGAATGGTATCCCTTGAATGAGGAAGACAGTAGCAGGGCATTAGCTTCCTTCACGTCTTGCCTCATCAGCAAGTTTCTGATCTCTTCAGAAGAAAACTATCCTGTGATTAAGGTCTGGGATGGGACTCTGGAAACTTGTACTTATTTTTCATTTCTGCTACTGTCTTCCTGTATGACCTTGAGCAAGTTATTTAATCTCTTTAGGTCTCAGTTCTTCATCTGTAAAACAAAACAAAATCATATTTTCTCACATTTGTCATTGATTTTATTTATATTGTGGCTTGCTTCTCATTACATACACATAATGGCACAATAGGACAACGTTTTCAATTGGATTTCTAGATGCTGTGACAGTAAAAATAATAATCTCACTGTATCTTGGAAATATACCTTGCACAGTGTGATTTGAATGTTTTAAGGCCATGAGTTAATAGTATCCATTTTCCCAGTCAGAATGGCACTGTACTCAGGGGTGGAAATGAAAGCAGCAGAGAAGAGAGATGCTCAATATTTGAGTATAGTAACTAGCAGTTGACTCATTCATATTGTAGTTATTCTTTGCATGTAACTGATTGGAGTTTTCTGAACATATGTTTCAAACAGCCTGCAATTCTTTGGCCAATCTGGCAGACTCAGTGTGACTGTAAGAGGTTTCTAAATCTCTTTTGATTCACAGATACTCTTATCCTATACAAATCCTATAAAGTAAGTATTCAAAACTTCATGATTCTTCTTCTAGGGATAGCAATACATTTGTTAGAGCAACTGCAAATGAAAAAGTAGCAGCTGACTTGAAAATACAGTTTTCAGATAATATTCTTCCCAATATTTGATTCTTGCATACTTAACACTACTAGAGAACACTAAAGGCTCCAACTTCAGAGCTGTATGTTTTCCTGGACTGTGCAGATACTAAAGCCTTCTCATCTTTATGCCAAGACATTCTTTGGCCAGTGGGGTTATTCCAGTTGGTTTTCTTTTTCATGTGAAGTTGGTGTTGATTTAAATATTTTTATATTGCAAAAAAATTGCAGACAGTGTGCATCCTGTCAGTGGTTAGATGGAGAATTCCTGGGACGGATCAGCTGAGGTGTATCTGTCTTCTGTACTGAACCCTCAATAAATGCTGAAATTGGAATGATAACCTGAGACTTCTTCAAACAGGAAATAAGATAACAGATTGCTCAATTGATCCCAGTTGAAGAGAAGACGCTTACTGGATGTAAACTTTGGAAGAAGGGCCTGTGCCTTGGCTGAGCCCTAGGAAAGGAAAGGGATGGAAGGAGTGAGCCGTGGGAAGGAGGTTGCATTCTGTATACTTGTAAGCTGCTCTCTCGTTCCTTTCAGTTTCTTTCCATTAAAAGATTATGGACTGAAGTGTTTGGACTGATGTTTTGCCAGTAGTGCGAAGTGGTTGTAGAGATAGAATCTGAAATGTAGAACTATGGTTATTTGTTACCTTGTGAGTAAATAGGGCAGAGCTTTATATTGGGGCATATTCTGTCTGTATGTTTGCGTGGTTGAGAGTATCTGTCTTGCTCTTGGTGTGTGCATTTCTCCCTCTTCTCTCTTTGTGCCTCACACAGGCCCTGTCATGAATTTTCTCTGACCCCTTGGGGCCATTCCCACACGAAGCTTTGATGTGTGTGCCCAGACCTTGATTGACAAGGAAGTTTTAACAGCAGCAAGAGGGAAATGAAGAGAAAAGGGCAGGGCTTTGTACTAAAAGGGCTTTGAGCTCTGAGATGCTGTGCTTAGTTATCTGCTTCAGAATGTTAATTATTTACCAAGATAATTGGGCGGGAGGGGAAAAAGCGAGAGGGGAGGTTATTAAAAAATTCCAACATTAACATGCTACAAAAACCTCATTTTCCAACTTGCAGCTGACATGAAAAGGATGTTGTGTGTAAAGGGGCCTGAGCGTATGTATGTTTGGGGAGGGGATGTGGGGGGCTCCTTTTTAAACCACCCATTTCCTAAATAGAGGGATCCCTTCAGAGGAAAGCAGCGGAAACATCAAAGGCCTTGCAAGAGTTTTCACTGGGGTTTCTAAATCGTGTCTGGCACTTTTTAATTAAAAAAGTTTATGTAGAGCTGTCTTTGTGGACTAGAGCAGGCAACCTTAGGCCCTGTTGCTTGGGGAAGGAAATGTTAAAAGACCTAGTAAATAATGATTTCTGCTGCTAAGATGTCAGTTCAAGGATGTGAAAATTGTTGGCCATTTAGGCAGGAACTGAGACTTGGAGTCGACTGATGGGTGTCTCTGCTGCTTCAGTGTAACGTGGCATAGGCCATTCTACATGGGAGTTTCCTACGTGCTTTGAATTAATGTCCAAAAAGTTGTAATATCACATGCTCCTTTGATGTTCATAGTTAGGAAGATAGGTGAAGCTGTTTTGTTTTGCCACTAGTTAATACACTTTTATTAGTCTCTGCTCTAGGTACCAATCCACAGACTCCTCAGTGGTTCCTTGAAGCTCCATAGTGCTCTGCAGTTCTGGTAGCTACTTTGCTGGATCAGGCTCCAGTATCTTCACTCTGCTGATGGTGGCAACAGAGGTTTAAGAAAAGTCAAGAGCAGGCAGCCTGCCCTGCAAAATGCTTACATATCTATTGATGTTCTGAAGAGGAATAGAGATTTTTTTTTGTTCAAGAATAAAAATCTAGTATTCTTGTTTTGCCAGGATGTATATAGACCATTAAACAACATTCTTCCATCTCCCTTATAGTTTCTGACCTGTGACAATGCTTATCATATTAATCTTCTGCATATCACCTTCAAACTGTTTTTAAAATACAAGCCTGTGCTTGCAGTAATGTCTGTTTTTAATGAGAAGCTTAATTTTGAATTTCTTACTCAGCAGTTCCTTGAACTCTTGGATGTACCATCTGGACTTGCTGATTTAGTGCTTTTTAATTTATCACTTAGTTCCACCACCAGTTTTTCTGCTGCTTCGGTTTCTTTGAGGATGTAGTGCCATTCTGTGATCACTATAGTAGCAGAGCAAGTTTTATAGGTACTTACCTTCCTGACTTATCTGCAGTTGTTTTTACTACTCCTCTGTTAAACTACTGCAGCTGTGAGTGCATGCAGTTTTACATTATGGTTTCTCTGGTGTCTGGTGAAGGGCCAAGTATATTTAAGGGATTGGTGCATCTGATATACAGGGAGAGGCTGAGAGAGCTGAGACTGTTCAGCCTGGAGAAGAGGAGGTTCAGAGGGGGATGTTATCAGTGTATAAATACCTGATGGGAGGGAGAAGAGAACAGAAGAGAAGACCTATTTTCTTTTTGAAAGAGAAGATTGAGAACAAAGTTTTACTCATCTCCCACTCTCCCTAATGATAAAATTGATCCAAAAAAGTCATTTAAATTCTCTTCTTTAATCTGAACTTGTTATTGCAACTTTCTGCAGTTTTAATCCTTGAGTTGTATTTTAGCTCTACACATCTTCTCTACACATCATCTGCTGTGGCTTTTGTTTCTTATTATTGGCTTCACAAGCATTAGTTATAAAAGTCTGAAAGATCTTTGTTATATTTGAATTACAGCCAAATGACATTTGCCAGCTTCCTTTAATTCTTGCCTCCCTGCTTATTTATTTATTTATTTATTTGTTTGTTTGCTTGTTTGTTTATTTAAGGCTGCATAATGTTTCTGAGACTCCATTTTTTCTTGAGTAGTATTTATTCAGCAGCTAAGGATTCTACTTCATTTCCTCTGATCCAATCCTTCAAGATCTTTAACCGGCATGCTTAATTTATTAACTCTCTTTTTCTAAAACAAAATGTTTGCGTTCTTTCCTACCTTTTCATTCCCTATGATGCTGAATCTTACTATGTTGTAATCACTGGTATTTATTGGCTTATTTCCCATTACAACTTTAAGCTGATCCTGTATGTTACTTAGAATTAGTCAAGAACAGATTTTCTTGTATGTTTACAATTGTTCATGCAGGAGGTCATCATATGAGCTACTGACAAATTACTTCTCAATCATACAATTCCTTCTAATCAGTTAGTATGTCAAACATCAAGTATAATTTGTATTTTGTATTTAAAATTTTTTTCATGGAGAGGTAGTTGGATAAAGCTACTTAGCCATAGCATAACATGAGGATAAAGCAGTGGAAGGAGATGATGGTGAGATGACCACTAAGTTATTTGACTTCATTGTTTTGATTTGCTGCTTTTTTAATAATTCGAGAAAAACAAGTGAATTGCAACAGGCAGTTGCCTCTGTGGAGCACTGGGGAGCTAGGGAAGATAAGAGGCACGAAGTACTGTGGTGTGTTATTTCTGGAGCTATTCCCAGCAAGACAGGCACTGTCTTGCATCTTTCCACTATTGTGGGCACTAGGGCATTATCCTTTTATCACAGGCCTTTCTACATGGCGTCAGTACTTAAGAGATCATGGAACCAACCATGAAATCTAGTTGCCTATAAGCTACTTTCATTTGATTCAGTGCTTCGTGAGGTGTGTGTGTGTGTGTGTGTATACATATATATGTATTTATTATTTTTGAATATGCTACACAAGGTAATTAAAGCACATAATGAATTAAGATTCAGCTAATTGACATCTCAAATAACAGTCAATGAGGAATTATTAAAAAACACAAGCAGCTAGTGTTCTACTGAGATTAATTTTGGGCACACACTGTTTAATATTTTTATCTAATTTGAAGGTAAATATATAAAAGCATGAAGATCATCAGAGTGATGAATACTGGCATCAAAAAGGCAGTCCTACAGTTATGTAGATCACATGATGAGCTAAACTACTGCAAAATATGTTTGAATACAGCAATTATTCAGATAGGAACTAGTAATTCAGACTGGACTTTCAAAAGGATAAAGTGCCTCCTGGAAAGCTGTTGAAACCAGACAAATTCCAACTAGAAACAGGATAGAAATGTAATAGGTTAATCTGAAATAGACTCCTGAAGGCATAGGTGGATTTTTCTTCTCTTACTATCATCCACTCTGGTTTTGGAAGATGCTTAAACATATCCACATTATTTGCTCAGCACTGCAGAATGTGGGTAAAATAAAATGGCCTCAGACACAGGGGGCAGAGGAGAACAAATGACAGGTCATCAGCACAGTGAGCACTTGTACAGGTTTCATCATCTGTGTAGTGGAATTTTCATACTGTTGTGCCTCATCTTAATTGGCATGCCCTATGCTCTAGAAAAGTTTAGACTTTTCTGAATTATAGATGGCTCAGTGACCTGATCTTAAGCTCTGTAAATTTGTCCATAGCTGTCTTAACTTGTCTGCAATGTCCACAGCTGACTGTGGAAGCATCTACAACCAGTGATCTCTTCTTTTTTCCCTTTGCTGCAGGCTAAACTCTTTCCAGCTGCTGTCATTCATTTTGGATCTGAGGAGTACAGGGGTGAGTGAGCTTCCTTTCTTCTTCAGCTGGCTGCACAGCTGCTACAGTAGACCCAGAAGAATTACATTATTTCCCTCAGATTTATTCTAACAAAAGATAAAGTGGACCCTGAGAATGCTGATAAGTATTTCCATTCTGAATTGCTGAAAAGTAGCTTGGACCTGTTGAAACTGGATTTGGCACCATTTAGCTTGATTACAAACATAAAGTGAGCAACTTCCTTGTGAAATGTGTTAGGCTACGAAATAGGCAGTATCTACTATGGGAATGGTAGAAGAACAACTCTCTAGAAGAAAATGTCATTATTCAAAATGTTAACTAGGCAAGCAACTATGAAATGTCTTTACAGACTTCCTATTGTAGTGGACTAACTGGAGATATGAAGCTCTGATTCTGTGACACCTCTGGTTTATGCTCAGAATTCTTATTTCTCCTGGAGAGTAAAGAAAACTTCATAGAGTAGATTGAGATGCAGTGATCACTGAAAGAAAATGTCAAGATCTTGCGTTTTGAATGATGAAGTAGGCACCTTGAGCTGTTAAAGAAACTGGCAGAATTTAAAAGCATCCTATTTGTCAGTTGGTGGAAGAAGATGGAGATTCACTAAAACATATTGTAGGCATTTGCTGAGCCTAGAGCTGCATGATTCTGTGGTGACTGATGTCTTTATCTTACCGAACAAGCCTTCAGATTTCATTGAGTTTCATTTTAAACAGATTGTTACCTGAAGTCGGACCTGCTGCACTCTGCAGTTTCCCCTTCTACAGCTGATTTATTAATAGCCAGGTATGTTGGGACTGACTAGAATTGCAAATGAGTGAATATTTCAGGGAGGGAAAGCATGAAATGAGCCTGTCTTTCTAGAAAGAAATGTGATCTGAAGGAACTAGGGCTTGAATTTCTCCTTCATACAGTCATGATTCACAAACATACTTGGCTTTATAGTTTTGTGAGTCCTTCTTTGTGTAGTAGGATTTCAGTGACTAAATCAAGTAAATCCTAGGGCCTTTGTCATAAGAAGGAAGAGCCTTTTCAATCTGACTTTGAAAGTGTAGAGATGGTGGCATATGGGGCGTATTATGAAAAAATGAAGTTATTCTTGTTGCTTCTTTTTTCCACAGATGTTTGTCCAAAGCAGTAGTTTCTTCTGCTTCATCATCTTTAGAATCAACAGTTCCATCCCTGGCTGAACCTGAAGGGGAAAGTGACAAAAAGACTGATGAGCAACTGGAACGAGCAAGAGTACATGAAGTTCCACAGCTGATGAGTAGGGCCCCTGGGAAGATACCCAAATGGCTGAAGCTGCCAGGTATCATATGAGATCAGAGGACAGCTCTTCTCCTAGTGAACTCCCCAGGAAGGCAGGCTCCTCTGTGCCATACATGTTGGATGTTGAGACTGTTCTTAGGTGACACGAGGAGGCTTGCAGGGCATGGACTTGAACACTTGACAATCACAAATCAGTTTGTAGCTTGAAACTCATCCTTAATTGGAAAAGTAGCTGAATACTTGTTCTGTGCAGTGTTGAGTCTGGCATCTAATCCGTATGTCTGAAATCATTTAATGTTCTGGGGTCTTAATTGTGCCAGTGTAGTTCAAATACTAACAGGCATGATACTATGCCTATGAAGGGCCCTTGTCATCTATTAAACTTCGCCATTTTTTTTTGTTTGTTTGTTTTACTGGTGTAGTCTGTGTTAGTATTTTCCTTTTCCTTGATTTTTGAGTAGATCTTTTTATTTTTAGTCTTTACTGCAAAACAGTAGTAATTTTCTATAGTTAAGATTGCAAACAAATTTCTATTATGAATTTGTTCTTGGTTTATCCTGATCAGAAAACTGCAGCCTTGTTTTCAATCTCAAAACCAATAGCTGATATGCATTCTTACGTGAGAACTTGCACAAAATACAAAATAACTATAAAAAGGATTCCAGAATTAAATGATTGTCAGTATTCACTTTTTGATGCAGTGGTAAGGAAGAAAAAAGTTAAATCAACTCGCTAAACAGCAGTAGAAGTGGGAATTATTATCTGGAATTTCATGGCTAACAATGCCAAATGTTTACTTCTTGAATGAGAATTGTAATATTTGATTCTTGGAAGACACTCTGGGGCCATCAGCTCCAGCAAGTGTAGCATAAGGTGTGAAATGATTGCTGGAATCCTGCAATCAGTGGGTTGCTGTTTTCCTGCTGTAACTGCTCTGCTTTAGACTACCTCTGGGATATTGATGCAGGTAATGTGGGAAACAGTACAGGCAGGACGTTTGAAACATTCCACTTATGAAGGGAGAACTTTCTTTCTCCAGTAAAGAGTATTTGGATAAAGTACAAAAAAAAATCTTACCTACCTAGTTGGCTTACTCATGAATAGCTGATATGAAAAGCTAATAGCATGCCTCTGTATGACAAAGTTCCCTCCTGTAGAAGTTGTGTTGCATTCAGCATTCCATCTCACTAAGAACTACACCTAGATACTACCTAACTCTTGCCTAACCACAATGGTGTATAGCACCCTCAGCAAAGAGATTGTTATTTAGAAACTGTGCAGTGCAGATTATATATTTTGTGTTCTAATGCTCTTATGTTTGTGTTGTAGGTGGGAAGAGATGAAACATTCTCAGCTGCTGGATTAGTGTAGCAGTCAGCTGTGCTTCTTTCCTGATGAAGTACTTCAGAATTTGTAAGAAACTGCTGGTGGCCCTGGAGAGACCTAATCTATATGAACATGAGTTATAAGTAGAAAATTGTTATTCAACCTGCCAATTTCCCCTTTTGGAAGAGTGGAAGGCCTACCTTGTGGTCCTTCTGACTATAGAAGCAGAGTCAGAGGTTAAAGTTAAGATTGCTTGCATGCAGATAATATGAATAGAAAACTGAAGAGATATTTCCTAGTTACTCTCCCTTAAGGACTTTGCTTCCTTCTATATTTTGAAATTCAAATCTTCCCAGTTCTGTCTTCAGAGATAACCTGAGATAGTCTAGCTGCCTGAATTCTAGCAACAAGGTAACAAGTTGATTCAGTTTTACCTGTAGTTAAGTGCTGCCTAGAACAAGAGTTCTCTTTGCTTTCTGCTGGTTGAGGTTAGTGCTCCTGTAATTCTGGGCATAGGTTGCTTGAAAGCGGGTGAAGAAGGCACATACAGGTCATTCATAACAGCTTAATTAGGCTTTTCCTGTGAACCTCTTGGTTTGCTGCACTTACCTGTTTTCAGTTGACAGAATCTTGTTAACAAAAACACAAGTACCTGTTAACAGAATGCGTGTGGAGTTTTTTATGCCTCAAGCTTTTTTTTTTCTCCATTACACATAATTAACATCATTAATTACTGTTCTAATGAGTAAAAAAACACCCAGTGAAAGGGTCTCTTTGTGTGACCTTCCATCTTAACTGACTTCTGTGGTCTGAGTGTTTTCACAGCAGAGTAGCACTTTTCTGTAGTGCAATTAGTGTAGGGAAGGGAGCACTAGTCTAGATCTTTGCCTCTTGAGATGTATGGAGATGAATGTTATTGTTTAGAACTGTCTGCCCTGGAGATGAGCAGTATAGTGCCACAGTGGCTATGGTGCTGTATTTTATTTGAAGTCTCCTCCATGAATCAGTGATTCATGTTGGACAATTAGGGTTCCATGTTAGGGCAATAAGACTTAGAATTTGTTTTCTGTTCTCCCTTTGTAGACGCTTATTCCCTAAACTATGTATGCACCTGCACAATTTGCAGATGTAATAAAGCGGAGTGGCCATAGAAGGCCTTTTTGTCGGTCTCTTTGATAATGTGTTTCTTCTCCCAATGCTATTTTTCTTGTCAGTTCACAAGAGCCTGCTCCCTGTTCATTGGGCCTGCCATGCCTCATTCCATCCCCCCATTTTTTTTTCAACAAAGTAAAATGGAGCTTTGTACCATCTGAATGAACTTCAAAGTGGCTAGAAAGGGCACTCAGGGTTCCTGGCACTTGTCATTGTCTCGCAGCCTGGCCAGCATTTCCCTTCAGGTCTAATTACTTCCAAATGTTCCCAGATGCTTTGAAGAAACTCAGAGGGAGGGGGAGGCATGAAAGAAAGGTGGAAGAAGAAAAGGAAACTCAAACTCCAAGTGGAGGAAGCAGAGTGCTGTAGGGAAAAAAAAATTGACTTCTTATATGACACCCAAACATGAAAAGACAAGGAACGTGTGCGGGCACTGGCAGTGGAGAATGCAAGAGCACTGTGTACAGCTGCTGCTCTAAATAATCATTTCTATGGAAAGCAAGCTTTCCTGGAACGTGACAGACTGCCTATGAAAGACATACTACAGCAAAATGAAGAAGATTAAAGTACTGCTTAAAGCTTATTACTTCAGTGGATCAAGTATGGGTTAAGCCTAACCTCCAGAGTACTATCTGCATCTTGGTTCAGGTGCTATGTCAGGCTTATTCAACTCAGGGAAGCCAGAGGTAGACTGTGGTTAGGGCTGCTTTGCCGAATTTGTGCAGGATATATTTGTGGCCAACAAATAGCCAGAGCTGATGATAGGTGATTATATACTCACACTAGTGCTGCTTGATGTATTACTGAATTAGAATAAAAGTAGCAGTCTGGTTGGTAGGAAGTCGTTCTACGCCTTCAGATGCCTTCGTCTTGTTCTTTGAAGGCCCCAGGCAACATCAGCTACTATGCTGACGTTATTATTCTGATTAGCTCTTCTGATTACAACAGTTGTGATAGAGAACTGGCACCCTAACTACCTGCAAGGACCTGGTATGGGCAAATGGAAGAAAGAAAAATTTAGGAACACAAATAACAAAAACATTATTACTGGAGCAGTTTCATGGGTTAAGTACAGGACTGAGGACAAGACTAAGGTCTGGTCTGTCAGGACCTAACTGGTGCTCACAGGAGCAGTTAGGTGTGACTTTACCCAGCGGAGACACTAACAAATTTTGGCACAGTTTATTTTTAGCTGTGGCTGGATATGAGCAGCAGCTGCAGGAACAATGTTGGGTTTAGCTGGATCCCCAGTTTGAACTTTCTAATGATTTTAAGATCAAGATGCAACTGTTTTCTCCAGTTATACTGTAATTGGCTGTGCCAGTGGGATGATGTTTTTGGAGAAGAGGTAACATTTTGCCTTTGATTTCTGCAGCCAACTTCATCCTGCTGTGTGCTTTAAGTCAGTTCTGTCCAACATGTCCCTTGTGTAACACAGTAGAGCATCAAACCCACTGTAATCCTGTCTGTTTCAGTAGGATGGAAAATTGGTACTTTTGAGAGCTACACCAGCGGTCTTACGCCCCTTCCCCTACACAAACAATAGTTAGTTTTAGCTGCTGCTGTTAAAATAGCACTCTACCACTAACATCTACATCTGCAGTCGTCTTTAGGCAAGAAAGCTGGTGTAGGGACCAAGTACGTCAGGGAAGTGAACTCATGTCTTTTTAGGGCAGCAGTTTTGACCATCCGTGTCACTAGGAGACAGAATGGATGAGAGGGTGAGAATCTGAAATCTGGATAAGGCAAGAAAGGAGTGTATTCTTTAAAAAACAGGCAAGATGCCCTGATGTTTAAAACTGCAGGCTCCTCACCAAGGAAGCTGCTATATGGATTCCTACCCTGCCACTACATGGTAAGCTGGATTTGCTTCAATCTTACTTCTGCTATAGTAGTTGAATTCATCCCTTGAGTTGTAGTTGGACATTCAAAGATACTACTACCTATATTTTTTGATACTGCCTATTATGCCAGTATGGTTGTGGGACTGAATGCTGAACTGGGTCTGTTCTTTCATTAGTTTCATTGTGCAGTTGCACAAACAGTTGTCTTGGCAAACAGGCTGCAGTGTAGAGGGATGGGGAGACTGCTTAAGCTGGTACTGTCACCAAGAAGAATGTGCATTAAATTCTGGTTTTAGTTGAAGTTTCCAAGTGGCTGGTGCCCTGACTAAGGACCTTGATAGTTCTTGGCTGAACAAGTACAGTCACCTCCTGAGTCTTTGCCTACTACAGTTACCAATTGGACGGTGGGGGGGAACAACTCTTACTAAAGACTTCAAATAGCCAGCAACAGACAACATGCAATCTTTAAAACACAGTACTGTCAGCTGCTTTTGCTGTAGCAAGCTGTGTGTTTCCTAGCAAAGCTGCTTCAGTTGTGTGGTTCCTGCCTACATGTGTAAGGTTTCTTATTTCAGTTCCCCCACCCTGCTGGCTGAGGGGCCAGCCTGTCCCATGATGTGGGATTCTCACACATGCTGTTTGTTATTCTGTCCTTTTTCCTTTCGTCCTACAAAGATTTAGAAAAGAGGGTGTGTGTGGAAACTGTGCAAGTCTTTGAAGCAACTTGACTTTCGATGATTAACTGCAGCAAAGAGCCTGTACAAGGGAAGGAGACTTGGCTTTGATTTATTGATGTTTCTTTGTGAGAACAAATTTATAGCAGAGGGAAGCAGCTTCTGAGGAGAATATCAAGTAGTTAAAAGGTTCTAAGCATTCTTTGATGTCAGAGCCCTGAAGAAATACTGGAAGGTATTGAGGAACAGACACTGTTTATTTATAAAATAAAGATCAGATATCTGCTTTTGGCAAGAGCCTGTAACTGAGCTTCTGTTAACAAACCATTCATTAGACAGGCACGGAGCTGGACCTAAAGTTTCTGCCACAGCTGCCTGCTGAGGTGATGAGAGCCTGCAGTTAGAATGACATTTCCAGCTATTAAGTCTTGCCTTGCATCTCAGTGAAGCAGCACCTGTTTCTCATGTAATCTGAGAAAGCAGCAGCACCTTACCTATGCTGTGGGGTACAAGCTACTGTTGCAGGAATAAGGCAGCAAGATAAAAACCTGTTGCACGCCTAGTCTACCAAAACAAATGTGGCAGCCTCCTCCCAAAAATACCATCTGACAGTGTAGTTGCCTAGGGCTTTGTCATGCTTGGTAAAGGAAAGAGAAAACAGAAACAATATGGCAGAAAAAGAAAGTGATGCTGTTCTTCCTAGAGCTAAACTCCGAGGATAACAATCCAGATGTTCACTGTCAGATCAGGGTCTTCTGCTAGCAGCTGGCATGTCATATTTGCTTCACTGAGTCTCTAGAAGTCTAGAAGCTGTAAGAGAGCAGCAGCTGCTTTAGTTTCCAAAGGGAGCAAGCCAGTCACCACATCTGCTGGGTCCCCAGCAGCCCCATAAGGATATTACTGACTAGCCAAACATCTCTGAAAAGCAAGGGGATTAAGCTGCTTGAGTCCACATCCTTATCCTGTTAACAGGATATTTTACATACCAGCTGTGGCAGCACTTTCTCCACATGTTCGATATCCACTTTCTCCAGGTCCTCTGCCTGAGCCTGCCGTGCTGCTCGCGCGGCCGCTTCTGCAACGCGAGTGAAAGGGAAGCGTTAGGGGCAGCGGTGCCCGTGCGGCGACGCGCGGAGGACGGCGCGGCCCCACGAGCTCCCTAGGCCCGCAGCGCCGGCACGCTCGGAGCGCGCAGAGGGCGGGCGGGCTCACCGCGGACAAACACCTTCAGCATCTCCGCCGCCAGCAGCAGCGCCTCGCCGTTCACTGCAACGACAGAGCTCTCGTGGAGGGCGGGCGCGGCCCGGCCCGGCCCGGCCCGGCCCGGCCCGCCGCCCTACCTCGGGTCCGCCCGTCCCGGAAGTGGAGGTGGAGCAGCCGGTCCACGGTCTCCTGCGGGCAAGGAGCAATGAGTGCGGGCGGCGGGGGGAGGGCGGCCCGGCCCGGCCCGGCCCGGCCCCGCCGCACCTTTCTGAAGCCGCCGGCGCGCCCGGCCCGCTCCTCCATGGCGCCTTCCCGCCGCGCCGCGCCGCGCCCCGCCCCGGAAGCGCGCGGGGCACGCCGGGAGCTGTAGTTCGAGGCGGGAGGGGCGGGGAGACGCGGCCTGCGGCGGCGGCCATCATGGAGGAGTTCCGGCGGGCCTACGCGCGGCTCTGCGAGGCGGGCGGCGCGGCGCCGCAGGAGGCCGTGCTGCGGCGGCTGCGGGAGCCCGGCGCGGCGCCGGGGCGCGGCCGCCTGGACCTCGCGGCGCAGAGCCTCTCGCTGGAGACGTGCGGCGCGCTGGGCCGGCTGCTGCCCGGCGCTGCACCCTTCGCCGAGGTGGCGCTTGGCGACTGCGGGCTCAGTGAGGAAGGTGGGCCGCGGTAGGGCCTCGCGGGCCGCCCGCTCCGGTGCCCGGTGGGCACCGTGGCCGACCTCGTGCCGGGGCCTCGCCGGCCGTTGTTAGCCAGAGCGGCGTGGCATTCGCACCTCGCAGGCTGGCCCTACTCTTGCTAGGCTGTTTCGAGGCCCAGTCACATGCCCCCAGCCTTGCTCCCTGCTCGCCTTCCTGGCACTTTCTCACCCTGTATAGGAGACCCACAAATAGGAGGCCAAAACCCTCTCCACGGTGAATGCGATAGGGAGGTGCTCTGGCGTCTGCAGCCGTGGCATGCTCAGTGGCTGCGGCCCTGCCCTGTGCCTGGTCAGGGGCATGCTGGCCCTCCAGGCCTGAGCTGCCAGGCAGAATTCGACTGAGAAGTTGCAATGGAGCCCTAATTGTGGTCAGGCTGCAGGCAGCAAGGGAACTGTATCGCAGCCTTTGAGGTAGTAGGGTCCCAATAGCAATATAAAACGTAATTGTTGATCTTCAGGAATCATCTGTTAGCAAAGACAATAGACTAGAGAATAAATATTTCTTGTTTCAACCAAATTAATTTGTGTGATCTTGACTAGACAGTGAGACAACAGCATAGTCTGAACATGCTTGTAAACAGAGCTGTTTTCCTTCTGCGTTCAAGGGCCTGTTGGCTGTGCATGTGCATGAAGGGGTTCTTGGTGGCTGCTGTTAGAGGCTGTGGTGATTAGAATGATAATCTGTTAATTGTAATCACTAGATCATTAATTCCAGCACGTATTGGATTAGGATTCTGTAGGACATAGTAGGGTGATTCTCTATTCAGCCTCTGTTGTGTAGACAGATTAAGCCAGTGATCATCCTGTCTTTGTGGTCTGTCCGGACCTGGCTGTTTTAATGGCTGTGTTAAGAAGGTGTATAGTATAAGATGCAGTTCTCTGTTTAGGTTCCTCTTTTTCTAGGAATATATAATCTCCATCCTTGGGGCTTCAGACTCGCACTTCCCAGCAGCACTGACTGTTCATTGAGTGAGATGCTTTGTTGTAGCCATATCTCCTGAGCTGGCTGGTTGAAATCACACTTCCTTCCTGCTCAGGGAGAAGATTACATGTGCGAAGTAAAGAGCCTTCTTTTTTTCTTTTTTTCTATCCAGGTGTCAAACTTCTGTTACATGGGCTTTGCTCCAACACTACAGTCAAGTGTTTGGATTTGAAGGTGAGTTAGAGTAAGCATAAAACGAAACAAAGAAGGAGGGAGGGGAGTAAGAGCACAGTTTTAGTGGGAGTTAGGAATAGAAAATCCTGGTACAGGATTGTTCTGCAGCATGTGTAGTCCTGTAAATTTCCACTTCTTGAGTGACTTGGTCCTCTCCCCTTATCCACCATGTTACAGCAGCCCCCAAATTACTTGGTAATTTATCTCTCTCTGTGTTTTTTTTCCCAGTTCTTTTGTTTTGCTAGAGTTACTGCTGCATGTTTTTTGTTGATTGCTGCTCAGTCAGATAGGGCATATGTAGACTTTTCTTTGAGTTTCTCTATTAATCACTGACTTAATAGTTGCTTAACTCGCTCTTCTGTGGAGTTCATTGAGTTTGTTGGTATTCTTCTGCTAGCTTGCGACTTGTAACTAAGCATGTATTTTCATATGTGGTGATCACTTTGCTGTTAGAGGGCCTTTCTAATCTCTGTTCCTGTAGGACATAGCTGTTCCTTATTATCTACAATAATAAACTATATCAGACCTTTCTTTCTCATCTGCATTGGTATTAGCCAAGGTGCTCTTAATGAAGCATATTACAATGGTTCTGCTCATCTAGAATCAACATTTTTTATCCTGTTATGGACCATATTGATCCTTTGCTGTCCTGTGATTTTTGTGAGCCCAGTCAAATGTTCTTAGTCATAATGTCTCGGAAGAATATCCATTATTCTTCCAGGGAGGTTTTGCTTTCTGGAAAGCTCATTGACACGTGAAACAAATGTTGTTCAGACCATCTTTGGCAGGCAAAAGTCCACATTACAGCTGAACTACACCTGGTGCTGTTTGATGTGCTAGCTGGATTGGGGCATGGCATAACTCTCTGATTGCCTAGCACTTTTGTTTCAGGGAAATAACCTGCGAGTCGTAGGAGCAGAAGCTTTGGGAAAACTTCTTAGGCAGAACAAATCCATCAGGAGGTAAACAGCTGCACATATCTCTCTTTCTATTATATTCCTGTTAGATGGAGAACAAAATTGGAAAGGGATGAGGGGTGAGGATGTTTTTCCTTGGGCAGGAGGAATATCAGATGATGCCCTTTCTTGTGAGAGATGGGTCAGGTGAAGGAGTGAGAACTGGTGGGTGCCCTTTGTGAAGATGCAGGGCCTTAGCAGCACCCTTCTCTCTGAAACTGAGTCTCTGTTGTGGAGATGGGTATCTGAATAGGTACCGTGTCCCATTCAGATATTATGCAGGCTGTTAAAACTGCCAGGTTACAGGACAAACTCCAATCCTATCTGATCTTTCCCTCGCTAGCTTAATCTTGGAATGGAACAGCCTGGGTGTGTGGGAAGAGGGCTTCTCCTTTTTCTGCCAGGGACTGGGAGCAAACAGCTTTCTCCAGCGGCTAGATTTACGCAATAACCAGATCAACCATCAAGGGGCGGGAGAACTGGCCATGGCACTGAAACGAAATGCCAGCCTGCAGGAGCTAGGTAAGAGTGACCAATTTGTCCGCTCACAAACACATACAAAAACGTACATGTGTATGTTTTGGGTGTGTTCAGGTTGATTGCAGCCTGCCTGGATCTCTGCAAACTGCTCAGTGTTTTCATTCCCATTTCCCACTCCTGTTTCCCATTTTGCAGACTGTGCAGAGAACAGAGGTCACAGCCCTATGGCTTTTGAGGGGTGAGAACTGTAATTGGCATCTCTGGAACCAAACCTGCAGATGAAGATTATGTTCTTGGAGCAGAACAGTTCCTAGTGGAGGAGGGAGTGGGTTTATTCCCATTCATGAATCCTGTTGGCATGCCTCATATCAGGCTCTGAGACTTACTTTACATTTGCTTTGTCCTCAATGAGGAACTCTCATAAGGTGAAGATGTGAGGGGCATGATTTACTCCCTTGTCAAGCTGGGACAGCTCCCAGCACATAACTCTGCTTAGGATTCATTCTCTCCATTCCTGTTTTGTCAGTCATTTTTCCTCCTCTTGTTCATCTTGCAAGGGGACATAGCAAGAGCTGAGCCCTTCTGGGATTAGTTAACCATGCCTGCAGATGTGTGAGGAGGATGGTTACTCCTGAGTGCTGTATCTCTCAGCAGATTTTGAGTCACTACCTGGATGAAAGTTTGCTTTCCATGTAGATTTGCGCTGGAATAATATTGGGCTTTTGGGTGGCCGAGCTTTGTTGAACTGCCTGCGCTGCAACAAGACCCTGAAGAGACTGGAGCTGGCTGGGAACAATGTTCCCAGTGATATCCTGAAGGCTGTGGGTAAGCAGTACTCGTTGCATGGGAAAGAATCAGTAAGTCTCCTCCTAACTCAGTGCTCAAGGGACATTGGATATTTACTGCTCCAAAAGAGAGCCACCCTCATCCACTTCCTATCTTAACAGCATATACACCGTGTTGCCCTGCATGGCTTCCTCTTGCCCTGTAATGTGGGCTGCTTACGTAGGAGATGTCATTTTTACCAGCAAGAGGAAGAAATAATTTGGATTGAGTTAGACTGCTATGTCATGTGAACATGGAAGAACTTGGGGCTGTAGTTTGTCTCTGAGTAACCAATGGTCAGTTAGATTTGGTTAATGTAGCATGTCCTTTGTCATTGTCCTACTTACACTGGAGCTGAACTGTTCTCATGTGGCTGGGGTGTTGATAACTTGGTATATGCTACTCTTTGATTCCCCTCCATTGTGTCCTTAAGGTGAAAGTGGTCTCTGTACACAGACCAGTCTGAGAGAGGCTACTATCCTGGTGCTTCTGATAGACAGAATGACACCTGGCTGCTATAGTACCGTCTTCTATAGCAATGCTTTCTATTCTGTTGCTATAGAAACATATTCATGCTCTCCTGCTTTTTCTATGTCAGAACAAGCTTTGGATCACAACCAAGACCGTCAGACAATTCTCAGTGAGACCCACAATCGAACCCATGTTCTCAGCAAGGAGGTTTTGAGTTTGAAGAATGAGAAGGCTAAACAGGTCAGCAATTTCCTCATATGTTGGCAGTTCAAGTGAGACAGCTGGAATCTTACGCTATTTGCTGATGTCCTTATGAACCATTCAGTGACAGGACTGTTGTGCACCTGAATTTGCATGTGTATCTTTTAGATTTTAGAAGTACTTGATGTTATTTAGTATGTTACTTCTTTCCCCTGAGCCCTGTTGCCCAGGAATCAAATGCATGACACATATTATGGAGATATGTGCTGCTGAGCATATTCATTTTGGATTCTGCGTGAGTTTGGTGATTTTTCACCCACATTCATGCTTCCACCACTACTTTTGCAACTGTTCTGATGTTTTCCGAGTGATAAAGCTGTAAATATGGGTGTTTTGCTTCTGACACCTAATGTTGTAGAGTTCCTGTGGCTGATGACCTTAATCAGACCTGTAGTCAATCTGTTTAGCCTCCAGTTATTTTCTTTCACAGGAGTGTCTTGACCTGTTTTCAGCTGTCATTAGGAAGATAAAGATGAGAAATGCAAATGGTTTAAGCTGATGCTATTCGTTTTCTCACTGATGTTTGTCTTGCTCACAGTTCTTGGATTTGATGGACATCATAGACAAACAGAAAGAAGAAATAGCCAGGAGCAGCAGGTGAGTTGAATTTCTGGGCACTTTCTGCTCTCTGGCAGCAGGATTGGGCCCTCTCCATCTACCAGAGCTACCAACAAAATATTAGCCCTTTTATTTATTTATTTTTATCTTTCCTGAATGCAGGATGTCTGCAGCACGAGTCAGCCAGCTGCAGGAAACACTGGATGAGCAGCACTCTATTATGAATTCACTGAAAGCCAAGTATGGAGGGGGAAAACTCTAGCTTTCTCACTGTTCTGTGTAGTAGGCAGTGCTGAGCTGAGTTACTAAGAAAGAGAATAATCTTTCTTATTCTGTATTCTAAGTGGCTGGCTTAGTATTTCACTTAGTTCTGCAGTAATGCCCAGAAGGTGTAGTCAGATCAGGCCTATGGCTTTTCCACAGTAAACATTTTGCCTGTTATTAAATAAAAATTGAGTGCATTGATGTAAGAGCTTGTGAATGACGGAGGGAGAAGAGAGAAAAAGAACTGGGGGGGAAGGTGGTGCTGCAGGTGTGTTCCTTGAACTATTTGCAACCTGAAAGAGTCTATTGTGGTCATCTGCTTTGCCTGTCAGTTGGCAGTATCCCATGGGGACTACTGCACATATGAAGAAACCTGATCGATAAGATTCTGTGTTTAGGAACAATGAACTGGAACTGCCCAAAAGTAGTGTTAGACTGTTAAGCTGTCACTTCAGCACTGGCAAGCCTGGTTAGTTCAGTTCTGTCAGCTCAAAGTAGTTTCTTTGTGCCGTGCTTCAGTGTGGCTGTATCACTCACATAGAGAGTAAGCAAGTCACTTCTGATACCTGTGTTTAAAATTCTATCCCTAATTTTAAATAACTTTGCAGTGGTGTAACATAACCAGCTTTGTTCTCCTGTGAGAGTGTGCAAATTCTGAATGGGTCCAGGCAGAGAAAACAGCACCAGGAAAACAGGATGAGACAGCAGGGCAGCAAGCTCTGAAAAGTCCCAGGTCACTGTTTGTAGAGGCTGCTGGGTACAAAGGTTGTCGAATTCCTTTTCCCAGAGGCAAAAATACATCTTTCAGCCATCCTGATTTAATCCACTGCCAAATGTGTGTCCCTGTCTTGTACCGTATGGTGTAGAGAAGTCAATGGAAATGTCCTTCTGGAAAGAACTCTCTGGAAAGTGTCTCTCTGTGTAGGCTGCAGATGACTGAAGCTGCCCTGGCTCTGTCTGAGCAGAAGGTGCACAACCTGGGAGAGCTGCTAAGTGGTATGAAACAGGAACAAACTAGCATGGCTGAGCGCCACCTTAAGGAGCTCCAGCAGCAAAAACAGGTGGGCTGGATAAGTCCTGGTTAGGTTTGAGAGTTGCATTCCAAGCCATATCATACCTGGTTCTTGTGGATTTGGAGGGTGCTGGGTGGGATAAGCAAGCATGACTTTTACCACTAGTGGATTAACAATGGCTGGCCTGACAAAAGTTCTTATGTAAAATAGACAGGTTAGTGTTAGGTGCAGAGTGAAGCCATGGTGACTCTGGCTTGAGTTGAATTTAGCTGGATGTGGTGTTGGATGGGGTAGGTTGGCAGTACAGGAACTCAGGTGAGGGAGTGACAGGTTTTTCTCGGTTTTATTCTGTTTCCAGGAAGGTGTTGATAGAGAAGGCAAACTTTTCCGGGAATTGTCCGCTACCAGTGAGAAGAACGTGCTTCTAAGAAACCAGGTAGAAAAGCAAGCCCAAGGCTGAGAGGTGGGACTTGGGCACTAATTGCCTCTGCTTTCTGTATAGCTGCTGCTTCGCGCAGACTGTCTCTACTGTTTGTGTCTCTACTGATTGTTCTGTACAGGCAACTCCTGCTGATAGCAGGATAAACTCAGATTTTCTCTTTTATGATGGTAAATTCCTTGTAGGTGGATGAATTGGAGAAGAAGTGCAAAGTCCAACAGGATCAGCTCTTCCAGGTGAAACAAGACTTGACTAACACAACAGCAGAGTTGAAGCTTCGGGCTGTGCAGGCTGAGGGTGAGTGAAGCGGCAGAAACAGCTCTTGAGCACCTGCAGGATAGGGTTACTGTCCATGAGTCAATGGTGAGAGACAACCAAAGAGAAAGGGTGGAAAGGTTTATGATCCAACATGGCCTATGTAACAGAAAGGCCTAGGAAGACTAGTTGTAATCTGCTTACCTTTAATCTGCAGAACGCTTAGAAGTAGAGAAGAGAAGATTTAAACAAAGCCTTGAAGACATGGAATCCCTTCGATTAAAAGAGGTAAGACTGGGGTTTCTGCAGCCTCCTGAGGTTAGCTTATTTTTGGCCCTGAGATATGGAAACCTCCGTTTGTTCTCTGGAGGCTGTTGTTTGCTGTCAGATGCTCTTAAAAAGTTTTTAAATTGGTAGGCTTAGATTTAGAGTGAGCAGTAAAGTCCATTTTTACAAGCAGAGCCTAGCTGAAAAGATCACAAGACATTCTGCCAGCTAGCAAGACTTTGTAGCTTGCAAGAGCGTGGGCCAGAGCAGTATATGATTCCGCAAAAGAGGCTTGTCCTTTATGTCACTCTTCTTCGTGCCAGAGATGGGGTTCTATTTCCCGGGTTGGCCTGCAAAAGGTCTTAGGGGTAGGGTTAGGATGAAGAGAAGGAGAGAGGCTGGAGGAACTGTTATGTTCTTATGTCACTCTTGTTTTACATAGTGTTAAATATGAATATACAGTCTTGTCATACTGAAATAAAAGGTGCATTGCTGGAGCAAATGGAGACATGCCTCCTGTTAGGGGTTTAGCTTGCTGATACTTTCTCTGTGATGTAGCAGAGGGATTATGTCTGAATGTGGATAGGGCTGTGATTTAGAGTATTTATTGAGGTGTGGAATCTCTTGAAAATAACTCAATAATTTCTCCAAAGATTTCTAAATCTTTGAAGAAAAGACATTTGCCAGGAAGATTTCAGCAACATTACAAATAGAAAATGAATCTCTTTCTGGTGTTTTGTGCCACTTGAAGATGAGGGCTCGAACTCTGTCTTTTACCTCTTGGATTGGAAGGGATCTCTGTCTAAAGTTTCAGTTTCTAGAGAGCTGATTCTGCCTGTATTGCAATTTGCTACTGGAGCTCTGTGGGAGAAGTAAGAGTTCTTTTTGGTGGTAGCTGTGTCAACAAGAGGATACTCTTTCTCGTGCTGAATGGCAATGTTATATTATGCCTAGAGATCCATGCTTTTCTGGCACTTGCTTAAATGGTTTCTGCTGTTTTGCAGGTGGATTGTATGACGCAGAACATTGAGGCCAGTGAACGTTCTATGCAAGAGAGGATCCAGAAGCTGGAGGCCATCAGGATAGCTCTGGAGGAGGTGAGAGTGCGCCAGGTGCCCTGGAATAATCAGGTAGCAGTGGCAGAAGCAGGCTGTCAGTATTTTAACAGGAGAGCTATATAGATTATTCTGATGCCAGAAGACAGCAACTGGAACGTTCAGTTTCACAGCTAAAAGTTAGACTTGTGGATTCTATTTGAGCAAAAATGAAGTTTCTATTGAACGTAATTGAACTCTTATCGTGATTCAATTCTGCCAGTTTCCTATGTGGTCCGTGTGAGTTGTGTAGCATGTTTCTCCTTATCTGTTCCCCCAGCTAGATGCAGAGCTGCCCTTTCCTATTCCCCTGTCTTTGGAAAGTTTCACCTGTTACTTTCCTACCTATAAATGAAACTTTCCTTGAGTTTAGTTGGCAATCTCAAGGTGAGAAAAGGTATGTAATTTGGGATTCTTCTCACCTCACCCCTGCCCCTGAGTGAGAGAAACAGCTGTGTCACTTTGTAGCCTGCAATTGGAAGCTGCTGCTGTTTTCTGGTCAGTGTTGCAGTGATGCAGCTTCACTGTTTGGAACGATCTTTTATATGTTTTTGGCAGGAGCTAAGCCAAGTCAAAGCAGCTGCACTTACTGAGCGAGGCCAGGCAGAGGAGGAGTTAATAAAAGTTCGGAATCAGGCACGGCTGGAGGAGGTAAGGAGAAGACCCATCTGTGGGCCCTGCCTCTACAGGAAGGAGTGAATTTGGTTGTCTGGCCTATGCATTTGTCTCGGAAACTGATGAGTAACTCCTGCCTCTGGATTTCACTGTCCTGCAAATAGGCTCGTTTCTGAAGGAAGAAGCTCTGAAAAGCCTGCTTTGAAAAGCCTGAATTATCTCAAAAATCTAAGCAATATCCTTGCTTGCTCAGTGCTTTCAAGTAACAACAAAATTGATGTGGATATTGTTGTAGCAGGTTTCATTTAAGCCACCAACTTTTGAAGGTAGCAGTCAGGTCGATCCTTCTGTTTATCAGCAGCTTTCATGTGCTGCTTCTGTTTCTCTGAACTCAGAATAATTTCCCCAGATGGCTATTGCTGCTGGGTAAGAACTGTCACTGTAGAATTGAACTTCTTTAGAATGGCAATAAAGTCAGTACCTTGGGAAAGAGAAAAGGGGATGAGGAAAATACATCAAGAGCCTCTATTAGGATTTTTCCTCATACATAACATCACAAGAAAATGGTATACAGGGTTACAAATACATACAAGCTGGCATGTGTCTGTGGTGGTATACAGCATTCAGAATATGGATGAGAAGACAATGTAACATTAAGTGTAAACACTAGAGGTGGCATTGGTGCTTCTGCCAGAGGAAGTGCCTCTGTGTTTCAGTGAGTGAACTGGGCTTTGCAGTATCTCCATCAGAATGTTTTCCTTGGAGCAGAAGGCAGCTTAGATTCTCTCCTGAATGCGAGAGAGATGTGCCGTATCTTTTAGGGCTAAGCTTTTTTTTGTTCTTTGCTGCCAGTTGACTCCACCAAGGGTGCGTTGTGCTGTTGTAGACAAGAAGGAGAGAATCTTTTTGCAGGAGTGGGAAAGGACAGATTTCTTTTATTTTTCCTTTGTATTTTACAGCAACAACGACTAGAACACTTAGAAGAGAAGCTGCGGCTGATGGCTGAGTCACGGGATGAAGCTTATAACTGTTGCCTTAAGCAAAAACAAGTGGTTGGTGAGGCCCAAGCCAAGGCCAATCAGTTAAGCCTTCATGCTGATGGACTCAGAAGGCAGATAGAGGAACTTCAGCAGGTAATTTGGATGGGAGCAGAGAGATGCTTATCACTGGAGCAGAGCAAATTGCTGATGTTTGGTTATTCATGGATTTGTGCCAGGACCTGAACAATAAAGAACAAGAGAAGGTGACAGAAGTGAATAAAGTAAAAGTGGAGTTACAGGAGCAGATTGGACACCTGCAGGCTGAACGCACAGCACAAGAAGGACTTAGAGAAAAGATTGCAGCCCTGGAGAGACAGCTGAAAGGTGATGGATGTAGCAGGATTATATGTGGTTATCCTTTCGTGCTTATCAAATGGTAGTGCTGGGCACTGTACAGTGGGCCTGGGGCTGACTTATCCTTGTAGGTAGTGACAGCAGTGTTTCCTGCTTGTGTATGCACCCATGAATTAATTCTGGTATGCTTACAGGGATACTTACCTTCAATTTACAGAGAAGACCAAGACTCAAAATTTAACTGCCCCAATCTGCATAGCAAGTAAAATATCTAGATTTCCTGCGCAGTGAGGTGTAACATTTTGCAAAACCTCTCTCATTGTCTCATGTAACTAAAGGCTCCTTGCAAATTCTTATGTGCCTGTCACTCATCCTGATTCCATTGCGCTTGACTGTGCTACAACATGTTGTTCCTGTTTGTTCTAGGAATACCCTGATTTCCTGTAGTAATGCTGTTATTCTTTTCCAGCCCAGTCAAGTAATCACCGAGAGGCGCTACTGGACAAAGAAGGTGAAATCTCCATGCTGCTGGAGAAACTGAGAATGAAAGAGGCTGAGATCTCCAGAATAAGGGAAGAAGAGGCCCAGCGAGCAAGCTTCTTACAGAATGCCGTCATGGCATACGTGCAGGGCTCCCCCTTGGGAACCCCCAGTCCTAGGAAATGAGAGTATGCCCTAAAGAATCCACATAGGGTAAGCAACTCAGGTACAGCTCGTTCTTAAGTGGGATAGTTTTGTCTGAGTGGAGTGGCATGAGGGATTGCAAACATAAGAAAATCCTCTCTTGCTCTTGAGAAATCCTGCTACTGACAGCATAAAGGACTGATGGAAGCAACCATCTAAGGTTGGGGTAGAGGCAGGTGAGTCTGAGTTCATGATGTCGAGCCCTTTCCTTGCACTGCTACAGCATTTGAAACAATTTCAATGTCCTTTTGTATGGTGCTAGTCTGTCAGTGCACCTTCTCATTACTAGTGGTGCTGTGTGTTCCCTGGGAAGTGGTCATTCTGAAGCACTCAGATGCCAGGGCTATTCACAATGAAATTTTGCAAATGACAGGCAGAAGTATTTTTTTATAGCACCCTGTAGATGTGAGCCATTTACTTTGCTCTAAGTCATATACATGGGCTCCAGAAGCTGCTGGAAACACTAGGTCTTAGCCACCTGCGCTTTTTTACCGAATGCTGCAGATGCAAGGACCACTGACAAGGCTTGGGCAGATTTGCTCGCTTTGGCTCTTCTGTCTTGCCTCTCTTTGGCACTGGCAGTAGCGATGGGCAGCAGAGATGCGCTTATTACACATAGAAATAGCTATGCTGAGATGGATCATGTAGTGGCTATCCATATTCTTTTGGGACAGCTGAATTTTGGCCATGATTCAAGCTTTTACAGCATCAACTGACATTTAAACAGAGAGGATCAGTTTCTATTTTTCATCATTGTGAACTGCAGCCCTTGGTCAAAATACAGCAGGATTTTATTCCACCATGACAAATGATAAAACTATCCTGCTGGCTTCTCAGGATCCTGGAATTCGGTGCCATTTTCTGGGCCTTGGGCCGGAGAGTATGATAGTTCTGACCCACTACTGGGGAGATGCTCGTCACAGCACAAAGGGATGGATGTTGCTTCCTTTTCTTGGCAACAGATGTCTATTGAGTGACATGGAAAAGGGGGAGGGGATGTGAGGGCTCTGAACCAGAGAAAGAAGAGAAATCTATCAGGAGACCAATGTGAGAGCCTTCTCTTCCTTTCCCCACTGAGTCTGTGGGGGGCAGGGAATGAATGAATTTTAAGTACATATTTTAAAAGGCAGCTGAAAAATGAAGCTTTTCTTTCTGTGTGTGCTGCCTGCTTTGTGTTCATGATCTGTTTTAAATACTGGGTTTTGCACTGCTTTTTTAATAAAGAGCTTTAGCATTTTGCCATAACACTAGACAGTGAAAATCTACATGAGGTGAATTAGCTATGTAAGTATACAGACTGAGGTTCTGAACCAAGGTAAAAGCAAAGAAGCTGAGAGTTGCGCCTCAGTGACACTTACTACAGTATTCTGCTGTCACCTAGTGCAATAGTGTCTTCTTGCTTTTTTTACTGATGGAGAGGAGAGAGCCTATGCTGGTAGTTAGGTAGTCTGGATCCTAGGCATCTGTAGAGGAGCAGATGAGGGGAGAAGAAAAGCCTGTTACATAGAAATAGTCCCTTGATGTGAGTGTCTCTGTTCTTGGTAGAGTATTTGGTAACATGGAAAAATCCACAGGTTATTGTTATGTAGGATTCCTACTGCTGCATCTTTGCTTCTCAGCATGGTAGGATGAAACTTCTGTAGGGAGGTGGAGGTGAAATCTACAGTGTGGCTGCATGATGCAAGCTGCAATGCAACCAGATTTTAAATCTTCACCCTGGACGGAGGGGGTCATATCGTGTGCGGACCAGCTCTTCAAGTTTCTATGCAACATCTATTGTTCTCTTTCAAAAGGCCGCATATGAGTAACTTGCCCTTCACCGATGGTTTGTTCCTCAGCTGCTAGGAGGAGGAAGCAATGGCTGGAGTAGTGTGGGATTTGGAGGGAATGATGCAGATGGGGCAGGATAAGACGGCTGTATGTGAGCACTCTGCGTTTCTCTTTCAAAGCCCTTTGAAAACCGGTCCAAAACTTCCTGTCGAGGCACTGGCGCCTGCTGTGAGGGCTGCGGGTGGCCGGGGCAGCCCTCGAGTGTCCCTGCGGGCCTCGCCGAGGGCGCCTGGCCGGCTGCACGGCCCGGGGGAGGGGAGGGGAGGGGAGGGGCGGGCCGGGCCGGGCCGGGCCGGGCCGAGCCGAGCGGCGCCACCCCGGGCGGGGCTCCCGGCGGGGGCGGGGGCGGGGCTGGGCGCAGGGCGCCGCTCCCGCCGCAGGGCTGCGCTCGGCTCGGCTCGGCTCGGCTCGGCCCCGCCCCGCGCCGGTCCGTCACTGCGGCGGAGTCGCGGAGGCGCCGCCATCGCGGGCAGATGCAGGCGATCAAGTGTGTGGTGGTGGGCGACGGGTGAGTGCGGCGGCGGCGCGGACAAAGGCGGCGCGGCCTCGCCTCCCGCCGGGGCCCCGCGCCCGGCCGCGCTGAGGGCGCCGGGCCCGCCCCGCCCCGCCCCGCGGCGCGGCCCGGCCCGGCCCGGCCCGGCCCGGCGAAGCGGCCGCGCGGCGCGGCGCGGCGCGGCCCGGCCGAGCGGCCCCGCGGCGGGGAGGCGCGGCCCGGGCGCGGCCTGCGGCGGCGGCGCGGGCTCTCGGCGGGGCCGCGGCCGGGCCCAGCGCTGCGAGGCCGCCGCCGGCGGGGCGGCGAGGCCGGGCCGGCGGGAGCATCGGGCGCCCCGAGCGCGGCCCGTGCGCTGCCTAGTTCGGTCTTCGGCCCCTAACGCGGATGAGCTTCACGGCCAAACGGTGTAGTGCGAGGAAAACAAATACCTCCTTTTAAATCTGTTCCCTTATTTCTCACTGTATGAGGATGAGTTGTCCCAGTGACCTCCCTAAAAATCACAACGTTCACAGGCTTCTCTCAAATCTCCTTTTATTGTCTGTGTCCCGAGGTGAAGTGCAGTGCGTTGCTGCCTCTGACCTCACCGTGTGCCTCTTGTCATCCCTCTCAGTGTTCTCCAGGCTTTTCCTACATGATTCTTTCTGAGAGCTCATCTGTATTCAGGATGTGGGCCTGCAATAGGTTTATTGTGCTTAGTAACTTTTTCTAGTACTCTGTTTGCTTTTCCAGTCACTGCAGCAAGGACTTCAGCAAAAGATTTCCATGCTGGTGTTGTAGTTTAAGACCAAAATAGCAGTGTGAAGACTAAATGAACTCGGCTACCAAAACACTTTAATCATGGGTACATGCAGCTTCTATGAATGAAGTGACTCCCCTGTTCCATGGGAGAGAGGACATAGTCCATGAGAAAAGCTGGGCAGATCACCATAGTGGTTCCTTACATTGTTGCTCTTTTCCACAGGAGAGGGTACACAATCCAGGGGAAATACAAATGAATTAGTGCAGTGGTTTCAGCTGTGCTATGTGTAGTCCTGCTACAGGACCATGGAGTCCCCTGGGTTCTCTCCCCATGTTACTTTAGTTACAGAATTGGGTAGAGAGTACCTGAGCCATTCAGATTCACTCAAGAACCTAACAGCCAGCTGTTGCTGGTGCTCACAGTCTGCTTCTCTGGAAAGTTCTCAACAGTTCACAACTTTCACAGTCATAAATAGGTTTTCTGTACTCATGATATTCCTCTTTTCTTATAACTAAGCAGCTCCTTTATACTATAGGGTTAACTAAAGTTCATATGTTAACTCTTGTCAGCCAGATCCAACCCATGCCAGCTGCCACTGCTGGGTCCACCAATCGCCCCTACCTTCAACAATCCTGGGCTGATATTTTTAGTGATCTACAGTGATGCCAAAATCTCCTCCAAAGTGATAGTATTCAATTTAAAGTTCATTTTTCTTTATGTTTACCTGTCTTTTTTCCCCTTTTTGTGTTTATTGTCATTGAATTCCTGTACCTGGGGAACTTGCATAATTCTGAGTTAATACTAATTTTTTACTTCACTATTTATCCACTTTGCTATATCATTTTGGATGTGTTGAGCAACAGAGAGCCCAGGAGAGAACCCCCATTCATTTCCCCTCTTTTGGTTCTTGGAACAAATACATTTTGTCTGGTTCTTTGCTGGGGCAAAGGTGGGGGGAAAGGAGTGGAAGAAAGCAGTCAGGTGTGTGCTCAGGCAAAGTGCATATGGTGAGTTCAGGCCTGATCCCTGACAGACAGGGAATTCTAGCCTGCTACAGATCTGTTTCCTCACATGTTAACTTTTTTACCTAATTTATTTTTGGGGTAAGGGAAAGGGTAGGTTTTCCTGCCTTATTGCTTCCTGCTGTACTACCCTTCTTTACGCTTGTCACTCTCATCCTCTGCAGAGCTGTAGGGAAGACCTGCTTGCTGATCAGTTACACCACGAATGCCTTTCCTGGAGAATACATCCCCACTGTGTGAGTAGTGACCCTGGGCTTAAGTCGCTCTTTGCTCAATACGCGTACGTGTGTGAAAGTTCACTTTGTAGGTGGAGAGGAGGCTGTCCCTGCTCAGGCTATGAACTGCATGTGTGAGGACGATGCCAGTGGTAGAGCTGTATGTGTGGAGGGTAGAGTACCCCCCACTGGAACTGAGTTCCACCATGCTCCCTCCTGATTCACTACCCCCATGGATTTCATATAAGTCACATGTGGGTCATAACAAGATTGTCACTGATGAGGGTTCTTCATTGGCAGGTTTGATAACTATTCTGCCAATGTCATGGTAGATGGAAAGCCAGTGAACCTAGGCCTCTGGGATACAGCAGGGCAAGAAGACTATGACCGACTACGGCCTCTTTCTTATCCACAGACGGTGAGTGCTGAGCTTGAACTGACCTGTAACTGTTCCCTGTTGGGGACAGGGCAGCTCCCAAGGACAGCCAGATTTTAAGCAGGCCGTTTTTCCTTTAAGGAAAGTCTTTTAATTTTCCTTTAAGGAAAGTTCCTGCATCTGCAGCCAAAATTCTCCTTGTTTAAGGAGGATCACAGCTGAAATTCTCCCAACAGATCATCCCATTCTAGTCCTATGTTGTAATGGTGTTTGAACAGTGACACATGCCACTGGCAGGGTCTGTTGCAAGGAATGTAGTAGGGCTTCTTTGCAGCCAAACAATGTTCTGGATTCCCATTTTCTCTCAATGGCACAGTTCACTATTGGGCTGCACTGGTAGCGTTTCCCTGCATGTAATGATTGCTACCTTCACCGTCAGGTGTGAAGAGTGTACCACAGTTAAGGTATTTGTGGCCACAGGCTCTTAACATAATGAGACCAGTATTATGCATCAAGATGAAGTCATATACCCCAAATCTCTCTCTTCCCTCTGTGAATTATTTTCATCCTCTTAATGGGGAAGAGTTTATTATAGCCACAGTCCTCACTGGTGAGAGGTAGTTGTCCTCCCTAAGGCTCCCTCTCCACCCTCTCTCCATTATCTCTAGCTGTTCCTTTCCACATGACTAACTCTCTTGTTTCCACACAGGATGTTTTCTTGATCTGCTTCTCCCTTGTGAGTCCAGCCTCCTTTGAGAACGTCCGAGCGAAGGTAATGTGTTCTTTTGCCAGGGGAGGCAGCGGAAGGGAGGAACTAGTGAAATCCTATGTCCCACTCAACACCACACTTAAAATGACACAATCTCTAGCACTCATTTTTTGAGAGGAACATTCATAGTCTGTGGAGTTTGAGAGGAGCCTACTTGTATTAATGAGTTCTTTGTCTAAGTCTTTGCCTTTTGGAATCTGACACTTAAAGAAGATAAGAGATATGATGTCCTAGAAGCTAAAATGGAGTTAAGGGAATCAGTGTGTGCTGAGCTGGCTAATACTGTCTGTCATGATTCCCTATCTCTGTGCCTTCATTATTACATCTACACCACTATGTTTCCACAGAACATCTTCAGAACCATAGGCAGAAGTATCCTGTTCAGGTGTTGCCAGCATGTCAGATATTACTAAAATCCTTGCTTCTAACAGTGAAAGCATCTGGGTGGCTGCATCTCCTGGCATAGCTACTGTTCTCATCTGGCTTCTCTGTTTCAGTGGTACCCTGAGGTCCGACACCATTGCCCAAATACACCTATCATTCTGGTGGGCACCAAGCTGGACTTGAGGGATGATAAGGACACCATTGAAAGGCTACGTGATAAGAAACTAGCCCCTATCACCTACCCCCAAGGTTTGGCCATGGCTCGAGAGATTGGTGAGTTTGGTGAGCTGGCAAATCTCCGTGGTGCTGAGGGTTTTTTTTTTTGTTTGTTTTTGTTTTTTACTGGGTGAGGGACACTATTACCTCTTAAGACTGGTGTGATTGAGCTGGAGTTCTCTTTCCTGTAGGGTCGGTTAAATACCTTGAGTGCTCTGCTCTGACGCAGCGGGGCTTGAAGACGGTGTTTGATGAAGCCATCCGGGCTGTGCTCTGCCCACCACCTGTGAAGAAGCCTGGCAAAAAGTGCACCGTGTTCTGAGGGCTGTGGCCTGGGTGCTGGCTCAGCATGTTGTTGTCCTCCGACAGATTGCGTATTAGCTGAGTGTTTCTGGAGGGGGCTGGGATGTGTAGGGCCCTTCATCATGTACGAAGTCAGTGTTTTTTAAATGTCTCTTTGATTTAACGTCAGTGTTGATGTGAAGGGGCAGTGGGTGCAGGAGACTAGCTGGGGGACTGTGGAGCCCCCAGGGGAGGTACAGTGGGGAAGGCAAGGTAGCTCCTTGAGGCAACAGGCTGTTGTGACTCTCCTGAACTCCAAGCTGAAAGAGCTGAGACATCCATCCTGTGTTGGAAACACCTGTTTTATACCTGCAGGGTGAAAAGGTGGTGAAGATCCTTGTAAGAGTGGGGAAGGAGCTGACAGAAGTAGTGTTGAATGACAAGAGCAGCTAGGAGAGCAGTAGGGTCTCCTTGCCCAGCCTGCTGTGGCTAACAAATCGGTGCTCTACCAGATATGTGCCTGAGACTGTTACAGGAATCAAAACCAGCTCTTGAAGGCGTCAAAAAATAAATGAGATGCAAGGCTGAAGAACTAATCATTAGGTGCTTTACTGGGTACTAACCAAACTCAGTGAGTGAAACAGCCCTGTGCAGTTGATGTATTTGCCTTTTAATGTGCGCACACGGTAGGACAGCGTGGTGCTGCTCCCTCTTCATCAGTCTTTAGCAGGGCCTCCCCTCCACAACCCAGCTTCTGCAGAGCAGGGCTGAGGTTGTTGCCTCTGCTTTGTTTTTTTCTACTAAAGACAGTGAAAGAAGCAATGAGGAGTCTGCTAGCTTCTCCCTTCCCTTCCCACTGGAAGTGAAGGTGGACTCTATGGATTTGGATGGAACAGGGAGAGCGTCCAAAGGGTTGTGGGGGGAAGAGGGTTGGAACAAAGACAGGTCCAGTTTCTAATCATCATGTAGAGTGAAAGATAAAACCTTATTTGGTGCAATAAACATTCTCCATGACGGTGTATCTGAGCTTTATTATATAGAAGCCTCCTAATGGTAATTTTCTGCCTTACTTATACAGGTTTCAGCCCTGTTGCCCCTCTTCTGCAACATGGGGCAAGATTTTTTTTTTTTTTTTACTGCTTTTACTGGTTTCCATCCAGTTTACATCTGTGCCGTATTAGTATGAAAATTAAGGCCAGGTTTGAAAAGCAGGTGTCATCTTAGGAGACAAGAAATCCCCCATCAACCATCAATGAGCTGCCAGTTGTCATAGCACTCTTGTCACTGAGCAGGAAGAGAATGCTGTTCACAACATCATCCACCTCTGGAATCAAACACACAGAGACCATCTGATGCACCCCTGAAGCGGTACTAAATGGCCTCTAAATGTAATTGAAGCAGGGAAGAATCTCCACCTCCTGGCTGTACTTGGTTTGATACACAGTGCAGCCCAGGTGAGAGCTGGGCAGCTTGAATAGGAGCTGGACATGCAAAAGTCCTTGTTGCAATCACACAATAGATATTTAGTTCACAGCAAGCACCTACACACTTTCCCCCCGCCACTTGATCATATTTATGAACAATAGAGTAAGTGCATTCCACTTGTCCTAAACTGAGAGGGTTCTAGAAGAGGAGCAGTAAGGTTGTCTTGCCTGTCCTCATTAAGTGATTCATAATTCAGCTACAGCCACTCAGCAGAGTTGTGACTTTGCCCACAAAATAAGCAAGTTACCTATGGCGCTAATGTCAACTAAGGGGAGAGCGTGGCTATGACAAAGAGCCTAGCCTGGTAGCAAGTCTACACCACTGACCTGCAAACTTTCCCAGTGGAATCCGGTTAATCATGGCAGCAGATTTCTGAGGGTCACTCCAGTTAATTCTCCCCATGTCAGTCATAACCACTGTGGGGTTCACAGTGTTCACCCTAATCTGGGACCAAGAACAACAAACACACCATGTAACCAGACTGCTCTGAGAGGAACTACTTGTGTTTAACTTCCACACCGTTCTTTCTCTCAGAAAGAATCCTACCTTGTGGGGCCCCAGCTCCATTGCCATCACCTTGCTCAGCATATCCAAAGCACTTTTTGTAGAACCTTCAATAGGAAGGAAAAACGAGGCATTTAAGTGCGTAGCGCTTAGTCTGGATTGCATAGAAGTATTTCACTTTCCCCAGAACTGGTAGCCAGCACCTGGGTGGCTGTGAGTCTCCAGCTAGTCAAAGATGATTAAAGGTACACACACTTACAATAGACGGCATGATCCCGCAGAGCACGCTGAGATGCCTGGCTAGAGACATTTACAATTGCACCTGGCACCCCTTGTGCAATCATCTGCCGAGCAACAATCTAGAAACAAAGGGATGCCAGAATCAGAGAGAGAAATCACCATTGTGTTCAGTGGGAACCTTCCGGGGATATTACAGTAGACAAGAAAGCCAAAAACATGAAGAAGAACTGAGTCCCAGCAACCTCACACTTTCTAAAACGAGAGGGAGAGGGAGAGGGAGGGAGGGAGGGGGGGGGGGGGGTGGGGGGGTGTGAGAGAGGGAGGGAGGGAGGGAGGGAGAATGGGCAATATGCACAAATTGTCAGGTTTAAGTTTAGGTTACAGACTTATCTCCACTCTGCTGAACAACTTGGTCACTGTTGCTTACTGGATAACTGTAGTCATAATTCCTCCTCACCTGGGAAACATGAAGCACAGACCGAAAATTCACATCAAGAGTCCTACAAATAAAGCAAAACAGAAAGTTGCAGAGCAGTTGCAGCCCAGGCCAGAGAGGAATTGTTTTGGGAGGCAAGAGAGGACAACTTGCTGCTAGCGCCTTGGAAACACTGGGTGAAACTCTAAACATAGTAAGAAATGCCAGGGTGACTGGCTAGTAAGAATGAGTGCACTCACTTTCAGCAATAACCATTCATCAGAAGCAAGCTGTTTAGAGGCCTCTTCCCCTGTGCAGAGGGAGAGGTGCAATCTGCTTCCTCACGTTATTTCTAGGAGGACTCTGTTCTTCGGTGGACTAATCTAGTACCATCGTTAAAGTTTAAACAGAGAGGTCTGGGCCTGCGCCAGTGCCTCCTCTTACGCCAAATCAAACCTTCATGAGTTTTTAAAGCAACAAATAAATCTGCTATATAATGTGTAGAAACAGCATTTCTTGTATTTGCCACGTAAGCCATTTAAGCCTTCCTTAGGTTGTTACCAGCCCATTCTATGCAGTGCTCTAAGTAGCACCTGAGCATTTTATAATCTAGCTATGAAGCAATCAATTCTTCAACATAGCTTCACATTTGCCATTTTTAATGAAGGGACAAAGCATGATCCCTCTTCTCAGATTCACCATATCCCATTACATAAAGCTCACACCCAGCTGGAGCTCTTTCTACAAATGATGTTTTGTTTTCAAAGAAAATAAGTGAGTTTGATTTTTCACAGTTTCATACAGCTTAACCTAACTTTGTCTTCTCTAGCTGAATGATCAACAATTGTGTTTCAATACAGGAGGGTCAGTGCTATTTTGGAAGCTCTGGATAAATAGCTTGATTAACACGCTTCTCTGCTGCTCAGATTGGCTAGAGGGGCCTTCTGTGTAAGTAAAAGTGATGAAGCTGCAAGGGTCTGACTGCTCAGTAACAGCATAAAATAGCCTCAGTGCTTTACTTAGCTGCTGGCTGATATTTAACAACAGGGTGGAAGGTGATTACTTGAAGTAAAGAAAAGCAGTCAAAACCAGTAACAGGCAATGAACCACTGAGGAAGTGAGTGTTATAGGCATTCCAAGAGTATGTGAGAGACACTGGTACCTGCTATTTTCCCTCGTAACACATACCAATTTCTGGAAAGCTTTGCCACAAATTTTGTGCTCACTGTTTTGCTAAAGATCAGCATAGGCCTTTTGGACGCCAGTGCAAGGCCGGGCAGCAGCGGCACTCACCTGTCCAGGGCTTCGCGCGTCACCTCCAAGAAGGGCTGCAGCAGCGCCACGGCCGCGTTGTTCACCAGCAGCTCGAAGGGCCCCGCAGTGCCCAGCGCCGCCTCTGTGGCATCCCAGTCGGCCAGGTCAAGGCACAGGGGCTTGATGCCGGGGCACTGTGGCGAGGAGGCACTCAGCAGGATGGCGGGGGGCGGGGGAGGTCCTGCAGCCGGAGCGGCGGCGGGGGGGGGGGGATGCAGCAGGAGTGGGGGGGGTAAGGGGGCAGGGGGTCCCACAGCGGGGGGGGGGCCCACAGCAGGAGTGTTGGGGGTTAACGGGGCAGGGGGTCCTGCAGCAGGGGGGGGGGCCACAGCAGGAGTGGTGGGGGGGTAAGGGGGCAGGGGGCCCTGCAGCGGGGAAGGGAGCAGTGGGGGGGAGTCCCACAGCAGGAGTGGTGGGGGGGTGAGGGGGCAGGGGGGGTCCCACAGCGGGGGGGGGGCCCACAGCAGGAGTGGTGGGGGGTGAGGGGGCAGGGGGGGTCCCACAGCGGGGGGGGGGGCCCACAGCAGGAGTGGTGGGGGGTGAGGGGGGGGGGGTCCCATAGCAGGGGGGAGACCCACAGCAGGAGTGGCAGGGGGTGAGGGGGGCAGGGGGGTCCCGCAGCCGGGGGGGGGGCGGGGAGGCAGGGGGGGTCCCACAGCGGGAGTGGGGGGGGGGTGAGGGGGGCAGGGCGTCCTGCAGCGGGGGGGGGGGGGTCCCACAGCAGGAGTGGTGGGGGCTGAGGGGGGCAGGGGGTCCTGCAGCGGGGGGGGGGCGGGGAGGCAGGGGGGTCCCACAGCAGGAGTGGTGGGGGCTGAGGGGGGCAGGGGGGTCCCGCAGCAGGGGGGGGTCCCATAGCAGGGGGGAGGCCCACAGCAGGAGTGGCAGGGGGTGAGGGGGGCAGGGGGGTCCCGCAGCCGGGGGGGGGCGGGGAGGCAGGGGGGGTCCCACAGCAGGAGTGGGGGGGGGGGTGAGGGGGGCAGGGCGTCCTGCAGCGGGGGGGGGGGGGGTCCCACAGCAGGAGTGGTGGGGGCTGAAGGGGGCAGGGGGTCCCGCAGCAGGGGGGGGTCCCATAGCAGGGGGGAGGCCCACAGCAGGAGTGGCAGGGGCTGAGGGGGGCAGGGGGTCCTGCAGCGGGGGGGGGGGCGGGGAGGCAGGGGGGTCCCACAGCAGGAGTGGTGGGGGCTGAGGGGGGCAGGGGGGTCCCGCAGCAGGGGGGGGTCCCATAGCAGGGGGGAGGCCCACAGCAGGAGTGGCAGGGGGTGAGGGGGGCAGGGGGGTCCCGCAGCCGGGGGGGGGCGGGGAGGCAGGGGGGGTCCCACAGCAGGAGTGGCAGGGGGTGAGGGGGGCAGGGGGGTCCCGCAGCCGGGGGGGGGCGGGGAGGCAGGGGGGGGTCCCACAGCGGGAGTGGGGGGGGGGGTGAGGGGGGCAGGGCGTCCTGCAGCGGGGGGGGGGTCCCACAGCAGGAGTGGTGGGGGCTGAGGGGGGCAGGGGGTCCCGCAGCAGGGGGGGGTCCCATAGCAGGGGGGAGGCCCACAGCAGGAGTGGCAGGGGGTGAGGGGGGCAGGGGGTCCCGCAGCGGGGGGGGGGGGGGGCGGGGAGGCGGGGGGGGGGGTTCCCACAGCAGGAGTGGGGGGGGGGTGAGGGGGGCAGGGGGTCCTGCAGCGGGGGGGGTCCCATAGCAGGGGGGAGGCCCACAGCAGGAGTGGCAGGGGCTGAGGGGGGCAGGGGGTCCTGCAGCGGGGGGGGGGGCGGGGAGGCAGGGGGGTCCCACAGCAGGAGTGGTGGGGGCTGAGGGGGGCAGGGGGTCCCGCAGCAGGGGGGGGTCCCATAGCAGGGGGGAGGCCCACAGCAGGAGTGGCAGGGGGTGAGGGGGGCAGGGGGTCCTGCAGCGGGGGGGGATGGGGGGTGAGGGAGCAGGGGGGGCGGGGGGGGTCCCGCAGCCGGAGTGTCGGGCCCGGGCCCGGCGCTACCTCCCGCGCCAGGCTCTCCAGATCGGCCGCGGTGCGGCTCAGCGCGGTGACCTGGGCCCCGGCCCTGCTCAGCGCCGCCGCCACGGCGCGCCCGATCCCTGCGGAGAGGCGGCGTCAGCCCCGCCCGAACCGGCGCCCGCACCGGCCCCGCAACCGGCCCCGGCCCGGTCACCTTTGCCGGCCCCAGTCACCAGGGCCCGGCGGCCGCAGAAGCCGAGCGGCGCCTCCATGCTGCGGGCGGGCGGGCTACGGCCTGGGCGGGCCGGGGCGGCGCCGGGGCTGGCAGCGCCCGCGGGCGGAGCGGCTCTGGCGCCTGGCGGGGCGGCGACATGCGCCCCCCGCCCGCCGCCGCTCTCGGGCAGCCCCCGGACGCGGCCGAGCCGGCAGCAGCGGGCAGAGCCGGGCCGCGCAGCAGCCCCGTCCACGGAGAGCGGCAGCAGAGGCCCCCTCTGGGCTCACCGCGCAGGAGACAGGCGCTCCGAGCTCACTTTTTTTTGGCTCTGGTTCTCACTGGAGCACCATACTGAGAGGCCATAGGAAAGCAGGCTCGTTATGAGACGCACAGGATCTCTCATGCAGCACCCTGCAACAACAGTAGTGCGCTCCGAGGTACAACAGGAGCAAACAGACTAGAAATAGTAAAGAGGTCAAAAATGACAAGGCACTGCACTACAACTTAGTTCTGATAGTGAGGGAGGCAGCTCCACCTCTCTCCTGCTTTGCAGTGCTGACACTGTGCAGCAGTAGAGCAGCAACAAGTATGCAGCTTATTAACATGCTTCAGTGGTGGATGCAGAGGTCTGCTTGGAATATTGCATGATTCAGCTATTGCTCTCTGGGGACTCTGAGCTGCTGTGGCATGTTTAGTACATGCTGAGCCAGATTTACAGCAGTTAATTTATTCCTCATTCCACTTCAGTATTATAGTTCAGCTGCAAGGCTTCTCACCTCTAGTCCTTCGTATGCCCACCCAAATGTATTTGCCACAAAGCCTGATACAGGCTTATTTTCTGCAGTACAGGTCTTATGGTCTGTTATGGTAAAGAAACACAACAGAAAACACGGCTCTTCACATATTTACAAATTTATTTTATAGAATCATTTTGTGTATGAGACATTAGTTTAATTGAAAAGCTCCATTCTGATATATCCATAAAGCCTACTGTATTGTCAACACTTAGAAGTCTTAAAAAAGCTTGAACACATTGAACAGCACTGTATTGCCATGCCAAAGAATATGGTCCTTTTTCAGCTTAATAAACACCCTATGAGCATTAGGTATGCCAAAGAGGCAGCATATTCGTTTTAGGATGATTAAGGAATACACAGTGTGAAACTTCTACAGTTCATTTGCTGCCATCAGTATGAAGTGGTGTTGGTTTTGAACTGCAGTTTGCAGCAATGATTACTACTTGTTCCACAGTCTGCAGTATCTGACAAGAGGTTGCTCTCAGTGGAAGGAGAAGCTCCAACGTAAGAGTTCAAAATCTCTGTCTGAGGATAAACTTTAGAGATAATGAACCTTTACAGCTTTCTGCTGTAGAAGAACCTAAAAAAATGTTTTAAAAAGCAATGGTATTCATATGGTACCAGGAATCACCACAGCTATTAATGACAAATTATAAAACCACAGGACACCTCAGTTCTAGTGAGCAGAAAACCTAATGGCGAGGTAGAACATTCCACAGCCAACTATTCCACAAGTCCCAGTCTATCCTCTGTTACAGGCTGTCAGTTACACATGCACATGAAACTGCCATTATGTTAGCTGGACTTTGACATGAGAATAAGTGTTGCAGTGAATCAGATCATTCTCATGGTCAAAGAATGATGTTTGCACTGCCTTGAACACTTTAAGAGTTGGCTGCAGGATTGTAGGAGTCAGTTTGTTTACACCTCAGTGGAATTAACTAATACCACATAGGGAGGAGAACATACCCAGTTAAATGCTAAAAGATTCATGTTAATGAGGGTAAAAATACTGAGTGCAGAGAACAGTATATTCTAGGAGGCTGACACCTCTGCTAAGCTTCACAACTGAATACACTGCAGGTGCATACCTATATTATCTCTTTCCAAGTGGAAGTTAAGCAACTAAATGAAGCTCACAGTACACTAGGCACAGCAGTTTAGAAACCTGAAACCTGCTAGGTTGACATTTTAGCTGTACAATCTCTGATCAACAATATCAGTCTGTTGTTCTTTCCTTAATTTTGCCTCAGACCTTTAAGCTAGTAACTAGCAAGTATTTTCTGAAAAGTCTGTGAGAATAAACAATGTTTAACAAAGTAAATTAATGCAGTTCTTCACCATGTCAGTTAGGGAGCGGACATGGCCAAGTTGAAGCTAATAAACATAAAATATGCAGCCCCCTTTCTTCCACTTTCAAAACAAAACTGACTTTATTTAAAAAGCAGCAGCAGCATTGAACTTCTGCTTTTGTGCAAGTGTGCAGTCTCCTTTTATTGACTACATGAACTATTTATTGAAACATTAAAATGTAGAGTAAAAGTAAACACAGACCTAGACCTCAAAAGATTTACTTAAGAAGCTGAAGAAGGGGGAACCACAGTCATACAATTAGAGGTCCTCAAATCACACATCATTAAAGACTTCTTCAGGGCATTACAGCTATCTAGCCTTCTTCTTCCCTCACAGAAGGCAAAGAATACAGAAGGACTTCAGAGTGTTTAATCAACCAATGAGCATGCTCTAGCTCAGATAACCTGCTGTGGGCAAAGTAGAAGAAATGATTACTATCTAGTCTGACAAATATTTCTTTAGTATCAAATATCAAGGGAATAGTCTAAGCCACCTTTGGACCTGGCAGACCACCATCATAATCATTAGTCACTACCATTCATCTGGTAAGCGAGCAAGTCTGACATCACCTCCATGGGAGGTACGTTCACAGACTACTGGGGAGAACACGCACTGGTAAGCAATTCCTATCTGGTCCTGAGCCAGCTTACCCTTACACAGGGTTTTTCCACGGCAAAGGCTTTCAGCCTTGTTTACCCCAGCAGTTCTAAGATTCCTGATGTTTACCAATAGACTCTGTACTGGGCCACAGGAAGAGACAATTTAGTATGTCAGGCCACAGAAGCTCTTAAATAATTCTGTTCCCAAGAAAGACAAGTAAAAATTCTTCCCCAACACCTCTCGTCACCATGGGGACTACCGTCTGCTACAGCACTCCAGCTTTAAGATAACTGCCTCTAAAAGCCCATAACAGTAGTAACAATGTTGTCATTCTAAGTATGTGTATCTGTGCACATATTCACATGATAGACACAGAGACTAAAGAGCAAGGAGTAGAAAAAATTTTTTCTCTGGAATGTCCCAGACAGCAGGTGAACAAATCACACCTTCTTGCCATAATTATCTGATCAAAGTCTTGCTTTTTTAAATACAGTCTGCCTCCATCTTTTGTAGGTATTTGTCTTGCTCACAGACAAAAAGAAAAAAAAGTCATCACAACTCCTGTCTTAAGCAAAGTAGGTAAGATACAAGTGCCAACAATTGGTCAAAGATTAAGATGTCTTCTTAGTTGGGCACCAAATAGTGTCAGGATAGAGAAGACAGTGGACAGATTTAAATCTGTGAAGAAAAAAAAGAAGCAATATGAGATTGGAATTCTCCAGACTAGAAACATATTAGCATTGAATGTGCAGCTGTAACAGAGCTGAGAAAGTGGCTCTACTTGTCTCTGGCACACTGATAAGAGCTAGCATGAGAAAATAACCCCATCAGTGTATTAGATCATCTTGTAGTTGATAAGCATAAACAGGGCAGGGAGATCTTGTTCTGGAAGTGGACACTCACCGAGTTGGATCTTGCTGCAGGCCAAACACTCCTCCCACACTCACAACATTGTGTTTGTTCTCAGGGTCTCCATAACTTAGAGTTACCTGGAAAGGCAAATAAATATTCAGAAACTGTAACACAAAAAAAATAACTGGGGGAGGAAGGGGTTATTACTGAGGCATGAAGAAAGACTCCAGAGATCCTGTCTGATCTGAATGGTAGATTACATTTGAAAGATAGCGAGTTGTTTTGACATAAGCAATTTTGGCATTAAATTGTAGCTATCAAGTAAACCACTGCTCATACAAAGGAGATCTGGGAGAATAAACAGAAGAGCTGAAAACTGCATTACCCTGAAGGATAAGGACATTTACAATTTTAAGCTTTCCAGTAGCACCAATCCTGCAAGTATCTTAATTTAAAAAAGTATGTTCATCTTCAACAGATGTTGTCTGAAATCTGCAGGTAGTAGTGTCTTAGCACAGAGGGAAAACAGAAACACTTGGATGTTAAATGGCATACAAATGACTACTGTATGACAAACCTGGCAACAAAATTTAGAACACTGGAATTTCAATTCAGCGCTATTCTTCTAAAGAAACACCGTATTAAGAAGTCTGCAAAGTATAAGACTTCTGTTTTCTGTTGAATTGTAGATCTCCCAGACTTTGTATTAGCTATTACAGCCTTAGAGAAAAAGTGACCATCGACAAAAAGCCATATTTGGCCTACAGTAACTTCACTAACATGAGAGAGGTTACATCAGGCAGGAAGTTGGCCCCAAACAGATTTCTGCTGCGTAATAAAATTGCCAGGAAAACATACGTACATAAGGACAACGTCACTCATTTGTTCATGATGCCAATAAATAACTGTCAGATAAAGCTTCTGGATAACCCTATAGCTCCATCTGCTGTCTGTTAGTGAAAAGGTATCTTGAGTGATTAAAAAGCAGTCTGATTTTCTCCAGGGAAGTGATTAAGTCTCTTGAGAAATCTATTTTCTTGAGATCTAGAAAAGTCATTCTAAATATGACCAAACATGGAACTATATCCTAGTTATTGAGGAGGTTCATGCTACGGATACAAAACAAATATAAATTGGCATAAATTAAGATGGGTTTTTAGGTGAAGATGCAACTACTTTCTCACGTAACAACTGTAAATGTTGCCTCTTTCTACACCTGCTGCTACTATATCTCGTGAAAAGTAAATAATAGCCTACACATAGTTCTCCCTGTCTCCTAAATGTAGCAGAAATGACCAAAGAAGTGGACAGTTATATGACTTAAATGGCTAGGGAGAAAGTGTGCTAGTTACCTGAATGAAGGAGTCGGACAGGACAGTTCTGAGCAACTATGTAGACATCCGTCTTTGCTGAAAGTGCTCTGCCTGTAGAGACCACTCTTTCCAATCAGACTGAGGTATAATTATAAGGACAGGACACGAAGCTTAACTCTACCTGTTGCAGCACAGCCTCCCCTCGTAGTCTCTGCAGATTTTCCAGATGTGAATGGAACAATGGGCTGTGCAGCAGCTTCACCTCCAGTAGCCCTTCAATGATGTATCCAATAGTGCAGTCATCGGGAAGACGCACTCTTTCTGCAGTACTGATGAAATTACCCAGGCTGTAAGACAGAGTATAGGAGACACAATCAAATAAATTTTAAATCGTACCAAACGTATCTGTGGAGCTCAGCTATGAGCACTGTTTACCTGGCCCAGGGACTCATCTTCAGGGCAAGACCTCTGCTGATACAGAATCCTGCTCCACCCGTGGCAAACCAGAATTTCACAGTTGTCTTCCAAAGAGCAGAAACAAAACAAAAACAACAACAAAAAAACAAACACACACATATGAGTTACTGATAATCAGCTTTTCCCCATTTGGCTGAGCAGGGAGAGAAACTTGAGCCCCTGCAGGATACCAGATACTGTACTTGAATCAGAACAAGACTACATATAAACCCTATTTTTTAGGTTGCTGGAAGCCCAGCTGGCTCTTCTCTCAAAGGAAACTTCATTCTGTAACTGACACCAGGTGACTATCAAGTTAGCACAACTGATGGAACAGACATGAAAATGGGAAATTGTAGTCTGACTCCTACCCAATTCCAGCTGTCCCCCGGTTATTCTAGCCAAGGCTCACAGCCAGCTTCATCTTCCTTAGGAAATCAAAGGCTCTGTTTGCTCCTTTGCACCAAGTCCAAGGAGACTATTCTGTTGTGCAGAGCTTTCCCTAACAAGCTGCTTGATAACTGACTTTCCGGACAGTGGATTTATCTTTATGCCTGTCAGAATGGCAGACCTGGTAAGAATTTGTCCTTTAGTTTCTGACTGAGACATGTTTGCTTCCACCTCCTGGAACCCCAGTGACCACTCAGTACTGGAAATGCCTTAAAATGACCGCTCTTAAACACACACACTCCACACGCTGATAAAGGAAAGGAAAAGAGTTGAAGCAAGGGAAAGGGGGGCCTCCTTGCCTTAGTGTGAGAGCACAAGCATACATGAGTAAAGAAAGACACATCCACTCAAGAGACAACTCTATTGTACAGAAGCAGAACATGTGAGATCAGAGCAAAGGTCCATTTAACCCAGTACACTGTCTCTGACAGTGACCAGTACCAGATTCATTGCTTGCAGATTAAGTCAGCTGTTTTTATAGGTGATCCTATGAACTGTCAGATTTTTAAAAGCTTAAAAGGTCAGGGTGTCTCTCAGTCTAATTACAAAGCTTGCTTACTGATCCATCACTTTGAACGTGGTCAGCTGCTTCAATGGGGTGGTCCAGACTTGGTCGCCCCACATAAACATCCTGGCTGGGTGAGAAGGCAGATAAGAGATGCAGGAGAGTCCGTGGATTCACATAGTTATCATCATCCACATGGCAAAACCATCTTCAAACGAAACAAAACAAAACGTTACTATGCAACAGTGTCAAAGAACTGAGTTACAAGTTCAGAGCTAAGTCTTAGTTTTTCAGGCTTGGAAAAGAAAGCATTTCCCACTCTCCTGGATAAGAGTTTTGAAACTGAAAACACCAATGGATCCTAATTCTGGAAAGAAGCTGAAACTAATGACTCCCTCTAGGTTATCATTCTTGCTGCCTTTCAGATGACATTTATTTATAAACACTGCTTCCGGCTGTGCTCCCTTCCCTATGCTCATCCCTGGGTTTTAGCTAATGCTATTTTCCTTGCTGGAGCAGAGAAGGATCCTGAAGTTTCCTGTGAACACAGAACTGTAAGAAATAAAGTTACAAATAGAGCAGTATATTTCACCTACTTTTGTCCAGATTCTAGGAATTTGTCGTATTCCACAGACATCTTGCAGCAAAGTGCTTGCCGGGTGTGGACAGCAGAGCAGTTGGTGTTGATCATGTGATCCCCTAGGAAGTAACGGTCAGCCTCTCAGATTTGGGATGCATATGTATAGTCCAAAAAGAGACAGTGAGTACATTTGTTGCTAGAAGTCTACATGTGAAGTGCATATGGCACACACATGCAGAGTAAACTACAAGTCAGGCAGGGCTCATGGCTTGTGCATGTGGTATGTAACTGCCAAGTACATGAAAATGTGTTCAGAGTGCAGGGCACGCAACTAGTACCATGAGACACTACACAAAGAAAATGCCTGATATAACTTTTGACCAGACAGACCAAAGATAACTAAGAGGAAGGAAATGGGTGCAAAGGTGAACCTGGTGAACAGTATTCTGGATATTCGAGGGATCTTGTCCAGGTGGTAAGTAAAAACAGCATTTTCTCCTGTGAAAGCTTTCACCTTAACTTCCCCAATTGCTTGTATAGCATGAAATGAGGCCTTCTAGGGACCAGCATGCATCTAAGCAACACAGCTCACCTGCTTTTAAGCGCAGTTCCTGATCCTCCCAGTCAGTGAATATAAATGTCTGTGGGAAACAAAAAAAAAAAAAAAAAAAAAAAATGTGTGGGGTGGGATGTGGAGGAAAGGCATTTCCCTTTCTGAGGATTTCAAAAGCTATTCTAAACTTTGCTCAGTTCCAGGTCAGAATTATGAGTATTTTATTTCATTAATTTGTCTCATAGGAGAGGAAAGATGGAAAAAGAAACTTTAGCTTTCGTCTTATTTGACAAAATTCTGCCCTGCAAACCGAAACAAGGAGAGCCATTCCAGCAAAGTATCCAAGATAATACTCTCCTTATCTCAGGGCACAGACAACTGTTTTCTAATTAGAAAAGATAGTGGTTTGGTTAATATCTCCCTCTGCAACTTCACCTCCTTTCTCTGGCTAGGAGTCATTCCACAACTATTAAGCAAGAAAGTCCAGGCAGAAAGCATCAGGTGGTAACAGTATCCTGCCCAACTGCTGGATAGAATTGTATTAATACACTTAAATGCAATGAAAACCCCAAACAAGAGAACTGAGTCTGTGCTTTTTCTATAGAAAACTCAACCACTGAGCTATTTCATCCAAAGCACAGGCTAAGACATGTCAGCGCTGGAGATCTGCCATTATCATTCAGCATTTTCCTCTCTCATGCAAAATTCAGTGAATGGTTTCTGGTAGGACCAGCAGTCCAAAAGAGAAAGAAATTGGTTTACATGAATCAGCAACCACCTCTTTTTTTTTCCAGAGATGTGCCCAGAGGAACTATTCAGACTGCGGCGCGATCCTCGAGGGCCCGCGGGAAGGCGGTGGGAGGCCCGGACGGCGCCTCACCTGCCCCTTGGCGCGGGAGATCCACGTCTGGAAGAGCAGGTCCAGCCGCGACCTGTGGTACTTGCGCGTGGTCTTCACGGCGATGAAGATGTCCTCCAGCTCCAGGCGCTCGCCGGCGGCGCCAGGCCGCGCCGGGCGGCCCCCGGGCCCCGCGGCGGCGCCGGGCGGGCTGGCGGCGGGCGGCGGGCGGCGGCGCGGCGCCGCGGGGGGCCGCGCCCGCGGCAGCAGCAGCAGCAGCAGGGCAGCGGCGCTCACCGAGAGCAGCACGCAGGCCCGGCGCAGCCCCAGGCAGGGGCCGCTCATGCTGCGGCCCCGCCGGCCCCCGCCGCGCGGCGCCGCCGCCACATGGCTCCGCGGGCCGGGCCGGCGGGGAGGCGCGGCGCGGCGCGGCGCGGGCGGCCAGCGGCGGGCGGGCGGGGGGGCGCCGCGGGCCCTTTAAGGGCTTCACCTGGCGGATGCGGCTTGGCGGCGACGCGCAGCCGGAAGCGGAAGTTGAGCCAGAGGTCGACGCTCTGACGTCAGCCGGAAGCGGTGGGGCGAAGGGAAGGATGCCGCTGCCCGTCCAGGTCTTTAACTTGCAGGTAGGGGCCGCCGCCTCCCCGCCCGCTGGCGCCGCGCGGGGTGCGCCGGCCCGGCCCGGCCCGGCCCGGCCCGACCGCCGTGCGGCGCGGGGCAGCGCGGCTTGTGGGCGGCCCGCGGGCATCGCTGCGCCGCGGCGTGGAGAGCCGCCTGCGGCCGGCCCCGCCGCTGCCCGCGGGGCCCCTCTGGGCCGCCGCCGCTTGTGGCCCGCGCGCAGCCGAGCGGCCCCGCAGCGGCCCGCTGGTTAGTTTTCGCTCTGTGTGTGTGCTGGAGCTTGTGGTAGAGAAGGGTGCAGTAAAGAGGGGGGAAGAGCAGCCGCGGTGCAGAGGTAAGGTGGCGGAAGCCCGGGGCGGGTTGCTCTGCCGCACCTGAAACTTGTGCAGCCACGTAGCTGGTCCCTTTGCGAGTTAACTATCTTTTTTCCCTTTAGCAGCCAGCAAGTTCTGTATCAGGGCGAGGGGGTGCAGAAAGTCAGGACAGGATGAGGGATAGTTCAGCACCCATCTCAGCTTCTTCATCAGTGACAGATCTGTACTGCACCCCCTGCAGCAGTAGGTCAGATCTCTTCCTCCCGAGTACAGCAGGAGACTTCAGCTTGAGTGCCAGCTTGTCAGCTTGTACGATGCTTTATGAGGTACCTTCAAACAGGCTGCTCTTCTGGGATCAGAAAGTCTTGGGGAATTAGCATTATTTTAATTGCTTTGTGAGTAGTTATTAAGTAAACCTTTTACCTTTCTTCCAGAATAAATAGCTAGTTTGAAAATGTCTTAATTTATGTCTCCTACTGAATCTTTTAACCCCACTTGCACTTTCCCTCATCTGGGAGTTTAGGAAGAAATGCAGGTGCAGCCTACCAGGATGGCAGGACACAAATCATTCTGTTTCACCAGCGGGAGCTATTGTTACTTCCTGTGGCACTGGATTCTAAGGAGTCTAAGTCATAGATCAGATTTTCCTTATATAGCCCCCCAAAAAGCAACCTCAACACTTAAGTCGAGAAATAAGTTGGATAAAGTTGAGAAAAACAGTGGTCTTGGTACATGGGAACGTAAACAGCGTGGTGCACTGCTGTTTTTCTGAGTGGCAATCTGGACAATTGGATTCTCCTTTGGTCCTCCATCCCTTTTCCTCATACAAAAAATGGTAATTTTTTACAGAAACTTTCCTTGCTTTACTTCAAATTTTGGGAGATTTCTCTTAAATCTTGGACACCCAAGTCAAATCAGTATGTGAATTGACAGTAGGTGAAACCGCAGCTCTTGCTCAAGAAAGAGAAATGGAATGTCTTTTGAAATTTAGCATGCACACTGAGATGCTATGCAGTGTCAAGTATACTGACCCATTCACTTTGATGCCTTATCACTTGTTTGATAAGCTTCTGAAAGAAGGAAAATGCTCTGTATGAAAGGTGCGAATTAGCCCCCCCCCCCTTTTTTTTTTTTTTTTTGAGGAAGCTTCATGCTGAGTTGTGGTATTGCTAGAGAAAAATCATTAATATGTCTAAAAGATGAAGAGCATTCTCTCATTTGTATAATTTCATGTGTATTTAAGCAAGTCCTTAACAGAATGGGTCACATAGTTGTTTCCTGCTCAAATGTAATATGCTACTTTTGAACACATTTTGCTGTTCTAGGGTGCAGTAGAGCCCATGCAGATTGACGTAGATCCACAAGAAGATCAGCAGAATGCTCCTGATATCAACTATGTGGTGGAAAACCCCACTCTGGTATGTGCTGGTTGAGGGCAGAAGGGCTACATTTCTTGGGCATGGCCTCTTGCTTTCAGGTTTTTGGAAGATACCTTCATTTTACTCCTTGTTAAATTTTTATTTAGAAATTAATAGATTCCCTTGTAAGTAAGGTGCAATAAGAATAACGGTGACTTCTTCTGTAGCTCTTTGTCTGCTCTCTACTGTATCTTTTGATGAAGATCTGTAACTGTATCTTAATTTTGGCACACAGGAGGGAAAAAATTAAGTGTGAACAGGCAACCTGAATCTAGTGTTTCCTGATGCCCAAGTGCTAGAGGCCCTGAATATTATGTTTGTTTACATTTGTACTTCCTTTCTTTGGGAAATCTACCAGCAGGGCTTTAGCATATCTTTACTTGCCACATGTAAAGTGATTTTTACACTCTTCTCCCAAAGGCTTAAAATCTGTTACATGTTCAGAATTATAAATCTCAACTCCTTCCCCAAAAGTAAGTGATTTTAATATTTCTTTAAGGAGATGTTTTAAGAAATTAGTATGATTAAAAGAGTGCAAATTCTCATTCGGAAAGTACATTTTAGGGGAAAAAACTGTCAAGGATGGGTGTCTGGTCTAGGAACTTCAGCTCAAATTATAAAATCTGGACAAAGTCACAGTGTGAGTTAGTGTTGCCATCCTAGTTTTCTGAGACCAGATCTTGTTTGCAGGATTTGGAGCAGTATGCATCAAGTTACAGCGGTCTGATGCGAATTGAGCGGCTGCAGTTTATTGCTGATCACTGCCCACAGTTGCGAGTGGAAGCTCTCAAGATGGCACTGTCATTTGTCCAGAGAACTTTCAATGTTGATGTGTATGAGGAAATCCACAGAAAATTGTCTGAGGCCACCAGGTACTGAGGAACAGATGGGAACATGGTAGAGCTTCTTTGACTGTGATAAAACAGGTGTGCCACAGGAGGAAACTGCATATAATAGTGGAATGTTGCTTATACAAATGATTTTGGCCCTTAGAATTTGATCGCAATCAACTATATGTTTCTAGGTGTAAGATTTGGTGCTTTTTGAAGATTAAACAAAGAAATCTTATTATTTCGGTCTGAAGCCTTAATGTTTTAAAGGGCTACAGGTGGGTGATGAGGAGAGATTTGTCCTTGTAGCTGCTTCAAATATTAATGAACACACCTGTCTCTCTCAAGGAAGACTCTGGAGATTAAGCTTCTTCTAGATGCTCTTGTTTTTGTAAATTAACACCTTATTTAAATGTTTGCATCATTGCCATGTTTTCTCCTGATGACAGCTTTACTGTTAAGGGTAGCCTGTTGATGATTGCCTTTGATACTTCGCTTAACCATCCATAATTCCCGTCTTTTTTTTTTGGGGGGTGGGGGTATGTGCGTTTGCTGATTTCCTGTCTGTTTTGCTCTGGGAGCATTTTACCATGTCTGTATGACCACATGCTTATTACTTTCTTGTATGTGGAAAGGACTGTTGGCTTAAAAAAAAAAAATTCTGGTTAAAATACTGGAAAGGGAGTTCAGTGCAAGTAAAAACGTTGATTTGAGCTTAATGAAGTAATATTATTCTCTAGGATTAGGTTTTCTTTGTCTTGCACTCCATTGTAGGCACCACATTAAAAGAAGTAGCATAGCAACTGTACAGTGTAGCTTTGCTATCAAATCCTTGCAACAGAATTGGGAAAAGAACTCAGAAACGCATGTTCATCGTGTCCCATATAGAGATGTTTGATAGGATTTTATGACTTCTTAGAAGTTAATAGAATGTAATAATTACTTGCAGCACTTGCAAAATTGCTTGATTTATAGCATAATGATTTATTGATTTATAGACTAGATTGGCTTTTTCTTTAAAATTAACAAGAACTTGCTTGTTAATAAATATCTACAAAAGTTCATTAGGGTAGTTTTGAGAAGAATTTGTAAACGTCTGATGCTTCTGTTGCTATTTCACTGCAAATCATAGCAGCCATTTTTAGCCATTTTTTCCTTTTCTTTCTCCTCCCCATCTTATTTTGGTTTTGGTCAGTCTGGTGTATGTAGTACCATTTGTTAGGATAATGGTGCTAGGTACTTATCAGGCCTTTGTCTTGAAAAGCTTGCAGTATAATAGCCCAGTTCAAACTCTTTCCTTTCAGAGAACTGCAGAACACACCTGATGCTGTTCCTGATAGTGGAATTGAACCCCCTCCTCTTGACACAGCTTGGGTTGAAGCTACACGCAAAAAAGCTCTTCTTAAACTGGAGAAACTGGACACAGATCTGAAAAATTACAAAGGGAACTCCATCAAGGAGAGTATCAGGTGAGACGTAGAAGGCTCTGCTGAAGCGCGGGAGAGCATCTACCAGGCACCTAACAGAGAATGTCAACTGCATTCAGTACCTTAGGTCAATGTGCCGAGTTACTTGTTTCAAGCAAACTGATTCTGAGTGCCTTTCCTTTTCTGCACTTTCTGAGTTCACAGTTCATTGGTATTCTAATTTCTGCACTCCAGGAGAGGCCATGATGACTTAGGTGATCATTACCTTGACTGTGGGGACCTCAGCAACGCTCTCAAATGTTACTCACGAGCCCGTGATTATTGCACCAGTGCTAAACATGTTATCAACATGTGTCTCAATGTCATTAAGGTAGGAGGATCTGCAGAGAATGGTAATTGGTGTCTTTCTGACACCTATTGTGCAGTCCAACAGTGCCTAGTTACACCTCTGTCATCTGTAATGACAGAGCATATGCACGTAACATTGTTTATTCATATCTTGATCTGTGCTGTGTTTCTGGTTGTGTACAGGTCAGTGTTTACCTCCAGAATTGGTCTCATGTTCTGAGCTATGTAAGCAAGGCTGAGTCTACACCAGAAATCGCAGAGGTAAGATTCTGCTTTTTAACTTGCATTTTCCCATTGCTTTCCAAAATTTGTAATGAGATTTCTCCCTTTTCCTCTTTAGAGTTAGTTCCCTCTAAGACTCATTTGATCTTGCAGTCTGTTCTTCCTCTAATCCATCCGCTCCCTGACCGGTATACTATTCCTTTTAAGGTTCATTGCTGCTTATCTCCATGTGATATGTGCCTAAGAAATCTAACTCATGGCAAATGCAGAGATATTTCCCATCCTCAGTATCCATTTCAGTTCTTGCTGTATTTCTCAGGACAGATGACATGAAGTTATCTTTATGCTGAGATCTGTAAGCTAGCTGTTAGGATGAATTATCCCAAGGACAGCTGTGATCGAAGAAGTTTTCACATTATTTGCTCATTACTGCTTTTGTCCATTCTCTAGCAAAGAGGAGAAAGAGACAGTCAGACACAAGCAATTCTCACCAAACTGAAATGTGCAGCAGGTGAGTGAATCCCTCAGCTTCCTGGATTTTTGTCATCTTTCTACCTGCTAGCTATCAATAGGGCTCTTTGACAGCTGAGTGTGCTTGATTTGTTCTCTTATATTTGCTGTATGTCATATTTTCTCACCAGAAATGCAGAAATACTAAAGCTGATGAGATAGAAGTGCTGACTAGGTTTTGAATTTTCTTTCCTCTCCCTAAGCTTCTTCAGAGGGGATGCCAGTGTGAGTCAATGTAGGTTACAAGATGCCAGATACTGGCCAAGAGTCTATTTCACTTCAATAGTGAATGCACAAGCAGCCATGTGGGGCTCATTCGACTCCATAGATTTTGCAATTTCTCCTACTTTGTGTGCTATCATAAACGGAGGACTAACCTTTTTCTGGTTCCTAGGTTTGGCTGAACTAGCTGCTCGGAAGTACAAACAGGCAGCAAAGTGCTTTTTGTTGGCATCATTTGATCACTGCGACTTCCCTGAGGTGAGGACCAAAAGGGAGCTGTGTGCAGGTCCTGGAAGGGATGTAATTCTTCTAAGTATTAGACAGTAAAATTCAGATGCTATAGTTATCCTTACAGCACTCCTATATGGTTTGATGGTGTTGTGAATCTTTTTTTTTAAGTGTTCTCGAGTTCTCTAAATGGTCTACTGTATGTCACATAGGTATTCTGTGTGGGATACGTGCACTTGTGTAGTCCAGTCAAAAGGTTGCTGGCATTGGTTTCTGCTGTTAGCAGTGGATGTTAATTCCTCAGGCTGACTGAATGCATGAGAGCGTATTGAGTGCTTCCACTGTATTTGGCAAGGACTAATCTTGTCACTGGGTGAAGGAAATGCCTGTAGTAGTATCCTACTATACTTGATACTTGGATACTTGATTCCAAACTTCTGCCATTTTGGTAGTTGGCAATAGTGCTCCAGTTCAGATTTCTCTCTCTCTCTCTCTCTCTCTAGCTGTTATCTCCTAGCAATGTGGCTGTGTATGGTGGTCTCTGTGCCCTTGCTACCTTTGACCGTCAGGAACTGCAACGAAATGTTATCTCCAGCAGGTGAGTGATGCAAGGAGTTTGTACAGTACAGTACAGGACATCTTTTGGGACATGAGCTCTCACTTGCGAATGGATTCTAACAGGAGTAGTAGTTTCTTACAGAAGATAAAGAACCACTGAGCCTTAGTTAGAAATTAGTGTTAGGTGAGATTTTACTGTCACAGTGGTTAATCACAGCTGAAATTTTTGTAATCTAACAGAAGTTTCCAGCCCTGCTCTTATCTAACAACTGTATAGCCCACTTTTCTGTATCTAGCTGTTGCCGACATCGGATCTTAAATCAGAGACAGCATTATAAGATAATTTGCCTTCATGTTATGACTTGTTCTGATGTTTATTTATCATATTAATACAAATTAATAATTGTTAATACAACTTTGATTAATACGATTATCTAACTGCAAAATATGCAAGGTTATGAGAATTAAAGGTTTGGAAGAATATGGACATTTGTGTCATAGATTAAATGATTCTGGTGCTAAATTGTTGACAGCTAAGAGTATGGAAGCAGTAGTTTTAAAATGATGTGGAAAAAGGGGCATTACCCTGACATTTTTTATTTGGCTGGTTTATCAGATGAAGTACCAGAGTTCAGAAATCTGGGGTGGAGAATTGGGAGAGCACTGAGAAAGGATGTGCATCCCAAAGATCTCCCCCACTTAAAACATGTTATTTTCCTGAGACAGTTGCATGCTGAACCTTACTATGGCATGCTGTACTTAGAGGAGGTTGCCCTTTTGAGAGGGAACACAAAGCTGGCTAGCACAGATCGCAGCACACAGCAACGTTGCCTTAGGCAGACAAACATTTCTACTACTTGTTTTGTCAAAGTCCTTTGCCATAGCTCTGCTGCTGAGCTGCACCTCTCTTTCTTCCAGACTCCCTCCCTTACTGAAAATGGTCTCCCTGGTCTGTTAGTAAATTCTTGGAGTCTTTAAATGATATTGAGAGTTTGTAACCTTGTAATTTGGAGTGATGAGGTTGTGGGGGTATCTCAGTCGTGGGTTCCAAGATCTGATCACTGCCTGTTTATCTGTAGCTCCTTCAAATTGTTCTTGGAGCTGGAGCCCCAGGTTCGTGACATCATCTTCAAGTTTTATGAATCCAAATATGCTTCATGCCTGAAGATGCTGGATGAGATGAAGGTGAGTTGCAGAGGAGCAGTGCAAGAACAGACCCTTAGAATTCCCTTATTCTGGCCTTTTCTGAGAAGTAGTGAATATTTAGAAGTAGCTACTAGGAGTGTGTTCCATGCTCAACTTTTTTGCTCTGCCTTCTGCCTCCTGACATGATGAATGGAAATTTGGAGTAGTTTGGCAATGGAGGGTGAGGAGAAATTATATATATTTTTTAATTTATTGACGGTTCTTCTATTTTGTATTATTTTACAGTCTTGTCTTGCTGTAGTGGACATTGATGTTTTTAAGGTTTAAGTATAGACATATGCATGCTTAAGAACAGAAGAATACTATGTTTTTCTAGACTACTTCTCCACTTCCTTTTTTTTTTTTTTTTTTTTTTTTTTTTTAATAGGACAACCTGCTGCTGGATATGTACCTTGCACCTCATGTCAGGACACTTTATACACAAATTCGAAACCGTGCCCTTATTCAGGTAACTGTTCCTGTAATCCTGAGAGACAGATGAACTGTGAGATAGGGAATCTTTTCCTAATTGCTTTTCTTATGGTGTTTTAGAGGATGAGGAGTATACCTGGCAACTAAATATTTCTTTGTTCCTAGTACTTCAGCCCTTATGTGTCAGCAGACATGCGCAAGATGGCCACTGCTTTTAATACCACAGTGGCTGCTCTGGAAGATGAACTTACGCAGCTGATACTGGAGGGACTGATCAATGCCAGAATAGACTCTCACAGTAAGGTCAGTGCACTGGAGCCACAGGTTATGGACTGGAGTGAGCAGCTGTACTCGTATTTAGAAACTCTCCATTTCTGGAAGAGTTTGAAGTTACATTCATCTGTAGTGACTGGTATTTCCAGTAGAGCAGATCTGCATGGAAACTCAGACTCCATGATATCTCAGCCTTATTCTCTTGTGCAGAAAGGGCTTCCTGGCATAGCTCCTGCATCCCATTCTCTGTATTGGTTACAGATTCTTTATGCTCGAGATGTAGACCAGCGCAGCACCACTTTTGAGAAATCGTTACTAATGGGCAAAGAGTTTCAGCGACGTGCCAAAGCTATGATCCTGCGGGCAGCAGTCCTGCGCAACCAGATACATGTCAAGGTATGGGCATGTTAAATGCGGAGTCTGAAGCAGTGGTGTTTTTCTTTTGTTTTTTGTTTTTAAATACAGAAAATGCAAACATTGTATTGAAGATTCTGGAGGGGAGTGGATTTATGGTGCTCACGAATGGATGCATTCTTACTATATTAAATAACAAATCCAGAAGAAACAAGAATTTCTAGCCAATACACTGACCTACTTGTGCAATGTAAAGTGTACTCTGAAGTTTGTGTGCTTGAGTTGATTCTGACTAATTGATTCCGGCTAATTCTTGGTACGCATATCTTTTATCTTACCAAAATAAAGAAAAATAATTTTGAATAACTTTATTTCTTCTGTTGAAAAAAGAAAAAAAGCATTTTTGTTTTAAGTATTTCTTCTAGGATGCAGTTCCAAAAGAAAGCCCTGGGGAAGGATAGAGCACCAGCAGCAGAAAGTGTTATTTTCTGTAGTATAGTCATCTCCCTGATTTTTAAGTGCCAGAAGTTTCAACTGCCAGCATGTTTTTGATTCAACTTGTGGGGCCCACGGCACCTTGTAAACAGTAAACAAAAGTGGTTTCAAGTGTCTGATTTGACTTGATACGAACAGTTCTTATCAACAGTAGCTGTAAAAATTATAAACACAAAACCTTGCCAAAGCCATCACTGTTTATGAGTCGGGGGTAGGCTCTCCCCCTGCTGCTATCCTGCTGCGCTTCACCTCTGCTTCATTTGGTCTCTCTGGAAGCACTCTGTGTAGCATATGTACACATATCACTAACTAGCATGTGTTTTGGTCTTCTTGTTGCAGTCTCCTCCAAGAGAAGGTAGCCAAGGGGAGCTTACTCCAGCTAACAGCCAATCCCGAATGAGCACCAACATGTGAAAAACTTCATGCGCTACCAAAAGAAATGGTCCCTCCAGGACTGTATCCAGTGTCTCACCCTAAAACTGATGAGCTTCACAAACTGTCCTTGGCTCCCTCACTTCTTGCTTTGTTGAGAGGGTCAGGGCTGATGGATAATAAGAATATTCCAGAAACTTTAATTCTCATAGAAAAGAAATTCTTTCTAAAACCAGCATCCCTGCAATGGGTTATCATTTCAGTGCTGGTAGGACATCTCCCTCCATTCTCCTTCATCCACCACTCCGTGAACAATTGTTAGGTTATTCGTACAGATGCTGATTAGAAGGTTTTTCAGCTGCTATTAATTCTATTGGTTCAATGCTGCAAAAATAAATAGTGTTAAGTTGAATGGACAGGTGTGATCAAAGATGAATTTTGCTGGCCTGAATGTAATGCCTTGAATTCTGAGCAGTGCACTGCTTTCTCTTTATTTCAGATAAACTCTAAGTGCATTGTTGTCAATTATGGAGCTAGAGTTCTGATTCTTTTGAGAAATTCTTACGGATTTTTTTTTTTTTTAACCTATACCCAAACACATAGCACTGCTTCCATGCATTCAGTCACAGGCCTGTATTTTAGGTGGTTGTGTTCACCTGGATCCAGGTTCTTTCTGTCTGGCTTCTGTTTTCAAAGACCTATTTCCTGATGTATTTCGCAGCTGCACATGACCTGGCTTTGGGGTCCAGTGTTACCATAGCAGTAAATCCCTACCTTATGCAAATACTGCTGTTTGTCCAGTCTTCCTGCCACATTGTGTGATGGTTTCCCAACATGTGCAGCAGTTGCTTCTGGCAGCATGGATAAATGCCATAAAATACCATGCAAGTCCTGGGGCAGAGCTGAAAGCAGCCAGTCTAGATGCCTGCTCTCCAGGTACATTTATTCTGCTTTCCCTTTTATAAAGGGATTAAAGGTGGCAGCCCAGGTGTGTGTGTGCATGTTCTGTGTTAATGAAAGGAGATATGCACTGAATGTTCTGAAGTCACTGCAGCATAAGGCAAGCTAAGAATTTTGATCCAGCTGGATCTGGCTGGACTAACAATTGACTGCAGATGTTATTGTTAATGTGTTGGTTTTTTTTCCCCTAATGAGCTGTTATTACTAGTGCATTAAACTGCAGGATTAAAAAGCTTTGTAGTGTCTTGAGCTTTGTGTTAAAGTTGGTTTTTAGGTATCTTTATCTCAAGTCATTGGTTTTCTGCTAAGCTTGATGATGTTTGGCAGGCCTCTTATCTGGTTGGAGATGTAGCTTGGATGGACGGTGAAGAAAGGGCAGTTTGAGGAAATGTTCTAAGAGCAAAATCCCACACTGCTTTTGTACACAGCTGCTCAACTGCAGCAGTGCTCTCTCCCTCTGGCCCTCAGTGCTTTTTTTGACTTAGGTGCCAAAAAATGGAAGCAATATTTCCTATGAGGTCTTTGGTTGAATGTCTTCCATCTGGCACAGAGAAAATAATCACATTTTAGAGGAGAGAAAGGAGGGAGCTAGTTAATCAAGAACTTTGAGTCAGGAATACTGATGGCCAGTTTTGAGAGAAAGGGAAGCTGAGTCCTCAGGTAAATTATAGGTCCTTGTAGAAATCCTGGAAAGTAATGCTGTCTGTTCATGCTGAAGCAAAGCTATTAAATTCTGCTGTAGTATCTAACCTCCTTGCTTTCAGATACTTTCTTCCAAGTTCAAATGGGCCAGTGATAGGATTTTTAAGGAAAAGATCTAACACCTTATTCTTGAAAAGATTTTGCAACCCAATTCAATGTATTGTGTCAGTTGACTGTCTTTGCTGATCCACACATCTTCAGCTGTCGATTTTTATTTGGCTACTTCTGTCCCTTCCTGTAGGCTTTCTCCTGGAGGAATCGTTAGTTGCAAGCAGAAGTCTTTTGCCTCTTCAGCATGCTCTCTTGAGAATCTCTGGTCTTTCAGTCTCTGACAGTTGTCTGCTCTTGTGATGAGTTTCATTTTCCTATCTGGGAGGTGGCTAGAAGCAGTCAGCGTTAAGCCCACTAGGTGGCAATAATGGTTTCTTACTCATCAAAATGGGAATGTTGCTGTATTCCAAAGCAGTTCAATAGCTAAGACAAGGCAAAGATGATCAGTTTCTTATTTGCAGATAAAAATGTTTGCATCCTCTCTGGGACAGATAGAATGTTCCTTTCTTGCTGCTCAGTTCACTGGCGTTGTTCAAGCATAGCGTATGATTTTGCATAGCGTTACCGGCAGCCTGTGAAGCCTCCTCTGGTAGCCTGTGAAGGGAGCTGCTGCAGCCTGAGAGTCTCCCAGATGCAAGTCAGGACTGTCAAGTCTATTTCTTCTAGACTTTACTCAATTCCTACTTGAGTCTTAACAAGTCCTAACAACTTGCCAGTCCAAAGATTAGGAAATACAACATAGCAGGGATACAGCTCAGTAACTCCCATTCATAAACTATTTTTTTCCAAATTAGAGATTAGAATAATCTTAAATTTCCAAGGGGAAAGAATAACACACAGTAAGATGACTCCCATAAGATGAGTTTTCAGGGATTCCCTGTGACCACTCAGCTAATTCAGGGGATGAAGTTTTGTGGTATCTGCAGCATGTTAATATGGCTAAGATATGTCCAGAGGAAGTTCATTTTAAGTATATTTCATTAACTTGTTCAGCACCTTTGGTTGAAAGGGAAGGAGTTGCCAATGGTACGCCATAATTTATGGTGCATTCATGTGGTGTAAGTTCCCTTCTTTTAGCCTGACTTGGCTAGGGATATAGGAAGAGCAGTCTGAAGGAAAGTGCTTTTGGTGAAAGCAGTTCACTTGCAGATAGCACAAAAATGACAAACTGCCATTATAAGAGTGTTGTGTTGGAGTAGTTCAAGCATAGATCATCTTGAAGAAAAAAAACAACCTAAACCAACTTAATTTGTGTATTCAAAGTTCTTATACCTTCTTTGTTCTTTTATATAGGATGAAAAATAGGTGAGAAAGGGGGAGCCATGTGCTCCACATGAAGTGCTCTCACCTTTTTCTTGTGCCACATGTTGTGAGAACTGAGATTAATACAGGTGTGCATTCTTTTTTCAGTAGTCCATTAAGTATTAATTTGTAGTATTTTAAAAAATTTTATGGAATTGACCTCCACTTATCTCTGATACTGTTAGAGAACAGAGGTGGATTACTCAGTGCTCTGTGCATTAGCTTTGCCCTTTAACTGCTATTGTTTTTGCTACTGCATTTCCATCTACTTGAACTGTAAATCCAATTCAAGGTTTTGTAGGCTCTAATAGAACAACCTAGCTTTACGTTATCTTATAGGATAACTTGATCAGTCTAAATTGATTGTCTTGGGAACAGAAACAGGCTAATAAGAATATATCACTCTCTAAAAGAAAACTATGAGATTCAGTGGTTAGAAGTTAGGTAAATTGCCGATGCAAATAAGACAATTTCTTGACAGTAAATCATGGATCAAAATCGGGATTTGGTATACTTACCAAAAGCCATAGAGATAGGGGTAGATGCAGAAGCAAGAGGTGGTCTAATTCAAACAATAATTCAAGTGGCAAGACCTGGAGACTTGTCTTGTGTGGGAATTCAGGCTAGGTAATCTCGTTGTCCTTTATCCCATAATACCAGTCTTCCAGTTCTCTAGTACTTCTGCAGCCAGAGCTTTGACTGTTATACCATCCTCTTGGAACTTATGTCACTGTGAAGTGTATGTGTACATAAAGTTTGTGCCCTTGAAATATATGCTGAGATTCAGTGTTTTCTGTCTTCATTTGATTTACTACTAGTCTTTTGGGGGGTGTGTTTCTTTCTTTCTTTCTTTCTTTTTTTTCTTCCTTTTTTCTTTTCTTTTTCTTTTTTCTTTTTTTTTTTTTTTTTTTTTTGGTTCTCTGGTGCATTGTCTGAAAGGCTGGTTGCCAAATGAAGACAGTTGGCTTTCTTTTTGTCAGGTGCACTGGTACTACTCTTTATTGTGTGTCTGTGAAAACAGATTAAGTGCAGTAATCTCAAGTTCAAATAAATATAAGTGGGTGATTTTAAAGATCATTTCTGGCATGCTTCTACGTGCAGAATGCTGCCCTCCCTTCCCCCTACTTCCATTAAAATTGAGCACTTTATTTCTTCTTGAGGGCCTGTGACACAGGAGCAAAATAGGACATAATCTTGCTGAGTTTGCAGGCTGCAATTTTTTGATTAGAGATAAAAGGATAATTGGTGTATTGCCTAGCCTGAAAGCAATCCCTAGTTAACGTAGGTGCAGGTGTGCCCAGTTGAAGTGGCAAATGGCTTGGCTTTACTAATGTTGTAATAGTGCCTCCTGCTTCACAAGCACTGGTTATTAAGAAATTGATGTAGTGGTCCTTTGCCCCATTAATTATGAAGTTGTAATCTTCTACAGTGGCTGTTGAAAGTTCAGGTTGCAGCTTTTTTGCATTAGTGTAGTGCTTTGGCTCTGCAACACAAAGCTTCCTTTGTGCATCCAACTACAATCTACACAGTATTTCAGGCCCGTGTTAGGAGTGCTCTAGTCTTCTGCCATACAATGGGACAAGAGCCAACAAGCTAAGTGTGTTTCTAGCTACATTGCCTATTAAGAAATACCTTGGAAAAGGGGTGGGGAAGAACATACATTAAATACTAATTCTGTGAAGGTCTACATCTATTTAAGATTCTCGGGTTTAAGACCCTGAATTCAGATGCCTAAAGCTGGTTTGAACTGTTGCACTGGTGAGTGATTCTATGATGAGACTGCGTACTTGAGAGAGACCTGTTCTAAAATCCCACTGTTTAATTGAGGATATAATCCAGGTCTCTCACATAGCAAAAGTCCCTCCGCTTCCTTGTTACGACAGTGCACACTGCTCTTGCCAAAGCTGTTTCTGACTGTACATTTTCTCTGGCCCAGTGAATAGGACAGTGAGAGAACTGAGCTGTCTGGTGTTTTGGGGAAACTGCATAAAGTAAGTGGGGGGTATAAGTGGCAGTTTGAAAGTCTATGACAATGATTATTTAGCTGTTTATTAGAAAAAGGACTTTTCCAGCAGGCTGGGGAATTCTGTTCAGAATACTTTACAGCATTAAAGTGTATGTCTCTGTAAGGAAAGGAGTGGAATATTTCCACAGAATGTAGGAGATGTGGTTTCAAGTTTCCATCTTTAAATGAGGCAAAGAGGCATTTTTAAACTTGATTCTCTCATGCCAATCACTGGACTATTTGGTGAATGACACACCCTTTTCTTCCCCTGGGTTTCTGTGCTGGTTCCAATTCACAAGGCAAGTTAGCAGAACACCTATGAGCTTAGTGTCTAAATTTAATTTGAATATGAGGGTAGACAGAAATTGTGAAAGTTGCTGAAAGACTTGGTTAACAAAGTGATTGAGGCTGGAAGATCCTATTCCCAGAACATAATGGAAAATATTTTGTTCTAGTAATTACTGACTAACAGGAAGACTCAATACCAGAGTTTAAGCTGCTTTTTTCATTGTAATCTGTAGAAAGTTAAAACTAAATGTTAGACAGCATTTAATTCCAGTCTCCAAATTAATATGAAGTTCTTGCCTCTTGTGGAACCTCTAAAGGAATTGAAGTGGGAATGAGTGGGAACAGCTAGATAAAAGATGGCCAGATACAGAGAGATAATCTAGAGAGGACAAGGTGCATGCAACTATGCGATGGGGAAGGTCCTAGAGAAACAGCAAGGAAAATTGGAAAACAGAATAGAAGATTGCCAGTGAGCATTACAGTAATTGTCCTAAAGGTAGACCAAAGCCTCTCTTCTACGTATGGTATTCTCTTTAATGATCTGTTGATCTTCTGGGCTGTCTTGTTAATACTTTGAATGAAAACATGCTACAGCTACTAGCTGTTTTTTTTTTTTTTCAGGCATACTATTCTGATTTAGGTATGAAGTAAGTCATGACTATACTATAAAACAGTTGTCATACTGATTGGAAAAATGCAAACTGATCTCTAGACTCATCTAAATGTTGCTCAGGTTCAAAGTGAATGAGTGTACATGTGTGCACACATAAGTCCTCTTAGGTGTGTTCCAAACAGCTATATCATGTCCGGTGGTGATGCTAAATGACAGATTTTTCTTTTAAAGTTTTGTGTACATATGGAAGTCCTGGGTACTGCCCTCTTAGTCATGCAGTTCCCATAAGCCCAAGAATTGCTAGATACTATTCTTGGCAAATGTGAATTCCCTTTAAGTCAGCTCCAACTTGTGCAGGGTCTGTTGTGTAGGCTGAACATAAGAATACGGAGCAAGAGCCAAGGCACTATGAGACCAGGTGTTGTGTTTCTGAAATGAAGCAACCTCCTGCCATAAACCCTCAAACCAGCAGCCTGAGTAGTTCAAAAGACTCTAGGCTAGAAGCAGTTCATGACTCTAGGCTAGAAACTGATATAAAACAGCCACTCAAAATACAAAATTGTACACTGTAAGATGGGCCACGTCCGAAATATTAACAGTATGTACTGGCAGCTTACACTCTTAATGCATCTGCTTACAAAACTGACAGCTAGCCCATAGCATAATTTAATTTTATGCAGTGGCCAGTACTTTGTTTTGGCAGGCCTGTTGAGGTGGTGGGGGTTTCTCATGTCTGGCAGAACTGCATAATGTTATGCTCTAAGAGTCTACTGTGGAACCAGCACAGTAGTAGGGTGTAAGTATTTGCCCAGGAACCTGGTCAAACTGCTGTCAGCAACTAAGGGAAGTTTAGAACTGTCCTCCTGCATTTGAAGGTGTGTCTACACCAGGCTTGAGGATGGCTAAGACTGTTTTAAAACATGTGCTTGGACTAGCAAGTAGGGCATGCTTTCTGACATATGCCAGCTCTTGTGACATTCTGGCTATGAGCTGCAGAGCTATGAGCTGCAAGGCCTTGGATATTGCAGTGGTTGATTCCTTTAGCCATTATCAGAGCTTGAAGTGGTATTACTGTATGGCGACAGCTCTCAAGCTGGCTCTCAAACCACTTTAGATGGGCAGATTGCTCAGATCCTGATGCACAGAACCTGACTGACTTACTTCCTCCTCCTTTCACTCCCCAACTGCCAGTTCTATGTTTATCTACCTTTCTTTTTTTTTTCTTTTTGCTTGGAGGACCTGTAGTTTATTACCTAGTAGCTGTTTGCTAATTTTAGTGTATTAACTGACTGTCCTTATAGTTTAAGGCTGTGTAACTCTAGGAAGAGCTGACACGTAGTCCTGGGTGTATATTTTGTATAGGCTCTATAATGCATCATTGCTTTGGTCCCTCTAGCTGGCTTCACTTTATGAAGTTAGGAAAAAAATTATAGGCCTGCTGCTTTGAAATGCACTAACAGTGCAAGCAGCACTGCAGCAAATATGCTGTGAGTCTACAACTACAGAAGAACGCAGCATATAGCCTTACTAACAGTTAAACCATAAAATAATTTGATGGCATTTTATGCATTCAGAGTACATCTCAATTCCTTTCTGCATTGACAAAGCATGCTGGAACTCAAGAAAACACGAGATTTTTCTATCATTGAAGTAGTCATTGCCATTTCTTTTTTTAAACACTCCAGAAGGCTGCTCTAATAGAAGAATTTTATTCCTCAATATTAAAGACAGCACAAGAGGCAGATGGTGATGGTAGTGTGTGTAGGTTACCCCCCCCGCAATGCATTTTTCAGCCACTAGAGTGTGCTCAGATTGGTGAAATCTTTCAAACAGAGCATAAGAAATTTAATTCCATCTTTTTTTTTCATTATTTCAAATGCAGGATAATTCCCTGAGTAAGCAGCTTTTTATTTAAATAGAACTTGTCCAGAACCTACAATAAAACTGTGGAACACATTCACACAGCTGATGGTACTCTGGAGATAGCAGGTTCTTTGGCCCAGGGATGCAGAGGCTTGGCAAGAGCTCTTTCTTTTGTACAATTCATTTCCAAAGCTTTACCCTGCACTGTCAACAGCCCCCTTCAGTAAGAGTAGTTTCTCCCACATCCACCTTGCCTCTCCAGCTGATCTCTGGGTTTTGAATCTCTCTTTGACCACTCTGCCACAAAAGGGACTTTTCATACTTGGTCTTAAAAAGTAGTCCATGACCTGAAGAAAAAAGGATAAAAAAAATGAAATAAAGATGAATGCACTGAAAACAGACCAAGCTCAGTCTGAGGTGCTAGAAATAATGACTGAGGCTTCACAGTCTGGAAATGATGCAACTCAAGGCTTTGGAAGCAGAAGAAATACCATGCATACCAGAAAGAACAGCCATAAAGTTTTAGAAGGAGCTCTATGACATTACAAAACAAACAAACAAAACCCTCCCAACTTATAAATCGATGAGTCCAGTACTGAATACACACACACACACACACGTATGCATATATAAAGGATAAGACATTTGTTCACTGACTTCTAAGGACAGAACTGATTGATACAGCTACACTTACCTGGACAGTCTGCTGTCTCTTTGAATGCTCTTTTCTTACAGCATCCTCGGCACATGTTAAACACGCATTTATTGCCCTAGCAGTGGCAAGGGGACAGCAGTAGAAAAGAAACTTACATCAGTTACTTCAGTGAAATTATACTTTCTGTATAATAAGATCAACCTATCCAGCTATGCACAGGCAGACCATTTGAAGAAGGCTAGAGACATACATTAGGCAATCACATCTCACTGTAAAGACTACAGCATTGATGGCATGTTAAACACATTTCCCCCCCCCCCCCGGTCTCCCTCCCCCAGCTATCAAATGTTTGTGCTTAGGGAAATTTGGGGTGGGGTGGGGTGGGGTGGGGAGAAAACACCACCTTCCACTTCTACAGCATCACTAAGATGTTGGGCAGCCTGAGTTCCATAACGCAGATGCAAATGCTGAAAGCATGTTAGACCAAGAGTTATGATACTGTTAGCTTTGTGCTTGCAGTGTTTGAAACAAAGCATCTGACAGGTGTCTAGCACAATATGTAGCTATGCTGACCATCTATGTACCACAGAGGTTATGGCCATAACTGTATCAATATGCCTCTCCTCCTTGCGTGCACACGCCTTCTCTCTTCCTCTCCCTCCGTGTGTGTGTATGTTTTACACCCCCCCCCACCCCCACCCCCATATATCTATAGACTCATCGAATCAGTAAGGTTGGAAGGGACCTCTGGAGATCATCTAGTCCAACCTCCCCGCTCAGCAGGGTCACCTAGAGCATGTTAGACAGGGTTGCAAACAGGCGGGCCTTGACTATCTCGACTATATCTCCAGAGAAGGAGATGCCACAACCTCTCTGGGCAACCTGTTCCAGTGCTCCATCACTCTCACGGTGAAGAAGTTCCCCCTCACGGTCAGGCGGAACTCCCTGTGGTTCAATTTCTGCCCACTGCCTCTTGTCCTGTCACACGGGACAACTGAAAAGAGTTTGTCCCCGTCCCCCTGACAAAATGCTTTAACAGAGCTGGCATGGACTTACCTTAGGGTTTCCACATTGATCACATTTTGCATATTTGGCTGGAAAAAAAAAAAAGAGAGACCCAATTTCAGCAGTAGTACTCTCATACGTAACCAGTATATTCACAGTTTCAGGATCAGACAAAGCTTGGATCTTTTATACCCAGAAGTGGACTTTTCTTCTAATAAAATACTATACCTCAAAGTACAGTGGAAAGAAGATAAAGATACTCTGACTTTAAGAGCATCTATGCTAAGTCCAAACATAGAAAATTTTTAACTCCAAGTCCAAAGAAGGAGGTAGGCTGCTTAAAAATGAACATGAAATTTCAATTTCAAATGCTAGTGACTGCTGCAGTTTAGTTTGTAAAGCATTTTCAGCTTAAAAAGAAGATGCTTGTAGTGGATCAGCAACCTGCTTCTTTGGTAACTAGCTTCCTTTCCTCATGAATGCAATTTGAATCACATTTCCTACTACCAAAGTTTCCCAAGAAAGTTCTCTCTCTCTTCTGAAAAGTTTCTTCAATTGCATAAACAAGAAAAAGAAAGTGGTGGCAATTTATGTCCAAAGGTGGCATCAGCAGCTTTTCCATCCACTTACGTCAATAAACAGTAACAGAAACTTACGTTTTAAAGATGGATCAAAGCTTTTATTTGGATTTCTTAATTTCTTTTTTTGCTTATTCTTTGAAAGCAGCTCAGAATTTCTATCTTCTTCATCTTCCAGAGCACGTTTCCCTCGCACACCTGTTTCAGTCCCATTCTCTTTGCATCTTTCCTTTGGCCTGAAATGGTAAATTGGCAGAAAGGAATAAGGAGGTGTTCTTTGGCCCCCATTACTGCTTATGGAAATCTAGATAAACTGTAAACCTTTCTATCATTGCTAAATTGTAAGCGATACTGCATTTAAAAGTGAAACAGGAAAGCACAAATATATGTCTCTTCTGAGCAGTTCATAGCTCACAGGCTGTTAAAAACAGAATACTGTCAGTCATTCCAGTCGGAAAGTCAGTGAAAGCTGTACAGTTAAATTAGTTTGGTACCTGTCATTTCCAGGAAGAATTTAAATATTGCTCTTGACACACTTCAATCCACATTTTCACTGCAGAAAGAAGCTAAGCTATCTGAAAAGCTTGCCCATATAACACCAACATCCTTTATATCCTCAGCTTTGCTACCCTGGCAGTTACCAGCAGCATTCCTTTTCTAACCCTGCACAATAACGTGCTGTCAGGTAGCAGTATCTGTTGCACATCAGGTTTTCTTTCTATGCTACAGTGGAACTCTCTTGACTTTTACTTTCCAGAGAGAGAGAAACTTGAGAAGGATCTAAAAGAAAAGATGCATAGAATGAGTATCGCCCTCACGAACAAAGCAAAAACATAAAAAAAGCCAGAAGATCCATTTATTTTCAAATGACTGTAAACTTCTAGAACAGAACTGAATGGTTCTATATTGAACAGCACAGGAGGGCATGGCATATGCATACTTGTCTGTGTTAGGACTGGTAACTCACCCTGGCCTGATGTATGGCTGACAAATCCAGTGGAAGAAAGGCAATCCTTCTTTTGGCTTTTCTCCTTCTTTCTGATTAGCTATTTCTTCCTGCAGCACAGAGTTACAGTCAATTTTGCTGGAGTTCTCAGCAAATAATACCTCAAAGGCCATGAAAGCACAAAATGGAATTTAAACTAATAGTTAATGACAGTTAAATATAGGCAAAAATACTGTAATACTCTAGTATGATGGATGTAATGTAGCAGATTTTAGCTCTTAAGTCAGCTTTATCCCACATAGAACTGTTTGAGTTTAAGGGAATTGCACTGCATTAAACTAACAATATTAAGGTTGCAAGTCACAAAGTTCTAGTGAGGAGGGTAACAGACATTAACTGCATGGCAGACATGGTAAGTTCCTGCTAAGTGTGGACAGTGTTCTTCTGGGAGATAAGAGCCCATCCTGGTACCTGGCATCGTAGTTTCAGCTCTCTGTTGACATCTGCAATGCCCTCTAGAGTCTTCACTTTTGCTAATTCTTCACGCAACTGATGGTAAACTTGAAGCCTGTGGCAAATCCCAAACACCAAGTCATGTTTATTCATTATTGCTAGACAAAGGAGATTGAATAAAAATGTCTTTACAAAAGCTTTTGGTAGCTTTATAAAAGCTTACCTTTTTTTCCTCATATGTCCAGAGAAAAAGAACAGACTCCCGCTACTCTTTTTTGAATAAATACTTGGAAGTTTGGGGACACAAACAAGGAACTCCAAGATAAGCTAACACACAACCTTATAGCAGATCAGCTACTCTGCAGGGGTTGCCGATGGTCACGCTCTTACTCCACAACAATTAAAGACAGCTTGCCTCACAGTGAATGAGGAGTTAGTTACCTCACGTTTGCCACAAAGTGCATGTATGCATAAGAACAATTACCACATAGTAGCTGACGTGCTATAAGCTCACGCCCTAGCTTATCTTGTGGTAACTTGTTCATCCCCAGGTCCTGTTTCCCAGATATGCACTGAAAGGTAAAGGCCTTAACCCACATTCTCTCAGCCAGGTCCAGGGAAGAAAATCATGCCGCATGCCAATTCTGGCCAAATTCTTGTCTGGAAAAGCCAGAAATTTGCTAATCAGGATAAGCCCTGAAAAAATTATATAGTTCTGTAGAGTTACTCACGTGTGATGCCAGAGCTTGAAAAGATGAGCCCTGACGTAAGACAACGGACAAGGGTACTTCTGCACTATCTCAAGATACTCCTCAGCCATCTCCCACACCAATGGGTTTCGGCCCTCAAACAAAGCTGGGTTATGAAGATTACCTTCTAGGGAATAAAAAGAAATGCTCAAACTTTCACTTCAGGGTTAAAACAGACAACAAAATCTAGGTTCTAGAGCTTGATCAGCTCTGTTGTGATTTTACCAGTTAGTCAAGGACTTAGTATATAAGAATGAAGGGTCCAAAAACCTCTAGACTGACCATGATACTGTATTTATTTCACTATATATTCTTAATTGAGCTCAATCACTTTTACCTAAATATATCTTCCAGAAAGATCAAAATGACACAAAGACAGATTAAAAAAAAAAAAGAGAGAGAACTTACTGCTTTTCTTGACCAACGGTTAATGTTTAACCATTAAATAAAAAGTCTTATGGTGCATTCACATCTGTCTAGTCTAAATTTCCAGATACTGTTTCTCACTGAACCTTTCTCTGCTAGTTTGACAAGCCTTTTGTTAGCTAGTATCTTCTTAAAAATAAATGATTGCCTGGGATACTGTAGAATCTTAATTGCTTTAACTGTGCCAGTGACTGGAAGCTTTTCCTGATGTCACTTCCCAACTCTTCTTGTAACAAGTAGTGCTAACTCCTTCTTGTTCCAACCCAATACGAACCTAGAGAACAAATGATTGTAGTTTTCTTTACAGTAATATGACAGTTATAAGAACTCTGATACTATGCCTTGTCCTCCCTCATATAGCAACTCAACACTGTAATATCAAAAAATCCCTTATTGATTTAGCACGCCTATGGAAACTCTGCATTCTATGGCAGATCACAAAGCATCCGCAGGAATATTTACCAGTGGACACAGTTTCTGCATTAAGATCCATTCAGAAACCCATGAGAATATTCTAGGACAATTCCCATATGTCTTTGTCAACTAATTAGACTTGAGCTGTCCACTCAATGGTACCAGAAGTCCAATACAACAATTCTCAATGTAAGGTAATTCCAGCTCCTGATGAGAAATGCCAGTAAAAAAGAGAGAATGGCTACTTAGCTTTCAGTCAAGGTTGTTCACCAAAGAAGTCTGACTTAAGCTTTTTAAAAAGTTAAATGGGACTACTAAAGAGAGCAGGAAACAGTCTGCACCCTCAAGAGTAAAAACTCATTATTCTTTACCTGCACTCATGACACCATGTACTCCTGTCTTACGGATACATTCTTCCACATCACTGAGACACTGGATGTTTCCATTTGCAAACACAGGAATGCTCACAGCTTTTCTATACCAGTGAAGAAAACAGATGCATAATACTGAGAATTAAAAAGATTGCTTGAAGTCGATCCAGATGGTGTGCCACACACATTTGTTCTTCAGCGCCATTGCACATTGCAACCTATGTTGATATCATATTAGGAGTTATCCTCTTAAACCTGTATACACAGAGTAAAGGAAACCCAGGATGCTCCCTTTTCTGGTACTGCTCGCTTACCTGACAGCTTGAATGTGCTCCCAAGATGCCACACCAGCAAGTGGTCCCTTCTGTTCTTTAGTACGGCCATGGACAGTCAACAGCTAGAACAAAAAGTTGCATTTGCTTTTAAAGTATACAAACCGCGGAAACAAATCCAATTCCTTTCACCCCATAAACTTCATGGATGCCACTGGATCTACAGTGCTATTTCAACACCACAGCAATTTTTGGTATCACAGAAAGACATTACCAGCTTACCTAGCACAGCATGGTCTTTCTTCTTTCAGCTTACTGTTTCACAGTATGACAACATTGTATCTTGGGGAAACCTACAGGTTTCCTACTGCATGGCTCCTATTTGTGATTCACTGTTGAACGTGTGCTGTAGTCATCTGGCTTACTCCTCAGAAGGTGGCCAGAATACTGGCAGCACTGGCTCTAACTACCAGCTGTCTCCAATTTAACCAGAGTTAAATCCTCTAGAACTACCTATATTTTAACTGATGATTGCCATCTTTGATATGAATTATTTTCCTCCACAACCTTGTTGACATCATGCATCCACTCTGCCTCCTGCAGTACTGTGTTAGACTGGGATGCTCACCCACAGTGAAGGATCCACACCATGCAGTGACTACTGCAGGGATTCTAAAATCACAGTGCATTCCATATCACACTACTGACCTGCAGGCTAGAACTGCAAATATACAAAATCTCTCTGCACCCCATTTTTTGTTGGTAAAGCAATACAGCCTATCCATCTCCAAAGTGTGCCAAGATCTGGTCGTAAGATGGTTTACAAAAAGACATGTGTGTCTAACGCAACAGTAGAGGAAGCAGCTGCCTCCTTACCTGGCAGCCAGCTTTCTCCAGCATCTGTGCATACTTCACAGTCTTGTCAATTTCTGGGAAAACACGGATTTTGCATGTGATAGGAACAGAGAGCTTCTCGTTAGCCAGCAAAACTGGGAAAGAGTAAAAAGACAGGTAAGTGGGCTGCACAATGCTATGAAAAGTGCCCCATCATCTCCAGATCAAGCACTGGGTGTGGCATGAAAAAAACTGAAAAGTTAATGCTATGCAGCTCTCTCACAGCTTAAACAATCAGCAATATCATTTTGCAACCCTTATTGCATAGGTTAGTCAATTTGATAGTAAATCACGAAGAACAAAATCTGCATTCTAATAAGAAGGCATCAAATACTCAGAATTTAATGGCCAAAACTTCCACTACATCAAACATTCACTTTTAAGAAGCTTCCCCCTTGGATCTTAATCACTGATCCATTTTTACCACTGTCACAACACACTGTTCCTTCCGCTCTGCCAACAACATTAACTCACTTATCCACCTTTCCTAGAAAAGCCCCTTTGCTTCTTTCCAAATTATCATCTAAGTAATCACAGCAAGTAGAGGCTTATCTGCTGAGGGAGGCTGTGGACCCAATTAAGTAGCAAATGTAGGTTACACATTAAATACCCATAGCCCTTGCACAGTGCATGGAACTGGAATGCTACTAAAAAGAGAGCTATCTAGAGACAACCACCTGGAAAATGCTGAGCAACAGCATGCCTGAACTTCTCTTCTCTTCCAGATCTTAGGTGTTAATGTATAAAGGTGCCTGCTTTCCTGTAATCCAAATCACAGAACATTCCTCTATTGATAGGTATTTCCTATCACTCTTTTGAAACAATAAAACAGGGTTTATATAAGTGCAAGCAGAAAGTACTCCAATTTCCAATTTTTTAAAGAAAGATGGAGGAGGAGGAGGAAAAGGAAGAGGCTTTGCTCACTTTCTATAGACAGTTATTGAGACAACTCTCTTAAAAAACAGGTGACCTGGGTTCTCTTCCCAGCTTGAGGCTGTTCTAATTTGCACCTTTCATTCTCAAGAAAGATCCCCTGACAACCAGACTATATACTGGGCAGGGAAGCACAGTCTACCTTTCCATGTTCCTGGCTGTGTTTTTGTGCATAACAGCATTTAAGATTCACCGGACCACAAGGAATGCAAGCAGAAATAAGACTGTTCAAGAAGAGTCTTCTGGTTCAGACACTTGCTTTGAAGGAAGAAAGGTGTGTTCTAGGCTCTACAAAATGATCAGAACATTGCTTTTAAAAGCGGTTCCAGCTGTTATTTCAATAAAAAAAAATATGATACTGTTCCTATATTCTGAGAATAGCCTACATAACTCAGAGAAGAGAGGGATAACTTGCTATGGTATAGCCAGAAAGAGGACACTGAACTGATCAGAAAAAGGAAACTGTGGCTTCAGGCAGAAGTACAATTCCAGGCACCTGAGAACTTCAGAGTGAAAAGGTAAGGCACTGGGGAGCTGCACTATTTCTAGAGTCACGAGAGCCACTAAGCCATTGCTAGAGTAGAACTTCATCAACCCACTTTCACCTAAGATCAGTTTCAGGTATTGAAGTCTTTTAGCAGATCTAACATGAGTTTGAAGCAAGACACGACCAACTATTCTGAGGGTGCCATTGGAATACAAAGAGTAAAACAAACAAAAAATCCCAAATAAACCTCTTTTTAATGATGAGCTCATCCTGTTTCCTCTCAAAAGTAAAGCTATAGACGTCTCTAAAAACTTACTCATTCTCTGAAGAAGATCCCATTCCTCCTGCAGAAACGCCCCATAATGACCTATAATAAAACAGTGTATCATGGACTGCAAAAAGTGAGAATCTGCAGTATACAAGCTTTTATAAACATTCACATACAAAGATCCAGACAAACTCATATTCCTCACTGACAGAAACTGAGCTGCTCTGTTCTGTCCAGACTGGAAGAGTTGGATCACTCCATCTCTTATGCCACCCTAGATTTACAGAATAAACAATGAAGCCCCACACCCTATTTTCTCTGTTACTCCCTAAGGCTGGTAGGTTGTCAATGGCAGCTCAAAGTCCTATTTTCAGAGTTTTATAACTGTTTTAATTCCCTCCAGGATAAAAACTGATACGACTGAAACATCTATTTTCCCTGTGCACCAATAGGAGTCCAGTTAGTCTTTAAAAGATAGTTTTAAAGAGGAACAGACAGTTAGGGAACAAATCTTTCCTCAATATCCTGACTGGTCCAAAATTTTCCAAGGCTAGTTTTTCCTCTCTACAAATCTCCCTGCAATATCCTCATTGGTTTGGCAGGTTTTATCCTTTTACATATTAATATGAATAAATTTTGTGCAGGCACAAAGGATACAGGAAACGCTGAGTGCCTACATTATACAATTTTAAATTAAGCTTTTGAAGGCAGGCTGTTCGATCAATTGAAGTCAGATAAAGTCAAATCCTTGTTAAAAATTACTTTTTTGAAGGATAACCTAGAAATGAGAACTTTCAGTCAAGAGCTGGAATTACTAGTATACTTAACTTCTGTTTCAGCTACTGCAAAGCATTATTTGTTAAAGTGGGTGTAACTATCTTGATTTCCACAGTACTGCAGCCACCCATACCGAGGCTGAATTTGGTCCTCTGGATATTTTACTGCCCAGGTTCATACTTGTAACATGCCATTTCTCTGCTTATGCAGGGCTTAGATTTGCACATACCTCTCTTTGCAATCATCTGGGGGCAACCCAAATTCAGGTCTATGGCATCACAATAATCCTGAGCCAACATTGCTGCTTGGACAAACACTTCTGGGTCATTGGCACAGAACTGAGAAAGACACAGATGAGTGGAAGAATCAGACAATAGCCATTTTCAAGTACTGACAACACACCATTACTGTGACACATAAATCAACTAATTGTTACAGAAAAGAGGCATAGTATGCACAGTTTATATTAGTAACCAACATTTCTCAAATGAAAAAGTTATTATATAAATCTGTGACACCTATCAGCTAAAGAGTCAACTCTTAGCATTCTATAGGCAAAGAAATATTCATCAAACATTTTATATGTAATAGCCATGAACAACAGGGGGACAACTCTTAAGTTTCCCCGAGAGAAATTGCTGTAGCATTTGAATAAACAAAAGTGGCACAGAAGAAAATTTATCTACAGTGTCTACTGGTCTTGAGGTAATTCAAACTTTGTAGATACAAATAAGCACCATTGTCTCCAAAACAAACGGACTTTAGTGTGGAGCAGGAAATAGACCTCGGCCTGCTAGTCGATTGCTTGGTCTTAAATATAATTAATGTTTCATCTAAAGCATAGACAAAACATCAGTTTGTTAAGAACAATTACAGTAATTTGAGGTCACTTTGTTGAAGAGGACAAAGTGAGACTATTGTTCACATTTAGGCTTTTAAATAGATTTTCTAAAACTAATTATTAACAAACTGTCATCATATCTTTAAATTTAAATCATAACGGTTTAAATTCAAACACATTTCGGAGCAGAAAGTATTATTTCAAGCCTGCAGCACTACACTATTCACCATCAACACTGACTGAAAGCAGAAAAGTCATTTTTATTCTCTGAGAGAACTGAAATAATGAAAGTGTCCAATCAAGCCACATCAGTGGGGATGTTCATACAGTAAACTAATCACATCCAGCAGGCTAGGTGCAAAGGCACATCTGCTTAATCAATTTCCCAGAGCCTGTGATCAAAACCCTAACCTGCTCTGAAATATAAGAACACTCTCCAGGCAGCAGAAAAGAGTACTGGAGACAGAAGCATCAGGATGGCAGATAATCAAGGTACTTTGGTGCCCTGTTGAAAGAGGGAGTGAAGAACGGTTGATGGTGGCTTTACTTTCTGAACCAGAAAGCAAAATTTTCTTTGCCATATCTTTTATTGCTCTACTGCAGCCAGAATGTATACCCAAACAAGGGCAACGGAGAAGGGATGGGGACTGCTAAGCCCTGAAAAGGATTGAAGGAGGTATCTGAAAGTAGAACTCAGTAAGGACAGCTGCACCGGATCAATCCAAAGATTCACCTAGTTCTACCTCATATAGGCTCTTCCAGCACACATGCCTTACTGAGCTGCAGTCCTGTATTTAAAAGGTGTATGGCTTTATGACACTATTTAAACTTCCGGCATTTATATTTTTGGTGGCAATCAAAACCATTTCTCACGGAAAAAAGCAAAATACACAAAGCCGCACTGAGACAGACCAAAGGTTCACCTGCTCTGACAATAGTCAGCAGTAGATGACTAGGGAACAGCAGGTGTAGAAGTGTCTCCAAGGACTTCAAAGCCAGTGGTGTTTCCTGCATCTAATGGTCCTTGATAGGGTTTTCTTTAATTTGGTTTCTAAACTCATGCAATCTTTTAGTATCCAGAATATCCTATGGCAATGAGCTTTGCAATTTAACTATATTTCCTTTGGTGAAGTGTCTTGTTTCTCATCCATCTTCTCAAAGCCAGTCCTGTTTTTACAGACTTATTTCTCCCCTCAGTCACTTGTTTTTCAGGGTGAAGAGGCCCCCTCCATTCAGTTGCTCCTCATATGGGCATTCCCCCGTTGGCCTGCCCATGCTGGCTGCTCTTTCCTGGATTCTTCTCCAGCTCTCCCTGCCTCCACGGGACGGCGTGGAGGGGGGCACCCACACCTTCTGCGATCTCTCATTACCGGGAAGCAGAGGCGCCCCAAGCTGCAAACAGCGCCACGGCTTTGGTCCCGCGCCCCTCGCCTTCTCCGTCACTACAACCGAGCTCGCGCTTTTCAGGGAGCCGCCCGAAACGCCGCGCTCCTCCCCGAACAGCGCCGGGCGGCAGCAGCCTGGGGCTGGGCCCGGTCGCAACCCGCCTCTGAAGGCCAGAGACGGCCGAAAGCCCGCCGGGGCCCGGGCCCTGCGCTCACCTGCACGATGAGCGGGCGGTCCTCGGCGCAGGCCTCGCCGTAGAGGTTCTCGCGGCGGTAGTTGGCGTCCCGCAGGAAGACCTGCGCGTGCAGCATCGGCGTGTAGCAGAGCTGGGCGCCGTGGCGGCGGCTCAGCAGCCGCCAGGCCAGCTCGCTCTGGTCCACCATGGGCGCCACCACGTAGTGCGCGCCCCGCAGTGTCTCACGCCAGAAGGCCTCCCCGCGCAGCTTCGGCATCGCCTGCCCCGCCGCCTCGGGCCCGCAGGCCGCCGCTGGGCCGCAGCTCCAGCACGGAGGCGGCCGGACGGTGCCACCGCCATCTCGCTCCGGCCGCCGCCGCCGCCGCCGGAAACCGCGACGGCGCCGGAAGAGGCCGCGCGCGGAAGAGTCCGGGCCGCCGCCGCCACCGCCGCGGCTCCCCGGTGCTTCGAGCTTCCAGCGCCGCCGAGGCCCTCTGCCATGTTCTGGAGCCCTGAAAAGTGGTTCTGTTTGTTTATTTATTTATTTAGCGCTTAAGCCTCTGCCCCCAACATGAAGCGGTTAGTTGGATGCTGCAGATGACAGCGAGGACCTGGGCTCCCAACAGCTGCTGTGGGGCCACCAGCACTGCTGGGGGCTGCAGGCCAGGTGCTTCTCAGTTGCAGGCTTGCAGAAGCCGTGGCTGCTCTGACTCACAGCAAGGCCAAGTGTGCCTCCCAGAGACCCACGTGCCGAGGACGGTGATACAACTGCTGGCAGGTGGGCCATCGCTTTTCACGGCACCTGAGCTCACATAAAACATGTACAGAAAGCCAAATTCTCTCTGCTTCACCTGATCAGCATTGAAATCTGCTAGTTAAAACACGTATGCTTTCATTCTTGATGTTGGCAGGCACATGCACCTTTGCAGATCCCTTGAGTGCTTGGGATCGTACAATATTCATGCCCAGATCCTGGACCCCCCTCACCTGCTCTTTATGGGTCACCTTTTTCACAGCTAATCCAGCTTGATGTTTGCTAGCAAACGGAGGCACCCAATCATGCTCTAGTCTCAAAAGCCCTCGCAGATCACCTGAATATCAGTACAGGCCGATAATCACATAGGGTAGAGAGTGAGATCACAGAAACATAGGTAAGAATGAATTTAGTAAGAAGACAGGACAGACTGCAGTGATCAGGTGCTGGGCTCAACACTACTCCACTGCTCAGTCACCCTCACGGTAAAACAGCTTTTTCCTTATATTCAGCTGGAACTCCCAGCATTTCAGTTGGTGCCTGTCGCCTCTCATCCTATTGCTGGACACCACTGAAAACAGTCTGGCCCGATCCTCTTTACATCCTTCCTTCAGATACTCATCTGCAGTGACTAGCTCCCCCATTCAGTCTTCTCTTTTCCAGGCAAGACAGCCCCAGCTCTTTCAGCCTTTCCTCATTTCAGAGATGCCCTGGTAGCCCCATGTCTCTCTTGTACTGTGGAGCCCAGAACTGGACCAATTCTGCAGCACCATAGGGCTGAGCACACTGGAGGTTTTCTCTTCTCATGTGTCAGTATCCTCAGGAAATTCAAAATGTTTCATTTTTACTTCACGCACAACATCAAGGTAATTCCTTCAGCCATAAAGGGTTACAAGTTCTTCAAAGGGTAAAACTCATCTAATAACATTATATAAATAAAAGAAAATCAGCCAGAGGCTAAACAGGGTTCCACATACAGTTAAATTGTTCAGGAAGCCTGCCAGAGCCTATTCTTTGGCAATCTCCAGTTTGCTGTCTAATCCTACATCCTTTTAAAACTAAGTTATCAGCAGTCACAGTTGTGAGACATTCTGCCACAAAAGATAGCTTCAAGCTCTTCTGATTCTTTCCTCGTCTTCCGGATAATACCACTACCTTCAAAAGGCCTACACCACCAGGTCTACCGTGGCAAATGTCAGCCCTCTCCATCCCTCCTTCAACGCTCTCATTCCTCCTTAGCCTGCTTCTCCAGTGTTAGTTTTTTTTTTTTTTTTGATCCTGAGTTGTAGGCAAGATGTTTGATCTGTCTGTAGGAGAAACACCTGCTTCCTTTTCCACTCTTCTGTCTGAAATTCCTTTGGTTTTTACTTGACCTCTGCTTCAGAAGCAGAACTCAATACTATCTCCATTTCTGCTATCCGGGTTTCTTATTTAAAGTCATCACTTCTGTTAATCCATGACTCTTCTTGTAGTACTTTATTACCTTTGGTAGAAGATGTGTACTTCTTTCCCCTCAGGAAGCTGAGGGAACACAATAGGAAAATAACAGTTTTAATACTGACAACTACATGTACTATGTACTCCATGTTATTGTTCTCCTTTTCTGGCAAGTTGTATTGCAGATTTAAAGTATAAATACTTTTTACCCACAAGCCAGTGTTACACATGTATAGCTGTGAGCCAAAATAAGTTTGTAGGTCCAATGGGACTGTTTTGCAGCTTCAGGGAGGACCACACTGTGTACTGAAGCCTGTTAGTAGCTGGCATGGGAGTAGCAGTTGACGGAGACTTGCACTTAGATTTAATGTGGAAGGGTAGAGCTGAAGGACTACTTTTCTGTCCTAGTCTTCTCAAAACAAGGAACTGCAACATTTGATTTTGCATTAAGGTGTTATTGCCCTATACACACCCATCTGACTGACTACTGAGAAACAACAAGCAGTGCAAGCTCTAATAATGCGTTTATTTTTGGCAGACTGTATTCAGCAGCCAGTTAGATAACAAGTTACACAGCAGTAGGTGATAATCAGACAATTATGGAAAAAAAAATGTTTTCGAATAACAACTGCAAGAACATTGGGAGCATAGATGCTAAGTCATTCTTAATGTACTTTATTACTCAAATAGTGTCTTCAAGCTTTGCCTAGAGGAGGCTATGCCATTTTATTTTTGTACAGAAATTTGTATTCAACTCCTGTGTAGATAGCCGCAACAACATTAGTCCTTACTCCCTCCACATAGCCCAGTCAGAACTGCTCACTAAATTACACCACTTTCTTTCAGAGCTGAGATGCTGGGTCAGACTCTTGTTAAATATTTTACTTCAGTGCAGAACTATCTTACCAGCTTGGTTAAAATTAATCACTCTTCTTCCCTTGTAGATTTTTAGTACAACCAAGGGAAATAGGATTCCTTTGCTCTTTTTTCAGGGTCACCACAACTGCCAGTAGTTGGAAAAACAAAATACCAGTGCATGTTTGTTTCAAGTTTTATCTAATATCCAATGCTACAATGGTCATTATATTTACTGTTTACTATCCATGAAGTCCTATATTATGCACATATGACCAGTTCATATAGCCACTCTTCAGTATCATGTTCTTTGCAGCTGCCTCTTGCCCCTCACGTTGTTTCCTTCTTTCCCTTAACACCAGACAAGACGTTATCACCATACCTAACAACTTAATAGCATTTATACCTATAGCCTACCTAACCTTCTCAACAATCTTGAGGTAGATGTTATTAGCCCCATTTTACAGATAGGGAAACTGAGGCAGTGGCATTAATGACTTGTCCAAAACCATAATAAAGGTGCCAGAATTAGAATTGAGAATTTCTGCTTCAATTTTGTATGTTTGTGGTTTGGCTGCATCTAAGGTACTAAAATCATGGCAACAAAAAGCCATGCTCCAGAATAGTCACAAGTGTTCTTTATTATTACTATTACAGACACCAAACCAGGTATTCCAGCAGAAGTTTTGGCTTAATACCAAGAAATGATAGACTCAGGATGAAACACAGAAATAAAAGGGGTGATAAGAGAATAAGACAAAAAGCCAACCAGTTATCAGTTCTATTTAATTCTAGGAAAACCAAAGAGAAAAAGACACTCTTCAGATCAGAAAGTATTTTTAAAAAATTAAAAAAAAAAGGGGGGGGGACAACACTAAGACTTATTTTGCAAATGCTTTAAGCTGACATTATGCTTGTATTTCAGATTTCACAAAGAAATACTTTATAAAACTAAAACCAGTTAACCCAGCCACTATCCACAGAGGGTGGTGTAAGCAAAAGACATCAAGTCAGAACCTGCAGTGAAGAACCACTCATTCTTGACACTGAACTGCTCCAGTACTGACAGGATACTTCACTGGGAGATGATGATGATGAAGATGGAGAGAACTGGGATTTAAAACAGTTCTGAGAAGCACAACAACTCCTTCTGTTTTGTTGCTACCCAGGTCTCCTCTGTATCATAAGTGTAGCAAGGGATTTACTGATTCCCAAAAGGACAGGTTCAGCATAGCAAAGGCAAGAATTTAATTGAATTTTAAGCAAGTTTCCTTTAAAAAGGTACTATATCTTAAAATTATACCATTAAACTGATTACTTAGCTAACTTATGTGGGATTTCTGGTCTCACTGCTGAGAGGAAAATTAATGCCCAAGGCTGAAGGCAGCCCTGTGCTAAGTAAAATATGCAGGGGCTTTGGGTAGATGCTCATGTTTGCCTGAGCTTTGTTATAGGAAAACAAGGGTAGGAGGATATGTATATATATGAGTGAAGGACTATTCTTCCCATTTCTAATGTTCTGCATCACGCAGAATGTTCTTCCCATTCCTAATGCAGACTAGAGGTGGGCTGAAACAAAGGTAAAGCAATAGTTTTAATGCTTTATGAAGGTTCTGGTCTGGCAGAGCACTGAACCTTGCACAAATATGTACTGAGTACATGCTTAAGGACAGCTTTGCCAGTGTTTTTATTAGCCGAATTAAGGCTGCTCGGTACAGTGGAATCTGTCCACCCATCCCACCCTTTTTCCTCTGTCTGTCTGTCTCTCTCTCAAAAAAAAGGGGGTAATCGTAAGAAGCCTCTTCCTACCTTTTTCTTTCTGAACAGAGTGGGAAAAGACTGTTCCAAAGATGCACTTTGGTTTAACAATTAGGTAACTTTTCCTTGGAGTATAAACCTCCCCTTCTGAAAAGGGTTGTTTTTTTTTCTCCTAGAACCCACGATAAATTAAAACTAAGCAAGAAGTCTCTGGTTTGACACAATAAATACTTAGAATATTTCAAATTAAAAAAAAAATATATAGTTACAAAACCTCAATGAAATTCTCTTTCTGACCTAACTACAGACGGATTCTTCACAGACAAGAAGTATCTCCGAAATCAGCTGTAGCACGCCTCCCTGCTCACTGGGCTTGGTCAACAAGTGCTATCACTTACCCTTTGGAATACTGTTAAAACAAAACAATATAGAGCACAAGAAATCTACTCTTAAGTTTGTTTTTCATACTGCCACAGGTGTAGGAAGCCACCATCAGTGGGGAACCAGTGTAGCAGTGCACAGTGACATAGTCACAGCACTAGCGGAACACAGAGAGACTAGGAGAAAAAGAGTATGAAGGAAAGAAGGGGAGAGAACCCATGAAAAGTTGGGAAAGGGAAAAATGAGCAAGAAAAAGAAACTGAGAGAGACTGATCAAGTTCAGCTGGACTTCCCAGTTCTGGCAGCAGGGCAGATGAGATGTTGAAAAACAGGAAGAGTTCCTTGGCATCTGTCATAACAAGGAATGTTGTTGGCATTTTCTTCGCCACTGACAGTAAGTGAGCAGAAGCAGTTAACCCTCTCTGACACTGACTCGGGGCTCTGCCAGTGAGCTGTGGATGATCCCAATAATTGATTCAACACCATCTCCCTCCAATAAGGTGCGGTGATCCCCTTCAATGACATGGACAGATACTTTGCCATCGCATACCTGGACAGAGGCAAAACAGAAAGCTTTATGTTTACAGTTTTCAAGCACCTGGTTACCTAACTGTTTTGGCTTTGATAGCCTTCTGAGTTACTCACATTTCACATCATTGTCCATATCAAACTTAATCGAAAACACTATCAATTTTATTCTTATGAAACGGTTCCATAGATCAGTTGCAAGACATGATTTAGAAACCAGTGTTTTACAACATTTTACTTAGCCTGGCAGGTGATCTGCTCAAATACAAGCTGGGCAGGAAGCCTCCCAGTCTGATACTAGCAGAATAATTTACCTACTATACCAAGCATGAATAATGAAGTAGCTATTTCCCTGCCCTTAAAGCCAAATAACCCTCCACCAAACACATCCCTCTCTCCCATTCCCAGCCTCCCAATATCTCTTTCTTTAAGGGTGTTATGTAATTTTGTAGATTGGAATCAAGAATGAATGTGTATGAAAGTCTGAAGAGATTAGGAAACTATGTGGATTGGAGATATTAAAGAGTGGCAAGTTGTTCTGTAAATTCCTTCTTCTCTGGTATCTTTACAGTAAAGTAAGACACCTCCCATTTTATGTGAGCAGAAGCTAAAGAACAGAGGCCTTATTTAGAACGCAGACCAAAAAAACTGATCTGTTACCTATAAGTTACCCATATACTAACTTCTACAGGGTCCACAAAAGGTGACTAAGCAAAGCTACCTCTGTTGGCAGAAGGCCAACATTTGCTCTTCAAAAATCTGCCCGTGTGTACTGGAGACACTGTAAGGGTCTACAGTCAAGAAAAGAAGCAGAAGTTTATTTCTCTGGAGTTGCTCTCATAACATCTTTGTTATATAGAGTGTATTTGGGGAGCTGCAAAAATTAGCCATGGAAAAAGTTATCTGTCCAGTAGAGAGGTTAGATCTTCTTTTGGTCCCTTACTACCCTGAGAAAAGGCCTGGAACCAAACCAAGTCATTCGATTTTCAGGACATTTCCTTTCTTTGTAGAGCACAATGGCTGCACTATATGTATGTGTGTGTATATAAATATATATGTTTATATATATATATATACACACTCACACAATATATATATGTGTATATATATATTTATATTTGTTTGTTTTCCAGGTGAGTTTCATCCCTTCTCACTCAGTAAGAAGGATTTTCCATGCTTTTCTTTCGTTCCTCAAACTATCAGAGAATCTCAAGAGTCTCCAGTGTGCCTCCGACTGACCTCTGAGAGTCTGTAGTCTCCACCTAAGCCTTCTTCATACTCATTGTGAGTCTTTGCCCGCATCAGTGTTACGTTCCCATGATACTTGGACTCTGGTATATACTTGTCAGCAGCCTTCAGTTTGTGGTAAAAGGAAGTAGCAGCAAAGCTGAGTGCCTCACGATTGATATTTTTATGAATCTGAGTTATCAGGTCTGCAGCAGCGCTGACACGGGCCTCCAGATCTTTCAGGGGCAGAAGAATCTCCAACAACTGGAAACATGATTTTTCCATTATTTTCAACATCTAAATATCTGGTTACATTAAAACCAACCAACCCCCCAAAAAGTCACCACATACTAAAACAGATCACACACTAAAGAAAAAAAAAAACCTCCCTCTTCTTTGCACTATTAGAAACAAATATTACCTTATTGTATTCAATGCCTGTAAACTGCTGAACAAAGGCACATAATGCTTCAGTCTCCAGTGCAGCCTCATTTCCTTGGGTCAATTTGGCTCTGTAACTCTGGAAAAGAGAAGAGTGGAATACTAGCACAGAGGGATATGCTTGCTTTTGAATGTTAGACAAAAAGAATTCCTGAACATAGGGCTCTGAACTGGGCAGAGGGGGACAACTGAAGCCTGGGGGTTGGGGGGGAAAGATACCTTGAGGACAGAGATTAGAACACTAATCCACAGATGACAGTCGCCAAGAGCCTAGGATCCTCTATAAACTACCATGATAATGAAAAAGAAGGCTTAAGCCAAGTTTCCTAGCAGCCCACATTAGGATGTCATCTTGCAGGCTCTAGGATCTTCCACACGACATATACTTTGTGGCCCAGCTCTAGCCAATTAATGAAGCCCCTGCATCTCTACCCTCCAACAGTCCTTAAGTGTCCATTATCTATTATTTGCAGCTCTTTCCCACCTCCCCTGTTATGAAAGTTGTCAGTTTTTCAGTTGGCTCACATATAGGATATTAAACTCCCAAAACGTGAGTGCCGATAAGACAGAATGGTCTCCAGATGGAAGATTTGCCTAACACCTCTTACTTGAGTATATGCTGCCACAAATGAATGAGACCCATCAAAGAGGAATAGACTGTTGAGTGCATGGGAGGCATTCTGTTGGGCTTGCAGCTGGGAACACATTTCAAAGGCTACACAGGCACCAAAAGAATATCCAGCAATACGATAAGGTCCTTCAGGCTGTATCTGCTTCATACAATCAATATAATAGGCTGCCAGGCTCTGTATGCTGTCCAGAGGAGCAGCTAGAACATGAAAAAAAAAAAAAAAAAAAGAGTTAGAAACAGGCTCCAGTCAGACACTGGGAAAGATAATTATGTTTTCATGAGCTCCAAACCAAATCTATTAGAAACATCCAGGTTATTTTGAAGGTAAAACACATCATGCCTTATTTTTCTCCCACGTAATAATCTACTGGCAGGGACCAAATGCAACAGCCAGTTGTTCCATTTGCCCATACACACGCATCTTCAATCTAACTTAGTACACAGCCCTATATAGACTGCAGGTACTGATGTTTAATCCTCCAAGTTTAAGAGTCTAGAGCAAAGCTTCCTCTACAAGAACAATAAAATTTAGAATATTAGGTTTACCAATTCAAGATATACAAGAACTTAGCTACCTTTTGTGCACTGGAGCCCATAGCATGGCATATGAAGTCTGGAGGCAAGAGTGTAGAAGACTGCGATGGATCCTTCAATTGGGTGAACAAGGAAAAGAGGGCGTTCTGTGCTCTGAACATCATTGAGACGGGTGATCGTTGGATCTTCTGGATTCACCAACAAGTTGTTCAGATCTAGTTTTGGAGGCTCACCTGGGCCAGTCTTCATAAGCTGAGATGGTTTCAACTCTTTGAAGGGAAGTATACCAGGCAAACCCAGTTAGATTCAGGACCAGATTCTTGGTCATATAAACACAGCCCTGAAAGAAATGCTAAGAGCTGCACTGGATTAGCCCACTGGCTTACTAAAACATCATGGTGCAGACAGAGAGGCCTCCCCACTGTCAGCTGCTTGTTGACAGCTGTACTTGACAGTAAGCAACAGTAAGTAAGTTTATTCCTTCGAGAGATAAAAGCTCTCAAATTACATCCTGCACAGTACCACGTAAGAGCACTCATGCAGGCAGTTACTATGGAGCAACTGATTGACAGTACCTTGCTTATGGATCCATGGCTAATACTATAGGGAATTTAAACCATTTAGAGATCTAGAGAGATTATTTTTGTCAGGCTCTTAAAGAGAATGGGTACATGGAAGATGCTTATCATACTGAGCCTTGGCCAGGGATATTTCTATTGCTTTGGTCTTGCCTTTACTATTTTCTTATTTGTCCTACTAGCATAGCTACTGGATGACCTGGTTAGGTCCAGTATTGTATCTCTATTACTGATACTACCCAGGCAGTAGAACAGCTTGCAAAATTTTTCTTATATTCTTACTCCATAAATGATGGTCCTAACCCAATGGTCAGTGAACTTCAGTGGCACATCTGTCATTTAAATTCCTTTCTGCTATTATCAGATTTTATTTCATCATTTGACAGAGGCTTATGGCATTAGCAATGAAAGTGGTGGATTGGAAGCTTAGTTATTTGCATTCAAGTGATTAGGGTAGTAACCCTAATCTAGATGCCATACCCTCTGCCATCCCAGACTTGGAGGAAAGTTCGCGTAGTTTGTTGACTGTAAGGAGTCGAATTTCTCTCATGGTCATAACGATGTCATAGTCCCTCTCCAGTGTCTGGCGCACCTCCACACCCATCAAGGAATCCAAGCCCAAGTCTGCCAAGGAGCTCTCAGCATTCAGACTACTCACATCACGGACCCCTGAGGAAAAACAGTACAAATATCAAAAGAAAAAGAAAAGGTGGGGGGCTGATTTCTTTTCTGGCCTCTCTAGTTGAGGCCAGAAAAGCAATCTTCTCAATTTTTCAAAAAAAAAAAAAAAAAAAAAAAAAAAAAAAAAAAAAAACAGAATGTAACAGAAATCATTTTTCTGTGCTACATGTTTATGATTAATTTCCTTCTTTTCTCCTCAAACCTGAATAATATGCAGGCACATAAGCAGAAATCCCTTTCAGGATTTACCTATCGCTTTCACAAATACTCTTCTACAATCCACAGGATCTAGCTTTTAGAGTACCTGTTAACTGTACACAGCTTGATGACAGAGAATACACCCATTCCAGCTAAAGAGCTGTGAGTGTCAGCGTATCAGCCCTAGATCAAGTTCACAACAGCCAGCCAGAAGAATTTCACATACTGGAAGCTCTAACTGAAACAGAGGTCTTAGACCCGACACTACTAATCCTAGGCTATGACATAAAATTGGAACAGTTGTCAGTGGCAATAATGGTTGACTGCAGCAACTGATGCTTACTATGAGAATAATCACCTCTTCCTTAAGTCTTACACCCCTTTTCTCCTTCAATTTCTGCACTGTTCCCAGTCTCTCACACTTCCTTTTCCTGTAAATGCTTCTCCTAATGACAGTTGGACCTACATTTCTTCCCCCCTGCTGCCACTTGTTCTGCCCCATGTTGCCACCCAGGTTTCTCCCTAGCTTCTCCCTTTGTCATCTTCACCTACTCACAGAATCACAGAATGGTTGAGGTTGAAAGGGACACCTGGAGATCATCTAGTCCAGCTCCCCCACACCTCCAACAAGGTCACTTCAAACAAGTCCTCGCCTAGGACCCTATCCAGACAGCTTTCGAACATTTCAAGGATGGAGACTCCACAACCTCTCTGGGCAACCTGCTCCACTGCTCAGTCACCCTCACGGTAAAACAGCTTTTTCCTTATATTCAGCTGGAACTCCCAGCATTTCAGTTGGTGCCCGTCGCCTCTCACCCTATTGCTGGACACCACTGAAAACAGTCTGGCCCGATCCTCTTTACATCCTTCCTTCAGATACTCATCTGCAGTGACTAGCTCCCCCATTCAGTCTTCTCTTTTCCAGGCGAGACAGCCCCAGCTCTCTCAGCCTTTCCTCATTTCAGAGATGCTCCAATCTCTTAATCATCTTAGCAGCTCTTTGCTGGACTTGCTCTAGTAGTCCCATGTCTCTCTTGTACTGCAGAGCCCAGAACTGGACACAGCACTCCAGGTATGGCCTCACCAGGGCTGAGTAGATGGGGAGCATCACCTCCCTTGCCATGCTGGCGACACTCTTCCTAACACAACCCAGGATACCATTTGCCTTCTTTGCCACAAGAGCACATTGCTGGCTCATGGTCAACTTGTTATCCACTAGGACTCCCAGCTGCTTTTCTACAAAGCTGCTTTCCAGCGGGTCAGCACTCAGCTTGTACTGGGGTATGGGGTTATTCCTCCCCAAGTGTAGTATTCTGTACTTCCCTTTATTGTTTTATTATTATTCATGAGGTTCTTCTCTGCTTATCTCTCCAGCCTGTCAAGGTCCCTCTGAATGGCAGCACAGCCCTCTGGGACATCAGCCACTCTTCCCAGTTTTGTATCATCGGCAACTTGCTGATGGTGCACTCTGTCCCTTCATCCAGGTCACTGATGAGTAAGTTGAACAATACTGGACCTGACCCCTGGAAGACACCGCTAGCTACAGGCATCCAACTAGACTTTTCACCACTCGTCACAACCCTCTGAGCTCTGCCCTTCAACCAGTTTTCGATTCACCTCGGTGTCTGCTCATCTCACCCATACTTCCTCAGCTTGCTTATAAGAATGTCATGGGAGACAGTAGCAAAAGCCTTCCCGAAATCAGGGGAGACAACAGCCACTGTTCTCCCCTCATCTACCCAACCAATCATTCCATCATAGAAGGCTATCAGGTTGATTAAGCATGATTTCCCCTTGGTGAATCCATGATGATTACCTCTGATCACACTCTTATCCTTCACAAGCTTGGAAATGGTACTCAGGATTAGCTGCTCCATCACCTCTCCTCCCTTCCAGACTAATTCTACAGCTGGTATACTTTCACAGATGTTCCCTCATACTTCACATAGCTTATTCTGTGAAGTCAGATTTACTGTCAGTTGTTACACATGATTCCTTAAATAATCCTGAGGAGACTGTCTTTTTAATTTGTCTGTTGGTAGAAAACTAAGAATCAGTATATGCTTCTGTCTGGAAAAGAGACAGCTGCAGTGGGACATAGCAGAGTTTCAAGGGTTTATTCACTTTCAATACAAGAATAAGGGACAAATGACAGTAAAAGGAAGCAGGTTCAAAACAAATGCAAGAACATGGCACTTCTCGTAACACATGGTTAAGCTATGGATATGAGATGTTCACATACGATCAGCAACAGAGCTGATAAAAGAAATACACTACAGGTTACTAAGAATATAAAATGCCACTATTTGTGGAATGGGGAAATTTCTGAACCACATGTTTGAAAGCTGGAATAGTACTCAGCAAGTTAAACATATTTGCCCTACTATACTCTATTCTAGGATTTTGCTCTTGTGGACTGCTGTTCCCATGTGTTCTCCATTTGCGGAGAGGCACCAGTCCACTCAAAGAACTGCAGAGGCTGAGGAAGAGATATGCATGCTTGCAGAGAAAAGCCCATATTGAAGGAGCAAATGGATTGTTGGGGACAGTGAAAAAGAAGCAGTGCAAAGGGGTGGTTGGAGAGGCAAACGAAAAGACAAGGGAAGAGGAGGAGGATGAATTAGAGGGAAATACAGTGTAGAGTGCCTACAGCAGCTTCACTGCTTTCCAAAAGCATTGAACTGTTTAATATTATCCAGTAACACTCAGCTTTGACCTGGCAGGCTGAGTTTTGTCCACTGGTCGTATTGGCTTCTCTGTTTGGTGTTATACTGTGTCCTAACAAAATCTTAAAGCCCTCAAGGCAAAAAGCAAAAAACCCAGCCAAGAAAAAAAGCAAACTGATTATAAAGGACAACAAATTAAATAAAGGGAAATGGTGCAGAGAAAACAAATACAAGCTTTTTTAAATTAAGTGACAGATAGGGAATCAGAGATGTACAATACACATTTAAGAGAGCACCCCCAAAAGTTCCCACCACTCTCTGAAGCTGGACAACAAGTCTTCAGCTGCTGCTCAGTCTTGTTCTGCCTAGTGGCGTGGCAGAATGAGGGAAACAGGCTTTTTGTCACTGCTGAACACAGGATCCTGGGACAGATGGTCCTTTGACACAGCCCCATAAAGCTATTCTCAGGTTCTCATGCACACTTCTAAGGAAATAACCATACCAGCAATATCCTCCTGACTGTTTAGCAAGACAACTTCTAGAAGTCAGTGTCAGTTATGCAGTTACTAGCCTCTGCACCTACCCAGAATGTGAGCAACAGCTTCCACAATATCCCGTTGGCTGCCTCCTTCGCTTTTCACAGAGATCTTCTCTGCTAGGACAAAACTGGACATGACAGGATGAGGTTGATTCAGAAAGATATCAAGCACCTCCAGGCATGAGCTGATCTGCTGGGGTATGGTTCCTGCAACCACAACCTCTCTGTTTCCCAGTGTCTTCATAAGGATACCCACATCACCAATGGCTCCCCATTGGATTGCCAGCCCTAGAGGAAAAAGCAGAGAAAAGAACACATTAGGCTTTTAACTAACTTAAGTTAGTTGACTAAAGCACTTGGCAGCAACAAAAGGCAGTTGAAAACACCTAGGTGAATGCCTTTGTGCATGAAAGTGAATGTCATTTCCTTTGTACTGTTAAATAATACACATTCATACATGAATCAGAGTCAATAAGGTTGGAAGGGACTTCTGGAGATCATCTAGTCCAACCTCCCCGCTCAGCAGGGTCACCTAGAGCATGTTAGACAGGATTGCATCCAGGCAGGCCTTGAATATCTCAACTGTCTCCAGAGAAGGAGACTCCACAAACTCTCTGGGCAACCTGTTCCAGTGCTCTGTCACTCTCACGGTGAAGAATTCCCCCTCACGGTCAGGCGGAACTCCCTGTGGTTCAATTTCTGCCCATTGCCTCTTGTCCTGTCACATGGGACAACTGAAAAGAGTTTGTCCCCGTCCCCTTGACACCCACCCTTCAGGTACTTGTACACATTGATAAGATCCCCCCTCAGTCTTCTCTCCCCCAGGCTAAACTGGCCCAACTCTCGCAGCCATTCCGCATAGGGCTCCAGCCCTCTGATCATCGTTGTAGCCCTACGCTGGACTCTCTCCAGTAGCTCCATGTCTCTCTTGTACTGGGGAGCCCAGAACTGGACGCAGTACTCGAGATGAGGCCTCACCAGGGCTGAATAGAGGGGCACGATCACCTCTCTCGACCTGCTGGCAACACTCTTCCTAATGCACCCCAGGATACCGTTGGCCTTCTTGGCCACAAGGGCACGTTGCTGGCTCATGGTCAGCTTGTCATCCACCAGCACTCCCAGGTCCTTCTCTGCAGAGCTGCTCTCCAGCAGGTCAGCCCCCAGCTTGTACTGGTGCCTAGGGTTATTTTTCCCTAGGTGTGGGACTCTGCGCTTGCCCTTGTTGAACCTCAGGAGGTTCCTCTCCGCCCAGCTCTCCAGCCTGTCCAGGTCTCTCTGAACAGCAGCACAGCCCTCAGGTGCATCAGCCACTCCTCCCAGCTTGGTATCATCAGCAAACTTGCTGAGGAGGCACTCCGTCCCCTCATCCAGGTCATTGATGAAGAAACTGAACAGGTTGGGACCCAGTACTGAGCCCCGGGAGACTCCACTAGCCACAGGTGTCCAACTAGATTCCGTGCCACTGATGACGACCCTCTGAGCTCTGCCTTTCAGCCAGTTCTCAATCCACCTCACTGTCCGCTTGTCTAACCCACGCTTCCTGAGCTTGTCTAGGAGGATGTTATGGGAGACAGCGTCAAAAGCCTTGCTGAAGTAAAGGTACACAATGTCCACTGCTCTCCCCTCATCTACCCAACCAGTCACTCCATGATAGAAGGCTATCAGGTTGGTTAAGCAGGATTTCCCTTCGGTGAATCCACGCTGGCTACTCCTGATCACCTTCTTTTCCTCCATATGTCTGCAGAGGACACCCAGAATGAGCTGTTCCATCGCCTTTCCAGGGGATGGAGGTGAGGCTGACTGCCCTATGACTGCCTGGGTCCTCCTTTTTGCCCTTCTTGAAGACTGGAGTGACATGGCTTTCTTCCAGTCCTCAGGCACCTCTCCAGGACCTTTCAAAGATGATGGAGAGAGGCCTGGCAACAACATCCGTCAGCTCCCTCAGTACCCGTGGGTGCGTCCCATCTGGGCCCATGGATTTGTGGATGTCTAGCCTGCCCAGAAGGTCTCTAATCCTTTCCTCCTCAACCAAAGGAAAATCTCCCCTTCTCTGGACTTTCTCCGTCACGTCCAGGCTGCAGGATTCATGAGGGCTGCCCTTAGCGGTGAAGACTGAAGGAAAGAAGGCATTCAGTAATTCTGCCTTCTCTGTATCCCTTATCACCAGGGCCCCTGCCCCATTCAGTAGCAGGCCCACATTTTCCCTAGTCCTCCTCCTGCTGCTGATGTATTTGAAGAAGCCCTTCCTATTGTCCTTGACATCCCTTGCCAGACTCAATTCCAACTGGGCCTTAGCCTTCCTCGCAGCATCTCTACATACTCTGCCTGCATTCCTATAATTCTCCCAAGTAGCCTGTCCTCTCTTCCACATTCTGTGTATTTTCTTCTTCTGCCTGAATTTGGCCAAGAGCTCCTTGCTCACCCATGCAGGTCTCCTGCCCCTTTTGCTGCACTTCTTACTCATAGGGATATACCACTCTTGAGCTTGGGAGGATATGATGTTTGAATACTAGCCAGCTCTCCTGGACCCCCCTTCCTTCTAGGGCCTTAACCCATGAGACTCCACCAATTAGGCCTCTGAAGAGCCCAAAGTCTGCTCTCTTGAAGTCCAGGGTTGCAATCCTGCTTGTTGCCCTAGTTCTTTCCTGCTGGATCCTGAACTCCATCATCTTGTGGTCACTGCAGCCAAGGCTGCCCCCAACCTTCACATCTCTAACTAGTCCCTCTCAGATGGTAAGGACAAGGTCCAGCAGGACACCCTTCCTCGTAGGCTCCTCCACCATTTGTGACAAGAAGTTGTCATCAATGCATTGCAGGAGCCTCCTGGTCTGTTTGTGCCTTGCGGAGTAGTCCCTCCAGCAGATGTCAGGTTGGTTGAAGTCCCCTATGAGAACCAAGGCCTGTGATCATGAGGCTACCTCCAGCTGTCTATAGAAGGCCTCATCAACTTTCTCATCCTGGTCAGGATGAGACCTGTGGGTGTAGTAGACACCCACAACTGTGTCCCCTGTGCTAGGCTGCCCTTTGATCTTTACCCATAAGCTCTCAGCTACCTCCTCCTCCTCCCTGCCTAGGCAGAGCTCAATGCATTCCAGTTGCTCTCTCACATAAAGAGCAACTCCAGCACCTCACCTTCCTGGCCTGTCTCTCCCAGAAAGCACATAGCCATCCATGGCAGCATTCCAGTCATGTGAGCTATCCCACTATGTCTCCATGATTGCAATGAGATAGATCACAGCCCTGCGATCGCACACAGATCTCCAGCTCCTCCTGTTTGTTCCCTATGCTGCGTGCATTGGTATACATGCATTTCAAAGAGGTGGTTTCCCAGGAAGGGTGTAAGGGGGTCCCCCATAGCCGTTTCCAAAATGCACATCCCAAGCTGCATGCACCCCTTGGAGGCCCCCCAACCCAACTTGTGTTTCATTGTCTACCCTGTCTGTATGACATGCCCCCTCCTACCTAGTTTAAAGCCCTCTTTACTAGGCTGGCCAACCTGTTTGCAAAGGCAAATGTGCCCCGCTTGGTGAGGTGAACAGTTGGAGAAGAAACACCTTTCAACACTCATGATCAATCAGACAAGTCCACAAGTTTTGGGGAGCTGGCTCTCCTCTGGATTTTTGAAGGGATGTATTTTTCCACCAGATAGATAAAAGTTATCATACCTGGAAGTCCATCATGGTGTCGCTGCTCACAGATACGTTCCATGGTAGAATTGGCAAAACCATAATTGCTTTGCCCAGCATTTCCTCTTCCACAGCTTATAGAGGAGAATGCAACAAAATAGTCCAGGTCTGGACACTTCTTACGAGTCACCCTTGTCATGGAACAGAGAGAGAAATCCATTAGAAAACCTTGCTAACTACATGTTGCCACAGAAGGACAGAGCAAGACTAAAATGACTAAGTTGGATCAACTTCCATCACCATACATGCAATTCATATCTGTCCCTTCTACTGAGGCTTACCAATCCAAATGAAGGGTGCCTGAATATTTGGGCTTGTTGACCTCCCAAAAGAATTCTGGCGTCTGATTTTCAATCATGCCATCTCTAAGGACCTATTAGAGACAAAATAAACACTTTCAGTACCTCTAGCTTTTCTGTTTAAAGTTGCCACGTTTTGACATGTGACAGAACTTCACCACACAACACATTTTTGTAAGTCTCTAGCACAGACATACCCTGAAATACAACAATGCTAATCTTTTTTTTTTTTTTTTTTTTTTCCTCCCCTTAAGTCTGTTGTTCTCAGTACGGACACTGCAGTCTTACCTAGCAAGCTTCGTGTCCCCAGGGGTCATAGGAAACACTCATCTTATCCCAGAACTGAGCTGGCTGACCAAATACTGTTGCTTCCCAAGTCAAGAGGCCAGACCTCTAAGCTTATAGGTCACTAGGTAAGGTTAGAATAAAATGCCTTTTGAAACAGAGAGGCAGTCTAAAACTCTCTGAACCTGGACTGCTGCCTACCCTCCCTACAAATACCATTTTAATGGCTTTCATCTTTTATGAGCCTTGACCATTTCTAGCACTTACCACAGCCAAATTAAAGATGCCCCCAACTGGTCCAAGCTGCAAAGCTTCTTCTATCAATAGCTGTGTTCCTTCAAGTGTTCCAATATCACTGGTGGATACCAACACTTGGATTCCCAGTTCTTTCCATTCTCTAACTCGCTTAGCCTGATAACCTGCAAAAATAGGTGAACAATTCACAAGATGAAGCCTTCAAAACACCATGCTTTGCATAACCTATTTCCTGCACTTTTATGGTTCGATAGGGATTGAACAGATAAATAATTCCTGATTCAGCTAAACAGAAACTCAAAAACATGAGAGCAAAAAATAAAGTCAATTTGATGCAGAGACAAGAGGAAAACTGGACAGAACTCGAATAGGAGATAGAAGTCACTTGCATGTCTTAAGTATTTTGAAAAGTGTGCAGTAGTGAAGGGAAATTAAGAATTTGGATACTGAGATAGGAAAGAATGACTAGATTAGAATCAAGGCATCAGGTAGTAGTAGCACAACCAAAAACAGAAGAAAGAATAAGAGTATTTGTATCCCATATGTTTGCAGAAGGGGTATAATTGAATATCAATATATACAATAGAAAGAAAAATTTGAAAAGTCAGAGTAAAGTTTTGTTATTGCCAAAGATAAGAAATCTCAGTACTGAGACTGCAGTGAAACTGATGCCTCAAATCTCAGTAGAAATGCTAATTGATGTTATTTGATACCAGGGTGCATCTTTACAGATGGGCTGTCTATGTGAAGGGTCAAAGGAAATATTCCTAGGTATACCCTGAAGAACAAAAATAGATTATCTTTAGCAAGAACAGTCATAGGTCATTGTTTATGGCATTCAGTGAGCCACTGGATAAGTCTACGAGGTAGCTGGGTATCAACTTTTGGAGAGGAGGTAAAAATAGAAGTAAGACCTCAGGAAAAATCCTGGGAAAAAAGAAAAGGAGAACATGGATTGACAGGATTAAGAAGCATAAAATGAGAAAAAAGTTGCTAGAAAGAGAGGCTGAGTCAAAGGGTATTTCCTTCTTTAGGATAAAGGGAATGACAGCTTGTTTGAAGTGAAAGGATGTACTCATGTGGGGAGGGCATGGGGGGAAGGGAGGTCAAGACATTCATATTTGCTGGTAGAAACGTAAGAGGAAAGACTACAGATCAGAGCTGAAAGACAGTCAAGTCCTGTCCTTTATGATCTTTACTTACCAGTTCGTATGCCAGAACGAGATGTCAGCATAAGCTTCTGTGCTCCTCTCTCAATTAGCCACTGTGCCAACTCAAGGCCAAATCCTCCTAGGCCCCCTGTAATGATGTAAGACTTGGTAGGTGGACAGGAAGTTCGGCAAATGGCAGAAAATTTGACTGGTTCAGATTTTCTTAAAGGATATTCCTTCTCCTCTTCTTGGACCTTCCAACAAAACAATGAAGAGTTACAATTAGATAAACGATGTGCTTCCTGTCCTTCCATGTAGACTTATACTCCTCCAGTCATCGAGGATCAAATTTCTAGATCAGTGACAGACCTTAGCTACAGATGTTACAATGTCAGCAATAAGAGACATAACTCCTAAATATGCTATCCTAGTTAGCCAAGCTGAAGTTGCCTATGTTGGATATTTCAATCCAATTCATCTACACAGGATGATAGATGAAGCAGAGAATCAAAGTTACAACTATCTCATTACCTTGATCATAACTTTACCAATGTGTTTTCCTTGTGCCATGAACCTGAAGGCAGCTTCTACCTCTTCTTTGTTGAAGACAGTACTCCTCAGGGGTTTTACCACACCATCTTTTATACCTTTCTTCAACAACTCCGATACTACCTCCCACTCTTGGTTTCCCTCCTCAAAGATTGCATCTAGTAGTATCCCATGAAATGCTACATTCTTGAGGAAGAGAGCCATTCCTAGAAAAAGCAATTTGGTTATAATCTCATGCACTGCCATTTCAAAAATAGTCTTGCTTCTGCTTCAGAAGCATTTCTATGAATAACATAAAAGCGAGGGGTAAAACAGTCATTAGTTGCTAGAATTCCAGGTTTTTCAAACTCACATATGTGTACATAGTTTCTAAAGGCTATATTAATTAGGCTGCTTCCTTCCTTACATACCAGGTTAGCAGACACTCCACTCACATAAAGCAGCATCTTGTATTTATGATACAACTGCAACAGGATAAACTATAAAATAGTCAGTCCAATATTAGAAAAGAACACTTTGCACATAGAGACAGCTGAATCAGAGGTCAGAAAGAAGTTAGAATTCCATGTGCATCCCATCCATCTCCACAGATGCTTCTACAAGGAAGAATCATTCTGTGACACTAGCATCTTTTGAAATTTAATAAGAATACAACAGGAGAACATTCTTGTCATTTTTCACTAGCCGATTGCATTATAATTCTTGAATTTGTCTCTCCATCCAGGAGAAATCAGATAAATCTTGCCCCCCATCATCAAATTGCAACAGAAACTTAGCAAAATACCATACTAAGGTTTCCTTGGATCAAATTCTTTGTAATTAGCTGAAAAAGTTCCAATTATTCTTGTCTTAAAAAAAAAAAAAAAAAACTTACTCAGAACTAAGGGTAAAAACTTCACCTCCTACAGCTATGAACTTCATTTGCTAGTTTTACAGTACAGTAATACATTATAAATGGACTTCTTACTTCCCCAAAAGTTTATAATCTTACTACCTTCTAGCCAATCAAGCACTTCACAGGCATTATGTTCTACGCTGATTTTAAGAAAAGACTTTAAGGAAGATAATTCAATTTTGTATGTTTTATGACAGTCTTCCAGGAAAGTAGAGTGCCATGTGTCTCCAAGAAGGCATTTGTTGAAAAGACTAGATAAACTATTAGTGATAAAAGTGAAATAAGTTTTGCAGTGATGCATTATACAAGACTTTTAAAGTCAAAGCAAAATTTCTATTACAAAACAATTATTCCAGCTAAAAACTTTCTGTATTTGGAGATTAGTCTGGATTAAGACAGTGAATAGACTGTGTTGTCATGCTTGCCTAAGCATAACAAAAGATATTTCCTGATACCCTGTCTTACCAAGTTGACTGTTGTTAGACAGATCAAATTTGCCTATTTCCAGAAAGCGCCCATGTCGAGCAAGACAACGCAAACTGGCTTGGAGCTTCTCTTCTGCCAAGGAATTTAGCACAAGGTTGACACCTGCAATGAAAGAAGTAACTATTTAATAAACTCAGTCTGCTGAGAGTTTAACCATGTTGTCTAGTGACCTGTTTCGTCTTTGGAAAGATGCAACTGTGTAATGTGATAACTGGCAAAAGAAAAAAAAATGCTCCCTGAACATACCTTTTCCACTGGTAACTCGCAGTATGTGTTGCTCAAAGGTAGTATTTCGGGAGCTAGCAAAGCTATTAGCATCCAGCTGTGGGAATCTTCTTTGGAGATATTCACGTTTTTCAGCAGAGCCTAGAAGCAGAAGACAGGCTTAGTCTTCAATGATGCCAGTATACTTTGTTCACTTTTTTTTGATGAAAACAGCACATTTTCATCTTTGAGGTCTTCTGAGAAGCCATCAAGCACTAGTTTCAAAGATCTCAAACCTTTCTTCTAAGGTTTGACACCTAAGGTTTGCCAAAATTTAGGACAAAGGCTGGTCTAACAGTTACTGCTTATTTATGTGATAGAGCAATGGCCAGAGACAGACCAAGCCTTACAATGGATGGATGTTCTTTGATCACATAACTCACTTTAACAAGAAGCAGTCTTGTTTTTCTCTTGTACTTTTGAATAGCATAATGTACAGAAGGTAGATGTTTGTTGGTGCGCTAGCAATTTTAAGTAGTCAGCAGCTGTACTTGCCACATATTCTGTTGCTGTCCAGTTAGATTAGGTCAGGGTTATAGCGGATCATATTGGTGAAAAAAATATACATACACAGATTTTCCACCAAATGGGACCTTGGTACTCACCCACAGTAGCAAAGACATGGCAGCCCATGCTCAGGGCAATGGCAATAGCTGCTTGGCCCACACCTCCTGAGCCAGAGTGAATGAGGACACTCTCACCCTTCTTCATACCACCTCGAACCACCAAAGCATAATAAGCAGTAGCATAAACCACAGGAACGGAAGCTGCTTCTTCCAGAGTCCTAAGAGAAGAGAAGAGGAGAAAGTTAGTAGATTCTCCTGATAAAATTTGCTTTTCTGCACTGGAAAGGTAAAACTGCTGATATGGACCAAAAGGTATAAATGGTTTTGAATTATAAGACAATCACAGCTGCTGAGCACAGCCAAGAATTTCATCCTTCTGTAGAAATATTTCAGTATCTAATCAATAATATTGTAAATCCCTGCCCACACTGAAACACATGGAGCAGACAGTCTAAGGAAGAGGGTTTGATACAAATCACTGTACAGAAAAGTGCTTAAATCCTGCAGAGAGTCAGATGACTAAGCCAAACCCTACAGTTCCATTATCCACATTTTGTGGATCAGCCTTCCCCACAAGCAAGGCTAGCTACTAGAGAGATTTGGCAGATAACAAATCATTTCCCCTCCTCAAAGTGCTAGCTTACAATTCTGCTGCAGGCTGCTTTCTGTCAGATCTTTGCTAAATCATGAAGGTCAATAGGACCCCTATACAAGGCTTTTCTGTAGCTTCCAACAAAGGAAGCACAGCGTTGGCACAGGGGTGACAGACAGGGTGAGGAGAAGTCCTCAGACTATAGCTCTGTTTTCATTCCCCGCAGTGGAATGTATACAGTATGCAGTCCTCCACTCAGACCAGGACTGTCACCAGCCTCAAAAAGTAAGGCAAATCTTATGTGTATATATGAAACAGAAAACAGCAGTTGACCTACCAGTTTGGGGGCACCTCCCATAGAAACCTCTTGTCACAGTCCACCACTGTGGCCAGTCCCTTTGCTGGCAGCAATCCCATCACCCTTTTTCCAGCCAAGTCCCGTCCTGAGAACTCCATGCCCAGCATGCACTGCTGCAAAGCCCAGTTACCTAAGAGAAGGCAAACAGTTTCACAAAGTGAACTTCCAAAACTCCTTGACCAAGAATTTACTACATCAGAAGGCTCTGAAAGTTGGAACCTTAGAGAAAGAAAAATGCTGGGATTTGTCTACTACTTACAAAGTTCCTAAGTCACAACAGGAACTGAATACATGAATACAGTTTCTTCTAGCGCAGTTTTAACTCACCAGGTATGGCATCTGGAGAAAGTTTTCCTGTGGCCAACATAATGTCCCGGAAATTGAGAGATGCATAATAGACTTTGCAAAGCTGAACATTAGGATTAGTTGTGTGAAAGTGACGAAGTGGGGAGACAATCCAACGAAGGGATGAGAGATCTCCACGAGTTAATACATTTACATAGGCATATTCTGTCAGTTCCTGAGGTTGAGCTGCAGAAAAAGGAACAGTAAGAACTTCACCTATATTAACATAGGTTTCCAGAATGAGTAAATTTCTTGAGGAGTTGCTACCTTCTCCCTTTGCTCTCCACAAAACCCATTCTTATCCTAGAATCTACCTGTACCCTAAATAGCTCATCCTTCCTCCCAGAGTGAACAGTAGCATGCTCTGGTGCTGAGCTAGACAAAAAAAAATCCAAATTATCTATTAAAATAAACTAACTTCTCCCTCACAAAAAACTCCAACCTAACAACAACAAAACAGCCCAGCTCCACAATAGCTACTCCTGTTCCATGTAAACTCTATTCTTTTGGGCCTTGCAAGCAATCCTCCAGTGAGTTACCTTGCTGCAATGGGAGATGCCTGAAGGAGCCCCACTTTCCATCACGATACACATTCATCACCAGGTCTCTCTGAACAATCTTTTGCATCTCCAAGGAAGAAAGGCTAGTGGGTGGGACAGGTGACGAAGGATTCAAGTTGGAAATGAACACACACCTAGAAGCCAGAAGTTGTCATTTTGTTTGTTTTGCTATAGGCAAGAAAATAAGCTAACAGAAAAACCATCGTGTCCTGTGTGTCTCAGGGCATACTTTTGTACCTGATTCGGTGGCCTTCTGCTTCAAGGCGGAGGCAGTTCACCATTCCTAGGATTCCTGAATTCCCACAACTGGTGGCAGTCAGCCACACAGGCTGCTCTGAGGAGTCAGCCAAGATCTCCTACGAGAAAAACCCCAAACTGTCTTAGTAGGAATCACAAGAAGAAAACAGCCCTTGCAACCTTAAGGCAGGGGAGAATAACTTTTATTCAAAAAACCCAACAGTTGAACACACCTATCTCCATACACACACCTCTTAAAACGCTGTTAAGTGTATCTCATTTATAAAGTATAATGATTTGGAAATATCCAGAACACAGAAATTCTCACCTTCAAGGATTCAACCCACTTATAATGGGTGTCATCTACTGGCAGAAAAATAGGTGTTTTAACAGTGGCTTGCCGGCGACACAGGAAAATAACTGAGCCAAAGAAAGATCTTTTCACTGCAACCAGATTCAGTGAGACCTCGTTGAATAAGCCCTCCCATTGTGCCTGTTAAACCAGGAATAACAGCAATTAATAGCAAAGTAGAAATCACGTCTATACTTTCTGATGCATCTCCCCAAAGATGACAACTTTACCAGGAACAATAGGCACTGTCCACCTCTTGCTTTTGCTTGAAACCTTGGCATCAATTTTCTCTCAGTATAAAGACATATTTGATTAATGTAATAGTATTTTATCCATGTCTAGACTATTTCTTCTTCCCCAAAAGATTCTCAACATGCAGTAATACAAATATCTTTGACAACTGTGGAAGCCTTGGTTAGGAAAATGGTCTTTCCACAGTATCAAGTGTGGAAAACCGAGCAATGACCATGCTATCAAATCCTGTGTAGGATTTGACTAAAAATTTAACTCCAGCACTCTTAGTAAGCCACATCCACAGATGGAGGAAAAGGGGAGGGAAAAAAAGAGGCAGCACATGAATCCACACACACATGACAACAGTGGAAACTGTACACGTTGAGTTTAGATGTTATTAATCTATGTCATGTAAACTCTGTCTGTAATAGAAAAGTAGAGTATGACAGAGAAAACAAGAAACCCCACTTCTGCTTGAAAAAAGCTAGCAGTGGAGAAGCACTTGCACTTAAGTTGCATAGAAATAACATTTCAAAAACAAGAGAATGAAAATGTGCACAGAGACATTGAGGCTCTGCTATCTGAGCAGAACAAAGAAAGCATACATTTGTTTTTCCTACATCAGGAACAAAACAGTGGGCAGTTCTGACTGGGTGATGCCTTGTATCAAGGACTAAGGAAAGTAAGAATTAGATCAAATCCCATCCACTCTCTTCTGCATAGTATCATTTTCTTTAGAGAAGGTGCAAGCAGCACACACATCCTATCCAAGGGATTTGCTAATATTGAGATACTGACTCTTATGAGAGATCTAAGTTTTAAGATGGTATCAGCTTCAGCAGGTTTTTAACTCCTTCTGCAAAGATGCAAAGCCAAAGAACTTGTCCTTCTTTCCTCAAATCTCCTTAAAACTCTTCGCAAAGAGTGATTGTCTGAATCCATTTTTGTGCAAAATTCCTAATCCAACTACTGCACTCCAGAAATATAAACAAAAAGTTAAACTATTGTAAATACTATTCTCTTCCCGAGTGCCTATAGACACTCGGTTCAGAAAGGCTGCATATGTTCTGTTGAGGGGCAGTTTCGTGTTACTGCTTAGCTTAACAACTAGCTGCCAAGAGAAGGTGATGTATCAGTTCCTACTCTTTCCCTGGTCACTCACTCATACTTTCTCTTATGCCAGCACTGGCCTTGCTTCATCTGCATGATGCCTTTATTTACAGCTATAGGGCACTTAAACAAACAAACAAACAAAAAATAAAATAAATAAAGAAGCAAAACAAAAGACACTGGTCCCCTATATTTGCTGATTTAGTTTGCCATAACTCATTACGGAATCAAAGTGAGGAGAGAGGGAGAAGTACAAAAGAAACGCCTTCCTTTTCTGGGAGCAGTTCAGTGTTGGAAGAGGTTAACTGGTTTATGAAATCTTACCCCCAGTACAAGGAAGAGATTCTGGTATTGAAGCATTTTAGGATTCTACAGTAGAAAACTGCACCCCCCCCCAAATAATGCAGCACATTAACTAGCACCACTCATAACAGAAATAATGTTTTCATATGGATTATATAGACATAAGTGACAATAAATCATTTAAGAGAGACACTCCTGGACTGAACTCACAGAATTTGCTCTCCCAATCTAATAAGCAGAAATTCCCAGTTCTTTTCTCATCTGAAAAAGTAGTGGCTCTTTCACATTCCTGCAGAGGGACTCAATGGAAAGTGACATTGACTCAACATTCCTCACAGAAGAGTCTGTAAGCAACATACTAACTCCAGACTAACTGCTGAGAAAGTATCCATACTTCCCAAATGTTTACCTGAGCCAGGAAGCTGCGTCTCTGCTGTAGGTCTGGACTTGTAAGAAAACTGATAATTTCTCCCAGAGTTTCTCCTTTAAGGAGCGTGTGTAGCAAAACAAATCCTCCTTCTTTCACTGCAGCTGCTAAGTTAGACAGAATTTCAGTGGTGTTCCCCAGAACATTTGTTGAACAGTTGTATACCAACAAGTCAGCATTGGTCAGATTTCCAGAGGGAGGACTAGATGGATCCCACTGGCTAACGGAAACTCCAGCATCTTGTAGCTGTGTTTCATTATCTGAAATAGTTTCTACGTTACGGTCAGTGGCAATGTAGTCCACCTGCAACAGGGGCTGAGTATTCAGAATACTTGTAACACGAGAGAAGAGATATCCGCTTCCTGCAAGAGCCTGTGAGAAAAGAAGTGGGGAGGGGGAAGGAAAACCAAGCTGAAACATGAATAATATCCAGAATTATAACTGGAACAATAAAAGACTGATCAGGTTCCTGGAAGGTCTGGAAAATATTATCTATATCTTGGGCTTCTAGCTAACCTCCACTATCTTCATCCTGTGACTGGTCATGTTCTCCAGTACCACATCCAAGCAAGCCCTCAGCTTTGAGGAATCCAGCAAGCCATTGAGAAGAGGGTCATCCTGGAGGTGCATTTTCTCTTGAATCACGATCTGTTCCAGCTCAGAATGGAGGTTTCCATTCAGTTCTAGATGGCAGATTTCAGCAAGGATATGCTGAAGGCCCTTCTGTATGGGTGAGGACTCTGCAGCAGCCCCTACAGTTTCTAGTCCAGGAATGGCTAATTTGATCCCATGCACTGCCACCTTTGCCTGTAAGTTCCGGATCAGATCTATAGAACAGAAGGAGTGAAGGGAAGAGTCAGATTTCAAATGCTGTGTCTTTTCCTTTTATGGAGGAGAGTATCCCTTCCCTCAAATTTTTCCATTTGCTGTAGCAGCTGACAAGCACCACAAATTATGGCATCCTATAACATTAGTCTAGGCACAAAGATGTAGTACATGCTTCTGTACATTCTCATGACTGACATTTTACACAGTAGTTGCAGTGTCAAAACAAGCAGGCTTGGAGAACAGATTGTGTAGCAAGACAATCTAGCATACCAAATATACACCATGGCAAGGCTCTTACGGAAAGAGGGCAACTAACAGAAAACCTCTGGATGATGAGAGCTTTAGGGAGGTGGTAGTGGGAAAGCGTAGTTTCTCCATATTAAAAACAAACACACACAAACAAACCCCACAGTTTTGCTTTACAGCTGGGTGAAAAATAGCCCGTCTTGACTGACATCAGCTACAGAACTGAGAGAAATAAAATCCTACTAAAACATATGTAAAAACTTGGTATACAGGATCCAGACATTGCAAGGAGTAGGGAAAAAAAAATGTTGACTCCTATTACCAAATTGAAATATGAGTGTGAAGTCACTCTATCAGCCTAGAAAGCCAAAAATGTCATCTCCAGACATGGCAAAATTCATTGCTCAAGCCAAAGAATTTTTTAAAAAATAGCAATTTATTTCCCACTGATGAAAGAACACTCAAGAGAAATGAGCTATTTGTGCCTCTTTGCTTACAGGACACTTGTGGCATCTGAAACACTCCCTGTCATAGAAGGGCAGATGTGCCTCCCACACACCCCAGCTTTACTCCTATCCACAGTCTAGAAGCACCTCAGGCAGACCTAGCTTTTAGCTTCTGGCAGGCTCTACAGACAGAGGACTTCTGCTCAGGTCTTGTACAGATACCAGTACTTTATGTCTTGAATGCAGTAAGGACTGAGCTAGCCAGAATTGTTTCTCTCAGACATTTCTGACAGGCCAGAAGATGGCACTAGTGCAAAAACAAAGCAACCCCACTCTACCTTTGCAGTGCTCCAGATGGGCTTGAAGCTGAGAGCTAGAAGACAAACAGTTGCTCTCAGAATAGGGCAAAAAGCAGAATTTTTCCAGGGTGGGAGGGACTCGTTCCTGTTGTCGTCGTGGCGCCACAGAAGCATGGAGACCACTGATCTGAACACCTCCTGCTTTGAGGCTATCAAGGTAGCGGTCAAAAATGACATCAAAAGCTGCAAGACAAGAAAAAACCCAGAAGTTTGCATCAAACACTAGAAGTAATTGTATTCAAGGTTAATTAGCTGAACAGTGCTTTGTCAGCCCATGTTACAGAGGGAGCTGCAGAAAATCTTGGAGACTAAGAGGGCCTCCAAAAATCCAGCCTACTTTTTAGTAAGTCAAACATTTGTGCACACAACACTCAAACTAATATAAGCCCAAGTATGAAAGACATATTACCTTTTATATCATCTTGGTATTGGCACACGTGCTCTTGATGCAGTACCGGGTCAATGCACACTGATCGAATTCTGGTAGGTAAGCGCAAACTGCGCCCAGTCTCAGCTAAAATTATCATGTGCAGCAGAGTGTCTAGGAAGGTCACCCAGTTTCCATTCCACAGAACCTTCCCTGTGTTTGCTGAAAAGTAAAAGGCAGGGTAGTCTCATTGGAATTTTGTCAGTCAGCAGATATAAGGAGTCACTACTTGTCAGCTGCAAAGTCTGTGGCACCCAGCTTCCCCTGTAAAATCCAATAATCAGTTCTACATGGGAGATAACTTTCCCACTGCACTATCAAGACACATGGTCATCCTCCATTATCATACCAAAAGTACACCACCACCTCATGTAGCATAAACAGCTTGGCCACTAATACAAAGTAAATTAAAATACCAAATAATCATCATGATAACAACCATGTTCATTATTCTTCTACAGAAAGTAAATTCACCTTCATTATTACATTCCAGAAGGCCCTGGAAAGTTGGTCCATAATTATATCCACGCAAATGCAGCTCTTGGTAAATGTCTTCTTTGGAGAGGCCAGACTTAGAGCTCATCCCTACTTCAGTCTGAAGGTCAGCTGGGTGGTTATGAAAGTTATTCTGAGCAGTGTTTTCTAGGAGGGAAATCTTCCCTGATGGGCACAATGGAAAGAATAATTGTCACCGTCCATAAATAACGAATTTGGGTAGGCCAGGGTATGCACAGACACTTTATCCACTCACCACTCACAGCCAGATTTCCATTCCCTGACACTTCAAAGCAGTGGGAAGCAGGCATGAGTCTCACCTCCAGCTGCGTTGATCCTGCAAGAAATATCAAAGAGGTCTGAGAGGCCATTCACTGCCTCCAGTTTCTCTCATCCTCTCCAGACTTGCACTGCACAACATGGAATAGAGATGGCCATAATACATGCTACCTGACCATATGAATTGACCTCTTCATTTTGTTATGTTGTACTCTTCTGTGTATGCTTTCTGTTATGTTCTTTCTCACTTCCTCCTTGTTTCTTTTTCCTCCCACTCCCTTCACCAGGCAGTTCTGAAGTCATATCATCACCTCTCACTCACCCTTTTTGGGAAGGATAGTTGCCTGATGAATTGTGACGTCTTCAAATATAACAGCCATTTGTTCCATGCCCACACCAAGAGACCGTGCCAGAGTTCGCCAAGCCAGCACTAGATACCCAGTTGCTGGGTACAGGACTCTGCCATCAATGCAATGACCAACCAAGTAGTGGTCAGGGGACTCAGGATTTACATCTGCCAAACAATAAAGAGTACAGTAATGAAAATTCCCTAATAAAGAGGTCTTTCCCCTTCAATGTCTGTAAGAGGTTCTAGTGGTTTCCCCAACCATCCTGACTGGGAATATGTAGCTCTTAAAACTTCTGTCAGTCTGAATCAAGACTGCTCAGTTCATATTCCTTCATGCCACTTCAAGAACAGACCCAGCCTCCTAGAGAAAACGTCTCAAGCTTCAGAAGACTGCTTCAATGATGCTGCTTTGAGTTTCTTTTTCTGTACTGTTACTAAAAAATGTAAAGGTAAAGTGGGGAGAGGGGGAAGGGACAGGCACACACACCAATATTGTAGACTGAAGCTGATGCAGAGCCTTTGGAACCTGCTGGAAAGTCTTCAGCTTTTGGAACATCCCAGTCCTGGCTGTGGTCCCATTTTATATATGGAGAAATAAGTGGGGTTCCCACTGGGACAGGATATTCCACAAGTGGGAACAAGTTATTTCCAAGAACTTTTATCCTAGGAAGACAAAAAAGAATTAAGAGGGGGGAAAAAAAAAGGAGAGAGAGAGAGAAAAAAAAATGTTGATGATGGCACTTAAGAGGTCAGACAGTAATAATTCATGGGACTCCTGGAGAAGTCTCAGACATCGAGTTCAGGAACATTGCAGCCAAATCTGTAATTCTTACAATCCATGAGATTCAAAGTTTATTTCCACGAGCTAGTCCAGATTCCTAGGCCTCTGGACTGGGGCTCCTTCCCTTTGAAAGGGAAAGGCACCTTCCCAGCCCAAGCAGTTTGTAACCCAAGGCATTTTTCCTAAGTGGCATAACTATGTAAAGCAAAGAGGTAAATCCCATCATTTTCTACATTTCTTAAAGCAATGTCTCAATTCTTGTTTGCTAGGAAAGAGATCTCAATTCTGTCCCAAATGATAGCAGAATCCTTACCCAGTCAAATGAATCTTTCCAGTCTGTGTTAGGAAGAACTCCAGGTTATTTTTGTGGTCTCTTTTCATCAAAGGCAGAATGGTGCAAGTTGGTTTCAAAGTTCTCCTCAAGATAGCCTGGTCAAGTAGAGTTCAGAAATCATTGCTGGAAGGCATCACTTTCTTCCTTGTTCCTGAATTTATTTCTCTGCAGATCTCCAACCACTTCTGCTTCTGTGCCAGGTGCTGGTATGTGCACCATTTTAAACAGGAAGAGAAAGCAGCAGAAGAGCCACCTCCCAGCCACCAAAGAAGCAGCATTTCTTGTAAGACAGAACCTATGTAATATTCATGAAATTCTGCCAAATCACATACCTCCCTTTCCCAAGTAGATTGTCAAGTAGAGTCAAAAGCTGCACTTCAAGAACTGCAAGAGTATCCTCGAGCCTCCCATTTGCACAAACACACACAGAACTCAGACCCTTGCCCCCAGTGTCAGTCCTTTTCAGCTTGAAGCATCCCACAGCATTTTCCAAACAATAGCTATTAAACCCAAAACCTTGCCCTAGACATCTGCTCTTTAATTCGGTGCTGCATCTTTAAATGGGAGAAGGAAGAAGGAGAGAAAAACCAGGACTCCCTCAAACCCAGCTGATAAAATCCTTGTTTGCACTAGAGTCCAGAACTGTATGAGTACAAAAAAAAAAAAAAAAAAAAAAAAAAAAAAATCTTTTCCACAGGGAGGGGAGAATTTGTCTAAAGAGCTCTGCTCTGATTCTGCCTTTCTCTGCCTGCCTGGCAGTTGCTTTCAAAATACAAATAAGCCCAATATGACATAATAAATATATACTGGATTGGAACTCAGAAGCCTTATACAGCCCTGACATTTGATTCCAAAATCACTATGATTCCGCTTAGACTTTTCACCTCTAGCATGCCATTTAGCAAACAAGAAGAACCAGCCCTCAAGCTTTTTCAGGGACAAGCACAAGACCCATAGCACTGATCTTGTGGGGAAAGCACATTCTTGCAGACTGCAAGGAGATTTTCATCCACATTACTGCTTCAAAGGGGGACAAAATGGGAAAGAGGTACTGACTATTTATACACTTGTATTCAAGAAGCAGGCTTCACAGCTAGGTCCTGACTGCCAGTGACTATGCAAGTACTGCCGTACACAAAATGGCTAAACACAGTTATCCAAGAGTTATAATCCACTCCCCCAGTTAGGCTTCTCACACAATGAAGGCATCTAACTCTCAGGAAGTTCCCAAAAATACACTTCTAGCCATAGGCTAGAAAAATAAAACATTTTCAGTGGCATTCTGAAAAATGTGAAGTATACAAGACATTTTGCGAACATCTGATGTATAGATGCCGAAGCATATGGGAAGCTGATCAGAGCGCTTGCTGCCTAGAAGTTTGCCTTTAGCTATAGTCACCTAATTAGTAGCGTCTCAAATAATATTGTTAAGCAAAGCAAGACTTTACTTCAGCATAACGATAATCTGATAATCAGATTTCCTGGAGGAGGGGGTAGTGAGGGAGAGGGTCCAACTCCCCAAACATTCCCCTCACACACATCCTCTCTCCCCTACCCACCTTTTAGGGATCCAAAGGCACAGCCTAGCTTTCTTACCTTGATCATTTAGGTCAAAATTCCCAAGGAAAAACAAAACAAAAACCACCACAAACAACCCCCCCTCCAATTTTAAAGGTCTAATGCTTTAGTGGATTAACACTTGGACACTCTCACGGCTTCTAAAAATGTAATGAGAAATGCTGTTCATTTTCAGCTCCTATTGAGGGAGAGAGGAAGAAATGGAGGAACGGACACCATATACCCCAAATATACTAATATCAAGATGAGTGCTTCTAGCCATGCTCCATTAAGCTTGAGGATAAGTTATTTTTATTTGGGACTCCAGTCTTCCCTCCTTGAAGATTTATATGACACAGAACAACTGAATATTTTTAAGAGATACAACACTGTATATTGTATTCTTTTAATTAGTTATATTAGTGTAGCGCTGTTTCCTTTTCTCACCGAACTGCTATAGCAGTGCAAGTTTGATGATGAAACCTTTCAAATTAAGCGAAAGAGATCAGTATCAATTGAACTAGGTTAAAAAAAAAAAAAAAGGAAAAAAGAAAACCCTCTGTTAATTAGGGCACAGATGGCAATAAAAGATTTTCATAGAGATGGTCTGTTTATTCTTGTTCCCCTCGCCCCTTAGACAATATCATTTATCCCCACTGCACCAAATAACTATTGGGGGATGAGGGAGAAAGAGGCTCTTCAATCACCCATATTTCTTCATTGCATCCTTTGATTGAGGTCTCCTATCAAAATAAGGATCTAAGTCTGATCCTTTCAGCTTAGCAAGAACTGACAAAACTACAAACCAAGATACTAAGTCTTCACATTTTTCCTCCCTGCTGCATTCTTTGCACACGCTATTTGATCCAAATGATTAAGGGCTTTTCCTACTCATTGCACAGTTCAGTGAGTTGACTATCAGCTATCTGAAATGCATAGCAATGAATAAAGGCAACCACGTCAAAATGGGGGTGGGGAAGTGGTAGTATGTTGGGAAGTGCGCTTTTTTTTTTTTTTTGAAAAAAAAATCCTAAATATGAGAGACTTGAAACCGTTGAACAGAAAAAGTGTTCTCAGAACTAGAAAGGCAGTATTCCTTAATTCTCAAACCTTCAGTCTCCTTCCTACAGCATACCAATATAGTAGTCTACTGACAAAATTGAACACAATACCTGTAAGAGAGCATGTGGAGCAATCTCCACTACAACAGCATTCTCTGGAATATGCTTCAGACCTTCATGGAATAGCACTGGGTTCACCAGGTTGTTCACATGATACTCTGCAGAGGAATCTCTAGCCAAATCACTCTGCCACTGAGATTCAGGGATAGATGTACTGATCCACCGTGCTGAACGAGGTTTAGGGTGTGGAATGACCTACAAATAGATAAGATAGAGGAAAGGGAGGAAGGTTACAGGTTGTAGATGATAACAAGACAGACAAAAGCAAGCCAACCCCTCGCCTTCATGGGCCATTTTTCTCAGCTTGATTGCTCAGGACATCCTTCTGCTTGAGGCCACAGGACCTTTAACCATAAGTACCACACACTTGTCAAAAGACTTCCCTCCTAAAATAAGGAGTCTCCTTGAGCTCAGCATCAGCTCTACTCAAACCCCAGCTGTCCCAGAACAAACTACACGAGCAGTAATTGAGCAATATTACCTTTTTCAGGGCACTGAGCAGCACTGGTGCAATCGATGCCATGTAATAGGAATGAAATGCAACCCCAGCACTGCGTACCTCTTTTGCAAACACACCATCCTTTTTCAGTTTGGTTACAAACTGATTCACAGAGTCCTAAGAAGAGGAATAGAAGTGCATTAAACATAAAACCCTGCAACATATCTAGGATCTGGATTAATTGCTCTACTCCCCCAACACACTCCATCACTGACACAGAGGGAGCCATAGCCTGTGATGCTGTTATTGTCCTTCTGAGTCTTTCATCCATCTCTTGTCATACCCATGGCTGTAACATTATTCAGTATGAGAGATCTCTAAGTATTAACTCACTGAGGCACTAACATCACTTTCTTTCACTGGACATTTGAGTGTTTAAGTTCATAATAAGCACCATGTCCCCTCCCACCACTTCACTACAGCCTCCCTTTGCAAGAAACTAAGCCCTAACTTGGCTTCACATTTTCTCCAAACTGGAACTTCCCAAGTCCCAACCACAGCTCTGGTGTGTACCAAATTAGTTCCTTGCTCACCAGAGGCCCCGAAACAGTGACAGTATCTTCAGAATTGTGACAGGCAGGTACCACATTTGGAGGACAGCGATGCTTACATTCCTCCCATGTCAGACCTGCAGAAGGAAGATTTCTAGACAACACAAGTCTTTCTAGGAGTGAGCTGTGAGCCTCATGAAGGGAGGCAATCACACACACAGAATCTGGCCATTTATTACATGAATACAGAACACTGAAAACATTTGAACTCAGTATCAGGTATGGAAAAACATATGCAGCAGTCCGAGATGTATTATGTCATGTATTTAATATCAAGCAAAAGAAAGCCTAATTAGATAGTCCTTTGGAGCATTAGTTAAAATAAGAAGATTATAACAAGTGATCTAGTCATCAAATTAGACCTGCAACAGCTTTTCTCTGAGTAGTAGTGTTTCAGATTTTTTAATGACCACTGTGCCAATAATAAGAAGCAGAAAATGGTTATTTGCTGCATGGCTGTTTTTATTTAAAAACACATGAGACACCATAAAGCCAGACAAGACAAACTGATGGGTCCATAGCTCAAAACTTCACCAAATAGTGGCCAAAACTACATCCTTTACTTTACTCAGAGACACAAAAACACTGAGCAAAGCTTGTCTAAGGGAACTTCTTCCTAAATGTTAGTACACAGGAGCCAGTCCTATCATCAGGTTCCCAGTCTCAAGCTATAAGAGCAATAAATTCCACAAGCCATTTATTCAATACAGAAAAATGTCTTACTGGTTTCATGCCTCATTCTTCTGTACATCAGAAAACTCTTCTTGTCTCTTTAAATCAAGAGACAAAAAGCCCAGTGCCTTAGATTTTCATCTCTTTCAAGTAGATTATCAGGCTTTTGTCTGTCACCTGCCAATAAACCTCTCAATTTCCACTTAGTTTTGGATGGGTGGCCGAAGTTCTACTGTATTGTAGGTCAGAGGTTACTACCATTATATAAACTTCAGTATTTTATATCCCATTTTACATCAGGGGGAAAAAAAAGGACAAGAAGCAGCAGTAGCTGAAATTGTATAGACAGGGTTGTCTCCGCCAATGCATTTCAGAGCCCAATTTTATCCTAATACTATACAACAGAGAACAGATGTACTTTCCTGTATCATTTGGTAAGGATCTACTTTTAGCTACCTACCAACAGCAGCCATTCCTCCTGGGGGTAATTTGGCCTCTTTAACACATCGTCCTCGCCAATAAGCGGCAAGAATGGCTTCTTCATGACTTAAGGAATTATCTGCATAGCCACAAGCTAGTTCTCCCACTGAGTGGCCCAAAATTCCATCAGGTTGCAGACCTGCAGCCTTCAGCATGTCAATCTGGGCAATCTGCAGGAAAAAGTAGAATTAGTGATTCTACATCAGAGTAAGCAGGCATCAGGCCTCAACAAAGAATATGTTACACAGCAGCAGTGAGTATATTACAAAATGGCTTTTCTGTACAGACATTCTTCTTGGCCTCACTGCCATCCTCTTCACAAGTGCAGTTCCAGCCTTACTTCAAAGCAAGCTCAAGAATCATTATGTGACTCCAGTATTGTCTGGGCCTCTCCATTATCTAGATTTCCACTAGGAATTTATTTCCAACAATAGGATGTTACAGAAGAGCATGTCTGTCCAGAGTCAAGGCCAGCTTTATGGATTTTAAAACGATACCTCTTAAGGTATACTGACATTCATTCAGAATTAAACGGACTTTATTTAACATCATTAAATTCATTTTCAGAACAAGTTTTAGGAGGTAAAACACAGAAGTATTTTATAGACCCTTGTTTATTGGCACAAACATTTACACAAAATTCAGTGTTCCTCAATCTCTTAAAGGAAGAAGCTGCCCCACATAAACACATGCACGCAAATGAGTTTAGATCAACATTCCCCCAAGCATCTTCAAAACAACAGGACCCAAAACTATAAAGGATGCAACACACACTACTATCAGAGAGTATATTTCTAACAGATCGCTGTCATCTGCTGATTACACAAACTTACTAGTCATTATTAATCCACATGATGTTTTACCAGCCAGACAGACACATTAACAGAGCCTACTCATGGACTGAAACTAGGAAAGAGTCCATGTTCCCTCCTCTATCAGTCATTCAGTCTTACTTGAATAGCAGCTAGTCCAACAAATGCATGGACAGTGTCATCAAAAGTGTTCTCATCTGCATGCAGGAGCATGTCCGAGACCTTCAGCCCTGTGTCCTTCAAAGCCTCATCTGAACGCAATATAGACTGTCGAAACAGATCCAGCTTCATGAGGCTCAAACCCATACCTTTCCACTGCGTTCCCATGCCTGTAGGATAAGCAAAGAGAATGTGAGCTTTGGCAATGCTCAATAATTAAGGAGCAGACATCACATACTTGCTCTGGCAGTGAAAGAATTCTATGAGCAGAACACCATACCTTTCTAATACCTTCTAAATCAAGCACTGCTTTTCATTCTCCTGGACTTTGCTATCATCAGAAGACAGCTAAATTGGAAGGATTAGATAGAACACAGGGAACAAGAGTCTCCTACACTTAGCCAAGGGCTGTACGATAGTACCTCATGCTAGAGAGTGGAAGAAAACACCAAATAGAGCACAGGATCCAATAGCTCAAACCCCGGATCCACAAAGGAATACAGAAGCCTGGACCCACTGCTGTGGCGTTACCTGAGCAGATGTACCAGAGTGGTCTAACAGATGCTTGAACTTGCTGGACCTCTTTTACATCACTCTCACTGCCAACTAGCGTGTAGCCCCTGTAGGGCATGGAAGATGCAGAAATTGTAGAGATATCACTGAGCAAACTTATAAATGGACTGCATCCTCCATGTTTTCTGCTCTCTTGAATTAGTATTTCCACAGCTTCCTGCGTTCTGCCACAGATTTGGACCAGTCGCGGCAAGTTGCAAGTTTCCAGAGGCTGGCGTTTCTTCTCATTTGGCCTCAGAATGACATGAGCATTAGAACCTCCAAAGCCAAAAGAATTGATACTGACAAGGCCACCTTTCACTGGTGTTGGTTTACAAACCACCTGCAAAGAGCCATCTTGTAAGGCAGGAATATCTGGATTTGGGGTATTGAAATGAAGATTTGGAGCCCACAGTCCATGTTCCAGAGAGAGAATGACCTGAAAGAAACAGAGTAGTCTGTGTTCCACATTTTCTTATAGAAAACATTCTTTCGTTATTATTGTTTTACTATAAATGATTATATAGCATACACTTAAGTGTCATGGCTTTTTTACCGGTTTGAGTACAGTACAGTGAGTATACACCAGAGCCACCAAGAGACTTTAACTATACAGTAATTAATTAGGTCAAGTAGTAAAAAGAAAAAAAGAAAAAAAAAAAAAAAAAAGTTGTTCCCTCCCACATCAGAATTTAAGTAAAGTGACCTTGGCGAATGCTAGTTCCCCTCCTACCTGTTTATATACATAATGGATTTTCAAGTCTGAAACCAGATACTTCCAGGAACTGTTTTCCTGACTGACATCACTCACAGAAAAGCATTTTATGGAATCCCAAAAGAAGATATTCACAATAACTTCAGACTGCCTGAGACAGCAGTGTCTTTGAGACAGTTGGCTTGGTGCATTTTCCAGCTTGGTTTCCAGAGTCTCTTATCTGCCATTCTGGTTAACTTCCAAATGTTCAAATATGAAATGCTACCCAATTGATAGAGAAGCAAGAACAGAAGCAGAGTTTCCAACATCCTACCAAACAAAGCTTCAAGTGCTTTCAAGATACTAGATCTGGGAATCAGACATAACACAACTTAAGAAAAGCATAGGAAGAGATACTTCAGCAGGCACGGTAAGTGTTAGGGACTGATGTATCTAGCTGCAGGTTCTGATACAAAGTTAAATGAGAAAACTTATGGAAAAGAGTGAGAAAACACATTATGTCAGAGAAACCTACAAAAAAGAAATCACGTCTCCTTTTCACAGTTCTGCACCATTTCTAAGAAAGGCTGAGATTAGGAAAGAGCACTTCAGAGTTATGATTCTGTCCTGACAGATGGCAGTAGACCTGCTCTAAGCAAACTGCTTATAACCTACAGTGTAGTGACACTGGAGAGGTTTATTTCAATTCAGCCATCATTCCTTCTACTGAAGGAGGTCTCAGCCTGGATGACAGAAATTAAAGTAAATTTTCATCTAAAGAGAGATAGACACTGCAGTTTCCAAACTTTATTTGCAGACAAGGTTATTCAGAAGTAGTAGTATGTATTCAGGTCATAATAATCACTTTAAAGAGCCTAAAGAACTAGCAGTGACAATGCACATTGCTTCAATCTGCATGGCTCTAAGGTTTTCAGTAATAGGCTTACAACCAAACGTGAACATTAGCTAGATCTCTGCTAAGCAGTTTAGGAGTCAAGACTGATAGATGATTGTCTGTCTATAGCAGTAGTTAGTAGGCCAGCTGGTTGCTAAGATAACCAACTATTCAAGCTTGTTGTATGACATCTTGAAGAACTCACCTGGCTTCTTGCCAACACAAGAGAGACAGAAGAGGAGGAAAAGACACATCCCTGACAAACAGCCAGAAGGATAAACTACTCTTTTGGCACCGAGAGCCCAAACTGCCTCTTTGGTCAATGTCAGCTATCCAAAATATTTAAATTGTTCTAGTTGTACCTCCCTCAAACATACTGCAGTTCTTCTGGAAGTTCTGGTATAAGAACAATCAATAAGGTGACCAAAATCTTTATTCTGAGTACATTGGGAGCTCCTGTAGAATTCATCTGGACAGGAGGATTAAAAATGTATGTGCATATAAAAACGCCCCCACCAAGGTTCACCTGAACATTCATGTCCAGCTGGCAGCATAATGACCTGAGCTTTGAAAACTATTTGTAGATGAAGTAAAGAGTAATGAAATAATAAGCAAGAATCACCTGAATTCATCATAAGCTTATATCTTATCCTGGCTCAGTGCAAACTTTCTTAAAAGCTAACATTTTCCTTCTCAAGCTACGCGTTACCTTCGCTAATGCGGCAAGCCCAGAGGCAGGTTCAGGATGACCCATGTTTGACTTTGTTGAGCCAATCAACAGTGTCTCTCTCTCACACTGGCAGAAGACATTTACAATGCCATTTACTTCCTGCGGATCGCCAACCTAGTAAGAAAACATCCAGAACAATAATTAGCTAACACTTCCGACATGCACTACAGAAAAAAAATCTGAAAAACTAAGATGTTTAGGTAAAATCCTAAAGTGGTGAAGCTGTACACATTCCAGCAACTGTTGTACAGGGAAAAATACAGGTCCTTCATGTTTATTTTGAAAGGACGAGGAATAATTTGAGGAAAGAGTGTGACAAGGGGTATGAGGGAAGACAACAGGAGGAGTATGGGGAGAAAAAAAAAAAAAGGATAGGACACGCCAACCTTGGTGCCTGTCCCATGGGCTTCAACATACTCCACTTCTGCCGGTTTGATACCACATTCTCTGTACAGAGAGCTGACCAACTGCTGCTGCATCTCTCCAGATGGGAACGTCACACCTAGGACCAAAATTGCCATCAATTCCTCTCTCCCATTAGATGCTTCCTGTTCTGGTTTTAGTGTCCTTTTAACTGGTTAGGGCTACAAGGTCCAAAAAAAGAAAGAGACCAAGTAAACCTTTTCAGGATTTATACCTATGGCTTTTGCACAGGATACAACAAGCCTATCAAACCCTTTGGAAGATGAAGAGAAATCAGATGTGGAGCTAAATCAATCACTTAAACTAGTAAGGGAAGGTACTGATTAATAGGATATGAAGAGGTGCCCAGATGAAGCAGAACACGTGAAATTCAGCATGTCCGTGACTCAAGAGTGGGAGAAATGGGAGAGCAGCAGGGAAAGAGTTTTCCATTAACAAAAATGCCTACATGTCTACTATCAATGCAAAAAAGTTATTACAAAGGTATCCTGAGGAGGTGACAACTAGTAACATGACATTCCTGTTAGTCTGCACAGTAGAAAGAGCCACTTGCCTCCTTGGATTCCTCTATAAAATGAAGGCCTGAACTCTATCTTACCAAAAGAGGGGGAAAAAAATATATAAATATATATATAAAAATCTCACAGGCCTAGAGAAAGTGAACTCCGTAACAGTCATAAGCCCCTGTTTGTGATGACCATGACTCAAGACTGGACAGTTGCGTAGAATCTTACTTTTCTGAGGCTCAAGGCCTACCTTGCTCCTTAAAACCATCAGTGTTACTCCCAGCATTGACTATTGTGGCATAGATTCGTTTAGCCATGGATTTCTTGGTCAAAAGAACAACAACAGCAGCCTCAGAGCGACAGTATCCGTTTCCTGTGAACAGAGCAAGGAGAACAAGTCCTTAACCTGAAGAGTTCTGCTCATGTAGCAAAACACCATACACTACAGTCACTCATTCCCAAGAACTGTTTAAAACTGATTGCTTTGAGAATATGATGTAGGCATTCATTTTAAAAAATATATGCCCTAAAAACGCTGCCTGCTTATCACAAATGATGAATGGAAGTTTCTGTCAAAAGATCAAGTTATTTCCTCTCCTCAATGGTAGTGAAATGAACCACACAGTTTACATTCCATAGTTAATTTTCCATGTTCAGTTAAGCAGACAACATAGATAAGATTCAGGGCATGTCCCAAACAGCGCACATAAGTGCACCTAAGAACAATTATGACACCAGCACTACCTGCTGTTTTACAGGAATATCAGGTCACAGTCTCATCAATAAGACTCAAACAACACAGCATTATTTGGTGCTAATGCCTTACCTGAAACATCAAAGGCCTTACAGGCACCATCAGGACTAAGCATACCAAGTTTCATGAACTGCACAGAAGTGTTGGGTTTTAGCAGAAGGTTGACCCCTCCTACCAGGGCTGCACTACATTGTCCGTGACGAATTGCCTTGTAAGCATTTTCCAGTGCGATGAGACTAGAGGAGCAGGCTGTGTCAATAGTTATGCTTGGTCCTTAGGAAACACAAAGGGCAGGGAGGAAAAAAAAATAATGAACAACAAAAAACTAACAAAATTTTTTTTTTACTGATCATTTTCTAGGTTTGCTTACTAAAGACTGGAAACTGGGGGAAATGTACCCAAAGAAAGCTAAGTAAAAGTTGCTACAGAATATTAAAGATAATCCTGATACCCTGGGATACAAGTATCATCATCTTTGCCTGCTTACTGGATAATAAGGGACAGGAAAGAAAAAGAAAAAAAAATAATGCAAACAGCTTAGTGTTAAGGGTAGCTTTTTACATTACATCTATCAGTCCCCATCCAAAAAAAGGAAATTGTATTGTCACAGGCAGGTCTCATCGATTTCTCCATTCTCACTAATAAAATCCCTTCATCTTCCTGGTGTTAACTTTGCCATGATCACAATCCCCAGCTGCTCTGCATAGGAATTCCCATCCCTCTACTTTATCTTCAAGGCCACAGATACTTCTAGGCATGTCTATGCCTTCAATATACCATTTCGGTACTTCCCTCAGTTCTTTTACTTTACTCAAGCAAAAAAAAAACAAACCAAAACAAAACAAAACCAACAACAACAACAACAACACACCCTTCCCTTTACATTTCTTTCCTTCTAGTCAAGGAAAGCTTCTACATGACTGGATATCAAACAACAGCCTAAAGGAATTTTAAAGCAAGTAAAGCACAACCTGGACCCTTTTCCTGAAGACCTTCTGCCATTGTCTTCATCTTTTTTCAGATGAGCACCAGCTAAGCCCATCAGCAGCAACTGAGGTACACAGCCTTATAGTGAAGCTCATCAAATTTTTTGCTTCCCATTTGCTGCCTCACAACCATTGCATGCTGCTTTCTTCTCCCAGAAGGGTCTATGTCATCATACCCATCCTACCCCACTGCAGAAGCTGCAATTTGAGCATGATTGTACCACAATTACTTGTCAGCATTGACAGGTTTTGGGACACTTACCTGTTAAATCATAAAAGTAGGAAATCCTGTTGGCAAACATAGCACGCTGGCAGCCGGTCATGCTATATCCCAAAAGCTCTTCAGGATCTTGGCTAAGGGCTTCAGCAGCTTCTGACCCACTTGCTCCAACCCATACACCTGTGTCTGTGCCACGAAGGGTGCCTGGATTAATACCTATGGGAATATTGGAAGGTAGATTATGGCAGACCAACTCAAGATGAAGGGCTAACTGGGGAAATACTAGGTACCTTCTGGTACTGGATCATGAAACACAGCTTTTTATTTTTCCTTTCTGGCAGATCTGCAGCATTGTTCCCTTACCAATAGTTCTCTCTCCATCTCCCAAAATTGCAGGTCTTACAAAACTTACAGCAAAGTCCCTCAGAATTTTTTTTTTTTTTTTTTTTGGACAAGAACATATTGCCCTGGGACAGCTTTTCAGCTTAGCGGGCATTGCTGAAGTCTTGTATAGAAGTGGTACAGATTACACAAAATACAAATGGTGATCAGGTAAGCTAACAGCTGACTTCCAGTGCAGAGGGAACTAGCAGACAGAAGGGGAAGAAATACGCAGCCCTCAGTATACCACATGAGAACAAGAATATCTACCTATCCACACTAGAGGCCTCTGGAGTACAAGGATTAAGCACAAAAGCTGACAACATGGAATAAGAAACAATTCTGCTCCGAAAGGCAGCATGCAACTTTAACTTCCAGCAATCTCTGCTCTTTCTTTTCTGTGTTGCAGGAGTCCTGAACACAAACAGACTATTCAGGCCTTTGACTGAAGCTCTGCAGTCAAGCAACAGGTGCCAATTTGTCAATCCTAGCAGGCCATTTCCAACTTTGTCCTTATGCTTCTTGTGTTCAGATGTGAAACTGATTAAGAACAAACCTTTTGGCTCTGTGGGTGAGTAACTCAAAAGCTCAGGGTACTGGCAATGTGGAGAAAGGAGACTCCAATTTCTGAGAGCACATCCCCTAGGTACACGTTCTATAGTAATAGCTCAAATGCCACATATTTTCAATGAACCTGGCCAATGCATAGGCACACGTCAGGGCACCTGCCATCCTTTTAGACCATGGATGAGAATTCTGAGTCTTCCTCTATTTCAGCTGCAATTATACCCTCTGCCTTTAACAGGCAAAGGAATCTATTTTGGAATATTATGATAGAGCATGACCACAGGGACATCAATGTACAAAAGCTCTTCCACTGGTAGCTGTTTCAGTGTTTCTGTAGTTCTAGTTGTTCTGTACGAGACAGACTTGCTGGCAACCAGGGTGTTCTAATTCTCTTATCAATCAGTTCTTTGGTCTCCTCTGTATTTGTGATAGGTTTCTCATGTTAGAACTCTCATCACATTGATGCAGGTCTGCACCTGTTGTGTAGAGGCAATACAGCACAATTCTCCCTCTTCAGTCATTCAGCTGCTTACCTCCATCCACAATAGCTTCATAAGAAACTTCTAACAGCAAGCGAAGTTGAGGATCCATTGTATTAGCTTGTTTGGGGTGAACTCCAAAAAAAGAGGCATCAAATTTACTTATGTCTTTGAGCTTTCCATTTCTCTTGGGCAGTCCATAAATTCCTGAGAAGAAAAATTCAACATTTTGTCACAGATTACATATGCTTTGAAGCAGTTACTAGCTGAGGATGGTAGTGGGGGAAGTAGTGCAGCATGAGCACAGCTGATTCTTGATTACACATGAAACCTCATTTCCATACTGCAGTACCCAGAGTGCTATGAGACCAGCTAGCATCCCATCTCTGTAGATCCCATATGGAAATTAGAAAGCTGCATTACAAATTCCAATCCTTTTTTGTTAAGACTTTCCAGGATATGGCAGCAAAACGCATCTATTTGCCTGTAAGTATTTGTGTTTTGACAAGTTGTGCCAAGCACATACACAGACTGAATCAGTGGTTCCAGTCAGTCACCAGTTAGAAGAAAAACAAAAGCTACTTTTCACTTTCACAAATCATGAGCTTTGAATTAGATCGACATGGGCCAAATATTTCAAAGAGACAATCAAACAGAAAAGAACATTGTAAAAAGCCATAAATCATGGGATGCAATCCCCCAGCTACTTTTGAACTCATAAAACTGACAGAAGAGTCTTACTAGCACAACTGTCAACAGTAGGTCCAAGATTATTGATGTCGTTTTGTTAAAGCTGTTCTGTTAAAAGTGTTTTTTTCCTGTAAATACTCTACATGGAACTTATTAGTTACTATAACATGAAAAATGCCATTATAAAGAGGATTACATAAGACTTTTATAGAAATATTTTGTTCCTGAATTTCTTGGTGGCTGTATCAGAAGCGAATTTAAAAGCTCTGGCAGGGTTTCCCCATTTGATAAAACCTTTCACTTCATAGTTCATCAGAAAAGCTCGGCACTCAAGGCTCCAAAAAGGAGAGATGACAAGTGCTCACCTGGTTTCCACCTCCGATCATCCTCTGTGACCATATCAACTCCATTTATTAGGTTCTCCCAGAACTCTTGCAAGTTCTCCGATTCTGGCAATTTTCCTGCTATGCCTGCAATCACCACGTCCTCCATCTCTTAACTTCTCCCTGTCGCTGAGATCCAGAAAGCAGTAAGACTAGTAAGCTTTCACACAGAGAGGGAGACTACATATGTCTCTAGCCTTCCTGACATGTTGTGACAAACAAGTGTGTTTGCAGGAGAAACACCCACACAGGAAATGCCCATGGAGCTTCCAGTTCAGAGAGATATCCTACCTAATCAAATTGACAATAAGATTTCTGAAGACAATGGAGACAAGATAACTGATGCTACAGGCGTGCTGGGCTCTGAAAATCATCACTTTTTATACAACTAGAAAATGAACAGGTCTAGCTTTGTCAGACGCAGGGCCTCTGTAAAGCCTGCAGAGAAGGAAAATTAATATGTTGGAGCAGAGGTGGGTGGGGAAATTAAGAAATACATATAGTAAAATATATAATTACAAGGCAAACCTAACAGGCAGCAAAACAAGTTCTACAATCATTCCAAATTTAAATACTAACTTCAGAATCAAGAATCGGGGACTTTTTTTTTTTTTTTTTTAATATAAACAAAGTGCAGAGATGACAATACATTTTAGTATCATTCTAAATACCTGAATCAAGAAATAAGTTTTATATATAAGATGTTACCCAAAACACAGAACTCTGCGTTTGCAGATAAAGGACTGGGCATGGAGACCTGTGAGCAGAGGGTGGTGCTTTAAAATATAAGTCAGCAGAATAGATCCATATTCCAGTTGGAGAGAAGGAGGTGAAGAGGGAATCCTAGCTGTAGTCTGGAAGAATTTGTATTCTAAGACTACAACTTCAAATTATAGAGGGAGCACCACGCCTGCACGAGGCAACATGGAAGGCTATCTACAGAAGTCACAATGTCAAATGAGAGCTCGTACATTATGGTCAAAAAATAAATTTAAATATTTTTTTTGCATTACACTGAAAAAATTACTAGCAACTAAGTAGAGAGTCAGTAAGTTAATCTGATGTTCCAATTAAATTCAAGTTACAGTTTGTAGACCCTAAGCAGGCAAGTTCAAGAAAAAAGTACAAATAAAAGTGGTTGCATGAACAGAGGGCAAGAGGTGGGTAGTAAGCACAGCACTTTCTTAAATAATTTTTTTCTGATGGTAGAGGCAAAATATTAATATGTGGGATTTTAACAATTAGAAAAAAAAGTCATAGTGAAAATTAAGCATCCAAATAGCTTGAAGTCTGTCTCAATGACTTCGAATAGTGTTATGTACAACCTAAAGTTTAATCTCCATCACAGATTATGCACCACAGTGTCAGGCAGGCACTTTGCAGAAGTACTACTGGTGCTCAATCATTTTTCCTGCACAAAACAGCACCAGTGGGTAATCTCGGATGATTCTTTGCATAACAGTTTTCCCAGCCCAATAATTTCATCTAGCAATGGAGTCATAACCTCTTTTTCTTATGATGATTTATCCAGGGGGGGAAACAAACAAACAAACAAAAAAAAAACCACACTCTCAGAAAGCCAAGGTAAAAGGTTGCTGGTCTTATGATTCTGCATCCTCCTTCAGAAATTCTTGATGTTTCTGAGCAAGAGATAGGCTTCTCTTCCATCCACACGTTGCATAGGCATAGCACAGTCCTGTGACTGAAAGAGGTTGGGGCACGGGTGTGTACAGGTGTGTAGGAGAAGCAAAGCCCTTCGGTTTGCAAGGCTTTTGCTAAGGTGTAGCCCAGACACCACACAATACCACAGACCTTGCCTGATTTCTTTTACCCTTCTTGCCTTCAGTAATCTTTACTTAGATCTGTGGAGTAACTGCAGAATTATGCAATGTGTAATACTCAGAAGAGATGATTACCTCATCCAGTCCATTCCTTCTGGCAGCAAAAACAGAATTGTTCTCAAAACGATATCTTTGATTTCTCAGCCTCACATTAAATATTTCAGACAACAACCACAGGACGGTTGAGGTTGAAAGGGACCTCTGGAGATCACCTAGTCCAGCTACCCTCCTCAGAGTCACCTTGAGCAGGCTGCCCAGGACCCTACCCAGATAGCTTTTGGAGACTCCACAGCCTCTCTGGGCAATCTGTTGCAGTGCACCCTGTCCCTTCATCCAGGTCACTGATGAATAAGTTGAACAATACTGGACCTCGATCTGACCTCTGGAAGACACTGCTAACTACAGACATCCAACTAGACTTTGCGCCACTCGTCACAACCCTCTGAGCTCTGCCCTTCAGCCAGTTTTTGATCCACCTCGCTGTCTGCTCATTTCACCCATACTTCCTCAGCTTGCTTATGAGGATGTTACAGGAGACAGTAGCGAAGCCTTTCTGAATTCAGGGGAGACAATGGCCACTGTTCTCCCCTCATCTACCCAGCCTTCTACAGTGGAATGACTGGCTACCAGGCTGGTTAAGCATGATTTCCCCTTGGTGAATCCATCCGGAAGCTCCTCTGGGATAAAGTTCTATTCCACTCTGATTGTTCATTTAAATGGAGAAACAGTATCACTACTGGTTTTAGTCAGCAAACATTTAAGGACCTTACGGAGAAAATATACCCCAAAATCCCAATCCACTCCGTTCTGAGGAGAAACTTGATTTTTTCTATTCCCAAATCCAGCAAGCCAGTTCTGTTGCTGGCATCACACTATACCTAGAAAACCTGATCAAGGACCACAACTCTGCCGTACTCCCAGCAATTCTGTGCTAGGAACAGAGCAAGAATGAACCCGAGGCATGGAGCTTTCAACCCAAACATAAGGCATGAGATATATAAGACAACAGTGTGATTTCTGACTAAATTTTATGCCATGGCTCTTTGGCTGGGGATCTTGAGGGACAGAAATACATTTCAGGAGAATTTATATTTCAGGGGATTGAAACTTCATTTCTTGGACAGTCCCTTCCCATCCCGTATCTGGAGCATCGCAAAAACTCCATCCAGGTATCATCAATCTGAATAAAATATTCTTCTGGGTGAATAAAGTAATGGAATTTATCAGAAAAGCAATCTTTGCCAACATGTTATGAATGTAGTTGTGCAAGACTGTGTCAAAGGCAGAGAAAAAATGCTGCAGTAATCAAACTGTAAAAGGAGGAGAGTCAAGAAGTTTATTTTAGCTGGGTGAATGGGTAAGAAGAGGCATAACCTAGAAATTTTATATAAAAGAACTTGAAAGATGTAGACTTGACACAAAGAGCCCCAAACACCTAATTCAGAGGTAATATCCAACTCATGGACAGATGTGACAGACACAGTGTAGTGGCACATGGGGAAAGGAAAAGCCATGAATTCTAAGTCATCCCCAATTAACCAGAGATTAAAGACAACATTATAGCAACCAATGTCATCTTCAGTCTTCCTTGCCAGATGGAGTAGTGTCAATGAACTTTAGTCTACTAAAATGGTGTATTGTACTATGTTACTACATTGGAGACTCATTTTTTTTCTGTACAATACTCTTAAGACTACACACAGTATACAGGCAGGCTGTGAAGTACAGCACAGATCAGGAAAAACAGAAGTTTCTGCAGCTTAGAGATTGGACTATAGCAGATATGCTTAAGAAATTGTTCCCATTACATCTGATGATTAATAGGTGAATAATAGCAACGGGTTAGAAAGGGAAGGTAAAGGGAAGGCAAGAAAAGGTAAAAAGGGACAACAAAGGGGATTCTCGCATTTCTTAAGGCTGTATTCTGTTGGATACAGCCAGACATCTAATATCCTTTTCCCTTTGTTTACCCTAAGATTTTGTTTTAATTGCTGTGAATACTTCCCAGATAGCTTGCCTTTTTAAACTGTGGGGGGAATCTGAACACACTAGTCCAATAGACACCTCAGTTAAGCAAAAATTGCCAACACACTGGATTTACACAATAATTTTTTTGCAATGATATTGCATTGCTGACTCATTCAGTTTGTCATTTGTAATAACTAACAATCCCTGATGGTATTATTGACTAGTAACCACTTTCATCACTTTATACTTGTGCTCTGGTTATCTGCCTCCCACATTAGCCACTTGACAAGGTTGGTTTGTTTATTGATGCCAGTTCATTTCTTCAGTCGTATTATATCTTATTAACCATGTTCTCTATGCATGTGATACCTACTGATTTCATGTGAGCCCAGTGCTATTATCAAGCTTACTTATAAGTTGAAATACTATTCTTCATTGCATTTAAGACAATTGTTCATCAGTACCTCACTAATCTAGCATCAATAAAGAATCAAAAAGAAAAGTATTAATTGTTGCTTTTCATGATGCCTGGTAGCTGTACAGCTATTTTTAAAAATGCCTATTTTGTTTTGCTGCAAGAATATCCTTGCATCCACTGAAACTGTAAGATTATATTTTTGGGGGGTGAGGGGTGCAGGAGGAGGAGGAAGAAAGGAGACAGAGTAAAGGGAAAACCTGAAGATAAAGTTTGAATTCTTCTCCCACTTTCACCTGACTACTCAATCTCCAAAGATAATAGTTTTCTTATATGTGCTGTACCTATGCCCACCTGAGCCTTGGTGAGGAAAAATGGGGAGGGCTTATGAGACACACCCATATTTTTGCTGATCATTATAAATTTGGGATGGAGTATTCTTTACCAAGCAGTAAGCACAGAAAGCACAGGGAATCTGTTTGAAAATAAACAAAAATACCCAAACCTTTTTTGCCTCAGGCACGGTTCAGTTTCTACACAGAAATAGTTTGCTTTTATTCGTTTCACTGTTATCTTGATGACTCTACTCACGGTGGGCCAGGTGCCTCAAAGCCAGCACTCTGCTACTGGTTCTCAGTAGTCCAAATCTTGACCCTTCTTTGGCAGTCCCACTATCTTAACAGGAAACATTCATGGCACCCATAGCACCCCTCAGCACAGATGAGGAAAAGTCTTTACAAAATAAAACTAGAGTTTTATTTTGTAACTACAGTCAGTCCGTGTGCTATAGCTTCAATTTTACAAAAACCTTTTAACTATCTGTGTTTCACAACTGGATTTGTCCCACTGACCACATGGGAAGTGAAAAGCAGTAGTGTGTTTTCATATTTATTTAAACTGAGTAGGAAACATAGTTTGGTTCAAAGTGTTATTTGAGGAGGTAAAGACAGATTTTCATCAAAATTAATGACAACATCAAAAGAGCTGTCTGAATTCCCAGATAACCAGAATGGAGTGTACAAACAGAAGTCTCCAGGCTCACCATATTGGATCTGTGTGTGTGCGCACACCACTAGGAACAGCCTTTGAAAACACATTATTATTTTCAACCTACCTCAAGAAGCTTAGAAGCTGTAGAAAAAGGTGAACATTTTGCTAAAGTGACTAAAAGGCTGTTTAAAAAAAAACTTTTGTTTTTAAAGCAAGATATGCTCCAAAGCTACCAATATGGCTCTCTGAAGAAGTACTTAACAAGCTGCCCTGACGCAACGTGTTTCAATCTGCACACACGAAAAAGGCTTTTAGCTACCAAAAACTGCATTCAGTATTTCAAAGGGCGCTCTGCTGGGGGAAGAGGGTGAAAGGTAAGCTGCAGAAGACAGACTGACAGCCCTACATCACCAAAAAGAGACTGCGCGATTAATGAGGTTATTATGTTCAGGCAACTGGTTTATATTAGAGTGGAAAAGAAAAGGGGCATTTACTAATATAGGCTGTACCCTTTTCTGTGAAGGCTTCAGTTACGGAGAAAGAGCAAATACCTGCTTGCCAGCTTCCACACCCTCCTAATGCTTTTTAAGCCACGAGATCCTGGGAGACAAAACGGGGGGCCGCAGTGCCGCTGCCAGCAGGCGCCTGCGGCCGCAGCGCCGGGGGTAGGGCGCCGTGGCTCCGCAGCGCGGGGCCGCCGAGGCCGCGCAGCACCGCGGCGCGGCGCGGCGCTGCCCTCCGCGCCCCGCTCCGCGCCGGGGGTCGCGGCGGCGGCGGCGCCCCCGCCCGCCTCCTCATCGCCAAGATGGCCGAGCGCCGCCGCCACAATGCGGCGCCTCGGCCTCCCCCGCCGCCGCCGCGCCGCGCCGCGCCGGCCGGGAAAACCGGAGGCCCCGGCTGGGTGACGGCGCCACGCTCGGAGCTCTCCGGCGGCGGGGGCTCTCCGCGGCGCGGCCCCAAGAAGGGGAACCTCCCGGCAATGGGCCGGGGCGCGGGACCTGCTCGTTGTGCGGGCCAGGCCCGCGCGGACCCCTCGCCCCGGCCGCCCCCCCCCCCGGCGCAGCCCGGTTGCGGCGGCAAGATGGAGCCTCCCCAGTGCGGGAGCCGGGACGCAGCAGCCTGCAGGCGCCGCACCCCCGCCCGCGCTGCGGTCGCAGCCCCGCTGGTACCTGCGCAGCCGCGGAAGGCTTGATGCCGGCAGAACCCTGGCGTCAGCTTCGCGCCGAGACCGGGCGGCCGCGGGGGGGTCTTTCCGTACGGACTCGGGCGCTGCAACGGCCAAGGCTGGGCTGTGGACTGTACACCAGCCACCACTCCGCGCTCTCCTCACTGCCTCCCTCTAGCTCCCACCGCTATTTAAGCAGCCGCCACCTCCGGCGGCCACGCCACATGGGCTGACGGTTTACTCCGTGGCGCAGTCCAATGAGAGCCGGGGCAGGGCCACCCGGAGCCGGCCCCAGGGTGATGCCAGCCCCCTGTCCGCCGGAGCCTCTCCGCGGGAGGAGGGGACGTGAACCCGCTCCTCAACCCGGGCCGGGCCAGGCGCGGCGTCCCGTGCCCCGCCCCCGAGCCGCAGGCTGTTAGAGGCCGGGCCCGGTGGGTGGCACCCGGTTTCGCTCGGGCCCGCGGCGGCGGCCGCTGGCCCCCTGCGGCCGCAGCCCCCCCCCCCCGGCCGCCCCCATGCCCCCTCCCCCAGTCGGGTGTGCACACCGTGGAACTACTCGAGCGCCAGTGCGGGCACTGTGGCCGCAGTGAGGCGTACGGAAACTGCGCGAGGGCCGGCAGCCGACAGAGGCCGGGCCGCACCGCGTCCACGCGGGCCGGCGGCGCACAAAGAAAGGGGCGCTCCCCCTGGACGCTCGGTCACAGGCCGGCCCCCAATCCCGAGGCGGGGCGTGTGGGCGGGGACGCCGCCCGGCCAATCGCGAGGCCCATGAGGGTGTTGCTAGGCGATAAGGCGATGTGGTGACTGCTGAGGGGCGGTCGCAGTGCCGCCGGCGAGCGAGCAGCGCCCGCGCGTCGCCGGAGGTCGTTCACCCCGGCGGAGTGCGGCCCCGGGGTTACCACAGGGCAGGCGGACACGCCGGCCAGGCATGCGTTGCCTCGGGCCCATCGCTCCGCCGTGACTAGCGGTAGACTGGCGGAGCGGGCGGGGAGCTGGGCCGCGGCAGAGGCCACCCCGCTCCCCGCGGCGCCTGCCTCGGGCTTTCTCACTCTTCACAAGTGGAAAAACTGACGCTTGTGTAAGGTACGGCGAAGGGCACCTTCTAGCCACTTTATCCGTATTGTGTACTACCTACATTAAAGCAAAATACTGAACAATAAATTTATACAAAACTTCATTTGAAGGACTTCTTTTTGGACGGAGTGATTGTCCCTCCTGCCGTTCAGCTGGCAGATTTGGGTCCACGTGCCAGGATGTGGGGAGCATGGGTATCCCATCTGCGTGAACAGCATGCTGTGGTCAGAGGTCCCATCTTGATTAGTGCTCCTCACTACTGCCAGAGGGGCACAAAAGCACCACTGGTTCAAAACACCACTCGATTATGACCTTCTGTGAGCAGAATTTTTGCCTTTATCCAGATATCCTCAATACTACATAGACAACCACCAAGACTGCACCTTTAATCTTTGCTTTACCTTTTGAGTGCTCTGTGAACAGGTGGAGGTGGAATTCTCTCTTTTTTTTATAGGCTTTCCTTTCTTTGTATAATTCAAAAGCATTCACAGTATCATCTCATCACTGTTTTCCTTCTTCTTCTTCTTCTTTTTTTTTTTTTTAAGAATCAATATCCAATTGGTTAAGTATTTTGTTCCTAAAATATGTGAATTTCCCCCCTACATTTAGTAAATACAAAACTAGCATAACCTCCCCATACAGGATTCAAGCAACACATTTATATAATTTATTATTATTATGCATGCTTTGTTAACTTTCAGCATGCTTACGCTATGTTCTGATAGTTACTGTAAAACAAAAGTACAATGATTGAACTCTTCGCCCCCCCTCCCCATCATGAGGAAAGAAGTGGAAACAACCAACAGCTGTCTTCTTCCCTTACCGACAGTTGCCTTAGGGAAACTGAATAAATTAAAATTGCCTGCCTGGCAAAAGGTTGGCATGACCAGGCATGCCAGCTGAAACACTAAAAAACAAAACCGCCACCACTACCCCCAGAAAGACCCAAACCCACAAAGGCATTTCTGAAGTCTGCAGCACAGCAGTTTATACCTATGATACAAGAAACAGAGTAGCATTTTTTCAAGATCAGATGTGGTATTACAAGATTATGGAACTGCTCCTTTTCTAATGAGTTGACACTGCTTTTAATGCAACAATCATAAATGCACAGAATCTCATTGCAATGAAATACTCAGCATCTCCACAGTTCAATAAAAACATGGAACCAGAAGTTTTTTTTTTAAAAAGCTGTTTTACAGGATAACCTGCAATTAATATCAACTTTGGAATTTATACATTGTGCTCTAGAAATATGCAATGAGAGCTGTAATTGTGGTGTGATCTCAGCCAAAATTCCTGTGCTTGTTAGAAAACACTATGTTTTGAGCTGCAGAAAGAGCTCATTCAGGGCCTGGTTCAAGGGAATGCATCATGTTGTTCTGGCTCATGAACAATGTCAAATGTTGAATCAAATGACAGGACTTTCAAGTAATAAAATGATTTAGAAAGAAGCCCACAAGATCTCTCAGGCCTCTTATTGGCTTAATAACATCCCAATGGAATTTAATTGCAGATTTAAGCATCTGATTATATTCCCATAACATCTTTATACTAAAGTAAAACATTTTCAACAGGAAATAGAAAAAAAAATTCAAATTGTTCTCAAAATGATTACTACCATATTATCAGATGCTACAGGGACCAGCTGTCTGCAAATACTACCAGAGAAGGAACTTTAAAAAGACAAGTGCTACAGAAAAAAAGTGCTGGTAGGTGAGTGGCTCCATTCCTTCTTTAATCCTGTTTATATTTTATATTTGCTTTCAACTGTAACAGAGAACTAAAGTTCACTTCAGTGATACAACTTGTAGTAAAGTTCAATAACAAAGTATCTCAAGACAGCTCATTGTTGCTGGAACTTTTGACACAAGTACACTGATAACTTGTTTAAATGTCCTGGTGTGGTTCATAACTACACAGGTATCCCTCATTCCACCGCAACTCACTCAGGATTTCTTTTAGCTTCATCTGTTTTAAGACTTATTTCTTACAGTACTTCTGAAAGATTCTAAGTGAACATGTTCTTCACTGCTTCAAACTTTGTATAAGCTCTTGTTAAAGAAAAACAGTATTACTGGTGTGATGACAGAATTTTGATTTTATATTCTTTCATACTCTCTCAACAGGTGGAAACTACTATAGAAGATGAGAAACAATACAAATTCACGTGTAATCTTTTCAGTCCTCTTTCTTTCAAGTGGAAAGATAGCTGCACAGGTTAATTATAAGAAAACCAGGAAGTTGATGTATCCCCCTTATAAGCTAAAAACACATTTACAGTTTCTCAACAAAATATTTGCTAAAGATCTGCTACCTTTGCCTAGAGGCAAAAGGATTTACTTATGTATCAACTGGGCATTTCTAAATCCATGATGCAATATTTAACATATATAATTAAAATAAATCAGTATTAACAGTGAGCATGATAATCTTATCATTTATGCAGATTAATCCTTTATTTTAGCTTGCAGCATGAAACAGGGTATTTGTTCTCTCTTTTGGTCTCAAATATCCCAACTTTACATATAAAAATGAACACCAAAGCCAATATTTAAATCTGATTCATGGGTTTAAAAATAGATAAATAGCAAGTGTGGACATGAAATTTGCTGCCAACAAAGAAATCAATCTTTAATGTTGTAGTTACGGATTTTTGGCGCGTTGGAAGAGATTTTTGGCTTTATGAGATGAGCACAAGACAAATTCCTGGATTTTAACTTCTGCTGAACTTCCAGCCTGGTTCCTGTGACAGTCAAATGTGTAGCTGGCATTTCAGCTTTATCCTTGGCTTTGATATTTTGCTGAGATTCTTCAGGTATCTCAGTCGTACGTGTAACTTCAAAGTCCACTCCTCGAAAAAAAGAAATAAAATTACTTTGTAGTTATGCTCACATTTAATCATAAGACTGGATAGTTAAGGAAAATCAGTTTACTCTTGTCCTCTAACTATACTGCCTTCATAGTGCCATATTATCAAAGTCTTATATTGGGCAACTGAACCTTTCTGCAATAGTAAACACAGGGGGCATAGAACTGTCCACTAAGGCCTGCCAAGCCGATATAAAAATACAACAGCATCTCCTGATCAAGCCTTGCTTCATCTGTACCTCTTCATCCTCAGTTAGCATCAGATTGCTTAATAGAAGAGGAAAGACAACAGGAAGGAAGGTCTGGAAGGTCTGTATGACTGTTCAGTTCAAGCACTATTATCTACTCAGCTATTTTTAACACCACATTTTACAAGTTCACTCCTCTCTGCTTTCTGAGAGAACGTCTATATCAATCAAAGCAATACCATCACTGGATAACATGACATAGTTAGACTTGCTTATTCCCATATTGTGAAATGGTGATAAATCAGTCATTAGTTGGCTGCAACAGTGAGATCTTATGTTTCAAAAAATCACCAGCAGCCGTAAGAGCTGCAGCAAAGTGTTTTACGAAAAGCATGATCCAAAAGGCTCTAAGGTAGTTCTGTGGGCTTAATTGATGATTTCTGCCAGAAGAACATCTTGCTCCCAAGAAGGTACCAGCAGTGAACTTCCAAAGCTGTTTCATTATCAGAATCCCTTTTTTCAGGGCATGGTACTTTAAAGAAGTTTTTTTATTTGCCAGGTTTAATAACTGAAAAACAATGAGAAAGCTTAAGGTGCCTGTCATGGAACACTTTGGGGCCTCTGTCTTGAACATATTCTATATAGCAACCCATCGACACCCAGTGAAAGTTATCTAGGATTTTTAATAGGAATGCCACATTCTCATTACACAAATAAAAGGATGTCTTGCTAGAGAAACTTTATAATTATGCTATTACATGAAAAAAGATTAATATCCAGACGCTTCACCCCTACTCATCTCCTGGAATGAAAGATACGGACTTGAGAAGACATGAAGACATGGAGGGAGGAGGATGGGACACCCTCTCCCCCCAAAATAAAACTCAACAGACCAACAGATGCAACTCCCCTAATCTCATAATTCTAAAAAAAGTCACATGTGAGACAATGGAGTACAGGAGAACACAGTTTTAATAAAGGAATGAGGTATAGAGGGAAGAAACTTAGGATGTCCTATTTTGTTCAATGTTGTCGTATTTTGTTGAGTTCTTCTTTTTCTTCATTCTCAACTCATTCTGACTACGCATGAAAGCTACATTACTACCATCATCACGTGTGGTTGTTTCATCTTTTTTTCAGAAGAAGGTGTACACAGTGGAATACTTTGTTATCTAAAATATTGATATGTACTAGGCGGAACTAACTGAAAAAGTAAGATCTTAGACTGGGAAGCAGGGAGATTGGTATTTATACTCACATGAGTTCACACTGCAGTGTCTCACATTATTCTCTGAAAACACTCTCTTCAACTAAATGAACTTTAGTCTCATCACAGGTTTCATTAGGTAAGGTAAGTGGAATTGGTCAATCAGTATTCATTGTAAGCTTTAAGTAATGTTTACAGGTGTTTGGCTCCAGCCACTTAATCCTTATTTTTCAAGGCACTCATATTTTAATCTCAGATTTTCTACAGGAATCCAAAGCAGACAGCAGAAGTAAGCATAATGTATTTGCAAAAATGTCCACTGCAGTATTCTAAACAAATTGGAATGTTTTGAGCATGAAAGGCTTTGGTCACAGGTACAATCCAACCACAGAGAAAGAGTTGCACAAATTGTCAAGAATAGGTTATTAGCAGGATAAGATAAATTCTCATAGTCAACAGAATGTGATAGAAATTCTGAAAAAAAGTTTTATGTGGAAGCTTAGCATCACTCACAAAGAAAATCAAAACCATTCTTAAATTATGGAATGAATGAATCAATTGATTCTATGATTCATAGAACTGAGGCTTTATAGGTCTATCCTAAACATGACACTGTGACTGTACACTTTTCAAAATCACTTTTACATTCAGGCTTAGTTTGAACCAGTTGTTCACCCATGAGTGTGAAATCTCTGCATTGGGTCAGCTTGATAGTGTTTGTTATTACAGGTGGTGAAGGCTCAGTGTAATCTTGTGTCACTTGTATACTATGGATATGAGATCGAGTTGTTCAGCTTGCCACCTAGTGGTTACCTACAGCTGTTGAAGATACGAAAGAAAATTAATGCTTGGGGCCATGGGAGACCTTTGTGTGTCTTTTCTGTCCAGGAAAAAGGACTTCAGTCATTACAATGCATTACCTAGACCCCTGCTACATTTGTCAGCTGATAAAGTAGAATTTCATGACAATATCAACATTTCAGAAAAATGCAGGAGGCTGTGTCTGAAATGACACGGATATAGCTTCAAAGATTATTTTGCTTGAACAGGAATGGTAGCAGAACAGACTCGCTCTCATTTTTGCTCCATTTAAGAGCACTGAGGTCAGGTCCATAAATAACACACAGGCAGTGGTGCTTATTGACAGCCTGTTTTGAAGGATTCCCTCGGTTTTGGGGGGCCTTTTGAATCTGATCAAGGAAATGACTTTCAGAAAAATGTGGGAGGTCCTAATCTTATAGATCTAAAGGCAAACAAACCAAGCACTAATATGCACTCATCATCTGAAATAATGTTATATTTGTTGCTTTTGACTGTAATTATAACTAATAAGGGCTATAAATTAGTTAGAGGTTTGGAACATCATCACAAGCAAACAAGCATCTTCTATAAATAATTTAAAGTTTCGGACTGTACTACTATAGAAATTTAAAACAATGAAACTGCAAACAGGCAGGCTAGTCCTATAGTATTATAATATTGTGCCACAGGAAAAGATAAAGAATCAACATGCAACATTAGAAATGCTATTTAAAACTGCAAAATTCTAAGAGAACACTGAATAAGGACTCTCACATGTCACTGCTTCTGCTTGGAATTGTTCACCTGTATGAAGGACCTCAAAAAAAAAAAAAAAAAAAAAAAAAGGGAAGAAGAAAAAGAATAAATAAAAGAAAAAAAAGTGCATCTAACTTGCAAGCTTTTTAACTCGCTTTCAAATCAACTTTGCTAATAAGAAAGAACTAATAAGACCATAGTTAAGAGTTTAAAGTGCTTTTGAAAATGTACCTAAGATTTTAGAGTACTGAAATGCTTAACTCATCTTCTATTTGACCTCTGCTGACTACAGTCAGACAGAGATTAACATACACAGATAGTTTTACTTCCCTGCAACTAAAGAGACAGAGGCAGACATGTTGTATGAGCAAAATGAAATTTCCGCAAACTGAAGCCTTAATTTCAAAAACTGGTCCCGAGCTATTTACTTAGGGCTACTTGCACTTCTGAAGGAACACCAACTCAAGCAGTTCCTATTCAGGAGGAGAACATAGAGGTGTAGACTATGTAACTAGGAGATTAGTTAATATTTGTAAAACACTTCAATGATGAAAAGTTTTATTTAACATGGAAGAGAAACCATCATTCCTCCTCAGACTGGAGCCAGAAAGAAGCAGATCTCTTTCTGTTTGTTAATGTTTTACCAGACTTTCTCTAGCCAGCTTTTTACCCACATGTATTGCTCTTAGAACTGTCAGTGATGTCAAAGCTGTTGAAATTCTGTCTAGTGTGGAAACATTTAAGATAACTTTTGATCCATTAAGTGCAGAATTTCAGACCATGGGGCTTAGCAAGTAACAGTAACAAAAAGAATTACAGTAAAAGAAACTCTTGTATCTAAGTTCAACCAGAAAAGTTACTTTGCTTCCCAACAGCTTGGTCTTTTTCTTCCTTAGCTTACAACATAATACCCAAAGGACCATAGTCCTGGGTAGCTGTGGGTGTGCAGTTTCTCAAAATGTGTGCTGGGACTATCCACTGCAATTGGAGCCCTACTCTGGCATGAATAATTGGAAATTTCATCTACTTCAAAAGCGTATTCAGACTCTGAAAGTGACCAGTTGGGACATTCTTAGTGCAGATATAGTTGCCTTATGCTCTTGTTCCCTCTGCACTGACCCTAGTCTCTGTTGACCAAAGGAGAGACAGCTGATCATGAACTTTTCACATGGTAACACAATGCATCAGTCACAGTATTGGCTTCACTCTAAAGGTGATCTTACAGCCAAATTTTAATAGGTGATGTTTGCTTTCTTGACTTTTTTCTTCAGAAAAATTAAGAGCAAGCAGAAAAACAACAGCAAGTAAAAACTTTATAAACTGACCTTGAAGAAAAATAAATTCCAGTTTTCTAAATGTTCTACAAACAAAAATTCCCTCCCTTTCCTCTAATATTCTGAAAACTGATAAAAGCTCTGTAACCCACAAGTGAATAGAGAAACCTTGCAGCCTATACAGAACCTAAGCACACTGTTGGATAACTATGTAATGTTTTCTGCAGAAAAGCACACAACTCCCCTGACAAGCATCTTTCTTTTGAGAATGGCCTAGCATTCAAAATGCATGTGTCATGGACCACCAGTCAAAGTCTCCCAGCTGCTCTCAACCTGCACAGGGTACAGAAAGGAAATACAGAAGCGTATTTGTTACCATTTAGTACAGTTTCTGTATGTAACTGATGTTTTCAAATTCAGCCTGGCTTGCACTTGTCTAACTCAGTTGTAGGATCTTTTCCTTTCAATAATATAATACCACGAAAAACAGCTGTGCAAGGAACCTGTATTTCTAAACCTTTTACTTCTACTTATCTACAAAATTAACACAAAATTTATTTTAATCCATCTCATTCCTACAGTACAAACTCCATACCAGTAGGCAGAGTAAGGAGAGAGAAAAATAGAATATTTCTTAGTCCTCTGACTTGATGGAAAGCTTCCAGAAATTTGGAATTTGATAGTGAGACGAACAAAGCATATAACAGTCCATTTCAGTGATTCAGTGTTAACTTCTAAGTCAAAAAAACTCCCCCAAACACACTGTCACCATGAATCATGTCATATGCTGGAAATACAGCAAATAGTAGAGCTTATTTGAAGTGCCAACCATTTTATGTCCCAACTGGCTGTATTGTACATGAAAAAGCACTGAATGAAGCTGTTTAACAGGTTCAGAAAATAATTCTTATGTTACATCTTCTTTCACCAGAAATGCCATAAAACATTGTTACTGGTGTAAAAGATTTGCATAGTGTTGAACTTACAAAAGAAATGCTTGAATAAGCAATCTAACTTGCTTGCTGTTGTTCCACATTGTTTGTTCCTGAGCTTTCAACTCTGTGTGCACCACTGCTGTTTCAAAGCCCAGCAGCCAGTCATGCAGTCTTAACCACAGTTCTCTCCACTATGTGTTTAATGAATATATTAAATTCAAATGAGCAGCTTTAAACAAGAAAGAGTGAATTAATTTTCTATAGCACAGATATTTTAAAAAATCCAGATTTCTGCTAAAATCAGAAGTAGAATTCCTTGAAAATTTTATATACTCTGCTCTGAAAACATGGCCATAGACTTGCAGAAAACGAAGATTTTGATTTTATAACATTGTTTTCAAAAATTTAGAAAATTAACTGACAATCTAGCAGAATTAAGGATATAATTTGGATGGTTTCCTGGAGGAGAGAGCCAAGCAACATGAAAGAATTTCAAAAAATTCTATTCCTGCGATGCAGTATTTCAGGGCCTGCACATAATGAGTAAGAAACTCCTTTCTTAAGTGTTTTTTAGGGTGAAACTGGATGCACAGAACAAATTAAGGATGCATTCAGGAAAATGTCATCGCTTAATGTTGTTTCACTTGTTTTATGTCATCAGTAACCTCTTTTTTTGCTACTCTCTGGACCCCCAAAAGTCTCACAGTAAGTTTTGCAACTGTGTCTGGAAATTTCTAGACATTAAGAAACTGATGTCCTTGTAAGGCTGCCAGTGGTATTGCATCATACACACAGCAGCATGAGACTGCATGGCATTATCAGCAATGTTTCAAAGACTCCTTTTGCTTAAACTGTCAATATAGGCCTGACCTGAAATACTCTTCCTATTTCAGTCCCAGCCCCACAAAAAAAGCACATGAATCATGACAAGTAGATCAGTACTACTTCCATTCCTGTCCTGAAAGTCTGTCAATGCATATTAGCATGTCCCTGCAATACAATGCCACTGTGAATAATTACACTTATAACCCATTTTTTCATTTTGAAAGCCCATTTAGATACCAATTATTTTTGTGTGCCACTGAAAAGGGTTCATTGCACCTATACACTGATTTAAAAATGGAAGCATGGTAACATAGATTGGAAGGACCCTCTAGAGATCTGTAGTTCAACCTCTTCCTCAGAGCAGAACTAACTTCAAAGTTGTATTAGATGGCCCAGGTCTTTGCCTAGTCAAGTTCTGAGTTATCTCCAAGGATGAAGATTCCACAGACCCTCTGAGCAAAATGTCACAGTGCTTATTCCTCTCTAGTAAGAGCAATCAGATGATCCCTTGCCTTCTCTTCTCCATGCTGAAAAACCCACCCCTCTCAGTCTCATCCCATACATCAGGTGTTCCAGCCCCCTACTCAACTTAGTGACTCTCCATTGGATTCACTCCAGTTTGCCAATCTCTCTCATACCAGAGGGTCCAAAACTGGACACAGTATTCCAGATGCAGCTTCAGAAGTGCCAGATAGAGGGGAATAATCACTTTCCTTAACTAGCTGGCTACATTCTTGCTCATGCAGGCCAGTATGCAGTTGGCCTTTATCACTACACAGGAGTATCTCTGTAATGGTAACGGGCCACTACAAATAGAAAGCTAACTTCAGAAGTCTAAATATCTGCCATATTACTCCACAGCTATCACCAGATCTCAGAAATAATAGTGGTAACAATAAAACCAAAACCTAAACAGTCCCTCTCAAGTCTCATTCTAAGAAACAATTTATTGACACTCAGCCTTCCCAATCTAAAACAACAAATAAAAAACCCACCTTAACTTGGAATATTCTGGAGAAATATTTGTCTGCGAATTTATAAAGACCTTCAATATAGAAGAGTCTATGACACTCCTGGGTATGCAGTCTAATATTAGCCATTCTTACAGTTTTTCCATTATTACAAGTTAAGGCCATTACTTTGTGTCCTATCCATAGCAGATGTAAGAACAGTTTTCCAAAGTTTTGCTGATGAAGGATTACTTCATGAACAGAGTAACAGTTTGGGAAAAACATAACACTCATCTGCAATACAGTGCTCAACATAATGGCTACCATTAGAAAGTTCATTTACAGTTTGCATGTGAAGAAGCTAAACTTTGGAACTACCAGTGTATTTCATTACTCTTTGCAGCACATTCTGCTTCTCTATGCCCTAAGTAATCATTTTTTCAATCATTTTTAAAATCATGATTTCTGGACTTCTTCTCATTCTTTTTCTCTCCTGTTCGCCCACATTGTTGAAATGTAGCACCCCAAAATGGGACTTCCAGCAGAGGTCTCACTAGAAGTAGGCAGGATTGGGAAGATTACTGCCCTTGCCTTAGAAACAATACTCCTGCTAAAAGTTCCAAGTACTTGTGTTTTTTCTGCAACCATGTAACACTGATTAATGTTCGATCTGTGACCTCAGTTTTACCCTCTCCTCTCATCCCAACTCTGACACCATCTTACCATCTGGCATGTAATGCTGGGATTCTGCCTCACATATTAGATTTTTTTTTCTTTTATTTTGGTTTTTTAGTGTCCCAACTTGTTTCACTGGATTATGAAAAATTAGTAAAGAAAAAGCTCTAGCTCACTGGGTGCACACGACATATACCACATCATACCCATGATCTCACTTTTGGCCTTTAGGCCTTAGTACATTGAGTAATAATGTGGCTATAAAACTGCCACAAACCTTAAGCAAAGGTACATGTCAAATTAATTTTGCTTAAGCAAAGACTTGTCAAATTATGATTTGATCTACAGGCACATGGCAGCACATGAACTATTCAGTTCTCAGAGAAACACCTGAATATCTATTCCCAAATAAAATTTGGGCTTTATCCAGATAGAAGAGTATTTGCATTTTCCAAAATTCTTTTAGTAAAAGGTGAGAGTATTTAAAACAATAGCATTAACATCAGAGAGCTATGTTGGCATTTCTCTTAATTGTTGGATATTTCCAGCAAGAGTAAAAGTAACTAAAATAGTTTATTAGGATCTTCAGATGGTGATTGCAGGACTATAATATCAGTAGCATTCATATCAAAAATTAGAGGAAGAGGGCAGAACTCACTACTTGCATTCTTCTAGAAGAGTCAAATACTATGATTACTTTGCAAAGCATGCTTACCTTGGCCAGTGTTGTTTTGAGGACTGAGAATAGAAGGACTTGATCCCATTTCTAAAGTGTGCCAAATACCTTGGCAGGAACGATGTGTTCTAGATGAAGAAAGACAGACCTGCTGGGCTTGACTAGGACTCTCTCCGAGTGGCTGACTTGCAATGAGCTCTGAGGATGTACATGCCTTTTGTTGCACTGCTTCACAATTTTCAGCGGAGGTATCCAGCCGAACCTGTGAAATTCAAACATAATCTTACAAGGATACATACTCTTCATATCAACGATATCTGGTAATTGGTTAAACTTAATAGTGGGATCCTAGCCTTAAAAGAGACAGAAAGTTTCAGCACCTTAGAGACGAGCAGAAGCAGAAAGATGTTACCTTTAATTTTGAAAGGTTGTACAAGAAGATGAATGATAATATGGTAAAAGTGATTGAGATACCCTAATTTAAGTGTTAAGTAGCATAAAGCTCTACTACAGATAATAATTTGTACATGAACAATGACTAACTTAATATATTTATATATTCTTTTTTGAAGCTTTCTCGAAAATGACTTTTGAGCAACTGCAACAGATGCATCCAACTGAGGGCAAGTTTGATAATAAAACTGCACTGTAGCTCCAGGGATGGTAATTCTATTTCTTCCCTACAGCTGCTTGGAGCTTCTTCTTCATTTAAGCTACAGTAGGCATTTAGAGAAGAGAGCCTTGAGAGATGTGTGTTTGCGTTGCATACTGATGCTCCTTACACGAAATGTTATATTAACACAGATAACCCACAGCCTCTAAAAATACTACATTTATAGCTTAGCATGCTGCTACACTGCTAGATTTAAAATAATCTATTATAAATAATACTAAATAAAATCATGTTATATTTGGATCAATATGGTCCAACCTTCCCTCCCAATATTTTCGTAATAAATCTGTTCACAATCTCCATTTCTTATTGCTGTTATTATCATTGTGTTCGTTGCTCAACTTTATATTCACAGGGATGCTCTTCCCTTTCATTTTTTCCCATGATCAAGTTACAGAAGAAAACCCACAGAGAAGTACTTAAAAAAAAGATTTTTCAAAAAAAAATCACATTACCCCCAAAAGTTTTATAACCTTCAACATGTAGCAATTAAAGTGAGATCTGATAAAAGGTTAAATGCTTCAGCCCTGTCACAGAAGAATAAAATAAACATCAAAAAAGTCTTTAGCTTTTTAGCATCAGCAGCAGGTCAAAGGAGATGATTATTCCTCTCTACTCAGTGCTGATGTGATCACATTTGAAGCATTGTGTCCAATTATAAGCTCCCTGGTACAAGAAAGACATTGACATACTGGAATGAGTCCAGTAGAAAGTCACGGAGATGATTAAAGGATTGGAGCATCTGACACATGAGGAGAGGCTGAGGAAGCTACAACTGTTTAGCCTCAAGAAAAGGAAGCTCAAGGGGGACTGCAAGGGAGGTAGGGGTGCAGTAAAAGAAGACTGAGACAGACTCCTCTCAGTTGTATCCCATGGAAGAACAAGAGGCAATGGTTAGAAATGAAAACACAGAAAGTTCCACTTAAACATAAGGAAAAAACCACTTCTTTACCGTGAGGGTGATCAAACACTGGAACAGGTCACCCAGAGAGGTTCCCAGAGGAAGTATTTCCCCAAGTGAACTTGGTTAATAATTCTACTGCAGTTGTATGCCTCAGAGCACCAACCTCGCCCTTTCTGAAAGAACATTGTTTACTGCCCTCAAAACTAAAACGACAATCAGCTACTCTGACTCAATCATCACAGGAACAAATCTGCTGATCAATTAAGTAAAGTACATAGTGAAATCCTGACTTCACTGAAGTCACTGGGAGGTCTGCCACTAACTTTTGCAGGAGTCAAGATTTACGCATTTTTGTCTCTAATGAAAACTGCAATTTAACTATTAATATTGTATTTTAATTATAAAAGATGAGAGACAGGTTAGTTACACATTCTATCTTCATATATGTAAACATGCTATTGCAATAATTTGTATGAGTGCTTTAAAATCCCACCAATGTGACTATTTGGAAATATGCTCACTGAGTAATCATTTTCAAGTTTATCTTAGAACATATCGTAAATACCTTCAAATGGTCTTATCCTACTCATTTAAAACTAAGCTTTTTGAAACTTACACTTGTAATTCAGCATTTCTGCAGAGTAAATAATGCATTTCTGTGGCATTAACACAAATGTTTCTGATTTTCTGGGGTGAAAACCATGTTAAAAAAGTTAGTTGTCAAGTTCTAAAGATAACCCCTCAAGTATAAATCTTCCAAGGAACCAAAGGAGCATTTTTATCAGGCTTAGCTCAAAATGCCTAAATGCAAAGAGTTTTAAGGGAAGTTATATACTTGGAAATAGAATTGCCTTAGCAGCTCATTATCACTAAATTTCAGAAGAGTACGTCATTACCTGTGTTGCAAGCTTGTACTGTAGATGCTCTAAAGCTGAAAGCTGACACTGTGCTCTTTTGACAAAATCTCTTGGAAGAAGACTACCAGCAGCTACACAAACTGTGCAGCACTTAGAGCTAACAGGATGCCCAAGCCCTATAAAAGATGAAAAAATATTGAGGAAAGCATTCTCTCTTGTTATTCTATTGTCACTATTGCATTCCCTGCAGGTGTTTATAGCAGGTATAAATGAATCACAGAACACAGCAACTTCTTATTGCAGATGAATTCAACACCACGTGAGAACCTAGAAACACCTCTTCCTGCTGTTTCTTTTTTTTTTTTTTTTTAATCTTTGCTTCACTGTCAGAGTGATTGTTACATGGAATTTACATGTCTACAGTGAAGTTTATTTACATTATATCTACTCTCAATTCAAGCTTACTTCATAACAAGCCTATTTGGCTTCCTTTCAAATTTTAATGAGAAATTATTTTTTATTCCAAAAGATAAACTGCTTCTTTTCTGCCCTTAAAAGAGAAAAGTCTTAATTCAGCTTCTGTTTCCCACATGGAATCTAAGCACCAGGGAATCCTTCCTCAGAATGTTCATCCTCCCAAAATTACTGCCTACAGACTGTCCTTGTTCTGTTTTAGCACCTATCACAGAATAATTTTACTTGCAACAATTAGTACTGCATTCTCAAAGAAACTGTCCAGCTCAAGGATCTGCCAGGTCCAGTGTTTTATTTTCATATCAAAACTTAGCTCTCTCCAGCTCAAAAGATGAAGTGATTTCCAGATTTTAGTTTTATTCTAAATATGTGAGCTAGTATTCTCCTATAGAATAAGTTTACCTTCCTTTGATACCATTCCAAGTTCTGCTCTGAGCCTGTTTCCCATTTCAATTAATTGCTGCTTTTCTTGGCTCAAAATCAAGATTTTTCTTAGTGCTTCTTTCAGTTTATTCTGTATTCCTTGTAGACTGCAACCCACACCATATGGAAGACCATCACTGGGCCCTACATTAGGCAATTGTTGTCCATGATCTACCATCTTTTCTTGAAGAACTTTGTTTTCTGGCCCCTGAGAAAAACAGATAACATGTATAATGAATATTTTAAAAGCGTGGTTAGACGGTCTAGAGATTGGAACAAACATGCATTAGAAGCCTGTTGAGAAAAAGTAAATTTAGTCTGAAGCCCATTTTTTGAGGGTCCATTTTTGAGTTTCTTTGTTAGCTGCACAGAACAAATTAAACCATGGACCAAACTACTATCATGGCCTCAGAAGTTTCCACAAGTAAGTTCCATCTTGTTAACTGTAAATGTAATATGATACATGTAAGATAAAAACTATATAATTGTTCATTAGAGAGCAGTTAATCTTAAGATAAAACATGAGAAAAAGAGACTTCATAGCAGATGGCAGGCTACCACAAACTTTTTCTTTGTGCAAAATGTGTGTTCGTACACATGTGGAACAGGTATGACATACAGTAAAGTTAAAAGAAAAAAAGCTGCAACATAAAGATTCTAGAATTGGTTTTGTCTCTGCAGCCCTAGCAGAGCCCACTTGCACATATGCGTCATGATATAGTATTTACTCAAAAAAAACCCACACCCTTGTTTTAAGAGCTGCATGCAGGTCCCTTTCAGCCCCCTTACTACAGCGGAGACATTTTCAGAGTCATTTAAACACTCACCATTCACTGAACATATCTCCCTATAGACCACAAGTATGTAAACATTTCACACACATTGAAATAGTTTTGCAAAAGCCTTACAGATCTGTATTTGCACTTCTGTATGTAAAGTACTGCTACATAGTAATTGTACAATCTCAATCAACTTTCAGCTAAATCACTCTGAACACTGTGATTCAAGGAGTACATGTTGATTAAGGTGTCACTGGTGGGGTGGGAGAGGGGAGAGGAGAGAGGGAGGAAGCTTTACGGTATCATGCAACTCCCAAATACTCTTTTATTCCTTTTGGATAGTTCTACTATAAAAGAGGAGAACTATGACAGCATGCACAGAAAGCACACGGGTCCACAAACATCACGAGGGAGGAGGGTTGAGAAATAAGTGCAGGGTTATAATACATAAAAATATGAAGGGACCACAGAGAAAGAAAAAAAAAAGACCGCCGCCTACGTGTACATACAGCAACTTGTACCTAAGCAATCAATGTAAGAAGTGTGAACATTTAGATTCTAACCTCATCACACTGATGGTGAAATTAAAGCGCTGAGGCTCAACATTAGGAGAGGTCAGGGTCACGTCCAATTATGGCTGGCTGTCATGCTGTGTACCACCCCTCTTGTGCAAAAAGGCAGAAGCACACCACAGGGCTAGTGCAGGAGTACCCTTTCCCTTAACTTGTGTTTCTAGGGAGTTTTTCATAAAAGCAATCACAGAGGAATTTGTTTCAGGTGACAGCTTGCAGGTTGAAGAGTTAGAAGTGGAACTCAGAAATCTTTTTATCTTTAGACCCATGTCCAGTGTAGAACTCTACAATACAAAAGACAGGAAACATGGAAAAGACAGGCACTAAAAGAGATGGAGGAAATTCTCTTAAGAGAAGATATAAAAAGAATGGAAGACAAATACACATACAGGCAAAAGTCTGTATGCCCATTTTACCAGTTGTGTGTTAAACTTTCCTCTTTTCATTAAGCTACATTTTAAGCTAAGGCACCTACCATTTTGAGACTATAGCCCCAAAACCTCTGTCAAATTAAGTGGAAAAAGAAAACCATCACTGTGGCCCTCTGTACGGACTTCATGTCTGCTCCTCTGTGTTTAGTTACCATCACTGCTCAACAGATTCCAAACTCCCTGAGGTAGAAATATTTTTCCCTGAAATTTATTATAGCCTTAAGCTCACAATTAATGTGTAATTAGAAAGCATAAGCAGCACAGAGACAAGGTAGAAGAATGTTAAGAGGTAAGGACTTTTAAAATACAGTAAAGATTTCTGAAGACATGTTGTCTATTATTCAGAAGATGGACTTAAGATTATTTGCATCTGCCGATCTAAGAAGGCTCATTATATGCTACGGAAGAAATAAAGCACAATTGTGTGTAGGAGATAGGAAAATGCTAGCTCAACATCAATGAAGTTAGCACTGACTATAGTTTTAGTACTTTGTTCACTGCAAATTTAGGCCTGCACATTTAGATTTTCACTATATGCCTGTACACATATCGCGCAAGTAATATGATATTTCACACCAAAGCTGCATATCACTGCCTGAAAAATGTTGTTTCTCTTTACCAGCCCTGAACATTCAACTGCTGTTCAGCATCATAAAACGAAGGATTTGTCTCTGGCACACAGAATGTTCAGTTCCTGTCTCAGTGTCCCCAGGGCAAAGCTACTCTCTACTTTTCCTTTAAGGCTCCTTCTCACTTAAAAAAAAAAAAAAAAAAAAAAAGCAAAAAAGCAAATTCATCTTGGACAGTAGTAAAATATTGTAAAATCCTTTCTGCAACAGGAAAGAATAACTAGTACAAAAATCAGTTTTCTTCTAATTATTCTGAAAGCTACCAAAGAGGAGAGAGAAATCCATTTAATATATACTGGTACATTTGCTACCTGTAATTTCACAGCAGGAACAAACAAAACTCCTTATGTATTCAACAAAAATATACAATTTAGATTAAATGTTAGCTGTTTAGAATGGTACATGTTTTCACACAAGCTTCCCAGGGCTCCAAAGCTTTACTTAAATATTATTTCAGTTCTTAAAGCTATTACCTTTTAATGTAATCTCTTGTTATTTTTTATTATTAGTTACTATTTCCTTTTTCTTGAACTTAAAAGGTTAGCAGTGAGTCTTAACACTTAGAAAAAAAAATCACTGCTCTCATCTAACTTATTACTAACTGACTTTATAGGAGTATATGACTCTGTATTTTTAATATTTAAACAAAAGCAATATGATATTTATGTAATCACATACGTATCTTAAGTAGTTTAAACATCTTCATACCTTTTCTTTGTGTGCCTTTACTATGAAATCCAAGTTAGCTGAGCTCACTTTGACTTTGTTTAAAGTACTTCTAGTGGAAACTTGGTCTGTACATGATGAACCTAAAAGAAAAGAGTGTGAGTATGTACGTGCATGTGTGTACATATATATATATATATGTGTGAGTATACACATACAGTCCAGCCTTTCATAGAAAGAGCTGCATCAGAACTTAATCTCATTAATACATAGGCATATCATTGCAGTAGATACACTTCAAACAGAGCTGAAGAAACATGAAAAGCAGTACAACCTCACAAAATGCAAACATTCAGCTACAAAATGCAGAAGTGATCATGTAAGAAACATTAAAAAGTTCAACTCATGCATAAGGAGCACACAGACGAAAGTTTTAATTTCTTCCAATGCTGCATTATATAATCATTCTCAGGAAACTGGCAATACTCAGTATAACAAAAATAGTTAAGATAGAGTAGCTTTTCAACCACAGTTGAAAGAAGAACACCAATAAATTGAAGTCAATCCTGAAAAATTTTAAAGATCTAGTAAAAAATGGAAGACTGAATTTGAAAATTTTGGTGTACATAGGCAAGTCAGTGGAAAGAAAAAATCAGAAGTGTGTTTCCAAGCTACTCTCCCATTGCCTTAAATTTTGGACTTAATGTTATAATCTCTTTTAGTGATTGAGTATAATCTCCATATATTTTTAAAGGGATATCAGAAAGATTATTTTAATTGAATAAAGAATTAAGTCCTAGTGGAAATGAATAATCAATTTCTGGAAAGTTACATTTATCAGCTGACAAAAATTATTGGTTCTCTTGGAGAGTACTAAGCTCTCAGCGCCGAGTCTTTTACATATTATCTTCAAAATAGTTGCCTGTGATGAAGAACTATTTTGAAACGATTTTTTATTTAACAGAGTTTTTGCTTGAATTGGTTATCAATGTTTTGTTACTAACAAAAGAAGTAAAATAAGCTCATAGTTATTAAAAAGGTATCTACAGCCTTAATTAGCTAGTGATTTCACACTGCTGTGTAAGTGACAGTTCACAATAAATTCTGCAAACTAGTAAGACATAGATCTAGTTTCACTGCAAAATTTAAACAGAGAAGCCTAATGGACAGCAAAACACTTGGTACAACAAAATGCCTTTCACCAAACCCGTCTTGGTTTTCTGAAATATAAAAAAATGATTTACGGTAGCTCTGGAATATTTCAAGGCAATCAGAAGTTAAAGGTTTACATAAATGATTTATAGAGAGATGTATACTGCACCTGAATTCTACCTGAATTTAAATAACTGGTAAAAACGGTTAAAAAACAGGGTTATCTTTCTACAAAGATGAAAGATGTCCTTGAAAGAGTGATATCTTGCTTAGTTTATTATTAGTAGTACACCAAAACAGATTGCGGATGGTTATTCCATTACCAAGTTATTGTTGGTTTCTTTTTCCATTTTCTCCAGACTTCCCTTTCCTTACGAAGCATTCTAAGGATTTCTTATGAAGTATTTCTTATTGAGATATTTTTAATGTTCAGCTCTAAATGAATTTAGATGTCTAAGTCCAGTTCCCTAAAATGGGGGTGGGGAGGAGGGGCAAAAGCATCAAAGGTGCATGTAGCATTTATGTAACACCACCTTCATCCCATTCTACCTCATTACCAGGTGTGAGAGCTGAGTTTTCTGTAGTTATGCCAGCGTTATTCTGCTCTGCAAGCTGCTGGTTTTCTGTCAGAAGACAAGAGGGCAGCATCTGCTCATCAAGACTCTCCATTTCTTTCCTCATCTGTGCAATAGTAGCCCGAAGATTGTCATTCTGCTTCTGAAGTTTTTGTACTTCCAAGGTAGGAAAATCTTTGTTAAGAGAACTTTTATCATCATATAGAAATATCTATAAAATAAAATTACAGCACAATAAGAACAACCTTTATTGATGAGCAACAAAAATAGTATCTCCACAGCACAGGATCTTAACATTTTCAATCTATAAACAGGTTGTTGGAAAAGAGCCACAGAAAGTGAAGAAAAATCTGGTTATTCTGAGGATTTGCCTACGAAAAAAAAGTGCTATGCTGAGAGTTTGAGATGGGAAAGGACACAGAAAGGGAGGAAGAGGGACACGCAGGGCTATATGTCATCTCTGTTGTTGAGACATCTCCACTGTCTCTCCCTCTTACACCCCATCTCTTAAAAGAACTCAATTGCTCAACAGCAATCCCCTTTCTGACCTGCCAAATTCTTGCATCATTGGAGGACATTTGTCTGAAATTATAGAGGTTGGATATCTGTTGCTACACTGGAAAAAGGAAAGAGGGGTGTGGAATATATCTAAACAAAATCTAGAAAACCTCTAAGCATATTCTTACATAAAATAAGTAGCAACATCTTTCTTTAAGAAGCAGTTGTTTATGCATAATAAGATAATCTAACAGAGGACAAAATAAAAGGAACTTTTGTCAGGTACAATTAAAACTCTGCCTTCACAAAGACAACATCTGTAGTAGAAGCCTGACTTTTGGAATTTTACTGGTGAAAGTATGAATTGATGACCAGCTGTTGGTCCTAGATTTCCAAAATTTAAAAGTCTACCAAAAAAAACAGGTTGTCAAAGCTGCTTTAACTACTGTAGAAAGACTAATCTATATTCATAAAGTATGAGTAGCTTGCTTATACAGTAATACATTCCAGAACTGTTCTCCTTCAATAATTTTTGAAGGGGAATTGTTTGATATTTTCTCCATAGGATGCAAACAGCCTTGAAGACCATCTTAGAGATTTATTCTGGAAAGAAAGTTGTGTGTGAATAAGGTGATGCTCTAATCAGAACAAGAATGTGAAACGTTCTAGATCATAAATTTTGATCGCTGCTTTACCATAGGTTGCCTGCTCCAGCATCCGATTTCTGACAGTAGTCAGCAACATATGTTTAAGGAAAATACGATTAAAAGAACAATTACAGAATCACTTCCTCTCACATGTCTTTCTCAGCTTTCAAATTTGCAACTTTGGTGGAGAGGAAAGAAACAAACAAAAAACCACAATGTGACAACACCCCCCCACCCCAAAACCAACACTCAGGAATTGGTAAATGCATTTCCTGATTATTTGAAATTCCAATACAATTTTCAGATTTTTTTCCCGGTAGAATCCATGCATCATTGGGAAAAAAAAAAAAAAAAAAAAAAAAAAAAAGATAGAGTCCTGACATTAATTACCACTTCTGTTGTTTCTTCTTTTGAAGTATTAGTGACTTCAACATTTTTTAAGAGGTTGCATTAGACCAGTGACTGTGTGTTATAATGGTGGTTTCATCAAAACAGAGAGTGCAAAGTTTAGGTTCCATTTCATAAATCCGCTCTAACTGCTGGAAGCACTTGGAATGGAAGTATTAGAAACTCCTGGAACTGTGCAATGTTGAATATAATAGCATTTGCTTGAAGCCTAAGGCAGCATACTACCAAACTTCCCCTGAAATTATTTGAGCCAGTTCAAACAAGAAAGGAACAAGGAGATAAGACAGTAACAAAATAGTTTCAACAATGGTCAGTGAGTACCATAACTCGGTTTGAAGACAATGAGGAATCCAACCAAGAGTGAAGAAGTTACTACTTGTTGAGCAATCATTAGCATATAAAATTGGATAATTGACAAAAAACTTAACCCATAGGGGTAATACCCAGGAAATTTTCCATTTGGGGTTCCTTGGAGGAGGAACTCAGTTCGAGGTGTAATACTAATAAAAACATCTTATAAAGAATTGTTTTGTACCTTTTGGATAAAGTGGAAATCTACAGTCAAATCCTGTTAAGGATACTGGATTGAACAGTTTCCCTAACAGGAATATACACTAATATAGTTTCTGAATGAATTTGATTTACAGACAGCCCAGATGAGACGTTTTTAAAAAGGAAAACAGTCTAAAGCGTTTGGAATATTTGTACTGAATGCTGCTAGTTTATCTTGCTGAGCCCAAAAGTTCCAAATGTTTGTCTTTAATCAGCTCTAACACAAAATTGTTGCAAGATAGCAATCTTGCCTCCTGAGAGCAGAAAACAATTCCTGAGCCCCTGTACAAAGGACAGGCCAGCAAAATATTTAAATCTTAACTTTTTTGCATTGCACAGCCTCAAACACTACTCTTTCTTCAGTCTTCTCCATCACCTCCCTCTTCTTGCAATTCCCTTATTTCCCCAGTCATCAGGCTATTCTGGGAGCATGATCTGAAAGCTGGGAATCTATTGGCTTTCAAACTAAGTTTCTCTTTGTATTTGAATGATTAGATATATAGCTTTTGTATCAAGGCCAGTTTTAGATGAAATTGGAGCAATCTGCTCCATAAGAAGTTTTTGCTACATCTACTTTGTCCCTTTTCTATTTTAATTTAAAAGTTGTTTTCATGAAATATTTTCAAACTATTTTCCATATTCAGAAAACATTAGGTTTGCTTAATACTGCTTTTTCACATCAGCAAGATCTGATAACATATCACTAGTTTGCTTTTGAGCACCTGCAAGTGCCCAGTAGGGTGCACCACAGTACACTCTACTTTCATTCTTCACACAAGTGTTTTCTTAATACATCTCTGCCAAAAGAATATGATTACCAAAATTAAAAAGAAAGCTCTCCCAGAATGACCAAGTGGATCTCCAGAATTATCTGTTTTTAAAGCGTTCAATTAAAATTTTAGCATTACAACTTCAAAATCTACTTCGAATTTCAACTAATATAGAGCCTCAGGAACATTCTAGAAAATAATGCTCCCTGTTCTAAAGTGCCACAATGCTATAGTGCATTGTCTTTTTTTTTGGAGCAACGTTTTTCTTACATCTGGCTTGCTCCTTTTGCCAGCAAGTAGACAATCAGACTTGTAACGAATCCTGGGACACTCAATCAACAAGTATTCCAGGCTACCTATGTCTGTATTTTTGAATTAAATGAGTGTCACAAATGAACTGCTTACAAGAAGTCCAATGAAAACAAAACCTATAGGGTTATCATCTCATTGTGAATCCATCCAAGCCAAGATAGCAATTGCTGTCCAACCTCTTTCTCTTCTTTATCATGACTCCAAAGTGCTTGGATTGTTTGATCTCTCTCTGAAAAAGCAGACAGAACAGTCTTCATTTCATGCAGCCTGCATTCTGTCTTCCGTAGATCAGCTTCAACCTAGGGGAGGAAAAAAATTTAGATCACAGGACAGGGACAGTACCTAACTGATGTATATCCCTTTTGGCTCTGTCAAAAACCTTACTCACAGGAAAATAATTTGGCTTCTCTGTCTCAAGTTCATGCTATGAAACGGATAATGATGATTCACCTCTCAGATGTAGTCCCATGCTACACCTATTAATGTCTACAGATCATTTTGGAACACAATAGTAAAACAAAACACTAGGGTGAGTAATAGTCTCTCTGCAAAAGAAGATGTTGATGCTGTATTTCATTTCCTTTTTCAAAAGCAGCAGCTAGTACACTTCACATAATAGCTCCCCCCATGTGGCTAGTATTGTTCTCTGTTGTGTTTTGATCTGTGAAAGTCTCTATGGCCTGTGGCTGCTCTGAGAGGATATTTCTTCTCCTGTTACAGTGCCAAGAGAAACACAGTAGCATATCTCAGGTTGGTTTGACTTCATCATAAAGGAAAAAAAAGGAGCTAGAAGGGTCTGAGAATTATTCTTGGTTATGATAAAATATATTTGATGACCGGCCAAGTACAATACAAAAATTATGTTTAAAGGTTTTGAAAGTAGACTGAAATGCTTCCCCGATGAACACCAGGATGGAAAGAAATTTCATAACTCTCTATGCAACAGATATTTTCCTAACAGAGTTAATTTGATCTTTCGACCTGCTTGCTTGCTGAAGACAGGCTTTGTATTAGGTCCTCTGATTTCTGATACTGCTTTCTTTCAGCATTCTCACAGCAGTGCTGCCAGCCCAGTTCTTCTTGTGCTTTACTCTGTTCCAGAATCCGTTCTCCTATACCTGCCAGAGCCAGTTGTTGTTTATACCTGTGATAAATAGAATAAAGCTGAAAGTGTTGCTGTTGATTTCAGCAGAATAAATGTTGAGATATTAAAAAACAAACAAAAACCAAAATAATGAACAAACACTCAGCCTTATTTATTCTGCTCTTCTTATTTCCTTGATCTATTTTGCCCTTCTCCCCCCCCAAAATCTGTTATATTCTATTCCTAATCTAAATATTTTCCTGGATAGAAGCATTTAAACTACTGAGAACTCAGCAGTCTCTTAAAGTACATCTGTATGGGGATTTAGAGTCAACTTCAGAGGTCATCTCATCTCAAGCTGCATAAATTGCTCTTCAACAGATAGTGCTCTCAGCAAAACCATCCACAGCATGTTTCTGATTTGTTAATAATGGAAATAGGATACAAAAGGGCTAGGAAGCAGCAATAGAAGACTGCTGGATCATTGGAGTAGATTTGCTAAGCTCAAAGCCTGCTGCACATGCATAAATTGCAAACAAAACAAAGAAAGAGAAGGGCTAGGAGGTGCACAGAATGAGACAAGTCTTATATTCAGAACTTATGGGATTTGAAGACTGATTAAATTTCCTTAGAATTGAGCAAAGGCTTTTAAAACACAAAAACATTAAGAATTCAGGGCAATCTTAAGACTGACTCTAAATGGCACTTTAGACAAAGTATTCTTTACCATTCTGCATCTTCCTGGAACTTTGCCAATTGTACCCTCAACAACTTCTCTTCTTCATGCATTGATTGAATTTGGAAGTCTTTAGAAATAAGTTGTTTAGAAATCTCAATCAGATGAGAATCCCAGCTTGCTTTTAGTGTTACAAGTTCTTCTTGAAGGCTATATCCAGTAAAAGAAAAAAAAAAACAAAACCCACATGAATATATACTTGCTTAAGTTGATAAACAAGAGATATCATGCAATCTTGCATATTAAATTGTTCAATAACATCTTTTAAATTAAAAGCTCAGAGGGACTTTACTTTCATGAGCCAAATGCATATTGCAAACCATGCATTTCTGGTTGTGTAAAAAGTAGGCCACACAGACAATTCTTTGATTTGTTTCCAGCGGCCTTCTTGGAATGGCAGTTGCCTCTTTACAGATTGGCTATGGAGGAAGTTCTCTTCTTCTGCTATGTTTTTGCTTCTCTAGATTCTCAGCCACTTTCTTTCCCATGTGAGCTCCTTCTCTTGCTAATACTTTGAGTAGCCTGTTCTCACTGGTATCAGTCATATAACTAATGTTTATACAATTATACCAATGTTTTGCCATAAATTTTGTTGTAATAATATATATATATACAATTTCAAACAGTGTAAGTTTACTTAGACCTACATTTGTCATAGCTTTGCATATATGGTAACACATTTGCTTTACTAGACATATATACATATCCTACACTCAACAGAACCTTTCTGAAAAGGTTTGTATGCAAGCAGTATCCCTACTAAAGGATAGTAAGTGAGAACTTTAGGGAAAGAAAAAAAAAGAAAAGAAATAAAAAGAGGAGGGTTGGGAAGACCGTAGTTCAAGCAACCACAAATCAAATATCTGGGAAAGAGTTCACATTGCTCCATCTTACATAAGCAAGAGAGGCATTTACATTCCAGAAAAGTAAATTTTAGCTTTGTTCAGAAACTAAGCATTATTTAGAGTAAGTTCTAAATATACCTCTTAGACCGGATATGAAAAAGTTTATTATAAGATTCTCTTTATATCCATTGCACTACATATTTCATTAGGGGGGAAAAAAAGCTGGAAACTACAAATTTACTATTATTGTCTTGAGTGGCTAAAGAATGCAAGCTGAATAACCACCAATCCTTTCCTCTTCAGAGAGGCAGACAGACGCACAGACACACACACAAAGAGAGAGAGAGAAAGAGAGAGAGAGAGACAGACAGACAGACAGACAGACAGAAAGAGTGTGTGTGTATGTGTGTGACCCCACCTCATACACAGATCTGGTATGAGGTCTTATAACAAAGTCACCAAGCAAATAAGCTCACCCAGCCTCCTAGCAGATAGCTACTATTTAAAATGGCATTAACAGGTAGGCATTTTAAAGAATCTTGAAATAAGATTTCAAAAGTTATGCTCCTCAATAACCTTAGACAGCTTAAACACATCAAGATTAGACATGAGATTGCACTGGCACATCCATAAGTTAGTCCTCTGAAAGAAGCAGGAGTCTGGAGAAAAAATAATCTAGGCTTATCAGTAGTAAAGACATAAACATCAGAAACAGCCATTATGTTAAGAATTTCAAGAATTAGTCTAAATATACAAAGAACTTCTACCCAGATACAGGTGATTGCTTGGAGGTGCTGTTGAGATCTTTGCCATTCTTGTTCCCCTGTCCCAGCTCACTAAGGAACCCAAGGTATTGTGAACTATTGCACACACTGACATTGGAAAAATGATCTATCTGAGACTTCTCCTTGATTGCAGCAGTCACGTATATCTAAAATGCCGTGCCTAAATGGTGTCTTTCAAACATCTTCTTTGTTGAGGACAGGCAAAGAGATAAGAAAAGTAGCAACAGTTTGTCCTCACAGAAAAAAAAAAAAAGATATTTGATGTAAATGGGTTTTATGTTGCATAGGGGTGGGTACCTCTTAGATGAACAGCTGCATACTGATTCTTCTTCAACTAAGACATGATGAAGTCCCCTCTGTAAGACTCCTTAAATTTTAAAAACTAGTTTGAGATTTCCAAAATCCAAAACACATTGTCATATCCTGTGGAAACTGAGAAACAAGTTTTTGTAAAACTATCTCAACTTTGATGTTATCAAAGAGTTCTGGAAAGGAATACTTCTACAGACATTTTTCAGGCTAGGGGTTCTCAGTAAAGAACTGTGGGAAGATGAGTGGGTAATGTTAAATCAGACAGCTATCTCACTACAGTACACTTTCATTAGAGCTTAGGAAATGAGATAAATCAGGGAACTCACTTTCCAACAAGGGCATCTTTCTCTCTTAAGCAAGCACTGTGACTCTGTTCTCTTCTATGTAGCTCCATTTCCAGACCTTTATGTCTCATTTGTAGTTCCCTTATCTGTTTCTCCAAGTTTTGTAATCGTTCAACTTGGGCTTCTTTTGCTGAAGCTGGCATTGGAGGCTTTTCCTTGGCAGTATGATTTAGTACTTCATGTCTAGAAGATGAAGAGAAATAGAATAAAGAGAGGTGTCCAGCAACACAAAGTATGTACTTTCCCCCCTCCAAATTGTTGGTTTACTTTCTCATCAATTTTGTTTGAGCAAATTTAGAGAACCATTGTCAGAAGCTCTGCAAACAAAAATTAACCTCAGCTTATCAGGGAACAAGTTAGGGTTTTTTTGTCTTGTTCTGAATTCAGAACGCCACTGTTTGGATGGACTCAAGATGAGGGCAGAATCTTTCTTATACTACTACAAAGAGTTTAGGCTCCAGCTTTTCACAGAACTTTAATTTTGTGCTTAGCACAAAGAACAACAGTATTTCACCTAATAACAGGATCAGAGCCATCTTAAAAATTCAAGTGTTTTAAAAATAGCTCATACAGTAGCTACTATCTTAACAGACGAACTTCTCTCTTATTTCCATGTAAAATATTGTCCATGTCATGATGAAAATATTCTTCATATAATTAAACAATTGAAAGGACACTCTAATTCTTACATCCTAACTCAGCAAGCATTGGGAAAAGAATAAAACCAGATTTAGAAACTTCAAAGCCCAGATAGTTACGTTTAAAAGTTACAGGAAGAAAGGCTCAGTTGTAACCAACAATGTGGAAATCAAATGTATGACTCTGCCCTCAGCATTTTCCAAAATATACTGGTAAGACTTCAGTTCTTTCTACTCTTCTTTCTGTTCTGTTCTTAAAAAAACAGAACAAAACAAAACAAAAAAGACACAAACTTTTTTAAAAACATCAGTTCTAGAAAATTAAAGAGATTGCCACATTATTCAGCTATGCACATAACCTCCGTTCAGCAGCCAGCTACCCAAGTTCTTGTCAAAAGTTACTTTTGTCTGTTGATGCCTATGCATCATGCCACCCTCCATCATAGCACTTGGGTGAAGCAAGCAGCTAACACCTCCAGTTTTTATCCCCACTCATGTGGGGACCCTGCTCTCCAGTTCAGGAGTTGCTTTGTCAAATCCAGTAAAACAATTAGGGAGTCCTCTTTCCCCATTCAACCCAGGAAAATTGGAATGAATATAGTCGAGGTTTTTCTTCAGAAGCAAGGGAGTCCCTAGGTTACACCTTCCCTTTTTACAGGAAGGTAGAAGATTTTACTTTTCAGGTAAAAGCCCTTTCCACATAAAATCATGAGAAAACAGCTTCAAATCACAATTGTAATGTTCAAAATTTCTTCCCAAAACTTTGCGTTTTCTCCAAAACTTTGTTACAGGTCATATACAACTACTACTTTGGTAGACACATTGCAAGTTCTTAAATATGACGACCTTTCTTGAATTGAATAGTTTGAAACAAATTACACGGCCCAGTTACAGCATATTACTGGCAAGTCTCAGAAATCTTAAGGACAAATGGAGTTTACATAGTAGAAATGCTTGTGCTTTACACCAATTCAAAGCCCAGATTCAGGGGCTAGAAGTAGGAGAGTCTATAATAATCTGGAACATGAAGCAAAGAGGAAAAAGGCACAGCGAAGCCAGAAATGTGAATGTGGAAAGTTCAGGCAACTCAGAGTGGAGAAAGACTGTAAGGCACTCATTCCATTAAAAACAAAACAAAATAAAACAAACAAATCAACACTCAAATACACATTCATCCTAACTATTATTCAGTCAGGTCTTAGCTGCAAAATTTCTTGCTGTTGTTTCTTTAATTTCCCACAGGATATAAAGGACAAAACAAACAGAAGGAACAGAAATGGAATTATGAGTAAGTCTTAAATTTGAACCAGTGTTATACAGATTCCTTAGACTCATTCAAATAAGAATACCCCCAATCTATTTAAGAGATCTTAATTTCTCGGGTTAAGCAGTGAAATTATACATTAACTTCTCCCCAAATCTGAGAGGTACACAAAAAAATATTCACTAGTTCCTTCAGACATTTAAATTATGAGTCAGTGCTGGCTGTATCCAATCTAATAATTAATTCCATCCTATCTGTCAATATAGGACTAAAAATGACAAGTCACATAGTAAGTAATTATCTCCAGGCTTAAATTACAGATTTTCAATATGGATTTCTAATTCCTTTCAAAGTTTGTTTCTTTTCTTTTCTTTTCTTTTCTTTTCTTTTCTTTTCTTTTCTTTTCTTTTCTTTTCTCTTTTCTTTTCTTTTCTTTTCTTTTCTTTTCTTTTCTTTTCTTTTCTTTTCTTTTCTTTTCTTTTTTCTTTAAGTAAAGTCAGAAGGCAATATTGAACCATTAGAACTTTTAAGATAAAATTTTATTTTAAAACTGAGAGAGGTTACATCCAGACAGAAGGCATTAGAACTTATCTGAAATCCATGCTACTTAGCAAATACTTCCTACCAAGGATTATTTCTTTTTGTTGCAAAAGTGGATATTACTAAATGAATCAGTTCATATGCATTTGAAACTACTGCTATTATTAAAGAGTATGTGAAGAAGAACAAAGTTGAAAGGCAGTTTATTCTGATCATAATCAAATTTGTACAATACCGAGCATCTTTCACAGCTACAAAATCCTTGAATTTCATCTCTTTTTCCAGTTTCAAATTAATTGTTTCTGCTCTTTGCAGTGATGCTACAGCTTTCATTCCAGGCTCTTTCAGTACCTCCAGTTCTTTGGTCTGCAGTTTAACCTAAATAAAACCCAAGAGAATAAGACTCAAGAATTCTAATTAGTCCCTGATAAAACTTCATTCTAAAGATGTCCAGAGCCATTACACAGTTGAAATATTAACAACAGCTCCAGGGAAAACAAACAAACAAAATTTATATTTAAAGTATTCAACAACTTGAATGGTATTAATTTTAGTGCAATAAAAACCACTTGAGATTACATTAAACTCATTCACTCTGAGAATAAACAACTTAAAAATAATTTAACTTCATTGGATAGAACTAAGTTACCCACTTTGTTTGTCTGCTGTCGAAACTCAGTTTCCCGCTTTTTTATTTCCATAACAAATTCAGCTAGCTGTTTCTAAAATGGGAGCAACATATAGGTAATGCTAATACAGTAATACTGATGCAGAAATGCTGTACTGTTACTTTTTTACTTTTTAAAATCATTGCATTATTTTTCTCTGTTCTAATAAAGATCAGAACGCCCTGAATGAAATCTATCATCCCTTCTATGCTAGTTCCCCTAATATTACTTGTACAGAAAAAGAGAATTAAAAAAAAAATACATCAGCAGAATGGCCTTCTCTGCAAAATAAGCTCAGATTCCATAACTATAAGGAAAAAAAATATTTGAAAGAAAATCTTACAGGCTTTAAAGCTCAATTGCTAAACAGCCATCTTAGAGTTTGCAATTTTTTTTTTTAACTTGCAGATGAGCAGGGAAGTATAACTTCTCCCCAGTACTAAGAACATTTTTTTTATTTGTTTTTAAACTAGCTACATTATTCAGAAACAAGCCATATCATCTGCAGATAGCAGATGGGATTGGGCTATCTTGAACTCCACAAAAAGAAACAGAATGAGGTTGTTTCAGCCCTGTTTGTCAAATTTAAAGATTTTAAATATAAAATAACAAGTCTTAAAAGAAGTTAAAATTAAGTCAACAAGAGCAGTACATACTGCAAGCACATAAAGAAATATAGATTTTTTTTAAATGTACGATCTATTACAAGCAATTGGGCCATCTATTTTCTTATAAGGACATTCATTTTATTAAAAACCACACCAGTATGTGTGTGTGTGTGTGTATGAAATCAGTGATGATAACCCTTTCACCATTTTCTCTTATTTTTGCAGAACTTTTGCAGGATGATGATAAAAACAGTACTAAAGCACAAAAAATGGTCACTGACAAACCACACAAGAAAGACAGCAAAAGTACATCATAGAAATTTATAAACCCAAGTCTAAGCTTTTTGTTCAAGTTAAGCTAGACAATCCACTGTCCTTAGTAGGGAAAATTTTGGCTGCAATCAAGACTCTTACAGAGAATACTCGCAGATCTACTAGGAAAGAAAAAAAGGCCTGAAAAATACCACTGTATTTTCATATTTGAGATAGCAAATTGACAAGAGGTCTGCTGGGAGAGAGGAAGCTATGGGAAAGACTTTCTCGTGTATTGCTTGTACAGCTGTTGAAATGGTAAAGTATTTAGAAAAAGTGTTTGTGAGCTACTACTTCCAGGATTGCAATTGATGATTTACAATCAAGACTTAAAAGCAAGAGGACAAGAGGTCAAAAGAGCAGATTTTGACTAGCTGATGTAATATAGTGTGTTAGATTAAGGGGAATGGCAAAAAAAAGTAACTATAAATAGTGTGCATTATATGATGTGCCATTATACTCAGGGAACAGTAGATAATCAGTTTTATTATTTTAATTTAACCACACACACACACACAAAGATAACTTCTAAATTAAGCCAATTATCTAGTGTTTTCCAAGTGAACAGTGCTCATACTCCCTAAGGCAGGTTCATAAACTATCATTGGGAATCAAATGGGTGGCAGACTCCTAGATGAAGATGGGCTGTTTCAGCAGGACTACCATTTTGAGGGCAAGGAGGTTTGGCTGAGTACGTTCAAGTTCTGATTGCATAGCAGTATCTCCTACCTCTCCAATGTATATTATATATACTGGTTTGGATGATAAACCAAAAATTAATCATTCTAATTGTAATGATTAACACAGACATGCAAAAACATAAAAAAATAATTTTAGTATCATAAATATATTTTTATATAAAAATAAGGGGGGAAATTTTTGTTGCTCTTTCACGTTTTTACACTATAAAGGTTGTAGAATGCCTCCTCTCCCCCCAGGTATCACAGCTGAAGCTCAGACTTCCCTGTCAGTTCATCAGACTATCCTTTTATGACAAGATGATAGCAACGTAAGAGGCAGAAGGGCAAACAAAACAAAACAAAAAAAATTGTGAACAGGAATATGACACACAAAGTATATTTATCTACCCATCCGGCCTAAAGCTGCCTCTGCTTTCTAGATGTTGACCTTCGCTGAAGTTTCAAGGTTAACAAACTTAGCACTGTGCTGTCTACATACTTAAAAGAATCTTACGCAATCTCAGATTACTAAACACATTCTTAACAGTTCCTCACAAGTGGCAGCTGCCAGATAAGTAAAGCAATAGCTACTACACAAGCACTAAATAATACCTAGAAGTCTGAAGCGTTTTCTAAACTGTCATCATACATCTTGTTAATTTAAATAAAAAGGCAAAAATAAAAGCTTATACAACTATTTTAAACCAGAATATTCTAATAAGGAAGGATAGATTGCTAGGTGGCGCCCTAACACAGCATTGTTTCTGCTTTTTTTTTTTTTTTTTTTTATACCTGTTTCTGACCAGCAAGCTCTCCTTCCAGTTCCTGGAGTCTTCTTTCCATGTCATGTTTCAGGCTCACATAGTCCTCACACTGATGACTTATGTTGCTGTTCTTAGAGCTATAAACAAAAATAAAACAACTTTACGTTAAAGATTGTCTCCAAGAGAGGCACATATTGTGTGTGTGGGGGGGAGTCTTTCCAATGGTAACATATAATTGGTAAGTTTGTAAGATGCAATAACTAAGTTCATAAAAGAACAGTTACCATTAAAAAACAAACAAACCTTCCCTTTACTATAGATTATTAGAAATCACTATTTTAAAATTATCATGCACATAAGTGAACAAACCTTTTAAAATAACATGATCCATTATGGTCTAATTGCTCAATCTCCTTTTCAACATAGTATATAAACTTTTACTGTTTTTTTTTTTCCCAAGATGTTCAGTCTCAATTTAAAAAGGTCAAGCAATGCAGAGTATATCACAGCCCTTGGTAAATCAGTTCATTATTCATTTCCCTTATGAAAAAACAATGAATATTGTTTCAACTTTGGCATGTCACGGTAACTCACAGCTATTGGATTTCACTAAGGTTTGAACAATACTCTTACTAGACACCCTCTTCAACGCAGACTTATTCCACTCTCTTATGGTCTCCCCCTAATCCCATCATAGAGACTGTTCATTGGTGAAGCTCTCTAGGAATCCAACTTAACTGCATTCCACGATTCAAGTCATTCTCCACGTCTTTCCCTTACCCTCTGCCCTCCAACAGTTCTGGAGCAGTACATATTACCAAAGTCAAAAGATAGTACCTGCTCTTCAATCTCACTGCTATGTCTCTGGCGATACCTCTAGAGATCCTGTACAATCTACTAGTTGCAGCATCAACCTTGGAGTTTGCTGAATTTGTCACACTGTGTGATTCTTGAGTGCTCTTCTGAGTAAAGCTGCATTCTGGCAAGCAATAGAATGATTTTTTTTTTAAAGTTTTTGGACCTCACATTGCGTTAGAGATGCATTTGTTTGTGCCCCCTTTATTTATTGACCAACAGGGATTCATCAGAAATCACTTAAGTACAAAATAATCTGGACTAATTACAGGTTAAAAGGTAGGGAGAAGGGAAGGAAAGAAAAGACCCAAGTATCTCTGTCTATCTTCATAGATTCTGGCCATAATGACTTCCCAGAAAAGCTTTTTCTGGCTTGTCCTCAATACTATCATCTGCTGTGAAACCTACTGGTAGAGCATTTTAGACACAAAAATCTGGCTACAGTCAAGATAGGGAAGGAGTTTATGTTAGTGAGCATACAGAAAAGGTCAGCATGGCAATATGCAAGACTGGCAGGAGCAGACTTGAACAGAACTTGTCCTAACACAACCTCCACTGCCAGTAGAGTTACATTATCACTCTGCAGGGCAGATAGTTTCTAACTTTGTTTATAAGCCTTCAAGCACCATGAATATGTATCAAGCTGTATGAATATGTACATTCGGGATATAATTTCTCTCTGAAAGTCGTTTGAAATGCATCATTCTCTTCCCTTTCTTGAATATGAGAGGTTTCACTGCTTGCAAAAAGAAAATCAAACTTTTGGTTCTGATGAAAAGTCCATCTCCAACTCTTTCTCATTTTTTTAAAAATAAGAAGCTAGTAACAGGTATGAACAACATGCCCATCTTTCTCCCTTGTTCTTTAGCAATGTAACACCTAGAAGCTGTTCTATAACTGATATAGCAAGAGTACAGCAAGTCATTACTTTTTCACTTTAATTTAGGTGACTATTTCACATACTGCTATTAGCAAGAGACAGTTCAAGTTGATTTTAAAGAAGTTATTCAAATTTGTAAGCAGACTATATGCACTGCACCAGTTAGCTACAATGCAAATTCTATATTCATAACCCAAGTTTATAAGCCACAAAAGAGGTCAGAGCTATTAATCATTAGAAGGTCCCTTAGAACATGAAAATAAAAGTCACCTCTTCCTGTGACACTTCTTCAGTTAGTAATAAAAAGCCTACCAGCTTATTAGAGATCAAGTTTCTGAGTACAGGGGAGACTGAGGAATACTTGATCTTTTACTTTGGAACCTGAGCAAAATATACCAGTGGTTCTGAATTCAAATATATGGCAGTCTGCCAATTGAACTGGCTATTCCTTCTACTTCTCCCCAAAGTATATATTGTATTCAAGCCTTCTAGAGACCTGGATAAGTTAATATTTGTAGACACTAGTAATCTTCAATATGTAACCAGATATTGTTGAAAAGATGTCAGGTGTATCGATGCAGAACAAGAACCGGATGACCTTGTTCGAGGGTTAAGTACTTTGAATCTCTCTTGTAGTGCAGCAATTGGGATCACAACTGCCTCTTCCTTTTAGTTATAATCTGTGTTTCTGAAATTTGTTACTCAAGAGCTTGTAACAGGTATATTTATTTACATAATTCTATAAAAACATCTGTTCCCTGAAAGTCTGGTCCAAGTGTTTACATTACACGTTAAATCATTCTAAATGGATTTTTGCTTATAGACTTTCTAGACTTCGTTTTTTCTGTCATTGCATCATTCATTTCTAGCAGCTCATGCTACAATTACACCATTTCATTCTAGGGATGTCTTTTCCCAGTAAATGGAAATAAGAACGAACAGGATGTTTGGGCGGAAGGGGAGAAGAGACTAATGACATTTGTCTTTTCTGGTTTAATATATCAAGAAATATTCTGAGAAATATTTAACCACCTGTTTACAATTTTGCATTAATACAAAGGATAGCTTTTAAAGCAAACTTCAGATAAAGCCATTATCTTGGCAACCTTAGAACAGAAACTGAAATTATACTTTTGTGTAGCCAGCAAGTTACAACAGAACTTGAAGTATTTAAAAAAACATAAGGGAAGAATGCCACTTGATCCAATTCATGGCTAAAAGCACTAGAAATACAGAATCTGCAGAGAAAATTAAGTGGGACAAAAGGAGAAGTATGCAATGAGGCATTTTGCAAAGTGCAATGGAAAAAAATACAGGCATCAGAACTGAGGCATAAACAAGTAACAGAGTTGGAATTTAGGGATGATGATTCTTACTAATAATGCTTAACTTTCGTTGCTGAGAAGTGCTGCATAAAAAGCCAGAAAGACGGGGAAGTGCCATAAACCTATCCATTTGTATTTGTAACTATTACAGAAAAAAAAAAATCTTCCAAATAGAAATGGAAAGATGAACTTCAGAGTTACAAGGGTTTTTATTTTTTTATTTTCTTTCCAGTTGTTACTGAGCATCCAGCTTTACAAATGAAAAACAATATCCAATCAAAACCAGGTAGAAACAGGTACACTGTTACGTGCAGTAACTGATTTGGCATAACACTCCAATAACGCAGTAGTAACTAATTATATGCAAGTTAAGGCAGGTAGCAATTTTTCCCCTTTTCTTTATATCAGCCATTGATTCTAGAAAGACCTTTATAACAAAGTAAGAGAAGCTAAGAATTAGCAAAAAAAAAAGTTGTATAGTCATGGTGTTAATAGCTAAGCTTTTTGATGTATTGATGACCACTGTATTGGCTTAGCCTACTTGGACCATATTTTATATCAACTGCTTTCATGAAACAGGAAACACATTGTAAAAGCATCTACATTTGGATTTCGGGGCTTTATTTTTCCTTTAATCTTTATAAACCTGGAGACTGATTAAGAGAATATGAAGGATCTGTTTTTAAAAAAATGGACAAACAAACAAACAAAAAACAGGTCCCTGATGATACATAATGAATTTTTAAATAATCTGTCTTGAAATGCAAGCTTATTAAAAAAAAGGTAAAAATAAAAAGCCTCAAATCCCTTGATTATGATTTTAATAAACAAAAAAAATCGTTCAGTTATCTGAAACAATTCTCTCAATGATCAACTGAAACCAGTTACATCAGTATATGTCATTTCTCTCCTCCCCCAAACACTTCAACAGTTACTGCTGCATATGAAATATTGATGATCCATTGAAAAGTAGGGCAAAACTTGCACTTAAATACAAGAGATATCTCCCCCTCCACCACAAAGTTTGTGTTGCATAAGAATAAAAAGCAAAGTAATAGGTGCTCAGCAGAAATCTAAGCTTTCAGACGTATCTTCTTACATTTAAAAACAGAAGTGGCTCCATACCCCCTGCCCCAAATGTTTTATGTGCTATCAAGGAAACAACTCTCTGCAATACAGTAAGACCAGCATTTCAAACAAAGTCAAAGAGTTGATACTGCTACTGCAACCAGTGAATTCAGCAACAATAGCATGAATCTTTCCAAACTTTGGGCACATCCCTTCAAGACTCAACAGGCTTGGTGCAGACATTAATAGCTAAACAGACTTGGACTGATATTCTGCAGTTCTGCAATCTTCTGATTACTTAGAACTCTATATTATAGCTATTTCATATAGCTGAATGACTGCTGCATTTGCTTAGGTAAGGTTTATAATATAATAACTACATAGATACAATTGCAAACCAGAACTGGATAGTCATAAATAACTAAACGCATACTCACTTTCATACCCTGCTTCATTTTGCTTTTAAATTTACACATCAGCTACATCGATCTGAATCCCATAGTCAAGTGTAAAGTACATAAATAAAGTATAACAGAAGTGCTGTCTCAGTGCAGTCCAGACAGGTACTTCTGATCTGCCTTGTCCTAGACAGCTGTGGGACAAAAAAGGAAGGTGTAGAAAAATACTTGCTGTATAACCCAGGAATCAGAGTCTAGCTCAGCCTAGTAAAGAGGCAATGCTGAGTGAAAGAGCTTCACACTCCTCCTCCCACCCCCAAAGGATATATTCCACATACAATTTCTGCATTGGCCTTAAGAGTTTGCATATGCTCCACAACAATGGTAACATCAATCAGTTGCCTGTGAGAAATTCTAACATGTCCAGACCACTTCTAATAACTGAAAAGTTATTTATAACTAATCCAGCCACCTCTATATTATAAATGCAATCTGAACGAGAACATTTTCTCACACAGACAAATTAAAGAGAAAATAATTTCAAAGATACTATCATATCTGAAGACAGTAGTTCTATTAGAAAAGAAATAAGATTTAGAAAAACCTCAAGAAATAAGCATTTATACTTCTTCCAAGGTTTACAAGTATAGATAGAGAAATAAAAATCTATGAGAACGGCCAAATTAAGCAAGTGTAGTACTTTGGCTACCTTGATCTTTTAATTGGTTAGATAAGCTGTAAATCCTGGTCCTGCGAAGAAGTCCATGCTCAAAGTGCTCTCTACTATAAATGATGTTACTGCTTTACCCCAATCCAAATCCTAGAGAAGCTAGGTTTCTCACTTCCTACATACCATTCTAAGGAAGTTGCATCCCACCTGCAAAACTGTTCCAGCTCTAATTTATGGTCTTCAAAGTTTTGTTGACAGTGATAATGAAGTTCCTCTCGTTTTTTTCTTTCCTTCACAAGTGCTTGCTCCAGTTTATCTAGCTGTATTCTAAGATCACTAATCTCTGTCTTTTTAGCATTTTCAGAAGTTTTCAGATGAGTGACCACGATATCATAGCGTTCTAACTCTTTATCTCTCTCTTCTAAAATTCTCAGATTGTAGACAAAATCTTCTTTTAATTTGTTAAATTTTTTATGCATGTCTTGGAGTTGCTTTCTGACATCCTGCAGTGTTGTCTTTTGACAAGAGAACTTGCAAGCCTGTAGTTCTTTCCATTCTTTTTCATTCCACTTAGGTAGCTCATTTAGTTCCTTTTCCATTTGTTACGCTGTTATAAATCTAAAACAAAAGATGATAGAAGACAGTTAAGACTGATAACAATGAAAAATCAAACATGTTCTCACTCCCAATCTACAGTATAGCATAATTGATTATCAATACATTTTAAAATTTAAGTTTTAAAATTTCCTGGAATATTAGTTAATAGTCATTTCTAGAGGCAGAATTCTTTCTTAAATATTTATGTCCTGCATTATCAAGGGATAAAATTTCCCAATCTAATTACTAATTGCCACTAAACTACAATGTAGGAAAATATTATTTGCCCTTTTATACAGATGGAAAACAGAAGCATAAAAAGATTTAGTCACTCAGAGAAACCCTATGCTTTCCACTGAGAATCTTAGAGCAGTATACTCCCAAAAGAGGAGAGCTGTAAATTGCATACATATTTCTCTTCTCTTGAAGACATTTATGAAAAAGTTAGTCAAATCACAATCCTTCTTTGTTTCATACTGCATTTGATCTATCCATTAAAATTTTAATTTCTCTGTCCTATTTGTCTTCTCTTCCCGTAATTATCTTGACACACTTCCCTGTCTCCCCTTCCCCATCACTTCCTAACCATGGACTACAAAGTTCCTTGTTCTGTCTTCGGTCAAATCCATCTCAAAGTCATTTGTCAGAAAGCCAACAGGTACGAGGAAACGGCTGTATTTCAGTAACATATTAACTGCATCTTTAAAATTAAAAAGCAAATAAACAACATATGGAGATCACGTGTTCCTTTATTGGCTTCATATCCACCTATTACTTATTATCCACATCTGCCTCATATCTAATTATAAACTGTGTAGAAGAGTAACCGTTGATTCTAAGAGGCACCATACACATGTTGATTGAGAGAGAAAAAAATCCCAAATAGGAAAAAATAAAAGAAAAAAAAAGTAATCTCTGCTCAGCGCATTTTCCCAAATCTCTGGAGTCAATATAGCTTCTCTCATAGCACAGTATTAGTCTGTGTCAGCAGTTATAGATAATCCTGTCTGGATAAGCACAAGGATACAGAGAACAACAAATCAGACAAGCGTGCCTTTCAAACAGTGGCTCTTTAATCTCTTTAGGTGCAAGAGATTTCCAGATCAGCAAATGTGATGCAGCATTTCTCCCGTAAAAGAATGCCATGACTTGAACACCATTTTTCTCACAGACTAGACAAAACGAATTCTAGAGGGTCAGAAAACGAGTCTCTGATAGTTCGAAATGGCAGGCATAATAAAAGTCAACCATGTTTTTCTCAGGCACACTAAGTAACACACACTGCTAGAGGACACAGTGGTCTAGTGGTCTGTTAATTCTGCTTGCCCAGATCTCATTGTTATGTTTATCCTTAAAGCAATGAAGGTATGCATTCTCTTCAGATTATGCTTGTTATTGGTAATCTTCAAATTGAAATAAGGTATGAAAATAGTATAAATAATACCTTTTTCATTTAGGTAAGCAGAAATACGTATTTTGTGTAAAAGTCACCATACTGGATATACACAAGCAGTATTGCCTCTTTGCCTGTAACACACAACACTTGGCTTCCTTTCAGGTATTGTTGCTCCTAAGGCATCTGACAGCTACCACGGTTAAAAATATTAACTAAATCTAACATCTGTTTTTTCTCTGTTCATAAAGATATAAAATGTTGTCATTAAGTTCTTATGAGATTGTTTCTGAACTCTATTTCTAAAGACACTGAAAGAAACTTTCTTCAGTCTATACTCAATACAGCATCAAAACAATTTCCTAAGTACTTTTAAAAACAAAACAAAACTGATACCTGCTTCATAAATAAAACTCAGAAACACTGTCATACAAGACCTTTGTGTAACGAAACAAAAATAAGATCACACTTCCAGCCTACTAGCCAGCCTTGAAATTATCAAACTGAAGTTTTTTTTTAAAGAAGTAATTAGAAAATGAGATATTAATAATGCAACCTCTCTCTACAACTATCTTAAAATTAAAAAGGTACCATGCATTTTCCTATAAAATTTTCCCAAATATTTAACTGTATTAGTAAATTAAAAGTGGTATCCCTGATGGATGTGTGGGTTACATATAACAAAATTCATTCATTTCATATACAAACACAAATGAGCAAGGATGGAAATATGTTATCTTTCCAAGATGATCCACACACACAGTCCCATAATGGAATGTAATCTTAACTGTAAGTTGCGCTCATCTGTGCGACGTCTTAAGAGTCAAAGGAAGGATAAAAATAAATAAATCTGATGACATTAAAAGATGACCTAGAAAACAGCAAATATATATACAAGACATCACCATTCAGCACAGCTTACCTGTACTACCTAGGCAATAAAGATACCCATTACACTCCTATAATTTACCTCAAGCAAATCCAGAAAAAGGTGATTGATAAGTACTCCCATTCCCCTGCACACGGGCCCAACAGTATTTACATTAGCTTCTGAAAAGTTTTTACCAAATACGATGGCTCTGTTGCAAAAACCAGACAATTGAAAGCTATTGTGTGTTATCAGATATTGGCACATCTGGTTCAGTAGAGATCTCACAGCTGTTATTACTAAAACCCTACTTCAGCAACAAGAAATTAGATGCCATGTTTGAATTAGCCACTTTTCAAACAGAGAGAACATGGAGATACTGAAAAACAACACAAAGTAACAGCTTCCATACAATCCTTATTTTGTCAAAAGGGGTTTAAGGCCTTAAAAAAAAAATCTAATTTAAAGTATAAAGAAGATGTACTTTTCTCTCTCTCTCCTCCTCCTCCTTCCCTCTCTCTCCATGAAAGCACATCCTTAGTGCAACAAGAATATAAGATATGCATAACAGACATTACTGCATCTGTTCCTTTCAAAGCTACAGAAAAGAGGATGAAAAAAATGTCACACAGCCAATATAAATTAAGTATCTTTAGTAACAGTTGTTTTTATTGATGAAACAGTAATGGACATAACCAAGACCACCTTAGTATTCATTATCACAGCTGTTTCACTCTGCTGAAAGTCATAAGAAGACAAGCAGCATAGACCCAGCAACACAGCTGCAGTGTAAATGGTTCTGTGCCCTAGCTTTGTTGACAAAATAAAAACTGTCAACACAGTTCCAAGAAAAAAACTGATGACAATCAATGATGCAAGTTAGAATCAATTATGTGCTGACTTTATTAGCTCTCTCCTTACTGTTAGTAGCTCTTTTGCTAATTACAAGTAAGGTTAGACATACAAAACAGCAATCATACATAATGCGTTCTCGCAAAAACAGACAAAACATACGTTCTCGCAAAAACAGACAAAAATACGGCAGAAGTTGGATAAGGACCAAACACATACAAGAGAAACCTGGAGTATCTATGTAAGAGGACTCCCTGATCAAAGCCAAACAGAAACAGGATGGCACAGCTGGCAACATATGTGGTGGACTAGGCTATGGGGATACATGATAGCCTGATGTCAGGCTTTGCCATTATGCAGGATGATGAGGAGAGCAGAAGGTACAGGAATTGCATAAGGAAAAAACAAATATGGTGGGAAACAATTAACTCTAGGACCAGGGGATGGGTACATACCCTAGCCAGTATTCAGGAAAGTTGACAGAGGGTAAAATACCATGAGGAGCACCAACAGGGGCTCCCCTAGAACAGATATCCTCTGGGAAGACAGGAAGGGACAACTGCAGCTAAACCAGGGATTAGGTACCATGTGACACTAGAAGGTCATACAATTTAAGTGCAGGGAAAGAAAGGGCAGAATCAGGGAGGAGGGAAAGAAAACCGGGGCAAGTGTAAGCAGGCAGGAAGCAGATCCCAGGAGGAGGAGGGTGCAAAAGGACAGACGTTCTGAGATAGAAGAACAGATGGCAGAAGGATTGTTGAGGGCAAGCCCCTCTGAAGAAGGCTGTAGAGAGGAGCACATCATGGCAGAAGATAATACTTAGGACTCAGAGGCAGCAGATGGAGGGTGCTTATCAACAAGAAGGGAGCAAAAGACGAGTACCTGGGGTGGTGCTATGTCGGGGGCTCTGAAGCATAAGCTGCACTACAGTGGAAAGGGGGCCTAGAGCACCTTCCAGAGGACGCCCATGGAGCAGCCGATCCCAAAAAAGCCCCTCCCAGCGCCAACCCGGACCTCCGCCTGCTCGTGGCTGTAGGCCTCGTCTCCCTGGGAACCGCCGCGCCTGGCGCCGAGCAGGATACGTCTCCATAGCAACCGCGGTCGCGCCCAATCAGCGCTCCCCGGCCCGCAGTCCGCCCTCCATACGTTTACTCGCCCCGGCCCGGCCACTTCCCGGGCGAGCTGACCAGCAGCTTAGTGGCTAGCGGCTTCGAGCTGCCTCCTGCTCCAGCCTCATTAGGCATCGCCACTTAGTCCCCTCGCTTTTCCCCTTCTAGCTCAACAAACCAGTGTTTCTGCTTTTCACTGAATTCCTTCTCTGCCACTCAGTATTGTATGTATTCTTTCTCCTTCATTTACCACGCTTCATCCCTCCATTAATAGATAGCAGTCCTTCCTCTGCATTGTGTGAGGGCATACAGATTTCAGTTATATGCTTTTAATATTATCCCCTTCTTCCAAAACACAGCTAACACCTATTTCATCCCCTCAGATCTCATCTTCTTGTTCACTGATAGTCTTCCCACATCATTCATTCATTCATCAGACTATGGATTACTAATTAATTTCTCCTTGCTCTAGAACAAGAGAGAGGGTCCTTGCCCAATTCTCAGGAATAGTTATACAGAGAACAAACTTCCTCTTCTCACAAAATTCCTATTATATCGTTTGAAAAGCTTTAAAAAGCCCGTAGCGCATAAGCTCGGGCAAACAGAAACACAAGGACATGCAGCATAGAAAAATGATTTCTGTTACCAGAGTATTTAATTCCTTTTTTTTTTTTTTTTAAAAAAAAAAAAAACAGTATCTATAAATTAAAACAGAGGCTATACTCTTCCCTGACTTTGCCTGTGCCCAAACTAAGATGCAGTGTGTACTCAATGAACCATCTACGTGATGCTGAGGAAGATGTAACGCACGAACAGGACGTAAAGCATGCTTTTCCCTTAGTCACTCTGGATGACTCGTTTGTCTGGAAGTCATGAGGCAAACTTCCTGTAATGCTCTCTCACTTTTTCAGATTTCTGGGTTGTACAAACTCCATCAGATGAAAGACCTTTCAGAAAACTGAATGTTGCATAACTTATAATTATGGCTGAATAATACTGATTTTTAGAAATGAGAATATAATCAGTAGTTCTTATATATTTCTTCCCTAAGTCATGAGAAAAGAACTGCCTTTCTTGACCCAACATGGCCTAAAGAAAGGAGGGGATTATTTCCATCAGTAACTATTACTGAAAATTAGACTCAGAAGTAATAATTAGACTTTGGAAACAGATCACGTTTCATTTAGCTATATGAAGTGTATCCACATATAATTTCAGAATACTAAAATCACTAAAGGGATTTAATTAATTCATTTATATATATAATCACCTCTAGTTTAAAATGCAGCAGTGAATTCTGGCCTCAATTATTTTGAAACCTTTTGAGCACACAAACCCCAGCATAACCTATTCTCTTCAGTGGGCCTGTCAAAGCACTCATCAGAATCTATGCATAGCAGCTGAATGCTTAAATCTGTATATCACACTAGCTGCCGGTACGCTCCTTTTCCTTCTGTTACCCCCTGGCTGCCTGACCTATCAGCTGCAGATCTTTTGCAATGCTGCCCTCTCCTCCTCAACATTTCACTCAAATTAGTTGTCATCACCACGGTACTTTCAGACAGTCCCCAGTCACATAATTAAAACATGTTGGTTCCTCGAAGGAGTGACTGCTGGATTCTGATTCAATAGTGATCCAATGGGTCATTTTTGATGTAACAGAGTGAGTCAGGAAGATAGCAGTCTACACAGAGTTGGGGATGAATGTAGAAAGCTGTACACACCTGAAATAAACAAGAAAATATCCTGGTTTCATAGATGAAAATGGAAGGAAACTTTCTTGCCCTTTAACAACAACAACAACAACAAAGAACAACTGGAATTTAGAAGAGAGAAACAGATTTTCTGTTCTTACCAAACACTGATGATTTCAGGAATATTTAGGTCAGAGCTAGATTTCAGACACCTTTCTGCTTTAGAATCCAAGTCTTTGGTCCTGTCAGTGTGCTGTGAAACAGCAATATTTACAAGTTGCTTCACAAAGAAAGAAAAAAAATGGCATCATCCTGGCCACATATATATTATTAGGCTTGAAAGCACTTCCAAGTTTCCAATCCGAAGGCTGTGTCCAACTCATCGTGGCCCAACTCCATACCAAGGCAAGACTCATGAGTACACCAGCTACTCATCTTGCCTCCTTCATCCTTGTTTCTACGGAAAAGTAGTTCAAGACACAGGCCCCGTGAAAGCCATGGCACATTCCACACGATGCTTACACAGACAATCAGGAAGAGGTTCCTGAGAACCTACAGGGGCAGGACCATGTAAGGCCCCTCTAACTGAATGCAGACATAACTTACATAGATGAAACATAAAGACCTAATTCAGAATAGTTTCTCTTCCAAGTAAAACTTACCTTCCAATGAATACACTTCTTGTTTTCACAGAACCCCAAGGAATGTATTTGGTATGAAGCATACTATTTGACAAAAAGAAAAAAGAAAAAGAAAACTATCTGCTCTTCTAAATAAAAGTGCCCTAGTTTTCAGAAGGGCTGGATGCCCTCTGCTTGCTAAAGATTCCAGAGGAACTTTTGATCCTGAGCATCTCTGAAATTTGGCTATTGCTATTTAGGAAATGAATGACATTTAAATTCCAACTTTATCCAGGCTAGAAGAATTTGGTTTCCATGTCTATCTTCCCTATGTCTAACCGTACAACATTTGTGGGATTACATTTTTAAAGACTACAAACATCTTTGTATATACAGTTTATATTCCTCACTTGCATCTTCAGAGTCATATAAAAAGACTATTTTTGTATTTGCTTTAGAAACAAACTAAAAATTGTTGAAACCTCAGCTCTGAATATCGCTAGCCTTTCTGCAATAAAGATCTTACAAGAGCTCTTTGTATAATGTGGTCTGCTAGATTTTCCTTTTGAAGCACAGGCAGAGGCATAAGCACAGCACAGTGCATAGACGGCTTTGTATGAAATAATTTGAAAATGTTCAATGTTATGTTAAAATTCTTACAAATATTGCTGTGTAAGTCTTAATACAACATACTCCATTCAAGTGTAAACAAGAAAAAATAGCCTTAAAAATAATATATCTGTAAAAGCTTAACTGGAATAAACATTTATAAGCACTTTTATGGCAACATTTGGGACTCACCTACAAACTGCAGAAATGGTGAAGGGTACAGTAGGAAATTGGAAAAGGAAGCACCTGCCACCCAGCTGTTATGATACACAGAAGTATTTCTATAGTTAAGTTGGTGCTAGGGAAGACATTTGCCATAGGAAGTCCTAAGTTCCATGTAAGTGAAGTTTTGTCCTAATGGCAGCTACTCTCTTCCTATTTACACCCTGTAACAACGCTTCAGCCATTCTGCCCCTTCAGAAGCTTGATCAGGAAAAAAAATCTCCAACATTTTCTTACTGTCCTTACTGACCTGAATTACAAACAGTTATTTGATTCTACCTTCTACTACAGTTTTTGCTGACTTTTTAATGGAAACAGCCTAGGAATATCAAGAAATAGACCAAAGTTGAACACGAGCCAGCAATGTGTCCTTGCAGCAAAATCAGAGAGGATGAGAGAACTGGGACTCTGTATCCTTGAGAAAGAACCCTCAGTGGCCAATCTTATCAATGCTTATAAATACCTGATGGGGTAGGGTACTAAAGAAGACTGAGCTGGACTCTTCTCAGTGGTATTCAGTGAAAGAACAAGAGGCAATAGGCACAAATTGAAATATAAGAATTTACCTTTAAACCTAAGAAGAACCTTTTTTACTTTAAGGATTATTGAATACTGGAACTGGTTGCCCAGAAAGGTTGCCGAGCCTCCATCCTTGAAGACAGTCAAAACTGAACTGGACACGGTCCTGATCAACCTGTTCTAGTTGACCAGGCTTACAGCACACAAATTGGACTAGAGGTCCCTTCCAAACTCAGCCATTCTGTGATTCTATGAACCTATGAGAAAGGAGGAAAACCACTGAATATCTTTTTGAGAAATACAGAAAAGATATGAAGGAAGGAAAACTGAAAAGATATGCAATGAAGTGAATGGTATAAGTAATGACTAAAAGGGAACAGAAACAAAAATAGATTTTTGTTAGATATGTAAGTCTACATCATGGCAAAAAAGTATATTCTGTCCCTTGATCTTAGCACTGATGTTATACAAATGTATTTTGTATGAATTTAAGTAGCATTTAAAATTTTATTTTACATTATTTCAAATATATTGATTCAGTATGTGTTTGTATTGCTTGAATATCAGAGTTTCAAAGAAAATAAAAATATAAAAGACAAAGTAAAATTAAGTATATAAGTAAAGAACACACTGGGATCATTATTTATTTGGAAACCAGTAAGGAAGTGCTGAGTGAAGGACTCTAGTGGAGATCTGGCTGAATATGGCCTCTATTAAATATAACCCAACGATATTATTCTTTCTTATTAAGAATCCTCTTTAGCAAGAAACTAAACTGAGACTTCTGCAGTCTACTCTGGACAAAGAGAATTTTCCTAGTTAATGACTCCTCATGAGTTTGTCTTAATAATACTTTGAGAATATCCGTAATAGCTGGCATACCTGTAAATGAACAATAATAAGCTGTAGAAAATTGTTTTATACCTAGTTAAAAACTTAAAGAACGATTTTTCAAAGTTTTTTTGAAAGCTAGATAAGCCTCAAGTCCCTGTGTTTTGAGTTTTCTTTGTTACATTTAAAAATTCTCTCTTTTCATAAGCATATTACATATATATATGCTACATATATATGTTGCATACATATATATTACATATATATAAGCATATATTTAGTGCTTAAACTTATGCAACATAATTCCACCTAACAACTAGGGGTTTTGTGCCTTCTTCTCAGTTCTAAGTATTTCTGAGGTTACTCAGACTTTGTTCAGGCTTCTGCAAGTACAGCAACCTTGCGTTCTGCTCACTTACTCTAGTGACTTGTTGAATACTGAATCAAATCGAATGATCTGGGTCCTGATGTTGAGAAGTGTCACATACCTTGGCACGTCAGCCTCTGTGATTATGATCACTCTCAGAAAACGCATTCTTCTGAAATAGTGAGTTATCAGATACAAAAGTGAGACCACAGACCACTGGTCACAGTTTTCTCAGCATCTGGTCTATGGCTTTGGACATCTACTTCTGAAAAACAGACTGCAGTGACACATTGCCTCCAGAAAAACAAAAACAAAAAACAAAAATGGGTCTCTAAGATGATGTGAATGTCTTACAATCGAATTCTAACCAGAGAACATGTCACTTTCTCCTGATTAGGCTGGAGGAACTGCAAATCTAATCTGGCACACAAGATTTGGTAGGAGCAATGCTGCCAGATCTGAAGATACCTCAGTTCTCCTTTTAGTCTTTTAAATGTATTAGGCGTACATCTTCTTCCTTATCTAGCCTCTTAAATCATGTAAGTACCTAGAAGAGATACTGATATTTTAGAATAAATTCTTCAGGATATAGGTGCAACATTGGCCTCTACTTTGCCAGCTTTGCTTTCACTGCTTCTCTTTCCCTTTCCCTTCCCAGGCATCTCTGTCCTTTTTGAAAGTGTGCTTAGTGAGTACAAATCTCTAAGGTTTGAAATAAAGATTCTAGCAGGTGATTGATTATACATGTCAATGATGTGGCAGTTCACACAAGGTAGAATAATTAGGCAAAAGATTTTGCAGGAAGGTACTGTCACCCTCAAGAAATTGTAATCAGGGACACAGGCAATGATAAATGAAACTGTCTCCTCAAGAATTCCAGTCCTCAGGGATGAGCAATCAAGATCATATTTCCTCTTTTTGGAGAACAAAGATACGCTATAGAGGCACCCAGAAAAGTCTGCAGCTGCTGGACTGCACTAGTTTTGCTGGGCCTCAGGCATGGCATCACTTGCTTCAGAAACTCCACAAGAATCAGTAATCTTTGCTCTTCTGCAATATCTTCATCTGGTCTCTAAATGAATGACTTGGATTGAGGTAACAGTAAACAGATAACAAATGATTTTACTTATCTGCAATAACTGTAAGCAATAACTAATAGCAGTAACAGTAAGACTAGCCACTGACTGGCAGTATAGCCCAATAACCCATCCAGCCTTGCTCACTCTTCCACATTACTGCAATGTGTAATTGCAGTTGTAAAATGGGATACTATAGCAAAACTTAATGAAAAGCCAGAGTATATATGTTGTCCAGGAAAAAAAACTTCCGTAGATTGCAAATCATTTCTGACTCTGCCTCCGTACTGCCTGATTTCACCAAATAGCTTCTAAAAGCTATTAATCAGTGCAACACCATAAGTCTCATAGGACTATCCTTTCTTATCCTTTACTAGTTACAGTTCCAGCCCCTATGTATCTCCATCCAGGTGGCAGGATTGCAACGAACATAGATTGAATTGTATTGTAAGTGCACAAAAAAGTGGAGCATCTAGCCCTAAATTTCCTAATCCCCGAGTAGCCTAAGAAGTGCTACAGTCTGTAGCATGGTTTAGAAACACACCACAACTTGCATGGATGCAAAATAATACCAATATGAAAGCATGTTCAGTTTTATAATCCAACTTTTGTATGAATAACAATAGACCCACAGCAGATTGTGCAGAGACATCATTCTATCTGGATGTAAAATGTGTCACATTTTAAGCAGCTGCATTTGCAGTCAGCACCCCCTTGGAAAAGGACAAGAAGGGAAGCTTCTAAGTTATCTTCAGAAGGCACAAGGTCACAATTAAAACGACTGAGAACAAGAAAAAAAGCGAGGAACCTCATAAAAGTCATTCTTACGTGAGAAGACGATGAAGAAAACCGGAAAGACGGCACAGAGCACACACCTCGGTTGCGGAAACGCACGCAGACATAACGCCCGTTATTAGGCGGGTCCCGCCCCGTTGGGCCGCACGGACGGCCCCGGGCGCGCGAAACAACGCACCAGACTCGCCAGGAGCGCGCCGCTGCGTCCCGCCGCTGGGGCGCGCCGGCGCGGCCGGGCGCACGCGGCCGGGGAGCCCCTGCCCGGGCGAACCTGTAGCGGCGGGACCGCGCGCCCCGGCGGCGCTAGGACCCGTCGCCGCTGCTCTGACGTGGGAGGGGCGAGCAGCCCGCCGACCGGCCGAGCCGAAAGGCTCCGCAGCCGGCGGAGCACCGGCAGACGGGTCGGGGCGGGTCCGTCCGGGCGCACCGGGCAGAGCGGGCGGCGGTCCGGCGCATTCTCGAGCATCCCGACGCTGAGGCGCGGAACGTGACTCAGGTACTGAGGCGCAGCCGTCGCGCGTGATGCTGCGGTGTGCTCGGCAAGCGCAGCGGTCGAGCGCCGCAGGGGGCACGGGGGCCTCGAGCCGGGCAAGCCGGCTGCAGGCAGGTCTAGGGCGCCCCGCCGCTTGGCGGGGTTCGGGCCGGCGGACGCGCTCGAGCGCTGCCGAAGCCTTGCGTGAGGGCGGCGCGGGCATCCCGACCGCATCCCTTCGTCGGGCGGGCCGCCAGGGCAGCGGACACGGCGCCGTCCGCCCTGATCCCCGGGGCCCCGCCTCGCGCGGCGGGTCCCTGCGCGCACCGGCCGGCCCCCGAGACCAGGGACTGGCGGGCGCGCTCCTCTCTGTGGCAGCCCGCGTTGGCGGCGCTTCCGGAGCTCCACCCGCGCTTCGTTGGCTCTTCCCCGGACAGCGCTGTCCGGGCGCCCAGCGGTGCTGAGCGGGCCGAGCCCTGCGGAGCTGCCGCGAGGCAGCGCTGCCTCCAGCCCCCCGCTAAGGGCCGGGTCACGCCTGGCGGCGCGTTGTCCCTGGCCCCGGTAGCAGGCACGGCGGCAGCCCAGGGCGCCCCTGCGCTCGGGCTTCGTTTCTTGTCATCGCCGGCTTCCAACCGATACAGAACACGGGGACTTACGTCCAGCCACGCGCCTCTCATTCCTTTTGCTGTCGCTCACCTTTTGCCGTTTACAACCTGAAATCCGTCAGAGCCAGCACAGCGCAATCTGAAGGATTGTCCCTTCTTGAGGACACCGCCTCGGCGCAAGGCATTAACTCCGTTAGTCGCTTCTGCTAGCGCTCTGAAAACGATTAAGCACTTGGACGCTTAATCTCTTCCTTGTCTCCCTAGAGACGGTTTGCCTCTGAGGCAGCGGCTCAGCGCACCCGCCGGAGTCGCCGGGCCGCGGCGGCGCGCGCGGGCCTGCGGCCGTTGGCGGCTCCGTGCGCCCGCCACCATTGTTCCCCCGACCCCCTCCCCTCCCCCACGCGGCGGCGGGGCGCGCGGGCTTCTCTGTTCACCCTTCGTCTTTGTGCGGACAACGCTTCTTTGCTGTTGCGGGAAAAACATATACAAAGGTCTTCAACTTGCCTTAGTCTAGATAACAGTTTTTGTGGAGAAAACAAAAACAACACAAAACAAACAGGAGGTTGGATTGTAACAGGACAACTTCCTCACCAGCACAGATCGCTAGTGCTGGTTCTGGAAACGTGTGCTCTTGGACAACAGGTTTGAGTTCTTTTTTGGATACTTGGTAAAACATTTAGTTTAGGATGTCTTAGAATGAAAGGATGCATGTTTTGCGGTATTTGTTTCCAAGGGAGCGGTGGTTTCATAAGGTGTGGCAGTCAGCAGTTTGAAAACGTAAAACAGTACAATACACCTGTTGTGATGAAGTCAGAAGTAGTAACTCAAAGGATATTATAAAAATAAATATTATAAAAATATTAAGGGGATTTATGCACATTTTAAATTGTGAATGAAGAGAAAATTCACATACACAGATGTACGCTACTGTGTGACTCAGCTGCACTATACAAAACCGTACCTCTTAGCTAGTTGATCTCTTCCTGTTTTATTCAGCCATATCTACTAACCTGCTTGAGATACAATACACCTGCATGGGAGCACTTTATCAGAGTCATCCATTGGTATACCACAAAATAGGCACACACGTACTGTTAGTGACAGGACTGCACCCTTAATTAGAATTTATCTAGCTATATTGCCTTTGGTCTTTATACAAGACAAAATAAGGACATTTATCTACCATTAACAATTGGTGAGAGTATTCTTCTATCTTTTTTAATCTCAGTCATACTATGAAACTACCACAGCTGCAGGGCTGAAATTAATTTTCATGATGTATGAAGAATAAAACATAAGTATTCAACTGAGGCTGGGCTAACGTAACTTCCATTTCTGAAAGCATACTGAAAGCAGCAGGATAATTCCAGTACAACTGAAGGCATGCTGGCTGCTTGTTCTGTGCACACAGAAAGGGCATATGCTGTCTGTTCCCAGGGTGCTGACAGCAGTGCATTGGCACTTACGGTAATGGATGTGGTATTAAAAAAAAAAAAAAAAACAACACAGGTTTTAGAAAAACAAGACTACTTCTCTAGAAACAGGGCATTTGATATGAAAGTTAGGGGAAATAACTAGGGAGTTCACAGTGCTGTTGGTACAGAGCAAATGTATTTGTCTCAAAGATGGTACTTACAAAGATTGAATTGCTAGTTACAGTTGTATTTGTAATTAAAGAAAGTATTTATATCAAGATTAAAAGAGCCGTTCCTTTCTTGGTAAGAAGAAAATCACATTAGTCTTTCTTCTTTCAGCTTCAAGTTAGTATGCAGATCTTTGGCTTGTTCTTTTGCTTATTGCCCAGAATAAGTTGGGGGTCCTTGCTGGTATCATGCTTGTTATAAAAAAACAAACAAAAAAACAAAACACAAAACATCAGTATCGTTCAGTTTTCCCAAATAATATAATTAACACTGTTTTAACATGCTTACTGTTAAAAAAAAAAAAAAAGTAGAAAATGCAAAACTTCCCCTACAGATAGTTTACCCAGATAACAGGAGGACACCGGTCATCATCCTTTATTACACATAAGCGTGCAGCATGAATTTGCTGCATTGTTCAGGCCAGTAACTTGTGATGCACAATGTTATAGTTCCAGTAGTGAAATAACACTAAAATGGTTTGAGCGTGAGTAGGGATAGGAGATTGATAGTAAGTGTTAGTATGAAACATCATCTGCAACTGTAGACAGCACAAAAATACTGCATATTCTTTCTTATGAGTTTTGAGAGACAGATAGGTGAATGGAGAAAGTTGGCAAACCTTTCAGACAGGCAGACGCGCACACTGCAGGACCATTTCTAATAAAACAGAAGAGGCCAAACCTGGAGAATGAAAGTGACTGCACGGTGTAAGTGGGAGGACATGAGGTCATGGAAGGCATTGGTAAATACGGTTAGGATTGCGTAGGGGTGGGAGTTTGCGGCAGTCTTTGGAAATGGATGTTTAACTAAAATGGCTGGCATTTAGGCAGCTGAGACAGAAAAAAATGCACTCCTGTTTCAGACTAGTGGCCTATCAAGACAGCTTGTGGGAAGTACTTAAGAATGAACTGTAATAAGTAAGATTAGAATTTAAGATACATGAACGAGTGTTTAGAGCACCAGGAAATAGTCAAAATCATGCTGGGTAGGCAGATGTCTGTGATATGTTCATGGAATGGGTAGTTGTTTTATATGTAGTGGGCTATAACCAGGGTCTGGAGGATATTAAAATAAATTGATTTTTGCAAGGGTCTTTTTCAGTATGAGTTCAGTGAAGATGGTTAGTCTTAGAATTCTTCACTCAAAAAATGAAGATAATAAATCTTTTGTCTAGCTTATTTAGATTTTAATATCCTTGGGCAAATACAGGAGATTTAGGAGGTTTAAGACTCCTATTACCACAGTACCCCAAATAGATGGTATTACCAATGCTACCTTTTCAGCGTATCTATACTCTCAACACCCTCTGAAGAGAGCAGCATTATGCTCTAAATTCCATGGATAAGAAACTGAACATAGCTCTCCACATTGCTCAGCCTGGACTATCTTCCTTTTGTGGTTGTACAACACTCTACTTAGTGGTTTCCAATCTGAACTGCGATCCCTATATGGAAGTGCAAGACCTGTTTTCTATTTGATAACTATTACTTATTTCTAACCTAGGAATTCAAAGTTGGATAGATTTCTAGCAGATCTGCCCTAGTTAAATTAATTCAAGGGAAGTTCTCTGGCTATACAGGAGGTCAGCCTACATAATAACAAATGTCCCTCCTACCCATACAGCTGGCCCTAAAGTACTGCTACATGGCCAATAAAGGTACTGGCTAAACACCAACAGCATCTTGTTTCTTGGTGCTGCTTTTTATAATACAAATGCTGTTGCACCACTTACACCGCCCACAATGCTACCAACAATCACCTAATATTTCCTCCTCATTGTATTGTGTCCTGTATTGGTTTCCAGAGGAATAACGAGAAAATATCAAGAGCATGAAAACACACAGATTCAGCTAGGTTTGTGCCCTTTGTTTCACATATTGCCAAAGCAACAGTCCATTTTTGATAGAATCTGGAAGAAACACTGGCAATGGAATCAGAACTACAGCCAGTTAAACGTGATCCTCCTCTGGCAGGCCAAAGCTAGCAAGAGCAGGAAGAAAAGTGAATTTCTGTAATGGTTACGCAGTACCCTCCTTTGGCAGGCTATGACCTCAATACTGAGTACTGGAAGTGAAATACATGAAAAAGTTTTGCCTGTGCTAAGCAACCATGCGCCCAGCTCTTCCAATGCTAACCCAGGTTTGCACAACTGCTTAACACAGGAACTTACCCACTACTTCCTTATTCGTGCTTAAAGAGGTTCATGCTGTGGGGCCAAGTCACCCTTTCCACAACAGGATGAATCACATCTTCTGTGCTGTGTTTAAAGAGATAGAGTTCATTTGATTCTGGTTAAAGCTTTTTTAATTCTTACATATTACCATGAGCTACTAACAGATTAAACCAGATGAGCAAGATGGAGGTATGTGTATATAGACCAATTTTAACAAGGTGGTGTCTGAGGGCCTGAGGTGGTGGTTTATGGCGATTTTTAACCACACATGCTAATAGACAATTATGATGAAAAGTAAATGGATGTTACTGTTTCCCAAAGGCATATTTTTTCTGGAAGGCTGAGAGTGGGCAAAGCCCCCCACTTATGCAAGTCTGCCCCTCACATCACAGCAGAAAATTGTTTTAAAGATTCTTACTGGTAGGACACACAAAGCTGGTCAGCCCCACAGGCAAGGCGAATGAAGCATGGCTTGACCTGCTCTGCTAGGCGAAGAGGCAGCACAGGAACCGCCAGGGCAGAGGGCGTTTCTCCCCGTCCTGAGCAGCGAGAGCCCCGTCGCCGCCGCGCTGGGCAGGAGCCGAGCTCTGCCAGACACTACCGCTCGCGAGAGGCGCGGTAGACCGCCTCCGTCTGCAATTACGGTAACAGCCCCACCCCTCCGCCAGTCACGTCCTTCACGTCTCAGTGCGGCGGCCGCCCGCGCGCGCCCCGCCAGGGTGGCGCGCGCCCCGCCGGGGTGGCTCGCGCCGCCGCCGCGGGGTCACGCGAGGTCGCGGCCCAGGCGCGCGCGGTAGCTCGGCGCACTGCACGCGGAGGACGGCGCCGCGGGGCGCTGCACGGCGCCGCACGCCCTCTGGCCGGGCCGCATTGGCGCTGAGCGCGCTGGTATCGCGTGCTAAGCCAGTTTCGTGCTCCTTGAGAGAAATTCTGTGAATCTCTGGCATTTCATTCCGGATAGAACAAGTGTGCTGACAGGTAGCTTTTAACGATGATTTCTCCAAAGAGCCACTTGCCACTGAGATGATTTGGATGTAGTTTATTGTGTGGGTCCAGCACTGGAAATCTGTGGAGAGAGCAAGCATCTTTTGATGGCAATAGATTCAGCAAAGGAGATTGTCCAGACCTCTGCGCAGGAAGAGACACAGAGGTGGATGGCAACAAGCCATTTCTTCCTAAAGCTGACTGTTGCAGTCCTGCACTACTGAAGTCACCTGCAGAAACTGCTGGCTGGTATTTTTCAACAAAACATGCTCGTGCCATAGTGCTTATTTTATGTCACCACTAGATGGCTCAGATAAAAGAATAAAAAATCAGATTTACTCTTCTGCCAACATTTTAAACATTCACTCCATCTGTTCTTCTCCTATTTTGGAAACACTAGGAGTGATCAAAGCCCCTTCACCCTAAATTCTTGCAGTTTCACATTTCTTACTCCTGTTACTCATATAATTGAGCTGAGATACTTGAATCAATATTTTCCTAATCTCAGTATTGCAGAACTGTGTCAAAAAGATATTACACTTTGTGCATGTACTCTGTTACCTGTTATTGCTTTAAAAAAACCCAAAATCCTTTTGGAAGAATATAAACTCAGTACTTTGGCTTGGGTTTTAGTCCAGTTCTGGGTTCCCCAGTACAAGAGAGACATGGAGCTACTGAAGAGTCCAGCATAGGGCTACAAGGATGATCAGAGGGCTGGAGCACCTGCCCTCTGAGGAACGGCTGCGAGAGCTGGGCCTCTTCAGCCTGGGGAAGAGAAGACTGAGGGGGGATCTTATCAATGTGTACAAGTACCTGAAGGGAGGGTGTCAAGGGGACGGGGACAAACTCTTTTCAGTTGTCCCATGTGACAGGACAAGAGGCAATGGGCAGAAATTGAATCATAGGAAGTTCCACCTGACCATGAGGAGGAATTTCTTCACTGTGAGAGTGACAGAGCACTGGAACAGGTTGCCCAGAGAGTTTGTGGAGTCTCCTTCTCTGGAGACAGTTGAGATATTCAAGGCCTGCCTGGATGCAACCCTGTCTAACATGCTCTAGGTGACCCTGCTGAGCAGGGAGGTTGGACTAGATGATCTCCAGAGGTCCCTTCCAACCTCACTGATTCTATGATTCTGTGATTTCACTCAGAATGATTTTGACCATGTTTTGATTTAAAAAGGCATAGCTGAAGTTTTATGTATTGGGGGTTTATATTAGCAAACCATTAATATGGATTATATTGTCATCTGGTGGGTGGACAGTGGAAGAGCAGGTAGGTAGCAGAGCAGCTAGATGGACTGTAAAGCTGTCAAACAGCAACAGTATGCTGATGTCCCGCTTCACTTCTCACAGTACACCAAGTTTTCAATGAACTTCGGTATTTAATACTTCTTTATTTGCCGTATTACAAAAGCCTTTTTGCTCTTTGTCTGGATGGAGAAAAGGCATAGCTGCGTATTACCAAAACATTTCTCCACCTCTTTTTTTTTTGATAAACTAGTTAGATGTTTCCTCCCTGGAAAATTCTTTATTTCTCCAAATACTATTTGTTTCTGTATTTCAGATACAAATTGAGACCTGGATTTTCAAATGTAAGCAAGAAAGGTAAAATGAAATAAATTTTCACAATAGTAAAGTTCAGTAGAGATTTAGGTGCCTTTGGGTTGAGGGCTGAAGTTCCTAAATAAATATATAGCAAAACATTCAAAGGGTATAAAGGAGATGAGGTTTTGGAGAATTCTAGGTAATTTAGTATTACCAATCAAAAATCATTATCACAGAGTGCAGTATGCATGTGTATCATACAGAAGTTACTGGGAAAACAGTTTTGAAGAGTGGACGCATGCTCTGTGAGGAGGGCTTGCAGAGATGAGGTCTGCGTCTGAAGACATATATTTAGAGGCCCAAAACTGGTGACAAAACTGCCCAGTTTAACAAAGCGCACATTCTTATGGCAGTCAGCAAATTAACCAGACACCTAGAATCATGGCACTGATTTTAGGATGCTTAGTTTTATTATGTTTTCTGTTTCACTCCATGTTTAACCATTTTAGCGTCTAATTGCATGGAGTTCAGACATTTTGTTATCTGCTTATATTTGCAGAAAACAAGAGGTGAAGCCGGTGGTATGAGGCTTACCGTCCTTGAACAGCCCAGGGGCACAGATCAGCTATAGTCATGGCTAGGTTTACATGTGGGTCTTGTATATGAAGTTGTTTCTTCCAAGAGGCAGCAGTGCTGGTTTAAATGCCATAGTAAGTACGTTCATTAAGGCCTATTAACAGTTATGCAGTCAGTGCTCAGTTATCCAGACAGTGAATCTGCATCAGCAATACTGTGTGTCTTACACAGTCTGATCCAGATTAGATCTGTAGGAATTACATGATTCGAATACATTGCTATTACGATACTGGGCTATACTTTTCAAAGCAGAAGCATTTCTTACTGATGGACATCTCTGATGTACAACTGTGCTTGAACTCCTCTTTTAGGTAGTAGTATAGTGGAACGATGACCCAGTGGGAAGTCATATGTATTTTGAACAAATGATCAAATTTTATATAAACAGGGTTGATTTGACGCTTCACTTCATATTTTCAAGGCTTCTATAATAAGCGCATCCTATAGAAACCTAACTATATATGCAGAAGCAGAGAACGCATCAAATCACATTTGACAGGAGCAACTGCACATTAAAAAAATGCCACTAGGTATTAGAAAACTGCTGCTCATTATTTGTCAGCAGTTACTTCCGTCTGCTTCCAGCTATCTGCTTTACTCACACATATTTCACTTGTTTATAAACAACTTGCTGTTTTGACAGATTGGCAGCCCTTATGCCTCCTCTATTTTTTTTTTCGAAAGAGCCTTTCTTACTTTTTTGCTTTAAGCTCAATGTTTTAACTCTCCTTTCTGCCAAGCAGAAGAGGCTTTTCTATGGCCCTGGCCCTGTGCCTAAAGGGTAGCAGTAAGCCACCAACCTAACTTCAGGGCAGCTGCTCACCCTGCAACATGCATATGAAAAGTTGTGGGAAAACTGCTTTTAAGGTTATGTTTTAGATGAAACTTAGTGTCTGAGAAGCCCCTTGTTTTCTGAGTTACTAGCTATCCTTTTTTTTTTTTTTTTTTTTTTTAATTTACTTGTCAACTGTGGAATATTATGTTTATAAGTAGACTGTTATCTTGAAGTACATTACACCCTGAAATATTTTAAAAGAAAGATTTTTTTGAATCAAGGATGCTACTGGATTTTTTGGCCATTTGCTGGCTTGTTCTTCTAGCGCAGATGCTATATGCATCGAGAAGGGATTGTAACTGCATTGTGTGGATCTCCCTGCTATTTCGCCATAAAGATGCACTTCACTTGCCTTTTCCAGTGACTTTTTCTCAGCATCTCTCCCTCCCCCCCTTTAAAACTGCAGCCTTACTGCATAGTACGTAAACACTGTCCCAGTAAAAGATTTTATTTTGTAGAGTTTGTGTCTGTATGTGGAAGGTGTGAAGAGTAAGATTCAGCAAACATAATACTGGGAAATTATATTAATAAAGTAATAATACCACCAATGGAAAGTATTACTTTAGATAAACTGAGATATTGAAAAGAGATTGCTGCAGTTATTAACTATTTCTTCCACAAAACTTTCCCGAGAAGATTTTCACTGTAATTTAGCTTAGGCACTTATTGATGCATAGAAATTGATAGCTTTTCAGAAGCTTTAAGGTATCTGTGCATTAGGGCTGCACTGCTGTCCTCAGGAAGGAACAAAAAGCCTGGGTGCTATATCCGCTGTTGCAGCAAACACTTGTGAGACACCAGCAGTTTGCATCCAGGCCTCTTAAGTGAATAATTCAGCAGCTTCACATAACAAAGTCTTGTAACAAAAATCCCCCAGACTTTAATGCAGTAGTTGCTACACTTTTATGAAAGCCAAATTCATCCTTAACCTGCAGTAATGTCTACAGTTTTCTGTGAAACAGTGGTTTGGTTTGGTTGATCAGTTTTGACTTTGAAAAAGCTATGAGACAGTCATTTAAAATTCTACTGTATGGGTCTCATTTGTATGCAACCTTGCAAGTTTTAAATTGACAAAACAAGGAATAGTTAAAGTAGCCCCATGTCTTTGATATTTATATTTAAAATACTCTCGTATCTTGTTTGTAACTAATGGTAGAATAGCATCTACCTTTGGGTAGTTTTCTTAAGACTACTGTCCCAATGTCTATAGCCAGTAATTTTTTTTTTTTTGATGTCTTAGGGAACACGCTTGAGTTTCATCATGGGAGCTGTAGTAGCTGATGATGGTCCATCTGGTGTTAAAGCCCCTGATGGAGGCTGGGGCTGGGCTGTCCTTTTTGGCTGTTTTATCATCACAGGATTCTCCTATGCCTTTCCTAAGGCAGTTAGTGTCTTCTTCAAAGAACTTATCCGGGAATTTGGCGTTGGATATAGTGACACTGCATGGATTTCCTCCATTCTGCTTGCCATGCTTTATGGGACAGGTAAGTAGTTACCTGTTTTTGAAACAGATTGCATGTAAATCATACAAACATTTACACTGGGAATCACGATTGCATATCATTACTAGTGCAAAATTAAGGCATTTCAAAGAACCATTGCAAATCACATGAAACCAGAAATCTAAGCACATCCACCTTGCATATAAAATTAAATCCCTGTAACTAAGTAGGTACTAAAGATAGTGAGAAAGGAAAAAATGCATGGTATTCTGAAGATGAAGACAACTAACTATATGACTAAAGAGACAAGACTGCCCTCCCAGGTTGTCCTGACAGTGTGGGCAAAGTATGGAAAGAATTGCAAGCCAACATAAAAATTGATAGCAAAAACTGGTTTATAACTGTAACTTGTTCTTCTTGTCCAGGTCCACTCTGCAGTGTATGTGTCAATCGCTTTGGCTGTCGCCCTGTCATGCTGGTGGGTGGCCTTTTTGCATCAATGGGGATGGTCATAGCCTCTTTCTGCACGAGCATTGTTCAGATCTATCTAACTGCAGGTGTGATTACTGGTAAGTGGAGTGCATGGTTGAAAAGGAGCTAGCTAATGTTTTAGCTTTTGGTGTGAAGAATCATGTAAATGACAAATCTCTATACCATCAGGAGCATCCAAATGGCCTTTTATAAAGATACTGGTTCAATATGGAATGGACTTGTCATATTTATTTTTTATGCATGTTATTTTTTTCCAGTATGTTCAATAGCCACTGCTATAATCAGTGACCTGTATCTACAGAGTGTAAGATAATACAGAGGTAGAATTTCTTCAAAAGCTTTGTTATCTTGGAATTTTTACATCCATTTGAAGTAAAATTGAATCAGAAGAACTATAATTAGAGATTTCCTATAGCAATATTGCAGGCCAGTATTAATTTTTATGTATCCTTGTTACAGGTTTGGGTCTGGCACTCAACTTTCAGCCTTCGCTCATCATGTTAAACCGCTACTTTGACAAACGCCGTCCTTTAGCCAATGGGCTATCTGCTGCTGGGAGCCCAGTGTTTCTTTGTGCCCTCTCACCATTGGGGCAAATACTACAACACGAGTATGGTTGGAGAGGAGGATTCCTTATCCTGGGTGGGATGCTGCTCAACTGCTGTGTATGTGGAGCACTAATGAGACCTCTGGAGCCACCCAAAAAGTCTGAAGTTACCAAAGAACTCGATGAGAAGAAAGTGAAGAAAAAGCTTCTGGATTTCAGTGTATTTAAAGATAGTGGTTTTGTAATCTACACGCTAGCAGCCTCTATCATGGTGCTTGGCCTTTTTGTGCCCCCAGTTTTTGTTGTGAGCTATGCCAAGGATTTAGGGTATCAAGACACAAAAGCAGCTTTTCTTCTGACTATTCTAGGATTCATTGATATCTTTGCTCGGCCTATTTGTGGAATGGTAGCTGGTCTCAAGTGGGTTAGACCACGATGTGTCTACCTCTTCAGTTTTGCTATGATTTTTAATGGCTTTACAGATCTTATGGGTTCCATGTCTGTTGATTACGGCGGCCTGGTGGTCTTTTGCATTTTCTTTGGCATTTCTTATGGAATGGTAGGTGCTCTTCAGTTTGAAGTTCTCATGGCTATCGTTGGTACTCAGAAGTTTTCCAGTGCTATCGGTTTAGTTCTCCTGGCAGAAGCTATGGCTGTTCTAATTGGTCCACCATCAGCAGGTAAGTATTCCATTTAGTTCAGAAGTCAACATCATTTGCATTGCACCTATTTATATAAATTGTATGATAAAGGGGAGAAAAAGAAACAACATGAGTCACTCAAAAAGTGTATGCTTACATGACTTTTTGTAGTTACAATTGGATGAATTCTGTCTTTGTCTTGGGCCTATTTTACAATTGGTTGAGTTGCCACCTGGAGATGCTGCTCTTCCTCTACTTAAAGCCTGCACTGAAAGCCTATCTTACTAGTTCATGGCTAATACTATATGAGATGAATTTCATACACACACAGTGAGTAACTTTTATGAAGTTCAGATATTTTTGGTTTGGGATTCAGAATATGAAATCTGTCAGTTTAGTTCAGAAAGTACTGGGATAAATTCTGTATCCCCATGGTAGATTTGAAGGAGGAAAAAAAACACTCCAGAAGATGAAAAGGAGAAAAAAAAAAAAAAAAAAAAAAGCTGTATAAGGAGGACTAGGAAACATTTCAGGAAGGTAGATTGACTGCTTCTGTTGCACAGTCCCACAACCCAAGACTAAGGAGACACTACAAAATATTGCAAGTTTGCTACTAAGCACATAAATTTTACACAACGCTGAACTGAAAAAAATAAAATTCACTGCCACAGAATGCTATTTTTACACCAGGCACCTAAAAGCATCAGGTATCTTTACTATGACAGAATCCTTTCTGGAGCAAAACAGTACTATGTGTTACTTTTTGTGACATTCAGGTTTGGAGTGGAGCTCCCTCCACACACTCCCTTCTATTCTTCACCTACACCCAATTCAGTGAAAAATCTAACTTAAACAAAGCATCAGAGAGTTGGTCAGTTGCTCCAGACTGACTATTTAATAAGACTTAAATTTTAAGCAAACTGATTGCCTACACAATGCAGTGCCTGCCTAGGAAGGGAAGAGGATGTATGGTGCTTGTCCCGTCTCTTGCATATGAAGTCTAGGTTTGCTTCATTCCAGCTGAATTGCGTAACTGTGTGTGTGGGGAGGAATGTGTTTTTCAGATTGTTAAATAGTTCCAGTGAATGCTAGGCTGACACTGAAACAGTTGTGAACTCTTCTGTTAAAAACTTGTTAAAATACAATTTCAGAAACCTGGTTACATAATCAGGGTACTTCTGAAAACCAGTCATTTACATGCTGGCTTTGTGTGTTTTTTTTTTTTTTTTTTTTTTTTAAAAAAAAAGAAGAACAGACAAAACTTAATTGTAAGATAATCACTTTTGTTAATTACCTGGAATGATGTCTTTTTCAGGAAAACTCTTGGATGCAACAGGGAGGTACATGTTTGTTTTTATTATTGCTGGAATTGAAGTTACCACCTCAGCACTCGTATTGGCTTTAGGAAATTTCTTCTGCATTAAGAAAAAACCAGAAGAACCACATACAAAAGAAGAAGCAGCAGAAAGAGAGGAATTAAACAAATCTGAAGACAAAACTCCCGAAGATGCCAAGGTGGACTCGATTGAAGTGGAACAGTTTCTGAAAGATGAGCCCGAAAAAAATGGGGAAGTTGTTACTAACCCTGAAACATGTGTGTGAGCGTGACAAGAAACTGACAAAGCATTCAGAAAAGAGTCAAAGATTTTCAACACTATTTATTTTAGAAATAGAACTAGTTTAGGGTTGGGCTATCTGCTTCATTAACTGGAGGCCAGACAGCTTATCAGGTTACTCTGGGAGCTGTTTTGTTAGACAACCTTTTATCAGAAAATTAGCTTTATCACTAAAAGGTGAAGCATTGTGGTTATACTTTTAATGTAAACTATCCAGATTTTGTAAACACAAGTAGAGTCCTGCTATGCATCACCAGAAAATTCTCACTTGGAAGAGATATATAGGAAGAATCTATTTTAAGTAAAGTGGAATTTTATGTATGTTTTCAGACAATATGGGTGGAATTGTGTTGTGCAGCTAAATGTAATTTCCCTTTCTGTGTTCTTTGTGAAAGGGAAAGAGTTTGAGATGGAGAAAAATCTCAGGAACTTACAGGTCTCCATTAGGTATTTGAATTTCCTACTTTTTTAGATTTTTAGATTAATTGGCTCTGCCCTACTTTTATTTTGGTAATACTTGTTCCTTTGATTTATGCAAATGTATTTCTATGAGTTTTGTCTAAACCTGTGATCTTTGTAATTATCATCTGAAAACACTGTATACTGTCCTCAGCAGATCACACAAGTGGTATTCCTAGGTAATACCAAGAGAAAATAAAATGAGCAGAATTGATTCTGACAGATCATAAGCAAGCAAGGTTAGTTTATAATCACAGAGTTTTCAGTACTCTCTCTGTAACTCAGAAAAATATTAAAAATAACATTGAAAAGACAGATACTAGATTTAGTAGAATCTTCTTAAGGAGCCTCTATTTTGTATATAAAAAACAAGACAGGTTTCCAGATCATGTTTAATGAGACATACTGATGTTGGTTAACTTAGAAAAAAGGACTGGGCTATTTTGAAACATGTTGAATGTTAAAAATGCAATGTTAGCAACATAGGAAGGTCTTAAAATGTTGCACTTATTTTTTTTTTAATTTGCCCTACTTCCCTATCATTTTGCTTGGTCTAAAGAGGTTCAAGATGCTATTCTTGTTGGTTGAGAAAAGAGGATGTGATCAAAGTTGTTCATCACATTTATGACAGCAGTATGTAAGGACCATTCAAGAATGGGGTCTGCTTTGCCACTCATTGCACAAACAAAACAGGGAGTCTCCAGTCTTTTAATCTTCTCCAATACTGGGACAGGCAAAGGAAGTAAAACAAGCAGAACAGAATGTAGTGACACCACATTTGAAGAAATGCAAAAAGGAAAAATATTCATTGTGAGGACATTATCTCAATAGAAAAAGCAAATAAAAGGAAAGGATCCTATATATTCTATTGTTCATTCACTCGAACACATTGAAGAAATTTATATAATCTTTTTTATAAAATCAAGCTACAGCAAGCCACCTTCCAGCTATGTTTATAAAAAACTCTAGGCTTTATGACTGTAGTAACAATTTTCAAAACAAGCTTAATTGTAACTTATTTATTTTTTTGCTGATAACAAAGGAGTACTGGTTTTGAAGTGCCAAAATTGTTCAACTTCTCTTAATAATGAAAGCTATGAAACTTTGTAACAATTCAAAATAATAACATCATTAGTTCTTTCATAATAGATCATTTTAGCAGAAACATTCAGTAAATCCAAAACATGTGCCAAAACATGAATCATTCCCTAATACATTCCCTAACCAGCTTCCATTCTAGTAACTTCTGGAAACTGGTTTTGCATTGTTAGAACAAAACTTCCACAGATGTTGAAACCTTAGGTTCGTGAAGGGGTTTTTCTTGGACTCATTTTAAAACAAAATAGATGCTGTACTGAATAAATTGTTTATACTGCATAGATAACATTATTTTAAAATATTTTTGAATTAGCAGCAGGAATTGCTCTGACATGTCCTAGTAATAAGAACTTAGTCACAGAACTTGGTTCCGGTTTGCCAAAGTCAATGGAACACAATGATGCTTGTCCCAGGAGGCCACCATATGAAAGGGGAAGAGGAAAAAGGAACGCATAGATGAGTTTATGATATCCCTGGAGGCCGCTTCAAACGTTACAATAATCAGATAATAATAAGGCCCGATTGTGCTTTCAGATGGGAGTTCCCTGTTCTGTTTCAGAAAGCAAAAGCTAAAAGCCTTTCCAAATGTGAATTCAACCTCTCAAATAGTCATTTTTGTCCTACTGTGGATTTTAATTTCCATATTCTTTTGCTCGAGAATACTATACTGTTATCATAGAATTAAATGGTTTATTGTTTTTGCTTTAGGTTTTGGTACAATTTTATGTTTCAATAAATCCTGCAAGTTGTCCAGATCTAACATTTCTTAAATTCAGGCTTGTAACTTATTACGCTGACCTGCTAGACTACAAGACATTTTCCATGCATAATGCCTTTCCAACAGTTAAACTGGAACCAGGTAGTGTTAAGTTACAGCTTTATTTGATTGGAGTGGAAGAAGGAGTCATTAAGAAAAGGGGAAAACATTTCAACAGGACTCCACAAATAATTTCTAAAGTAAACGTAGTGCTCATGGAAAGTGCCTCTTTGGCCTATACAAGCTCTTTCCCTTGGCTAAAGGATGGACTATTCTGAGTAGGCCTACCAATGTTCTTGTGCTATTTTCAGCATAGGCCTACCAAAAGATTGCAGTATTCTTGGTATCTGAAGATGCTTACTACATAAGAGGGGGACTGAATCACAAGACTCTTCTTGACTGTAAGAAATTGGCTTAGAATTTAATTTGGTAATTAGTTTCACACAGGCTACTGAAATAATATAAAAAAAATCTTTTACTTGTTTTCATTATTTACAAGAAGTATCAACATGGAGAGGAGAAACTCTTAATGTAGATCTCTTAGCAACATCTAAACCGTCAGACTTGAGCGTACTTCTGACCTGTGGAGCCAGTCAAGCTCCCAGCCTCCATCCTATCCCATTTTGGGGTGACATCCAGATACGTGCTAGCTCTCCAGTCCTCTTTCCCTCTGTTGACTGGAGTTCCTTGGCAGGAAATCCAGTGTGCTGATGGGAAAGAAATCTTCAAGCATGCCAACTAGATCCTCAGCCTGGAAAACTGGACCAATATGCTAGGCCACGCTGAGGCATGTACCCACCACTCATATGGACACAGCCACAAAGGCCTTTATGTTGAACTTCCTCCTTCCTACCCCAAGCTGTAAAAAGCTGCAGTAATGCCTAAGGTTCCCAGTACTATCTTAAAACAACAGCTAGGAACTGTATTACATTTAGAAGGAGGAGAAGCTTGTATCACAACCATTCTCTTGGTGGCAAGACTAGCCAGCTCCATATTAAATTAACTCTGCTTATTGCAAATTCAAACAATTTCCAAACACAAGGAAATACTCTTAAATCTCTTCACTTTTTCTTAATGGTATTTTAATCTCTGCACCATTGAGATGCAAACCCCTTAGGTGCAATTTCTGATACGCTGTGTTCTTTCATCTGTTTTGGGAAGGGGGTGGTCTGAGTCATAAAGCATTGCCAGGGACATGCTAGCTGTCTCCAGCAGGGCACAGAAGCTTAACAGTGCCTTGCAACAGCTACGTGAACAAACCTTTGCTTCATCTTTACCTGGTTACAATTCTTTGATTGGAAAACTGAATGAAAAGGATAGGTAATTACACAACTGAATCACCAAACATCACAAGGGCAGTATTATGACTTGCTCTGGCATCTACATCTTACACTACTGGAACAAATGTAATTTCTTTAAACATACAGTTCATGAACCTATTTAAGAAGCCTGTGAGGGTAACAATCTAAATATAGAGATGCAAAAAATCCAAGTATAAAACAGTTAAAAGGTCATTTCACAGATTATTTCTCTGAAACTAACAAATGGTCTGTTCTCTTAGTGCAGAGGCTAGTGTAATTTTTAAAGCTTTTCAGATCTTTGTACATTCTGTAAATTGTGTACTACAGGATTTATGGTTAAAATATTCTGTTTTATTATTTAATAATCTGCCCCTAATTTCCTTATGCAAGAGGAGTGTATGTGTATACATGCCTGTAACGCACAGAGTATGTAAATAGGTATATGCATGAGTGTGTACGTGTCTTTCTCTCTAGATATATATACATCAAATGTATGCAAAATACCAAGTAGACTGGAAGAGTGGTATCTTGCATGTTCAGTAGGCAAGGAGCAATGCAGAGTTAAAAATATTTTTTCCTCCTCCTACACAGATTTTTTTTTTTAATTTCTAAATAAAATATCTTGTTCCTACTCAGATGCCACAAGAAGTCAGAATGAAAAATCATGAAGTGATGCAGCTGTCTGTTTAGAACGTCACTTCTCAGATTTTATTTTTCTCCAGTTCTTAAATACATTACAGCAAATTTTCAGTAGTACCTGCTCTTTGAGCAGCTAATTCCCTAAAGATAACAACTGACAAAAGCATGGTATGAAGAATTCGACAGATCTTGTACTTGCTAATATTAAAACCCATCCAAAAAAGTACATGGTAGGCAATGTGAAATCATTCTCTGTAAAGAAATGAAAAAAAAAAAAAAAAAAAAAAAACAAAAAACAAAAAACAAACCTCAACAGACTCGTGTTTACACCTTTGTTACCTCCCAAAGAAAACGTTTAATTTGGCAGGCAAACATAAGCAGAGGGCTTTCAGGAGAACACACATTCTTTCAGGTTACAAAGGTAAGTACCTACAGACCTGTGTCTGTCTCTGCTACACTTGTCTCTGGGATTATATAAGTACACTTTGTTTTCTGCTGATGAGATGACATTTGTTTCCTGTTAACGCACTTTAATGTAATGTGTACATTTATATTTAGATGTGCTTTTTGCCTTTCTAGTAAACTGCTGCAAATATAGTGAATAAATATATCTTGGTGTCAGGAAATAAGCTTAGAAAAATCTCTGCCTTTGTTTAACACTCAGATTTACAAATTGCATTCTGTAATGCACTTTGATTTGCACATGCTCAAATAGTCATACAAAAGCTCAATGCGCATGGAGAAAAAAAATAACAACAGGTGCACTGAGCTGATAGGCAGCCAAACTTTATTGCAGGTAAGGGGACTGCTTTTGCAATGACCCTGAGTTTTGCTGACTCCAAAAGCGGAAACAGACGTGGTCTTCTGTTGTAAATGATCCTGAAGATCATTTGAAAGCAACAACTACTTAAAAATAATAGCTATTGATTTTGTGGTGCTTCATGGAGAAATTGCTATCCTTGTCCTCTGTAAAGTGCTCCAGGTTTTGTTTGTAAAATTTTAAAAATTTTAAATTTTATGCTTTGACTTACACAGCATATTTTGAATACTGACTTGCTAGCAAGCTGTCTTCATCTTTAAGTGATGCTCTTCAGCATGCACTTTAGTACTTGAAAGCTCCTAAGAACATAGCTTAAGAATACATTTGTTCAGAGCTTTTTTCAATCCTACTGCTCCCCAGCTGAGACCGACTCCTCAAAGTATAGTTTCAAGGCTTCACTCAAATAAATCAAAGTTACCATTTCTCTTCAACCTAATAAGATTTGCATTTTGTTATCTAGAAGTGTGGGTACTTGTAAAATTCTCACCTATTATGCCTAAGTCTAGGCACCTCTGCTGCAAAATCTTAGTGAAATCTCCCCAAGTCTTAGCTTCAAGTTTCTCTGTACACTTTTACACTTTACAAGATCCTATGTTTAGTTTACATTAAGTACACATTTGAGCAAATGTATGATTACTTTTTTTATGCTGCTTTGGCTAAACAGATGAGACTTAAGGCTTAATCAAGTTCTTGGAGAAGAAACATCTAAAGACTTCAGCGGTTTCTTTGGCAGCAATGGGAATAGCCTGACAGACAGCAAGAGTTCTACTTTTCTTTTGCCCTTTTCAGTGCTTCGTACAGCAACTATTCTGCTACCCCACTGACCAAATTAAACCACGTCCTGCTAAAAGAATGAATGTTGTCAGGTCAACTGAAACAACAGAATGGGTTAGTATGCACTCAGCACATCCTTGAGAACTGAAAAAAGTATGGTATGAAGGATTGTACAAATCTTGTGCTTGTTAACATCAAATCTCATCTGAACAAATACGTGATAGGTAATATAAAAATCATTTTCTAACAAGAAGTGGAAACATCCCCCTTACCAAGCAAACAAAAAATGGAAATCCCAAATAGACTAATATTTTCATCTTTGTTACCTCCCAAAGAAAAACTGTAATTTGGCAGGGAAAAGTGCAAGTTTATCATTGCCTCTGGCACTGCCAGAGCCTGGAAGAAGAAGGGCCATTCACTACAGAGGAAGAAAGGAATGACCTGAGTTACACAGCTCTTCCTCTACTGCTGGACTCCAAACAAGAGGATCAAAACATCTCTTGTTAGTGGCACAATATGTAAGATCAGCAGTCCTGCATTTGTCTGAGAAAGAATGGAAAGCTAGGAGGTAGACGGAGTGAAAAGCTACTTACCTCTTTCTACAAGCTGTTTGTTCTTGGACCAATCTCAATACCTGCTTCATCATCTCAGCAACATTCCAGCTGGCAATTTTCTCACTACCCCTAGATGAATGCTTTGGAGCAGTAAAAAATGAAGATAGTCTGACTCTTCTCTCTACTGCTGTCTCAAAAGTTAAAGGCTTTCACTGGAAAACTCTGAAGCCAATAAAGAAGCACATCTAGATTTTAATATTTAAAATGTCTTAAATAATAGAAGACTTTTCAGTCTTACTGAAAAATGTGGCATAGGATTCAATGATTAACAATTAAATGTCAGACAAACCTACTGATAAAATGCAATTTCTTAGCAGTGAGAAAAAAGAATTCTCTACTGTTTGGGATTATGGGAAATACCAGGAGCTCTCCGCTGCATTTGTGCCTTTAATACTTGCAGCTCTGATTCAAGATAAGGTCTGTAACTAAGCCGAATGTTTTGGCTGGTTGTGGGGTTAGGACTAGACTCTTTCCTCACAGTTCATAATGTTCCAGATGAATTCTTTTATTTACCCTGAAGTATCCTGGATTGGTCACAGGAAAGAGACATGGTAAACAACCGGAATTAAAGCTTAATGCTTTAAGATGATATAGACAAAATCTCTTTTCTCCGTGTTCCCATTTGTCCATTGTGCTTATATTTCTCAGAACTGGATCTCATTCATGTATTTTGAGTCAGGAATTTTCCCACAAACTAGATTAACAAAGAACACTTTTTAAAGTGTTCTTTAAAAAAGCTCTCTCTCTCTCTTTTTTTTTTTTTTTTTTTTTTTAAGATTGTGTGGGTCATAGGTATAGAACTCATCTCAATTTTCTGTTGTACCTCTGCTTGCAATATGCAATTGTTTGGTCAAAAGGACTGAAACATATTAGTCTTATTGAATAATGCAAATGGTACCTAGGTTCATACAATCACTTACATGCAGACAATATACATATAATGCTAGTAAAAGGTACTTGAATGAACCACAGGGATAAGGACTGTTCTTAATAATGAACAGTATTGAATTTAACAGCAAAAACTTCTTTTTACTAGCCTGTCTCATCCTGTGAATTTTAGAAACTATTTTGTTGTTGCAGGATTAAGTTCACAGTAGATTTCTGACTGTATGTCTCAGTACTAGTAAAAAAACCATCAGTGTTCATTTTTTCACTCAGTATTTTGTCTACACAAAGTGAGTACTGTTAGATGTTAAAAGAAGGTGCTTTTGTAAACCCAAGTTAAAAGAACAACAAAAAATATCTTTTTTATTTCCAGGGATTTTCATTCTCTTACAGAAAGAAAAGGATTATTCTTGAAATGAACCCAAGCACTCCACCCAGTGCTGTACCCATAAATCCATAATTTCACTGTAAAGATTCTTATTGGGAAATTCTACTTCTGAAAGTGCTACCTTTGACAGTTTCAATGGATGAGCTGCCATTCTGAGGCCTGGAGTGCAGGGAAAGCAAGATAACAAACAGTTGTGCCGACGATACCTTTCTCTACTTGAGAATGAAGAATGAGAAGCCTCTAAGTTCAACATGGCTTCCTCCATGGGAGATTTTAAATACTTTCATGAAGTTAACACATGGAATGCACAGACTCTCTAAATCCGTTTACTTTGGTATATCTCTTAAAAGTACAGGATTTATTGTCAACTATTTTTAAGGTACTTCACCTTTTAAAGACCTGTAATTAGAGACCTAAAGGGCTCCTGAAGGCCTACCTGTGCTCAGATTTTGAATAGACTTTTGTGGATTACGTGCCAAAAGCAAAGACTTTCATTACAGAGGGCATTGCAGGTAAAGCTAAGTATTCTCCTCTTGCCAGCTTCCCAGCAATACAATATCTTGCCTGGTAAAACAAAGTCTTTGCAAAAAAGACTTCCAGAACAGAAGCAATATCCAAACAAATAAAAACTTTTAAAGAAAAAAAGACTTGCTTTCTGTGAAACAAGCAATGAATACCTTCTTTTTCCCTTGTGTACCCTACCTGCTGTATTCTGACTGTGACTACCAAAATCCTTCAGTGAAATGTTTAGTATTAACACAATTTCTTCAAGTGCTTGTAATTGAGAATGTTCTTTATGTGTACAGAAACCCATTAAAAAGGTAAACAAAATTACACCAAGGAAAGAGTAAGGAGTCATCGTGAGTAAGTAAGTTACACCAAGGAAGAGTAGAAGTCATTATGAATGTATTTACACAATTGTTAAAGTACACAAATACAGTGGTAGTACAAATGAAGTGCTCTGAGCTTCCATTTCCAATACACAGGTTTATACAGACAGTCTAACTATTTTCCACATGATGGAATTTAACTATTATGAAGGACAAAAATTGCCCACAACTGAGTACAAGTCTAGAAATCTGCAGTCAATTTTTTAGTACAGCAATCTAATGTTCCAGATACAGAGGGAATAAAGAGGTTGCCTTTGAAAGTCCCTCTAACAGTACATATTAACCACAGATACTTACAAGGAAAGCACAGTGAAGTGTAGAACTGTTCAAATGGTAGTGCACATGCCTAAAATACTGAAGTTTACAGTAACTCAGGAAAGAATTCTGTTATGCAAACTTACCTATGGATCAAACTCTTACGCTTTTCCACTATACTCTCCCAAACACAGTTTTCCCCAATCAGACCCAGAGTACACACAAGTGAGTAGTTAATGTTCTGAAAACCTCTAAAGAAAAGTGACTAATACTTAATATGTAGATTTTTGAGGGAGGGAAGAATTTGCAAACTTTTGAACAATAAATATTACTTTTAATAAAACTTTGAAGGTCAATAAACCATTAAATAATTTGTTTTCAAGCAAGGAAGAGTTTCTTGAAATAGCTAACTTTTCAAACAAAAGCTGTTTATGTACTTGCAGTTCCAGCATGGAACTTCCTATTACTTCAGTGATATTAGTATAAACAGTACTTCTGATACTGTTCCAATTACTATGAGGACAAAATATCTATTATTACTTTATGAGACTTTTTACAGTAATAAACAATACAAAGATTCTCCTATATTCCTGAAGAAGGACATTTGCCATAACACCTGCAAAATTTTTGGACAGCCTAAGCAAGTTGTGTCATTTATTCCTAGTTAATGGCTAAGGATTCTAGAAATACCAGGTTGATTATGATTAAGAATCAAAGATGGTACATACCTGAGTTTTGACAGTTCTCAGGATTTCACAGCAAGAATACTTTCTTTAGAATCCCTTTTTGAGTCTTGGCTTGAAACAGAAGGCCAGAATCAAAATTTTCTGAACATGTAGATGCTAAAGCAAACATACCAATTCTCTGGAGACTCTCTGGCAACATTCATTTTCCACTTGCAATTCCCTCCAAACTAACCAGCCTCAGAGTACAAGAAACAAGACCTTACCCAGAAAAAAAAAAAAAAAAAAAGTCTGAAATACAATCCATTTTCTCAAATATGGCAGAGAGATAAGACAAGCTTTCTACCTCTAAATCCCTTAAATACCAGTCTTTCACTTTGTTCTTCATAACCTTTACAAATAAGAAATCCATTATTTCCATCTCTACTGTTCTTAGATTCTCCTGCAGGATGTTTAATCCTCTTCTATCATGCAGAAGAACAAGTATTAAAAATTCCTTTGTGTTACATGGAAAGCTAAATGCAAGTGTGAATGAAGACAGCAAACAACAAAATATAACTAAATTTTTAAAATTTCATGAGAAAAGTCTTCTCATTCAGAATGGGATCATACAATTAAGTGAACAGTTTAAATGAAGTCAGATGGTTTTGATTCATTTATATGTTCCCTGCCAGACTAATTTTTTTTTTTTAAACAGGAAATTTCAAGTCATTGTCTTTAGTTTAGGATTGCGTATATTCTACATTTTTTAAATCAGACAAAAGCAAAATAGAGTTCTTTACAGAGAATTAAGCCAATAATTTTAGCAAAATCATACAAAAACTTTCTGAAACCAAGTAAAAGATTTATAGTTACAGTAGAATACTAAAAAGGGGTAAAGTCTGCCGCCTGTGGAGGGAGAATTGAAATGGCCATCCAATAACAGGCGGTCATCTCTGTAAACCATCTTTCTTTTCCAGCCCTGTTACTACAAAGTTCTCTTAAGGTCATTGGGTTTCTGGCAAAAGCGTCCTGTAATGGCAGCTGCTGGAGTCTGTCCATGTTCCTCCAAGTGCCTTTTAAGTCACATGGAGAACTCCAGTTGTAACGTTTCCACTCTAGTTTAGGGTATTTTTGCTAGTAAAGCCATTGGCAACATAGAAGATCAGCCATGCATTATCTGCCCTCCATGGCAAAACAATTTTCATCGGTGCACAGCAGACTGGAGAACACTGGTAGTTACCCGAGCAGGAATCTACCGAAGCCAAAAACAAGATAAGATCAGTACAAGTCCTTCCCGTTAACATACAAATGGCTCTCAACATACTTTCACATGATTTGTTGCCAAAAAGTGTGTGAATCTAAAATCCAGTGAACTACGTAATGTTTCACACCCACCTGTAGCTACATGAAGTTTCCTCTATCTTCCTCCTTTATTGGAAGTTAATATGGAAAATTCACCTTTCCAGACAGAAGGGAGTTTTTGAAGAAAAAGTAAACAGACATAAACATGCACACAAGAAAGAACAAACCAGATAAAAACAAAACTAATGTGGAGAAAGAGAATCAATGAATACTAAGGGTGAAAAAAACAAAAAAAAAAATCCCAAGGTGAGGGTGAAAAATAATTATTTTAAATGGTGTTTTGGTTTTGCTTTTGAATAGAACATCGTGTTAAAATGCACTCTGAAAGTTTCCATAGCTTGACCTATTTCAGTAACACTTTCACTATGATAGTGAAAAACAATCACATATCAGTGCAATTTAAGATGTGAGAAATGTCAAAGTAGTTAAGTTAGTATTAATTTCTAGTTGTAATAGCTACAAATAGTAAAGCATATAATATAGCAAAGGTTAAGCAATGCAGACACAGCCCTGAGCAGACTGGAACCCACAGTTCTCACATACATGAACTTTTCAAAGTATTATTTTTCTTTTAATTTTTAATTAAGGTCTGGCAATTGGGCTATAAAGTGTTCATCTATCATTTAAAGTTATAAACTGTTTAAGAAGCAGCTTGTGCCAAGCAGCCAAGCACAAAAAGCAGGAGAAAATCAAAGAGAAAGAGCAGGATGCTTCACCAACTAGAGATATAGGATTAGTGCAAGCTTAAGATTTATAGAGAAAGTGAGGTAGTAGATAGAGTATACAGCGGAATTTAAAAAGGTACAGAAAAATCTTATAGCCTTTTTTTTTTTTTTTTTTTTAATAAAAAGCAAAGCAAAGAAGAAGCTCCTGAAATATTTAAGAAAGCATCCTTCAGCATACCAAGGTTTGGATTCCAACTGAAACTTACTGCTTCCCTGATGAAACCTGCTATTGATAAAAGCAGAATGGACTAAAATGCTGAAAACTGCACACAAAAAGGCAGAAACTTCTACTGCAATGATCAGTGGAAAGGAGTTTATACATCTAAACCCAAATCTGTCCGTCTTCAAGATGCTCAATGTTCAAACTATTCTCATTCATATAATTGATCTGAATATTTTTAACATGACAGTTCATAAGAAATGGAGAAGAAAAATAGAACGGTAAAAAATTAATAATGCTGTAGTAGAACATTCCGTTCATGACAAGACAGAGCCTCATTTGAGTTATGTGGTTAATTAGTTCTTTGTAAAATATTTTGGCTTTACGATTCTGAAGCTTGATCTGGTTTTGAATGGATGACAAACTGTTGCATGATCATCCCTGGAAAGACATGTAATTCTAGAACAGCTAAGATTTAGAGCTGGCTGTTTTATTTTATCTTTGATGCCTGAGTGATTTTAGGGACTTCCTAAGTCACTATTTTTGTCAGTTCTGCTAAAGAATTCAAGTGGAACAACTCAACTTTTGGAAGGACATTTACATTTAGAAGAAAACAATGCTTCATCAAGTGTCTGATTGGAAGGCACAGAAACAGTGTACAACTATGAGATCATGTGAAGAAGAGAAGCAAAGACTGATGTTTCTAAAGATTTTTCCCCACCCCATCCAAAGTTTTGGTGTCTAATGAGAAGCACTCACCCAGTGCTGCCTTCCAACGAAAGGAGACGAGCAGCTTACTTGCCATGGTGTTCGAAAGGAATGCTATTCTGAGGTGGGGGAAAAGACAGCAATTTGTAACAGTTCCACTGTCCAAATATGTAAAGATGACTATAAAAATTGTAGTTGCAACTATATATCTTTTGAAGAGCTCACAATTCAGACTTCTATCAGATATTTCTATCATATTGAGAAATACTTAAAAGGAACAGTAATTACTCCTCAAAGAAAGCTGATAAATCTCAGAGTCAGAAGAGCAATGCAGAGTATGATGCCTCTTAAGATGAATGTATGGAGATAGGTTTACTCATGGGGGGGGGGAATGCAGAGATATTGGAAATACGTTGCTTTTTTCAAATGAAGTGTCACAACACTTAAGTTGTTCACTGCTAGTTTTGGATTTAGAAAACTTCTCTTGTCAGAAGATACTTATTTGAATACTTCTTTGTGCAGTATTAAAAAAAAAAAAAAAAAAAAAAAAAAACTTACTTTAGACCATGAGCAGTCCCCACTAAGGTAGTTTTTTGCAGGACTGAACCTTACGCAAAGGGAAATGAAGGCTACTCACCTGTAACTAGATTCTGGGATGATCACTGCACATTCATGCTTTTGGAATGCAGTCTGTGCAGTCTGGACTGACAGAACTGACTGAGTAGTGCTTACTGGAATACTCACGCCCTTTTTTACTACCTTTCTTAACATTTTAAGACTGTGGTTACATAAAGGAGATACAGTGAACAACTAATTCATGGAGCTTAGGAGCAGAAGGATCTTTTAACAGCTGGTCCGATTTTCTGTCCAGCACAGATCGCAGAACTTCCCTGAACTGAAACCAGTAACTTACGCTTCCTTTGGATTCAAATATATGACCTAGAAAGGAATCCAGTTTTGGTGTAAAGAGAAAGGGGATGGATAATCCTGTACTTCTTTTAGAAGTTGTTTCAGTGTCTAACAGCCTTCACTTTAACTTCTGCTTCAATTTTCTTTGAATGTGACTGGTTTTGATTTTAAGTAATAGGTTCTTCATGCATGCTTTTCATATAAATTTAAGTTCCTGGTACAACCCTTGTCTCTATAATACTGCACTAACTGTAGATGGTATTTTATCTTTCAGACGAACTAAAAGACACTAAGCCAAAATTCTTCTGTTGTAGTGTGTTTTCTCAAGCACATTTTTTACAGCTCTTCTCTGTACTACTTTCAGCCTTGCAATAGTTTAAAATACTGAGAACTGAACTAGACGTAGTATTCCAGCATCAGTGTCACTAATGCCATGAAATAATCTTCCTATTTCTATCCATTACTGTCTTCTGTACACACTCAAGGATGAGACTAATCTCTTTTGTTATGACATCACACCAACCTGTCCATCATCACACCTAAAGCCCGCCTCAGTCATCATTCACCATGGATATTATTCCCACATATAAAACAATAGTCTGCGTTCCTTGATCCCAATCAGGCTTTGGAGTACTGTGTTAACACACATTTTATATGACTGGGTTCACCTCTCTAATGAATTGCAACTTCTTTGCATGCTTGCGCAACTCTCATCAATGTTTATCACTCCAATATCTCATGTCCCAAAGATTTTTAGCCATTATATTCACTTTTACATAACTGAGAAAAAATATGGAATAATATCTGTCACAGAACTGTGAAAATTTCACTAGAAACACTGTTCCATGAACCCTTTAGGAGACCTGCTAATTGTTATTCCAAAAACTACTTGTTATTTAATGTTGCAAAGTGATAATCTTCCCGATGAGGATGATTTAGGTACTATGTGGACAACGTCTTGGTGGTGGGGAACGTGAGACATCTATTCAGCTATCATTATTAATCTCTGTTTTTCCTGCTTAACGTTAAATTTCTCTACGTATTTTGATTTGTATTATCTACATTCCCATCCTTTAAGTTTTTAGTAACAGAGATCTGAACTCCAATCAAAACTAGGTTTAAAAAACAAGAAAGTAAGTTAATGTGCAGAGGTCATCTTTAATAACTCTAATTTCAGATGAGTAGCTTTCATTATTTCTTTAAGTACTCTCTATACATTTCCACTGTACAAAGTTTGATAAGCAGTAGTCCTTCCTCTGGATGATGAGAGGAGAAGACTATAGTGGCAGTGTTGCCTTACCAAATGAAGGCATCCAATACAATACCAAGTCTAGTTAATCAATTTATAAATAACAGATCTAGTTCTTAACATAAGATATCCATAGATCTATGCATCAGAGTTAAATGAAAAAGGAACAGTAGAATTTCTTACTTAAGTGCTAGTGTTTACTTAAGACTTGGAAAGGAAACTGGCATGCTTGGGATGGACATGGATGACCAGTAGTTTTCCCGATAAGAAGTGGTATAGACAATTTTCTACATTCTTTAGATCTATCCAAACGGATTTCTCCTTAATGACCTTGCCATGCAAATTGGGTACTTTAGGTTCTTCTGACTACGAATAAGGGCTAAAGATACACAGTAAACCATGGCCTTAATTTCTAACCTGGTAAATGTCTCAGGATAAATTTTGACTATGGAAGAATTACTTTATGAAGATAGTAACAGCCTAAGCTATTGAAACACGCAATTAAATCTATCATCTAGTCTGCTATAGAATAAGTGAAAACTGAAAAGTGAATTTTCTCTAATGGGCCCAAAGGCAAGTTTTATAAGATAAAAAAAATCTAAGTATAACTCTCTTGCCTTCTAAGCCTGAGAGGTCTCTGCGAAGACATTTAAATTTTATTATGACCGCACGTTGTTGTTCAACCACTGTACGAGTGAAGACCAACAGCTGTTCACTAGCTTGATAAGAACTAAAGAAATCAACAGAAGATGAAAGATAAATTCCAACAATCCAGAGAAGATCCTGATGAGTCTGCTATTGTAATTGTAAAGAAGCCGACTGAGTGATCCCATACTTGGAGCAGAGTGTCAAAGGGTAGGTAGGGAAACACGCCATTAGTCCAGGCAGGAGTGCTGGCACATGCCATGAATGTGGATATTCACAGACTACTTAGAAAAACATTCCTACACAAACCCAGAATATTCCCATTTTACAAATTAAATAGAAAGTCTATCTGCAAACCTACCTGGATTATCCATACTTTATAAAATTTAGAAAAAATGTCAAGCGTACACTGAACTAAACATCAGCTGTATAGTAAAAATTTATAAAGCATACTCAATGTAATTGATTCTCCTAGCATAACCGAGTATTATTGTACTTATTTCAGTTATTCCACTAACTACTTGCTTTCATCTGACTGGTAACAGAGACAAACTACCTGAAATTTGCTCAGAATGCCAGAGACGAACCTCGAGTGTGCACATTTCACCAAGGAAACATCTTTATACTTGAGTATCTCAAAGAGAACTCTGAATAACAGAATATTTAAGGTTGCAAAGTACCTCTGGAGATCAACCCCCCTGCTCAAAGCAAGGTCAACTAGAGCAGGTTGATCAGAGCATTCTCCAGTCAGGTTTTCAGTATCTTCAGAGATGGAGACTCCACAACCTCTCTGGGCAACCTGTTCTACTTCCTGACCACCCTCACCGTTATGTCTTATGTAACAGAATTTCTTGTATTTCAATTTGTGCCTCTTGTCTGTTCTCCAGGCACCACTAAGAAGAATTTGGCTCCATCTTCTCTACATCCTCCTATCAGGTATTTTACACATTGATAAAATCCCCCTGAGCCTGCCTTTTTCTAGACTTAAACAATCCCCGCCCTCTTAACTTTTCCATGTATGTCACATGTTCCAACCCCATAACCATTTTAACAGCCCTTTGCTGGACTCCCCCCTGTATGTCCAGATCTCTCTTATAATAGGGAGCCCATAACTAGACTCGAGCTTCACAGAAACTTAAAACCAGTATTTCACCTCATACTTTAGTATGTGGTATAATTAAAACACAGCTATGCCCACTTACAACCTATGCATTTTCATACTCCTCATAAACCTTAGCCATAAATTATTTCAACCTGAGATTTTTTTAGTGGCATGAACTACAATTCAATGAACATTTTAAGCGGGCAAAAACTGCCACCAAAGCCAAGAGAGATAGCCTCACCTGTCTCCTCTGCTTGCCCACTGTATTTCCTCCTGCACTATCCATCCTTAACGCCAGCACAAACATTTGTGCAGCTACATGGTGAAACAGAATTCATCCACCTGAAAGCTACCCCACAAAAAATCCCACTCTGCTTTTGTTACAGGAGAATTAATTCTCCAGTCCAGTTCTGCATCTGTTTGTATGAATGGTGATACTGATGCTAGAGAGAGCTTGCTTTTCCAGAAACTCTGTGAGCTTAAAACATACGCAAACTACAGCCCTAGGTTTTTAAGTTGGTGGGGTTAAATTGTTAGAAATCCAAATTAGCACTGTTCTCCCTCAGATCTCTGACATTTTAAAGTTCAAGACCCTAACTGTCAGGCAAAAACAGGAACATTCACAGATTTCTAAATGGACACACAGCATCTTCTCCTATACTCAGACACCTTTGATGTGGATATGCCTAAAAGCACTGAAGTAGTGTTACAGATGTTTTAAAAGTTTTATCTCTTCTTATATAAGCCGCAGGAAGAAAATAACAGCTGCAGTTCTAGTTTTCTAACTTAATATTTAGAAGGAAATGAAATCATATCATGCTGTTTATTTACTATGCAAACTGGATGTCATAAGACAGAGGATTTGTAGGTTCTAGAGCTAAAGTCCCTCAAATTTCTGCTTCAGTTAATACATAAGTATTATGGTGCAGGCTGAAGTGAGGCAAAATTGGTCTTAATCAGACGATGCTGCTCATCATTCATTGTACACACAGACATTCTTCCACTGCTTCGAATTTCTCATTCTATAAAATACTATGCTGTGCTGTTTCTTCTCCTGTTATACAGATGAGGGAAACACATTTCCTTCTTAAATGCATTTTGAGTTTGATTAAAAAAACTTTTATGACACACAGGTATTTATCATCTTTTTATTGCTTTGGTAAATGAATCCCCTCTGGCAGGCTTTCTATTATTCTTAGTAAAATTGAATTCCAGATTGACATTTTTTCCTGATTCCATTGTGTTTTCATTGTCTTATCTCTTTCTCATTTGCAGTTCAGGCCAGAATGTAACACCCATTTGCAAAAAAGCCCTGTGACCTCAGGCTTCATTAAATACATCCATCTGCCCTCCATCTAAAAGAGTTCTCCTTCTAGCACTACGATTTAATGTACAAGAACACATATAATCCCAAATAATTAATTCTGCCAAAGAAATGAAGAAGCCAAAGGAACTGAATTCTTTTTCTTTCTTTTCTTTTCTTTTTTTTTCTTTCTTTCTTTTTTTTTTTAAAATCAGTACAATATATTTATCAACAAGGAATAATGTGAGTCCACGATAAAAACCGTGTGTTTAGATGTCCAGCACAGTGTTGAGTAACAATGATGAAACCTAGGGGCAACCACACCTGTCCTCATAACATACTCCTCTCACATTAATGTTGCAGTCTATCTTTAGAACAAGAGACTCCCTATTTTGCAGGTAAGACTGAAGCCAAGCAGCACAAAATCCACTGACTGGCTACTTAGGACAAGCCTGTGCGAAAGATCTGACAAAGGAATGTTTCGGATAGGGCACAGAGAGTTAAAAATATATTTAAATACTGCTAGTTGGTACTAAAAAGAAGCTTTCCTAAAAACTTTTTAGAAAGTCACAGGGGGCAATGCGGATGATTTCAGTGCAGGCTACAGCTATGAATCACTGTATCATTCAACCTCCTGCCACCCTTGTTCAACTGAGCCTTCTGTGACCTTTCAATCATCTGTGAATGTGGCTTACCTGCTTTGAATTACTGTACTGCACTACAGTATTTCTTCACTGCTTTACCTTTCTATTCTTTATGAATTCTCTCTTTTCTAGTCTGTACCGATATTATCCATTGCATTGATTTGGGAACATAACTCATAACTGACTCCAACTTGCTCTACTTCCTCACTGATAACTGATACGAGAAATTCAATAATCAAAGAAGCTAAACACTACAACTGTAAACAAAAGAACAACAAAAAAAATCTGTATCCCTAGGATTTTGCATTGTCCCGTACACAAAAGATTTTTCTTTACTCTCAGCTTTTAGGATTATCACTGCCAAGGTACAAGAATTTTTATAGTAGCCTACAGCCAAATTACAAACATTCAAGTAAAACTTCAAACATTTATATGAACCAACATTGTCTGAAAAATCATTATGAAATCTCATCAGTTAGCTGATATGCTCTTTTAGTAAATTAACCCAATCAAATCACCCTCATTTTTGCATTACACAAAAATCTTTTTTACCTGTGAAGTTGACATGCGAGAGGTATCTTGTCGGCCTGTTAAGTCAGATGATGAGATATTGACTGGGGCACCACGATGCAATCGCATACTCACTTTCCTTTCTCGTTCTATACCAGACACTGGCCGAGGAGAGGTGTTGGCTGTGAGAAAAACTCCATTAGTATTCTGATAATGTGAAAAGGAATTAAACCATAATCGTTCAAAAACTCCTGAACTCTTGCTGTTTGCTTATATGGCTTCCACAGAGCCAAAGCCAGAGAAATTAAGGGCTTTGTTCTACATCCACAGAAATCTGTAAGTAGCAACTGGCAGGCAACGGGTACAATTACCTTCGATTTGTTTTAAAAAGCCCAAACAAATAAAAACAACAACAAAAAATACTCTAAAGACAAATGCCAGTCGGGTATCCTAATTCTAATTCCTGATTTCAATTACCAAGAACAAACTGCAAATTAGCGTATTCTGCAAGGTGCATCTATCCTGGTATTTGCTCACTTACCAGCATGTGAAGCTGGGGTAAGAGGAGTAGGTGGAGCTACATCTTGCGTTCCCCTCAGCCTGCCAGAAGCAGTAGAAGGTAAACCACGAACAGCTGGATTTCGTGTATGTCTTAATCTTTCCTCTCGTTCTCTCCTTTCACGTTCGGCATCTTCAGCAGCTCTGCTTGCACCCTGTGGGTTGAGACTAGTGAACAACTTGGAGTACAGAACTTAAAGCTATATAGTCTGATAGATACTGAAAATTAAAAACTGTTAAGTGCAATTTGCTAGGGCATTAATTTTTGGTGAATTTTCTTTAAAACTGTCATAAATTCAGTTCATACATCTGTTGGAATAGTCTTCAAAACGTAATGTACAAGCTCGCTATTTTGGCAGCTGGACAGCTTGTAACAGTTTCATAGCAGACTGGTGCTGAAGATCAAGATGGAAGAAAATAGTAATTCAGCAACCTAACCTGGTCACTACCCTGACAGAAATACCTCAAAAGCCTTATACATTTAGAACATTGTAACTGCAGCTTAGCTGCCATTCAGCCCCATCTCATGGCTCTTGCAACTCCTGCATTTCCTGATCTTTTTTTCCTAGACAATAAAGCTTCCAGGGGAAGAGATAAAACATATCGGTTAAAACTCAAACTGACAATGTAATAAAAAAATTAAGAAAATTTATTCTAGTAAGCTGTCAGCTACTCACAAATTTGAGCATGTTCCAGTCAAATACATAGTCATAGGAGAATCCTTGTCGGTGGAAGAGGTTTCTGAATAATTGCCTTAGATAGGAATAGTCTGGTTTGTCGTCAAAACGCAAAGAACGGCAGAAATTCAAATATGTAGCAAATTCAGCTGTAATAAGAAAAAGCCTGTTTTTTTCCTCCAGCTTCACATTTGCTTTTTATAATTCTGAGCCATAAGAACAGAGAACCTCTCAAACTCAGAAAAAGACAGTAGAAACCAAATACTTGCTACCTAGTGAAGACAATACTATATCCCATCTACCAAAGTACACCCAGAAAAAGGTATTATATGTCTATTGCAGAGCAGGGAAAGATCCCACTTGTCAACTGGAAAGGAGACTGAATGTTAGGGTTTGAGGAGACAGAGGGGAGACAAGTTTAAAACTGTAGTTGCAGCAATGGAAATAGAGGGTTTTTTTTGCCTTTTCTGTTCTGAGTGTATTTAAACTGAATTTCTCTCAGGACATGGACTTTACAGCCTTTTTGCTGTAAAGTCACGTGAAGATTCATTTCTGCTACTTAACAGCTAACAAGGGACAGGAAGGAAGGAAGAGGAACAGAACATGGACAATATCACAAGTAAGTCATGTTGCAAGTTTAGATTTCCAATATTCTGAACACTTATTTTTACATGGCTTACAAAATATTAGCTACACAATCAAACCAGAATATGTTTGTGAATGCAATGCATGAGACTTAACATTAGTATCAAAATGTCAGCTTTTGAGTTCAAATGTCAGCTTTTTGAGCTGAAAGATTACACTGACAACTTTATGTTAAATAAGAAATTCTAACAAATAATGCAGGAAAAATTGATTACTTTTCCCTCTCTGCAAACTCCAGAGGACAGAAATGTTAACGAGTGTAAAGGAACGTAAATGAAGTGACATTTGAAATAGATCATAGAAAACAAGTTTTCATACAACCATAATAACAATTATGGTTCTCATTATCATTAGTAACTGTTGAGGCCAAGAGTGCGGAAAGAGTAGAGAATTTTTCCAGAGAGAAAACAATATTCTCTAATAGCAGTTAATGATAACAAGTTTTAAAGTATATTTAAGTATCATTTTGCATGGCTCAAAAACTGTCTAATTATTAACATGAGAACAATACCAAATTGAGGAAAAGACTGGCTTTGAGGGATCACACTAGGATATAGGAGAGTTTCTTACGCTTCTAACAGATGTTGGCCACCAACCAACCAAACCAGATGAACTAAGCATGACAATTACTAGATGAAACAGCTGCAACAGGTTACAGGTGAGCTTAGCCATACAATCCTCATCATCCATGAAAGAGCACCCACACATATGAAGAAACATATGTTCCTCAAAAAGCTCTTTGGCTGTAGCAGTTAACCAGGCAGCACATACGCGTACATGCATAACATAGTGTAGATCAGATACTCTGAGCTAACCTTCAGTCTCAAAGGCATGGCAATGATTGCACATTAAATACTTAACAGAGAGGATAAGTAGAAATGATCTAGGAAGACAAAGATTCCAGTCTTGAAAGCACAGTATCTCTATTATGGACATGCCCACGCACTAAGACAAGTCAGAAAGACTAGTAAATTACATGCTTCAAACACAGCATTCTGATACAGGCATTAGAATTTAGTGTAAACAAAAAAGCAATAACACTAACAAATAAACATCTGCAGCCAGTGTCACAAAAAGAGAAACTTACAAGGATATCCTTTACATAAAACCTCAATGGGTGTAGACATTTTCTTTTCACTGATACGTTCATATTTCTGCCTCTTTGTTGCTGCTTTTAGTCCCTGCCAGGGGAGGGAGCCCAGGTTAAAATACATCAGAACATAGCCCAAGGACTCCAAGTCATCTCTGCGAGATTGCTCTACAACAGCATAAAAAAGTAGACTCATTAGGTTTCATTTTCTACTGGAAAAAACACAAAACTGTACAATAATGTCATAAAACCCCTTAAAAATACAACAGATTGCTGAAAACTAGTACATCCATGTTAAACTCATCCAATACTAGAAAAAGCCTATGACCCTTGCAGTTATTAAAAATGTGCTAATTCTGTGGAATTACAACTTCACTGACTCCCTCCCCACCAACACAAGCCTAAGCATATTGCACTGTTAGCATCAGGAATAGAGATGGTCTGCTATGCCTCCATAAAGCAACATTTGGCTGCTAAAGTTATCAACATCTAAACTAAACTGACACTAAATTTTCTATTTATTGAATTCTCTAACTCACCAATTCCAAGATGAGTATTGATGGATGCGTAACGAGCAGTTCCCGTCAAGTTTTTATTTTCACGATACGGGATATGTTGGTGAGTTCGAGCATCTCGATACTTCTTCGCTAATCCAAAGTCTATTATGTAGACAAGATTGCCCTTCTTTCCCAGGCCCATTAAGAAGTTATCTGGCTTCACGTCTCGGTGGATGAAGTTCTTAGAGTGAATATATTCAATTCGACTAATCTGGATACAGAGGATGAAAACAACTGAGAGGCTAGGCATACACATTTTTCTTAAAAAGCACTAGAAACATGATCTTATTAATAAAACAGGCAATTAAATTTTTTATTGTAAAACATAGAGGCATTAAGAGAATATAATTTAAGACTATAGATAAACCTTCTCTCTAGTTTTTCCCTGTGTCTATTCCACTTTTGTTTCTAAAATATATTCTTGGTGGAAATTTGCTTGCATTTGAGCAGTGTAATACCTATTTGCAAGTGGCTCAGGTCCAGGTTTTAAAATCAAATTAGGACTTTGTAACTACTTTTGATGACAAACTGTATGTTTACAGAAGCAAAACTAATTTTGAGCCTTTATTCTAATATAATACACCCTATTCATCTCTAAATTACCAAAGAGAGAATACAATTGGTTGTGATCTCTCTTACGAAATGTGAATATGCCCAACATACTTCATTAACAAGAACACCAAAGCAGTTTCCTACCATTTGGTCAGCAAGTAAGAGAACTGTCTTGAGGCTAAATTTCCTTGAGCAAAAATTGAAGAGATCTTCAAGACTTGGTCCCAACAACTCCATCACCATTACATTATAATCCCCTTCAGCTCCACACCACTTAATTGTGGGAATACCCACTGGAACAAAGAAAACAGTGTATTCAGTACCTTTTTTATTTTTTGGATTTATATAGGTCTCACATACAAATCTTCAAGGCTCACAACACTGATTCTAAGAGGGTCATTACTGTGAATGTTTGTATTTTAGTATCTCTACCGAAGCTTAATATTTCGTGCTACCTTCAGCCTTTCTGAAATTAAAAGTCTGATAACTTCATAGAAGGACTAATACAAAAAAATATAGCAAGAGAGATCTAAAATAGCTTTTTTCTCTTTCACAGAAACCTCACAGTCTTTGTGCTTAGCTTGTGACGATCCAACTAAACACTTGAAAGCATTTAGTGGTTTTGTTGGATTTGAACTTTATATATATTTTATAAATAGTAACAGTCATGCAGTACCCAAGATGTCAATAAGGAGCAAACTGGAAGTCTGAAAATAAAGACATACTTTCAAAGCCTACAAGATCACTGTAAAATACCTCTCTCTTCCCTCTGAATTTGGAAAGATTTTCCCCCTTTGCTTCATATTACTGCCTTTCTTCCAGTTCTGATTTATTTGCTGTGTGGTGAATCTCTACTGAAGTAGCACCGTTTATGAGACATGCTATACTGCTATATACCCAGTTTGACATAGCCAGAGATAGCTCTGCTATACGGAGAAACTCAGGAACATTATTTCACATAAAACTGTACAACTGTTCAAATATTTTGAATTACACCCATGTAGATATTCTCACTCAAAATTTCAAATAACTTTATTGTGAGTTATTTTTATGTAATTTGGAAGTGAAATAGTACAATTAATTTATATTTTTATTTAGTATAAATTAATTTTTCCTGAATTCCCTTCATAGGGAAACCCTACTTGTGTGGTTACTTCGCTTTATCACCTGCCTCTGCACAGTTTTCATCAGCAGAGGCGACCCACCATCCTGGCTTTAGCAAGCCTATAAAGAAAGTATTTTATTCTATTAAGGTTAGCCAGGTTACACCCAGAAAGTAACTAACTGAGGAAAGGCAGGAATTGAAAGATAACTGAACAACCCTAATTCTGCAAATTTGCAAATATACATTACCGTCTATTTTTAGATATACACTTACCACATTTTGTATTTGAGATATAGTGTGAAATGCAGCCTTTATGCAAAGTATAACATTTCCCAGAAAGAATTCCACAGATTACACAATAAAAGCAAAAAAATTAACTATACTGAATTTATGTCCCAAAATTGCACTGGAGTTTTACATTTGCAGAATTTTAAAACCATTAAGCAAGTTATCCTAGCAGAGTACCATGCACGAGCTATGAAACTGCTTCATTCATGCTCTCTACTATTAACGCCACTACATGTTAGAATTCCTACAGCAAGGAAATACTTTTAATTAAGTAACAATAGTAGAGAATTTAACAAGAATTAGCACGAATTTACTAAGCTTAGAATTTGTGCTACTGTATCAAGGAAGCTAGGTTAAATTCTCAACACCAGTGGTTACCTGCTTTCATTGATCCATGAGAAATACCACTAACCAAGCAACATACCGCCACGCAAGACCAAACTTTGCTCTATATTGGTCCAGGTTTTCACTTTTTAATATTCTGAGGCCCTAAGCATTTTTAGAGGATATTACAGAATAACACGAGGTTTGCTAGCCATAGTTTGGAAATTGCTACCCTATACTGCACCTACCCTATCACCTTTTCCACTTCCTCATAATTTTCCAAAAGAGATCTTAGCTATTAAATACTTAAAGATGGAAGATAAAATCAAAAACATAAAAACAACTAAGTCTCTTAGAAAGGAAAAGAATTTGCTTGCCTCCACCCTGCATCATTTTGTAGATTTTACTTTCGATGTGGAGCTGAGGATGTTTGGTCTTCACACATTCCAACTTAATTGCAACCTCCTCTCCAGCAGCAATATCAGTTCCTGAAATCAGAAAAATTTAACAACATCAGTCACAATATTTTTTCATATTGCATTTCCTTTGTAAATACTGAAACTAAGCAAACACTGACAAGTTATTTCTCCATGGCAAACATCCAGATGTTGTTAAGTACTTTCAGCCATGATTATCTAAAACTCTTCTGAAGTCTTCTAATTTCTATCCAATGCACTAGCAGTTTAGAAGAACACAGACATTAGACACTCTAGCATAAGAAGTCAAAGGCTGCTATCCTATATCCTTGTCATTTTTTGTATAGAAGTCATTTTGTATTATTTCTAATTATTTCCAGTTTCATTTCTTTGTAAATTTTCCAGTTTCATAATGCCTTTTTCAGATCCACACAAAATAATCAAGTTACAGATGAACAATAGTATTATGATTTTTTTTCCAATTAGTTTTCCTAATAATTCCTAGTAACTTGTTTATGCTGTTTTTGACTATTACTGAGTACTGAGCTAATGTACTCACAGAACTATCATAACTCCAAAATCTTGTTCCTGAAGCTAAGAAGCTCCTTCAGTGCTCACCCTTATGTCTATAAAGACACACTATTCCCCCACCTAAATGGGTATGATTTTTCAGTTGTGTGTATTCAATCTCCTCTGCTGTTTCACTGCCAGGCTGTTCAACACTGAAATCTTCTCACAGTTCTTGCAGCTGGCCATTGTTTTTATTAATTTAAATATCTTCTCATCAGCAGCAAACTGTATCACCTCAGTATTCAGTTCATTCGTAAGCAAGCCTTTATTTCTACCCTCCATTTCTACCTCTAAAACAGCATTTAACCCATCTTCAAACATTTATTCTGATAGCACAGCAGTTTCATTTTCTGGTTACTATCTGCAAGGTTAATGAGGATAACACAGCCAATTTTGTTATGTAAGGAGCGGGGCAAATTTATTTTATACAGAAACTACCTTATGAGCTTTTGGATACTTGCTAGGTATGAAACTTACCTGTAACCATTTTTTTTCCTCCCCTTTCTTGGTAATACAAGTTCCCATGGAAAGCTCTCCTACGTTTACTTGACATTTTCCTTTAGTCTTCAAGCAAAAAAAGGATATGAAGGTGTTTGAATCTACAGAATACCAAAACATTATTGTCTATCTGAGTCAAAATTGAGAGGCCCTTTGGAAGAAGCCTTCCTGAGATACCTTGTCACAATGAGATGTCCTGTCACCTACAGCCATGTCCAGTCACAGTCATACTTTATCACAGTTTTACTGTAAAAAGCAATCACACCAGCTTCTCGAACCACAGGTTCCCCTATCACTCAGCAAGCAGATTTCATGCTTTCAGTGATTTCACAGAATGACAGAACAGTTGAGGTGGGAAGCGACCTCTGGAGATCATTTAGTCCAACTCCCTCAAGCAGGGTCACGACCTAGAACATGTTGTTGCATAGGACTGCGTCCAGGCGGGTTTTGATCATCTCCAGAAAAGGAGACTCCACAACTTCTCTGGGCAACCTCTTCCAGCTCTCTGTCACCATCACAGTAAAGAAGTTTTTCCTCATATTCAGATGAAACTTCCTGTGTTTCAGTTTGTGCCTGTTACCTCTTGTCCTGTCACTGGGCACCATTGAATTTCATTCTCTCAAACCTTTGCAAGGCCACTCCCCCCCCCAAAAAAAGTGTATTATTTCTTCATCTTTTTTAGACAGTCTTGAAATTCAAACTTCTGTTTTGTATCATTTCAGTCATTTTGCCATTCTTTACCCCTGGGTAGTAAGACACGACTGAACACTGAATTATCTTTGAATTCATGCAAGGCTATTTATCTTATTAGGTTAAGAAAATGTCTTTTTGTGTGTGTGTGCACATGTGTATTAAGAGAGTGTTTCTAGTAAAGTGTGATGTGCTGAGACAACATTAGGATTAGTATCTATTAGGCATTTGACAATGCACCTTAAGAAAACAAACTGTCTGAAGCTCTCTCTGGATGCAAGACATTTACTGTACCAGAAGACATAAGAAAATAATTTCTCCTTTTTGTATCTAGGGCTGTATATCTGCCTTACATGACTGGGATGAGTGACAAGATCCCTGACTGCTACTTAGGTCACTGGGCAGTAGCAGCAACCAGAAACTCTTCAATTTGTAGTCTAAGGTCTTCATATTTTGTGAATGTATTGTTCTAATGGATTTTAAAGGGGCTGTGCTGCACATCAATCCAGAAACATCAAAGGACAGATGTACTTTTTTTCCTCCTTGATAACACAAGGAGGAAGGCATTATCTTTTCATTTTACACCAAAAAGAAAACAGATACAACCTTGATTTTGAACTTTCCTACAAGGCAGATTATGCTTTTTCCTGTTCTCAGTACCTGCCCTCTTCAAGACCACAAAAAACATTCACTGATGAATACTATCTGAGGGCGATCAGCATCAGAAACGGCTTTTTTTTTCTTATTCTGATATGAAATGGACACAAACTGCTGACCCTCAGGGTACACTGAAAAGCAAATCTTTCTGTACACATATCTGCAGATGTCTGCGTTTGATTGGGGCAAGACCTGCATGGAAGAAAGTACTACAGATATCAAGTCCTGCTCCATACAGTAGTAAATCATTACCTGATCGATCACAGTTTTGACCCTCCAAGAGCTCTGTCCATTACTCTGGACAAGAGCCAATGGGCATAAATTGAGATAAAGGAAATTCTGCTTGAATATAAGAAAACATTTTTTCACTGCAAGAGTGACTGAAAACACATGCTTACTCTGATTCTTTTTTCTGTATGGTATTCCTTGTTTTGTACTACTTAGAGTGTCTCGTAATCTGTGCTACTCTTTCACTTCTTCTGCTGGAAGGTAATTTTAACAGATGCAGGTACATTAAATTCCTAAATTTTATTTTCACTAGGTTTGTCAATTCTTTTTTTTAAGATAGTGCCTACCACTATTGTGGTAGAACGGTAGGACCCTACCATCCTCAGTAAGCCAATTTGGGGCCACTCCAAATTCCGGAAGACAAATTCTGAGGCACGAGAGAGAATGGGAAAGATTATGAAAGAACTGTGATACTCAAGAGTGAATTGCGAGCTCTGTATTTGAAAGAAAAAAAAAACAAGGTCTTCCTCCTCTTCTCATTGGACTGTCTTCAACACTCTAAATTCATTAAAGAAACTATAGGAAGACTGGAAAAAAAAAGATTAATCATAAAATTAAATTGGAAACCTGAAGTCCATTGAAGGATAGAAAGCCATCCGTACTTAAGAAAACTAATGAGATCTGAAAGGATTTAAAAAGTTATTTTAATGTAGTTATACCTACTCTACAGTCTGAACATCTGAATAAACTTATTTTTGTTGTTTTAAATGTTTCATATGACACACAGCATAGGTTTTAAAAAATTCTTTTAGCAGATTATGTTAGGCAAACAAAATGGGCCTCTATAAAAGACTGCCACATTTCAGTTCTTGAAACAGCAATTACCTCAGAAAAAGAAATCTGTATCGTTAGTTAGATCTTCTACACATATACTTTGCTATTAGTTGTTGACTCAATCATCGTATTTGCAGTAAGCCGTGAAAGCAAATCCACACTGACTCCTCAGGGATTAAACGAAGAGGATAAAATCAAAGGACAAGGAATTCTTGTGAAAAATGTCATACAGCACTAGTTCTGTGCTAATAAATACAGAACTATTATCTCCTCTGCAATTTTTTAGTGGGCTCTACCCATGAAGATAAAAGTGACAAACAAAATATCTACTGTTTCCAGTCTAGCTACCACACATGCAACAGTAACAATAGTTGCCTGATTTATTTTTATCAGTTAATTCAGATTACAAATTAAAGTATGAATACGCTGTACTTAAATGTGAATAGATTTACCTGAGTAGTCAAAAGCTGAGGTAAGTTTCACAGATCAGCTAAGATTTTTCAGATTTTAACTGCTGTCTTAATCCCCACCAAAACCCCAAAGGTAGCACACGACGATTTTGCATAACTTATGTGTACTGTTCTTGCAACAGTCTTCAGTCTTTTATAAAAGCATTAGAGAGAGAAAGAATCGTGTTCTCTGCCTCTAAACAATCCACAAACCTTTTGCCAGAAACCTGGAATTTCCAGTAGGCGTATGTTCTATTTCAAGGATAACCAATATCTCAATAACGTAAACAAGTGCAGTTTTCACTAACATTATTTCAGAACAGCAACTGTGTGTTGCAATACAAAGTGCTGTTATCTAGAAAAAAAAACCCTCATGCACTATGTACTACATGCATTAGCCAGCGACATTCTTTTTACCCTCCAGACATATGAAGCTAACCTACCTTTGCTCCAGCAAGTTTTTTTTTTCCCATGTCTTTTGATGCGCCTTTTGAAAGTTAACACAACTTTTAAAAGCTAAATGTTCATTTTTATGTGGCAGTATACAAACTTTACGTTTCCCTGGATTTTCCCGGTTTCTTAAGGTTTGTTGTTTTGCAGAACATAATGCTCTACAAAAGCATATTTTCAGAACTTGTACACACCACTGCTTATCAAATGTAGCAAACCATTACGATGGAGAGCTACATAAATAGGCAGGAAAAGACAGTCCTATTCCTGCCAACTTTACGGTCGCATAGCAAACACAGTAGCAGGATAAGATGCATGCATTAAGACATGAGGATAACATTCAAGCAAGAGGATAGCTGACCTATGCTGACTCTTTGAAGGGTTTATACGTTTTTTAGCTCCAATCCAGTCATCCTTAGTTACCTAGTTTGTTTAGGCCTCACAGGAAGAACACAGTCCTCCCAGTGACAGCAATTTCTCCTAGCACACTGCAGTTACATTTAATACCGACAGTGCGGAGGGTGACATCTCTGTTTCAAAATATTTTTCTGAAGGGTTTTTCACATGAAGGGATTGACATCCTTATCCGCGTTTTACAGGCAAGAAGGTTGAGTGTGCCCAAGGTCACAAGACAACAATGGGAAGGGGCATGCAAATAATCCAGAAGTCTTGCTTTCTGCACTGTCTAAATTAGGACACGATGCCAATAAAATATTAAACTATTCTTGCACCGGTGACAAGGCACCCTGCATCGAGGAGCATCTAGGGGTCTGACCTACAGCTGGAACGAAACGAGGTCGCGGGAGCGGCCCAGTCCGGCCTCAGCGGGTGCCGGGAGCGGGTGGCAGCTCCCACAGCTCCCGGCGCGGCTCCCGCTGCTCCCCACAGCGCGCCGGGCCCGCCAGGCCTCGCCCGGGCGAGCCGCCTTCCTTACCCAGGTAGATGTCCCCGAAGGAGCCGCTCCCGATCTTCCGGCCCAGCCGGTAACGGTTCCCCACCCGCAGCTCCATAGCGGCAGTTCGTTCCCTCTGCGACCCCGCTCGGCGGCTCTGTCCACCCTACCGGCTGGCGCCCTGCCACCTCACAGCCCTGCGGCTCCCGCTGCCATCACGGCCTTTGTCCCGCCGCGTGACAGCGGCGAGGCGGGCGGCACCGGCGCCGCAGGTGCGCCGCAGGATGGACGCGGATTCCCCACAGCCCCGGCAGCTCAGAGGCTGCGGCGCCCGCCCGCCATGCTGCGTGACCTCACTTCCCTAGCGACGGGTGCGGGCACGCCCGCAGGCGGGTGCCGGCATGCGTCACATGCCCCCCCCGCCCGTGTTTTTCCCGCCTTGTTTCCGGCCGCACTGCATAGCGCCGCGCCGCGCCGCGCCCGAGCCAGGGTCCGAGCCGGGCGCAGCTTGCCGCTTCCTTCTTTCGTAAGGCCGTGTGAGGCTCCGCGGCGGAGAGGGCAGCGAGGCTGTACTGGGTTCCGAGGAGTATCGGCTTGCTTGCGGTGGGGAGGCCTAGAGCAAAGTCTGAGTCACATCCCTCGGGCCTCGCGGGTGGAGTGGTGATCTGTGTCATTCCTGCTTATGAAGGGTGTCGGGATCTTTTCTGTGGGGGAGACAGTGACTGGGGTGGGGAGAATTGCCTGTGTCTGTACTGGTGTGTGAGAGGAGCAGTGGGCAAATGTGTTGCAGTAGTCCTGTTTTTTCTTGTCCATGTGGCAGCACTGCTTGAAAGCGCCACTTTTGACTGGCCGATGGTCCCATTAAAATGGATTAATTAAGGAGTCACGATTAGTAGGTTTCTTGGCAAAGAGCCTCTGACTCCCTCTGGCTACCTACTGCAGGTTTTTCATATCCTGTTTGTGGAGAATGGCAAGGGGGAATTTTTCCCTAACCTGTAACTGAGCAAGCTATAAGGCCTGTATCTTAGTGACACTTGCGTCCTCTCACTGATATTACTGAAATGCAGGGTTTCCTGGTTCATTCTGCCTGAATAGTGTGGCAGGTCCCAATGGTGTGGGCAGTGATGCCTGAGCTGTGTGCCTGGCCTAAGCTACAGAAAGGCTTAAGGTAAGCTATCCAGCAGCTGTGCTGCTCAGAGATGAGAAGTAGGATCTGAGCAGCAGGACTAGTCTAGATGGGTACCCATGTTTAGGTTGTTAAGAGCCTGCAGTGTAAGCGCACAGAGAGCGGTATAGTCGGAGGATACGTACGTTAGGCAGCTGTCGGCACCGTCCTGCCTTGCGTATTGGCAGAACATATGGTGCTCTTTGTACCAGCAAAATCTGAGTCCTGCTTCACAGAGAACGATCAAATACCAGAACAATGGCTTTTTAGTTGGGATGTGGTGTCATAGAGAGTCAACAGGGTGACTTGGAGAATGTCCTGGCACATGAGGATAGCCTCATAGAATGGCTGGGTTGTGAGCAGATGAAAGTTAGGGCTTGTTAAGGGCAGCTGGGATAATGCGCAGTGGCCCAATGCAGGGAAAAACTTGAGCTTTTTTTCTTTCCTAATAGGAAGAGCAAGGTGATTCTTTACTGGATAGTAGTGCCTATGGAAATCATGTGTGAGTACATGTCAGTTTTGTTCAGGGAGTGCTTGCAGAACACTGCAGATTCAAAACTGGAAGAGACCTTTTCACTGAGCATTGTGTTAAGAAAATTTCCACTATACTCTAGTTTTGCATGGAAAGAACATGCAAGATCACGGCATCCTGCAAGCAGAACATCTTATCTGACCTTGCCTTAGCCCTGTTTTTTGTACAAAGTTGAAGAACTGCAAAGAAGCCAGTTTAATCCAGCCAGCAGTACAAAAGTTGTTCAAAGGTAACACCAGAAGAGGTACAAAATCAGCTAATGAATAATTATAAGATGGACCAAATAATGCTGGCGGAGAACTACCTTGTACTGTAACATGGTAAGGAGATTGGTAGAACTAAGAATCGTGGATAGATCTGGTTCGTTATATGAACTAAAGTATCGAATATGTAATAACTTACTATCCTGTAAAAGTTGTAGCAAAAAAGCTGCTAGGAGGTCCCTGCTTGTGCTCCCAGCCAAAAAGCACCTTATTGCTAGCAATAAAACTTAAAAAACAAAACCAAAATACTTAGAAATCTGACTCCTGCTGCTCATTACTGGTGCCCATGAGTGAACAAAAGAGAACAGATAATTTTTAACAGTTTAGCAATCCAAGTGGGACGCAGCAAGCCTCCAATCTGGTGAGTGCTGGAACTGCATTCGACGCAGCCGGCACAGGGTGAGTTCACTGGGAAGTAGTTGTGGTGGCAATGCTCACCAGGGAGGTACTAAAACCGTATCAGCATGAATCATGGAGGGTTCAGTAGGAAGCTAAAATGGGTTTACTGCCAGCAGAAATACTGGAAAACTAAAAGAAAATCAAAGGTACCTCAGGTCTCGGTAAGGGTAGAGCAAATGGTCACTACAGACTTGAGAAGGCCCTCAAGTGTGAGCACTGGCCACTGGATGGTTCATTTGGAGGATCGGAAACCTCAGCAAATGAACTACTGGTATATTTGGGATAACCGGGTGTTTAAGCATCCAGGGGATTCATAGATTCAGCTAACATAAGATGTATGTCTGCACTACAAATGCTGGAAGACTCAAGTAACGGCTTTGCTTCTGCTCCCCCTGGCTCCGCTTCAGCACCTGAATCTGCTTCTGCTCAAACTTCCAGCCTATACCTGTCACTTCCTACAGGAAGTTAATCTGTCACTTTGCAAGCTGCTATGATTGGCACTGTGATGCCTTACCAGGTATGGGGATACCACGGGCACCAGATCAGCAGCCGCCTGCACTGGTCTTGCATGCCTATGTTTATTGGCCATGGGCTCCGGGATCTAGTTCAATGGGCACAGCAAATGTCCCGGGTGCAGGAAGACCTAGAGAAGGCAGCTTGACTGTTTCCTACAATAGTAGAGGGACATCTTACTTTTTGGGGGGGGGGGAAGGAGGGGGGGTTTCGAGTATTTTTACAACAGATATTTCAGCCAGGGCATAGAGAACTAATATTGAAAAAGGATAGGGAACTGGCAGATTAAGATGATAGCTGACAACCATAACCATGAGTAGATCTGAATTGGGATTATAATAATTCAAATCATTGGGCAGCATGCAAAATGGCATGCCAAAATCTAGTTTTAGCAACAGGAACTGAAGAGCAAATGGGCATTAACTTGAAAAAGATGCTGTCATTAGCAGAAGTCTGAGGAAAACCTGAGCACCTGTGAGACAAGCATCCAAGCGAATCTGGGAGCTGTATCGAAAAGGTAATAAGTTTGAAAGAGAGACAGGCAAATCAAGTGCTATCATTTTTCTATGTAGTTAAAGACCAAGGGAATTGCTGGTTAAGTGGGTGTATACAGGGGTTTGAGAAAGGATACTGAACACTAACAATAATATTGAAGCAGGATTAAAAACAAGATTTTGTGGAAGATGGAGTAGGTAAGTATTAGGTGATGTGCCTGCCTATCTATTAGCCCAGTCCTAATTGCCGTATGCGATGTTTCCAACAACGTACAATATATAAAGTATGATGCAAAGTGCTGTATTGAGACCTTTCCTTTAAGGAAGGAGGGGAGAAAAAAAGTGTGGGGGGGAGGAGGACATGGTAAAGGGAAAAAGAACACGCATAAATGTTTTCGTTGCCTTTCATTGCAAGTAAAATGCCAGTTTCTCTCTTTGTTGCAGAGCTGGAACCAATGACAGCAAATGCTGACAGAGAGGAAAGCTAGACAAGCAGCCTTTTTGTGATTAATACTGAAGGGACGGGATTGAAAAAAGGAAGCAAAAATGCAGCGGACGCTTGGTATCCCCAGCAACTGCTACAGCAGGAGGTGTTCTGCCATGGGTAAGGTAACTATTGATAATAACTGTTAGTTATTCCAACCTCCCAGAGGCAGCACTGAGGGCTAAGTAACCTGTTCCTATCCTGTGGATATCGATAACTGCATCTGCCTTAGTTTTGCTTTGCCTGTTCCTATTTTGTTTTGCTATCATATGTGCATAGATGGAAAGACACAATATTTACTCTTTCAGATGAATTGCCATGGCTGAAGCTGAAGAGGCCAAAAAAATGTAAGCAAGCTGAAGTGATTAAATCAAATGGAACCAACTGAGAGCTGTCTCCATCTCCCACAAAGGAAAGCCCATTCTTCCTGTTGAGGAAGGATCGCTGTTAATAGCAATTGGAATAATAGATCACCAACATATAATGGAAAGTCTGCACGTGTTACAACAAGTATGCTACCTACATGTGTTTCTGTGCATGTGACTTTACACATCTGTGAAACATCCTATTTTAAAAGCTACAGGACAGCAGATTATTATCTCAGGGGAACGATGGTTAAGTGGCCAGAATTACTGAAGAAGCAGAGACAGAGAGAGAGAGAGAAATTGTATGAACTGTAAAATCAAGAGATCATTTTCAGAGGGCTCAGTAAGTGCAACTCCTAGTTAGTTAACTGGCAGTGGTATTTGGGGAAACAGCAAGACAGTAGATAGAGGGAGGAAACATTAAAGCCTCGTGGAATTAATTAACATCTGCCCTTAAATTCCTGGGACAAGACAAGCCTTTTTCATAGAATCATAGAATCAGTAAGGTTGGAAGGGACCTCTGGAGATAATCTAGTCCAACCTCCCTGCTCAGCAGGGTCACCTAGAGCATGTTAGACAGGGTTGCATCCAGGCAGGCCTTGAATATCTCAACTGTCTCCAGAGAAGGAGACTCCACAAACTCTCTGGGCAACCTGTTCCAGTGCTCTGTCACTCTCACAGTGAAGAATTCCCCCTCACGGTCAGGCGGAACTCCCTGTGGTTCAATTTCTGCCCATTGCCTCTTGTCCTGTCACATGGGACAACTGAAAAGAGTTTGTCCCCGTCCCCTTGACACCCTCCCTTCAGGTACTTGTACACATTGATAAGATCCCCCCTCAGTCTTCTCTCCCCCAGGCTAAACTGGCCCAACTCTCGCAGCCATTCCGCATAGGGCTCCAGCCCTCTGATCATCTTTGTAGCCCTACGCTGGATTCTCTCCAGTAGCTCCATGTCTCTCTTGTACTGGGGAGCCCAGAACTGGATGCAGTACTTGAGATGAGGCCTCACCAGGGCTGAATAGAGGGGCACAATCACCTCTCTCGACCTGCTGGCAACACTCTTCCTAATGCACCCCAGGATACCGTTGGCCTTCTTGGCCACAAGGGCACGTTGCTGGCTCATGGTCAGCTTGTCATCCACCAGCACTCCCAGGTCCTTCTCTGCAGAGCTGCTCTCCAGCAGGTCAGCCCCCAGCTTGTACTAGTGCCTAGGGTTATTTTTCCCTAGGTGTGGGACTCTGCGCTTGCCCTTGTTGAACCTCAGGAGGTTCCTCTCCGCCCAGCTCTCCAGCCTGTCCAGGTCTCTCTGAACAGCAGCACAGCCCTCAGGTGCATCAGCCACTCCTCCCAGCTTGGTATCATCAGCAAACTTGCTGAGGAGGCACTCCGTCCCCTCATCCAGGTCATTGATGAAGAAACTGAACAGGTTGGGACCCAGTACTGAGCCCCGGGAGACTCCACTAGCCACAGGCGTCCAACTAGATTCCGTGCCACTGATGACGACCCTCTGAGCTCTGCCTTTCAGCCAGTTCTCAATCCACCTCACTGTCCGCTTGTCTAACCCACGCTTCCTGAGCTTGTCTAGGAGGATGTTATGGGAGACAGCATCAAAAGCCTTGCTGAAGTAAAGGTACACAACATCCACTGCTCTCCCCTCATCTACCCAACCAGTCACTCCATGATAGAAGGCTATCAGGTTGGTTAAGCAGGATTTCCCTTCGGTGAATCCACGCTGGCTACTCCTGATCACCTTCTTTTCCTCCATATGTCTGGAGAGGACACCCAGAATGAGCTGTTCCATCACCTTTCCAGGGATGGAGGTGAGGCTGACTGCCCTATGACTGCCTGGGTCCTCCTTTTTGCCCTTCTTGAAGACTGGAGTGACATGGCTTTCTTCCAGTCCTCAGGCACCTCTCCAGTTCTCCAGGACCTTTCAAAGATGATGGAGAGAGGCCTGGCAACAACATCCATCAGCTCCCTCAGTACCCGTGGGTGCATCCCATCTGGGCCCATGGATTTGTGGATGTCTAGCCTGCCCAGAAGGTCTCTAATCCTTTCCTCCTCAACCAAAGGAAAGTCTTCCCTTCTCTGGACTTTCTCTGTCACGTCCAGGCTGCAGGATTCATGAGGGCTGCCCTTAGCAGTGAAGACTGAAGGAAAGAAGGCATTCAGTAATTCTGCCTTCTCTGTATCCCTTATCACCAGGGCCCCCGCCCCATTCAGTAGCAGGCCCACATTTTCCCTAGTCCTCCTCCTGCTGCTGATGTATTTGAAGAAGCCCTTCCTATTGTCCTTGACATCCCTTGCCAGACTCAATTCCAACTGGGCCTTAGCCTCTGCAGAGCTTTGATTATTTCATTTTTTATTTTTTTTTTGCTTTGCTTTGCTCTATAGTTTTGTAGGGTGATGGGTTTTACTATGTCTGCACCAACAAGTTGCTGCTGACAAAGTTATAATGTCCGAAGGGAGACTCTTAGGCAAGATGGAGGAGTTCAGATAGACAGCCTGCTAGAAGAATGTCACCCAAGAGCTGGGAGCTCTGCAGAGATCTGCAGCTGGCCATGGAGGATGAGCTCTGACCTGCAGTGTGGACACAGCTAAGTCCTGGGGCTGTATTTTATGTGAGTAGGGCTGGGAGGTACAAAAATACAGGCAGGTGAGATCAGACATTGTCCTCTCAACTCTCAGAGCTGAATCCTATCCCTGAAGGAAAAGCAGAAGGGGTAGGACATTGGCTACTCAGACACCTGCCATGTTAAAGGCAGCAGCAGGAGCTGATCCTTCCCTGATGGATGGATGCTGGCAGAGCAATGACTTTTCAGATATCACTAAGTAAGGGTAAGCATGCTGGCACCAAGCTTCATGGCGGACTCACTCCCAGGTGGTGTTTCTGTGCAGTAAAACAATAAACAGTTGCTTTATTCTTTGTGCTGATGTCTGTGGTTCTGGATGTTCCCTTGCCTGGAGATAATGCTTAGGGGAGGAGGTTACAAGTTGCACCTGGGGCTGGGAGCTGTTGCCCAAGTCCCTTGTACTTTGGAGTGCCTGCAGTTAACAGGGAATTCAGTGCTGTTCGCAGGGCTGTGTGGAACTGCCCTTGCTCTGCCTGGGCTCTTGGGAGCGATTGCCATCATCGTGGGGGCAGCCAGGGCCCCTCCATGGCTGTGTGAGGTGCCCAGATTGATCGTGGATTTGCTTTCAGCACTCCGCAACATCCTTCGTGTGTCTAGGGCTGGGGTCTGTCTGTCTGGAGCAGGGACACAGAGTTTCTATGGGGTGGTGGTGGGGGAGCCTGCAGGCACTGTCCAGTCAGCTGCATCAAGCTCTGTGACATGCCTTATGGCCCCATTGATGTGTGCTGAGGCCCTTTATGTTTTTTTTTGCCCCAGAGTTCTGTGTTTGTCCTCTGATGTCCTCAGGACCCCTCAATTCACATTTTGTGTGCCTCCAAGCCACCCATGTGCCTTTTGGTGTGCCCTGGGGCCCTGTGTTTGCTTTGCAGCATGCCACAGTGTTCTCTGTTTAGCGTTCTCCTCTGTCCCAGAGTGTTCTGAGTGCCCCAGGGCTCTCCTGTTGCCTTTTGCTGCCCCCAGAGTTGCTCTGTTTGCTCTTTCATTTTTTTTAACTTCTGTTGCACCCACAGCTCTTGATTTGTTCTCTTGTCCCCTGAATACCTCTTTTTCCTCCCTATGCACCCCAAGACTCTCCCTTGAGCTTTCAGGAAGCTGCTCTCAAGACTGGGGGTGCCTCTGCTGTCCTGGCAGTCCCAGCTGTCCCTGATGGGCTGCAGCTGTGTGCCCTGTGGCTGGGACAAGTCCCAGGTGGGGCCTGTTGGGTTGCTTGCGAGGGCAGGAAGTGGGCACATGCTGGGATTAGGGTCTGCATTTGGGAAAAGCTCATGCTGGAGTCAGTCTGGCACAACAGAGCTGCTGCTAAGCACCGCCTGCTGGAACCAGGACCTCTGCACCTCAGAGGAAGTTAGTGGGGCTGGGGGGTACCTGGGCTGCAGGTCCTGCATATGCTGGGGACCTTGGTGAATGGGAGTGTCCTGGGCAAAGTGGCACAACCGAGGTGCACCAGGCTGGGGGAAACCACACTGGGGCCAGGGATGGCCTTGTATGAGGGCAGTGGGTGCAGAGGACATGGTGGGGAAGAGCAGTGCACCAGGGCTGTGGGGTGGGGCTGGAGGGGTGAAAATGAAGGGGTTGCACCGGGGCTGAGGGTGTACGTGTGTGTGGTGGGGGGGGAGGAAGGGGTTGCGCTAGAGCTGTGGTGGGGTTTATTGCACGCTCGGATTAGCCTGGGGGAGTCCTTGGACAGATCAGGACCATGTCCGGGAGGGGCAGGAGGGATCCCGAGGGAAGCCCTGGGGAGGGCTGTGCGGGGCAGGGGCAGTGTTGGAGCTGACCCGGGGCCGCTGGCGGGGATCGCGGGGGTGCGGTCCGGGCTCTGCAGAGCTTTCTAGGTCCCGAAGCGGTGGGGGGGGGGAAGGGGGCGGGGGGAGAGGCGGAACAGAACGGGATCGCCGCAAGGTCACACCGCACGGAGCACTGCGGCTCCCCGGCCTGCCGGGAGCAGTAGTCTTCCGGCACTGGGCTTCCGGGGGGGGGGGGGGCCATCTTGTTTCGCGCGGCCTGCCGGGAGCAGTAGTCTTCCGGCACCGGGCTTCCGGGGGGGGCCATCTTGTTTCGCGCGGCCTGCCGGGAGCAGTAGTCTTCCGGAACCGGGCTTCCGGGGGGGGCCATCTTGTTTCGCGCGGCCTGCCGGGAGCAGTAGTCTTCCGGCACCGGGCTTCCGGGGGGGCCATCTTGTTTCGCGCGGCCTGCCGGGAGCAGTAGTCTTCCGGCACCGGGCTTCCGGGGGGCCATCTTGTTTCGCGCGGCCTGCCGGGAGCAGTAGTCTTCCGGCACCGGGCTTCCGGGGGGGCCATCTTGTTTCGCGCGGCCTGCCGGGAGCAGTAGTCTTCCGGCACCGGGCTTCCGGGGGGCCATCTTGTTTCGCGCGGCCTGCCGGGAGCAGTAGTCTTCCGGCACCGGGCTTCCGGGGGGCCATCTTGTTTCGCGCGGCCTGCCGGGAGCAGTAGTCTTCCGGCACCGGGCTTCCGGGGGGCCATCTTGTTTCGCGCGGCCTGCCGGGAGCAGTAGTCTTCCGGCACCGGGCTTCCGGGGGGCCATGTTGTTTCGCGCGGCCTGCCGGGAGCAGTAGTCTTCCGGCACCGGGCTTCCGCGGGGCCATCTTGTTTCGCGCGGCCTGCCGGGAGCAGTAGTCTTCCGGCACCGGGCTTCCGCGGGGCCATCTTGTTTCGCGCGGCCTGCCGGGAGCAGTAGTCTTCCGGCACCGGGCTTCCGGGGGGGCCATCTTGTTTCGCGCGGCCTGCCGGGAGCAGTAGTCTTCCGGCACCGGGCTTCCGCGGGGCCATCTTGTTTCGCGCGGCCTGCCGGGAGCAGTAGTCTTCCGGCACCGGGCTTCCGCGGGGCCATCTTGTTTCGCGCGGCCTGCCGGGAGCAGTAGTCTTCCGGCACCGGGCTTCCGCGGGGCCATGTTGTTTCGCGCGGCCTGCCGGGAGATGTGTTCTTCCGGCACCGGGCTTCCGGGAAGCCATGTTGTTTCGCGCGGCCTGTCGGGAGATGTGTTCTTCCGGCACCGGGCTTCCGGGAGGCCATTTTAGTCTGCCACGCATGCTGGGAGATATAGTCTTCCTGTTGGAACGCGGCTGTGCAAATTCTGGGAGAAGGGAGAGAGGATATCGTAAAACAGTAATGCGAAAGACAACCGGTTCCAGCAGAATAACCTCAAGGAAACCACAACACTTAAGTGTGAGGAGTCGACAAGACAAAAACAGCAGAATAACAGAGAGTAACCTATAAGTTCATTAAGGCTTATTAACATACTAATATATTACTGTCTTTTTCTCTGTGCATTATGCTAATTAACAGGAATGTTAAAGTGCAAGCATGGAATTAATGGATGATGTGATAAAATTGTAACCAATATAAATCATATAAAGTACTCCCTGAAAAACATATATATAAATAAAGAGTGAGGAAAGGAGAAGGGGTGGTAGCTTTGTGGATCTACCACTTAGCACCCATCTCTGCAGAGAAAGGAAATAAATATCTTAACCCTGTGCGTCTATTGGTTCCTTGCACACTGTGTAACAGAACCCAATTTTGGGACAACATTCTCATACTGGGCTTCTGGGGGATCATGTTGTGCCTCTCGAGGTACTGGAAGGCGTGGTTCTCTGCCAGTAGGGCTCCTAACAGCCAGCCACATTGTGCTTGGTGGCGATCAGGAGCGGTAGCTCCAGGTGCCTCTGCCTTCTCAGCCCTGCAGCAGCAGCCTGCTGTGTCTGCTCCTTACTGGATAAGTGCTACTCATACAAGAGTCCCTGTAGGTCACTGGGCCAGTGGAATTTTCTTATTTTTCCCCTGGTGCAGGGCAGAAAGTGTTTTCCATCTCTGGTGCAAGCAGGCAGGTTGTCCCAGGGGCTGAGGCCTTCCCTCTTGGCAGTGGGGGAGGCAAGCAGGAGTGCAAGGGGCGGTGTGGGCTCCTGGTAGTCATAGCTTTGCTCAGGATCGGAGCCTCTTAGACAGCGGTGGTGCTGGGAAGGCTTGGTGCAGAGCTGTCCTGTTATGAAGCACAAGGCAAAATCCTCAGGGAAATGTGATCAGTGCTGTTTCTGTCCAAGGATCCTTGAACAACCTGAGAGACCCTGGAACAGCCACATTCAGGTACTTTTAACTGTGTGGAAAGAGCCTGCAGGAGCCCTGGGTACAGATAAAGGGACTCCTCAATCACTTGGAGCTATATGTATTTTCTTTAGAAAGATGTGATCTCTTGGATGCTTTGCTGCTGCTTCTGTGTTGCTTGGTGCCCAGGACTACTACATTTAGATCCACTCTTCTTGTTGCCCTCTGCTCTATCAGAGCTGCTGGCCAGACTAGAAGGGATGTGCAGCTAAGAACTAGGCTAGGGTGTCTTAGCTGCCTGCTATAGGACAAATGGGAGGGGGAATCAGCAGTGACCAGACATGAAAATACATGTGGATGAAAAACAGCCACTTTAAAGGACTAAAATGCAGGGCAACTGAGAGCAGTGGAAGTAGCAGCAGAAAATGATGATTACAAGGTGTGTTGTTAGAGGCAGTACAGTGGAGAAGAGAGGGGAAAAATTGTTCCTATGATGAAATAAAAACTATCCTTAAGAGATACTTGTTTCTTACCCTTCAGGTTATGGATCTGCATGATTCCCTGAGAACTGTTCTCAACACGTGGTGTTGCAGGTCACAACTACTTGGGCAGCGATCCCCAACTTGCCTGCCAAGACTGCCCAACAGCTGACAGCTGCCTGTGGAATGAAAGCAAAAGCCAGCTTCTCAGAGGTAAGAGGCAGCGTTCAAATAGGAAGATTACAGCAGATGAGTTAATGCCCCAGAATCTTCAGGTTTTCCCCCTTGTCTCCTCAGGACTCATCCATTTACTCCCTACATCCCTCAACACCTATCTGTTTGCTTTTAGGTGTGCTCTAAGGCACTCCATTAGTTCTCTTGTCCCTTCAAAATGCTTTGTTTCTTTCTAGTTCCTGCAAGATTACTCTGCTGTTTGCCTTCTAGTAGCATCAAGACTGCTATGTTTGTCCTCTTGTCCTATTAAGTCCTCTTTCTTTTTCCTTTAGTCCCCTCAAAACCTCTCTGTTTGCTGTTGGTGCATCCCAGAGCCTTTGTTTTTCCCTCTAGTCTTCTCAGGATGCCTCTGCTCTCTGAGCCTCTTAGGGCCCATCTCACTGCCCTTTAGTCCCATCAGAACTCCTCGGATTGTTACACGCTCCCCTTGGGACACCTGGTTTTGCACTGGGGACACCCCAAAATCCTATGTGTTCGTTGCACCCTTTCAGTGTGCCCTAGAGTTCTCCTTTTCCATTGACTACAGAGTTCTCTCTGTGACCTATCCCTATGACCATTTTGTGTGCCTTCTATCCCATCAGGACCCCCTTGCTTCTAATCCCTTCAAGACTCCTCTGTCTTCCTTTGTTGTCCCTCAGAACACTCCATACGTCCTCTAGTCTGGTCAGAATTGATCCATGTGGCATGTAGTGTCAAAATGGTGGGGCTTCATTGTGCTCCAGCGCCCCTGAAATGCCCTCAAATCCTACCTCAGCTCCTACTTGGGAGTTCTCTGTTTCTCTCAGATATCTTTGTTTTGCCTCTGAGCACACGCCATATCCATTTCCTTTCAGTGTGCCTCACATCCTCTCAGTTGCTCTCTGCTCCCTTCGGAACCCCTGTGTTCTCTTGTTGTGCTCCAGGCCTCTGCACCCTAATCCTATCAGGACCCATCCTTTTCCATTTTGGTGTGCCCTGGTGTCCACTATGTTCTCTCTCTTCCCCCTCAGGACTCCCACATTTGCTCTCTAATCCTTACAGAATGCTTCCTTTGGTCCCTTGGCTCCCTAACAACCCCCCTCCACCCCTGCCATGAGCCTTTGGTGTGTACTAGAGAAAAGCTATCCTAGAACCAAATGCATGCCCTCTGATCTTCTCAAGACTCTTCCATTTTCCAATCAAATGAACTTAAAACTGCTCCCAAAGTCTTCACTGTGCCCTACAGGCCTATGATGTCTAGCTCTCTTGGACTGCTCCAGTCCTCTCAGAAGACCTCCGTTGGCCTTCACTGTGCACCAGAGTCTCTCTTGGGCATGTAGAATCCTTAGGATCCCTCTAGTACTCTCGGAAGCCCTCCTGCAGCTTTCCTAGTGCCTCTAGAGCCCTCTTTTGGTCCAACACTTCTTGAAGGACCTATCTAATTCTCTCAGTACCTCTCTTTTGGCCTTCATTAGGCAGAAGCCCTTTGCTAGTCCCTCTACTTCTATCAGGACCACTCCTTTTGCCTTCATTGTGCCTTATAGCTCCTTTTCTTTTCTTTTTGGCCTCCTATGCCCTTTACAAGTCTCCTAGTCCACTCTAGATGCCTCTTGTGGCCAAAATTGTGGCTAGAGCCCTCTTTCGGCCTGCTAGCTCTCTCAAGACCTCTCTTTTGCCTTAGGACCCTTTGGGACCAGTATTCCCTAGAGGCTTTTCTTGGTCCCCTGAACTTCTTAGGATACCTCTAGTGAACCCTGTGTCATAAGTTACTCTCTTGAAGGTTAATTCATACAGAGAGTTTGTTAAATCATGTGAACAATTTATTTAATTAAGTAAGCAGCCACAAGCAAAACAGCGCTGGGCGGCCGGGGAGTCTCAGCTCCGCCAACGGCGCGCGCCTCCTTCACATACAGTCCCCTTTTTATAATCTGCGTTGTAATCTCCTGGTGCGTTTTGCGCATGTGTGAGTTGCTGGGGGAGGTCGTCTGAAGCTCTCTGGTGGTCGTGGAGAGGAAGGCCGTGGTCTTCTTCTGTCTCTTTATTTTGGTTTGTCTCCTTGTGAGTGATCACAGGGGTTTGCTTATCTGTTGTGTTGACTCCCTTTTGGGATGCTGTTCTGTGAGAAAATTACAGGCGCCTGCTTATCTTTTCTTTATCCTTTTACCTTCAAAACCTCTGAGCAGCTTGTTGCTTACTTCAGCTCTTCATAGTCCTGCAAGATAGCTAGGGCCCCGACACTGGTTCCACAAGGGGTCATATAAGCTTTTGTGCTTACCATAATTTATTTGTCTGACACCATGTCTCAACCCTGATTGTTGTAAAACCTCCTCCTCCCCCTCCATCGGCTTATTCCTCCTTCTAAACAATGAACAAATAGTTACAATTTATTACACCCTGGACCCCTCTTTTGGCCTTCCTTGTGCCCCAGAGGCCTATTTGGGCTCTCTAGAACCATTAGAATCCCGTAGTTACCTCCAAATCCCTTGAGACCTTTGTTGTGCCCCAGAGCTGTCTTCTGGCTCCCTAGTCTCCTCAGAACCCCTCCAGCTATCTTCCTTGTTCCTCCGAGTCATTTTTCTGACCCTCAAGACCCCTTAGCACCTCTCTAGTGTGCTCTGGATGACTCTTTCTGTGTTCTTTGTGCACCAGAGCTTTCTTCTGGCCCTTGTGTCCTCTTAGGACCCATCTAGTCCACTCAGAAAACCTCCCGAGGCTTTTATTGTGCCCTGGAGCCCTCTTTTGGCCATCCACATCCCATAGGACCCTCTTCTGCCCCTCAGAGCACTGACTTCTGTCTTGGTAACCAGTTTTTATTTTTTGGCCGCCTAGTCCCCTCAGGAGCCCTCTGCGCTGCTCAGCTCAGAACACGATCTAGGTACTTGTTGTACTCCAGAGTTATCTTTTGGACCCTGGGCTCCTTAGAAACTGCCCAGTCTCAGAATCCCCCCAGATTTCTTCCTTCTTCCCCAGAGTTTTTTTTTTTTTTTTTTTTTTTTTTTTTTTTTTTTTTTGCCAGGTAGGCCTCTTAGCACCCCTCTAGTGCACTCTGGATGACTCCTCCTGGAATCTTTGTGCCCTACAGCTCTGTCTTGGCCCTCTAGACCCCTTACGACTCCTGTAGTTCCCTTAGAATCCCTCCAGAGCTCCTCTTCCTGCTCTGGAGACCTCTGTTGGTGCTTCAGTCCCTTTGGCAGCCCTCTACTGTGCTTTGTCCTTTTATTTGGCCTTTCCTTTTTCACCTGCAGACCTCTGTTGGCCCTCTAGTCCCCTTAGCACCCTTCTAGTCCCCTCAGAACCCTTCCAAAGGGCTTTGTCATGCCTCAAGGATGTCTTCTGGCCTGAAGTCCACTTAAGATTCATCTTGTCTGCTCAGAGGCCCTCCTAAGACCTTTGTTATACCTTGAAGCCTTCTTTTGGGCCATCCACATCCCATAGGATCCTTCAAATCCTGTCTTGTTACCCAGTTTATATTTTTTTTGGCCTCCAGGTTCCCTTAGGAGCCCTCTGGTCTGCTCAGAACACCTACTGAGTGCTTGTTGTGCCTTGGAGCTGTACTGTGCCCACTCCCCAGCTCCATTAGGAATCATCTAGTCTCCTCTGAACCTCCCTAGATTTGTTGCTTCTTCTCTATAGTTACTTTTTCGGCCAAGTCGACCGCTTTGTACCCCTCTAATGTGCTCTTAACTATTCTTTTAGGCTTCCCTGTGCCTCAGATCTCTTTTATGTCTCTCTAGACCCCTTAACACCCTTGTAGTTGCCTCAGAAACCCTTTCAAGCTGCCCTGGAGCCCTCTGTTAGTGCACCAGCTGCTTTAGCGGCCCTCTGCTATGTTTTGGCCTCCTGTTTTGACTCCCCCCAACCTCTGTTGGCCCTCTAGACCCCTTGGCACCCCTCTTGTGCACTCTGTGCTACCCCTTCAGCCTTCTGTGTGCTCCAAAGTTGTCTTCTGGCCCCTCAGCCCCCCTTAGGAACCCTCTAGCCTCCTCAGAACGCCTCCAGCTTTCTTCCTTCTTCCCCAGAGTCATTTTTCTCACCCTCTAGACTCCGTAGCACCTCTCTAGTGCACTCTGGATGACTATCCAAGTCGACTTTGTGCCCTAGAGCTCTGTATTGGTCCTCTAGACCCCTTAGGACTCATGTAGTCTGCTCAGAAGCCCTCCTGAGGCATTTGTGCCCTGGCACCCTCTGTTGGCTATCTGCATCTCATAGGATCCCCTCCTGTTCCCTTAGAGCACCTCCTGACTTCTGTCTCGTTAACTAGTTTTTATTTCTTGGCCACCTCGTCCCCTTAAGAGTCCTCTGGTCTACTCAGAACACCTCCTGGGTGCTTGTTGTGCTCCAGAGCTGTCCTGTGATCCCCCAACCCTATTAGGCATCATCTAGTCTCATCAGAATTTCCCCAGATTTATTGCTTGTTCCCTAGAGTTTTTTTGCACCATGTAGGCACCATTGCACCCCTCTAGTGCACTCTTGACTACTCTTTTAGGCTTCTTTGTGCCCCAGAACTGCCTTCAGGTCTTCCAGCCCAATTAGGACAGCTGTAGTGACCTCAGAATCCCTCTGGAACTACCCTTCCTGCCCTGGAGCCCCTTTAACAGTCTTCTCTTCTGCTTTGGCCTCTTCTTTTGACATTTCATCTTTCATCTGCAGACCTCTGTTCGCCCCCTAGACACCTTAGCAATGCTGCACAGTGCTCTGGATGACTCTTTCAGTATTTCTTGCTTCCCAGAGCTCACTTCTGCCACTCCAGCCCCCTTAGGAGCCATCCAGTCTCAAAAGAAACTCTCCAGATCTCTTTCTTGTTTCTCAGACAATTTTTTTGGCCATCTAGACCTCTTAGCACCCCTTTAGCGCACTCTGGGCTACTGCTTTTCCTTGTGCCCTACAGCTGTATTCTAGTCCCAACAGTCTCTTGGAGGTCCCCTGGACACCTTAGGATCACCCTAGTGCACTCTGGACTACTCTTCCAGGCTTTCTTCTGCCCCAGAGCTCTCTTCTCGCCTTCTACACCACTGAGCACACTTGGAGTCCCCTCAGAATACTGCATGAGGGGGATCCTTCTTCCTGCCCTGGAGCCCTCTGATTGATGCTCCAGTCCCTTCAGCAGCCCACTGCTCTGCTTTGGCCTGCCCCTTGGGCCTTTTATTTTCCATCCACTGACCTGTGTTGGCCCTCCAGAACCCTTAGCTCCATTCTAGTGCACTCTGGACTTCCCCTGCAGCCTTCTGTGTGCCCCACAGCTGTCTTCTAGCCTCCCCAGCTCCCTCAGGAACCCTCTAGTCTCCTCAGAATGCCTCCAGCTATCTTCCTTCCTCCCCAGAGTCATCTTTGCCTCCAGGAGTCCCCTCAGAAACCCTGCACAGCACTCGGGACTACTCTTTCAGCTTTCCTTCTGCCCCAGAAGTTTGTCCCGGTGCCCTCTGGACCCATTAGGCCCCCTCTTGTCCCCTCAGAATCCCCAAGACCCTTCTTCTTGTCCTGAGCCTTCTGTTGGCACTCCAGCCGCTTCAGCAGCCCACTGCTCTGCTTTGGCCTGCCCCTTGGGCCTTTTATTTTCTATCCACTGACCTGTGTTGGCCCTCCAGAACCCTTAGCTCCACTCTAGTGCACTCTGGACTTCCCCTGCAGCCTTCTGTGTGCCCCACAGCTGTCTTCTGACCTCCCCAGCTCCCTCAGGAACCCTCTAGTCTCCCCAGAATGCCTCCAGCTATCTTCCTTTTTCTCCAGAGTCATCTTTGCCTCCAGGAGTCCCCTCGGAAACCCTGCAGAGCATTCGGGACTACTCTTTCAGCTTTCCTGCTGCCCCAGGGGTTTGTCCTGGTGCCCTCTGGACCCATTAGCCTCCCTCTCGCCCGCTTAGAATCCCCCAGGAGCCCTTCTTCTTGCCCTGCAGCCCTCAGTTGCAGCTCTGGCCCCTGTAGCAGCCTGCTGCTCTGGTTTAGCCTTCTGTTTTCCATCTGCTGACCTCTGTTGTCCCTCTAGACCCCTTAGCACCTCTCTCGTGCGCTCTGCACTACCCTTGCAGCCTTCCTTGGGCCCCACAGCTGTCTTCTGGCCCCCCTCAGACTCCTCGGGAACCCTCTAGTCTCCTCCGAATGCCTCCAGCTATCTTCCTTCTTCCGCAGAGTCATCTTTGCCCCTTGGTATCCCCTCAGAAACTCTCTAGCGCACTCGGGATTACTCTTTCAGCTTTAGCACCCTATAGAGCCCCGAGGGCCCCAGCGACCCCTCTTGGGCTCTCTGGTCACCCCTTTTGGATGGAATGGCCACCCGAGAGCAGGCTCCTGCCTTTGCGGACCCCTTCAGAACCACCCAGTCTTCTCAGAACCCCTCCGGATTCCTACCTTGTTCCCAAGAGTCTTTTGGGGGCCCTCTGGACACCTTGGGCTCGCCCCAGTGCCCTCTGGACTACTCTTCCAGCCTTTCTTCTGCCCCAGAGCTCTCTTCTCGCCTTCTGCACCCTGAAGCACTCCCGGAGTGCGCTCAGAAGCCCACTGGAGGTCATCTTCTGGCCTTGGGGCCCTCTGATCGGTGCTCCAGTCCCTTCAGCAGCCCTCTGCTGCCCTTTAGCAACTTCTTTTGGCCATTTATTTTCCACACTCAGACCTCTGTTGGCCCTCCAGACCCCTTAGCACTGTTCTAGTGCGCTCTGCACTACCCTTGCAGCCTTCTATGTGCCCCAGAATTCTCCCCCCCGAACTCCACCTGGACACCTAGGATCTTTCTTGTCTCCTCAGAATTTCCTGTAGCTGTCTTCCTTGTTCCCCGGAGTCATTGTTTTTGCATTGTATACTGTTTAGCAGTTGTAATTTGCTCTGGATGACTCCGTTTTCCTTGTGGTCTTTACGTGTCCTCTGGAATCCCCTTATAATGCATTTAATTTTCTGACAGCCCATTCAGGTTTCTTCTGTATTCCCCAGTCATTTGTTTGCCCACGTAGGCTCCTTTTGAACTTCTGTTGTACACTTTAGACTAGTGGTTTCCCTCTGTTGTTTGCCAGAGCTGTTGTCTGGCCCTCCTCCCCTTCCTTAGGATCCTGTATTCCCTTCAGAATCCGTCTGGAGTGCTCGTACTGCCGTGGAGCCCTCTTTGCAGTCCAGCCCCTTTAGCAGCCCACTGCTTTGCTTTGGCCTCCTCTTTTGGCCTTTTGTTTTCCACCCACAGACTTGTGTTGTCTGCCTAGACCCTCCCCCCCTCAGCACCATGCTGCTGCCCTGGAAACCCTTTTAAAGGCCTTTTTCATGCTCCACAGCTGTGTTCTGGCCCTCAAAATTGCTTAAGAGCCATCTAGTTGTCAAAATGGCCTCCTGAGGCCTTTAACCCTAGAGATCCCATAAAAATGTTTCCTGTCCCCTTGGAGCACCTCTAGAGAGCTCTCGTTAGCTAGTTGTTAATTTTTGGCTAGCTAGTCCCCTTACAAGCTGTCTGGTCTGCTGTGAACATGTGCTGGGGTGCTTATTGTGCTCCAGAGATTCTCTCTGGCCCTCCAGCCACCTTAGGAACTGTCTAGTCTCCTCAGTAGTCCTCCAGTTATCTTCCCTGTGCACCAGAGTCATTTTTTATCTATGCAGGTCCCTTAGGGCCTCCCTAGTGCACTTTCGACTCTTGGCCTTACTTCCTCCCTAGAGCTGTCTTTTGGCACTCGTGCTTCTTTAGAGTTTCTGCAGTGTTCTCCAAACTGTTACAGAGGTTCTTCTTATGCCCTAGAGTAATCTTTTTATCCTTCAGCTGCCTGAGCCCCCTTTTTTTCCTGTGAACCCTTTGGGAGGCCTTGGTTGGTCTTTTTTGGCATTTTTCAGTTGTTTGCCAGTCCCCATAAGAGAGGTGTGATGCACTCTGCATTCCTCTTCAGAGCTTTACTGTGCCGCGTGCACCTCTGTTGGTTGGCCCTCCCGAGCCCTTAGGAACCCCTTTATTTTACTCTGGACTACTCTTTCAGCTTTTTTTTCCCCCAAGCTCTGTTTTGAGCTTTCAGCCCTTGTAGGACTCCTCTAGTCCCTTCAGAACCGCCTCTTGAAGCCTTTGTTGTGCCCCAGAGCATTATGTTAGTTTTGCAGCCCCCTTAGTACCTTTCTTGTGTCCTGTGAGTCCTCCACTTTGAGATACAGAGCTAGTATTCCCCTGGGGACCTACCTATTCTACCCAGCAACTGTATTTTCTTAATTACTCTAGATACTACACAGGAAACATCCCTCTTTGGAAGTACTCACATTACAGAAGCAGGCTTGTTTCAGGAGTTCATTTTGGTACCTCGGTTTGCCCTATGGGAAATGGTGTCCTGCCTGTCATAAATTTCACTCAATCAGTGTAGCCAATATAAGAATTTTATTCATTACAGCAAGCAAGATATAGGCAAATATCAGCGCTGGGCGACAGGGGAGTCTTCGCTCTGCCAACTGCCGCACCGGGTGGGTCCCAGTTCCTCTTTTTATATCATTCCGTCTTCCTGTTGTAACAGCATTCTGCGCATGTGAGTCCTGTTGCTAGGGTTCTAGTTTCTTCTCATTCGTTGGAGGTCGATCGTTGACCTTTTATGGTATAGTCAAGTGATTGGCCAAAGTTCCTTTAATCTTTTAAACCTGTTAGGCAAAGCATCTTTTTCACAATACGTATTACTAGGTTCTTTGTTGTTTTGCAAAATGAAAACAGGATACATATCTGGTTCTACTACAATTCCCCCATTTCTCTTATCCTGATTCATTTTGCTCATTATATTGGCGTAATTCTTCCGCGGCTAGTTCTAATATTTGCAAACTCTCTATATCAGGCAGGTGGTTATATCTGGTGAGATATGGACCCAACAGCACCCGCTAATTGTACAATCAACACAAGAATTTGCAGAGTTAAGGGGTAAGTCCTGCGTTGAAAGAGGGAGCGTGCTTCGGTGGATCTACAGGGGATACCAATCCCAGTTCTTTTCATGGGACCGTATCCTGGATGTCCTACGGGTGTCCGAATCCGGAGGTGTCGTTCTCCACTAGTTGTTACCCCTCTGCCTCGCTCGCCGACCCGGTTGCTTCGAGCCGCGAGGTAAACCATCTTCTCAGCAGCAAGGATATTCTTCAGGAGCCCTCCTAGACAATACCCGTGGTTCTTTATATAAATTTTAGTTCTGGTGGTCAATCAAGGCAGAACCACACGGGATACCTCTCAGATAAGTTCCCTAGATATAAGCGATTCCGCCAGTTTTCTCGCCAGCAATTTTCTAGCCGCAATGGGATTACCACTTGCCTCTGCAAATTTTACAAAGGAAAAGATTCAATCATGGGTACCTCATACATTCCCTCCTCCCGAGTGGAGATTCAGTTCCTCTGGGCATTTGATGTTTGAGTTCTGCTAGTCCCTTTCCTCTGTATTTTTAACTTCAATCCTCCGGGACTTCCAATTACTTGCCACTCGGAAGTTGATTCGAGTTCGGGGCCAGGATCTTGGATTTCCACTGGTCCCTTAATTCTGCTGGCATGAGTCCATCCTTTTTCCGCCGTCCGAACTGCAGTTTCTGTAGTCAATAACACAAGGTAAGGCCCCTCCCATTGTGGGGTCAAAGTTGCTTCCTTCCATGTTTTGATCATTACCCAGTCACCCGGCCGTATACGATGCAACTTTAGGTCTAACGGCGGTCTCTGCGCTAAGATTCCTTTTTTCCATAACTCTTCCCTGTATTTCATTAATTGAGTAACATAATTGGCCGTGATCTGATCTCTGACTATTGGGTGATCCTGCGGTTCTCCCATATTGTAAGGCATTCCATACAACATTTCGAATGGGGAGACCCCCATGTCCGTTCTGGGTTGTGTCCTAACATTTAGTAGAGCTAACGGCAAACATTTTATCCATGACAGTTTGGTCTCAATCATGAGCTTTGTTAACTGTTTTTCTTATTTCCCCATTCATTCTTTCTACTCGCCCTGAACTTTGGGGATGCCAGGGGGTATGATGGTCCCATCTAACCCCTAATGCAGTCATAGTGTCGGTCACAATTCTAGACGCGAAATGGGGGCCCTGATCAGAATCAATAGTCTCTGTAATCCCATAGCGGGGGATAAGTTGTTCTAAGAGGATTTTGACTACCACCTGAGCAGTGGCTCTTGCTGTGGGAAAAGCCTCCACATAATGGGTCAAATGGTCCACCATTACTAATAGGTATTTATACCTTCCAATCTTTGGCAGTTCAGTAAAATCTACCTGAATATGTGCAAACGGCCGCCGCGCTGCCAGTCGTCCCCCTCGCACGGGGTGCCGTAGATGGGCCTTGTTCACCTTCAAGCAGGTGACACATCCTCGTACCACCTGTTTTGCCAGGTCCTCGGCCCCAAAACACATGTATTGTATAGTAAATTGATCCACTAGCGCCTGCGCCCCCCAATGTGTCCGACCATGTATCCTCCTCATAATTTCCATAGCTACTGATTTTGGTAATACTATTCTGTTTTCCCCCGGAAGTTTCCACCGCCCCTGGGAGTCTCGCCTCAGCCCCATCTTTTCTAGCCTTTCCTGCTCACACGTGGTAAAACTGTACACTCTCCAAGGTGGGTCATGGACCGATTCCTCAGGCCTCCGATCCTTACAGATGCAATCCGTCACAAGCAACTTCCCATTTTCTCGATAAACATGGCAAGGAGGTTGCAGATATATTCTTCCACAAATCTGACATTGTGTTCCCTGGGAGATACGCAGAGTTAATAGTGCGGCCCTCTTTGCTTCTTGGTCTGTGGCATTATTCCCTCTACTTCTGAAATCTTTTCCTCTCTGGTGCCCTTTCAAATGTACCACAGCAATTTCCTTAGGCCCCCTCAGAGCTAGCAATACTCTTCTGATCAAATTCTGATGTATCAGGCTCTTGCCCTGGGAGTTCATGAGTCCCTTCTCTTCCCAGATCTTGCCAAAAGTATGCACAACCCCATATGCATATTTCGAGTCGGTATATATAGTACCTATTTTACCCTGCAATATCTGCAGGGCTCGTAGTAAAGCATAAAGCTCGCAGGCCTGTGCCGACCAAGACTTGTGCAGTGGCCCCAACTCAAGGACTGTTAACTCCTTTCCTGAAACTATTGCATATCCAGACACCCTTTCACCATTAACAACCCTAGAGGACCCATCCACAAATAGTCTGTCTCCCACCTCTAATTCTTCTTCTTCCAAATCTGGCCGTATCTTTGTTTGCTCTTCTACGACTGCCAAACAGTCATGCGTCAATTTGTTCTCATTTGGTTCTCCATATAAAAATTGAGCTAGGTTCTGCATGCTAGCTATCTCTAAGGATAATTTTGGGGAGTCTAATAGAATGCCTTCATATCTTGAAAGTCGGGCATCTGTTATCCACTTCTTGGCCTTTTGTTGTAATACTCCCCTGATATTATGAGGGGGTAACACATGCAGCTGCCTGGTAAGGGTGATCTTGTTGGCCTCTTCAACGAGTAACACACAGGCTACTATAGCCTGCAGACAAGTAGGCCATCCCCGACTTACTAGATCTAGCAATTTGGACAGATATCCTACGGGCTTCTTTTTACCCGCCCATTCTTGCATCAATACTCCATAAGCTGTACCGTCATCTGTGTTGATGAACAGGTAAAAGGGTCTCTTAACGTCAGGAAGGCTCAGCACCGGAGCATTGACTAGGTCATGTTGCAATTCCTTTAAGCGTTCCTCATCTTCATTGCTCCATTTTAATAGTCCCTCCTGGCTCAATTTGTCATACAGGAATTTGACTTTCGCGCTATAGTTTTCTATCCATTGTCGGCAATACCCGACAAGTCCTAAAAGTTGGCGTATTTGTTTCTTATTCCTAGGAGGTGGCAGCAATAAGATCCCACTTACCCTTTCGGGGTCTATTCTCTTCTCTCCCTTCCGAAGATAGTGCCCCAGGTATTTTACCTCTTCCTCAACGAACTGTAGCTTAGCTTTTGACACTTTTAGCCCTTTTTCATTGAGGAAGTTCAGGAGCTTAATGCTTTCTTCACGGACTCTATCTTCAGTCTCACCTGCGATTAGGAGGTCATCCACATATTGGATGAGGGTGATTCCTTCCCCCGTCTAATACTCCTGCAAAATTTGTTCTAGAGCTTGTCCAAATAAATTTGGGGATTCTGTAAATCCCTGGGGAAGTACCGTCCACCTCAACTGTTGTCTTCTATGCGTGTCTGGGTCTTCCCACTCAAATGCAAAATAATCTCTACTCTGTTCGTCCAGAGGACATGTCCAGAATGCATCTTTGAGATCTATCACACTATAGTATTGTTTTTCAGGCCCCAATCTACTCAATATAGTATAGGGGTTTGCCACTACCGGAAAGCGGGCCACAGTTCTTTTATTAATTTCCCTTAGATCGTGCACTAGTCGATATGACCCGTCCGCCTTTCTCATGGGCAAAATAGGGGTGTTAAAAGGAGACATAGAAGGTTCGAGGAGACCTCTCTCCAGTAACTCTTTATCTCGGGTTGCAGTCCTTTCCTGCCCTCAGGGGAGATGGGATATTGTTTAATTCTTACAGCTATCTCTGGGTTTCTAATAATAACTGAGACAGGCGCTGTATCAAGTTTCCCAACACTGTTAGGAGTGTACCAAACTTCGGGGTTAATCTGCCCTTCATCTTCCACCCTTAAAGGGCAGAATTTAATCCTTGTTTCTTTGTCTATTACTTCCATATTAATACCTAATTCCGTAATCAGATCCCTCCCTAACAAGTTAAAATCTGCCTCTGGGACTAATAGCAGGTTCCCCAGTCCCATTTTAGATTCTGCTTCAATTAATACATTCTTAATTGTGGGGACCTCAAAGGGTTCCCCTTTGGCTCCCACCACTTGAGCTATTTCTCTAGATATCTTACATCCCTTTGGGATTTTCTGAACAGTCGATCGTTCGGCTCCGGTATCTACCAGAAACTCGACCTCCTGCTGTTGATGATTCCAATTGGGGTTTTGAAGTGGCCATTTGGTGTCCGCTAAAGGCCCCTGAGCGTGTTGGTTATCCCAAATCCGCATTCCTGCCCTTCTAATCATATTCCTCTCCTCGGCTGTGAATAGGATATTCATTATAGCCTGCAACTCCTCCCAGGTATAAATGCTGGGTCCCAAAAATTGATCTAATCTTTCCGATACTCCTAGTGGGTCCTCCAGAAGGTTCCCTATTTCTTTCTTAAAGTCTCGCACATCTCCGGAACTCAATGGTACGGAGATGAATCCTATAACTGGGTTTGGACCCCGGCCTCCAATGGGCATTTCCCGGAGCGGGTATAGATTCTGCTGCTGCGTCCGCTCTGGAGTTATGAGATCTTGACTTAGTTCATCGATCCTAGAGGGATCTTGCGATGCATTAGGAAGGGGATCATCTTGGGGTGGTACATAAGGGGGGGGGAACTATTGGTATTTCTTCTTTTCTCCTGTTCTCCTTTTCCCTCAAGGAAAGGAGGGCATCTACGCCCGGTCTAGTCACCCATACGCCAGCATACTCGCTCTCCTCCTTACTGAAGGGGATTTTACTTTTCACAATCATCTTTGCCTTATCTTTATCCTTTGTAGTGAGGTAGTGTTTCCAATTGTCTAACATAAACCCCAGTGGACTATCCCTGGGTATCCGAGGGAATTTTATGGAACTGGGGGGCTTGCTTTTCCCCTGTCCCATCTTCTGGAGCGCCTTCTATCGTCAATGTATCCACTCGCTTCCCCCGGTTCGTGGCTCACGCCCTTGCGGGCAATGAGAACCGCACTACTGAGGGTCCACACTCACTTGGGGAATCCGGACTACCAGTCCCCCTCTTGCGCATACATTCGCTGCGCCTCCAGGATCCCTGACCCAGACCGAACGGATCTCCTTTTTCACAAAATACTCACGCGTCCCGCGTCTTCGTCCGGACCTTTGTGCACAAAGTTTATAGGGTCTGCCGGCCTCCCTTGCCTAGTATCTTGAAATTTGGGTTCGTCGGTGCAACCGGGACGGGAGATTGGACTGCCAAGGCCACCTATTGATAGGCGGGGCGCCTCCCTGGTAGGCCAAAGAAGATCCTGTCTCACAGGTTACATCCGAGTCACGGCACCAAATTGTCATAAATTTCACTCAGTGTAGCCAATATAAGAATTTTATTCATTACAGCAAGCAAGATATAGGCAAATATCAGCGCTGGGCAACAGGGGAGTCTTCGCTCTGCAACTGCCGCACTGGGTGGGTCCCAGTTCCTCTTTTTATATCATTCTGTCTTCCTGTTGTAACAGCATTCTGCGCATGTGAGTCCTGTTGCTAGGGTTCTAGTTTCTTCTCATTCGTTGGAGGTCGATCGTTGACCTTTTATGGTATAGCCAAGTGATTGGCCAAAGTTCCTTTAATCTTTTAAACTGGTTAGGCAAAGCATCTTTTTCACAATACGTATTACTAGGTTCTTTGTTGTTTTGCAAAATGAAAACAGGATACATATCTGGTTCTACTGCACTGCCCAAAGAGCTGAATTATATGCAGGTCTGAACCAATTGACTGTGGTATAATATTTCCTTTAAAGGTTATGCAGAATGTTGTTTCTTTCCAAAACATAAGTAGAACTCGTTCCTACTTTTGAATGGAAAGGCTAGTGATAGTTGGAGTAAAAAGAAGTTTAAGAACATACCTCCTAGTATCATGGAAATAGTATTTGAAGTCTCAGTAACAAAGTAGATGATTCTTTTTTATCAAAAAGGTCTGTTGATCCTTTTTGAAGTCCACAAGCTAAATACTGAGCAGAACAGAAAGACATGCTCCTGCCTAGCCCTATGTATTTAGGGCCGCCATTGCCTTGCACCTCCCCTTCCAAGTGCTTGTGGGTAGGGCAGTGGGCAGGCCTAGAGTTACATAAAGGCAGGCTGTCAGCCCAGGGAGTTCATTCTGACTTTGCTCTCTTGTGGGAGTAGTGCTCTGGAGTTGCCTTAAAATAACAAATGCTGCAGATCAGAGCATTTGAGGAGGTTAAACTACCTGAGAAAATTTATTGCTGCATTTAGAGTAGCAAAGGTTATGCCTTAACATAAGAGCGTTGGGATGGCTGAACGCAGAGCCGCAAGTACAATAGAAAACCGCTCATACCATGCAGTTTTTCTTTCAGGTCAGCGTGGCATGTTCAGTGGCAGAAGAGGGCTTCTGAGTTTCCAGGTATGTCTTCTGTTAACCGTCAGTATTGGGTTCTGGTGTTTCTGTGTTTATTGTGGAAGGGAGCTAGCTTCATCACTGGGTTCTTCCCAGATGATGAGACCTGGGGAACTGTTTGCTCCTTTCTTGGAGTATGGACTAAAGGAGATCACAGAGGTTCTCGGAAAGCATTTTCTGCTACTCTCACAGCCTAGTGTTTTTTTTCTTTTTTTAAAGCATGTCCAGTAGTTCAGATGTATGTGAGGTGTTGCTGTCATCAGCTAGTCTGATGACTGACTTGCTGGATGTTTTGCTGCTCCTCAGAAATATTGTCAACCCTGTTAAGAGAGATGCTGTTTGAGTGTTTTGTGGTATGTAGACTTGTAGAAGAGCGTAGACTTCATATGAAGAGAGGAGGAAGCACCCTCCCTCCCTGCAGCTGTAGTATGATGAGAAATGTAGTCATCTCATTGGAAACGCAACCCCAGCATAAGTAAGCACATGTGCTTCAAGAGCTCAAAAATCGACCCACATATAGCTAATCAACTGCCCTCATCAAATGCCCAAGCATTAGTGCTGAGCAGGAAGAAACTGCTGGGCTTTCCTGGGTGAGCAAGAAGCAATTTCCAGCTCCTTTCTTATATTTGTGCCCCTGAACGCATTGCTGCATACTGTTTTGTGGCTGTGCTTCTGAGTCTTTCTCTGGCTTTAGGGGCTGCCCACTTTGTTTTTTCAGGTACTGTATGGCCCTTTCCAGGGAACAGCTGAGGATTTCTGGTGAGGTAGAACAGGTGATCATACTGGTGTTTCAGTTGTTCTAGGGCTGGTCAGCACTACCTGGCAGCATAGTAAGTTTGTTGCATTGATTTTGCAGGTGCCATGGATGTCATTGCAGAGAAGTTGTGGGAGCTTGGAATCAGTGTGGCACAGGCAAGTGGTCATGCACAGCGCTTTGGCAGAGGGCGCTCTCGCGGATGAGACTGGGGCCAGCCAGCATGGGGGTGACCACTCGTGTTCCGATTTGGCAGGTGATGAAGGTGAATGTGGTGACCGAAGGAAGATCAGAGAGCGTGCGGCTGCCATTGCGGATGTCTGCTCAGTACAGATGGTGACCCCGAGAACTCCAAAGGGTAAGTTGAGGGGTGAAGAGTGTTGGGGTGTCTTGGCTGTGTGTGTGTCCGTGTGTGTGCCTGCTGACATTCAGTGCAGTGTGGAGGGCTCTTCTGGTGCGAGCTGTGTGTGAGGCAGGCACAGTGGAGCATGGATGGGAGGAAGTGCGAATGAGCTAGGCAGGGCGGCTCCAGCCTATGTCTATGTTCGTGTGTAGTTTGTGTTGTGTGTTTTAGCTCTGCTACCTTTTGCTCAGTCTTGATGTTGCTTTGCTCCTTTGTGCTCAGGGAGCGTGGTCCACACTATGCAGCAGTAGCGTGGTAGGCATCTATTGTCTTTTGCATGACATGACTCATCGGCATCGTGGTGACGGATCACCTCTCGTTGCTTGCGGCCAGCTAAAAGGGACGGTCTGTCGCTCCGTCTTCGCGTCGTAGCCATTTGCGGCCAGTCAGCTCTGCGGCCATCATCGAGGCATCATCGTCTGGTCTTGTTTTGCATCTTTGTGGCGTCCTTTCAGGGTTTTCTTCCCTGCATCATCGCTGCCTTGGATCTTTCTTGATGGCCTTTCTTGCGTCAATCTTTCCGGCTTTGCCGGAGCTCTCGCCATCAGAAGTGGTGGCACTTGGTTCTTTTCTGGTCTTGTGCAGAGTATTAGAGCTGCATGATTGTGGTGTTGTAGAGCTTTCTAGTCCACAGCATCTTATGTGTGGGAGTAGTTTTTCTTGCATAGGGCTTTCCTGTGTGTTTGTGTCTAATGTTTCTTTGTCTGTTTGGGGCTGGAGCTGCCTTGCCTGTTGGTGTTAGCAACAGTAGCATGTAGAGTGCATCAGTGACAGATCAGAGCGGCGATCGATCGGCCTCCTCATGCTCTGCTTTGTTTTTTGGCAGATGTGTAGTGGCATTCCCAGCGGGCCGAAGGGAGGTGGAAGAAGAAAGGGTTTTGCTATAAGAAGATGAACTAGAGTTGTTTTTGGAAGGAGAGCGGTGCAGTCAACAGTTCCCTTGTTAATTTTTGCTTTGTGCTTGTAGGTGTGGAACAATGTGCAATGAGGGTCCCTTTCACCCTGGAGGAGCACGGCGAGGCGAGCGTTTGTCCGAGAGAGGAAGCAGAGCCTGGTATAGGGACATCGTCTTGTTGATGCTGTCCCTGTTGCCCACTCGTGTTCTTATTTTACAGGTGTGTGGCATGCCTCGGCATGGCAACACATAGGCTGGCAGTCAGGATGGGCGCATGGCACAACTAAGTGTTATAGTGAGGTATGGTTGTAGATGGGGTGTGTTTTTTTGGCATCACCTCCAGGCATAGTCTTTCCTCTGGTTTTGCAGGAGGTTGTGGAGAGGAGAAGGTGAGCGGCAACAAGAAGGCTGAGCGTGTGTGTGTGTGGGGGGGTTCTCATCAGACTGGAGTTCCGCTGTTTGATGGGGTAGTGCCAAGGTGCTGCTCAGTAATTTCTTTTTTTTCCTTTCTTTTTGAGGTACTGCGTGGCTTTTTCCAGGAATGTTTGAGTGTTTGAGGTGAGCTAGAATGGGTGAGTATAATGGCGTGTCAGTTGTAGGGCTAAGTCGATGCTGCCTAGCAGAAGAGTACTTCTGTTCTCTTGTTTTTTCCACGTGCTGTGGGTGTTCTCACAACCACGATGGAGCGTGGAATTGGTGTGGCGCAGATGAGCAGAACAATGATAATGGTTTGGGGGAGGGTGCTGTTGCAGAAGAGACCGGAGCTGACCGGGTTTGGCAGGTGATGAAGGTGAACGTGGTGACTGAAGGAAGATCAGAGAGGATGTGGCCGTTATCAAGGATGACTCCTGAGGACAGATGATGACTTGCAGCACTGCAAAAGCTAAGTTGAGGGGCAAAGAGTGCATGTGGGGTGTATATGTGCACACTGACATTCAGTGTAGTGTGGAGGGTTCTTCTGGTGATTGCTGTGTGAGGCAAGTGCAGCAGAGGGTGTACAGGAGAAAGTGAGGGTGTGCTAGGCAGGGCAGCTGCAGCTTGTGTCTGTGTAGTCTGTGTGTCATGTGTAGCTGTGATACTTTTTTCTCAGGTCTTGATGTCACTCTTGTTCTTTGTGCTCAAGGAGCACGGCCCATACTGTGCAGCAGTAGAGCGATAGGCATCTGTTGTCTTTTGCCTGGCGTGACTCATCGGCATCCTGCCAAGGGATCCTGTTTCATTCTGTGTGGCCAGCTAAAAGGGGTGGTCTGTCACTCCAGCTTTGCATCCCGGTCATTTGCGGTCAATCATTTCTGCGGTCGTCATCGAGGCCTTGTCAGCTCTCGTCTTCTGGGACCGCTCTTGTTTTGCATCTTGCTGGCACCCTTTCAGGGTTCTCTTCCCTGTACAGGCACAGCTCGGGGTCTTCTGTGGCTGGCTGCTTTGGCATCAACTCTCCTGCCTTTGTTGGCACCTTTGCATCATGGACAGTGGTATTTGAGTCTTGTGGACTTGTCCAGAGCATCAGAGCTGCACAGCTGTGGCACTGTAGGACTTTCTGGCTAGCAAAGTCATGTGTGTGTGTTTCTTTTTGTGTAGGACTCTGCTTTGTGTTTGTGTCTGTCTGTTTGGGGCTGGAGCTGCCTTGCCTGTGGGCGTTAGGAATGGTAGGATGTAGAGTGGGGCAGGGATGGCTCAGAACATTGATCCGCCAGCCTGTGCACTCCCCTTCACGCTGTTTTGCAGATGCACTGCAGCGGCCCATGTGCCCAAGGGAGAGGAAGGAAGTGAGAAGCATATCCTCTCTTAGGGTCAGGTGCAGAGCGGTATTCCCAGTGGGCTGAAGAGAGACGGAGGAAGAAAGGGGCATGGTCTTAGAAGGTGATCTAGGGGTTTGTTGTTGGAAATGGGGTGGTGTTGTGCTACGGTTCCTGGATCAATTCTTGCTTTGTACTTGTAGATGAGGAGCGATGCGGAGGCCAGATTCCTTGCACCGAGGCAGAATACAGCAAGGTGAGCGTCGGTCAAGAGATGAAGCGGAGCCTATATAGGGCTGTTGTCCTGTTGGCGCTGTCCCGTTGCACACCGCTGTTCTCATTTTACAGACAGGCCTCGGCACGGTGGCCGTAGCCTGGCGGTCAGCAGGGATGAGTGCAGCAGGTAAAAGTGTGGGAGCAAAAGCTTGATGCAGGTGGGCTGTGGTCTTGCACACATCTCCTCAGCGCATGATTGCTCTGTGCCGGCAGGTTTTTCCGGAAGCTGCGGAGAGAAGTAGAGTGCCAGCAAGGGCCGGAGCAGGCGAGAGGGTAGCTTGTTTGTGTCAGAATGTTATTTTGTGGTGGGTGGTGTTGGGCTGCCCCTCGATGATGTCTCTCGCTCTGCTTTTTTGCAGGTACTGTGCGGGCCTTTCCGAGGTGTTCCTGCGAATCGTAAGGGAGCGGCTCGGCATCCGGCATCGCGGGGCCGGCAAGCGCCGTCCGGCTGAAGAGCAATTTTGTTTTTTTGTTTCTTCCGGATGCTGCGGGTGGCCCATCCAGCCGCAGCGTTGGAGTTTGGAAGTGTTGTAGCGAAGGTGAGCAGAGCATCTGTGGTGCTTTGGGGGAGGGTGTTGTCGCGGGTGAGGCCGGAGCTGACCGGCACGGAGGTGACAGCTCATGCTGTGGTTTGGCAAGTGCTGGAGGCGAACGCGGCGATCGAAGGAAGACCGGAGAGGATGCGGCCGCCGTTGCGGGTGCCTCCTGAGGACAGATGGTGACCCACGGGCTCCGCACTCTAAAAGCTAAGCTGAAGGGCAAAGGGTGTTGGGGTGTGTTGGCTCTGTGTGTGTGTGTGTGTGCGCGCGCGCGCGCGCATGTGTGCTGACATTCATTGTAGTGTGGAGGGCTCCTCAGGAGGAGTGCTGTGTGTGAGGTAGAGACGGTGGGGTGTGTGTGGCAGAAAGTGAGGGTGTGCTAGGCAGGGCAGCTCCAGGGTGTCGTCTGTGTTCCGGTGTCGTCTGTGTTGTGTGTTGCAGCTGTGCTCTCTTTTGCTGAGGTCTTGATGTCGCTCTTGTTCTTTGTGCTTAGGGAGCACGGCCCATACTGTTGTCCTTTGCCCGGCATGAGTCATCGGCATTGCGCCAAGGGAATCTAGTCTCATTCAGTGCAGCCTACTAAAAGGGGCAGTCCGTCGCTCCGGCTTCGCGTCGCGTCCGATCGTCTCGGAGGCCGTCATCGCGGCCTCGCCGACCGCTCCTCTTCCGAGGCTGCTCTCGTTCCGCATGTTTGCGGCGCCCTTTCAGGGTTCTCTTCCCTGCATTGTCACGGGCTCGGGTCTTTCTCGCGAGCCTCTTCTTCCTCGGTGTTCCCGGCTTTGCTGGCTCCTTTCCATCGGGAGCGGTGGCCTTTCCCCCTCTTTTCTGGACTCGTCCAGAGCATCTGAGCCGCACAACTGTAGCGTCATAGGTCTTACCGGCTGGCAACATTGTCTTTGCTGCCCTTTTTCTATGCTAGGGTGTGTGTACCTGTCTGTATGTATGTCTGTGTCTTTGTTTGGACCTGCCTTGCCTGTGGATGTAGTTACGGTAGTGGGCAGGATATGGTAATGTAGCTATCCTGGTTATGGGGGGGGGTGTTAATAAGAGGTAGAGATATTTATTTATTTATTTATTATTAGTTGGAATTTCCAGTCTGGGGGGCTTTGCGGTCATTCCAATGCAGCGTTACCTTTAAGAAGAATGGTAGCAGATAGTTATGTTAGCTAAAGGGATGGATGGCTGTAGTGAGTGTGAACGGGCGGTTGTTTGGTAGTCGGATGGGTCTAATGTTGTATGCTTTTCTTTTTGCCTCTAGGTTGTATTTAGCATTCTGAATTATTTTTGGTATTAAAAAAAAAAACCCAGCTGGGGGATTTTTTTTTTTCCCCCTGGTCCCGGCCACTCTGCGAGGCAACTATTGTCGCCTGTGTCAATGCGGAGCTTTGCCTCGGGACTAGGGTTTTCTAGGATTTTTATTTTTTTTTTCCTTGGTAACCCTGTTACTGAGAGCTACCTAAAATAGGAGGTGAGTGCCTATTACCGCAGGAAGGTAGCGTATGTGCCGGGTGACGTGAGTAGTCGCTGTGAGATTATAGAGACGATTGGCAAGGAGTATGCGGAGCCGCTCTAGAACGTGGAGTTGCTCGTTGAGGTCTTTCTGTTGCGATGATTGAAGGCCAAGATACCTTGATGTTGCGATAAAGAGATTGTGGACTGTTTTTGAGCAATAAAGACAAAGATGGTTGCGTGCGTCTCTTCTTTCAAATAAAGACAGTTTTGTTTGTTTGCGTCCTCTTAATTAAAATACATTCATCCCCTCGGCTTTCAGTCCAGCTGAAATTGTCCTTTTTTAGAAGGAAGTCATAGATCGCCACTTGCCAGGCTCTAACAGTTGTTTCTTTCGCTCTCTTTGTTCTTTCATCTTCACTTTCTCTCTTTCTTTACTCTGTGCACTTTAAATCTGTCTGTACTTTCGTTTACCTCTTTTACTAGCTCAGACCAAATAAAAAAATTTTATTTAATAATAATTCTCAGTTTTTTTTTAAAAAAACAAACTAATTTTAATTATTTGGTCTGAGCTAGTATCCTCCCTCTGCTAGGGAAGGCATGATATATGCAAATTAATCTCCCTATTTTATTTTTTTTCTCTCTTTTATTTTTCCTCTTCCCTTCCTCCCTCTCCTCCATTTTCCTCTCACATACAGCACCTAACACCTATATGCACCACAGTCAAGCATCCAAACCACCAACAGAAATCTCAGCACAGAGCACCCACCACAACCAAGCAGCTCAGAGGAGCAGGGAACAGGGGACCACAGCCCACAGTATAGGGAAACAGCCAGGAACCACAGACCAGAGCCAGCAGGCAGACAGCCCAACAATAGCCACAGGACCAACAGATCACAGCCAGAGCAGACAGCAGCACCACAGCCAGGGACCCACAGCCAGAAGACCCCAGGCCAGGACCAGCACTAGACAGCATCACACAGCATCAGCAGGACCACAGTCGCAGGCCACAGCTACCAGTCCCACACTTCTCACCACGCAGCCAGAGATTCAGGGCAGGCCTGGGTCCACAGGGCACACAGTTGGCCCTACAGCACTACGCCTGCAATCAGACATTGCAGTCGCAGGTTAGCATGAGACAGCTAGGGGTGAGGGTGACAGCAAGGGGTGAGGAGTTAGGGTCAGAGGGGACAAAGGTTAGACAGTTAGGGCTGCAGTGAGGGGGATCACAAGTCAGGGTTAGGGGCTAGGGTTAGAGAGCCAGGCATTAGGGGGTCAGGGTTAGGGAGCAGGGTTAGGGTTAGGCCTCAGAGTTAGAGGTCAGGGGGTCAGGGTCAGAGCTAGGGATTACAGGTTGGGGTTAGGGGTGAGGGTGACACTTTAGGCGTTAGGCTTTACAGGTTAGGGTTACAGGGTTGGGGTTAGGAGTTACACTTAGGGGTACAGCCAGTTAGGGGGTCAGGGTTTAGGGTCAGGATAAGAGATTAGGGTTACAGGTTAGGGGTGAGGGCAAGGGTTAGAGGGTGAGGGGTTAGGGTTAGAGCACCAGGGTCACAGTTAGGGTTAAGCCATTTGGGGTTAGGGCCAGGGCTAGGGCTTAGGGTTAGGGTTAGGTTAGAAACGCCATTTAGGGTTAGGGTTTAGGGTTAGGGGCTAGGGCTAGGGTTAGGGCTAGGGGATTAGGGTTAGGGTCAGAAACGCCATTTAGGGTGAGGGTTAGGGGTTAGGGTTAGAGGGTTGGGGTGAGGGTTAGGGGGTTGGGGTTAGGGTTAGGATTGAGAGAACGAGAAAGGCAGCGCGTGCCATTGTTATGAATGTGGATAGAGGGTGCCCAAAGGTGGTGTTGGCAGCCAAGACAGCTGAGCTGTAAAAGGGGACATCTTGAAGAGAAGTGGCTATAGCTAGCGAACCAGCTATTTGGTCATCACCTATGAGGCAAGCATCTGAGCGTAAGAGGAATCTGGGAGCTGAATCAAAAAGGTGATAGGTCGGAAACAGAGACACGCACATCAAGTGCCGTCCTTCTTCCGTGTAGTTAAAGACCGAGGGAATTGTTGGTTAAGCGGGTGCGTGCGAAGGTTTGAGAAAGGGTACAGGACAGTAACGATAGTACTGAAGCAGGATAAAAACAAGGCTTCATGGAAGATGGCGTAGGTAAGCATTAGGTGATGCGCCTGCCTGTCTAATAACCTAGCCCTAATTGCTGTACGGAATGTTTCCAAACAGTTTACCCTGTAACGTATGATGTAAAGTGCTGTATTGAGACCTTTCCTTTAAGAAAGGAGGGGAGAGGAGAAGAAAAAAAAAGTATAAAAAGGGGGAAGAACACGGGAAAGAGAAAAAAAGAACATGCGTAAATGCTTTCGTTGCCTTTCATTGAGAGTAAAATGCCAGCTTCTCTCTTTGTTACAAAGCTAGAACCAACGATAGTAAATGCTGATGGAGAGGAAAGCCGGACAAGCGGTCTTTTTGTGATTAATACCTAAGGGACGAAGTGAATGAAACGAGGAAGCAAAAATGCAGTAGACCCCTGATATCCCCAGCAACTGCTGCAGAAGGAGGTGTTCTGCCACGGGCAAGTAAGGCGACTGTTGGTAACGACTGTTTGTTATTTCGGCCTCCCAGAGGCAGTACTGAAGGCTAAGCAACCCTTTCCTGCCCTGTGGATACCATTAACTGCATGCACCTTAGTTTTGCTTTGGCTGTTTGTGTTTTGTCTTGTTATCCTAGGTGTGCAGATAGACAGGGAAGGATACAATACTTACTCTTTCAGACGAATTGCCACGGCTGAAGTTGAAGAGACCAGAAAAACGTAAGCAAGCTGAGGTGTGAAAACCACGTGGAACCAGCCGAGAGCCGTCTCTGTCTCCCACGAACGAAAGCCCGTCCTTCCTGACTAGGAAGGCTCACTGTTAGTAGCGATCAAAATAACAGATCACAGACGTATAACGAAGGTCTGTCCGCCTTACAGCGAGCACGCTACGTACGTGTGTTTCTGTGCGTGTGACTTAACACGTTTGTGAAAGATCCTAGTTTAAAAGCTATGAGACTGCAAATTATTATCTTAGGGGAATGATACTGAAGTGGCAAAGTTTCCGAAGAAGGAGAGGGAGAAAGAGGGAGAGGGAGAAAGAGAGAGAGGGAGAAAGCGCACGAACTGTAAAATTAAGAGATGGTTTTCAGAGGGATCAATTAGTGCAACCCCCTGGTTAGTTACCTGGCGGTGGTATTTGGGGAAAGAGGAAGGCAGTGGATAGAGGAAACGTTAAAGCCTCGTGGAATTGAGTAACATCTCCTGCCCTCAAATTCCCGCGACAAGGCAAGCCTTTCTCAGCAATGCTTTCCACATCTGCTGACTTTGTGGGAGCAGCACCGTTAGAAAACAGCGGTGAGGGAAAGCAGGTGCCAGCAGCAAGATCCTGGCATCCCCTTTGAGGCCGGAACACAAACTCTCTGGGTGTGAGAAAGGCCATTTAGCAGCAGTCTGGGCTGTAACGGTCTTTGAGACTCCTACCTTTGATAGGACAGAGGCAATCCAACGCGCTCAGGTCCCTCTGTAGAAGTAACGCTCGGCACGTGACTGGACAGCAGGGGATCATCTCTGCAAGCGGCTCAGCGGGCGCTCACGTTAACGAGCCGGGGAGGGGGGGCTTACTGTGCGAGCGCTGCGAGCGGTGAGTCTTCCTGCATGTGCCTGAATTGACTGAGGGGCAGAGCACGCTTGCGCCAAAAACCAGGACGCAGAAGGTTTCCGGCAGGTTAATCTCTAGCGGCCACTTACTCTAACTTCCCTTTCACAGCACACCCCAGCATCCTCACACCTTCCAAAATGGGTGGGGGAAGTGGTGTTTGTGGCCTGCGTATTCCCCGTTTACCTTGCCTGCGTGCGTGCGTGCATGTGTGTGTGTGTGTGTGTTAGAGCTGCTTTTGTGCTTATAAACCGCTTTGGATTCTCACGATTTTCTGCAGAGATTTTTTTTTTTTTTTTTTGGTGGTTTTGGGGGGAGGTGGTTTTTTTGTTTTGCTTTCCTCTGTACTTTTGTAGGGTGACGGATTTTACTATGCCTCCATCGACAAGTGCTGGCAGACAAAGTTATAACGTCCCAAGGCAGACTGTTAGGCAAGACGGAGGAGTTCAGCTAGACAGCCTGCTAGAAGAATGTCACCCAAGAGGGGTTGCTAGCCCCCTCTTGAACTCTAGGCGCTGATGCATCTGCATCGTCCTGTCAGACACACAGACGTTTTCTTTGCTCGCAGATGTTTCAGCACATCTTTACGCCTTACAGCGGTAGCATTTATAAACTGCGTTAATCCTAGGCGTTTGTAACATCGGGGAATGACTGCACGCTGCCGTGAAGAATTACAGGCTACCGCCCTCAGACCTCTGCAAGTTATCGCGTGTCAGGAGCAGCCTGTAGGATCCAGATGCCAGCGGAAAGGTTCTCCTCCCGGTCCCGACGAGGAGCCTTCGGCCGTAGGAAGGTCGGCCGCGTCCTTACCTGTGAGTAGTAAGCCGCAATTCACAGGCGGGCAAAGGGAGCGGGGAATAGCGACGGGTAGCCCGGTCACTGTGGCCCTGCTGTTGCTGGCAGGGCCACCGGGTCTGCGTGAAGCCTCAGCTGCCTGCTTGGAGCTGTATTTTGCTCTGTTTACCTGGAAGAAGCGGTGAGGCCTAAAATAAGAATTTTTGTGGCGAGATGAGTAAGCCGGGACCCCACCTGCCTTTTGCCTTGCTTTGCTGCTTCACGTCATAAGAGCAACTTGGGATCCCAGGATGAAAACTGTTACAATGCTGGGGGGGGGGGCACTGCATCTGCCCGGGTTAGGAAACCATCGTTAAAGGTTTGGGAGGGAAAAAGCTCTAAAACGAGAATCTCCCAGGTGGTTTGATTCGCGCTGAGGGTCAGTGTCAGAGCCTAGTACTCTCTGACAGGGTTCTTCTACGTATTCCACACATACGGAGAGCACGATGTTATTACAGTGGCTTAATTTAAAGGTATGTGACGTTACGTGAGATTTTTGATTTAGAGGAGTGATACAGTAATATACTGAAATCACAGTACAAGTGTAAATCTTCTTACCGGACTCTATAATACACTCACCGTCACGACGTCGCCGGGAAGGAATACGTGGGTTGAAGCCAGCTCCAGCCCGTCGCTCTCTCCAAAATTTCCTTTGTTGGTTGTTCAAGCCTTATACTCTGTGTTGGGCTGAGCAACGTATGCAGTTATACCGTTCCTGAGCTTCAGGGGCATCTTGCCTGCGTTCGTCTCCTCTGAGCCTTCTTTCCTTACAGGGGTTATCGGTCGGTTACAGTCAGTCGTAACTGTGGACTAGGGAGTAGCTCTAGGAGGGCCGTGCGGTTGCCTGGCCTCTCGGTAGCTGTTCCGGCCTCTTCGCAGGCGCTAAGCGTAGTCTGGCCGTCAAAAGACCGTTGTCGTCGCTGGGAGCTCTCCGCAGAGATCTGCGTCTGGCCGCCGAAGACGAGCGGAAGGCGAGCCCAGGCTTGCGGCGTGGACGCAGCTAAGTCCCGGGGCTGCGTTGCGTGTGAGCAGGGCTGGGAGGTGGCAGTGGTTTTGCCCTTGGCGGTTACGGGCGTCACTGGCCGTGGATGGTTGCCCGCGGAGCCGAGAGGAGCAAAACTATCAACGGTGTGTTGGGGAGACGAATTAGCGCTTGCGGTGTTTCAGGTGCGTTCAGTGGTCGCGCAGCCTGGCGCGATCCAGCGGCACGATTTGTGCTCATGCTCGTGCTTATGCTTGAGCGGCGGCTAAGCCCAAGCCTCTAAACAGCAACTGTAACAGGATTGTGGTGTACGTCTTCCTGTTCTGCTGCCCTTCTAAATGAAGGGGAAAGTTCCTAAGCTGTGGGCAAAACTCTTTGGCTGTTTCTTACTGTTCTCATGCTCGTGGGTGCTGTGGCGTTCCTTGCTTAAAGCTAAGGGTTTGGACTTTTTCACTTGAGGTTTATGTAGTTTGTTGCTGAGGGTCTCTCACGCCGCGGTTGTGGTTTCTCACTTTATTTTGTGGGGCTCAGTCTTTATCAGGCACAGTTCACAGGTCCCTCATTTAGCGTTCAGGGTGCAGGATTGAAAATGCAACCTCATCCCGAGACTTTACAGCCTCAGAAACCATTTGGGTGCCAAGATGTGCAGTTTATCACTTCAGGTTCAGGGCTTAGGGCTTCCTGATGAGGGAAAAATCCGTAAATAATAAACTGTAAGCCCTGAAGCCCGAGCAGCGGGCTGCAAGCCCTCCTTCGGCGTTTGCCATCTTCCCCTGTGCTAGCGCTCCGCTCCGCGCGCTGAGCTGAGGCCTGGGTTTGATACGGTGCAGGCCCACCACACAGACACTGGCGACGTGCGGCGGGCGAGCCGAGAGCCGTGCGAGCGTTCTGCGGGGCTCTGGTCTGGGGTAGAGCGGAAGCGCAGGCAGGCGAGCTCAGGCGTTGTCCTCTCCGATTCTCAGAGCTGAATCCTGTCCCCAAAGGAAAAAGCAGAAGGGGCAGGCCGTCGGCTACGCAGACGCCTGCCGCCTCGGGGGCTGCGGCGGGAGCTGACCCTTCCCCGACGGACGGTCGGTCGGTTGGACAGACGGACGCTGGCGTGGCGATGACTCTTCAGGTGTCACGGGGTAAGGGGAAGCGTGCCGGCACTGAGCTCCGTGGCAGGCTCGCTCCCGGGTGGCGTTCCTGCCCAGTAAAACAATAAACAGCCGCTTTATTCTTTGCGGTCGCGTCTGTGGTTCCGGATGCCCCCCTGCCTGAAGATGACGCCCAAGGGAGAAGGTTACACGTTGTGTGCCTGGGGCCAGGAGCTGGTGCCTGAGCCCCTTGCGCTTTGGAGTGCCTGCGGTTCCCAGGGGACGCGGTGCTGTTCCGGGGCTGTGGGGAGTTTCCCTTGCGTGGCCTGGACCCTCGGGACTCTTGGGGGTGGTTCCCGTCGTCGTGGGGGCGGCCGGGGCCCCCCCTCCAGGGCCGTGTGAGTGCAGCGGCCTGCTCCCTGGCCTGTCTGGGGCCGGGGCCCGCGTGCCTGGAGCTGGGAGAGCCGCGGGCGTCCGCGGGGCCGCGGAGAGCCTGCAGGCGCCGGTGCCGTCACAGAATCACAGAATGGGTAAGGTTGGAAGGGACCTCTGGCGATCGCCTAGTCCAACCTCCCTGCTCAAGCAGGGTCACCTAGAGCATGGTAGACAGGATCGCGCCCAGGCGGGTTTTGAATATCTCCGGAGAAGGAGACTCCGCCACCTCTCTGGGCAACCCGTTCCAGTGCTCAGTCACTCTCACGGGAAAGAAATCTTTCCTCGCATTCAGGCGCAACTTCCTGTGGTTCGGCTTGTGCCCGTTGCCTCTAGTCCTTTCGCGTGGGACAACTGGAAAGAGTTTAGCCCCATCCCCTTGCCACCCTGCCTTCAGATACTGATAGATTTTGATAAGATCCCCCCTCAGTCTTCCCCAGGCTAAGAGCCTCTTGTCGAGGCTAAGTCAGCCACGCTGAGCCCTGCGACGTGCCTTACGGCCCCTTTGGTGTTCCCCGAGGCCCTTTGTCTGTGTTTTGGTTTGCCCCGGAGCCCTGCGTTTGCCCTCCGGTGCCCTCAGGAGCCTTCAGTTCACATTTTGGCTCGCCCCCACGGCCGCCGTGCTCCTCGGAGCCCTGCGCTTGCTCTGCAGCGCACGACAAAGTTCCCTGTTTTGTCGCAGAGCTTTCTGGGTGTGCCCCAGGGCCCTCCTTTTGCCTTTTGGTGCTCCCAGAATCACCCTGTTTGCTCTGTCTTTGCATTGTAATATACATACATATATACATAATGTGTGTGTGTGTGTGTGTATACACACACACACATCCCATTTGTTGCACCTGCAGCTCTCAATTTGTTTCCTTGTGTCCTGAATGTCCCCTTTTGCTCCCTGTGCACTCCAGGGCTCTCCCTTGAGCTTTCAGGAAGCTGCTCTCAGAAGCCGGGGGGGCCTCTGCTGCCCTGGCAGTCCCAGCTGTCCCTGATGGCCTGCAGCTCTGGGCACTGTGGCTGGGACAAGTCCCAGGTGGGCCCTGTTTGGCTGATTGCAAGGGTAGGAAGTGGGTACATGCTGTGAGCTGGGTCTGCATTTGGAAGTTCATGTCAGTGTTGGTCCAGGACAATGGAGCTGCTGCCACACACTGCCTGCTGGGACTAGAATGTTGGCTGCACTGCAGAGGAGGTGAGCAGGGCTGAGGGGGGGCTGGCCTACGGGTCATGCGCGTGCTGCCGGTCTTAGTGGATGGGAGCGTCCCAGGCGATGGAGCAGAACTGAGGCGGACCGTGCTGGGGCAAAGTGTACTGGGGGGGGGGGCATGTATTGGGACAGTGGGAGGCAAGGACAGGGTGGGGAAGAGCAGTGCATCAGGGTCATAGAAGGTGGGGAGGAAGGCGGTGCGCTGGGGCTGGAGGTGGAAAGATGAATATATTGCATCAGGGCTGTGGTGGGGTTTAGTGCACATCAGATTAGTGAGGGGGGGGGGGGGGTCCTGGGTCAGATTGGGACTGTGTCCTGGAGGGGTAGAAGGGATCCCAGGGGAAGCACTGGGGAGGATCACATGGGCCTGGGCAGTGTGGGAGCTGACTCAGGGCTACTCTAGAGGGTGTTGGGGAGCCCCGGGCCCGTGCTGGAGATTGCAAGGCTGCAGTCTGGGCTGTGTGGTGCTTTCCGGCCCTCGAGAGCGAGGGGGGAGCAGAGAGGGGGCAGGCCAGAACAGAAGTGCCGTAGGTGCAGACATCACCGAGCGCTGCGGCCCCCCGCCTCCCTCAGCATGCCGGAAACAGGAGCGGTAGTCTTCCGGCACTGGGCTTCCGGGCAGACATGTTGTTTTGCGTGGCATGCCGGGAGCAGTAGGCTTCCGGCACCGGGCTTCCGGAAGGTTTTTTTTTTGTTTTGTTTTGTTTTTTTTGGTTTTTTGGTTTTTTGTTTTTTTTTTTTTTCCTTGTTTGCCCACGCGGTATGCCGGGAGCACTAGTCCACTTAAATCTGACCTCCGGTCGGCCATTTCAGTGTGCAGCGGATGCCGGGAGAGCTAAGCTTCCTGTTGGCCATATTGTTTTGCTCTGCATGCCGGTAGATGTAGTCTTCCGGCAAAGAGTTTCCGGGGAGCCATTTTAGCCTGCTGCGCATGCCAGGATCTGAACTCTTCCGGCACCAGGTTTCCGGAAGGGCATTTTCATATGCTGCGCATGGTAGGAGGTGTAGTCTTTCAGTACCAGGCTTTTGGGAGGCCATTTTTGTCTGCAGCGCATGCTAGGAGTTGTAGTCTTGTTCCTGGAATGCTGCTGTGGAAACCCTGCAAGACTGAAGGACAAGGGAGAGAGGCTATTGTACCACAGTAATGTGAAGGATGACCAGTTGCAGCTGAATAACATCAAGGAAACAACACTTTGAACAATGTGAAGAGTTGACAAAACAAAGACAGTAGAATAACCCAGTAATCTGTAAGTTCATTAATACTTATTAACATATTAAATTACTCCCCTAAATCAATGAGATCAGAATGACATGATAATGACATAGTAATCATGTTACCACCTTCTGAGCTTCTTGTGCTAATTAATAGGAATGTTAAAGTGCAAGCATGGAGTTGACACATGATACGATAAAACTGTAACTAATAGAAAAACATGTGTAAAGTACTCCCTGAAAAGTATATATAAATAAAGAATGAGGAAAGGAGAAAGTGCGCCAGCTTTGTGGATCTACCACTTAGCACCTATCTCTGCACAGAAATATAATAAACAAATATTTCAACCCTGTGTGTCTATTGGTTCCTTGCATACCAGATAACATGATTAAGGGCTCCACCCCACTTTAGCAGCCCGCTTCTCTGCTTTGCCCTGCCCCTTTGGCCTTTTATTTTCCATCTGCTGAGCTCTGCTGGCCTTCCAGACCCCTTAGCACCCCTCTTGTGCACTTTGCATTACTCTCGCAGCCCTCCTTGTGCCTCACAGTTATCTTTTGTCCCTCCAGCAGCTTTAGCACCCCTCTACTCTCTTCAGAGTCCCTCTGCAGGCCTTTATTCTGCCCCAGAGTACTCCTTTGATCCTCTAGACCTCTGTGTGACACTCCTTTCTTCCGGCGCTGACCTCTCTTCTGGCCCTCTACACCCATTAGCACCCCTGCAGTCTCTTCAGAATCCCCCAAGAGATCTTCTTCCCGCCCTAGAGCTTTCTGATTGCCAGTCCAGTCCCTTTAGCAGCCCGCTGCTCTGCTTTGGCCTGTTCCTTTGGCCTTTTATTTTCCGTCTCCTGAGCTCTGCTGGCCCTCTAGACCCCTTAGCTCCGCTCTCGTCCACCTGGACTATCCTTTCAGCCTTCGGCGTGCCCCAGAGCTGTCTTCTGGCCTCCCCGCCCAGGCAGTTTAGGAACTCTCTAGTCTCAGAAAGCCTCCAGCTATCTTCCTTCTTCTCCAGAGTCATCTTTGCATCTTGGAGTCCCCATAGAAATCCTGTAGCACACTCCAGAATACTCTTAGCTTTTCTTCTGCCCCAGAGGTTTGTCTTGGCACCCTGTAGACCCATTAGCCCCCCTCTTGTCCCTTTAGAATCCCCCAGGTGCCCTCCTCCTTGCCCTGCAGCCCTCAGTTGGTGCTTCAGCAGCCTTTAGCAGCCTACTGCCCTGGTTAAGCCTTCTATTTTCCATCTGCTGACCTCTGTTGGCCTTCTAGACTCCTTAGCATCCCTCTTGTGCTCTCTGGACTATTCTTGCAGCCTTCCTTGTACCCCACAGCTGTCTTTTCCTCCTCCAGCCTCTCTAGCACACCTTGACTCCCCTCAGAGCCTCTCTGAAGGCCTTTATTCCAACCCAGAGCACTCCTTTGGTCCTCCACAACCCTGTGTGACACTGCTGTGCTCTGGACCACTCTTTTGGCCTCTGTGGTGCCCCAGAGTCTTCTCTTGGCCCTCTAGCGCCCCAAGGAGCCCTCTCGTGCTCTCTGGACACCTCTTTTGGACAGAATGGGGCTCAAGAGCAGTCTTCTGCCTTTCTGGACCCTTTCAGGACCACCTAGTCTTCTCAAAACCCCTTCAGATTCCCTCCTTGTTCCTGAAAGTCTCTGTTTTGGCCCTCTGGATGGCTTAGGATCTCTGTAGTGCACTCTGGACTATTCTTTCAACCTTTCTTCTTCCCTAGAGTTCTCTTCTGGTCCTTTACACCCATTAGCATCTTGCAGTCCCCTCAGAATCCCCTTGGAGCCCTCTGGTTGCCAGTGCAGCCCCTTTAGTAGCCCTCTCCTCTGGTTTAGCAACCTCTTTTGGCCATTTATTTTACATCTGCAGACCTCTGTTGGCCCTCTAGACCCCTTAGCATCCTTCTAGTGTACTCTGGATTACCCTTTCAGCTTTCTGTGTGCCCCAGAGTTCTCCCTCACCCCACCCCAACACTTTGGAATCCTCTAGTCTCCTCAGAACTCCTCTAGCTATCTTCCTTGTTCCCTAGAGTAATTCTTTTTGCCATGTAGATTGCTTAGCACTCCTAGTTTCCTCTGGATGTCTCAGCCTTCCTTGTGGTCTTGATGGGTCTTCTGGCCCTCTGGAATCCCATTAGAAAGCATGTAATTTTCTGATAGCCCATCCAGGTTTCTTCTTTATTGCCTAGAGTCATTTGTTTGGCTTTGTAGGCCCCTTTTGAACCGTCGTAGTACACTTTAGACTAGTTGCTTCCCTTCATTGTTTGCCAGAGCTGTTGTCTGGCCCTCCCCCTCCCCGGATCCCGCAGTCCCCTCAGAATCCCTCTCGAGCGCTCCTGCCGCCCTAGAGCCCTCTTAGCACTCCAGCTCTTTGAGCAGCCTACCGCTCTGCTTCGGCCTCCTCTTTCGGCCTTTTGTTTCCCGCCCGCAGACCTGCGTTGACTGTGTAGGCTCCCCCTTAGCACCATGCTACTCCCCTGGAAACCCTTCAAAAACTCTTCCCTTTAAAGCCCCTTTTCATGCCCCAGAGCTGTCTTCTGGCCCTCAAAGTTGCTTAAAACCCCTCCAGTTGTTCAAATGGCCTCCTGAGGCCTTTGGCCCTATATATCTCATAAAACCTCTTCTGTGCCCTTAGAATACCTCTAGAAATCTCTCTCGTTAGCAAGTTCTTAATTTTTGGCCATCTAGTCCCCTTACGAGCTGTCTGGTCTGCTCTGAACACTTCCTGGGATGCTTACTGTGCTCCACAGATTCTCTCTGGCTCTCTAGCCACCTTAGGAACTGTCTAGTCTCCTCAGTAGCCCTCCAGCTATCTTCCTTGTGCCCCAGAGTCATTTTTCAGCCATGCAGGTCTGTTAGGAGCTCTCTAGTGCACTGTGGAGTCTTTTGGCCTTCCATCCTCCCTAGAGCTGTCTTTTGGCAGTCTAGCTTCTTTAGGATTTCTGCAGTGTTCTCAAAACTGTACCTGAGCTTTTTCTTATGCCCTAATCCTTTTTTTTTATTTTTTTTCATTCAGCTGCCTGAGCCCCCTTTTCTCCTCTGAACCCTTTGAATGGCCTTGGTTGGACTTTTGGGTTTTTTTTTTAGTTGTTCTCTAGTATCTATAAGAGATGTTTAATGTGCTCTGGATTCTTCTTCAGAGCTTTACTGTGCCACGTGCACCTCTATTGGCCCTGCAGAGCTCTTAGGAATCCCTTTATTTTAGTCTGGACTATTATTTCAGCCTTCTTTTTGTGCCCAAGTTATGTTTTGGCCTTTTCACCCTTGTAGGACTCCTCTAGTCCCTTCAGGACCTCATTCTGAAGCCTTTGTTGCGCCCTAAAGTGCTGTGTTGGTTCTGCAGCCCTGTTAGTACCTTTCTTGTTTTCTGCGAGTCCTCCACTTTGAGATACAGAGCTAGTATTCCCCTGGGGACCTACCTCTCCCACCTAGCAACTGCATTTTCTTAATTACTCTAGGTACTACACAGGAAACATCCCTCTTGGGAAGCAGTCACCTTACAGAAGCAGGCTTGTTCCAAGAGTTTATTGCGGTATCTCGGTTTGCCCTATAGGAAATGGTGTGCTGCCCGAACAGCTGAATTGTATGCAGGTCTGAACCAATTGACTGTGGTATAATATTCCCTTTAAAGGTTACGTGGAATGTTGTCGTTTTCTTCCAAAGCATAAGCAGAACCGGTTTCCGGCTTTGAATGCAAAGGCTCATGCTAGTTAGAGTAAAAAGAAGTTTAACAACATACCTCCCGGTATTATAGAAATAGTAGATGAAGTCTCAGTAGCAGAGTAGATAACTCTTTCCGTCAAAATGGTCTGCTGATCCTTTTCATAGTTTGCAGTCTGAGCAGAAGGGAAAGACCTGCTTCTGCCCAGCCCTATGTATTTATGGCTTCCACTGCTTTGCTCCTCCCCTTCCAAGTGCTTGTGGGTAGGGCAGTGGGCGGGCCTAGTGTTACATAAAGGGTGGCCCTCAGCCCGGGGAGATCATTCTGGCTTTGCTCTCTCATGGGAGTAATGCTCTGGAATTGCCTTAAAATAACAAATGCTGTAAATAACAGCATTAGAGGAAATAAAACCGCCTGCAAAATTTATTGCTGCATTTAGCATAGCAAGGGTCACGCCTTAACGTAAGAGCGACGGGACGGCCGAACGCAGAGACGCAAGTACGACAGAAAACCCCTCGTACCCCGCGTTTTTTCTCTCCGGTTGGTGTTTCGGTACGGGGCGTTCAGCACCGGAAAAGGACTTCCGGGTCTCCAGGTATATCTTCTGTTAAGTGTCATTATTGGGTTCTGGTGTTTCTGTGTTTATTGTGGAAGGGTCCCAACTTCATCACTGGGTTCTTCCCGGATGATGAGACCTGAGAAGTTATTTGCTCTTCTCTTGGACTGCAGACAAAAGGAGACAGCAGAGGTTCTCAAAAAGCATTTTCTCCTTCTTTCACAGCCTAGGCGGTGGTGTGTTGTGTAGCATCTCCAGTAATTCAGATCTGTGTGAGCTGTTGCTCTCATCAGCTAGTCTGACAGCTTACTTGCTGGATGTTTTGCTGCTCCTCAGAAATATTGTCAGCCCTGTCAGGGAGATACTGCTTGAGATTTTTGTAGTATGTAGACTTGTAGAAGAGCGTAGACTTTATATGAAGAGAGAAGGAAGCACCCTTCCTCCCTACCACCGCAGTATGATGAGAAATGTAGTCATCTCATTGGAAACACAACCCCCACATAAGTAAGCATATGTGCTTCAAGAGCTCAAAAATCAACCTACATATAGCTAATCAACTCCCCTCTTTTCCTACCGAAGCATTAGGGCTGAGCAGGAAGAAACTGCTGGACTTCCCTGGGCGAGCAGCAAGCGATTTGCAGCGTTGCCTTCCGGCGCCTTTCTTATATTTGTGCCCCGAACATGCTGCAGCGTACAGTTTCGCGGCTGTGCTTCTGACCCTTACTCTGGCTTTAGGGGCCGTCCGCTCTGTTTTTTCAGGTACCGTGCGGCCCTTCCAAGAAACGGCTGAGCATTTCCGGTGAGGCAGAACAGGTGATGGTACCGGTGTTTCAGTTGGTCAAGGGCTGGTTAGCGCTGCCTGGCAGCACAGTAAGTTTGTCGCGTTGGTTTTCCAGGTACCGCGGACGTCACCGCAGAGAAGTTGCGGGAGCTCGGAATCGGCGTGGCACGGGCGAGCGGCGCACGCACGGCGCTCGGGCGGAGGAAGCTCTCGCGGACGAGGCCGGAGCCGGCCGGCACGGGGGCGACCGCTCGCGTTCCGATTTGGCGGGCGATGAAGGTGAATGTGGCGACCGAAGGAAGATCGGAGAGCGTGCGGCTGCCATTGCGGATGTTTCTTCAGTACAGATAGTGACCCCGAGAACTCCAAAAGCTAAGTTGAGGGGCAAAGAGCGTTGGGGTGTCTTGGCTGCGTGTGTGTGCCCGCTGACCCTCAGTGCAGTGCGGAGGGCTCTTCTGGTGCGTGCCGTGTGTGAGGCAGGCACGGCGGAGGGTGGATGGGAGGAAGCGAGAGCGAGCTAGGCGGGGCAGCTCCAGCCTGTGTCTATGTTCGTGTGTAGTTTGTGTTGTGTGTTTTAGCTCTGCTACCTTTTGTTCAGGTCTTGATGTTGCTTTTGTCCTTTGCGCTCAAGGAGCATGATCCACACCGCGCAGCGGTAGCGCGGTAGGCATCCGTCGTCTTTTGCCTGGCGTGACTCATCGGCGTCGCGGCGACAGATCGCCTCTCGTTCCGCGTGGCCGGCTAAAAGGGGCCGTCCGTCGCTCCGGCTTTGCGTCGTAGCCGTTTGTGGCCAATCATCTTTGCCATCGTCGAGGCATCATCGGCCGCTCTTTTTTTGCGTCTTTGCGGCGTCCTTTCAGGGTTTTCTTCCCTGCGTCATCGCCGCGTCGGATCTTTCTCGCCGACCTTTCTCGCGTCGATCTTTCTGGCTTTGCCAGAGCTCTCGCCACCGGAAGTGGTGGCACTTGGTTCCTTTCTGGTCTTGTGCAGAGCATCAGAGCTGTGCGGTCATGATGTTGTAGAGCTTTCTAACCCACAGCATCTTATGTGTGGGAGTAGTTCTTTTTGTGTAGGGCTTTCCTGCATGTTTGTGTCTAATGTTTCTTATCTGTCTGTTTAGTGCTGGAGCTACCTTGCGTGTGGGTGTTAGCAACGGTAGTGTGTAGAGCGTGTCAGTGATGGCCCGGAGCGGCAATCGATCGGCCTCCTTGCACTCTGCTTTGATTTTTTGCAGCTATGCAGCGGCTTTTCCAGCGGGCTGAAGAGAGATGGAGGAAGAAAGGGTTGTGCTATAAGAAGATGAGCTAGAGTTGTTTTTGGAAGGAGAGCGGTGTGGTCAACGGTCCCCTTGTTAACTTTTGCTTTGTGCTTGTAGGTGTGGAACAATGTGCAGCAAGGGTCCCTCTCACCCGGGAGGAGCGCGGCGAGGCGAGTGTCAGTCCGAGAGAGGATGCGGAACCTAGTATAGAGCCGTCGTCTTGTCGGCGCCGTCCCCGTTGCCCACCGCCGTTCTGATTTTACAGGTGTGTGGCACGCCTTGGCATGGCAACCCATAGCCTGTCGGTCAGGATGGGCAAGCGGAGCAGGTAAGTGTTATAGTGAGGTATGGTTGCAGACGGGGTGTGGTTTTTGGCATCACCTCCAGGTGTAGTCTTTTCTCTGGTTTTGCAGGTTTTGCAGGAAGTCGTGGAGAGGAGAACGTGAGCGGCAACAAGAAGGCTGAGCAGGTGAGAGGGGGCACTTGTCAGCTGGAGTTCCCCTGTCCTGTCGGGTAATGCCAGGCTGCTGGTCAGTAACTTATTTTTTTCTTTTCTTTTCGAGGTACTGTGTGGGCTTTTCCCAGGAACGTTTGAGTGTTTGAGATTAGGTAGAATGGGTGAGTATAATGGTGTGACAGTTCTAGAGCTAAGTCGATGCCGCCTAGCAGAAGAGTACTTTTGTTGTCTCGTTTTTTCCAGGTGCCATGGGTGTTCTCATAGCCACGACGGAGCGTAGAATCGGTGCGGTGCAGGCGAACAGAGCAATTATAACGATTGCGGGGAGGGTGCCGTCGCAGAAGGGGCCGGAGCCGACCGGCACGGGGGCGACCGCTCGCGCTCCAGTTTGGCGAGCGACGAAGGCGAACGTGGCGACCGAAGGAAGATCGGAGAGGATGCGACCGTTATCGAGGATGACTCGTGAGGACAGACGGTGACTCGCAGTACTCCAAAAACGAAATTGAGGGTCAAAGAGTGTGTGTGGGGTGTATATGTGCACACTGACATTCAGTGTAGCATGGAGGGTTCTTCTGGTGATTCCTGTGCGAGGCAAGTGCAGCAGAGGGTGTACGGGAGAAAGCGAGGGTGCGCTAGGCAGGGCAGCTGCAGCTTGTGTCTGTGTTGTGTGTAGCTGTGATACCTTTTTTCTCACGTCTTGATGTCACTCTTGTTCTTTGTGCTCAAGGAGCACGGCCCATACTGTGCAGCAGTAGAGCGATAGGCATCTGTTGTCTTTTGTCTGGCGCGACTCATCAACATCCTGCCAAGGGATCCTGTCTCATTCTGTGCGGCCAACTAGAAGGGGCGGTCCGTCGCTCCGGCTTCGCGTCCCGGTCATTTGCGGCCGATCGTTTCCGCGGTCGTCATCGAGGCCTGGTCGGCTCTCATCTTCTGGGACCGCTCTCGTTTTGCATCTTGCTGGCACCCTTTCAGGGTTCTCTTCCCTGTACAGGCACAGCTCGGGGTCTTCCGTGGCCGGCTGCTTTGGCATCGACTCTCCTGCCTTTGTCGGCACCTTTGCATCATGGACGCTGGTATTTGACTCTTTTGTGGACTTGTCCAGAGCATCAGAGCCGCACAGCTGTGGCATTGTAGGACTTTCTGGCTAGCAAGGGTGTGTGTGTGTGTGTTTCTTTTTGTGTAGGACTCTGCTTTGTGTTTGTGTCTGTCCGTCTGTTTGGGGCTGGAGCTGCCTTGCCTGTGGGCGTTAGGAACGGTAGGATGTAGAGTGTGGCAGGGATGGCTCAGAACACTGATCTGCCAGCCTGCGTGCTCCCCTTTATGCTGTTTTGCAGATGTGCTGCAGCAGCCTACGTGCCCAAGGGAGATGAAGGAAGCGAGAGGCATATCCACTCTTAGGTTCAGGTGCAGAGCAGCATTCCCAGTGGGCCGAAGGGAGATGGAGGAAGAAAGGGGCACGGTCTTAGAAGGTGATCTAGGGGTTTGTTGTTGGAAAATGGGGTGGTGTTGTGCTACGGTTCCTGGATCAGTTCTTGCTTTGTACTTGTAGATGAGGAGCGATGCGGAGGCCAGATTCCTTGCACCGAGGCAGAATACAGCAAGGTGAGCGTCGGTCCCAGAGATGAAGCGGAGCCTATATAGGGCCGTTGTCCTGTCGGCGCCGTCCGTGTCGCACACCGCCGTTCTCGTTTTACAGACGGGCCTCGACACTGTGACCGTAGCATGGCAGTCAGCAGGGGTTATAGGAGCGGGTAAAGGTGTGGGAGCAAATGCTTGATGCGGGTGGGCTGTGGTCTTGCACGCATCACCTCAGTGCACGATTGCTCTGTGCTTGCAGGTTTTGCAGAAAGCTGTGGAGAGAAGTCGAGTGCTGGCAAGAGCCTGAGCAGGTGAGAGCATATCTTGTTTGTGTCAGAACGTTATTGTGTGGTGGGCGGTGTCGGGCTGCCCCTCGATGACGTCTCTCGCTCTGCTTTTTTGCAGGTACCGTGCAGGCCTTTCCGAGGCGTGCCCGGGGTCGCAGGGGAGCAGTTCGGTGCCTGGCATCACGGGGCTGGCGAGCATTGTCTGGGTGAAGAGCAATTTTGTTTTTTTGTTTCTTCCGGATGCTGCGGGTGGCCCATCCAGCCGCAGCGTCGGGGTTTGGAAGTGTTGTAGCGAAGGCGAGCAGAGCAGAGCATCTGCGGTGCTTTGGGGGAGGGTGTTGTCGGGGATGAGGTAGGAGCCGACCGGCACGGAGGTGACCGCTCGTGCTGCGGTTTGGCAGGTGCCGGAGGCGAACGCGGCGATCGAAGGACGACCGGAGAGGACGCGGCCGCCGTCGCGGGTGCCTCCTGAGGACAGACGGTGACCCGCAGGCTCTGCGCTCTAAAAGCTAAGCTGAAGGGCAAAGGGTGTTGGGGTGTGTTGGCTCAGTGTGTGTGTGTGTGTGCGTGTGCGCGTGTGCTGACATCATTGTAGTGTGGAGGGCTCCTCGGGAGGAGTGCTGTGTGTGAGGAAGAGATGGTGGGGTGTGTGTGGCAGAAAGCGAGGGGGTGCTAGGCAGGGCAGCTCCAGGGTGTCGTCTGTGTCCGGGTGTCGTCTGTGTCCTGGTGTCGTCTGTGTGTTGTGGCTGTGTTCTCTTTTGCTGAGGTCTTGATGTCGCTCTTGTTCTTTGTGCTCAGGGAGCACAGCCCACACTGCGTAGGAGTAGCGTGGCAGGCATCCGTTGCCCTTGGCCGGGCACGAGTCATCGGCATCGCGCCAAGGGACTCTCGTCTCATTCCGTGCGGCCTACCAGAAGGGGCGGTCCGTCGCTCCGGCTTCGCGTCACGGCCGATCGGGCCACGGTCGCGGCCTCGCCGTCCGCTCCTCTTCCGAGGCCGCTCTCGTTCCGCATCTTTGCGGCGCCCTTTCAGGGTTCTCTTCCCTGCGTTGTCCCGGGCTCGGGTCTTTCTCGCGAGCCTCCTCTTCCTCGGCGTTCCCGGCTTTGCCGGCTCCTTTCCATCGCGAGCGGTGGCCTTTCCCCCTCTTTTCTGGACTCGTCCAGAGCATCTGAGCTGCATAACTGTGCCATTGCATGGCTTTCTGGCTGACAGTCTTGCGTGTGTGTGTGATTCTTTTTGTGTACGATTCTGCTTTGTGTTTGTGTCTGTCCATCTGGGGTTGGAGCTGCCTTGCCTGTGGATGTTGCAATGGTAGGATGTAGAGTGTTGCAGTGATGGACTGGGGTGGTGATCATTCAGCCTTTGCACGCTGTGGTTTATTTCTTGTCAGATGCAGAGCAGCATTCCCAGTGGGCTGAAGGGAGATGGAGGAAGAAAGGGGCGTAGTCTTAGACGGTGATCTAGGGGTTTGTTGTTGGAAACGGGGTGGTGTTGTGTTGCGGTTCCCGGATCAATTCCCGCTTTGTGCTTGTAGATGAGGAGCAATGCGGAGAGCAGATTACTTACGCCCAGGCAGAGCACAGCAAAATGAGCGTCAGTGCAGGAGATGAAGCGGAGCCTATGTAGGGCTGTTGTGTAATCGGTGCCGTTTCTGTTGCGCGCCGCCGTTCCGGTTTTACAGGGGCGCGGCAGAGCTCGGCACGGTGGCCGTAGCCTGGCGGTCAGCAGGGGTTATAGGAGCGGGTAAAAGGGTGGGCACAAATGCTTGATGCGGGTGGGCTGTGGTCTTGGACACATCACCTCAGTGCACGATTGCTCTGTGCTTGCAGGTTTTGCAGGACGCTGTGGAGAGAAGTCGAGGGCTGGCAAGAGCCTGAGCAGGTGAGAGCATATCTTGTTTGTGTCAGAATGTTATTGTGTGGTGGGCTGCCCCTCGATGACGTCTCTCGCTCTGCTTTTTTGCAGGTACCGTGCAGGCCTTTCCGAGGCGTGCCCGGGGTCGCAGGGGAGCAGTTCGGTGCCTGGCATCACGGGGCTGGCGAGCATTGTCTGGGTGAAGAGCAATTTTGTTTTTTTGTTTCTTCCGGACGCTGCGGGTGGCCCATCCAGCCGCAGCGTCGGGGTTTGGAAGCATTGTAGCGAAGGCGAGCGGAGCATCTGCGGTGCTTTGGGGGAGGGTGTCGTCGGGGATGAGGTAGGAGCCGACCGGCACGGAGGTGACCGCTCGTGCTGCGGTTTGGCAGGCGCCGGAGGCGAACGCGGCGATCGAAGGAAGACCGGAGAGGACGCGGCCGCCGTCGCGGGTGCCTCCCGAGGACTGATGGTGACCCACGGACTCCGCGCTCTAAAAGCTAAGCTGAAGGGCAAAGGGGGTTGGGGTGTGTTGGCTCAGTGTGTGTGTGCGTGTGCACGTGTGCTGACATCATTGTAGTGCGGAGGGCTCCTCGGGAGGAGTGCTGTGTGTGAGGAAGAGATGGTGGGGTGTGTGTGGCAGAAAGCGAGGGGGTGCTAGGCAGGGCAGCTCCAGGGTGTCGTCTGCGTCCTGGTGTCGTCTGTGTGTTGTGGCTGTGTTCTCTTTTGCTGAGGTCTTGACGTCGCTCTCGTTCTTTGTGCTCAGGGAGCACAGCCCACACTGCGTAGGAGCAGCGTGGCAGGCATCCGTTGCCCTTTGCCGGGCACGAGTCATCGGCCTTGCGCCAAGGGAATCTCGTCTCATTCCGTGCGGCCCGCTAAAAGGGGCGGTCCGTCGCTCCGGCTTCGCGTCACGGCCGATCGGGCCACGGTCGCGGCCTCGCCGTCCGCTCCTCTTCCGAGGCCGCTCTCGTCCCGCGTCTTTGCGGCGCCCTTTCAGGGTTCTCTTCCCTGCGTTGTCCCGGGCTCGGGTCTTTCTCGCGAGCCTCTTCTTCCTCGGCGTTCCCGGCTTTGCCGGCTCCTTTCCATCGCGAGCGGTGGCCTTTCCCCCTCTTTTCTGGACTCGTCCAGAGCATCCGAGCCGCACAACCGTCACGTCATAGGTCTTACCGGCCGGCAACATTGTCTTCGCTGCCCTTTTTCTATGCTAGGGCGCGTGTTTGTGTCTGTATGTACGTCCGTGTCTTTGTCTGGAGCTGCCTTGCCTGTGGATGTTATGTAGTTATGGTAGTGGGTAGAATATAGTAATGTAGCTATCCTAGTTATTGGGGGGGGGGTTAATAAGAGGTAGAGGTATTTATTTATTTATTATTAGTTAGAATTTCCAGTCTGGGGGGCTTCCCGGTCATTCCAACGCAGCATTACCTTTAAGAAGAACGGTAGCAGATAGTTACGTTAGCTCAGGGGATGGATGGCCGTAGCGAGCGTGAATGGGCGGTTGTTCGGTAGTGGGATGGGTCTAATGTTGTATGCTTTTCTTTTTGCCTCTAGGTTGTAGTTAGCATTTTAAATTTATTTTTGGTTTTTATTAAAAAAAAAAAAAAAACCCCAGCTGGGGGATTTTTTTTTTTTCCCCCAGCTGGGTTTTTTTTCCCCGGTCCCGGCCGCTCTGCGAGGCAACTATTGTCGCCCGTGTCGATGCGGAGCTCTGCCTCGGGACTGGGTTTTTTTTTTTTTTTTTCTTTTTTTTTTTTTGTTTTGTTTTTTTTTTTTTTTTTCCTCCCTAGTCCCGGCCACTCTGCGAGGCAACTATTGTCGCCCGTGTCGATGCGGAGCTCTGCCTCGGGACTGGGC